>NC_084466.1:36473500-37746500 GCF_027409185.1 Cynocephalus volans | reverse complement strand
AATGATTTGATGGCCCAATGTTTTTAACATTTTTATGGGTCATCTGCAGAAGCATAAAAAGGTTTGACTATTTATTCATTCGGAAGGAAATCATTGTAGGCCCTGAGCTACATATTGGGATATAAGTATATAAACATGTTTCCTTGGATCCTTGATTCCAGGATTTCTTTCACCTGGGATGGTAAGGTCTATAAAACCCAGAATCTTCTTTCTATATAGAAAAAACCAACACACTTTTAAGCCAGCCAACAAACCAATCAATCATATTACACAATGTGTTTAATTCATACTAAATAATGGAGATTAAAAAAGAGGATATGTTTGTTCTTTCATCTCCCTAGCATTTGAGCTCTTCCCAAATTTTATTACGCATAAGACCTATAGTACCTTTTAGCATAAAACTACTTGGAATTGACTATTTTAAATCTCCATTAGGTAACAGGGAACACAGTGTATGAAAAAGCTCTGGTAGGGTAAAAGAAGTACTTTGTTGTTTTGAGCTTCTGGCATTTTTTTCTCTAAAACTATCTTCTAACCAGTTCTTAATACCTAGGATGATGTATAAATATTATGAGGAACATGTTGAATTTAAGATGAATATTGTTGTAATTTTACCAAGCATGCCAAGATGTCAAATTTAATTTCATCAGGAAAACCACTTCAAGAATTGACAGGTAATTGGAATCTGCCTTATTACTTGCTCGAGTGAATGGGGAAAGAAGAGATGTGTTTAAAACAGGAAAGGTAGAGCATTTTGATATTGCTTCCAACTGTGCCTCTTATTTGAACAGAATATCCAGTAATATCCAGGAAAATTGGGACTTTTAATCAGCCGAAAGCATTCTTACTACTAAATGGCTTTCTCCTTAATTGCATACAAATTAGAGAATATCAATGACATAACATAACAGAATCAAGCAGAAGGTAAAACTTAACAACCACACTCAGAAACAGAAATGTTTTAACTGTGGCATCATCAGGAAAAATTTGAGAGTCAATGTGGATTATGTGTGTAGTCTTCTCTCCCTACACTTGATCGCTGAAATCCTCATCCTATTCTAAAGCTTCAATTATCACCTCTGCAAAGAAGATACCCAAGACTATAGTACAAGTGTCCTTAATTTCTCCTCCACAACCAGGGTTTTTATTTGACACTACCTTAAGGATGTTAGTTGATTTTTTGCTATCAAAGCTATGTTGTTAACAAGGACATAGTTATGTTTTCTTTCAAAACATTCCTTGCAGATGAATTTCTAAATCTGCATGAGATTTATTTCCTACCTCTTCTCTGTGAAGTATTGTGTGTAGTCCTGGCCAACACTGAGATTATTCCTACAGGGTAATTACTTATTTCTACAGTATCCAATAGTGATAATCAGTCATTCATTTATTGAACACTTGCCATTTACCAGGCTAATTAGAGACATGGGAGATAAAAAAAAAAAAGTCAGTGAAATCCAGTCCTTACCCCTGAGAATCTTGTCTATTGAAAGAGCTCTGACACATAAACGGGTCCAGTTACAATAAAATGGAAATAAATGCAAAAATAAAGGCAGAAACAACGTGCTGTATGTATGTAGGCAGAAAGTAATTTTGTCAGCCACACAGCTAGGGAAAGAAAAACTGATTTTTCATATGTCTTGAAGGAGGAAAAGATGTCCAGACTAAAAAGAGGAAAAGGAAACATTTGAGGCAGAGCAAATATCATGTGCAATGGTCATGAAAGGATACTCTTCTACAGTGGTCCTCCATAGAAGAGGGTGTGGTGTTCAGTGTGACTGGAGCTGGGCGTATGTGGAATAGCTTCTGGAGCGTGATATTGTGGTCACATTTAAAATGTCCTTTCATGCTATACTCAGGGATTGGAATTTTGTTTTCTAGGAATATGTAGATGTCTGCAGTTTTAAGCAGATGAATGATGGGACCAGATTTTTTTTTTTTTTTAAAGAAAGATAACTTTGGGAGCTGTGTGGAGGATAGCCTTGAGGAGGAGAAAGCAGTAAGATCAGATAGAAAACAGATGTAATAATCCAGGTGAGAGTCGATGGAGACCTGAAACAAGGCAAGGCAGTGGCTTGAGAAAGAGAGGAGGAGACAGTCTCATGAGAAGTTTTTGAGCAAGAACGAGCAGGACTAGCTACTGGTTTAGATTGAGAGTTCCAGGGTGAAAAAGAAATAGAAGAGTCTTTAGAATTTTTGGCTTGGGAGACGGAGTGAATCTTGAAAGACAGTGAGAGAAATAGGTTAGCAGAGAGAGGAAGGTGAGTTTGATCTTGGATGTGTCCATTTAACAAGTTTGTGGGACATCCATGTGGACATATCCCTTAGGCATTATCAAATATGAATCTCTGCTGGGCAGAAAGACGAGAGATGGAGTTATGAGAATCATTAGCAAATAGAGCATGATAAAAGCTATGGGCTTCAATGAAAATAAATCAACCCATATCCTATTTTATCTTCTACCTGCCTTCAATATACTTTAAAGCAAATTGCGAATTATTTTTCTCATACACTCTTTTCATAGTGCATCAAAATGACTTTGCACATACTTTTGCAATCAAGCTGACAGACTGCTCTGTTATAATTGATTATTAACTCATCTTTCTCTGCAACTAAACTGGGGAAGGGGCCCTAACTTTCATTCCTCGATATTCCACACCGATACCATACTTGAAACATAGAAGATGCATTGTACTCCTGGGCAGGTAGAGATTGGGAGACATAACCTCCATTTGTTTGTTTCCCAGTGTATCCACAATCCCAGTGAAAGAGTCTCCTGCCAAATCTCCTTGCCTGCAGTCTTCCCCACTCTAAGGCTTTACGCATTTTGCTCTCAGACTAATTAAGTACTGGTCTAATCATGATTCACCATCCTTTTGCTCAAAAATCTTTTAAGCCGCTTCACATAACATATTGTCTAAAGCCCTTCCTTTTCAATGTTACTCTTTCCTTGACTCTTTTATTTCCCATGTACTCTACGTAACACCAATCTCCTTTCCTCAAACGTGTCTCTCTTCATTGCCTGTAATGGTGCTTTTGTTCTTTCTGCCTGGAACATCCTTCCCATCTGTCCATACCTGACACAATCCTCTTAATCTCAAGGATGGCTCAAATATCAGCAATCTGTACTCCTGCGGACTGTTGTACCTATATGATAGCATTAAACCACATTATACCTTAAATTAGTGTGTTTGTGGTTACTATCACATAAGCTTTCTGAGAAAAGGGCTGTCTTGTTCATTTTTGTATCACCTCCAATTGAACCATGGTGCCTCTTACAAAGTGGTTGCACAATAATTGTAGATAACTTGTATATACCTCCTCATATTTTCTGTCTCTTTAACATTATAAGGTCACATGAGATAACTCATTTTCACTTGGTATATGTATTTTGATTCCTTGATCAATGTTTTTTTCAACTTTTAGTCAAAATGACTTCCTGCTTAATGTTTTTTCCCCTTTACCTCTGCACATAGCCAAGAACCCCAGTGCTTATAGAATCAACGCCCAATAACCCTAGCCTTCTTATTCTAGAGTAGAAAATATTAGGAGAAAGAGAATAACTCATGGAAGTTTATAGTTTATCCTGATAATGAACATATAGTTTTATGTTTAGGAAAATAATTCCTTTAGAAGTTCCCAATTTCTCTGAGAAAAGGAACAAATAAAAATATAGTCCAACCAAATGAGATTTCGTCTGATATATCTGGATAATAGAGAATCTAATCTTTTAAAAAATGTCTTCAATTTTTTTGTTTGCCTCTCTGGTAGAAGGATATCTAGTCAATTTTCATGGGCCTTAGACAAAACCAAAGATCAGTATGTTGAAGTTAATAAGTAACTTGAAATGCCTTTTTCATGTGTTTGGAAGAAAGAAAAGGACACAGATTGCTGTGGAAGTTAAGTTGTTATTTCTGCAAAAATACTTGTATCTTTACCAATTTTAAATGTCAGTTTTCTTCTCCCTAAGTTTATTTTACCTGTCTACTTGGATGAGCCTCAGAACTACCAATGTCTGTCTGAGGAATATTATCGTTCTCGTCTACATTTTGCTATAGAGCATTTTGTCATAATGTGTGCACTGTATGTTGAAAACTCTGAAACCATATTATATAGTAGAAACAATTCAAGATTAATCTTGGAAAAGAATCACAAATTAGACTGAAATGAAAATAATATATTTTGGAAAAGTAAACCAGTAAGAGCTGGACATGTTATGTTCTAAAATAAAAGGCTTTATTTCTTTAATCCTTGAAATAATATTTATGTATTATTTCCCTTAAAATATTACATATTGATAAGATTTTAGAATCAAGTGGGATTTTGAGGTCACCTGGAATTATTGTATCACTTCGTGGATAAGAAAACATCAAGCTTAGAAATGTTAAGTCCCCTTTTCAGCATCACACAAAAATCAGTAGCTGAGCTTAAGTGAGAATCTAACTTGTCTCACTGCAGATCTGTGGCTCCTTTTACCCCTACCATGATGTCTGAATTCAAAACTAGAATATATATTATGACAGTCTTATTTGACTTAAATGGAAACAATGGGACAGAGTATTTGAAATCAAAGCTATCCCCCCAAATCAGGACATTTGATAAATAAGATACACGTTTGTTTTGTAATTTATATATACCCCTTAGGCTTTTTTTTTTTTTTCCCTAACATAGAGATTAAATGCTAGTGCTTTATCTTAGTATCTACTATCTTGTAAAAAAAATGCTAGGGCTTTATCAATTTTCATGGTCTTGTTTAAATTGACATAACAGGAAAATGAAGAGAACCAAACACTGGTGCTCCACACGCAGTGAATTATTTTAACACTATTTGAATTTCAATAACAAATATTAAGAACCCTCCCTACATAAAGCCAGTCAAAGTTAATACAGTGGATTTTTATGTTCTTGGAATTTATATGCTAAAACATGCAATAATGCAGACACCTTAAAAAAATAAACAAGGAAACGAATCAGCCCCTTTACAGTTGCAAGTTGGGAGGCACGATTACTGAGCAAAACTAATTACATTGCCACACCCTGGCTTTTTGGATTCTTGGAGCTCATCATCAAAGTTATATAGCCCTTGTGTGAAATTATAAGGGTGATAGTCTTTAGGAAGAAAAGCTTCAAACCAGGTAAAAATATATAAGTAACATATCCCTAAATATTCTGAAGAATACATTCTTGAAGAGTGAAATCCTGGCAAAAAAATAAGTCTGTTGACTCCTGGATTCATTGTTCATGGCTCTGAATACTCAGGGTTCGCAGGTCCTACCTGTACTTGGCAATAATTCTCTGCTTTCCTCACCCTGTGGTGTGCACAGCTGCTTGTAAAAGTAAGGAAGTACTGGTGAATAGTAACCAGTGATGCGTAGTAACCATGATTTTTACTCTTGTCAGACTCAAAGGGTGAGAATTTGGAAGAGGTGAGAGCTTATGACGATAGTCTTACTTAAAATTATTTACTCATACTAACACTTGGAAAGTTGTCTAAGATAATTACTTCATTTAGATTCCAAAACTTAGAAGGTAACTGATGCTTTGCAATTTTTTCACAGGTCCCTGGGGGCAGCTCGGGAGCCACTAACAACCAAAGGCTGATCTCAAGTAAACTATAAGGATTGGTTTGGAAGGCTGAAAACCTCACCTAACCTCAATTCAGTTCTGTCTCTCATGCAGACTGATTTAGTCTGGTCATCCTTGTTTTAGTCCATTTTGTGTTGCTATAACAGAAATACCTGAGACTGGGTAATTTATAAGGAAAAAAGGCTTATTAGGCTTATGATTCTGGGACAGCTGCATCTGGCACGGGCCTCAGGCTGCTTCTGCTTATGGTGGAAAGTGGCAGGCAGCTGGTGGGTACAAGCAGATCACATGGTGAGAGGAAGCAAGAGGGCGGGGTAGGGGAGGGAGAGGGAGAGGGAGAGAGAGAGGGAGGGGGAGAGAGAGAGAGAGAGACAGAGAGAGAGAGAGAGAGAAACTCACTCATTAATCCCATTCCCCCAGGGAGAGCATTAATCCATTCATGAGGGATCTTCCCCCATGACTCAGTTTCCAACACTGCCACATTGGAGATCAAATTTCCACATGAGTTTTGGAGGGGACAACACATCCAAACTCCATCAATCCTGGTGTTCTCAATGTTGTGTTTACAACTAATCCCAACTCATTATCTTCTAAAATGAGACATGCTTTCATGACCCTTTAAAGCATAATGGAGGGAGGGCGAGGAGGGAGGTTGGGGGGAGGCTGGGTGTGGCGCATGGGGAATAATCACAATTTGTGGCAGTGGGTGTGCTGATGGTATTGATCTGATCATCACATCTTGGGCACAGGTGCTGATGGTCAGCTTTGTACCCCACGAATATACGTAATCAATTAAAAAATAAAAAAATAAAGCATAACTGAAAGAGGGAGAGATTCAAATCCTGGTTTTGTCACTTGCTGTGTAAATATGGGTTGATGGATACGTTATTTAATTTCTCTGAGCTGTACTTTTACCATGTTTGGAATGGGATGATGACATCTATCTTTAAATTTTTTGTTGTGAAGATTAAATATGGCAGACACAAAGTAGGTATTCAACAAATAATAGGTATAATTGTGTATACAAGACCTCCTTATCAATTATCAGGCAAAAAGTCTGTTCAAGGGCTAGAACTTTTCTAGTCTAGTCCAGACTTCTTTGGTTTCACTGTTTATCTTAGTCCTCTAGCCAAATGGGTAAGAGTTGGTGTTGCATGGAAGTTAGCAACTTTGGAGACAAAAGATTTTCTCCCCACATATCTGGAATTTCTGCTCTGAGGCACCACACTCCCACTGGTCCAACCTCATGGACATTCTGCGTATTCATGACTGTCAGATATTTATCCATTGCCCCCAAAGCAAGCCTCTCTAGATTTTTGCCCATGCCTATGTATTCTTCCATCTTCTATTGACCTCCATCCCAAATCTTTCCAATATGCTCTATGGAATGTTCACTCTCTTATGAGTAATACTCTCTTGGTCTCCTTGCTTTAAACTTTGTCTGTGCTGCAAAGATAACAATTCTTTTTTTTTTTTTCTTACCATGATAAATCCAAGACTCAGTCATCAGTCCTCAACTTAGCTGAATTCTCAACACTTACACTGCTACTACCCTTGTCTAAGCCACTATCATTTCTTGCCAGAAATGCTACAGTGGTCTATAAACCAGGTATCTTTGCTCCTACCTTTACCTGCCTACCATGTGTGCTCAACGTAGCAGCCAGAGTGATCCTTATAAAACCAAAGTTAGATCAGGTCACTTTGTTACTACTTCATGTCAGAAACCATGTCACTTTTTGTTGTATCTTTGGTATTTATCATTGGAACTTAAAGGCACTCAGTAAATAATTTGCTGAGCAATTAAAACTAAGAGACAAAAGAGGAGAAAGAAATATGCCAATCACTTGCCACATATTCTCTCAACCTATTAAATATCTTAATGCCTTATTTCATTCTTAACTTCACATTATTTTATTTGATAAACAAAACCATCATCTAGAGATGTAGGGCAGATGCATGAACTGAGACCTGGAAAGGTTAAGGGATGTGCCCAATTGCGATGTGAATGAAATTGGAGGCTTTGGCTTGAACTCAACCTTCTCCCTCCAAATTGCTTTTTCTTTCTGTTACGTCATATTTCATGTACATGTTTGGGGATCTCCAGACCTGTCTATCCCAAGGTGTTGTTTTGCAATATATATTATTTCTGGAAATATCTCCTGCGAAGGCCAAAATTTTACATTACAGGAAACCGTGAGGTGGATGTGGAAGCCTGGCAGCCAGCCTGGTTTCTCCTAAGAGCCTCTTTCCTTCGTACCATCTTCATAGTACACATCATTCAATATAGAACCTCAAACACAGCAGATATTATTTGCCTGCAAACAGTCTCAACTAAAATGTTAAATCTGGAAATGAAAATGGTCTACTGTCTAGGAAATCTGATTTTGTTATTGGCTTTTATTATTATATTGTCTGTATACTCTTGAGAAAAATTGGCAGAAAGCATCTAACTTACTAAAATCAGATATTCAAAGAAATTCAATTTTTTGGAGTTTGAATTGATAATGTAATGTACTGAAGTTAAAATTCTAGAAGTTTGTTCACTATACAAATTCATGGTGTAGTAAGATCTGAGAGTAACATAAACTAATTTACCTTCCCTTGTAAATAATCCTCCTCCTCCAGATCCTTGCTAACAGAGGGGGAGGTTGTGGGCAGTGTGGGAAGGAGGAGGGAATCGGAATTAATTTCATCATGTGCATCCCCGAGATTAAACAACAAAAACAATAGTAACAACAGCAACAACAAAAAATGCTACCTTTCAAAGGGTACAGAAGATTAACATGATGTTGAAATAACATTTCCGAAGAGCTTTTTCCCTTTCCAAATTGATAATTGTATTCAAGTAGACTTTCATGATTCTTTATAATTGACTCTATTATGAATCCAGTTGGCAGTCTTAGTTTCTGTTACAAAAAAATTGACCTTGATAGTTTATTCCTTCATATATGTTTGTCCTATTTCTTGAGTTAGACTGTGATAAGAAACTGTCTTGCTCATGTTGTGTCCTTGTTCAAGCTGCCACACCTCTAAATAATTCTCTAAATGTGAAAGATGATCAATAAATATTTTTTGAGAAATTTGCATTCCAAGAAGATTGTCCTGTCTAGATCTGAGGGTTTCTAACCTCTGAAAATTGAACCCACATAAATAAAATTATTTCTATACATTGTTTCAAATTTCTTCTTAAGTGATAGGCATCAGCTGCTGACATCAGAACTTTTTATTTGTGCCATCCTGTGTAGGTTGGCAACAATTGGAATAGAATCACATTTCCTTTTTCCAGGAGGAGGTCTAAATGACAGAGTACCCAGTCTCAGCAAGGTATTGTCAAAGACAATGAATGGGCTCCTGGTTAGCCTCAGGGAGCTTTGATTGCACAGTTCTTTCTTGGACCGCTGTGAGCCTGGCTTAGAGACAAAGATGAGCCATTAAACAAAACAAATAAATGAACAAATCACAGGCTCACACTGTGTGGAAGTTACTCCTTTGGTATTCACAGGTTTTACATGAATACCTACAGCCATCAGTGGGAAAAGACCTTTTTGCACAAGATGCCACAGCCTTATTTTTATTATTTGTGTAGCATGAATAAGAACAACTACCACATTTAAATCAGATTATGTTGGCAAATCACATAAACTACCGCATGGCACACTGTAAATGTCCAGTGAGTGCTAATATGCAATCCTTATTGTATAGAGCTACATTTAAAAGCTGTTTACATTTCTTTTTTTTTTTTCCAATAAAACTTTATTTTAGCCAAGAGTTGGAACCAGCCCAAATGTCCATAATCGGATGAGTGGATACAGAAAATGTGGTACATCTACACAATGGAATACTACTCAGCTATAAAAGCGAATGAAATACTGCCATTTGCAACAACATGGATGGACCTTGAGAGAATTATATTAAGTGTAACAAGTCAGGCACAGAAAGAGAAATACCACATGTTCTCACTTATTGGTGGGAGCTAAAAGCTGTTTACATTTCAAAAGCTAACAGAATGAAACCAGAAGTAAGAAAGTTTATTGGAGGAAAGGAAAGGTCATTATGCAAGAAAGAAAAGTTACTCATTTGTTTGGTTATATACACATTGGAAGACCATTCAGTAGATGCACTTACCTAAGCCTTGTAGGTTTTGTTACTCCTATTTGTAATTCTGAAAAATGCTTGAGATCTCTTCCCAAACCTCCTTAAGACCATTATATACAAAAGGACTTCAAAAAGGTCAGGGAAAAATAGAATTGAAAGATAATATGAATCTTTCCAAGAACTTTTTGAAGTAGCCTCATATATCACTACCTCATATTTTGGATTTCAATATAAATATTTTTCTCTCTTATTCAAAATTTGTGAAAAGGTTTACACTATGGTATGTAGTGATGGAGACTTAGAAGTAGTTCTCAGTCTCCTTTTTGAGTATTATACTGTATCCAAGGTACTTCAGGAAGTTCATGGAAAGATTTGTATTATCTTTTAGTTTTATTTTTCCATAAACTTTTTTTTTTGGTAATACAATGCCAGAGTTTCTTGGAGGAAACAAATACTCATGACAGTGACAAAAATTTCATTTCCTAAGCCCTCAATTCATGCAGCAGTTGGCAACTGCAAGGACCGAGGGGTGGGGCAATGTTGATCTGACCATATACAAAGACTCAGAGAGGAGTAAGACTCATCTGTGGATGACGTGTCAAACTCCACAAGGGTCTTGCTAAATAGGAAGGCATAGGAATAGAAGAGAGTGAAAATTAAGTGAGAGATGGGGGAAGGGCCCAGACCTCACTGCAAAGAGAGCTGGGTTCCAGTTCTGCCGCAGGCTTGCTGGGGGGCCTTGGGTGCGTCACCTCCATCTACTTCCCTGAGTCTCACCTGTTTCCTCATTTATAATACAAGCTGGTTCTCTGATAGATTCTCTCAGCTCTTCGCCTACTTGACACCAACACGCTCTGCTTCATCCCAACCTTTCGGTTACTAAAACCGTGTTCTAAGACAGGCTCACACATGTGCGATCCTTTACTAAAGACTTTCCCACTCATGATCTCTACAGATTCCTATTTGTGTATCTGTAAGTGGTGAGTGCAGGGCTAGGCTCACTTCCTAATGAGGCTCAGAAAGGGGAACTCATTTCCCAAGGCTGCCCAGCTAAGAAATAGGTGACCAGCTGTCTGTTTTCCCAGGACTGTCCTGGTTTTAGGACTGAAAATCCCACATCCCAGGAAACCCCTTAGCTGGGAACAATTGATCATCTTAGAGAAGTGTAGTCTCAGAGATGTGAAATCATGGCCGTTATTTTCACATCTGGTATTTTTGTTAAATCAATATTTTACCATGTACTCAGAAGTGTGGTCCTCCCCCTCTTTCTCTGTTTCTCAATCCCCACCTCCTACTCCTTTCCCCCACCGCCCAGAAGATTCCCAGAAATCCTTAGAGAATCTTTATGGACTTTGGCTTAGAATTAAAACAGAATGGCAGAGTGATTAATCAAAGCACTTATGCCCCCTTCCCTCTGGGCACGCAGACTACACTCCCCAGCCTCCCCGGGGGCAGGTAGGGCGCAGCGACCGCGTTGTGGCCAGTGGAGTCCGGGTACACCATTTCTAGGCCTGGGCCATTAAAAACTCTCCGTTTCTTCCTCATCCTCTATTCCATTTTCCCATCCCCCCAGCTGTATACAGAAGGCTATAAGGACCAGGAGGAGAGTATTAATACAAAATGGAAGGACCCTGGGCCCTCGAGTCATTGCTGAGCTGGAGCTACTCTTAAGAGATGGTCCTCTCCTCTATCGCCAAAAGTGATCTCTATGATTTTCTAATAATAGTTAGAAAAATTCTTTTAAGATTAAAAAAAAAGAGAGATGTTCCTCCATAAGGCTCTCCCATTTCTGTACATCTGTGAGCAGAGGCACCGAAGCTTTTCTTCCAGACTTCCTTTTCAAGAATGTTTGTACAGCAAACAGCTGTGGAAGATAAAGACCGTGTCTACCTCTGCAACAGAGGGCATATTTGCTTACTGCCTGATGTAAAAAAGATAATGTCTCCCCCTGGGGCAAAAATCCAGCAGACTTACTGCCCATTACAAATAATTCGGGTTCTCCAAGCTTGGGGGTCTTCATCTATGATGGAAACCCACAGTGCAGCATGTACCTGAGCCCACTGCATGGCCACAGTGGGACCTGGGGAGCAAAGGAGACCAATGTGAGCATGACGCTCATGTCCTTTGTCTCTGTCCCAGGAGTCTTGTGCTTTCTGCCAGCATCCACGAAATGGTGGCAGGCCAGTTTGTTAAGCTTGCAAGTGGGGTACAATCTCAGACACTCACAGTTCTTGACTGCTCCCCAGGAAATCTACCCATGCAGGGATACCCAGTCTGAACTTCTGTGTGAATGAGCAATACACCTTCATTATGATGATCTGCTGAAATATTGGGGCTGTTTGTTAGAGCAGTTAGTCTACACTGACCAGCACAAATGATCAGGAAGAATTTTCCAAGCCCTGTAACCTACCCAGTGCTGCTCCTGGCTGGGAAGCATACTGTGTCTAAGTTTTTACTCTTTTTAAGTTTAGTGTCTTTGGGTTCCGATTCTTGTTCCTTTTCACATCATGTTACTGACCCAATCCAGTTGGTGACTCCTCACCAGCTGGGCTTGAGAAGAAGCTCAGTATCCATTGTGGCACATGGTAGAGCTTCGTAGGTTTCTGTCCTCCTTTCTACCCCCTTTTCCTGTCTGCCACTGTGGAGACCAGAGAGGAAAAGGGATGCCTGTCTTGGTGGTGGTCAATGTTAGACCCTTGGAGCTTGCTGCTGTTCAGATGGAAGTAACAGGAGACAGTTTATACATCTGAAGTACATTTAAAGTGTGCGGAAGCAAGCCCATTTGCAGTAGGGAAAAAAGGTCCTGCATTATATAATCTTCTTTTTTTAACTTAACATTGCATATTTATTTTTATGGAGCCTAGTCAAAAGTAAATGACCAATACAAATCAACATAAAAGCAGTTCATATTTGAAGTGCCCAATTCTAACCCTCTGTAGCTTGCATCTCCATTCTATTATTTTTTAATTGTGACATAGTTGATTGCACGTATCTGTGGGATAGAATTGAATATCAATACTTGTGTGCAGGGCCGAGCCCATGGCGCACTCGGGAGAGTGCAGCGCTGGGAGCGCAGCGATGCTCCTGCCTGCCGTGGGTTCGCATCCTATGTAGGAATGGCCAGTGCACTCACTGGCTGAGTGCCAGTAACAAAAAGGACAAAAAATAAATAAATAAATAAAACTATCATATTTAAAAAAAAAAAATACTTGTGTGCAATATGTAATGCTCAAATCAGTATAATTAGTATATTCAACATTATAAAATGTAATTGTTTTATGTGGCCCATCACCAGTTCCTCCTTTACTCCCTTCTTACCCCTTCCCCTCTCCCCACTTCCCACCTCTGGGAACCTCAGTTCTGTTCTCTTTTTTTGAAAGTTCAGTGTATTGTTGTGATTGTTGTATCTGTCTTTCTTTTTTCTAAAATTTATTGGCTTATTTTTTAGCTCCCTCTTATGCGTGAGAAATGTGGTATTTCTGTTTATGTGCTTGGCATTTCACCTAACATGATCTTCTCTAAGTTCATCCATGTTGCTGCGAATGGCAATATTTCATTCTTTTTTTATGGCACAGTAACATTCCATTATGTATATGTACTACATTTTACTAATCCAGTCTGATGATGGACATTTAAGTTGGTTCAAACTCTTGGCTATTGTAAATAGAGCTGCAATATGTATGGGGATGCAGGTATCCCTTTGACATGATGATTTCCATTCCTTTGGGTATATACTCAGCAGTGGGATTGCTGGATTTATGGCAGTTCTATCTGTAGTTATTTGAGGAACCTCCATACCATTTTCCATAATGGCTGCACCATTCTACAGTCCCACCAGTAGCGGAGGAGAGTTCCCCTTTCTTTCCGTCCTTGCCAGCATTTGTTATTCTCTTTTTGATAATAATTAGTCTAACTGGGGTGAGATGACACCTCAATGTGGTTTTGATTTGTACTTCCTTGATGCTGAGTGATGTTCAGCCTTTTTTCGTGTATCTGTTAGCTATTCATATATTTTCCTTTGAGAAATGCCTATTCAGTTTCTTTGCCCATTTTTCAATCAAGTTATTTGTTTGTTTACTGTTAAGTTGTTTGTGTTCGTTGTATGTTCTGGATATTACTCCTTTGTTAGATGCATAGTTTGCAAATATTTTCTCCCTCTCTGTAGGTTGTCTTTTTGTTCTGTCGATTATTTCTTTTGCTGTGCAGAAGCTTTTTAGTTTGATATTATCCCATTTGTTTAGTTTTTCTTTTGTTGCCTGTGCTTTGGGGGTCATATTCATAAGGTCTTAGCCCAGTCCTACTTCCTGAAGTGTTTCCCCTTTGTTTTCTTTTAAGACTTTTATCGTTTCAGATCTTATATTTAAGTCTCTAAACAATTTTGAGTTAATTTAGTATAAGGTGAGAGGTATGGGTCTAATTTCATTCTTCTGCAAATAGATGTCCAGTTTTCCCAGCACCACTTAGGAAGAGGCAGCCTTCTCCCCAGGGTATGTTCTTGGTGCCTTTGTTGAAGATCAGTTGGCTGTAAATATGTGGGTTGATTTCTGGGTTCTCTATTCTGTTCCTTTGGTCTGAGTGTCTGTTTTTATGCTGATACCATGATGTTTTGGCTCCTGTCTTTGTAGCATAATTTGAAGTCAGGTAGTGGATTGCCACCAGCTTTATTTATTTATTTTTTTGCTCAAGATTGTTTTTGCTATTTGGGGCCTTTTCCTGTTCCATATGAATGTTAGGATTGTTTTTCTATTTCTGTGTAGAATGTTGATATTTTGATGGGGATTGCATTGAATCTATAGATTGCTTTGGGTAGTATGGACATTTTCACAACATTAATTCTTCCAATCCATGAACAAAGAATATCTTTCCATGTTTTGGTGTCCTCTTTAATTTTTTTCAACAGTGACTTGTAGTTCTCATTGTAGATCTTTCACTTCCTTGGTTAAATTGGTTCCTAGGTACTTTTTTTTTTTTTTTTTTTTTGGTGACTATAGCAAATAGGCTAACTTTGTTGATTTCTTTTTCTGCTAATTCATTATTGAAGTATAAACATGCTACTGATTTTTGCATGTTGATTTTGTATATTGAAGCTTTACTGAACTCATTTATCAACTCAAGAGTTTTTGTGTAGAGCCTTTAGGCTTTTCTATACATAGGATCATGTTGTCATTTGCAGACAGGTTCAATTTGACTTTCTCTTTTTCAATCTGAATGCCCTTTATTTCTTTCTCTTGACTGACTGCTGTGGTGAGTACTTAGGTAATGTTTCCTTTTTCATTTCTAATTTTTGTTATTTGGGTCTTCTCTCTTCTTCTTTTAGTTAGCCTAGCTAATGGTTTGTCTATTTTGTTTATCTTCTCAAAAAAACTTTTTGTTTCATTGATTTTTTGTATCTTTTTTTTTTTTTTGGTTTCTATTTCATTTAATTCTGTGCTGATCCTGATTATTTCTTTCCCCCTACTAACTTTGGGATTGGATTGTTCTTGTTTTTCTAGTTTTTTTAGATATAGCATTAAATTGTATGTTTAAAATCCTTTTATTTTTTTGATATAAGCATTTATTGCAATGAACTTCCCTCTTAGTACTGCTTTTAGTGTCCCAAAAGTTTTGGTATGATGTGTCTTTATTTTCTTTAGTTTCAAGAAAATTTTTGATTTCCTGTTTAGTTTCTTCTTGGACCTATATGTCATTC
This sequence comes from Cynocephalus volans, assembly GCF_027409185.1. Taxonomy (NCBI): domain Eukaryota; kingdom Metazoa; phylum Chordata; class Mammalia; order Dermoptera; family Cynocephalidae; genus Cynocephalus; species Cynocephalus volans. The sequence continues at coordinate 37,731,130 of NC_084466.1, read as the reverse complement.
AAGAGCATGTTGTTTAATTTCCATGTATTTGTATAGTTTCCAGATTCATTTGGTATTGATTTTTAGTTTTAATCCATTGTGGTCTGTGAAGATACTTGAAATGATTTCAATTTCCTTAAATTTGCTGAGGCTCAACTTGTGACCTAACATGTGGTCTATCCAGAGAATGTTCCATGTGCTGATGAGAAGAAAGTGTATTCTGTGTTTGTTGGATGACACGTCCTGTAGATATCTGCCAAGTCCAATTGGCCTAAAGTGTGTTTTAAATCCTGTGTTTCTCTGTTGATTTGTTGCCTAGACGATCTGTCCAATGTTGAGAGAGGGGTGTTCCAGTCCCCAACCATTATCATATGTGGGTCTGTCTCTTTCCTTAGGTTTAGAAGTGTTTGCTTTATATATCTGGGTGCCCCAATGTTGGGAGCATATGTATTTGTGATTGTTATGTCTTCTTGCTGTATAGATCCCTTTATCATTATATAGTGCCCTTTTTTGTCTCTTTTTACAGTTTTTGTTGTTTAAAGCTTATTTTATCTGATATAAGAATAGCTATTCCTGCTCATTTCTGATTTACATTTGAATGGTAAATTTTTTTCCATTTCTTCACTCAGTCTGCATGTGTCTTTAGAGGTGTGATGAGTCTGTCATAGACAGCATATAGTTGGGTCTAACTTTTTAATTCAATCAGCCAGTATGTGTCTTTTGAGTAGGGAATTTAATTCATTTATGGTTGTTACTGAAAGGTATTGTATTTCTGGCATTTTATCAATTTTCATTTGGATGTTTTAAATATCTTTAGTTTCTTTCTTTCCCTTTTATTGCTTGTCTTTGGTGTTTGTTGCTTTTTGAAGGTGGTAAGACAGTTTCTCTTTCTCATTTGCACTTTTTGTTCTAGCGGTGGGTTTTGTTCTTGTTGTATTCATGGTAATGATCATCATTTTTTTGTACTCCAGATGCAGGACTCCCTTTAGGATTTCTTGAAGGGAGGGCTGGTTTTGCGGTGGTGAACTCTTGTAATTTCTCTTTGCCTGGGAAATACACTGTTTTTCCTTCATTTCTGAAGGACAGCCTTGCTGGGTATACTATTCTTGGCTGTCTCTTTTTTCTTTTAGTATTTTGAATATATCATACCATTCTCTTCTGGTCTGTAGAGTTTCTGTTGAGAAGTCTGCTTTAGTCTGATGGGGACTCCCTTATAGGTGACTTGGTGCTTTTCTCTTGCGTTATTAGGGTTTTTTCTTTGTCTTTGAGTTTTGCCAGTTTTACTATAATGTACCTCAGAGAGGACCTTTGTGGAGTGAATGTGTTTGGGGATCTTTGAGCCTCCTTAAGTTGAAGGTCCACATCTCTCCCTATGCCTGGGAAATGTTCCACTATTATTTTATTGAATATATTCTCAATGCCTTTTCCTTTGTCTTCCCCTTCAGGAATACCCATGATTTGGATGTTTGTGTGCATAAGGTTGCCTGCCATCTCTCTTAGATTTTCTTTATTTTTTAAAATTCTTATTTCTTGTCCACCTGAGTTATTTTGAAGAGTGTATTCAAGATTAGAAATTCTTTCTTCTGCTTGCTATAATCTGCTGCTTCTTAAGCTCTCAGTTGTGTTTTTAATTTCATTGAATGACTCCTTCAGTTTCATGAGTTCTATTACATTCTTTTTTAAAGTATTAATCTCTTTGTAAATTTCTTCCTTCATATCCTAGATAGTTTTCTCTGTTCATTGTGTCTTCTGAGTCTTTTTGTATCTCACTGAATTTCCTTAACATTTTTACTTAGAATTCTTTTTCAGTCATTTCAGGTGTTTCCTGCTCTATGGGATCTGGTACTTGAATGTTATTACATTTCTTTGGTGGACTCATATTTTCCTCTGTTTTCATATTTCTTCTATCTCTATGTTGATGTCTGGTCATCTGGTAGAGCAGTTGCATCTTCTATTATTCTCCTTCCCTGGACTCTGCTGGTGACCCTCATTGTGTCAGTGCAGTTGAGTGCTCAGTGGTCCACCTGCACAGTGGCAGTGACTACTGTGGCTGCTGTTGTGGTAGCAGGCTGCCCTTATGGCTACAGTGGTTGTGGAGGTAGTTTTGGCAGACTGCCCATATGGCAGCAGTGCCTCCAGCAGCAGTGGGTTGCGTACACGATGATGGTAGCTTCTGGAAAGCACTGGTGGTGGCAGCAATTGCAGCAGTGATGGTTGTAGCAACCACCCGCTTGGCTGCGGCGTCCACAGTGGTGGTCCATGCAGGTATGGTGTCTTCAGTGGCAGGGGGATTACTTCATGGTGGTGGCAGCAGTGTTGGTGGCTGCATCTTCCTCTGCAGAATTTGTGGAGTCCTTGGCAGCAGCAGGGTTACCTTATGGGGGTGGCAGCAGCGCTAGTGGCTGCAACTGCCTCCTCACATCTGTGGTGTCTGCAGCGACTGCAGCACTACCTCATGGGGGTGGCAGTGGTGCTGCCAGCTTCAACAACATCCCTCGCATCTGCAGTGTCCTTGGCGACAGTGGGGTTATCACTGTCCTTGATGGTAGCAGTACTGGTGATGGCAACTGCCTCTCTCGCAGCTGTGTGTCCTTGGTGGCAGCAGGGTTATCTCGTGGCAGTGGCAGCAGTGCTGGTGGCTTCAGCCATCTCCCTCATGTCTTCAGTGTTCTCGGTGGCAGGAGGTTTAACTTGCAGCAGTGGCAATGGTGGAGATGGTTGCAGTTGCCTCCCATGCATCTGCGGAGTCTGTGGCTGCAGTGATGGGCCACCCACAGGACTGCTGCTCTGCTGGGAGCTGCTCTGTGATGGGTGATGGTTCTGGGACTGGACAGTGGCTCTGGTGACTGAAGTGGCAGTAGCAGTGGGCTTGTTTTGATCTTCTTCTGCAGGAGGAACATGCCCTGGGCACCTCTAATCAGCCATTTTCCTGGAAGTCTCTCCCACAACCTTTTTGAAGTTGTATACACACACACACACACACACACACACACACACACACACACACACACACACACTATATATATATAGTGTGTGTGTGTGTGTGTGTGTGTGTATATACAACTTAGAATGTGACATAACACAACCCAGATGCAAGAAACCAAGATGAATTCCATGGCCATCTCCTGCCTGATTTTCAGTGAGACAGGTGCCAGGGGTGTTTGCCAAACTCATAAAGGCAGACACATTTCTGAGTTTTCAGGGCCAGAGGATGTTTTTAACTCCATTGATTACATCCAAAATTGGGTTTTAATTCCCCTTGTTTTGATACTTGATATAAATCACTGAACTATTAAATTTATGATACAAAGCATATAGCAGCTGCTATTTGTGGTAAGTGTTTGTAAGGAAAACCAGAAAATATTGTTTCTATTAAATGAGAGAACACATGTAAAGAGTTTGTCTCAGTTATTCTGCATAGCAAGTATTCAATAAATGTTATAGTTCATTTTCTGCCTTTCTCTATGTTCATTTTAAAAGTTTAGTTGTGCTTTGTATTAGATTTATGACTTGAAGTGATTTAATATCTCAGTTGCCTCCATTACAAAAGGCAAAGGGGAACTCAAAGAGGAAAATAGAAAATATCTCTGACTGAAACACATATAAATTGTCATGGATGGTCCCTCTGTTTATATGTATGTGTGTGAAGTAGCACAGGAAAATGAGGTAAGATCTTGATATATTAATAATAACTTACTTCTACTTTTTGTAATGAACAAAAGCTCTCCTTTTATGAGAAGTATTTCTCTTTTTTTGAAGCAGGTAAGACACATCCATGAAAGTAGAGAATAAAAGCCATGCAAACTTATTTTCATCCCCTTAAATATTATTATCCTGGTATTTTATTTTAAATTAAAATTCCTTAATAACATATATTAAAGCATCTTAACATAGGGTCAGCAGTGAAATTTGAGTATTTACAAATCCACTTTGATCCTCAGCTACTGAATTTCTAAAGTAGAAATATTAATAACTCTTCTCACTTCATAGAGTGTTATTGGATAATTAAAATAAAAAACTTCAAAATCGTATATTTGGGTGATCATTACTTAATTTTCCCTCCAATATGATATGTTTGTTAATGACATTTCTGTGTATAGGAAATATATATCAGTTGAACGGTCAGATTTTATAGAAGGTGCATTTAATCTTGTAAGATAGGCATTTATTTTGAAGCAAGTTTACTTGTCCCTGCATTGTCTTTGACATATATGTGTGTATATGAAATGTAACAAAGTTGTAAGGCTGCTTTCTTTGTGAGTTTTAATTCTTTAATTAATTCATCCAATAAACTCTCGATTGCCTAATATGTGCTAGGCCTTTTGCAGGATGCTAGAAATAAAAAGGGAAAGAATTCAAGGCCCTGTTCTCAAGGAGCTCAGAGTCTAAAGTGGGAGATGAACATGCAGAAACATAATTCTATTACAGCGGAGAGAGGCTGTCAGGGCCACGTGTACGCGTAACTTCTGAGCACAGAGGGATGGAGACTCCTGATGCAATTGCTGCGGGTGGCAGAGACATCATTCTTTAAGGAGGTATCTTTTGACCTGGGTTTTGAAATACAGTTAAGGGTTCCACAGTTGGAATAGGGGCTGCGGTAATAAGAACATTTTTAAGCAGTGAGATCAAAATGTACATGCAAAGCCACAGTGGCTTGAAACTGGAACACAGTTCTGAAATTGAGTACAGAATATACACAAAAGACATACTGTGATCTGTCTCATTGTCTTTAACATGTGTTAAATGTTAAATGTTAGAAAAACTGAATGTGCTTTCACTAATATGTGTAGCTGAAACATCTACTACAGGATGTTTACCAGATGAGTCATTATCACAGTTTCTCTTGTGGTTGAATTTTTTGTTTTTAACCTCAAACCTCTATAGTGAAAAGTGTCACTTCTTTTCCCACGGTTGGCTCTTCAGTGATTGTCAAGAATTTCGTCTTTCACTGGACATTTTCCCAGCATCTCTACTCCAGTCTTTGACCCAATCACCACTTTACCACCAGAGGTTTTGTAAGGTCGCTTAGAGTTTTTATTTCTCAATGACAGACGTTCCTGTCATTCTTCTACCTAAAACATTCAGGGGCTCCCCATTGCCTTCAGGATTAAGTCTTATTGTAACAGACAATGTTCTTTACCAGCTGGCCCCAATAATTCTTTTGAACCTCTTTCCAAACTTATCTCTTTCTACTCCCAACCAGGTCCACTAGGCTTACACTATCACAAATTGCTCGTTTCCACCTATATTCTATATACCCTTTTCTATCTCAAGTCTTTGTGCAGGAAACAACACAGCATGGGATAAGGGTAACTGGCCATGGTTGGAATCCTGGATGGGACCGGAGCAGGGGAAGAAGTTGAGGGAATAGGTGTGGACCAGATGATGGAGAATTGCAAGTGCCATACTAAGAAGTCCTGGTTTCCTTCTGTATTAACTGTGCTTCTCAAATATTTTGTTTAAAGTACCCCAAAGAGTAAAGAAGAATATTCCATCCCCTACTATAGATTTTTGGGGAATAGCATGAGGTAGGCCCTCACAAGTGAAAAATTTATTTCATATTTTTGCGTTCTACTGTGCCTTCTACTAGTTTTAATACTAAAACAATATTTTAAATTACTTGCCATTATGTAAAATGGAATTTCCATGAAGACATTATTGTGGGGTTTTCAATTCCTTTGGCACATTGCCTCCTGGAGAATGTGTATTCCAGATTGAGAAGTGCATCTGGGTGATGGGGGCCACTGGTGGGAGTTTAAGAAGGTGGTGGCAGCAACAAACTTGTGATTAAATGTTTTAAACTTATGAAAGGAATGGATTAATATAGTTGGGATTTGGAAAGGTCACTCAAGTGGTGGCCTGGAAGATGAATTGAAGGCATCAGGATGTTAGAGGAGGAACGGACAGGTCAGGGTACCAACTGGATGGCTGGAGAAGCTATTGAGGAAAATTTCCAGTTCTTGGTTTTGATATTTGAGTAGATAGCATTATTATTTAATAAGATAGAAATAAGTATAAAGAAGGCTTTTACATACAGGTGGAGACATTTAGTAGGAAGCTGAATAGCAGGTTTGAAAATCAGGAGATCTGTCTATGTATCAATCTGTTTGTCTATGTATCATGTATGTATGTATGTATCTATATCATCTATCTATTATCTATATAGCTAATCTACATATCTATCTATGTATCTATGTATATATCTATCATCTATTGATTATCTATAAATCTAATCTATGTATCTATCTATGTATCTATCTGTCTACATTTGTGAATTATAAGTCTATAATTAGAAATTAAAGCCAAGGGAATAGATGAAATTGCCTAGGAAAGTAACATAGGGTCAGAGGGAGAAATTGTTGCATAGAAGAAAAGAAAAAAAGCGAGAGATCCCTAAAGAAAGTAGAGCTAGTACAGGAGAATAAAGAAAGACCTATAAAGGAGTATTAACATTAAAAAAAAATTAGAGATCTGTTACATATTTTCTCATTTGATAGATTAGGTAGTCAAGGCTTAAACATACCAAATGATTGCCCTAAGAACCTTATTTTATTTTCTCATTCCTGGTTGAGTGTCTTTACTATATTTTACTGGTCTCATTCTATCAATAAAATTTGTTGTTTTATTAATCTTATATCCACCATGACATATAGCAACACATTTCACAGAGTAGTTACCTAGTACAGTTTTTAAAAGAAAGACATGAAATAACCAGTTACCTCTTATAAATAAGAGGAGACAACAACTTTATTTTGAACAAACCAAATTAAAATGGAAGACTAACACTGGAATTTAAAAAATCATAGCAACTGTATATTAAAGTATCAATGAAAAAATAAATTGATTGCATGGCAAAAATGAATTTTAGTAACTTTTCGCAGACACTCCTTTCAAGTAGAAAGGTTACTCTTGGCATTTGTTTACCTCCCCTTGTAACTTCTTTCCTTGCTCCTAGAGATCTCTTTCCCAAGCCCTCTTCCGTGTCGGTGCCCCAATCCTCCTGCTTTGGTATGACTCCCTTCTTCTCCAAATGTCCACACTTCAACATTACCCCCAGAACATTAGTCATAGATATCATAAGAAATAGTCAACAGTGTCAGGTCTGCTTCTGCTATAAGTGGGTGCATGCTACTTTAAATGGGCGACAACTGTGTACGTTTTCATGCATTCATGGGAGAGCCCACTAGGGTTTGACTATATTCTGCTTGAGAGTTCTAGGATGAAATAGAAATAGCATGTTCTTGTTCTCAGAGTCAGAAGGTGGGTGGCTCCCCTTGAAGAAAGCCCATTTTCTACACTATTTTTCTGTCCTTTGGAAAAGAAAAACTGAAGCATTTCACATGTTGCTTAGGCTTATTCCTCAGGTATAAAAAGCAGTGGGCTTAGTTCTTTGCTATCATTCTTTAAGTAACGATTAGGTTGAATAAGGCAGCATTTGCCTTTTTAAAACACAGGGGAGCCACTCTCTGTTTCTGAGAAAACTCAAAGTGGCCACCTGCCAGAGATTTGTGCAGCTTCCTGGCTTGGTGGGTGGAAAAAATAGCACAGAACATGAGGGACACATCAGCTCCCTCCCTCCAACATGTGCCTGTGATACCTCCCCAGAAATGCTGGACAGATGGCAGAGATCACCTTGGTGGCATTTCCATCAGAAATCCAAATCTGTGTGCAGGATGCCTCCAGCGAGAAGGGGTCTCAGCAGAGTCATGCACATGTACACTTATAAGTCAGAGTGCTGCAGCTGAGACTTTCCTCTGTGTGTGGCAAGTACAAGAAAACGCATCTGACGGTGCTAACGTCAATAGTTCACAGTGTTAACGAAGATGAAGGAGGGTCAGAGAAGTTAATTACTTATCTTAAAAAATCTAAATCCTCAGAGGAATTAACCAGTATTCTGTAATTAATTTAAAAAAGACTCATAGATGAAAAATATGATCTTAATATAGACATCAGGAGTTTGAATTCCACCCATAGTTATTGCATTCTGTGAAAATTATCTTATTGTACTAGTAATGAGTTTGGAGGCCATAAGCTACATTCTTTTGACTAGATTTCAAAGAAAATAAATTGAGAGTGCAAAAAAGACAAAGCAGAGAAAACAATATCTTTGATAACTTGCTTTTTACATTGCAGTAAAATGAATATCACAAATGCTCTTGATGATGAAGACTGGTTTAGATTGCTTTGAACCAGAAAGACAATATAATGTAACATAATTTCTTTGTTATTGAAGACTTTATGGTGCACAGGGATGACATGGATTAAATAGTAGCATTTCACTGTAATAACTCTTTGAAAAAAATATCAGAGACACATGGACAATTTGGGGGATTTTTGCTACAATTAGTTGAATTTTCCTCTGTAATCAGTTTTCTAGCTCATATCAAGATGTACCATCCCTGTGCACAGGTGAAGAAGTAAGATGAAGTGCCATAAGCATCCTACATGGTTTTTCTCTTCTCCCACAACAGACCTAAGGTCACACTTGACTCCTACTTATTCTGAGATCCTCCACTGATGTCATATGTGGAGGCTGCAAAAAAGGATTCCCCCAGAATTTGTAAATAAGTAGAACATAATTGAACTCTGAGAATTTTCCTATGAATCAATGAATGAGAAATCAGAATTATGTCAAGTTATCTTAAACAGACAGAACATTTTCAGGTCTGTGAGACTTAATAGTAAGTAAAGTGAATGAATTAATATTGTTAAAGATATTTTCAATATTTCCACCAAATATTTCAATATAATGATGGAAAGGGGAGAGGGTTAGAGAGGCCACTATTGACAAGTACTCATCCAGACTGCACAGAGAAATGGGAGTGGAGGCCAACAGAAGATGAGAATTCCAGCCCCACTGGCAAGACCATCAGTATTGTGGCACTGGACTCCTTAGGCTGTCTTAGACTGATGCTACCATGCACTCAATGAAGGTAAACTCTTTTCCTCTGATTACAAGCTCCCCAATCAACCTTTTGCTTATGATTTGGCTTCTCATATAGGGGAGGAGTATTTTTGGTTTTGTCCATTCAAATACTGGGGACATTGTGACAGCCTTATTTGTAGTTGAAATTTGATTTCATACATCTGCTTACCACTTTGATTATCATGAGTTTACACTGAGAGCTAGTATTCTCTCTTAGTGCCCTGAAAGCTTTAGGTTTTTGAGCCTGAGATGCTGAGGATGAAAATGTTATTGCTGTGAGGACACTCGGAGGTAGCCAGCCAGTCTTCCTCTGCTGACACTTGTATGCATTGCTGTTGGCCAAGATAAAAACTACTTACACTTCTGCCATAGCCATTTGAGTTTCTCTTTTGTTATTCAGAAAAGGTGAGGACATTGGTTCTAGAAGTAAGGTTCACATGTTACCAGGAAGAACAGGAAGAGTTTAAAGAAAATAGGAGAAATAACTTTCATCAATTAACATAATTTCAGCCAACACTTGATAATCTGTGTATAAGCTAGGCTTCATCTTGGAAAGCACTTGGGAAGTTACAGAACTATTTAAGTTCAGTTTTAAGTTATAATCATTCATTTAAACACATGTTGCAACAGCCATAAAAGTGCACACCGTCAAGGGCTGACTTGAAGTATGTGCCTCATCAGAGACCAGTCTTCTTTACTGTGTTTCTCTCCCACCACAAGCAGCTGGGAGGGAGCAGACACAGAGCAGGTGAAGCATTGGGTTTAATCCAGGTTTGGGTTTTACCAAATGAGCATGCAAGGGAAGAAAATCACAAAGGAACTGAAGGCATATGCCAAGGAGTGCTTATGATAATTGGCTATGGATTTCAAGCTGGGTAAAGAGGGAAGGAAGGACATGAGAGGGGTGGGGGATAGTGAAAACGTGGTAGGATCAATGGGCTTATGAGGGATTGACAGAGGAGTGGTCTTAGAGGAGTGATTTGGAAAGATGGGAATAGTGGTGGGAAAGTAGGTTGTTTGAAATTGAGAAAATTCATGGGTGCTGGAGCCAGGCAAATATGGGTCCAAACCCATTCTCTATCGCTTGCTATGTGATGACGCCAGTTACTTGGCCTCTCTCTAAGTTTTTTTAAAAAATAATTTCTAAATTGTGAATAGTAATATCTACCTTATGAGAAAGCTCTGAAGATCAAGTGCTGTAATGGGTGTATAGAACCCAGCACAGGGAAGAGCAAATATTCAGTACTTTAGTAAATGTCAATTCTTGCATTTCTACTACACAGTAAATGCCTTGAAAGCAGGAGCATCACACACACACACACACACACACACACACACACACACACACACACACACACACACACACACACACACTCAATGCAATAACCATTTGCTGAAAAAGAGCACAAAGCTGGGCGTTGGTGCTTTGGAAGTAGGCAAGTCTGAATCATGAATCTAGATTATGAGGCTTCTCAGGGATTTCCCCATCAGTTTAGGCTAGGGGTGGGTTGACATGGGGGGGGATGAGTGGGTGAGAGGAACTTCAACACAGTAAGTGAGAGTTGGGAAAAACAACAAGTTTTCTTACTTTTTAAATTGGGTTTTCATCAATTATAATTCTGTTTGAAGGAAACATATGGAACCTGAAAGTTCTGATGAGCAGTGTTTTTTAAAATATGTAAGAAATACTTCTCAAAAATTTATTTCCTGCTGTTCCTTTGAGGAGTACATAATTGACAAATGCTCTCTGGGGTCCTAGGAGAATTTTTTTTTTTGTATACAAAATCATAGGAGGAGTTTCTTCAGTTATTCCCTGATTAGTTAAATGGAGTCAGCAGGCATTTCTGGGAAGTTCACCGAGCCTGGGTGCTTCATTGGGGGAGGCTCCTGAGGCTGGGGGACTCTTGAAGGTGGTGGCTCTGCCCTCAGGTTATAATTTCAAGTTCATTCTCTCTTTGGTAATCAGGTCACTCAACAGTCTTCCAACTTTGTGAATACAGTAGCCATGCTGAAGACACTCAATCTCAGGCTCAGTCATGAGACATATCTGAGCCCTATTTATGACATACTTGTATGTCTGAGGTACTCGATTTACAGAGAGGAGTGAGAGGTCATTATAACAAGACAAAGCAGAAGATAGCCAGGGCCAAATGATTAAGAAACCAATAAATAAATGGATGGATATATGGAAGAAGTCATGCTTTGAGAAAAAATGTTGAAGAATTCAGGGCGGGATTAGCTTGTCAGGGAACAAAGAAGATGAAGACTGGGAGTTCTACACAGAGCCATGTGCTTGGACAAAGGAGTCGAACTATTTCTTTTGTGCTTTAGGAAGTAAAAAATTTTGATGACAGAGCTGTCAGATTGTTCCAGAGAGATCTGGGAATCATGCACAAAGATGGTCTGTGAGGCCAACGGCAGATAAGACGCAGACAAGAATCAGCACCAAGTGAAAGGGGGAAGGAGGCAGGAAGGAACCGGGAGAACTTAGGAGGAAAGGGACGTGCAAGAAGAGGGGCACGGAAGGAGGAAAAGGTTAGAAGCATGAGAGGCTGCTAAAGGAGGTGCTGCAGGAGGCATTAGGAAAGAGATGGGGCAAAGCAGGTCAGAGCTGGGCTTCTTGGAGAAGGGGCTTAACACCTTTCCGGCAAGTCTGTGCTACGTCTGTCAGGCACTCTTTATGTCTGTCACGCCAATGACTGATGGTCTTATTGCATCCAACTTCAAAAAATATCAAAGCTGCAATAAAAGCAACCCAGCATTGTGTAGTTTTATATTTTTCTTCTAACTATTATGTGCATTAGTCACCACACTGAAAAAGCAGTGAAAAGAGAGATGTGCCAAAAGTGGTAGAGAAAACATGTCAACATTCAAAGAATAACAAAAAGTGTTGCTATTTTAACACCACAGATGAAAGTCAGTCCCAGTCTTCCCCAGTTCTTCTCGAGGGTACCCAGGATCTCCATTCCCTGGATACAGCCATGTATCACGCCTGCTGCCTGATCTGACCCTGCCCCGGGCAACAAGTTTAATGAAAACTTTATCACCATAGACCTGAGCATGCTGTCTGTCATATCTGGATAAATTACCCAGGTATCCATGTCATGTACTCAATGAACTGAGGCCTTCCTGAAAATCTTCATCTGTGATTTTCTAAGTTTCACTTTTTTGTAGCCTGGATTTTTACTCTCCCAATCTTCATTGTGACTGGGGTCCTGCCTTTACTGCAGTCTGCTTGGCTAAGTTTCTAATGCACTGCTTACTCCTTGCCACCTCCTCCTCAGGGATTAAAATTCTTCCCTCATCCTCCTACCTGTCCCCACCAGGTGAGAAAGGTCCAGCTGCCCAATTGGCTGGCTGGTGTTCTGAGATAAGTTCCTGATTCCATACTGTGGGCAAATCACTTGCAAGAGAAACAAAGCACTGCAAACATGAACTGAAGGGGTCAGTGACATGAGCTGGCTGTGACATGAGGGTTAGTTAGGGAACCTGAAATGTAATATTCCTCCTGGCACAGAGGATTCTGTTGACCTCCAGGCTCTATGACTTAGACAGTTGTGGACAGTTTCCAGCCGCACTTGCAAGTGGGCAGGGGCAAAGCTTCTAATTCTGCTAGGCTGAGTCAGTCATGGGTGCCCAGATGGGTGTGGCTGAGAACACAGATAGCAGGTAATCATTAGGGGAGGCTGGGGTGGAGTTGGGACAGGCTGAAATTGACAGCTGTGGTTCTGATTCACGCAGGCAGGGCAACCCTTTCCCCAAGGACTGCGTGAGGCACACCATCTTGTGCCATGCTTTGTGTGTGTGTGTTTATTTCTCTTTCTTTATTCCTTAGATGTTAATGAACCATATTGAAAAACAGCATTAATAATGCTATTTTGAAAGGCTTATAGATTATTAACCCAAACCTTGCTCACATGTGGTTGATTCCCGTTGCTGGGCTCCACCTCCTAAGGACACTTAGATGGGGCTGCCAGCAGAGTTGGCTGACTTTACCAGCTCTTTAGACATCGTGGCTTAGGCTGTTGTTACCTCTGCAGGGCCTGCCACCAAAACACGGTTAGCCCCTGGCCCCAGGCTCCATTGCAGACATACCCCTTTCCATGCTACTTGTAGACTTGGCATCACTGTACCAGGACACAACCATCACAATAGAAGACTGACTGATCCACTGACACTAACTGCCTCTACAAACTTTAGGTACCACAGTGCCTAGATTCCATGTTCCTCACTTGGGAAATGAATTGGTGAGGGAGGGAAGGGCCAACCACTAAGGAGAGCTAAACTGAAGCTGCCCGGAGTCTATGAGACTTAACCATTGCTTTTCTATAGGCACTGGGTGCAGAGCTCTAAATCAAATTATTTATTATCATTAACCATGGCTATACAAGTAAAAGATAAATTCTTCCTTTTAAACCATCTTAATGGAATAGAAATACTTAACTACAACTAGCAGTTCTGTTCTCTCCCTCCTTCCCATCTTTCTTTGCTGCCTTCCCTCCCCGATCCTCCTTTTCTTACTTCCCTTCTTTCTTTCTTTCTAAATTTGAAATAAACAAGTTAGAAGTTTGAGTCACCTTCTTGCTGGGACAGATTATTCCAGCATAGAATTAGAAATTTTTTATCTAGATTATTCCTATTCATAATTTATGTCTTTTAAACCCTTGGGATCTATCTATTTTCATCTGTCCATCTAGAAAAATATCTGTTTTTAGAGTGTGATGAGAGAACAAAGCTTGTGATTAGATATCTATTCTAAATAACATTAATCTAAAGCAACATTTTAAAAAGTGTAATCTTAACATTACCTGCATGGAATCACCTGAGATGTTTGCTAAAATCATAAAATTATCTGTGAATTTTAAAATTATGAGTGAATAAAAATGGAAGGATATAAATAAATGAATATGTAAAAATATATTTAAGTTGTTACATATCAGTTTATTTATCTTTCCTCTTAATTCCTGTCTTAATAGTGCCATCCTATCCATTCTTCAGAAATTAGACCTATTTCTCATAAAAGTTACTGGACTGTTAGAGCCCAGAGAGTGAGCTATCTGTCTTCTAGAATGATAATACCTTTTAAAATTTCCCAGTATGTCTCAAAATATATTTCATGAAACTCTAGTTCATGAACTATCTCTAACACCAAAACAAAGAAAAGAAAAAAAAAAAAAGACATGTTTGCAAAAGTCCAGAATACATAAATTAGGGAAACACTACAAATTATCTACCCACTATTTGAGCTTCATAGTGCACATTAGCTCATTACAGATTATGAGAAGTCTTGTAGTAATACAGTTTTATCTTTTCTAAACCAGGGTTTCTAAAACTTATTTGAACGGAAACACTTTTTTAAAAGCATAACATTTACCAACACCTCTCTCTCTCTCTTTCTCTCCCTCAAACCTGGTCTATGAAATTTGTGCTTGCTATTTAATTATGGGAACCCTTGAACTATATCTTAATTATTGTTTAACTCTTCATGCATTTTTAACTAAATTATATCCACTCAGTACATGTATGTAGTGGATTGAATTATGTCCCCCCAAAACTCCCTGAAGCTTGAATTGTGTTTCCCAAGTTTTATGTATTAGAAACTTAGCCCCCACTGTGACTGTTAAGAGGGTGGGAAATCCTATTATAGTAATTGAAAGGTGGAGCCTTAAAGAGGTGATTGGATTGTAGGATCATGCAGTAGTGAATGGATTAAAAATGGTGGTCAGGGGTGTAGTTCTGAGGGTTTTAAAAGAAGAGGAGAGTCTGCCTTTCTTTTTCTCTCTTGCTCCCTCTGCTTCTACCATCTTGCAATGTGAGATCCCTGCGTCATGGTCACCACCACCAGATGGACTTTGGATTTCCCAGCCTCAGAAACTGTAAGCAATAAATTTCATTTTCTTATAAATCACCCAGTTCTGTGTATTTTGTTATAAGCAATAGAAATGGACAAATGCAATATATATATCATGTAGAATTGTGTGTTCAGTATATTTTATTGAGTGAATTATTTTGTTTTTGCCTGTTAGTAGGACTGTTGCTAAGTGTGAGCATAATCTTTCCTGATGGGAGTGGTGCTAATTTAGGATGAAGCAGGTTCTGAGACAAAAATTGAAAATTGAGATGACAAGCTCTAGGTAAGTAAAGAGAGAACTCTATTATTTTGGGTCCTGCTATCTTTTATGCTTTTAGATGATCGTTATAATGCTAATAATATTAATTACTATTTATTATGCCATTATTCTCTGCAGCGAGCCAAGTACTTGTTATTTCTTTTAATTCTGAAAACAACCCAATGAGGAAGGCCTTATTAATGCAAATTTCCCGAGTACTATAAGATATTCAGAGTGTGAATCAACATGTATGATAGCAAAGCTGGGATTTGAACTAATGTCTGTCTGACCTCAAAGCCCATGATCATCATAATCGTTCTGTCCATTGCCTGCTAAGTCTAGAAGTCCTTGAGTGTGCACCCAGGATGGTAGAGTTGAAGTGGCCTCTTCCATATGGAGTGAGACTGGGAGGTAAGCAGGGAGGCAGCTCCCTAAGATGAAGACAAATAAATATATGTTGTAAGCCTCACTATCTTGTGCCATGGTTTGTATGTATGTGTGTGTGTGTGTGTGTGTGTGTGTGTGTGTGTGTGTGTATGTGTGTGTACGTGTATGGGTTTTTTGTCTTTTGTTATTCCTTAGCTGTTAATAAACCAAGTTTAAACATTCAGACTTTATCTCAGTTGTGCTATGAGTAAAGATAAAGTGGTCATACATGGACCACAGAGCTAAAGGGGTGAGTTCTTCTCCACTCAGAATGGCAGCCACTGTGATCATTAGCCAAGGTTGCCAAGGAGAAGGGGAAAGTCAGGAGAAAAGATCAGTGCCTGCAGGAGCTGGCTACTTTAGTTTCTATCAAGATGCTCTTTCTAATGTCTAGACTTTATTTTTTGAAATTTGGCCTTTTTTAAAATACATCTTCTTTAACAAATATTTAGTGAACTACTTTAAGGAAGGGACAATTCTTATTAACCCCTTTAAGGCCACATAATGTGAGGAAACTTCTCCCAAGCAGGTGCTCAGTACATACCAGTTAACAAGAAAGAATGAGCCTCTCTCCTAGTTGATAAGGGAGGGTGTTTGGACACAAAGATAAACTTCAGTCAGTACATTGTATGTGCCAGAGTGTAATTGTGGGACTACTAATAAGATAGTAGGTATAATTATGTATAAGATATATTGTTTCTGAAGTATACTGATTTATACTTCAAATGTAATGTGTAAGATATATTATATTTGAAGTATACTCATTTGCTTAAGGTATACAGGCTAATTTTGTTTTTAGTTGCTAATCAATTAAATGGCATTTAGCCTTTTATGTTGTATCATTTAGCAGCAGGCTACTAATCAGAATTTCATTTCGTTTTCAATTGCATGATGTAGTGAGAACTAAAATGGATATAGTTTCAGGAAGTTATTTTACCAAATGATTTTTAACCCGAGAAGAATATCCACAAAACTGTTGTTTGTAGCTTCTATTATATTGAATGGTTTCTACTTAATTAAAAATGTGTCTCCAGCCTAGAAATTATTTCCTAAGAAATTCTTTCTTACTAAATAAGATTGTTATATACAGGAAAACTCTATCCATTGGCTGCTGCTGCTTACTGAGAAGAAAAATGTATTTCCATAACATTCAAATAAAATTTTCCTAGTTTCTAATCTAATGCCATCACCTACTGAGATGATGCCTGGTTCTCTCAAAGATGTCAAGAACGAACAGTTTCAAGTTCAGGGTGCACTTTGGACGTCTCTGATAATGGCTAACACTGAAATTAGCATGGCCCAGTGGATAAACACAAGAAAAAACACAAATAGAACAAAACAAAATGAAACTCATAACTTAAATAAAGACACCTGAATTTCAGTCCCAGCTCTGCCACTGTCGTGCTTCACGGCTTTGATTCCTGTGCATTACAAGCCAAGAGGCTGGAACTCGCCCTTCTCGTTGTTATGAAGATGAAAAGTTGAGTATCATGTGGATCTGGATGGAACTGTTATTAAAGACTGGCACAGTAAAGCAGTCGTAATGAGATGACCAACAGGGCACACTCACACCAATGGGTAAATTGCTGTGGGTGATGTAATGAGGCTTTTAGCCTACCAGTGAATTAGCAAAGCAGACCTAGCATGTCAGCTAGCTGAGTTTATCAGCATTAAGCTTTGCTTTTCTTAGTGGAAGATTCTGAGTAGAGCTTCTCTCTGAGATTTTCATATCTGTTGTCATGCTGTTTTGGAAATGGCCTAGTATTTGTAGAAAGATTGTCATTCACCAGTCCCACTTTTTATCACACTTTGATCTTATTACATACGAAATGATAGAATAATAATTAAACTTCGTATCACTGTCCCTGAAGACATATTTTTATATATTAATTGCGGATTAATCTTCTACGTTTTTGTTGTTGCAGTTTTTATTCCACGACATCTTCTCTATTTAAGCAGCTAATCCAGGAGGCATCAGAAACAGAGAGAAAAAAGAGTACACATTTTGGCTTTTGGAATTTTCAAAAGTTGAGGTCAGAACGCAAGGCAAGATTTGGAAGAATCTGTAATCAGCCAATATTAGTTTTCCCAATTTTAGAGTCTAGACTGGGGGAGGGCAAAGCCTGGGGGAGGTGATAGTATTAGAGATTATCTATTCCCTGGAAACCCTTCTGCCTGGGCTCTGTGGCCTGAGTCCCAGGGCCTGGAAGCAGCTGGAAATCTGAGACACAGTAGAGACTGGTGCTGCCTTTTCTGAGTAGGGCTTGGGAAAGCAACAAGTTCCTCTAGTTTTTCTATGGTGTAAGAGCAGGTGCAGTGTCATGATCAGTGTCCAGGCAGGTGGGCTGTGTCAGTTCCCCAGAGTCCCCATACCCTCCAGCATGGAATGAGGAGAAGCAGACCCTTTCCCCACTTGGCCAAGAGTGTGCAAACGTAGCACAGGAACCCAGCAGACCCGAAGTAGCTTGATGCTCAGTGTGAGCCTGCCGGAGCAGGAAAATGTATGGACCAACAACTGAGATCCACAGTTCACCCCCTATTGATGCTACAGCGCATTGCAAGATCTCTCCAGAAACTTAGATGCAACCTTGGCAGAAAGTCATGATTTGTTGGAAATTAAGTTTTGTCACCTGGGGGACTGTGAGCTTGTTACAGAAATGAATTTCAGTTATAGATTAATAACAGTGATATACTTCTTACCCATAGGATTTTGTGGACCGAGATTAGTTTCCACAACACAACTGTGTTAAAACTCACCAATCTCTGGGGCAACACTGGTTGTCTTTGTTGCCCTTTTTAAAGAAGTGTTCACCTCTAACCTGCTTTTCCCTTTTTTATTTTCATTTCTGAATCCTGGTGAGTGGTCTTTTGATAAGTAACTAACAGTTACTCTCTATATTAATTGTTTGGTCTTGTCTGTATTAAATAACAAAGGTCACTTAGATAAATAACTTATCGTTACCAGAGGGTACTGAACTGCTTCTCTTACACATTAACTTCTATTATCTTTTAATTCAGAACAACAACAAAAAGAAAACACATGTCAAGAGGACAGGTTTTAAAATTTTATGAATCACGCTTTTTGTCTAAAATCTGCTCTCTTGTTTAGAACTAAGGGCAACTGTCTTAGAAGCAGTTTGTCTTATTCTATTACAATATCTGTATATGAACATAGTAAAACAATAGTTTCTTATTACTTCTGAAGGTGTTTTGTCCTGCTAGCAGACAGCTGTATGTAGGGTGCACTTGACAGAGAGACAGGGAACCAGATCTTCTTCCCAGGCCTCCACTCACCAGCTGAAGTAATTTCTTTTCCATGAACCACAGTTCCCTTACCTGTAAAATGAATGTTCTGACAAGGTGTCTTTTAGATTTTTATTAATGGACATGTGTCCTGATTCCATGGGTGCTTGTTCATTGTGAGATGGCAACCAAAATAAGCTGAGATCAGTAACCACGGTTCAATTATGTAAAGCAGTAAAAATTATATTTTTGTAAATTTTTGTAAATGCAGGATCATGTCTCTTTGTAACTTTTATATTGGTGTGATCCACAACTCTACATTTAGTGAATAATCAGAGTGCAATTTAGAAGCTTTCTCTTTGTTGCTAAGGAAAAATGGAGTTGGCTGTATATTACGGGGATGAGCATCCAAAGAGAGAATCACTCTTTACCGCTCTCTGCAAACACGCCCCCTTCTTCCTCAGCTTCCTTAGTAACTAACTGCTCGGATTGGGTTCCCCCAGAACAGACCTTGAGATAAGGATTTGGTACAAGCAGTTTATTTGGAGGTGATCCCAGAAAGATTGATGACAGAGTGGAGAAGTAACACAAGAGGGAAAGAAAGCGAATGTGTGCTGTATCCTGCTGGGCACCTCGGAAAGACTGACTATGCCCCAGAGTTGACCCCTCTGCTGGAGCGAGAGAATTGGGGTACTCACACGCTAACTTTTATCCTTCACTGGTTAAGAACATTAATTCCCCCAAACTTCTGGCTTGTGCCCTGTACAGGCCAGGCATGCTTCTGTGGCCAGAGAAAGCCCAAGGGTGGAGAGTCACAGATGCTTGTGGTAGGTAGCAGGTGGTGTGTGTGGAAATGGGAATGGGGATGCCAAGGGGACCGGGCAGGGCACCAGCAGCATCTGCCACACTCCCCTAATCCAGGCAATAATACTCACATTTTCCCAAGGATTCCCCTCTTAGCTTCTAATTCCTCTTATGCTCATTCATTTTATGTATATTTTCTAGAACATACCTCCTTAGATATTAAAGGTTCTACTGAGTTTCCTCATCTCTGTGCAACTTCATTTCATGTTACTTAACAGCCTCCCTTCAAGCTAATACGCATTTATAATTGTGCCTTCCATTCTTTGCTAAGCCATTCCTTCCACTTGCAATATGTTCCTCAGCATTTACACTAATCCATGTCTTTCCTAGCACACAGAATTTTTCATAGGGAACATTGTTAATGCTTTAAAAAATTATTTTTAGATTGAATAATATACTGTCTTAGGGGTCATCTCTTTCTAAAGGCCTTTCTTACAGCTTAAGTATTTCTCTAGCCAATACCCACTCAGTCTTTGTGTTCTACTCCTTTCTCTTTGTCTACCCAATATTATTAATCTTTTTAGCATAAACATCATCCACTCAAGGAATCCTTTTCTGATCCCATGATTAAGTTGGGTTTCCACATTGCCTGCTCCAGAAGCACCTAATGCTTGTCCTTGGTAATGCTCACCACACGTGTAGTGTCTGTGCACTCTCAGCCCTCCAGGATACGCTTCAAAGGCTAGGGGTCAGGTACCATGATTCTGCTGAACTCCTAGAACCTGAAGTAGTAGGTCTGCTTCTACTACTGGCACATAATAGAAATTGCTTAAGATCTGTTGAACCATCATACGAGGAAACTATGCCATTTTCGGCTGAATAACATTTGAAAGAGAAATACTGCATGTCCTCACTCATAGGTGGGAGCTGGGGAAAAAAACAGAAAGAAAGAAAGATACAACAATCACAGTAATTCCTTGAACTTTCAAGAGGAGAAAATGGAACTGAGGCCACCAGAGGTGGGGAAGAGAGGGGAGAGGTAGAGAGAAATTGGTAAAGGGCCACAAAAAATATTTACATTCTGTACCAACAAAAAATTTTTTTGGAAAGAATAATTGATTTTACTTTTGAGCATTTTTCTAATGAATTTATAAATATATTAAAGGTGGAGACTGTTTCTCTTGAGTGCTATATGCCTGTACTTCATAAGGTAAAATGTTTGTAAACCAAATTAACTCAGTAATTCCAAGGTTCCATACAATGCACTTCAGTAAGAGATATCTTGGACCACCAGGGGCAGGCTGCTCTCTCTGAGGTGAAATAAAGCAACAATGCACATAGAGTAAATTAATTGTTGAAAAGGGACTAAGTAATATTGGGTTATAAATAGAAAAACAACGAAGAAAGATGTTCTGTGACTAGGAAAGGTTATAAAGGTATTGAAAATAGACACTCATTGTAAATGTGTAGGGAATTCTTGGAAAAATAAAAATATTGGGATAGATGTGCCAATTTTTCTTAATAACACACACACACACACACACACACACACACACACACACACACACACACACACACACACACACACCAAGAAAAACAAATCTGTTTAAAAAGCAAGAGCAAGCAAAAGATTTGCAGTCATTAATTTTGGGGAAAAAAAGTACATGGGGTAAAAGCAAACTAAATTTTAAAAAGACCAAAACAAATTAATCATTTAAGATCAGTATAGATTAAAATAGTAGAAACTCTTTTGATAAGACCTGGTGTTTAACAGAAAAATATTAATAATTATTTTACAAAGGAAACTACTCTGTTTCCTATATGTTGTGTTTTCCTGCTAAAAATATAAAATTAGACAATAAGTGTAGTAGAAGAGCATTATTATCTTCACATCTATATATTTTATCTGTTTATGAACTCAATTTCCATAGTATATATGCAGATATTTTCTGAACAGAGGCATGAAAATAAGAAATATCTCAAAATAAAAAGCACTTTGGCTAAAGTATTAAATAGAATATGACAGGAAATTTTATTTACCCATACTATTCAAACAAAATCAAATAAAAGTCTGCTAGCTTTTATTGAATGTTATTTCAAAAAAAAAAAAGGATAAAAGAAGATTTTGATAAAGTAGCAAAATATCAAGTAAGAGGCTATATATAGTCTCCATCTTCAAACAGCATATGTATAAAGACTATATATAAACAAAGTATATATACACACATATGCATAACAGATATATATGATTTAGAATCTAGTGTCTTTTGATATTTCCTACAGACATTTCAAAAATTATATATATATAAATATTAATAAGGACACAGAAATGTAGATATACCTCATTTCATGTTTCTTTGTGAAGCATTGATTTGTTATAAAACCACTTGTCTCTGAATTATCTTTCCCCCAAATGTGCCCATACAGACACGAACACACACGTTATAATTCACCGGTAAATTCTACACTTACTGGATGTTTTTGTAAGCTCTTAGCCAGTGAGGGCTACATGGCCACAAGACACTGAACACCATCAGCTAATGAGCATTAACACACCATGCTGCAAATTCTCACCATCAGAGAGCACTGTTCTGTGCTGTCCTGAGTTGAATGTGTCCTGCAGTGTGTGCGGCTCACTGCACTGGGGCTGCTCTTTTTGCCATAATTTGTGTTCTGGTCTAAAATGTTGGACAGTTGTGGCTTACACAAGGTGTGTAAGTAATTGACTTGGAAGGAAACACAGGGAGAGTATCATGTTGATGCTAAAATGCATGTTTTATAATGACTTGGGATATTTTCAGAGAACTGGTCAAGTGAAATTGAACAAATGATAGATGAGTTATTGTTGACCTCTGACATTGTGTAAGGTGTTATTCATACAGCAGCTGTATTGAGGAGGATGAGTCAATGCCATGTGATCACTGGCTGGAAGAACCTATGGCCTGAGACATGGCATTAGATTTGAAGAGAACAAAAATTTTCGTGGGATTTGAAGAGACCAAAAGAGCAATTGCTATTTTTAATGCTTAGAAAAGTATTTCCATAGATGACATGTGTAATCAGATTCAGCTAGCACCCCCAATTCCAGGAATGCAACCCCTCTGAATAATAGTATGTACACCATAGGCTTCCAAATGTTATTGACAAATATTTATTCATAATATTTTTTTAAATGTTGAATATACGGCAGAAAACAACATAATATTCAATATAAAATATCAAATATTAGCTTCAGAGCTAAATATTTTCTAATAGCTCCAAGACATAAAAAGAAATGATTAAATTGATGGAGAGTAGTAAAGACAAGGACTTTTTTATTTATAAAAGAGAAAAGCTATTTAAAACAAGTTTGTTATACTTTTGATTAAAATGCTTTTCATTTCTAACTCATAAAGCTTCATAAAAAAAGAAAGTAATGCTCCACACACATCTTTTTATTCATAGCAGCCATGAGAAAAATCAGACGCAGATAATTTAAGTAACTTGCTCAAACTCATCCAAAATTCAGGGAAACTGAAGAAAACAATATTAAGGATTTTGTTCATATTTAAGTTGCCACTGTGTGCAGTAAGAAATGAAAAGAACTGTAAGATAAAGACTGTGATTGCAGTTCTGTTCACAATGGCCAAGATATGGAGCCAACATAAATGTCCATTGATGGATGATTGGATTAGAAAACTGTGGTATATATACACCATGGAATACTACTCTGCCATAAAAAGAATGAAATTCTCCCATTTGCAACAACATGGATGAGCCTGGAGAAACTTATGTTGAGTGAAATAAGCAAAGCACAGAGTGATAAATACCACATGTGCTCACTCATAAGTGGGAGCTAAGAGAGAAAGAAGGAAGGAAAAAAGTCCACAGTGGTGCATTGGACTTGGCAGAGGGAGAGAGCATATTTTGGGATACAAAGTGCAGTGGGGTAAGGGGGGATGGGGAGGGAGGTCCGGGATAATTGGGTGGGGGACACGAGGTATAATCACAATTTGTGGTAGTGGCATGCTGCCAGTATGGATCTGGTCATCACACCTTGGGCAAGAGTGGTGACAAGCAGCTTTGTACTCCTTGAATATTCATAACCAATAACAAAAAAAGTAGCTGCATCTTTTAAAAGATGATTTTTGTCTAATTTGAGGACCCCACTTAATTGGTGGATTAAAACATTAAGGTTAAAAAAAAATACTGTGACCTCTATGAGTACATGTTCCAGCAGAAGAGCGTATAAAATTGGGTTGGGATCATTGCTTTCTTAAATATTTGTCAGCTGACATGGGACACTCATCCTATGCTATTCTCATCCAATGACGGCACTAATATTCTCCTGCATCAAGCCTTCTCCACATCTGCTGTAGGACACTGAGTTTAATTCTCTCTTCTCTTGCTAAGAGAGCGAATGGGGGCTGAGGATGAGAGTTGCTCCCCCATCTACCCCATCACCCCAGGTCTGGTCGGATGACCTTATGCTTAACTCTCCTGTTCTCACTTGGAATCCAGTGCACCTTGAAGATCAGGCTTTGGGTATTAATTTGCTGCTGTTGGATAAGAGGTGAAGGAATTTAAGTCAGGATGGGAGTGGCTGCTTTTAGCTGTACCAGGTGGCTTTGAAAAAAAGAATGATAAGCTTAAATATTAAATTATCAAACTTAAACCTAGAGGACTCTATCTGATGATGCTAGTAGAATCTCTTGACTCTTACAACTATAGAGCTAAGGTATCCAAAAATAAATGAAAAGGTTGGTCATGGGTTGCCAGTTAACATGTTACATAATATGTCCCCTCTCCAGGTTTCCTTTGTGAAAGGAAAATATTAAATGCGACAGAGCAAGACCCTGAGTATTGAAATAGGGATATATGGGAGGATTTGAAGGACTTGAAATAGCCACAAACCCTGATGAGTTCTTTAAGCTTTCCTAGCCAGTTGATGCATTAAAAATAGCTCAGGTAGACCCTTTTGTTTGTCTTAAGAGGCTGTTCCTCCCTTTCTTGAGTCGGTTCTCTTCAGGTCCTAACCCTCTTTCCTCCATCTTCATCTCAGATCTGTAACTAGAGCTGGATTTCAGCACACTCACTTATGCTGTCAACCTTCATAACAGGTTTGCACAGTAGTTCTCTATTATCCACAGGAAATATGGTCCAAGATCCCAGTGGATGTCCGAAACTGCAGATAATACTGAACCCGGTTACTGTCAATGGGAACACATTTCTGTCCTCATCTTCCACCACAAATTTAATGCCTTTTTCATCTTAACTAAGCATTTATCATGCACTGTGGCCATAGCTTTTGCAGTTTGAGGTTTAACAGCAAAACTAGCACACATAGAAGATTCATTCTTACCATAGACCTTAGCAAACTCTACATGCAATTTTTTTTCTTTCCTCATTAAGTTGAGAACTTTCACCTTTTCGCTTAAAGGCAGCACTTTATGGCTTCTCTTTAGCATATCTGAATTGCCAGCGTCACTACTCTTGCACTTTGGGACTATTATTAAGTCAAAAAGGGATTCCTTGAACACAAGCACTGCAATGCTGCTGATAACAGAGATGGCTACTAGGTGACTGACAGGTGGGTAGCACGGATGGCGTGCACACGCTGGACAAAGGGATAATTCATGCTCAGGGTAGGACTGAGTGGAATGGCCAGAGATTTCATCACACTACTAAGAATGGCACGCAATTTAAAACTTATGAATTGTTTATTTCTGGAATTTTCCATGTAATATTTTTGGACTGCAGTTGGCCATGGTAACCTAAATAATGGAAAAGGGGGGAATGCTGTACAACAAATTTAACAATTTACATAATATATGTAAACTAAATTCCAAAATATATAGAACAAAATTCCAACCATGCGCAACCAAAGAGTGGAGAGATATAGTTTTAGGTTGGTCTGATTTTTTTTTTAAACATAGTGCAATTATCTGAATTCATTGAGGAGGCAAGGCCATTTTAATGCTTAGGTAGTTCGGCTGACAGGAAGCTGTATAGAATTGTGATCATGCTAAAGAAAGTTAAGATGCCATAAATTACTTGCCATAATATACAGAAACAAATAAAACTGGATTTTTAATATGAATATCATCTACTTTTTAATTATATTCCCTAAATGGACACAGAAGACTATCTCCTTACTAAGTCCTTGAGAAATATGTCAATGAAGGTACCACTGGTTATCTTTAAAAAATGTAATTGCAAATTTTCTTGTAGGTTGAAGATATTGTTGGGAGAAACTAATATTGAAATGGTCTGCCTAATTACAACGGGAAAGATTTTATAGCAGAAAAAGGCAGGTGCAGAAGCCTAGTCAAACACTTAACCTCCAGAGACCAGGTGTTTGTGCTTTCCCTCATCGAGACACATGGGTATTATTTCACGTTGGTTTATTGATCATGGACTCTATAGATCTGAAGTGTATGGGCAACTCATAAAGTTCCTGGTAGATTCACAAAAAATCTCCATGTCTGAGGATAGAGCTTACCAAAAGGGAGAACCCTCTTTACACTATTTCCAGACCTGTGGTGTAAATATATTCTGAAGAAAAGAATATAAGTAGATCTTTCATCTATTTTGGGATAATGGCTCCCAAATTTCACACTTCTAGGAAAGAAGAATGGCATTTTGGTTCAGTGGTCATAGCAGAAGCTTATGGTGTTCAAGTGATAAATGGAGTCTCGACCCAAGTCCATCTCACAGTATTCACAGTAGGACCTACAGACACATCCTCTTCTTTCCCCCTCTATCTCCTGAGTGTATTCTGGGAAATGATATTGTAAGCAGCTGGCCAAATACTCACATTTGCTTCTTGACTCATGGAAAAAAGTTATTATGAGGGGAAGGACCATGGATGGAAATCCTGGATCACATCTTTCTCACTAAAAGAGTAAACCAAGAGCAATAAAATATTTCTGTAGAATCCCAGAGATTCGTGCTACCATCAATGACTGGAAAGATAGGGAGTGGTCATTTCTATCATAGCTTCATTTAACTCTTCAATTAGGCTGATGGGGAAGACAGATGGGTCTTAGAGAATGAGAGTGGATTATCATAAGCTTAATTAGGTGGTGCCTCCAAGTACAGCTGCTATTCCAGATGTTGTCTCCATACTAACTCAAATCAACACAGCCCCTGGCTACTGGTCCAGGCTGCAGTTCAATCAGCCCTACCTGGCAGCCCATTATGACCCAGCAGATTCAATGAAGCTTGAACAGTTTGTGGCAGATTGCGATGCTTTATGGAGCTCCAGTAGTAAAGTTGCCATCAAGACCTCTAATAGTATTTTTGTAATAAAAGCTCTGACCTCTTCAGCAAATAACTATTCCTCTTTTGAGAAATGACTTGAATTGCTACTGGACCTTGGTAAAGGCTAAATGCCTGACCTTGTAATCTGAGTTTTCCATTATGAACTGGTCATGAACTCATTCACCAAAAAATAAAGTGAGATATACACGCTTAAATTCTTATATATTCTCGTATGTATATTCCACTTTATGGGATATAAAGTGATCACAATTCCATACAGCTACCTGTCAGCCAAACTACTTAAGCATTAAAATGGCCTTAAAGTGGAATATAAAGTGCAATATACATACAAGAATATATATATATATATATACACATACATACATACATACATACATACATACATACATACATACATACATACATACATATACAGGAAGGGACCCAAGCCAATCTGAATTCACAAGTTAAATTGCATGAGGAGGATGTTCATCCTCCCATTTATGTCTTTCTACTGCACTGCTGCTCTCTTGACACCATAGGAATGGCCTCATGGAGGTCTTCCTATGACTAGCTAGTAGCCTGGGAAGCGTCTGTAAACAGATAGATTGGCTTACAAATGCTTCTTCTTGATCTTCTGGGACCAGCACTGGTGGACTTCTGCTGCCCTATTGTACTCCTCAACTCAGTGGTGGTCCTGAAGGGAGGTACAACTTGTGTAATTTGCCAGGAAGAAGACATGGATTGAGTGAATTAATAACAGAAACAAATGGACAATAGTTAATAGTTTGTGCATATGGTCAGAAATTTGTAAGTAATAAGACTATTTTGGTAGAAGGTAATGGATAAACTTCTTGGAAAGCACCCAGAATGGGAAAATACTTGTGCACCATGTAAATGCTTGTCAAGTCTCTTAAGGATCAAAATAGATGATAACCCACTCTCTGAATGTCAGTCAGCCTCCTCTTCCGTTCTCCTCAGTGCTTGCATCATGAGCTCATGAATGAGATGGCAGTAGTGATAGTGATGAAACCTATTGTCGTGGGCTGAATGATGGCCCCCAAACGATATTGTCACATCCTAACCCCCAGAATCTGGGAATGTGACCTTTTTTGAGAAAGGGCGTTTGCAGATGTAGTTAAGAAATTTGAGATAAGATCACCTGAACTATCTGAGTGGGCCCTAAATTCATTGAAAAGTGTCCTTATAAAAGATAGAGGAAAAGAAGACAGACACAGAGAAGGCCACGTGAAGATGGAGGCAGAGATTGGAGTTGTGCAGTTACAAGCCAAAAAATGTATGGAATCACCAGAAGCTGGAGGAGACAAGGAAGGATTCTCCCCTCGATCCTTCGGAAGGAACAAAGCCCCACTGACACCTTGATTCTGACTTCTGGCCTCCAGAACTGTGAGAAAATTAATTTCTGTTGTTTTTAAGCCACAAAATTTGTGGTAATTTGTTATGGCAGCCACAAGAATGAATATACCAAGGTTTGGGATTTCTCGATATTATTTTGCTGTCACCATTGAGGAGGTCTCAGTAGAATCAATCAACCCTGAACTAGAACCTGGGTGGAACTCCTGATAGGTTGACTACGTTGGATGCCTTGCATCAAATATTTGTGCCCACTGGGGGGAAAAACATTCAGAATATGGATTTGCTTTTCCTGCCGATTATACTCTGACTTAACAGATGCCTTTTACTTTCATCAAAATATTTGGTTGAACATTTCTCTGTCCACACAATTGGTTTTTGTGAATGAAATCAGATGGTGTGCTGCTGCTTATGGGATTACTGGTTCTTTCATGTAGTCCATCATCTCAAAGAAGCTCACTCACAGAATGTTCAGATGGCTTATTGAAGGCTCTCTTATTGTCCTATTCAGGTGATTTTCTTGTGAGACGAGAATGCCTATTCAGGAGAGAAGAATATGGAATGGTTTCTCTCAGGGAGAGAAGGGATGATAGAAGGTTTGATGCTTCTCATGATTACGTCTCATAATGCACTCTAGAAATTGTGCTAACTCCAAACACTTCTGGCTTAGAGGATTTAGTAAGCAAGGGATGAATGTACCCACCAGACATAATAACAAGTGTTGTTTTGAGTTGGAAGCTGAGACAGCGAATTGGCCTTTTGGGTTCCTCAGTAAGTTGAATATACTAAAAGGAGGGGTTATGATGCTGTCTGGGGTGATTAATCCTGACACTGAAGAAAAATGGATTTGCTAGTTTGCAGTAGAAAGAGAAAGAAGAATGAACAGAAACAATGAGACAAGAGTGGGGGTGAAGATCTTTGTATTGCTATGTGTGGTAATAAAAAAGAATTACTGGTGACTTCAGTCCTACATAGCAGGATCATTCAAGACTGAGACTTCTCAGGAATACAGGTTGGGTTATCCCAGAAGTATTGTTATTTAACCAGCTTTTGTGCTGACTGATGGCAAAGGAGACATGGAATGCAGAGTGGAGAGGCGTGTTTGTCTTCATGATTTTGCATAAACAAGGAGTGTAGTCACTTCTATATTATCTTACTTGCTCTGTCTTCTGTCTCTCTCTCTCTCTCTCTCCCTTCTCTATGTACTTACTTATTTAACTAATCTAATTTTCTCTCCTGATCATTTTCACCACTATTGTATGTAGCACATATTCAACTTGGAGGCTGAACAATATTTATGTGGGATGCAGGCAAAACCAGAGAAGGAATAGATTGTATCCAAAGATCCAAGACATGTAGTGGATTTGTATATAATGGGAGTTTAGATGGTCTCCTTCTTGTAGGAGTAAAAAAATGTGTTTTAATTATACAATCGATGGTATCATTATATTTTGAAGAAGCATATCTTTGAGAGAAGAAGGGTATGTGTGGATTTTAATTAGTGAAAAAATTGCAGTGTAGGGGCATTTATCATATTTTTGCTGCCCAGGGACTCAAGTTTCTAAGTTACAAAGTTCCATTATTTGAGGCAGTATCCTTACTTCCACCTTGGAAGCCCATATGGAATAAATGTTCCTCTTTCTCTGTGAGCTAGGGTGTGTGCACATGACCTAAATTTGTATAACGAGATACTCAAGCCTGAGACTTTTGGATCTGGGAGAAGTGATGCAAAGAATCTAGACAATATCCAGTCATTCTGAGGGATGCATTAGTGTTGTTGGTGCCTAGTGTGCATGGTGCTTCTTGTGGCAATGTCAGTGAAGAGTTCCAGAGAAGACGATGAAGATTGGCAGTTGTGTGCTAAGACAACCATTCTGGTGGAGAGATTTTGACTAATCTTGGTTCCTGCTAATTTCCTGAGCCTAATTTTATGTTCGTTAGTGTGGCATAACATAAAATCTGGTTGGTCTTTGTCCTGGTTACTAGAAGGGAGTCTTAAACCCTTGGACTTTCTTGAGTCATATGAGTGTATTTTTATTCCTGGTGGACCCTTCAGGTCACACCTGATACTTTATGCTATCAAGGTGAATCATGGCAGACCCCTGGATAGCTTATGCCAATGAGATGACTCAGGATCAGGCTGGTCATGCCAGAAAGACTAACCACATGATTAGAGGGTCGATTTGAACTATGTGATATCAGCCCAACCTCCTGACCTCCAGCAAGGTAAGAAGAGCTGGAGATTTAGTTCTATCATGTGGCCAATGATTCAACTAATCTTGCCTAAATAGTGAAATCACAGTAAAAACTTCAGACACTCAGAGCTTCAATGAGCTTCTCTGGTTAGTAGTCTTACATCAATGTGCTAGGAGCATGAAGCATCTTGGGGATACAGATTCTTCATGTTTGGAAAGCTCTGAGTTTGGAACCTTCCCAGACCTTGCCATATACATCCCTTCATTTAGTTTGTTCTGATTTGTGTCCTTTATAATAAAAAATTAATCATAAGCATAACACTTTTCTAAGCTCCGTGAATTATTCTAACAGATTATTGATCTTGAGAGCATAGGGGGAACCTCCAAAATTGTAGCTAGTTTGTAGAGAGTACAGTTGGCCTGGGATCCCTAGAGCTTATGGTTGGTATCTGAAGTGAGGGGAGTCTTGTGGAGGACTGTGCCCTTAACCTGTGAAATCTGACCTAATTCTAGAATCAGAATTGCACTGCATCTAACTTTCCTCTCTATTCTGCAACTACCTGATATTATTTCAGTAAATTCCTTTTTGCTTAGGTTAGTTAAAATAACTTTCTGCTTGCAATCACCAGAAAGCTCCTGATAGGTTATAAGGAGTAATAGAGAGAATGTATACTAAAGCTTTAGTAGGAACTGAGGGTAACTTTTAGACATTGATGTGAGGTCTCTAATCATCTAATTGTTTCTTCTTCCTTAAGCAAACTTACTACCAATAGACAGTAAAATAGTCAAAAATAGTAGGATCATTTTCATATCATAAAGAATAGACACTCGCGAAATAGAAAAGCCTCTTAAGAAAAAATAGTGAATTGTATCTATAATAATTTAATTTTTACTCCAAAGAAAAGTCACTTTTTTAATGATGAACAACACTATGAACAACTATATGCTAATAAACTAGGAAATCTAGAAGAAATGAGTAAATTCCTGAACACATACAACTTACTAAGATTGAATTACAAACAACTAGAAAATCTAAACAGACCAATAATGAGTAATGAGACTGAAGCAGTAATAAAAAAATTCCCAGCAAAGAAAATTCCAGGACCAGATGACTTCACTGATGAACTCTACTAAAGAACTAATACCACTTCTTCTCAAACTCCTTTGAAAACTGAAGAGGAGGAAGTGCTTTCAAACTCATTCTATAAGGCCAGCATTACCCTCATACCAAAACCAGAAAAAAACACAACAACAAAAAACAAAATTACAGACCAATATCCCTAATGAACACAGATGTGGAAATCCTCTACAAAGTACTAGCAAACCTAATCCAACAACACATTAAAAAGATCATTTGCCGTGATGAAGTGGGATTCATTCCAGGGATGCAAGGATGGTTCAACATACAAAAATCTATAAATGTGATACATCAAATCAAGGGAATGGAGGAAAAAGAACATATGATTGTTTTAATAGACACAGAAAAAATATTTGATAATATCCAATACCCTTTCATGATAAAAAAGACACTGAAAAAATTAAGTGTAGAAGGAATGTATCTCAACACAATAAAGTTCATAAATGACAAACTCACAGTTAATATCATACTGAACCAATAAAAATTGGAAGCTTTTCCTCTAAGATCTGGAACAGGCAAAGATGCCCACTTTTTCCACTCTTACTCACCTTAGTACTGGAAGTTCTAGCCAGTGTAATAAGGCAAGAGATAGCAATAAAGGACATCCAAATTGGAAAGGAGGAAGTCAAGCTATCCCTATTTGCAGATGATATGATCATAAACATAGAAAACACTGAAGACTTCACTAAAAAGTTACTAGAACTACTAAATGAATTCCGTATAGTGACAGGATACAAAATCAACACACGAAAATCAATAGCATTCCTATTCTATAATAGTGTATAACAACATACGTTATTACAGTAATGAAATAGCTGAAGAAGAAATCAAGAAAGTAATCCTACTCACAATAGCTATGAAAGAAAGAAAGAAAGAGAAATGCCTAGGAGTAGATTTAACCAAGGAGATGAAATATCTCTACAATGAAAACTATGAAACATCGGTAAAAGAAATTGAAGACGACACAAATAAATAGAAAGATAACCCATGTTCATGGATTGGCAAAATTAACATAATCAAAATGTCCATATTACCCAAAGCAATACAATCCCTATCAAAATACCAATGACATTTTTCACAAAAATAGAAAAAATGATCTTAAAATTTGTATGAAACTACAAAATACCCTGTATATCTAAAGCAATCTTGAACAAAAAACCAAAGTTTGAGACATCACACTACCTGACTTCAAAATATACTATAAAGCTATAATAACCAAAACAGCAAGATACTGGCATAAAAACAGATAAATAGACCAATGGAACAATATAGAGAGCCCACAAATAAACCTACATACTTATAGCCAATTGATTTTTGACAAAGGTGCCAAAAATATACACTGGAAAAAGAACAGACTCTTCAATAAAGTGCTGGCAAAACTGGATATATTCTGAAGATTGAAACTAGACCCCTATTTCTCACCATGTACAAAAGTCAACTCAAAATTGATTAAAGACCTACATTTAAGACCCACAACTGTGAAACCACTAGAAGAAAACACAGGGGAAATGCTTCACAAAATGGGAGTGGGCAGCATTTTTTTGAGCAAGGCTACAAAGGCACAGGCAATTAAAGCAAAAATATCTGAATGGGACTACATCAGCTAAAAAACTTCTACATAGCAAGGAACACAATCAGCAAAGTGAAGAGTCAACCTATAGAATGGGAGAAAGTGTTTGCAAGCTACACATCAGACATGAGACTAATATCCATAACATATAAGGAAATCAAACAACTCAACAGCAAAAAAGCAAATAACCCAATTAAAAAATGGACAAATAACCTAAACAGACATTTCTTGAAAGACATACAAATGGCCAACAAGCACATGAAAAAATGCTCAGCTCACTAATCATCAAGGAAATGCAAATTAAAACCACAGTGAGATATCATCTCATTCCAGTTATAATGGCTATTATCAAGAAGACAAAAAATAAAAAATGCTGGTGAGGATGTGGGAGAAAAGGAACTCTCCTACATTGTTGGTGGGAATGTAGATTAGTACAGCCTTTGTGGAAAACAGTATGAAGGTTCCTCAGAGAATTAAAAATAAATCTACCTTATGACCAAGCAATCCCACTACTGTGCATATATGCAAAGGAAATGAAATCAATATCTCAAAAAGACACCTGCACTCTCATGTTCATTGCAACACTATCAACAGTAGTCAAGAGATGAAATCAACCTAAATGCTCACCAACAGATAAAAAGATAAAAGCTGTGGTATACATATATAACAGAATATTATTGGGTTATTAATAAGAATGAAATCTTATCATTTGCAGCAAAATGGATGGAATGGGAAACCATCATGTTAACTGGAGTGAGTCAGGACAGAAAGCCAAATAACACATGATCTTGCTGATATATGGAACCTAAAAAAAAAAAGTGGTTCTCATAGAAGTAGAGAGTAGAAGAATGGTTACCAGTGGTAAGGATGGGAGGGGAGAGAGGGAGAAAAGAAGTGATGGACTGAGGGGTACAAAACTGTGCTATCTACCCTACGTGAATCATTGTGTAGTATGTAAATGTATTGAAACAATACACTGTAACCCACAAATATGTACAAATAAATGTTAAAATAAAATTTTAAAAATATATTAATAAAAGCTCTCTTCCTCATGATTAGAAGATGGCTCTTGCTCTCATGCACATGGTAACTCACTCTAGCTTGGAAGAAGAGTGAAGGGCAAAGGGACAAAGAACTCATGCCAGTGGACCAGCTCTTTTTAAAAAGCTTTTCTGGAAGCCCCTATAGTGACTTCCATTTACATCTTATTGTGCCAAAATTGTGTTCCTTCAGCAGCCTTAGCTGCAAGGGAGTCTTGGAAGTAGTTTATTTTTTGCTGCATGTATTGCCATCACAAATAAAAATCAGGGTTGTAAAGAAAGTCAGAGTATTGTTTCCTTTAACTTCTGATGAGTTACATATAATTAATCTTATCAAATAAATTGCTGTCTAATCTGAAACTTATTTTATATTTCTACCAATTTAACAGTTGATTAATAGATGGATACTCAATTTAGTAAATATTTGCATTATGGCTAAATATTAATGTGGGGTAAACTTAATACTCCTATCATGTTCTGTGAAGTATGCATAAAGCAAATGTACTTCACAGGGCCTGGTTTTCCAAAGCCTTGCAGCTTCAAATATTGACCTTGCAAAGGACAGAAAAATTTCCCCAGGATATATAGTCTCTGTTGTAAGATAAAGAATTGTAACACAGCAAGGTTGCTGGCCCAAAGACAGATAGGTTACTGATTGATATGTAAAGATACTGGGAAATTGCTGTAAGAAGAGAATGTTTGCTAAAATCAAGATCTTGTTAGTGGATCGACTTAATTGCATTACAGAATGTCACCTTGCTTGTCTTACTGAAGGTTACCAGCTTCTATTGTTAAACTTGTTAAATTGTACTTAGAAAAAACCCCACCTATGTTCTCTTCCTGTAACTTCCTGGTCTGGAGAATAAATGCGGGAAGAGAGCCCCAATTTGTGGCTAATTTCCCAAATGGAAGGAAAGCCTCTATCTTGAGGGTTCTGGGAGATTAATACCTTTTTGGGGCTTTTCACTGCTCAGAAGAGATGGGCTTTGAGTGATCTTTGGTGGCTCCGTCACCCAGGGGAAAAGGGGTGACAAATCCGTGGGATGCAAAGCAACAATGTTCCTTTGGTGGAAATTCCTGCCATAGTTACTCTCTTGGATTGTCATTGGAGAGCAACTAAAGTTAAAATATCTGGGAAGATGGCATAGCAAATCTTATAAATAATTGTATAGATTGAGAATCCACAGTGCTACTGAGTTAAACATAAATATAAGTTGTCATATTAAAGTCTTTGAGAAGAGAATATGTCTACTCACAAGGACCCAAACATAAGACTCCGGACATTAGGTATAAAGCTCTGGAAAGGAGGATCAGAGGCAGGTGGAAACACTGATCTAAGACAGCATTGGCAGAAAGCTGTGGAACATTTAGAGAATGTGAGAATAAAGAGTTGTAAGAAACAAGAATAAATTCTTCATTGACTTAGTGGGGAGGAATAAAGGATATTTTAAAAAATACAATTGTGAATATTTAGAATTAGGTTGTGTGTAAAAAGGAGAGTGAGTGATCTAAGAACTATCACTGCATTGGAGATCAGGCAACTTAAGGAGCAAAATTTTCCTGAAGTCAAGAAATGGGTCTGAGTCATAGACAGAAAAGACTTTCATATCCCAGGTACCTGGATTTCTGAACAAGATAAACCAGGTTATGGCCAAGGAATAAATGTAAAAGTGAATTTATTTAAAATATATATATAGTAGCTGTAGAGGTTAGGACTTAAGGAGAAATTACACATTGTTTTAAAATAAATTAAGCAAATTGGGTCAAATGAGCCTGGGAAACCACATATGCAGTCTTCTTTTCCTTTTGGAGGGGATGTACTTCACTAGTGTTCCTTACAACATTGCTTATTTTAGTTTCTTCTTTCCTGCTTGGAAAAATCTAAAGATAGAAATAATTGCTAGGTAATCATTGTAGAATTTCTTATTTTGTGGCATATAGTTATGATGCAACTGGAGAAACTATGCCATATTTTGTTTGAAAAATGAGAATATTTGAAGTTTATTAAATATGAAAATATTATTCTTCAAGCTGTAAATAATACATTAATATTCCTTCTAATTTCCATATAAGCAATTTATATTCTTTTATCTTTTGACTCATTTTTTCCTTGGTAAGTGTATCTGTGCTGCCTTGAAAAATGATTAGAATTGACTTAATGTTAATCTATTCCTGTAACACAGTTTTAATATCCAGCTTTTTCCTTGAGCATGTATAAATCTTTTTTCCATATTTGGGAAGTTTCTCTTTTATATCAAAACTTCACAATGGTTGTGTCCAATTATGTTATACTCTAATAGAATTGTGCCCAATATTTGTTATAATCTTAGTCTTCAGTGCTCAGTAAAATAATAATAATAATAATAATCACAATAAATATGAATGAATTATGCAAACTAAAAAGCTTGCTCCCACTGTAACTGAAAAGTGGACTTGGAATATCTTTGGCTTCTCAGAGAGCTACTAAATTGGTTTCAGCCTCATAGCTCTTTGGGAAAAGCCAAGATCACCCAAAGGATTTCAAATATTACTGGGATTATATTTAATGCATGGCAGCTGATGGGTTAAAGACAGAGACCCTTGTCCCAACTTTTGCTGAGAAACCTATCATTTGTGTAATTAGGAATAATTCTAAGTATTATTTTAATGAGATGAAATAACAATTACTCTAATATGAACCCATACCACACAATGCACAAATGCACTGATCAAACATTACAGTATAATTAAAAATAGAAGGCTGAACATGAACTTAAAACACCAAACCACTGCTTCTTGTAGGCATGCACCAAAAATCATCTTAATGTGATAAAAATCTATTTCACAGGAAAGTCCTCCAGGGAATGCGATTATACCACCTCCCTCTCTACCCAACACCAGTGTTTACAAATCTTCTTGTAAGGAAATACTTGCTTATATTTAATCTAAATCCCTATGTGGAAGCTTAAACCCACTACTTCCGCTTCCAGCTTCAGAGAAGATGCAATACAGCTGCCACTTCCAGATGTCCTTAAAAAAAAGACCTTATTTACATATAATCAGCTCATATATCCCCTTTCTCTGACCCCATCAACAAGAGAAAAGTACTGCAGTGTCTCCTCTTACATTCCTTATTTCCTCTAAGGTTGCACATTACGATTTTATTATATCTTTGTAGTTAAATCTTTCCACCTGTCCCTAATTATTTCCTTATGACCAATTTCCACAGATAAAGTTCCTGGGTCAGAAGGTAAGCACATTTTAAATATATTTTATTCATATTGCCAGCTTACTCTTGACAAAGATTGTACTTATTTTTGAAAAATCTATTTTTCTTTTAGAGTTAGAAACTCACTTTTAAAAATACAATTTGTTTAAATTATTAAATTCTTATGTACACTTAAGAGTTAATACATATTTGGAATTCTCATTTTGTTTGCTTTAGTCTCTTGAACTTTTCTTGCACAAATACAATACTGTTTTAATTATTGTACCTTAAAATATATTTAAAATGTAGTTGGACTGACTTTTTTTATTATTCTTTTCTCAAAATTTTCTTTTGGTCATATTTTTTCTATATAAACTTTAATATGATAAATTTTAAAAAATTCTATTGGCTTTGGATGTTTGAACAAGATTACCCAGATTTTTTTGAACAAGAATTGAAATCTGTACAATACTGCCTTCCAGTAATTCAATCCTTATTTAAAGTTCTTCAGGAAAGTTTTGTAATCTACCATCTCTATGTGTTGCACATGTCTTGTTATTTCTTAAGTTTATTCTATGGTTTCAAGATACCTCAATATTTATCTTAAGTTGATTTTAGTATTAGAAGAGTATTTTTTCCCCCTAATAAACCTTTCTTTTGCTGTTTGCACTTTGTACATGAAAGTATCTTTGTATTCTGAAAAAAGCAAGGTCTTTGATTTTGAACAGATTTGGATTTGAATCTTAGATCTGCCATATATGCCTGAATCTTAGTTTCCTCTATAGCATAATGACAATAATCTCTTATAAGGCTTTTAGGGAGATTAAATGAAGTAAGTTATGTAGGATATAGCACAAAATAGTCATTCAATACATTTAATTTCTTGATTTTTGTAGTTTTTTTAAAAAAATTTTCCTCCTAGCCTTGCAGACTATATTTTACCTTTCCAGTGTGGATTCACTGCAATCTGAAAAGTAGATGTTTCTCCTTGGTGCCTAAAGTCTTTTGGCTCTCCAGGGCCTTTACACATTATTTTGTTTTCTATTTTGTCGGTCTTATATACAGTGGTTCTCTCTAAATCATTCTGAAGTGTTAATAAATAACATCCTGAGAAATGATCTTATGTGACAGAAGACATCTTCTAAACAGAGGCATGGTCCCAATTATGTCAGTTTATTGAAATAACTTTATATTATCACGAATTGGGAGAATTTAGGACATTTCCCTCAAAAGATTTCACCACTATGAATTAACAGCCTTGCCTTCTTAAGTTATCTGAAGTAGCATCCAAATCAGTAAGACACAGAGTCAACCATTTGAATGAACAAAACAAGGTTTATGAGAGAGTGAGGGGATTGGGGGTATCAACTAAACACGGGACAGGTAACTATTAATATTATTTAACCCAGTTGGTGTGACTCAGCCTAACCCATCTGTCAAACTATTCCATTTTCATTCTCTTCCAGTCGGCTTTTTCTCTGTACTTGAGCCTAGTCTTTCATTCTCAGGATTCAACCATTAACTCCTGCTGGTCAGGGTGAGCTAATTCTCTTTTGCTTGCTAAAGTTGAAGACTGGAGAAGCAAAACCCTTTTATGTCTGGAAATTGAACCCCCTCTGTAGACTTCAGGTAGACACTGATCTCCCCTGATTTGGTCAGTGGGAAGACCCCTCCAGGGCTCGGGCATGGGCCCGAAGCCAAGTTAGAGTTGGCACAGGACTGGTGCTCACCTGGGTGGGCACCTGCTCAGTCGGTGGGTGGGGCCCTCTGGGCTCATATCTCCTTTATAGATGAGAACACAGGTGCTGAGAGAAGTTAAGAAACTTGTCCAAGTTTCCAAAATCATGACAGCGACTTGATGTGGTCCAGTGTTCTTTCTGGGTAGAGAGTCTAATGACCAGTTTTGTCTCTGCTACCCCCAATATTGAAGTCCCTGAAACCACCGGAAATAGCTAAACCTAAATATGTTCCTCAGAACACTGACAAAAAGGTGTGGTCAGAGAAGCGAGCTCATTTTATTACAGGATTTATCCTTAAGTATTATAAAAATATACACTGGACATTTACATGCCTGTATATAGATTGTATCCCTTGGTAGTGAAAACTGTACAGCTTTGGATATTGTAGGGGCAGCTAATGAAAGAGACACAGTGGGAACACACATCTTGGGATCAAAACATGATCTCTGGTCACATTCCCTAGGTTTTTGGAAGTTAAAGGTAGAAAGTGTCCAAGTCGAAAGGGGTCAGACCTAACCGTGAAAGAGCCTTTAGTTTACAGCCACTCTGTGAGAATCATAGGAAACACTGTTTTGTGAACACTTCTGTCTACTCTTTTCCCTAACAGACTTTTGAAAACAAATCTAGCTGTATGTAGAAACCACACACATTTTCTGGCCAAATACTGCACCATAGAAACTGAGAAAAAAGGGGAATATAAATTCAAGAACATATTAACATTCACTGAAGCCACAATCAGATAACCACACCTTTTGATATGTCTGGTATTCTCTCCCATGACTAATTTACAGTGAGGTAAAATCTATTTGTAATCCATTACTAATTGGTGATTATGCTTCTCCTAGACTTCTGGCTCCCTCATTCTTGAATGTCTATACTTTACTACATTTTATTTTATTTTTTGCCCATTTTTCTCCTTTTAATTTTCCTCTTTTTAAGGATGATTTTTTGACCTCTCTTCTTTATTTTAAAAAAGAATATTTTACCTTATTTCTTGAGAATCCCACACACCATTTCTTACCACACTTCATGAGCTGTTCTGGTAGAAATTACACTTGGAATGCTGTTTGCTCTCAATGCTGGGCTGATAAAGTAGTTTCCCAGTGACTGTCATCAAGGAAAAGGTGAAGGGTTATTCCTGCCTCTCTTTCCCTCAAAACTTTGAGAAGATAAGAATTAAGACTTATAGAATGTTGAAGTATTTTGGCATGACAAGTGGGGACAAAAGGCATTTAAAAATTAGAAGTGATATATAGTTATTAACCAAAGAAAATCAATTCATTTCTTAGGTAAACAGGAATTAAGTACTGGGATATATATTTTATTGTAAAATATATTAAATTGCTTTTAACTATATAAAAAAATTATCCATACAGTTTAATAATTAGCTAGAATCCCAGCTTAGAACCTGACAAATATTTTCTATAAAGGTAATGGAATAAGGCTATAAAATGACTAGTGTCAAGATATGTACAAATTCAGTGGCTCACATAAATCATTTTTTTTTTTTTTTTTTTGATCTATGCGCTTGGTTACAAGACATTCTCCATTTTGGAAAATTGTTGCAATCTTCTTGGTGGGTACAGAAAATCTTTTTTCTGCACAATAATTCAATATCTCTCACAACA
Source organism: Cynocephalus volans (assembly GCF_027409185.1). Lineage (NCBI taxonomy): Eukaryota > Metazoa > Chordata > Mammalia > Dermoptera > Cynocephalidae > Cynocephalus > Cynocephalus volans. The sequence continues at coordinate 37,690,529 of NC_084466.1, read as the reverse complement.
GTTTGAAATAAATGGAAACTTTGTTGACATTTTCTTCAGGTAGATGTAAAATTGTTCCTACTGAACATTGCTAGCTTTTGCAACTGAGAGAATTCCTTGGAAATTATTGTCAGGGAGGGCTCCCTTCTGCCTTCACAAATAATGTCCTTTCCTTGCATGTGTCTTCAAAACACTCAGGACGACCTCAGAGTTCAGCTTAGTCAACCTTTGTAAGGTCAGTCAATTACTGGAGGAGGTTGGCGGAAGGGGTGGGACCAGCACTTTGACCACATCCCCGCATGGACGATTCAGTTTCTAGTGGCAACAAGCTGAAAACTCCTCTATGGGGCAGCTTCATTATTAAATGTTAAAATAAAAGTGCTTTTCTATGAAGCAGCACCCTCTTCTTCCCAAATTCTAATTTAATATTTGTCTTTGGAGCTCACAGCTTAGTAGAAAATTTAGCTTTAAGATTCTGCATACTTAAGCAAGTGATATGTGATTAAGGTGATGCCTTGGTTGCAAGTCTTTAAAATCTGATGCTCTTTGACACATATACGTTTTATGAGTCTTGGCAACCAGATCTATGATTTCCTCCACGCTAATACCACACAATATTGTCAGCATTTTCGGTGGATTTACTCTGCAGGGGTGGGGACCGAGAAGGTGAACCATGTTAATTGTCTGAAGTTTCCTAGGGCTACAGGGTGATGATGTTAAGATCTTTCCACACCAGCCTGTCTTCAGTGTGATGGAGTTGCCCCTCTTGAGAGGCACTGTGATGGAAATTCAAATCTATGGGTGACTGCACAACAGCACGTGCAGAAAAAAAAAAATAATAATTTTAGGGAGAGAAGAAAGAATGAATCAAAGAATAGAAATAAACCAAAGAACCAAAAATGGAGAGAAAGGGCAATGAAATAGCGATGGCTCTCAGAGATTGTGACTTCTGTCATGGTTTCAGTTCTATTACTAAATGCTGTGTTAGTTAGGGCAAGGCACTTAACTTCTCTGGGTCTCAGTTTCTCCCCTGGGCATGTTTTGACTATCTGGTTCATCAGGTGTTTTATAATTCTAACATCCTAGTGTTCTATTTTCTCTGTACTCATGTTTTGATTTTCAATATGTTGGTAGATTTTATTATAGCGAAACACAAATGTGTCTTGATTCCTGATGGCATATCATATTGATTTATGAAGGATATTAGTTAAAAAGTGGCTAAACTAAAGACTTAAAATTCACAAAATTCCTCTGCCTTAAAAAGGAACAATATGCACATTAGTTTGCAACCTACCCAATTGGAGAAACGAGAGGAAATGCGTACTGCCATCTGCACAGAAAAATCCTTTCCGTGCAAATCGTCTAAGCCAGTTAGAAAATATTTTCCAAAAATTCAAGACTGTGTGTTTTTAATACTTATTATATCTTTTCAATGGTTGCTTCATGAATATTCTAAGGTAAATAAGATGCTTTCCTTTGATAATTTGAACTGCTAGAAAGACATTACTGGCATATTCCAAACTTCTGTGAAAACCTCCTTACTATTACCTCCTGAGCAAAACACATAAAAATGCAAATAAATCCAATGGAATAACCCAATAGTTTCGCACTAATACAAAGGAAACTATCAATTCATCTAGACTAGATAGAAACTAAGGATTCATACTACATTCCCATGTAGACACTCCTTCACAAGTGATTTGGGTTTTTCATGATTAATACGAGAGTATACATTTATGGATAGACTGGGCATTAGACTGGAAGTCAGGGGAATTTGGATTGTATTTCCAATTTTTCCATTTCTCACTCTTTGACTTTCAGCACTCTCAACCCCTGTGCCTCTGTTTTCATATCTGTTAAAATGGCCCACGTGACATTAAATTATGGACTTTAAAATAACCAAAGCCTATGCATTTCTGGAAAAAAATACATGATTATTACCATTTCACTGAAACTGAGGCTTTAGGCAAAAGTATCATCCATAAATGTGTATGAAAGTCTTGTAAGTTTTGTGGAGCCCTTGAAAATTTCCAGTATGCCTGTTATCTTACAGGAGGTGGATTCACCCTTATCCCTCAGCTCATCCTGCTGACCTATGCCTTTTAATCTTATAATGAGGCTGAAAGTCACAGGCTGACAAATCTTTAAAACAGACTGTGAAACAAAAAAGTCTTGGAAGGGGATGTGAGAGTGTTATTCAAAATGCAACCTTCAGTCGCTGTGGAATAAGCCCCCTTTCTCAAGGAACGAATGTAAAACAGTGTGATGATTTTTATAGAACACAGGGGTCCTCAGGATGGTGAGTAAATTGGCCCACTCTGCTAAGATCCTTTGTTAGCGTGCAGAACTTCATCTTCACCTTGAAGGCAATGAGACCACAGTCCAGTCTTCTATCTATGGAGTAGTAGAGTCAGAAGCCAAGGTTCTGTTCCTTTTGGCTGTGCCCAAGTTGCTTCTAATACACCTGTACCTGACAAGGAGATAAAGGGATCCAATGGCTCTACGCCTGGTGGGCAATGGTAGCTTTGGAGGTGGGGGGAGATCTTTCAAATATCATTGAAGGGAGGCCATGTGAGAGTGGTTTCTGCTCCACTCCCATGTTCTCAGCTCTCAATATACTATGAAGCCCCTGAGAATTATGGGCTTCATGGCACATTTAGACTATATGATAAAATTGTGACAACATTCTCACTTATCCAACATATCATATCCTACGTGAAAGGGTAAATATGTTTCTTTTCACCCATTATAAATATGGCATTTTAGGTAAGCATGAGCTCCCTGAAATGTGTGCTAATATATTCCACTGTCACGGCCATCAGATTTCTCTATAAGTAGAGGATGGCAAATAATTGCACACATCAGTCTTCATGGGGTTCGTGGGTTTTCTCGTGGGCATGTGAAATCCACTTACGATTCCTTATGACACTTTTGTAAGATCAAACAGGTATAGTCAGCTCTACCTGATTCTTTTTCCATCCCGTGGAGAATATGGCTTTTTGTTAATTGCATCTGTAGTCTCAAAGCTCTTTATAGAATCTTTCATAAGTGATATTAATAGTAGTGATGGTCTTTTATTAATAATGCATAATAACACTAACTCTCATTAAAACAACATCAGTTAAGTGATTAGAGAAATGGCTAGAGTTGTGGTTAGAAAATGGGCCTGTAGACATCAATACTACCAAAGTCATTTATTCTTTCCCTCATAAAACAAAAGCAAACATAATGAACAACTGTGATAGTAATAAATTTCTACCACAATTGCATAACTACAGACTGGTGTTTTCATCTGGGGGACTGTCCTTGGCACTATTTTGTGATGGGGCGTCCCCAGGAGAAAGAATAGAAAACAAAGGATTAGTTGCATGATGTCCCTATAAGCCCTGTGGTTTCCTTCCATTCTTCTGAGGCTGTAGTTTCCATCAGTAGCAGAAATGTGAGCAGGGGGTCTGGATTCTAGTCCTGGTTCTGTTACATAATGTTGGGTGACTATGTGACATTGTCCCCAAGGCTCAGTTTCTCCCATCTGTGAAATGGGAAGGATCGTACCTATTTGATAGTCATTTTACTTAGATTGCAAGGTAAAACTGCACCTACGGATTCTTTGCAAAATGCTCTAAAAGAGCTATAAGCACTCTCCTAATGATTCTCAGCCAAGCCTTGAAGCTGATGGACTTCTCTCCTGAACTCACCCCTCTGCCCCCGTGTCCCCCTTCTGCCTTGTGGTTCACACCATTTCAAATGCCCAGAGTGTTTAAGTTGTCTTCTTAGGAACAAGGAGGCCTCACACATGCATACAAGCTTAGCTGCCTCCCAGTTCTCTAGCTCCCTCTTTCTATCTTCCAAAGGATGATTGAGGATAAACGTGATTAACAAATTCATCGTAAGATTCTGGCATTGATAACAGGGTCATGTTACCTCTTCTTTCTCTCTCTCCTTTCCTTTCTTCTCTTCCTTCTAAGTGGGAACGTCACACCGAAATGGATATGAGTCAATATATAGAGTAAAAACTACAGATAAATGTACAGATATCTTAAAACTGTAAAATGATTAAAACAAGGTAAGATTTTATTATTGGAATAATGTAAAATGGGGGGAGGAGAAATAATACAAGAAAATCTAACCTAGGGAAGCTACTAAAATTCATGATGAAATTTTTAAAATATTGGGCTTCCAGGCAGACAAGACAAAAAGGGAAACAGTAAAAAAAAAAATGCTCAAGGGAGACAAATTTTCCTTAACTCCTAATTCTTAGAAAAAAAATATCATACATATATTTCTAGGCACATAAATTAGAAAGTGGATATTACCTTTGGTAGTTTTTTTTTTATAAAGTAGAGATAGTCTTCATATGAGTTTGTTAAAAAATATTAAGCACTGATAAAAGACAAGCTGATCTCACTTATACAGGGACTCCTGAGGTATTTGCATTTTTTAACGAGGACTGTGCTTTTAATCCTGAGATTACGTACAAAATCATCATCTGTGGAGTTAGGTCATGGAGGCTGATTTTGTAAGCAGGAATCTTCACTGTAATAATAATTTTCTGCACTTGCTTTGGCTTTGCATGTGTGCTTTCCCACTGTAGCTGGATTCAGTGTGCCTTCCATGAATTTTATGTTGCTGTCTGGTTTTTGGAATGGGAATTCAGAAAAGGAGGTAGAGCTTTGGAGAGAATGTTCCAGAAATCATTTAATCCAAGCTGTAGCTATCATTTTAACTTCCCTTGGAAGGAGAACTCCTTGGAATTTTCTCACATATACCCTCTCAAAAATATTTTAAAGTAAGCTTCATTAATCATTACATGGCTGTTTCCTAGCCCTTATCCCAAAGGTCTGGTAAGCTTTAAATCCCTAGTGACACCTGCTGGGCAGACCTCAGCTCAGTGCTGCAGGCTTTCCATCAGCCTACCTCTTCTTTAACATGCAAAGCTGCAGGCCACAAGGTAAGTGTCTGGCCGCCACCTCCTTAGCTCAAAGCCAGTCTGTCATTACTAATGCAGGTGACCTCTGCCGACACAATGATGTGCCGGAGTCTCCCCAGAATTCTCTTGGGGAATGATTTCCAACCTGAACAGGCTCCAGGAAACAAACACAGATCCATCAAAGTTAGAAAAGGTGGGGAGGGAGAGAGGGAAAAGGAGAGAGAGAGAGAGATCTAACACTATACGCCCCCACCCCCAGCCCCAAGTTACTAAGCTGCTTCTTTGTCTGAAAACTCGGGAGGTGAAAGATGCTACTTGAGCCGTATGTTTTGTTCAAGCACAAACCAAATTATGCTATACTTGCTTATATCTGAACATATTGGTTTATCTTACATAGAGTTTAATTGATGCAAACTTGAACTTCAGTATGTTAAATTTTCAGGGAAAACACCATCCCTGTGATTTAGATTGCTGTTTTTCTTTGAACAAAGCAAAGAGGAGCAAGGCAATTACCCCTCTGCTTCTGTTGATTTCTTCCATATTCACCACCCATTACAAAAACAGTGTTTAACCTCTTGTAGTATGACCTCTTGTGTCCTTTACTGTCCAATTGCAAAATTTCTTTCTGAGCCAACATCTGCACCCTTGGACAGATCAACTTGTGTGCAAAGTCCGTGTTAGCTGATCAAGCATGGCTTTGTTTGCACTCATTCATTGCTCACCCAGCACTGCATAAATGGTTTTGCATATTAACTAAGTGCACAGTAACCTTCCTTTACCTCCTTAGAGCTCCACCCCCTCCCACCCGCCCCAGGAAATCAACACTGTTACTCGCTGAGGAAGCTGCCAAGAGGTTGCCATGGTAACTGTGCTGCTTTCAGCAGCTACTTTTCTGGTTTGGAGGTTGGGGGGGGGGGGGTGCTGGTAAAACCCGGGGAAAACTAGGCGGTTTTCTGATCAGAGTTCAGATAAAGAAGGTCACAGTAATTTGTGGGCACTGACTAAAATAACCCAGTGGATTTCAGAGTTACCACAAAAAGAAGCAGACTAAAAAGGTAAGTACAGTGGAAGGCCAATAATTAAATTATTTGGTAGTGGTCTTAAGCTGAAGCATTTCAAATTTATGTCAGTCCTTCTCATCTTGGATGCTATTTTATAAGTCTTTCCATTTTCGTCCACAGCCAAACAAAGATAATGAGGGCTGTGGGATTATAAATGGCAGAGAAGCAGTGAGTGGGGGTAAAACAGCACCAGAGTGGGAATCTAACATCTGAAAGTCATTTTCCAAAACTTCATTCAGCACAGGAACAATGCAGCATTCAGGCATCATCAGCTGAAAATGTGTGGTGCACCAGGTCAAGTCGGCAACCTCTGAGCTCCTCTCCACCAAGTGGTCTGCGGAAGTAGGCCAGGAAACAGGCTGATTTCAAAGGGAGGGCTGGGGTTTGGTAGGACAAGGTGCTAAGAGCCAAAAAATGAAGGGCCGGACGGCCAAGACTGGTGGGTTTCAGCGACATACAGAGAGCTATGCTAAGAACTGTTCTAGACACCTAGTTGATGGGATTTGGGCAGCAATCCAGGAAAGAGCTGAACAGGTCGCAGTGATTCTTGGCAGAAAGTGGCACAGGGCAGGGCTTGCAGTACTAGGGTGGTGTGACTTCCTGGCCCCTTCTGCCTGTCTCCCCACTGGCCAGCAAGCTTCCCAGCCCTCTCCTATGTTCAACTTTCTCTTGTGTTCTTTTTTTTTTACTTTAGAAATACTCATAGCCATGATGAAAACACAGTGCCTTAACCATCCTCATACAAGCTGCTGTTTTCTGAATCTTTATAGTTTTGTTCAGAACCCAACAACTGCCACAACACCCAGATAAATTTAAAGGAATTATAACTTAGAGAAACCAAGTAAGAATGGAGAGACTGAATGGGATCATAACTGAATGGGAATGCAATGTGGTTCTGGTGACATTGTCATTATCGTTTGGTGACATGGTTATTAATACTCTCAGTGGAGTAGTAAGGAAGCACTAAGCTCTTAGAGGTTAACACCTCTTTAAGGATGTGCAATATTCAGCATGAGGAGTTCTGAGTTTGGAGCAAAGAGCTAGATTTTCTCACATAGCAACTTGTATCTGACCTGAAATAGAGCCATTTTTGGCCTATCCCCTTATTGTGGGAGACAGAATAGATTTATAGTCAACTTTCTGTAGACTTTTGTCACTTGCATTTTTTTTAAAAACTTGTCTCTGGCAAGTAGAGAAGTTTTGAAATAGGAAGGAAGAGGTAAAAAGGGTAGGGAAGAAAATGTAGATAAATATTAGAAACAAGAAATAACTAAAGCAAATACACTCTACAGCGGGATTCAAGATTCTCCATGGCTTACATCTTGAATGATCCTTGCATATGACAGGGAAGAGTGAAACAGAAGTTTGGAAAGGTAAAATAAAATAAAGCCAAAGACCGAAATCATTTTATTTAGGTACAGTTGTGCAAAGCACTAGAAACTAAAGTAGAAGAGGAACAGATATGTGGTTAAAGGACTGCCTCCTACATTAGAGCTCTCATAAATTAAAACAAAGTACACACTAAGCATTAAAAACAGAGAGGGCTCTCCCATGTAGCACTGATGTGGCTGGAGGTCCTATATTATGTAACAGCAACAGGATACAGAATGACAGTTTCCTCACAGCCTACAGTAAATGTGATTAAATTATCTCATCGGCCTCATACTCCTGAGTATTTCTACAATGCCAGAAAACCATGCATTAATCTGACCTGTTTGCTAGACCCCCAAACAGCACAGGCTAGAGGTATTAGTATTCAGAGAAACTCCCCCTCAGGTGGTTGATTGGAGGGATACCAAGGTTAGCCTCTGCAGCCCTGGACACCAGGAATGAGACATGGAGAAATAATAAAGGCGAAGGAATAAAAGCAAAGACAAAACTGAGAAATTTGTTTTAACTCTGCCACAGATTCTTTTCCACTCCTTCCCACTGACCTGATCTAATTCCAGCAGCTATTATGCCTGTGAAACACTGCCACAGCTGAATTTATTTTTATTTTGCCTGCTCAAAGGCAATGTAAAGCGAATTCGAGAGCACATCACCTTCAGGGAGAAGACTGCGGCATATTACCCACCACCCCCTCCTCCCCTCTGCACGGAAAGGTTAATTTGAATAAGGCTGCTGCTTCCACAAATAGAACAGTACCCAGTGCACAGAGGAGCCGCCAATGAGAACGTTTTGCAATGATGTCATACTTATACCTGCTTCTTATTATTTGCTGAGTAGTGACAATGTGTTTCTTGCATCTCACATTTTATTGGTGGAGAGCCCTGTCATTCTGAGTACTTCTGGAGAGTTTTAAGCACTGCAGTTTCAGTATGAACCCAGATTTTTTTTAGCATCTGCATTTCAACAAACTGTTGGAAAACACAGTATATTTTAAAGACTGTTGCCCTGAAAACAAACGTACATAAAAACCTTTATAATTTATACCTGACTTACAAGGGCTCTGACACTAGGTCCATTTACAGGGCAAAAGCAGAATAAGAACAGTCTGATTTTTGTTAAAAAAAAACAAAAACAAAAAAACAAAAAAAAAACAACGCATGAGCAGAACTTCTATTGAATTTTTCAGAGAAAGAGCATGCTTAGCTTAGCTTAATATTGTTCCACTGGTCTGATAGAAAACAAACTTATTTCACTTATTATACAACAATTTATCACCCCATGGAGCAGAGCTTTCTTAAAAAGAACTAGACCTAAATTTGTAAAATAGAGGGCATTGGAGGAAGGGAGACCTACCTGATTTATTTTTGTCTTAAGTGGATTTTATTTTTAAATCAATTAGGTTTTTGTGTCATTCAAATATGTGCTTTAGGTCACTCAGATTCCTGGGCTTTTCCGAGGAAACTCCTTCAAACAGGTTTGAAAACCACACTACCTTGTAATGAAACTCACAGGTAAATCAGTTGCACATAACAAGAGTTAGAAATTATTCAACTACTTAAAGGGTTCAAAGAAATATTTTGGTAAGTATGAGATGCAAGTATGGTTGGGAGGCTGGAGATAAATGTTGGTGTTCAAAAAAGTCTCAATCTGGGAAGACAAGAGAGACCCCAAGCAAGGCTCTCTGGGCAAAGTCATCTCCTCAGAGACACAGAAGACAGAGTCAAGCTGTTTACAGTCAGTTGGTGAAGCAGAACATATACAGTGAAGGTTAATCCATTACACAGGCAGGACAGTGTGTTGAATACTCCAGTGAGAAGGGCAGGGCATTACAGGAACAGCCAGATTGTGATGGGCAGAGAGAGACTGGAAAGGGTTCTTTGTGTAGGAGATGAGAAGGGATGAGTAAGTATGGAACAGACCTCCCTGGCTGGATATATGCTAGGAGGGAAATTTGGAAAAGCAGGTGCACAACTTAGCAAAGACAATGAAATTAGGAAGAAGTAGAAAGTACCAAATATTCTGAACATCTGTATCTCCAATTCAGTAGCTAACATCAATTTTTTGAAATTAAAGTGTCTTTAATTTTTATAACATCTAGCTACCTTCTCATCAGTGGAGTGCGATGTTATAAAAATTTGCTTATTTTATACTTGAAATGCCTAAGCAAAATTATTGTGGACTTTGAACATTCAATAAGATTCTTACTGTATTAAGAGCATAAAAAGATCAAAAATAAAATTTAACTGTGGTAAAGAGTAGAGAATAGAATTCTACCATTCTATTAAAGTTAGAGGGACCTAGAGCACTGTATTTGAACTTCACAGTACTTTCACTAATAAAGTGCATGTAGATTTTGATTCAAGAGGTCTGTCTATAGTAGCAGCGTAGTGGTGAAGTGTAATGGCCTCTGGTGTCAGACAGACCTGGGTTTAAATCCCAGCTCCAACACTCAGTAGCTGTGTGACCTTGATCATGGTAATTAATCTCTCTAAGCTTCAGTTTTATTGACGGATAATGATGATACCCATGTATGGGAATATTGTGAGGCTTAGACTGAGGAATGCATGTGTGTTTTATTAGTGTAGTGCCTGTCTCAGTAAAGAAAGATTTATTGTTTGTTTGTTGTTTTAACCTTATTATGACCTTAAGGTCCTTCAAGAACCGACATGATCTGTCCCCTGGCTGACCACTTCCTGTCATTCCTCCTCTCCCTCACTCAGCTCCAGCCATAAGGACCTTCCTGCCGCCTCCCAGACATGCCTCATGTGCTTTCGCTGGAGGACTTTGCCTTCACAGTTCCCGTTGCCTGGAATTCTTCACCTCCCAAGTCTCTACCTCCATCTCTTTATTCACGTCTCAGCTCAAATATCAATGAGAGTAATGTGACTTAACACCTGCCTCTTGCTTCCTTTCCCAGCATACCACATGATGCTTTTCCATTGCCAGTCTCTCTGCTAGACATTACTTTATGCTGTATTTTTTATTTGTCTATTATCTGTTTTGCTCACTTGAATGCCGGGTCCATGTGAGCAGTGGCTTTGTTCACCTCTGTACTCCAGGGCCTAGAAAAGTGCTTGGACAGAACAGGCTCTCAAAAATCATTGTTAATGAGCAATGATGATGATGAAGACAGCAGTGGGAACCATAAATTCTTCAGGACAGTGATACCGCAGGGACATGGGTGCAATGACCCGAGCGGGGGTTGTACCAAAGTTTAAGATGTGTACAGATTTTCTTATGGAGCCAAGAGAAAATATTTTAATTTGCCCATCTCATGTGAAGAATCAATTGAAAAGACAATGAGAATATATAGTCCTATTATTCTCTACACAAAGAATTTCAATGCTTATCAGGGTAGATGAGGTGGGCAGAAGCTGGGCCAGTGGTCCAGAAAGATTCCAGGGCAAATCCTGGGTGAAGATCTTTAGCTGATGTACCATTTCTGCAGTCTACCATTTTTTTTGCCCTCCAGATTCTTCCAAACTTACTCATGGTGGCTCTGATTCTCATGAATCGTTGGATACGATCTAGGGACTTTGAATCAATAACAATTAAGAAAGCCAAACAGTAAATCCAGGAAGCAATAGCAAACTTCAGAATTCAAGACCATCTCTACATTACACACACCTACACACATTAATACACATATTAATACACATATGTATTGAAAGAACTGATTGAAGTTTTAGAGAATATTTTAAGATCTTTCTGCTCCATCCCTTTCTCAGTCAATCATGATAATAAAATAGACTCTTTCAGATTTCTGTTTTCCCAGTAACTGAAGGACAATATGAGATTGCATTGAGCTTATGTAAGCGTTATCCCCTCTGACATTCCAAATGAGCAGCTCAAATGCTACCTAATCATTCTGTTACAGCTTGGATTTGGCAGTCTTTTATAAAGCACTGAACTTGAAGGAGCATCTGCCTTTTACATTTTGGCCACATCAGCACCCGTGGCTGCTGCTTCTTCTAGAAACTTCTTAACATAGTAAAAGTAATATGAAACGAAATCATTGCTAACCAGAACGCTTTCAAAAGCTTATGGGTTCATGGTCGACATTTCAGATTGAGAACCCATTTTTAAAGAAAATTGCTATCTTCTCTGATAGGCAATTCTTCCTTTCCATGACCCTCAATTTTCTCTTAAAGTAGTGCTTCTTAAACTTTAAAGCATATATGATCACCCAACAACCAGGGGGATCTTGTTAAAATGAAGATTGTTTCAGAATGTCGGGAATGGAGCACGGGAATTAGCATTTCCAACAAACTTGCAGGTGAAGCCATGTGCTCATCTGTGGACCACACCTCGAGTAGCATGGGTTTTAATGACATAGTGCTGAATGTTTGGTTCTGCTGTCCCAAATTAACATAAAAATTTTTTAACGAGGTCATTTACTATTCCCCACCTCCTGCTACTTTCTATCATATCTGGGTTCAGAAATATTATTCTGAGGTATATTCACATCCAGCTGGTCTCCAATCCTTTCGAGTCTAAGAAATATTTCTTTTCTCTCCATCTCCACAGGAGCTGCCTCAGCTGAGGCCTTCCTCATCTTTCCCTTGCAAAGCTGTAATAACCTCTAACTTATCTCCCAAGCCCCAGCCTTACCTCCCTCCAATCTGTCATATATTTTGTCTCCTTATTTTCCTTTCAACAATTCTTTTTATTTTTGGATGAGGTCATTTCCTTTACTGAAGACCTCTGCTGGTTCCCCTTGCTTAAAATAGAGGTTGGCATAGGCTCTGTCCCCTGACACACTTGGGCTGGAATCCAAATTCCTTCAATTTATTTTTATGTAACTTTGGGCAAATTGTTTAACTTCTGAGAGGCAAGCTTTCCTCATCTGCAAAATGGAGATACTACTACGTATCTCATAGTGTTGCTCTATGAGGTAGATCAAAAAGCGTAGGTATAAAGCACCTTGCATTATGCCAGCCATAGTGATGATTAATAACTTAATCCCCACCACCCCTTTTCTTTTGAGTCTGATCAATTTTGGCTTTTCCAACATTTTATGTGGATACTCTTGAACCTCTTTTTTCTTGTTCTCCTTCCACTTTCTCCTAGCCGCATACATGCATTCTCCAGCCCCACAGAACTGGAGAATTTCCTGATGCACCTGCTGAAAGAACTTGCCCCTGTCCTTCACCCAGAAAATCCCTTGGAGACCCTCTGCTGTCTTCCCTAAGAAGCCCGAGCCTTCATATTTGGGCAAAATTTGCCACTCCTTTTTGTTCTCCCACATCACTGTGATCGCACCTCTCTCAACATACACTTGCACGATGTGCTATTATGATGTGTGCTCATGGCTGTTGCCCCAACTTGATTGTGACCTCTCAGTGGCAGAAACTTTCCCTTATTATCTGATCCTCAGTGACTCAAGTGTTTGTTTAATAAACGAGCAGAATCAATGTGGTATGTAGTTTAAAGAAATTAATGCTTGAATATTATATTCTACAAACTATGTACAAACAATTCTCAGAGCTTTCCTAGAACAAAAATAAGAGCTTAGAATGCTAATTCCCATTTTCCAACACATTTTACTATTGTTACATGCTTGACATCAACTATTTTTTCCGAACCCCTCAGCTATTTTTGTTGTTGTTGTAGGTGCTATAATACCAATTTCACAGATTGGGAAACTGGCATTTCGAAAAGTTAAGTAGCCTCACATGGTTTCACAGTTTATAATTGTTAGAGCAGGGATCTGAGTCTGACTGCAAAGTTTATCTTCTGTACTGTACTATCTCATGCAATTTTCTGCCATAGCCTGGTTTCATCTTCTTAAATACAGATTAAAAGCATGGATAGAAATTTTTACTAGAGAAGAATTTGTGAAGCAGATAAAGGCACTCTCTGCAAGGGTCAGACATTTAAGTGGTTTGGAGACAGTAATTATTAGGTAGATAAAACATAACTCAGAAATGTAAAATTCTAAAATCTGGACACCTCGTAGATCCTTTCATTTTTACTTATTATTTGTTTTGAAGAAGCCATGAAGTAGTCTTGTTCCTGAGAGAAAACTATTTTAATGATGCCTTTTGAATTTCAAAGATACTTTTCATTTTCACCACACAATAGTTTCATAGGTGATCCTTTCACAGATAATTTCCTTGACCAAATCATGCAGGAGAACTCATTCCTCTAGTCTCAAATAAATCAAGCCCAAACCAAGGCAAATCATGCAAAATGCTGTGAGTTGACCTGTCCTGGGAACTGCTAATTGTAATAAACTCCCCAAGTATTTTCAGTAGAGAAATCTTGTCTACAAGAGCTTACGGATATAGGGAATAATCATATAACAAATTGCATAAGCAATTAGTGACAAGTTTGTAGCTTAAAGGGCAGTTGTGATCCCAAATGTGTTTGAAGTCTCTTGTTATAGAAACTGTAAGCTGTTAGAAAAGTTCTCAGGGGGACTTTGGGAATGCACAGTAGAAATCATTCATTCATTCATTCATTTATCTGCCTCTTGGAAACCTCTCAAACCTCGACATACCTGACATTCTGTTGGATCTACAGGGTTTCTGTATCTATTGAACCTATTGAGATCTGGAATATGCCAGACTATTTGGAAATAGGAAATTGATCCCTAAGAATAGCTTAATGCCTAGACAGGATTTCTTAAAATGTATTCCCTGGAGCTCTGTTTCCATAGGTTATTAAGATATGTCACATGAGAAAATAGTGTTTCAAGGCCAAACACATAGAGAAACACTGAGTTTAAGAAAGCCAACAGATTTTTTTTGCTATTGGACATCTCAGAACCTTTAATATGTCACTGTGTATCATGACTTTCCTGGGATAGTATAGTTACTGTTTATTTCAATTTTTTTTTGTTCAGGGAGTATCTCAAAAATAGTCATCTGCAGATAGGAAACATAAACCTGCAGTGTCTCTGAAGGCACTGTGAAGCTGTGGGCAACTATATTTTGCCCTCAGGGCTTTCAATAGATTTTTGTCTAGCTGGGGGCTAGCATCCTACTCACTGGTGTAGCAACATTTTAGCAACTTTGTGCAGACTTGATGTTTAGAGAATAATAAAAAGAACCTACCTAAAAAGACAAAGAGGTAGAGATAAATAAGACCCATGAAATAGAGGAATCTCGGTAATTATAAAGCTAGAAAGTTTAAGAATCAAATATATCCTATACAGCATCTTCAGCACATTTTCAGTAGAGTGAATTCTTTTGGATAAGCTTGAAATTTTATACATTCTCCACAGTATTGCTAAGATCACTGTTAATTTTCAGGTAATGTCAGATTATCACAGGTAATAATAATACATTGATGAAAATGGGAAAATTTAAATTTTATGTAATCAAACATTTGTGATATTTCAGAAGTCAGGTTATCAAGTCTCTATGTCACTGTCTCCTCTTCTGAATCTTATCATCTGGAAATCATAACTTAAAAGTAGCTTTACAGTGTTGCCAAGAGGAATAAAATGAAATATATTCTATTATTGTAGTAGCAAAGTCAATGTAGAAGATTCTAAGCCCAAAATTATCGTGAAATAATTTGGGGTTTTATTTGGGGTATTATTGGTTTTATTACATTGTCGATAAATATGTGCTCTCTCACTATAGACACCTGAGTGTTGGCTGTCGAAGGATTTGTGGCCTCTAAATACTTTTCTAAGAAATTTGCCTGAAAGACATTGACAGCAATGAATTGTATGACCAAGAGAAGAAAAGGATATGGGTTTGGATATGGTTATGGATGTAGATTATAAAATTGGGCAGGTGTCATTTTTTCTTTCCATGTTTGGTAGGGGAAATTTACCTTCATTAAAGACATCCTTCTGGAATTGAAAATTTCGTTCCTCAGTTGTACTAGCCATGTTTCAAATGTTCAATAACTTAGTGGTTTCTGTATTGAACAGTGAAGATATAGAACACCTCCAGTACTGCAGAAAGTTCTATTGGACAACATGTTTATATACAGATTTCAGACTCATGTAGAATTAGGAGTAGTGACAAAGAAGAGAGGCTGAAATGTCAGGGTTTCATCAGCAAGTGGTAGTCCGTGAAGTTACACAGGATGGAGAAGTATAAGATCCTAAGTTTTTAAAAAATTTAGAGTTCTATAAAAAGAGTTTTATGCTTCAGAATAAAAAAGCAAAAAAAAAAGTGCAGAAACAAGGGAAAAATAGGTTAACCATTAGCTCTGTATTTAACATATTTCTGCTTCTCAACTTATTACTCTTAAGAAAGGGAATAAACCAGCTTGTTTTGAAGCACTTCTTTTACATGACTATTAAAATCAGGGACTCCTGTGCTCAAATGCCTTCATGAGAATTCAGTTCCATGAGGGCTCTCAGTCCACTGTATTTGTCCAAAGGTTATAGTTGGAGCAACCTCAAAGAGCTGGCTTCCCAGCAGGGGAAGAAAATGCCGTGTGGGGGGTAAGTGCAGGACAATGGTAGACAGAAATTGGAGAAATCAGTTGAGAGAGAACAGTCCATGGTTTTAGGGACTTCAGAGACAGGAACAGGAATGGGTAAATCATGAAAATGAAGAGAAGACCTTTCTGTGCCGGAGCCAAAAGAATCATAGGTTGAAACCAATCAAGGAAATTATTGTGTGAGTCCATTGGAAAGACCAGTGAACACTATGTTTTTTAGTTCTTAAGCAAGGAAAGAAGAGAGAAGGGCAGTCTGTAAAATAATGAAGGAACAAAAGGATTCTATTCGAAAAAGTGTTGCTAACATAGATGTATAATTTTAAATAGGAAAAAATTCTGGATTTATATTGTAATATCAATTATGCCTAATTACAACTTCACTGATTTAAGATTCAGGAACAAAGTCAAATATGATTTTTCCATGAAGATACAACTATAAAGATGTCTTAGAAATATGAAATTATCTTAGGATTTAAAACCCGGGAGTTCATTCATTGTTCATTCATTTATTCAACAAATATTTGTTGAGTCCCTTCTTTGTGATGGGTATTGTCTTAGACACTGGGGATGTAGCAGTGAGCAAAGACAAGTCGGTGCCCTCACAGAGCTTGCCTTCCACTGGGGAAGAGAGACAAACAAATCAACAAATATATGGGACGTCAGATGTATATATGTGCTGTGGAAAATATAAAGAAGGCTATAGGGGATCAAGCATATGGGAGGTAGCAAATACTGTTGACTGATAGTAGAGACTCCATATTTTATGTAATGTCATCAGGGGAGGCTTCACTGAAAAGATGGCATTTGAGCAGAGATCTGAAGGAAACACAGGAGCTCTCACGTGGCCATCTGAAAGGACACTATTGCTGGTGTGAGAATTGGTTTGTGCAAAGGTCCTGAGGCTGGCATGTGCTTGGACTGTCTGATAAATAGCAAGGAGTCTAGTGTGGCTAGAATTGAGTGAGCGAGAAAGGGAGAGGAGAACTTGAGGTATACAGGAAGAAGGAACAGAGTGCAGATGGAAATCTTGGCTTTTGTAGGGGAGTTGGTTTTCTGTGGAAGAGATGGGAAGCCACTGGAAGGTTCTGAGCAGAGAGCAATGTGATCTCACTCAGGCTTTGCTGGCAATTTTCTGTCCTTGCACCCCATACTCCCCTTTCCCAATACCTTTTTGTTTGCTTGCCTCATAACCTGAAGTGGATAGATTCAAATATGTCACTATCATGGGGTTCTATTCTATTAAATTTGGGCAAATTTAATTAATTGTAGAATTTCCACTATATTCTCTAAGTAATATCAACTTGTCTTAGATTATACAGCAATTATCAGCAAAAGCAAACGGAACAGAGGTTTCTTTACATCTCCTAGTAATCCCGCTTTTAAATAAACTCTCCCAGTTTTAAGAGCTAGTAGGATATATTTTGAAAGAAAATGTCATAGGCAGACAGTTTTGATGTACAACTTTCAGCATGTGCACGTCACGGAGCAAATTCAAGGCAGAAGGAGTAGAACTAAGAAATTGTCAAGTAGTGTTCCTATTTTCTACTTCTTATTTTTTAAGGCTCAAGTGTCTTTGGGACAATGGAGGGCCTGAGCAGCCAAACCTCTAGCTCTGTTTCATCAGCACCAACAGTTCAGTGGAGGTGAAAGAAAAATACGAAAGAGGAAGAGAGGCTAGTAAAAGTTCAGAAAGAGGTAGAGAAATGCTGGAAAATTCTCATTTCTCCTTTTTCCAGCCTGGGAAGCATAAAGCAGACTCATTCCACATAAAAAGTATCTCTAATGGAAAAAAAAAAATTATAGCAAGAGGTAATCTCCTTTAGTCCCGAAAGAAGAGCTAATTGGGCATCTTTTAAAAATGGAAATCATTTCAGATAATTCAATGAAGAAAATTATGCAGAAAAAAATTTAAATTTTGAAGAGGAGACCAATGAAAAAAACCCAATGCTCTCATACTTGATAATAAAGAAATGTTTATTTAATTAAATAATCTATTGCCTTTCCTGAGTAGCAAGTCTATTTGTATTTGTTTTAAAGATTGTTCTTAATTGCAGGCATATGGCTTTCTTTGGGTCTACATGAAGCCATTGTTTAATGTATAATGGCATGGACAAGAGTGGGGTTCTCAAAGATGACCTCTAAAGTGTGAAGGTCAAAGGGACTATATAGAAGCAAGAATCAAGAATAAAGATGTAAAATTTATGTTGAAGGGGTGTGAGGTAGGGATGGACGTTTGACCTTGTTTTTTCATTTATTTTTAAGACTCTCCCTGAGCTGGTTTCATTTCAGAGAGAAAGGCAAACATCACCTTGCTTCTGTTTCCTAAATAAATCATTGCATGTTTGAGTGGGAAGTATCATATCCATACCTCAGTCTAAGCCATTTCATACAGATTTTAAATAAAATTTATCCTTGTAGTTTGAGATTTACTTTCTGTTAGCCATTTGATAATAATATTGAGGAAAATTGAATTGAAAAAGTGTTAATTATGCTCAATATAGAAAAGTAGTTTTCAGGATTAGCTCTGAAATCTGGTTTGGAGAAAGTCCACAGTTATGCCTGGATTCCTGGGATGGGATTGAGAAAACAACGTAGGCTTTGAGCCTTGGAACACTCTCACTGTACTTGTCTATGCAGTGGCTCTCACAGGACTGACATTGATGAACAGGAAACTTCCTGGGACACCCTTTGGCTTACAACAATGATCAAGCAAATGTTACTTTGATGAGAATATTTCCATCAGGTTTGGGTATGCTGAAGATTGATTATTGCATTTCTAAGTGTCTAGCTTCTTAAGCCATATTCTGAGACAGCAAACTCTGCTGTGTTTTAAAAAACTTTCTGACTCACCTATCTTTTATTTTTTTCTATTTTTTTGGAGAATTCTACAATGAGGAGTAGCACATCTAGAACAATATTTCAATATAACCTTTAGCTGACTGTCTTAAACATGCCAGATCGCTGATTACTTTTGCAGTTAACAATGTGAACGCAGAGGAAAATCCCTAAATGGAAATCCTAGTCCTCCTAATCACCAGCACTGGACACTGTACAATAAAGTCCACCCAAAATAAGTTAGTGCCATAATTTCCATGATGACAGTCCCCAGTACAGCATTTTGCTATTGTTTCCTTCAAATCACTAGAATTTTTCCCAAGTGCTGTCATGTCTTCAGATAACAGCCACATGAAGATTAAATGTGATTTTAAATGAACTTTTACATGGCTCTATATTTTCTTTTTGGGTTTTATTATTTTTAGAGGCAAGTGATGAAAGGTTATTCCCTGCAAGATTTAGCCAGTTAAACATGCAACATAAAAACCTGAAGCCCTGCAGTAAGACACAAAAAGAGCAAAGGGGAAAATGGGAAAATGTTCCATTGGGGCTGCAGCTTTTCAGAGTATGTAGGAATGATGTCATTTGTTTTCACAAAACCCAGTTTAAATTTGTTCCTGCCTTTCAAGAGCTGCAGCAGGGAGCATCTGTGAAGACTCCTGCATGCTATATTTCAGGACGTTGAAGTGTATGCTGCATCAAAATCCAGCCAATCACAGGGTACGGTCTTGTCCCCCCCCCAATTTTCATCCGTTCCCCCTACCTGAAGCAAGAGTGCTGCCAGTGTTAGATGACCGCCCGGCCCCCTCTAGCCGTGCTGTAGCTGCAGAGGCATCTGTTCATGCCTCAAGTGGTTTAAAGGAGAACAATGCCGAAACAAAACTTCTGGTCACCCACACATATTCGTTTCATTAACAAATAACCTCCAATAAAAGGTGTAGCTGGAAGGATGTTTTGGTTAGATTTGGTTTGTTTTAAATTGAATGTTAGCCTTTTGTTTCTGCAGCCCCTATGTAGGACTGGAACCATCATGAGAATCAAGCAAACAGAAATCCTGGGCTATTGGACTTCCAGTGGCAGAAGCAGGACTCCCAGATTCTATACCAACAATTATCTTTTTACAAAGCAAACCCCATTTCTGTGTATATCTTCATATATGATGATTGGAAAATAAGCCATGCAGTAGAAACATCATTTTAAGAACTATATTAAAGTGATGAAGGGAGATTATGATATGAAGTTCACTTGCAAAAATAATGACAAAGAAACAGAGTGAAATAGAAAGTGCTGGGTGGAGTGTCACTTTGCTATTCCTTTGTTTGATCCCTCCGTGTACAAACACAGCGTATGGATGACAATAGTATCAGTGTGGATTCTCTGGTTATGAGCAGCAGAAATCAAACTCTGGCTGATTTAAACTAAAAGAATATTTGTTGGAAGGCTATGTGGAAACTCACGGAATAAAAGGAAGGTTGAAGAAATGGACTCAGAGATGACAGGGGCCATGCTGTTATGGGGTCTCCATAGGAGGCACAGCTTGTTGGGATTGTCAGTCACCACAGCTAGATAGAACGATATCCAAGCTTCCCTCCCTCTTCTCTCATCTCATCATTCTGCTCAAGGGGCAAAGTTCCAGGAGAGAGTATCCCATTGGTTCATTGGTCACATGCCTGCCCTTTGGCTTGGGGAAAGCAGAGGGCCCTCAATTTACTGACTCATAGAGATACCTCCCAAAGGGAGAGGAGACATTCTCCTGTAGGAGGTGAGGGTGCTGTTTCTAAAAGAAGGAGCAATGGGTGCTGTTGCTCTTCTCTATTGCTATGACCACCACCTTGTGTCAGAGCCTCCTAATTTCCTTGCCTGGATTGATGGTACTTCTCCTTTAACTCATATTGGAAACCTTTTAATGGCCCTCCATTTGTAAGGGCCAAGTCAGGACACTTTTGAAAATGAATTGAAGTGCTATTGAAAATTACACTAGGACAAGAGGCATGAACTGGGACTGTCCTTAGCCAGCTGGGCTGTATGATCATTCTGCCTCTCATCGTGCTTCTACCTTTCTATGCTTGACTAATGCCTATCCTAATCTTTAAGACTTCATGATTCAAGGAAAACTGAAAGCTCTTTGAGGATAGAAATGGTGCCTTCTCCTTCCCTGTGTTCTCAGCATCTTATCTTCCGCTTGACACATGGAAGCCGCCCCATGGATCTTCACTGTGGACTTGTAATTGAGCATGACTTTTAAATTCCTGTCCTCCTTCCTCAGGTGTGCTCCTACATCTATATTTTCTATGCACCTGACTAGTGCACTATTTCCAATATTCACCTTGAGAGGGCATAGCTACTCCTTGTTTTCTGCCTATCACTATTCTTTCCCTCTCACTATGGCCCCAGCGTGCCTACATCTCTACTGTATAAATGGGTAGGATAAAGAACTAAATGAGCCCAGACCATTTATATTTATGGAAGATGCAATTATTTAATGAAAAAAAAAAACTTTCTGGTGAAAGAGAAAGTAAAATATTTTTAAAAGATTGTTCTTAAAATTGAATGGCTTTTACTAAACACATATTTTATTATAAAGTGGAGTACTATAGTAGATTTTCCTTAGTCAGTAACTTATTTTCTGGATTAACAGACTTTGTCAACCTATATATCCTCCAGGCATTTCTTGTGATATATGCTCCTGATTTCAGGAATGCTAGAACTGTACTGTAACTTCAGACCTTATAAGTACACAGAGATCTACCTTAGATTGTCTTTTCCGAGGCCTACTCTATCCTGAGGATTAATCACAGGGCATGTTATTGGTCCCTGTCAGTGCTCAGATCATGTCCTAAGGTCTTTCCTTAAGCAATATCTTCCTTATAAAACATTACTTCAAAAATGCTTGAATTTTTTCTGCACAGTGGCGTCTCAGAGGGAGGATCAAAGAGGTTTTCTAGATCAAGCAGAACTCCAAGCACATTCCTTCTAGGCATCTCCCAAGGCCCACTCGACAGACAGACGTGTTGTGCTTCACCCACACTAATCCCTTTGTGCCTTCAGCTGGGTGCTGGGGAATTGGGCACCCAAGCCTAATGAGCTACAGCAGCTGTACCACAGCTCTGTGAGAAGGGCCCAGGCTTTCAGCATAGGCCAAGGCCCCGAAGCCAGATGAATTCTATACCAGAGGCCAGGTCATCTCACATCATTCTCACAGTGCTCCACCTTTCCATACTATTTTCCTCCCTTGGAAATATGCTTTCGGAAGGTCATTCTAAAGTACTACTCACTCCTTCACTCCATTCTAGACTTTGTGGCCCTTTTTGTAATGTGTCATCTCCCTGTCCAGCTCTTGTGATGCAGAAAGCAAAGCCCAGGATGCTATTGAAATGTGGAGTTTTATCTCTTGAGTCCCTGTGTCAGTACCAATTATTGTTCCAAAGCAACCACATGGAAATAGTGGATAAAAAATGGAAAATGAGTTATGTTTACATTATGTGGAATAATTTTTTTTATTTAAATAAGGTTTATTTAAAACTATAAACTATTTGGCATTGCAGTTATTAATTTGAGAGAAAAATGAGTTAACTGTGGAATAAAGAGAGGAGAATAATTTTATGTAAGAGGCAAAGGACCTATTTACCTTACGTTACTTTGAAGGATGGTAGAGAGATGGCCTAGTTCATTGGAATGAAAAGTCAATGAAAATGCAGTGGAAAGTGATGTGAAATTGATACATTCAGCTGAGGGTAGAGAAGAGTAGCTTTCAAGCTGAAAGTTGCAAAGTTTTTAATAAAACAAGACATGCATTAGTACCCTTTAGACATCAAGTTCTAAAAAATATGAAAAAATTATTTTTCTTGTTAGAAATTCTATCACACTTAACATATTCTGCCATTCCTCATTGCTAAAGATAATTCTTCCACACTTATTTGAGATGCTCTTCTCAGAGTCTGTGTCTCTATGGTCAGAGCTAAGGTGAAGGGTATCAGCAGGAGATTTCAATCAGTGCATTTGGTGATGTATTGTTAAACTTCCCCTTCTTCCCCACTCCCTCCTTTCCCCAGTAGCAATTTTAAGGGTAATATTTTTTTTTCTAAATCTTGAGTTACCTGGATAATTGATTTCTGTACTTCATGTTGCTAGAATATACACAGCTTAACTGATATTGATAACAGTTCTTTAAAGTTTCCACATCTGCAGAGGGTACCATGCAGAGAAAATAAAGAGCTACATTTCTATTGGTTTTGCTAGTTACCTAGTTCAAATTTTTTGAATAGTCCAAATTTTTAAAAGTCGTTTATAGGTTAAAGCTTCTACACATCCATGTATTGGAACTGGCTTATGATATCTAACTTTTCTCCTTTTAACTTCATAAAACTCCTAGGCTGCTCAGGGTAACTAACTCTTTAGCTTTTTTT
This sequence comes from Cynocephalus volans, assembly GCF_027409185.1. Taxonomy (NCBI): domain Eukaryota; kingdom Metazoa; phylum Chordata; class Mammalia; order Dermoptera; family Cynocephalidae; genus Cynocephalus; species Cynocephalus volans. The sequence goes on along the minus strand of NC_084466.1, from coordinate 37,667,523 downwards.
TCCCTTCTAAAATTGTTTTTAACTTAATGAAAAAATTTTAAAAAATCATGACAGTGTCTCTCTTTTTCTCTCTCTTTAGGTTTAAACTCTGTGAGGGTGGGACCTACATATTCTTTATTTATAATAAACACTGAAACTTTATCCCACCGCTTACAGTTCAGTGGGGCTCACTTAACAACATCAGTCAAATTCAGTGTCAATCTTTTAAAAGAAATCTTTTGCATCTCCCTGAAAATACCTTTCTAGTAAAACTTGTTTGTTAAAGACTTGAGCTCCCTTAACAAATAAAGCATAACACTGCTTGCTGCTCTGTTCCTCTGAGGTGATGATAAATTGCGGAGGAGTAAGAGCCTTCATAATAATAACAGAGGAAAATTGACTCTAAGATCCCATCATTTTGTTTACCAGCTGTCTTTACAATTCTATAATAACCCAGCCCACGTTTTAAAAAATTGTTCAGAGATAGTAAAATAGACTAGAAACAAACGATCTCTCTGCTGAAATTAGTTTAAGCAGGGGAACAGAGGCTGTAAAGAAAGATTTGATCCAAAAACTTACCTAGCTCTCAGGCATCATACCCGGTGACCACATAGTCGGTGCTGAAACACAACTCAGGGGCATTACATCATCGTGACAAACTTTCATTGGCTGCAGAAACTCCAAGGATAAGACAGGCTTTGAAGGTGCTGTGTGAAAACTCCTGTTAGTTCTTTATCAGGCTACGGTCAAATCATTGAAAGACTTTTCCCACATGAATGCTGTCATGGCTGAATTAACAAAACATTGTTAACCATTTCTTCTGCGTGTTTATCTCCACTTTAGTCAGTAGTTTTATATTTAACTCTAACCTGCTGGGAAATTTTTTCTTTTCAAAAAAATTTTAAGAAGATCGTTGTTTTTCATCTAGGGTGTCTTTACCGAGGAGGCACAGTATCACTCTGTGAATGGCTCTTATTTCCCTTGTTGCTCTTCAGGCCATCTGTCTTATTTTAAAAACTGTATTTGAATCAATAGGTCCATTTTCCTCTCTATTACTTATTTCATCCTCATTCTCTCTAGCAAAGAAGATAAGCACCCACAGATTCAAGAAAGCACATGTGTATTTATTTATTTTCAGCAATTTGGTTGGAACAAGTGCACAAAGTCCTTACTTCTTAATTATTCATTTTCATTGTTAGATTTTTTTTCTACTGAACTCTATGTGTTATTTATGTCATGCTTATTACCATGGTGATTTACAAACCAGAACTACGTGTGCAATTTGAGAGTATGAGGAGCTTGAACTGACTGTGGCAAAGTGACAGGGTGATGGCTGGAATCCTGCAGCACCTCTGCATCCATCTCTACTGCCTGCGGGGAAGCATCGGATGTAGGGAACATGCTCTTGTTAATAAAAAGTGGAACATTTGGACAATTAGATTCATCGTTCAGGAAATGACAATACTAGTCATTACTAGTGAATGTCAATTTCTCTCTCTCTCTCTCTATCTTTCTCACTTTCTTTGTCTCTCCCTCTGTCTCCCTCTTAAATTTAAGAGTGCAGAAAAGAACCAGGATGATGACGAGAGTGACTGAATCAATGTCTTTTTAAAGTAACTTGTGCTGCTCTCCCTTAAGAACTTGACTTTCTATTCTCTTTAAGACAAGAAAATATACACACAAACAAATACCCAATAAAACTCCCAAGGCTAGGAGCTGACAAATATGCTTCTAGTGCACGTCTAGGTTGTTCCTCTCTGTTGTGAATATCCTCTTATTTCTCTCAGACTCCCATTCATAGCCGTGTGCGTTGGGGAGGCCCATCTGTCTATTGCAAGAGAAGGAGTGATTTCTGAAAATTTATCTCCGGAGAGATCTTTCTATTGTTATTCCTTAGACTCTGGCCTGTGAAGAATGACTAGTGATCATTTCTCCATTATGTAGAGTAATACTGAGGATTCAAGGGTCTAGGTTAGAGTTTTGAGATATTTAGGAGCATTTTTAATAGTGATCAGAAAGGAGAGAGAGAGAAAGAAGAGGTAAGTCTTTATTTTGTCTCCTCTAAGAGGAGGGAAGAGATAGGCCAAAGTCTTTTTGCTTTGTAGCTAGGATTTAATTTACAGAGTAAATAAATCATGTTGTCTGCCTTCAAGATGTTTCATACTGGGGAGAAATAAACATTAGTCCATAATTACTATTAAAGTCTGGTAAAAATATGATAGGCATATGTACATTGATGAGCATCTAAATGAGACTGGAATCCAAGAAGATGGGCACTTGAGCTGAATTTTAAAGATGTAAGAGTTAGCTAGTTGAAGAGAGAGAGTACAGAACTCCACAAAGAGAAAACAGAATTCAAAGGCACGGAGGAATGAGTAGTGTGGTTTGAGAAATAGCAAATAGTTTTGTGTTTATGGAAGGAAAGAGTGGTGTGGAAGATAAAGCTAGACCAACAGGTATGATCAAATCATACCTGAGTGCAGGGCTTTGTGCACTCAGGTAAGGGACATGGATTTTAACTTGAAAGCTATTGTAGGTCATGGAGGGACTGTAATCAGATTTGTAACTAAGCTGCATTAGTCTAGCCGTAGCCTGGAATGGATGCGAATGGGCTGGAACTGGGGATATGAGCTAACATATTTCAGTCAGAGTCTTGGCAGGAAATAGATGACATTTTCAAAAAGCATTTAAGTGTGGAGAGTTTTCTGCATGGACCATCTCCAGTGCTGTGAATAGGGTTAAGGGAATCAACAAAGGACAGATGGTAAAGCACCCAAGGACCCACAACAATAGGAAGCTGTTACTGCCCTAGACCGGTTCCCAGAGACTGAACCCAGTGGGAAGCCACAGAGCAGGAATCCAGGTGTTGCAATCAGTAGAGTTAGCCTCTTGGGACATAAGGTGAAGGGTAGAGAAATGTAGAGAAAGTACCTGGAGGTGTGAGGGTGATGGGAAATATAGAATAACCAAAACAGCCAACCAGCTAACACAGTAGTCCAGGAAAGAAACAACGCCTGAATGAAGGCAATGGCAGTGGGACTGGAGAAAAGTACATAGATATGAGAAATTTTAAGGAGGTAGACTCAACAGTGTTGGCAAGTGTGTGTGTGATGAGTGTGTGTGTGTGTGTGTGTGTGTGTGTGTGAGAGAGAGAGAGAGAGAGAGATACAGAGAGAGACAGAGACAGAGACAGGGAGAGACAGAGACAGAGACAGGGAGAGACAGAGACAGAGAATGAAAATGGAAGCATTTAGGTGAGACCATTTGTGGATTGTTTTTTAGTGTGGACAAATGGATAAATAGCTGTTCAATTATTGATGAAAAAGGCTTTGTGGATATATGCTAACTTCAGTCTAGGAAAAGTTTCATTTGAAGGCTTTTGGAGTAGCTAGATAGAAATATCAATTATATCCGTGTCTAGAGTTCAGAAGAGAAGTCGGGGATCCCAGATGTGGCTGCACATCTAGGAGACAGCAGTGTGTGCATGGGTGTGGACGAGACCACGGGTGTGGATGAGATCAGCCACTGAGGGAGAGTGCATAATGAGAAGAGAAGGGAGTTGAGGTGTGAGCATGGGAAGTCTGACATTAGTAGGGCAGCTGGAGTAGAGGGACTCCAAAAGGAAATCAGAGAAAAAATGTTCAGACAGGAGGAAAAGAAAACATAAGGAAGAGAAAAGTCACAGGATAGGGGAACAGAAAAGCTGCAAGAAAAAGGGAGTGGTTTAGAGAACAATCCAGACAGACGTCACATGAGATAAGGAGAGTAAAAATATGTATTGGTTTGTCTGTAATATAGAGATCATTTTTAATGCTGGAGAAAATAGTTTTAGTGCAGGGGTTAGAAAACTACTGCCCATGACCCAAACCTGGCCTGCCACCTGTTTTTGTGTGGCCAGTAAGCTAAGAATGTTTTTTTGTATTTTCAAATGGTTGAAAAAAACAAAGATGACTCATATTTTGCTATCTATGAAAATTATATCAAGTTGTAATGTCTATAAAAATTTTAGTGGCATACAGTCAATATCATTTGTTTATGTATTGTCTATGTTTATTTTTCACTCTATGACAGCAAAGCTGAGTATTTGCAACAGAAACTGTGGTTTACAAAACCTGGGAAGGCCTTTACAGAAAAATGTGTGCTGACTCCTGGCTAGCAGAATGCTAATGCTGATGCAGGGTTGACGGATTTTTGTTTGTTTGTTTTAATAAAGGGAAAGTAAGACTCTTGTTTGGGACAGGATAACATCAGGATATTTTTAAGTTAGCAAGATAAGAGAGAGAGGGAATCACTGATAGAAAGATGTCCTTTAGGAAGCAGAAGTGGTATGGAAACTTTGCTCCCTTGAATGCGATATGAGGAAGGCAAACCATGAAGCCCTGGATTTTCCCAAGGAAGCAGGAGGCAAAGTCATTTGCTAAAGCCTGAGGAGGGTAATAACACGGAGTTTGAAGAGTGAAGTGAAATGTTTGGAATTAAGAAAAATGGGAGAGGAAATTGAACAGAAAAATGGGTAGCGTGATTCTGTAGTGATGCTGAATTAAACTTGTTTGATTTTCCTTGGCAGTGTTTGACAGAATAAGTGTTGGAGTAGAGAAATGAGACAGTTCTCTCAATTTAGGTGTAGATTTTGTAAGGCAGGTGTCGTAGGGATAAAACAATAAGCAATGTAATCAGGGAAGGATAATGTTAAGAGACTGTTAGAAGAGATGGGTGATAGGTTCCACCCTTATTTTTCTGCTGGCATGTGTGCGGACTGTCACCTGGCAGATGCTCAAGCTTCCCGCTGATTGGCTCTACCTTATGGGGAGCTGGAGATTTCCAAAGAGAGAGACTAAAGGGAGAAATACTTGACATCCAGGGACTGGAATTCTCAATTAGCCTAGGAGTAGGGTCTTGGGAGTGAAAAAGTGGTAAGGTAGAAGGATTGGCTTTTGTGGTAAAAGAAGAGTTTGAACTTTACTGTTTCAAAGATAATGCCCAGTGTCTTTGTCTACCAGGGATGCCATAACAAATTATCACAGACTGGGTGGCTTAACAACAGAAATTTATTTTCTTGCCGTTCTGGAGGCTGGAAATCCAAGACCAAGGTGTCGTCAAGGTTGGTTTTCCCCCAGGGCTCTCTCCTTGGCTTGCGGACATCTGTCTTCTTGCTGTGTCCTCATGTGACTTTTCCTGTATGTGTGTGTACATGGTGTCTCTTCCTATTCTTATAAGGACACCAGTCATATTAGATTAGGGACCCATCCTTATGACTTTCTTTAATCCTAAGTACCTTTTTAAAGACCCTATCTCCAAAGAGAGTCACATTGAGTAACCCAGTGTTACCCAACGGTTATCCCTTAGCTTCAGTTTTAGGGGGACACAATTCAGTCTATAACACCTACGCAGAGTGTGGATATGGGAATGAGTCACTGAAATGAAGAGTGGGTGATTGTTGGAGTTGAGGCTAACTATTACTCTCACAATAATGCAATTCCACATTTTGTAATTGAATTTTTTGAATCATTATTTTCCAGTGGGTTTTTACTGTTTTTGCCAAATGAGACTAGTAGAAAAATGTTTACCACCAGTAGTAGTATAATTGTCAAATTTACCTATAAAACATGCAAGATACTTATCTATAAAACTTGGAGATCAACTAACATTTCACATTAAAAAATATATTATCCCATATTTATGGGTCAAGTTGAAAAGTCTCTTTCTTTATACATATGTATGTATGTGTATATTGATATATATACCTATATATATATATATATACCATATAAATATAGGCCTCTGGAGAAGCTTGTTTAAAGTAAATGTAATTGGTATGGAAATTCACATGGAATAAAATAAAAATTCTACAGAAATTCATAAAGGATAGTTTATTTTTTCACATGGAATAGTGTTTTTTATATGAAATTATCTAATTCTGAAAATGGTCAACACCTACTTAACTTGTGTTTTTATGTTTTTATATGACCATTATTTTATAGCCAGTAAACGCCTGAAAAAACGTAATCAGGTATTACTTGGTAGTTTCATTTCTCTAAAGAGGAAACTGAGCACTGAGAACAGTGTATAATTAGCAAAAGATTAGCAAAACCCTGGCAGGAGAGAGTTTAGCTACCATTTTTTCTATCTTTTACACTGGCACATATTCAATTTTTTTTTCTAATTGTTTTAAATTTGACTCATTCGACAGATCTTTCCTAAGAGGTAAAAAAATATCATGTTAAAGCAAAGAGACTATAGCACCATCTACTTAACTAACTGTTAGTCTTCCACTCAGAAACAGAGCAATCCTGGCTCCTGGTCCTATGAACTAGAACTTATCCCTTGGGCATGTCCCTTTACTTTTCCAGGTTCAGCCTGCTTATCTGGAGATGAGAAGTTTGGTACAGATAATCTCTTCTTACTCTAAATTTCCATGTGTCCACACTTACTTTTCAAGGATTCTAGGGATGCCCAGAGAGCCAACTCTAAGACTGCTGTAATCCTTGAATCCAGACAATATTACCAAAGCTACAGCAAGGCTAGCACTGCACACAGTAAATTCTGAAGACTACTTTGGTATCTGAGTGTGTCTGGGTATGTCAAAAAGTTCTGTGAAAGTTCTCAAAACAAGATTAATTGTATGACTTAATTCATACATATCATAGATGAGAAAGCAATGAAACACATTGATTAATCAAATATAATTACCCTCAAAATTCAAAGATGATTAGAAGCCATTGGAATAAGAGTTATTATGAATAGATCAAAATAACCTATTTTTTTAAAGTGAGGAAAAATTGAAGTTTTATAAGCACTGACTATGTAAAAATAGAAGGAAAAAATCAGATAAAAAAGGAAAAAGAGGTCCCAAATTTAATAAATGCCAAAGTTTCCTTGAATAAACAAAAATCTTGCAGATCACATCACTAGATCATATCTCAGACATAGGGTATATGATGTAAAAATAAGGTTCTCCAAAATTCTTGAACTAGATTCTAGGCAACATGGTTATAAAAATCCTAAAACACTCATAAGACATTAGTAACTAGGGTTTCTTGGCTCCAACTGTAATGGACATTGAGCAGTTCAAAGATTATTTCTGAGGCACGCCATTTATGGCAATTTCTAAGTACAAACTTTCCCAATAGGCCAAGAATGTACATTCTTTAAGAGCCCTTGAAAGGAAGAGATTGGAGAAAAGAATAAAATAAAAAGATAAAAAGGGCAATATCACCTTAAGGAGTCATCTGAATTACCAAGTGTAATGGTTAATTTTACGTGTCAACTTGGCTAGGCAATGATACCAAGATAGTTGTTCAAACATTATTCTAGATGTTTCTGTGAATGTATTTTTAGATGATGTTAACATTTAAATCAGTATTCTTCCAGTAAAGTAGATTACTCACCGTAATGTGGACAGGTCTTATGTAATCAGTTGAAAGCCCTAATAAAAAGAAATTGATGTCCCTGGAAGAAGAAGGAATTCTTCCAGAAGATGGCCTTTGGACTTGAACTCCTACATAGGCTCTTCCCTGTGTCTCCAGCCTGCTGTCCTACTTTGCAGATCTTGGACTCACCAGCCTCCATAATCATGTGAGCCAATTCCTCAAAGTAAATCATTTTTTATATATGAGTATGTACATATCCTATTAGTTTTGTTTTTCTAGAGAACTCTGACTAATCCACCAACGTTCTATTTAATGGAAAAACAAGGTGGATTTTAAATCAATGAGAATTAGGAGCTCTAAGCAATTTAAGTTAAAATTCTGAATCTGGAATATAAGTAAAGAAAAAATCCTAGGAATGAAGAATTAGTTTTCAAAAAAACCCAACTTAAATATTTTATCCATTGCTGCAAAATTTCTTTTATTGAAAAGCAAAATGATTTTCTAAACATCTATAAATTTAGTCTCCTTTCTGGATATTGAGTATGCCAACCTGACTTTCTAGTTTATCATCTGTAAGAGAATACCAGCTAGCAAAGAACAGCTATACCAGTTGCACAGCCACCTCCAATTCTTTCATACACGTGTATGCATGTGTGAATGTGGGAGTACTTACCTGCTTCTTCTACCACTCTGTCCTGGAGAAAACGTGTTTTTTTGAAAGCTTAAGAAATAATATTATTATATTTCATTGTATTATCTATAGCATAATTCTTAGAAGGCTCTAGGTACTTTGGAATGAATTGGGAAACCATTTGGAAGGAAAAAAGGAGCTCTGTTATTGAACTCAAGGAAGGCTGGATTTTGAGACCTTTCACTGTTAATTCTCAAACAGCTTCTCATTTTCTGAAATTTCTCCAGAAATCTCTCACCTTGGAATCAGGTACATGATTGTTGAATCTTTCCAGAATCATGTAGTACATGCAGTTATTAATTCCACATGAGGCATTATTCAAAATTACACAAGAGGTTTCAGAGTCTAAAACATCGCTATTTAAACTTGCGCTTTGAATTTGGCTTGGCATTCATGTTCTGTAAAGGAAGACTTATCATTCTTCGTTTCAAGGTGAATATTTCAAAGCAAGTACTGAATCCACAGTTTTCCTCAGTAAGGTTTGCTTGCCTTTCCAACTGTGCCGCACAATATTTCAGGTATGCCTTTCAGATCTAGGCAACTACGCATGTATTTTATTTTATTTTTCAGTCGCAGACCCAACGTACATGAGAGAAGCGAACATCTTCAGAGGTTTGAATTTCAGTGGCAGCAGGGGTGCATATAAAGATGAGATTTGTTCCTACCTGGGGATTATCTCTCATTGGTGACTAATCTACACTTTTTGTCATAGAAAAATCAAGGTATTAAACGGTTTTGGTCTATCTACTGCAAGTACATTCAGAGAGTTCATTTCTAATGTTCACTTCTTTTGTCAGGAAGGGATTTCTGTCATTTATTTGAGAGTGCAGTACTTTCTTTACGCACTGCACATCAACCCAACACTACATGCCCCCTCACACTGCATCCATCAAACAACAGCAGTCAAGGCAGGAGAGAGAAGGGGAAAAAGGTGAATCCTCCCACATAACTGAGAGTCTGCTTAGACAAAGCTCACGCTGCATTCGACAGTTGTATAGAATGGGCTACTATAAACACAGGCAGGAAGGGTAGTGCTTACCCTGATTCAATTAATCACTACAAACAATCTATAATTTCCCACTTCACATTTTGATAGAATATGGCTCAGCACATTTATTGAACATAATAAATGAAGCTCTTGCTCTACATATTTTGCATAATTACCTTTAAAAAACTTTGGACCTGGAAGAAAACACAGCATGTAAACTATCTCAGAATTTACCAGGAGGCATGTTAGCTCATTTTCTAATAACTTCTTATTTATTTATTTATACCAAAATATTAATGAAAAAAATAGTCTGTAATATGGTGGCTAATTAGATGAGATACAAATTAGACTTATGACATTTAGAAACCTGCACAATAATGATTTTATAATTACTGACTATAGGTAGTACAATAAGTCCTACAAAAGCCAAAGAAAGAAACTGGATAAAGTTTGTTTTCCTGCTAAAAATATAATCTGCGGTTCCCTTTTTGGTAATTGCAGGTTACACATTGGCTTTAAGAGTCAACCAGCCATACTCAATCTTATAATACCAAGACTAATTTGATACCAAGACTGCTCCATCTACGTATAATGTATGTGGTAGTACAGATACTTGGCTTTCACCAGAGATTCCTATTATATCATATGTGTTGTTAAACTTGGTACAAAGGTGTCGTTTCTCCTTGCTAATTTAGTTCTGTAAGAGTAACAAAGGTTCCATAGTAGTTGCTTTGATGTTGGTAATGTGGAATTATGCATTTGATTCCCTAAAAAGAGTGCATCTATTTGGACTGCATGGGATTCCAAGAAGTTAAAGATAGTAAAGAGGACAGAAAGATAGTATGTCAAGTTGTGAAAGATAGTTTTATCATAATAATTTAGCTTAATTTAATTATCAAAGATAATTTAATATTATTACACAGAGCAATATTTGCTTAGGAGGGTCAGGTAATGTGAAAGCAAAAATCTCTATGGAAAACACAAATCTTTACATGAGCCATGAATAAAATGAACATTTATTGAACACCTACTATGAACCAGATAAGTTTTTGTATGTGCATTTAATGCTCTTCTGAACACTAGTAGGCAAAGAGGAAATGCAGCTTGATCAGAGTCAACTAGATAGGATTTACTCAGGTCTGTTTTATAAAAGCTGCTTTGTAATACCTCTCCATTTAAATATACCAGAAGCCACATTAAAGATCATTAAATTGGTTAAAAGCTATAAGAAAAATGAATGCTTCCTTTTTTATTGCATATATTTGAATATTTTCAATAGTAATAATTAGAAGCTAAATACAGTTAACTGGTTGAATGTATACAATTTACTTCTTACAGAGCATGTTTCATCTCGTGACTTCTTAAACTAATTACAATATGAGATTTATCTATTAATTTCCAAAAATAAGTAAATACAGTTATGGTGAGCATATTCAAATGTCAAGTTACTTGGTCCTAAAGGAGCTGGTTCCAAATATACAAAGCATTTAATACCCACCACCATTTCAGTTGCCAGTAATTGTTCAATCTCTCATTCTCTTGCTTCCTTTAAGCTCCCAAGCAGATCCAACTGACAACTAAGGATCTTCTTTTTCCCATGTTCACTAGGAAACTTTTTAGCTTTTCTTAAATCTTTTATTTCCAGTTATCTTTTTAAAGTTTCATAATCTCACAGTTAACTTCTTAGAGCTGCACACAGCATGGGTTTAGATGACATGCTTGTCTAAAGTGTGAATATTTATTGATAAATAAATAAGTCCCTTTCTGTTGCCTCATCTCTAAATATATTGTATGTTCGTCAGTGGGTGTCTCTATTTTTTTTTAACCTATCTTTATTGCTTAATTGATTGACATTTCCTGGCTCAAAACTTTCAGTGGTTCCCACTCTCCTTACCCTTACACAATCTGTATCCAACATTCATTTATTCAATAACAATTTAATTTTAAGCATTTTAACCATATATCTAACCATTGGCCTTTGGTGCTCAATGTCTCCTGAATAAATTCTCCACAATCTTGCTTAAACTTCCTCCTTCAGAAAGTGTTCCTTGACCGGATCCCATCTTCAATGCTTTCTTCCTCTTTGCAATCTGCACTCTTAATTTAGTATAACTATTTAACATGTTAAATTGATAATACACTTTTTCAAGTACCTGAGTGTGGTTTGTTTCTGCATCAGATTTCAAATTCCCCAAGAAGAGATAAGTCTATGCTCTTTGAATTCTCTATATTATCTCATATTATTTATGAGACCAATAAATATTTGTTGATTGATTTATGTAGTCTCAGAGATCAGAGAGCATGTTTGATCAATCTTTTTTTTTTAACCTTTGCTCAGAGTTTCCTTGCAGATGTAGTTTCCAAGGATGATTGCATTGCTGAAGTTAAAATGCAGTAATAGTACCTATTATAAAAGGTTGGCATGTGTTTTTTTTCTAATTTGGCCATAATATTTTTGTAAGATCAAATCTTCACCATTGATATATTGTCAATGAAAATAAGAAATAAAATTCAACTTACCATTAATTTACCATTAAACACCTAAGCAACATATGAAAATAACATGGTTGGTTAAAAAAAAAAACCCAAAAAACCAACCCCCCCCAAAAAAAAACCTAAACAAAAACTTATTCTTTCAAATATAACATGCATACTGATACCTATACTTGCACAGATCACCAGAGTTCAGCTTGTTAAGTAACCACCACAAATATCAAGAAATAGAATATTACCAGAACTTTAAAAGTCCCCTCCTACTATCCCCTAATGTCACAGTTTTCCACAACATTTTTTCCAATTTGCATTCCCACCAGCAGTATGCAGAATTCCAGTTCTTCCACATCTTCACCATCATTAGTTTTTTCAACCTTCTTAATTTTAGCTATTCTAAAGTGGCTTAATTTATAGCGCATAGCATTTTCTTGTGATTTGTTTTGCATTTCCCACATGACTAATGAGAATAACAATGTTTTACTGTTTATTGGCAATTTCTATACCCTCTTTTATGAAGTATTTTAGACTTTAGCCAATTTTTCTATTGAGAACTTTTTTATATATTTGGCATAAGTGTCACTTGTTTATAAGCATTTCAGATGATATCTTCTCCCGGTGTATTTCACCTCTTAAATCTCTTAAAGGTATCTTTTGATAAATAGAATTTCTTAATTTTGATTAATGATTAGTATTTTTTATGTTATGTTTAGGAAATCTTTGTTTATTGCAAAGTCTTGGAGATATTCTGTTTTTTTTTTTTTAATTTTATTTTATTTTGTCAATATACAATGTGGTTGATTATTGGGGCCCAGTAATGAAACCTCCCTCCCTCCTCCCTCTCCCCCCTCCCTCCCAAAAATGTCCTTTCTGTTTGCTTGTCGTATCAACTTCAAGGAATTGTAACGGTTGTGTGGCTATTGTAAATGGGCAGGCTTTCTTGATTTCTCGTTCTGCATGTTCACTATTGGAGAATAGAAATGCTACTGATTTTTGTGTGTTGATTTTGTATCCTGCTACTGTGCTGAAATCATTTATCACCTCCAAGAGTTTTTTGTAGAGGCTTTAGGCTGTTTGATATATAGGATCATGTCATCTGCAAAGAGGGACAGCTTGACTTCATCTTTTTCAATCTGGATGCCATCTATTCCCTTCTCTTCTCTGATTGCTCTGGCTAGTACTTCCAACACTGTGTTGAATAGGAATGGTGAGAGTGGGCATCCTTGTCTAGTTCCTGTTCTTAAAGGAAAAGCTTTCAGCTTTTCCCCATTCAGGATGATATTGGCAGTGGTTTTATCCTATATGGGTTTAGTTATGTTGAGATACTTTCCATCTATACCTAACTTATAGAGGGTCTTTGTCATGAATGAGTGTTGAATTTTATCGAATGCTTTTTCAGCATCTATAGAGATGATCATATGGTCCTTGTGTTTGATTTTATTAATATGGTGTATCACATTTATTGATTTGCATATGTTGAACCAACCTTGCATCCCTGGGATGAATCCCACTTCATCGTGGTGAATAATTTTACGTATGTGTTGCTGTATTCTGTTTGCTAGTATTTTAGTGAGGATTTTTGCATCTATACTCATCAGGGATATCAGGCTGTAGTTTTCTTTTTTGGTTATATCTTGACCTGGTTTTGGTATCAGGATGATGTTTGCTTCATAGAACGAGTTTGGCAGATTTGCGTCCGTTTCAATCTTTTGGAATAGTTTGTAAAGAATCGGTGTCAATTCCTGTTTGAATGTTTGGTAAAATTCTGCTGTGAATCCATCTGTTCCTGGGCTTTTCTTTGTTGGGAGCTTTCTGATAACAGCTTGAATCTCCTTTATTGTTATTGGTCTGTTCAGATTTTCTACATCTTCATGGCTCAGTTTTTGGAGCTTGTGTGTGTCCAGAAATTTATCCATTTCCTCCAGATTTTCAAATTTGTTGCCATATAGTTGTTTATAGTAGTCTTGAATGATTCCTTGTATTTCAGGTGTATCAGTTGTAATATCACCTTTTCATTTCTAATTTTTGTTATTTGGATCTTCTCTCTTCTTTTTTTAGTTAGCTGTGCTAATGGTTTGCCAATTTTATTTATCTTTTCAAAAAACCAACTTTTTGATTCATTGATCTTTTGTATTGTTTTTTGGGTTTCAATTTCATTAAGTTCTGCTCTGATCTTAATGATTTCTTTCCATCTGCTAACTTTAGGTTTGGATTGTTCTTGTTTTTCTAGCTCTTTAAGGTGAAGTGTTAGGTTGTTCACTTGCTATCTTTCCATTCTTCTGAGGTGAGCATTTAATGCAATAAATTTCCCCCTTAATACTGCTTTTGCAGTATCCCACAGGTTTTGGTATGATGTATCATTATTTTCATTAGTTTCAATAAATTTTTTGATTTCCTGCTTGATTTCTTCTTGGACCCATATGTCATTAAGTAGAATGCTGTTTAATTTCCATGTGTTTGTATAGTTTCCAGAATTTCATTTGTTATTGATTTCTAATTTTAATCCATTATGGTCTGAAAAAATACATGGGATAATTCCAATTATTTTGAATTTGTTGAGAGTTGATTTGTGACCTAACATGTGATCTCTCCTGGAGAATGATCCATGTGCTGATGAGAGGAATGAATATTCTGAGGTTGTTGGGTGGAATGTTCTGTAGATATCTGCCAAGTCTAATTGGTCTAGAGTGTTGTTTAGATCTTGTGTTTCTCTACTGATTCTTTGCCTAGATGATCTGTCCAATATTGATAGTGGGGTGTTCAGGTCCCCTGCTGTTATGGTATTAGTGTCTATTTCCTTCTTTAGGTCTAATAGAGTTTGCTTTATAAATCTGGCTGCTCTGACATTGGTTGCATATATATTTATGATTGTTATGTCTTCTTGATGGATCAATCCTTTTAAGATTATGTAGTGGCCCTCATTATCTCTTTTTATGGTTTTTAATTTAAAGTCTATTTTATCAGATATAAGAATAGCTACTCCAGCTCGTTTTTTATTTGTTTACATGGTAAACCTCTTTCTGTCCTTTCACTTTAAGTCTATGTGCGTCTTTATGGGTGAGGTGGGTCTCTTGAAGGCAGCATATAGTTGGGTCATCTTTTTTAATCCAGTCAGCCAGTCTGTGTCTTTTGATTGGGGAATTTAATCCTTTTACATTAAGAGTTGTTATTGAATAGTGTTGATTTACTCCTAGCATTTTATTAATTTTTGTTTGGATGTCTTAAGTGTCTTTTGTTCCTTTCTCTCTGATTTACTGTTTGTTTTCTGTATTCTTTGGTTCCTTGGGTTGTAGATAAACTGTTTTTTTTTTTCTCTTCATTGTTGGCATTTTTATTTTACTAGTGGGTTTTGATTTTTCTTGAGTTTTTATGGCAATGGTAGTTATTTTTCAGGTACCAAACCCAGTACTCCCTTGAGAATTTCTTGTAAGAGTGGTCGTGTGGTAGTGAACCTCTGTAGTTTTTGTTTGTCTGAGAAATATATTATTTGCCCTTCATTTTGGAAGGATCGTCTTGTGGGGTAGAGTATAATGGCTGGCAATCTCTGTCTTTTAGTATTTTTAATATCTCATCCCATTCCTTTCTGGCTTTTAGGGTTTGTGGTGAAAAGTATGATGTTAGTCTGATTAGGGTTCCATTATAAGTGATTTGATGCTTCTTTTTTTGCGGTTTTTAAGGATCTCTCTTTGTGTTTGAGTTTTGCCAATTTGACTATAACATGTCTTGGAGAAGACCTTTTTGGGTTGAATACATTTGGGGATCTTTGAGCTTCCTGAATATGAAGATATGTGTCTTTTCCTATACTTGGGAAATTTTCTGCCACTATTTTGTTGAATATGTTTTCAATGCAATCTCCTTTTTCCTCTCCTTCTGGAATACCCATGACTCAGATATTTGAGCACTTAAGGTTGTCTGATATCTGTGTTAGATTTTCTTCAATGTTTTTAATTTGTTTTTCTTTTTTTTCTTTTTTGTCTGTCTGTGTTATTTCAAACACCCCATCTTCAAGGTCAGAAGTTCTCTCTTCTGCTTTTGCAAGCCTGCTGGTTAAAATCTCTGTTGTGTTTTTTTATTTTGTTGAATGAATTCTTTAGCTCAGCAAGCTCTGCTACATTCTTTTTCAGGGCATTGATTTCCTTGTACATTTCTTCTTTGAGGTCCTGTATACTTTTCCTCATTTCATCATGTTCTCTAGCTGAGTTTTCTTGTATCTCACTTAGTTTCTTTAGAATTATCACTCGAAATTCCTTGTCAGATATTTCAAGGGCCTCTCGTTCTATAGGATCTAAAGCTTGAGAGTTCTTACCCTTTGGTGGTGTACTCTCTTGATTTTTCAAATTTCTGGTATCTTGCCTTTGATTTTTAGTCATTGTGGCAGTGGATTTCTTGGTCCACTTATTTGACACTATTGTCTGGCTAGGATGATGCTGGGGCTGCCAATTCCGTATGGCTGCCTCAGCGTCTGCTTGGTTGCCCTCTACTGCCTCAGGTGTGTGGTCGCCTCGGGTCTTGGGCCTCTCTGGGAAAGCTTCTCTCTGGTCAGCACACACGCGGCTGGGCTGGGTATGGAGTTGGGTGGCGGGCGGCAAGGCCTACCTGCTGGGTCATGTGCTTGCCCTGCAGAGCATGTGGTCTCCACGGATCTTTGACTTCTCCAGCTGGGTTCCTCTCTGATTGCTTGTTTTATTTTCTTGAAGAGTTATTGTTTCACACTTAGATCAGCAATCCATCTGGAATTAATTTTTATATGTGGTGTTACTTAGGAGTTAATATTCATTTGATTCCATATGATTATCCAGTTGACTCCACATAGTTTATTGCAAAGTCCTTACTTTTCTCACTATTTTTCTGTTTTATTTTTGTTTTAGTCAAGTGTACTTATATGTGTGCATTTATTTTTGGACTTTCTCTTTTGTCCTATTTCTGAACTTTCTCTTCTGGACTTTTCCATCCTTCTACCAATACTACACTGTCTTAATTGCTATAGCTTTATTATAAACCTTGTAAGTCCTCCACTTTTGTTCTTCATTAAGGTGGTCTTATTCTTTATCATTTAGGAAAATCTTGTAAATTTCCATAAAATATAATGTGAGATTTTTTTTTTGGAGGGAAGGGAGTTCACATTGACTCTTTAGATCAATTTGGAGAGAATTGTCATTGAGTCTTCCAAATCATGACCATGGAATATCACTCTAATAAGTCTCCTTTAATTTCTGTCAAAAATGTTATGTACTACTTGTTTAGAGATTGCACTAATTTTTAAAATTCTATTTATTACTAGGTGTTATATGTTTCAAGCTGCTATTGTAAATTTGTCATTTCTTATATTTATTTTCTACATATTTGTTGATGGAGTATTCTTAGTCGGGGTTCTCCAGAGAAACAGAACCAATAGGACTTCTCTCTCTCTCTCTCTATCTCTATATATTATGTCTATTTCTATTATCTTCATCTCTACCTCTCTCTATATAAAGAGATATTTACTATAAGGAATCAGCTCTTGTGATTATGGAGGCTGAGAAGTCCCATGATCTGCTGTTTGCAACATGGACACCCAGGAAAGTCAGTGTTATAATTCAGTCTGAGTCTGAAGGCCTGAGAACCAGGGGATCTGATGGTGTAAATCACAGTTTGAGGCAAGAGATGCAATGAGGTGTCCCAGCTCAAGCATTGAGGCAGGACAAAAAAGGAGGGGAGGAGGCAAATTCCTCATTTGTCTACCTTTTGTTCTATTCAGGCTCTTGGAGGATTGGGTGATGCCTACCCACATTGGGGAGGACAATTTATCTTACTGACTTTCCCTATTCAAAGGCTAATATCATCCAGATGCACCCTCACAGACATACCCAGAAATAGTATTTAACCAGGTATCTGGGCATCCCATGGTCCATTCAAGTTGACACATAAAATTAACCACTGCATATGGAAACATAAAACTGATTTGAAGCATGTTATTGACATTGTATCTACTAACCTTGCTAAATGAAATTTTTAATTCCAATAGAATGCCAGTGGTTAGGAGTCAAGACAATGAGGTGGAAAAATACTTGCCAAGATGGAGGGTTCTGGGGTGAAAAACATGGCTATCCAACATGAAACATGAGAACAGACACCAGAAGTAAGAAACTAGTCAGGAGTCTTAGGTAGGCTCTTCAAAAGAAAAATTAGATTAGTTGGACCAAAGGCTTAAAGTGAGCAGAGTTCTGGGCTTGGTTGAATTTTGCTTTATAAATTAATACCTGATCATTTTATTTAAGAAAGGTTGGAGCTGGGAAGCTTCCGCAGAGCTAGGACTTGGGGATGTGCTTTCCTGGAAGTCAGACAGAATAATGGCTGAGCAGAATTTGTTATTCCCACTGACTTGAATCACATGTGCATCTCATACGGTGCCATCTGACCCCTGTATATCCTATGTCTTTGACAACGTGTATACCTGATAACTTACATTACAGTGATAGAAATAACAAAAGCCACCATTTATTCATGCTTTCTCTTATGTCAGACACTTTGAATGAATCTTCATATACCTTATACCTATCCCTTTAATAAGTTATAAATCCTTTAAGATAGATGTGATTATTTTAATCTTACAAACACAATGTATTTGTAGGAGATCTGTGATTCTAAGAAAGAGAAAACTTATTTGAAAGAGTTTAAGCAAAAAAACTTAATTTGTTTTAAAAAATATACTGGGTTATCTCAGAATAGCCCGGCTCTGCTTTAGGGCTTAATTTCTCTCTCCCCCCTCCTTCTCCCTCTCCCTCCCTCCCTCCCTCCCTCTCTCTCTCTCTCTATCCCACACTTTTTCTTCTTCTCTTTAGCATTTTTCACTAGTTCTTTCTATGTGATGGGAAACACTGTTGCTAATGGCTCCTGAGTTTTACATCTTTCAGCATCAACTACCTTTCTCTTGGTCCCAACTCAAAAAATCTCCAGGAAGAGATTCATTAGCATCACTTTGGACAGGTGCCTACAGGTGGCTTACCGAAGGGTCATATAATATAAGTTGAATATAAGTTGAATTATATAAATTTGTCAGTATTTAATTGCTAAAAATAGCTATTTTATCATTTAATCCAATAATAATATCTAACATTAATAATAGTTGAGTGCTTAGTATGTGCCAAGCATTGTTCTAAGCACACTACATATATTTACTCATTTACATTTACAACAACCTTAAAATTTAGGTGCTATAATCATGTTCATTTTATGTATTGGAAAACTAAGGTACAGAGAGTTTGACTAACTTTCCCATCATTACATAATAAGTGTTAGAGCCAGGATTTTAACCCAAGCAGTCTGGTTCTAGAGTCTACTACATTCCAAGGTAGTAACTGAAGGAATCATGTAGAATTGGGGAGAAATATTACCTTGAAGAAATGGGTCCTGAATATACTTAATTCCACTGCTGTTTACTATACCAATATCTTGGTAAGGTAACTGAAGTCCAGAAAGGGTGAAAAAATCATGTAAGGTCACACAGCTTATGTATGACAGGATTGGGACTGAAAATTTAGGCTGTCTGCATCTATTAGGTCATGCTATCTCTGAAAACACACTGGTGTCAGAGAAAAATGGTAAACGTCATATTACGCTGCAGTTAAGTACACTATGTACCAGGTATCCTCAACTTCCTATTTCTAGAGCACTCTTCTGAGAACTAAGGTATAAGGAATATGAGACGTTTTTTGTTTCTGTTTCAGAATAAAAATATTATGTAAATTTGAATGTATTTTTTGTTAAGTTGAATGCGTACTGTTAAGAAAAATGTATTCAATGTTACTTGTTAAGAAGATAAATACCACGTGTGCTTCTCCTTCAGAAATGGTTATATGCGTGGGTGGGGGTCTTTTTGTGGATCTCCCTTCGAGGACTGCTGGCAAGAAAATGGAGTTCTGAGATATGTTTTTCACTGAGAACTGATGAAGACTTCTTTGGTTTCTCAGATTTGCATCTGCTGCTCTGTGTGTCCTTGTGGAACTGAGGGACCAGGGAAGATGGGCCTTCCTTGAGGATTTGCTATTGAATCCCTAGCTAAGTAAAAAAAATGGAACTATTCTTTTGTACCAAAGTAAACAGAAAAGAAGTCATAGGTGTGTAAAGTCTGATCTTCCAATACTCAGACCAAACCAAACCAAACGATAAAACAAGACTGTTACTTGTGTGTTACATTCCCTACCCTGAATACCAGCTTCTCAAGTTGTAAGCACCTGTGGCAAGAGAATATGTTGTTAGTCTCTATTTTTCTGCAGTTTTACTATGACGTGACAAGATATGAATTTCTTTATCTTTATCCTGCTGGAGATTTGTTGGGATTCTTAAATTTGTGGATTGATGTTTTTCCTTCGTTCTGGGAATTAATCATATTTTAAAATAATGCTTTTATTTTATTCTCTCTGGCTAATCCTTCTACTCACCATATCCTCTGTCTTTCTCTTTTGTATTTTCATCTCTTTGTCTACCTGTGACACATTTTGGATAATTCTTTCTTATCTGTTTTCCAGATTATGAATTCTCTCTTCAGCTATGTCTAAACTTATGTAAAATGTATCCATTGAGTTCCCAATTTTGGTTTTGGGGGGATGAAATTGGGGCCTGGTTTATCAGAGTTTCAAATTTGGGATCCTGGGCTTTGACAGCTCCAACAGTCTGCAAAAGCACAATTTTATTTTGATGATTTTTCTCCCAAAATGACAAATGTCCCTAGGTTAAAGAAACTTTGAGTGCCAAACTTATCTTTCTGGTTCTCACTTCCCTAGGTATTGATCAGAAAATTCTTTACTATCTTATTAGTTTATTGTTTTCAAGAAATTAAAATAAAAATTTCCCCAGCCTTTCTAATTATCTTAAATGAGGGAGGTAATACTAGTTACTAAGTCCTCCCCTACTGAAAGTAGAAATCTGCACATTTGTCTTTTTTTAAAAACTCATTTCTTAGTTAAGTAATTAAATAAATGAATGAATAAAATGTGTCCATGTATAGGACAAAAGATGACAATACTATTCTGCTTCTAACGGCACCCCACTGTAGAGCTCAGCAATAGTGATGTGGCATGCTACTTTACTTCAGTGTGGACACTTTGCCAATTTTCCTCTGGATTGTTGCATTGCTGTGTATTCAGTTTCTTAGGGATGGTTGTGGTGCTCTTTTCACATATTCTGTGAGAATTGTGACAAGATGGGGCTGTGTAGATAAAGGCTTTCTTTCAGTGACCTTCTAAGACCTCATGGCCAGAGGATTGTGGTGAAAGCTGATCTGGATATTAACAATCAGGGTTTAATAGGTAGATAAGGAAAGATGTATAAGGGTGAGTGTGAAATAACTTCTCTGTTGAAGTAGTGGCTCACTCAGCTTGTATTCTGTAATTGAGTCTTTTATTCTGAGCAATTTGGGAATCCTCAGCATAACTTTACCACTATAATTATCTTTTCTTGCAATTGATTGTGTTAGAAGTAGAAGCTCTGCAATAAGGTGTTACATTTTCTATGAGTAACAATGGAAAACACATCAATAGCAGTTATTATGTGCCAGACTCTGTCCTAAGTCTTTACATTTATTAAATAATTTTATCTGTGCAGGAGCACATAGGGATATGAGGCAAAAATACTTGGTAGAATTGTGCAGAAGGGGAGAATAAGAGACCCTGGAAAACCTTGGCCTAGAGTGCAAGCTCCTATTTGCTATATAGTAGTAGTAGTAGTACTAGTAGTAGTAGTAGTAATAGTAATAATAATAATAATAATAATAATAATATAACAATTATAATAACCACCATTCAGACATGTAGAAACAATCTCATGCATGGAAAAAATGAAGATTATTTCTCTTCACTAGATCTCCAGTTTTAAAGGTGGAAAATAGAAACGAAGGAGGAATTTAAAAGAAAAATAAAGAGAAATATTTTGGAAGTGGGTTGTTTGATAAGCAATGAGACGATTTTTCCAAGGCCATAAAGCGTCACAGCTATATGTTAAGTGGGTATTTCCACTAGAGTTTGTTCATATGTCTATATAAGAGCAATGTCAAATAAAAGCTATAGAATCACTCATTTTTACAAGGTGACGACTGTGTGTAAGCACTTCTGCTGGATGTATGATTTACACATCTTTCAATCACAGATAAATACAGAGCAGCTCTCAACATAGCCAAGAACTGTCTCTTAACGTGGCTTCCTGCCAAAACACACTCTGCTCCATACTCTTCTGTCCACATAGCTGCCCGCCCATAGAGAAAATGAGGGCTTTGTTGCCTTTTGGTTCTCCTGGTGGAAAATTTCTAAAAACTAAGCAGCGAGATAGCGCAAAGCAGATAATTTGCAAATGGACACCATTCCATGCCAAAGACCATGAGGATTATAAAAAGAAGCAGACTCCTATGGTGTGAATCTGCTAGTTTCATACTATAAATGGAAATTGTTTTAAACATCTAAAGGGGTTGTAATGACTGAATATCAATACTATTTGTCTTTATCCTGGATGAAAAAATGGTAAAAGGAAATGATTTTAAACCAGCCAAGAAATGATTTTAAAAAGCTCTAGGCAACATCAAAGGGCACCACAAAAATAAACACCATAATCTAATTGCGGCGAATAGAAAATCCATTGAAGTTTTTGTAAGAATAAGTGTGTGTCTGTGTGTGTATATTTTTCATATCATTAAGAAGGAGTTCTTTTGTAAAATGATAAATGACAAAATTTTCCTCTTACTAATATGATGAGTGTGTTTGTGTCTATCAGTTTAGAAGATCATCTAAAAATGATCACTGTCATTTTTGTTGTTGTTTAGCTGGGTTCAGGGAAAATTTATACTGTAGTATTCTATATATGTTCAGATTAAGGTATGGAAAATCCAAAACTACCCCAGTGTGATTAATTCAGTGATGGCTCGTAAACATGACATATAACTTCTCTTGTCTTTTTAGGCAGAAGAGGCCTTCACGTGATCTTGGGGTTCCTAAGGGAGCTAGCAATACATCCATTCTATGATTTTTTTTTATTATTCTCACTTAAAATTATATAATTTGAGGTCAATATGATTTTTCCCCCTAAAACTGTCACTTGCATGGGGGTTACATTCAACTAGGTTAATGAAATGCAACATGCATAAAACATGACATAGCTTTAGGAGATAACATTTGAATGTAACTTTTGTAGATTATTACAATTGGTAGGATGAATATAGTATTAGCTTCATTATAGATGATTTATTTAGATAGCTTGAAAGCAGACTGGGTCTTTAAATTTATTCCTTTTCTATACAATTTTAAAAACATAAGTAAATGACATTCTTGTGTCTGTCAGGTTAGAGTAAGTTATGCTGCAGTAACAAACAATCCTGAGATTTTATTGGGTCTCAGTCACAAAGGTTTATTTTTTATTCACATGCCTTGCCCATCATGAGTCGACTGAAGACCCTGGTTCTGGGTTCTTACTCTGGAAACTGGGCTCATGGAGCAGATCCCATCTTGAAGATTGTTGTTTGCCAATGCAGGCAGAAAGCGAGTGTAGTGAATTCTGCACTAATTCTTAAAGCTCCCACCTGGAGGTGACACACATCACTCCTACAAGAGGTTCCTTGAGGAGAAAGCAAGCCAAATCAATCAATGCACTCTGATGGAGAACCAGAAATATTTGGTGAACAGCACTAATGAATACCATGATTTTCAGTCCCTCCAAATAGCAAAAACCAATAAAGCAAATCTAGCCGGTAAAGCAGCATGTCCAAGTGTAAAGCTATCTAGATGGGCCAAAAGAACATCATCAAAGATATTTCAGTCCTCCTTTGCAGCACACCTCCTTATGAGTTAGTAACACTCACTCCCATTGACGGATCCCTTGTCATTCTCTCAGTAGCCCACTCTAATCCTGTTATTTCCTTTTTCGTCACACTTCTGCAGCCTCAACGGCCTCCTTATTTTCCTCCATAAATGTGTTGGACACATTTCCTCCATAGAACTGTTCCTGCCTCTACAGCTGACATATCCACTGATTTACATGAAGGCTGAGGATCTATCTGAAAACAACCCCATTCCACCATTGAACTCTGATGTTGGGACATAGGCAAATTTGGCCACTTGGTAGGGGTGAACCTGGTAAAAGTGCAACTGTAGGGAGGAAAAAATGAAGTAAGCTAGACTGAAAAACAAAGCCTGAGTCTGGAGAGAAGAGATGGTGTGGGTACTGCAATGCAGCTGATTCGGAAGTTCATTTCAACCCGGCTACCATGATGTACTGTTTGTGTGCATCCTGAGAGAAAGAGAAGTGTGTGTGTGTGTGTGTGTGTGTGTGTGTGTGTGTGTGTGTGTGTGTGTGTGTGTGTGTGTGTGTGTGTGTGTGTGTGTGTGTGAATAAAAGCCTTTAACATGGGTGACTGAAGCAACCCTGTTGTGGAAGTTTTGCAATGAGGTAATGTTCCATTTCACTGACATTGGGTCCCATCGGCATGTGGGTGGCAGTATTGGAAATGGTAGAATAGCATCTTGGAGTAACAGCTCTGAAAGCTCTTGACCCTTGGATTGTAGAGTCCTGGCTCAGCTGGCAATGGTAGGAGGGAACAAGGGGCATCGCTAACCAATATGGCATTTGGAAGAATGCAGGAATAACTGAGAGTAAATGAGACGTATATCTCTGGGGTAGAGGTGTGGCACTGTTTTGGGGCACAGCAGAGTTGCAGCTCCTCTGGCAGTGGTGGCTATCAGGATTAACATGGTTGCTGCTTCGTCAAGAATGTGGGAGTCATTTGCCATCCTTCCCAAAGCCTCAGCTTTTTGCAATCAGCCCCTCACACCCGGGGGCCATACCTATCTCATCAGACATTCTTTTCTTTTGGGTATGTTCTTGCCACTTATGGGACCACAACCACTCTCCTGCCTTCCCCGTGCTATAGTCACAGAAAAACTAACTCCCTTTTCCTTTGTTACTGCTCCCCACATATCCATGTTGAACTTGAAATAAAGGCTTTATTTTCATTCAGCATAATCTTAGAGTATCTGTCAGGAGGGACCTCTATGACCTATTCTATTCTGCTATAGACCTCTATGACCTCTACTCCCTCTATGACCGTTCTATTCTGCTCATCTTGGCATCAACTGTTTGGGTACTAGTGATAAAAAGGACACCTAAACGGATCCAGTATTATTATAGACAATTTGATATGAGGAGATACAGATAAAGAGTGATATCTGCCAAAGCATTACAAAGTTGGGAATTAGACCTTAGAATAAGCTTAGGTCTAATGCTAAACTCACTGACGTGCAGTGAAAAGTCTTGGTAGTAATTCTCACAAAGAAAACTATCTCAGGTATATTTTTAGAAACAGTATATAAAATATCCTTTACTTAACTTGCTACAACTGCCCAAATTCTACCTCCCTTCTTGACCTCCCTTTGCCCTTCTTCCCCTCCCTTCCATTTCTTGATTTTTGCTTTAATTCCTTTCTCTTCCTGCCTTCTCTGCACTTTTCCTTTTTTCCTAAATTCTGACCCTGGAATTTGATTGCACAACATTGGACTTTTTTTTTTTTTTAAATCAGCTTGCATACTGGTTTAAAGTACCACTTAACATGTCTCTTAGATGATTTTACTTTTCCTTTAAGTGCTTCTGTTCTATTCCTTCTTATTCTCTGTTGATCTTTTAGAATTCACAAATGATTTACTTGTTTTTACTTGTTTTTTGCATTTGCTACATAAAGTGTTCTTTTGGTTTAAAAAATAGTGCATTTTTAAGTTAAAATTTAAAAAATAGTGCATTTTTAACCTTTTTAAAAGTCGTATCTAGGGGTCAGGGAATATATTTTTAATAAATATTTGTTTAAAAATCCTGGTTAAATAGAAATAAATATGCAAAATTATCCACACAGTCTCCCAAGTTCTGGCAAACTTTTGTAGCAAGGAAAGAACTCGTGTCTAGGGCATGTAGGATACTGGTCTATCATATCTGAAGATCATTATCTCCACTAGACTATGTCATTGAGAATCATAAATACTCTCATTTCTTTGGCTTATTCTTGTGTTTAGACTCATTTAAACACCATGAAAGAATAAATGTGTTTCCCCCTTTTAAGGCATTAGATAATGTAGAGCAAAAAAATGATATAATCATGTTTAAAGCTCTCAGTATCTGGGTCTTTGTAATTCATGATCCGCTTAAAGATGAATGTATCTTGAGCAATGATTGAAATATATAATATGCAACAAAATTAAATAGACATAAATCTCATTGACTCATAAAGTCCTGATTTAGCAAACTCCATGGAAAGCTGGCTATTCCCAAAAGAGCAAATTAGAGCTTGTACTTTGGATTTTTGACATACGTGTCCAGTTTATAAAAACAGGGTAAATCAATGGATTAATTCATTTAATTCTTCAAATGTTCAGCCACTATATTAGTTTTGTATTGTTGCTTGCTGCAACAAATTGCCACAAGCTTAGTGTCTTAAAACAACACAAATGTATTATCTTACATTTCTGTAAGATATCTTACATTATCTTACAGTTCTGTAAGTCAGAAGTCTGACCCAAGTCACAGTGGGCTAAAATCAAGGTGCTGGCAAGGCTGTGATCTTTTCTCAAGATTAGGGGGAAATCTATTTTCTTGTCTTTTCAAGCTACTTGAGGCCACCTACCTACATTTCTTGGCTCCTGAGTCCTTGCGTGGTCCATATTCAAAGCCAGGCACATTGCATCTTTCTCTAATCCTTCTTTTGTCTTCATGCATTTTCCTCTGACCATAGAGTGGAAAGGTTTACACTTTTAAGATTCATTTGATTAGAAGGACCCCCGTTGGATGATCTCAGATAGTCTTTCCATCTGAAGGTCCATAACCTTAATCACATCTGCAAAGTCCATTTTATCATGTAAAATAACATATTCACATGTTCTGGGGATTAGATGTGGACAACTTTGGGGACCATAACTCTGCCTACCACAGCCACTATTATGTTTCATGCCTTACTCTAGGCACAGCAGGCATGTAAAGCAACAAAACAAGATTCCTATTTCATGAAGCTTTTATTATTGGAAGGTGGATGATCGGCCAGGCTCTTGATATGTCTATGAGGAATGTAGAACAACCATTTAGGTAACATACCCACCATTGGGCCAGGTTAAATTGAATAGTGTGAATGAAGACCATTGTTAGGAGGCAGGCACACCTAGGGTCCAATTTTGGATATATTACTTAACTGAGATAAATTTGTGATCTACCTACTCTTGCTAAGCCCCAGTTTCTTTAATAGTAAAATGGGGGGTAATAATACCCGTTGCACAGCACAGAACTGTTACTAAGGATTGAATGAAATTGCATATGCAAAACTCAGAGTGCATAGGCATCAAATGAGTGCCCAAGAAATATTATTTCTCTTCACCAAACAAGGTACAACTTTATATGAAATTTGGAAACATAACTCCAGGGCCAAAATAACAGGAGTGTTTTCAGTTGGTGTTATTTAGAGACATAAGGAAAGTTTCCCTGACTCAAATCTTTTATCATGTTTCCTGAAACTTCAGAACTAGAAATATATTTTCAGCTTATGTTATCTGCTTTCCAAGTGTCCTCATTAAATATACAGCTGTTATCAGGATAGATAAAACATGAAGCTGTTATAGTAATTGCCACTGTAACATGAATTTGTTTGTCAGAGGTGGGCTGATTGAGTGAAAGTCAGGGGCATTTTTTCATTTGTTTCAAGTAAAATGGAGAAGAGAAAATAAGTTTATGTACATCTCCTGAGGAGGGCACACCTGATTGAAGTGCCAAATCTGGCAGTGTCTGAACCTTCCTTTTGTGGAGAGGGAAGATAATGGAGGAAGAAAGTGGCAGAGGGGAAACCAGAGGGATTTGAATCCCATTTCCCCACTGCTCTTACGTATCTGAGGATGGTCCTGCTGGCTCCATGCACGGCACAGCATCTGTTTGGGGGAAACCAGAGGATCCTGAAAGCTTTAGTTGTATTATAATTTTGAGCACAGCCAAGCCCCGTGGCGCACTTGGGAGAGTGCGGCGCTGGGAGCGCAGTGACGCTCCCGCTGCGGGTTCGGATCCTATATAGGAATAGCCGGTGCACTCACTGGCTGAGTGCCGGTCACGAAAAAGACAAAAAAAAATAATAATAATTTTGAGCACAAACTCATAGATTCTATGAAGAATAATACTTCTGCTATTGGAATAGTGTATTTCAAAGTATCATCCATGTGGGATTTGGAGTCACACAGATTTCTGAAAGCTTATTTCTTGGGTGCTGTGATTTGAATCACAGCTCATGTTGGAGCTTGATCTGCATTGTAACAGTGTTAAGAGGGTGGAAAATCTGACGATTGTATTTGAAAGGTGGGGCCTTTAAGAGCTGATTGGATTGTGAGGACTGTGCCCTCATAAATGGATTAATCCACTCATGGAGTAATGGGTTAAGGGTTTAATGCTTTATCTGGGAGCAGACAGGGGTAAGAAGAGGAAGAAAGCATGTGGAAATATATTCTTGCTGAGCTCTCACTATGTGATACCTGCAGTCATCACAGGACTATCTAGAGAGTTTCCATCAAGAAGAAGGCCTTTGCTGGATGTTCTCCCTTGACCTTGGCTTTCCCAGCCTTCAAAACTGTAAGAAATACGTTCTGTTCCTTTAAGTATTACCCGATGTCTGGTATTCTGTTATCAGTGACAAGAAACAGACTATACATTGGGGGTCCAGAAGATTGGATTAAAACCCAGAGCTTAGCTCTGAGGTTGGGCCAGGCAGGTTGCTTATAGTATGACAAAGGAAAAAGTTAAATTTGGACATTAGAGTTTCATTTTCATTAAGGAAGAGTAGGCTGAACTACAGCTCTAGGATGAAGACCCATGTTTGATAATGATTCCTATATTGTCAGAAGCTAAACATTTCACAAGAGAAGACAGTGAGTAAGGGTAACCGAAAAGGCTACTGATCGCATTAAGATTGTGGGCAAATTAATGGTCGTATATTAACCAGTTACAGAAGAAATATTTGGAAATTAGCCACTGAGGGTTGGGATACAGGCCATGACGCACACTGGAGAATGTGCTAAAACAAGGTCCCATGGAGAGAAATTATTTGGGGGGAAGAGGCTTAATAACAGAGAGGAAGTATGAGGAAAAGCTAAGCGTGAAGGCTCTAGGTTAATACCCTAAGGCTCTCAGCTCCTCAGCAGCAATACGGAGGTAAACTGATATCCACCTCACAGGTTTGTGATGAAGTAGATGAGATAATGCCTGCAAATCACTTAGTGCCAAAACTGACACTCACTACATTGTAGGAGTTATCGTTTATTTTAATGATTCTGAGCCACAGAGTTATTTTTCTACTTCCTCTAGGGGCTGGGGCCTGGAGTTGCTCAGTGTTGGTATTCAAGCCCTCCAGAATCTGAGAAGAGTACAATGGGGAGCTTACACCCCCCTATTTACCCTACTGATTTTCTTCTATTGGGCATTAAAATTTAAGGTGGGGTATGATGGGTTCTCTTGGATAGTATTTTCTTCCAAATGTTATCATAGACAGGCATCTTCTTTCCTGGTCCTTCATGAAATTAGAGTAAATTAGCATCATAACTCCAATAATTTAACTCATCAAGCACTTAAGAAACACATACATATTAGGAAGTATCCTATATTCAGGAGATACAAGGCTAAACAAAAGTTGAAATGCCCTAAAGGAATTTGCAGTCTAGAATATCTAGTCTTGGAAATGATAATCACTAAAGGCTGTCAACACCAACTCCAGATATTTTAATAAATATAGTCAAGATAGCCAGTTTATTTTCTTCCTAATATTATCATAGAGTAAATTTTAATATCCAAATTTTATTCTAGCATACTGTTTCTGTCAAGAATAAAAATAACATAAATTCCAAGTCAGTTTCACTCATGTGTTTGTCACTATATATCATCACTATTAAAATCATAGACTTGAGTGGAAAAAGAAAAAATATGAATGGTAAATCATACATAGAAATCAAATTGGTTCACACACAAAAATATTCCATTTTCAAATGCCTTGCAATATAAATGAAATAGATTGAGTAGTGCTATTTTAGGGCCTGTCCCCCTCTCAGTATTTATGATGAACTCTCTTGAAAAAAGAGAGAACATTCAGTTTTCATTCAAGTGTTTCTGGTACTTCCTAAGGAGATGACTTTCAGAGACTTCATAAGAAATAAATACCAAAGAAATCTATGTCAGGACTATTATTATGATTAGGTAAATCTCACATCTTAAAGAGTTTAAATTAGAGTCCTGATTTTTTAAAATATGCTAACAAACAGTGAGCTATTAGTAAATTTCTCTTTGGGAGAAGTTTAGCACGTTGAACATTTATTTATTTATTTTTCTTAATTTTATTTTGTCGATATACAATGTGGTTGATTATTGCTCCCCATCACCAAATCCTCCCTCCCTCCTCCTTCTCCCCCCTCCCACCCAATAATGTCCTTTCTGTTTGCTTGTCGTATCAACTTCAAGGAATTGTAGTTGTTATGTCTTCCCCCCGCCCCTGGTTTTTGAGTGTGTGTGTGTGTGTGTGTGTGTGTGTGTGTGTGTGTGTGTGTGTGAATTTATATATTAATTTTTAGCTCCCACCAATCAGTGAGAACATGTGGTATTTCTCTTTCTGTGCCTGACTTGTTTCACTTAATATAATTCTCTCAAGCTCCATCCATGTTGTTGCAAATGGCAGTATTTCATTCGTTTTTATAGCTGAGTAGTATTCCATAGTGTAGATGTACCACATTTTTCATATCCACTCATCCGATGATGGACATTTGGGCTGGTTCCAACCCTTGGCTATTGTAAAGAGTGCTGCGATGAACACTGGGGAACAGGTATACCTTCCACTTAATGATTTCCATTCCTTTGGGTATATTCCCAGCAGTGGGATAGCTGGGTCGTATGGTAGATCTATCTGCAATTGTTTGAGGAACCTCCATACCATTTTCCATAGAGGCTGCACCATTTTGCAGTCCCACCAACAATGTGTGAGAGTTCCTTTTTCTCCACAACCTCGCCAGCATTTATCATTCAGAGTCTTTTGGATTTTAGTCATCCTAACTGGGGTGAGATGGTATCTCAGTGTAGTTTTGATTTGCATTTCCTGGATGCTGAGTGATGTTGAGCATTTTTTCATATGTCTGTTGGCCATTTGGATATCTTCCCTAGAGAAATGCCTACTTAGTTCTTTTGCCCATTTTTTAATTGGGTTGCTTGTTTTTTTCTTGTAAAGTTGTTTGAGTTCCTTGTATATTCTGGATATTAATCCTTTGTCAGATGTATATTTTGCAAATATTTTCTCCCACTCTGTTGGTTGTCTTTTAACTCTGTTAATTGTTTCTTTTGCTGTGCAGAAGCTCTTTAGTTTTATATAGTCCCATTTGTTCATTTTCCCTTTGGTTGCCCATGCTTTTGGGGTCGTATTCATGAAGTCTGTGTCCAGTCCTATTTCTTGAAGTGTCTCTCCTATGTTTTCTTAAAGAAGTTTTATGGTTTCAGGGTGTATGTTTAATTCTTTAATCCATTTTTTTTTTTTTGTCTTTTTCGTGACCAGTACTCAGCCAGTGAGTGCACCGGCCATTCCTATATAGGATCCGAACCCGCGGCGGGAGCGTCGCCGCGCTCCCAGCGCTGCACTCTCCCGAGTGCGCCACGGGCTCGGCCCCTTTAATCCATTTTGAGTTGACTTTAGTGTATGATGAAAGGTATGGGTCTAGTTTCATTCTCCTGCATATTGATATCCAGTTCCCCCAGCACCACTTGCTAAAGAGGCAGTCTCTTCTCCAGTGTATAGGCTTGGTGCCTTTGTCAAAGTTCAGATGGCTGTAGGTGTGTGGGTTGGTTTCTGGATTCCGTGTTCTATTCCATTGATCAGTATGTCTGTTTTTATGCCATTACCATACTGTTTTGGTTATTATAGCTTTGTAGTATAGTTTAAAGTCAGGTAGTGTTATGCCTTCAGCTTTATTTTTTTTGCTCAGCGTTCCTTTGGCTATGCATGGTCTTTTGTTATTTCATATAAATGTCTGGATAGTTTTTTCCATTTCTGAGAAAAATGTCATTGGAATTTTGATGGGGTTTGCATTGAATTTGTATATCACTTTGGGTAGTATGGACATTTTCACTATGTTGATTCTTCCAATCTGAGAGCATGGGATATCTTTCCCTCTTCTTGTATCCTCTCTAATTTCTCTCAGCAGTGGTTTGTAATTCTCATTATAGAGATTTTTCACATCCTTGGTTAACTCAATTCCTAAGTATTTTATTTTTTTTGGTGGCTATTGTAAATGGGCAAACTTTCTTGATTTCTCGTTCTGCATGTTCACTATTGGAGAATAGAAATGCTACTGTCTGTCGATTTTGTATCCTGCTACTGTGCTGAAATCATTTATCACCTCCAAGAGTTTTTTTGTAGAGGCTTTAGGCTGTTTGATATATAGGATCATGTCATCTGCAAAGAGGGACAGCTTGACTTCATCTTTTTCAATCTGCATGCCATTTATTCCCTTCTCTTCTCTGATTCCTCTGGCTAGTACTTCCAACACTATGTTGAATAGGAGTGGTGAGAATGGGCATCCTCGTCTAGTTCCTGTTCTTAAAGGAAAAGCTTTCAGCTTTTCCCCATTCAGGATGATATTGGCAGTGGTTTTGTCATATATGGGTTTAATTATGTTGAGATAGTTTCCCTCTATACCTAACTTATAGAGGGTCTTTGTCATGAATAAGTGCTGAACTTTATCAAATGCTTTTTCAGCATCTATAGAGATGATCATATGGTCCTTGTGTTTGATTTTATTAATATGGTGTATCACATTTATTGATTTGCATATGTTGAACCAACCTTGCATCCCTGGGATGAATCCCACTTCATCGTGGTGAATAATTTTACATATGTGTTGCTGTATTCTGTTTGCTTGTATTTTATTGAGGATTTTTGCATCTATATTCATCAAGGATATCGGCCGTAGTTTTCTTTTTTGGTTATATCTTTACCTGGTTTTGGTATCAGGATGATGTTTGCTTCATAGAATGATTTTGGGAGATTTGCATCTGTTTCAGTCTTTTGGAATAGTTTGTAAAGGATCGGTGTCAATTCCTCTTTGAATGTTTGGTAAAATTCTGCTGTGAATCCATCTGTTCCTGGGCTTTTCTTTGTTGGGAGCTTTCTGATAACAGCTTGAATCTCCTTTATTGTTATTGGTCTGTTCAGATTTTCTACATCTTCATGGCTCAGTTTTCGGAGCTTGTGTGTGTCCAGAAATTTATCCATTTCCTCTAGATTTTCAAACTTGTTGGCATATAGCTGTTTATAGTAGTCTGGAATGATTCCTTGTATTTCAATTGAATCAGTTGTAATATCACCTTTTTCATTTCTAATTTTTGTTATTTGAATCTTCTCTCTTCTTTTTTTTGTTAGCCATGCTAATGGTTTGTCAATTTTATTTATCTTTTCAAAAAACCAACTTTTTGATTCATTGATCTTTTGTATTGTTTTTTGGGTTTCAATTTCATTCAGTTCTGGTCTTATCTTAATGATTTCTTTCCATCTGCTAACTTTAGGTTTGGATTGTTCTTGTTTTTCTAGATCTTTAAGGTGAAGTGTTAGGTTGTTCATTTGCCATCTTTCCATTCTTCTGAAGTGAGCATTTAATGCAATAAATTTCCCCCTTAATACTACTTTTGCAGTATCCCACCAGTTTTGGTATGATGTATCATTATTTTCATTAGTTTCAACAAATTTTTTGATTTCCTGCTTGATTTCTTCTTGGACCCATATGTCATTAAGTAGAATGCTGTTTAATTTCCATGTGTTTGTATAGTTTCCAGAATTTCATTTGTTATTGATTTCTAATTTTAATCCATTGTGGTCTGAAAAAATACATGGGATAATTCCAATTATTTTGTATTTGTTGTGACTTGATTTGTGACCTAATATGTGATCTATCCTGGAGAATGATCCATGTGCTGATGAGAAGAATGAATATTCTGAGGTTGTTGGATGGAATGTTCTGTAGATATCTGCCAAGTCCAATTGGTCTAGAGTATTGTTTAGATCTTGTGTTTCTCTGCTGGTTCTTTGCCTAGATGATCTGTCCAATATTGACAGTGGGGTGTTCAGGTCCCCTGCTTTTATAGTATTAGTGTCTATTTCCTTCTTTAGATCTAATAGAGTTTGTTTTATAAATCTGGCTGGTCCAACATTGGGTGCGTATATATTTATGATTGTTATGTCTTCTTGATGGATCAGTCCTTTTATCATTATGTAGTGTCCCTAATTGTCTCTTTTTATGGTTTTTAGTTTAAAGTCTACTTTGTCAGATATAAGAATAGCTACTCCAGCTCGTTTTTCTTTTCTGTTTGCATGGTAAATCTTTTTCCATCCTTTCACTGTCAGTCTATGTGCGTCTTTATGGGTGAGGTGGGTCTCATGTAGGCAGCATATAGTTGGGTCCTCCTTTTTAATCCAGACAGCCAGTCTGCGTCTTTTGATTGGGGAATTTAAGCCTTTTACAGTAAGAGTTGTTATTGAAAGGTGTTGATTTATTCCTAGCATTTTATTGGTTGTTTGGTTGTCTTAGGTGTCTTTTGTTCCTTGCGTTCTGATTTACTCTTTGGTTTCTGTGTTTGCTGGTTCCTTAGGTTGTAGATAGCATTTTTGTTTGCATGTTTTCTCTTCATGAATGCCATTTTTATTATACTAGTGGGTTTAGATTTTTCTTGGGTTTTTATGGCAGTGGTAGTTATTTTTCAGGAACCAAACCCAGTACTCCCTTGAGGATTTCTTGTAAGGGTGGTCGTGTGGTAGTGAACTCCCGCAGTTTTTGTTTGTCTGAGAAATATACTATTTGCCCTTCATTTCAGAAGGATAGCCTTGCAGGGTAGAGTATTCTTGGCTAACAATCTCTGTCTTTTAGTATTTTGAATATATTATCCCATTCCTTTCTGGCTTTTAGGGTTTGTGATGAAAAGTCTGATGTTAGCCTGATTGGGGCTCCCTTATAGGTGATTTGATGCTTCTCTCTTGCAGCTCTTAAAATTCTCACTTTGTCTTTGAGTTTTGCCAGTTTGACTATAACATGTCTTGGAGAAGACCTTTTTGGGTTGAATACGTTTGGAGATCGTTGAGCTTCCTGGATCTGAAGATCTGTGATTTTTCCTATACCTGGGAAGTTTTCTGCCACTATTTTGTTGAATATGTTTTCAATGCAATCTCCTTTTTCCTCCCCTTCTGGAATACCCATGACTCAGATATTTGAGCACTTAAGGTTGTCTGATACCTCTCTCAGATTTTCTTCAATGCCTTTGATTCTTTTTTCTTTTTTTTTTTTTGTCTGCTTATGTTATTTCAAACAGCCCATCTTCAAGTTCAGAGGATCTCTCTTCAACTTCCACAAGCCTGCTGGTTAAACTCTTCGTTGTGTTTTTTATTTCGCTGAATAACTTCTTCAGTTTGGCAAGTTCTGCTACATTTTTTTTCAGGGCATTGATTTCCTTGTACATTTCCTCTTTCAGGTCCTGTATACTTTTCCTTGTTTCATCATGATGTCTAGCTGAGTTTTCTTGTATCTCATTCAGTTTCCTTAGAATTATCACTCGAAATTCCTTGTCAGTCATTACAAGGGCTTCTTGTTCTATAGGATCTAGAGTTTGAGATTTATTATCTTTTGGTGGTGTACTTTCTTGATTTTTCATATTTCTGGTATTTTTTTCTTTGATGTTTATTCATTGTGGCAGGGGGTTTCACAGTCCACAGATCAGATGAAATGAGCAGAGTATCTTCTGTTCCACTGGGCAGTCTGATGAACACAGCTCGGCTGGATATGTTGGGGCCCCTGGGTCTGGAGGGCCCTGATGTTCCGGTGAGGAGGGGTCGCTGCCGCCGCCGCTGCTGCTGCCGCCTCCAGGACCACTTTGAACATTTAAAGGAATGTATTACATGTTAAGAAACTCAATCCTGCACTTCCAGTCTTATGTAGATATTTGACCCCACGAAATCCATTAATAAATGAGTACATGTTTATTCAGCACTTGCTACATAAGCAGTTCTGTGGCAGGTGCTGTGAAGTTGAAGACACAAGTCAATTATAAATTATAATCCTTGCCATATAGGAGCTTCTTATCAAATTGGGAAAACGAAAATTGAAGAATACCTGTAATAAAATCTTGCATGGTGAAGGTCAAACCATAAGAGCAATAAGTTTTAAGAGTTGTAGAGTTTGCTGTGATTCATCCAACTCCAGGAAGACTTCTTGAAAGAGGTTGTACATGAGCTGAACCTTAAAAGACGTGTTGGTTTTGAATGAAGGCCAGTGGTATTCTAGATCTGAGAGAGGCAAGTGGGGGTTTGAACGCAGTACCATGAAAGAGTGAGAAGAGAGAACTAACCAGAACAGAGTACACAGTGGGAGACAGTTTGGATTTGTGGGATGGGACCAGAATATGGAGGGCCTGGAATTTGGAAAGTAATAAAAATCCACGTGTGTGCCAGGATTCAATTGTCCTTGCCCATGTGATCATCTAAAATAGACACCATTATTCTTGTAGAACTTGAAGTTGGGTACTACCAAATGAAGATGTTGAATTTAAATGATTTTTTACCTTGTTAAAATATAAGTGAGCCACATGACTTGTTTTTAAGTCTTCTCACACTGACATACATACACATGAAATGGTATGATGTCTGTTATTTACTTCAAAATATCCGACAGTGAAAGAGGAAAGTAGATGAGAATAGAAGTAAAACGAAATTGGCCATGAGTTGATAACTGTTGATACTGAATGGAGCGTGCATAGAATTTGTTATACAATTCTGTCTACATATTTTTTATGCTTGAAATTTTCCATAATAAAGGAATTTTAAAAACCTCCTCCTAATTTATCTGTGTGATGTATCATCTTTGGGAAATTGAATCTCCCTACCAGTTTTTCTGACTCTCACGAGTGTATAAAACCAGAGAGCAACCTACAAGAAAGTAAATACACAGGCACATACACACACAAAAACATCCCCAAAGAATGAGAAGATCAAAAACATCTCAACAAGTATCTAATCATAATAATCTCGCTTGTAATTCCTCTTATCTTAAAAGAGAGTAGGGCCTTACTGACTTTTAATCTTGTGGATATAGTCTCCTTTAATGCTTTGCATGGGGGATGCATGAATACCTTTTAAACTAATGATTTTGTTGAGCAAGTATCTGTGTAGGACATTTATTATGCAATGAGTTGAGTGCCTTGCCAAGTGTTGGAACCAGTGTCCATATCTTCATGTAGTCACTCATTTAATGCCTTTCTAATTAAACCATTCTTTTTCTGTAATAATGCTTAGTTATGTGTCAATTATTAACAGTGGTTTACTGCGCATTGGAACTGACTATGAATAAGTTATTAAAATTGCCAGAGAGCCAATGAACAGCTTGCTAAATTGGAGGGCTTTGGGAGAAATAGATTCGGTTTGGATTCGAATCTCAATTCTGCCTCTTATGAGCACTTTAGGCAAATTATTTAACATGTCTGAGCTTCAGTTTTACCTATAAACTTGACTGAAACTACTTACAGAGTTGTTTAGAAGATTAAATTGGACTTGCCTTTGCCAAATTCTCTTTTCCCATTCTTTCTTGAACCCACTTCAATTAAATTTTCCCCTTTACTACTCTACTGAAAGGTCACGATGACCTCCATGTTGGTAAATCTAAAATAACTTCTCAGTTCTTATCTTACCTGTCCCACCATGGTTTCCAGATAGATGCACAGCCATCATCTTCACTTAATTTAGGTCTTTACTGAAATTCACTTTCCCCGTGAAGCCCTCCACGCTGATCTAATCTAAAATTCCAACCCCTAATATTACATTTCATATTCATATTTCCTGCTAATCTTCTAAGCACTTTTTAGTATTTTACTTATTTTTCTTATTTACTTTCTGTCTCATTCCCTCTCTGCCTGCCCACCTCCCATCCCCTCATGTAAACTCCATGAGGGCAAGGATTGTTTTTGGTGGTTTTGTTTTACTGTGTATCTCTAAAACTGTTGCTGGCACGTAGTAGGCACTCTGTGAATATTTGTTGAGTGAATAAATGGATGAGACAATGTATTTTTGCCAGCAAAATGCCTGCACCTTAAATGCCTCACATAGTTGAACCAAATTAACTTACTCTTTCCCCTTTTACCAAAACAGAATACCAAAATAATTATTTTAATTAATGTTGACAATAATTTTGGATAAATTAGGTCCCTAAACTAGTACCCTTACAATTCAATGATGTGGCACTACATGTCGTCATAGGTATTATGATATTCTTAATTTGTTAATTTATTTTTTTCAACACGCATTTATTGAGCATGCTTCCTGTACCAGGCATCTGTATACAAAGAGGAATAAAATGCATTACTGTCTTCAGGGAGTTTCCAGCCTAGTGGACAGACAGACACAAAAAGAGATCAACACATCAGAATAAATGTAATCAGGGACATATGTGGTCCTGGGGGTGGAGGGACCAACCCATCCTGAGAGGCCCAGAAACAATTCTAAAGAAGATAATAGCTGAACTGAGTGTTCAAAATGAGCACGATCTAGTTTGGGAAAAGGGGATATAGAGGCCAGCCAGACAAGAAAGCCGTTTGAATAAAGAACTAAGTGAGAAATAGCCTGGTAGGTGTGCGTGTAGGTTGAGTGGAGAGGTATCGGGATCGGATTTAGCACTGATGGATTTTAAAGTGTGATGTGGCTGGACACCTATTTTCATCAATTTCCCCTTTTCTTACTTCCCCTTTCTTTGTGGCTAATATATAGGTACAGTAACCTGCAGTCTCATCTACAATCAAAAACTTAGTGCCTTTGTACATTTTTATACCTTAGAACATTCTTTCTAAGGGATCAGAATCCTTTAGAGTATATAATCGCTACATGAGAAAACAATATTTTACAATTATAATTATCTCTTAACATATATAGAGACGATTTAGGGAGGTTAAATATTCAGGTTGAGGCAAATAATAATGATTTGCTGTGTTTGGGAGGGGGGGAACCTCTTGCTTAGTTCTTTCAGAAACTTGTGTTACAAAGGAAACAATTTGCTCAATACCTTTTGCATATAGAGAAAGAATTTTGCTTATACTTCTATAACAAGCCAAATGAGACTTGTAAAAACAAGAGCATAATACTTTAGTAAGTCACAATTAGGTACAATTTGGGAAATGAAAAATTTGAAAATTAAAAGCCATGAATATTCAAAAAGAGAATTTCTTACAGTTTTATAAAAAACAGTGCTAACATTTTAATTTTATTTTGTAGAGAAAAATAATCTCGTATTGGTTGAAAAAGAAAATTATGAAACATATAATAATTTTGTGCAACTATCAAATTAGAGGCGGCCTATTAAGCTTAAGAGGGCAATATTGAAAAACACCGTTCTCTGATTGTTCATCACAACAATGCTGTGAGGCAAATACAGGAAAACCTACACTAATTCTATTTTGTAAGTGAGCAAACACACATGTTTTGAAGGAGACTCACACTTGCATTCCAGGTGTGACACAATGGTTGTACATTCCCGGTGTGGTGGAATCATCCATGTCTTACAAGAGCAGCTGTGATTTGAAGTTGGCTTGGTCATCTTAATCAGGAACTCTGATTAACTGTTTTACTACTACTATAGTCTACTAGATGTTTCCTACAATCTATTTCTCCCTTGGTCCTAAGCTCATGGCTATACAGCTAGTGACTATATTTCACTGGCTCCTTGCAGCTATGTGTGACCTTGTGACTATATTTGAGCCAATGGCATGTGAGCAGATGTTATTGTTCTGATCTTTGGCTCTTCCTTTCTTCCTGTTTGCTGGCCAACGGACATGTCGCTGGGCATGTTTTGCCCAAGCGGAAGAAGATAATATGACACAGTTGGAAGATAGAAAGAACCTGGGTCTGTGAATGACTCTGTGGAACCAAGATGCCCAGACAGTTTGTACTGCAATTTGTTGTGTGAGAAATAAACTTCTGCCTTACTTTACTTATTGCACTACTGGTTTCTTTGTTATATCTACTTAGCTTTTGCCCTAATTAATATAGCTATTAAATATATTTCCTTGTGACTGATTATTAGGAGGTCTAGATAATTTACAACATCAAAAAATCAAGAGCAAGTTATTGAAGTCAATATGTTTAAAAGCACACAATAATAAAATGCAAAAATAATTAATGTCTTCCTCTGTTTGTAGTTTGTTTGTAGTTAATTCATCAATAACTTTTAAAACAAATATTCAAATAGTTTCTATGGCTAGATGTACTCATAAGTGAGTTACCTTTTGACACCATGTAAACAGAATTTTCTTGCTCTCAAGGGACATATATTCCAGGGCAGAGGGAAGACAATAAACACGTAGGTAAATTAAGAAATATGCAATAAAATTTCTAATTTTGGGTGACACCTTGAGGTGACCCTTATAGAGTCATGATCTTATATAATTCCCTCCTTTCAAGTAGGTGCAGATCTGTGTAAAGACATTGAACATGGCAAAGGTGTCACCTTGAAGACTATGTAGCATTATGTTAGACTCTGTCTCAGCAGACTGTAGAGAGAGGTTCTCCTGTTTGCTTTGAATAAGCAAACAGATATATGGTAAGCTGTCTATGGAGAAGATCATGTGGCAGGAAACTTCAGTGACGACTTCTAGGACTTAAGCATGGTCTTCAGCCAACAGGTAGTAAGAAGAGGGTCCCTCAGTCATGCAGCTGCAAGGACATGAATTCTGCTAACAATGAGGATGAACTTGAAAGTTAATTCTTCCTCAGTAAAGCCTCCAAATGTGAACACATCCTGGCCAGACTGTGATTGCGGTTTTGTGAGAACCTGAGCTGAGCTAAGCCTGGACTCCTGACCCATGGAGACTGTGGGACAGTAAATGTGAGTGGTTTTAAGCCACTAAGATTGTGGCAAATTTTTACACAGCAGTAGAAAACTAATACACTGATAGTGATGCATTTTAGAAAAAACAAAACAAGCCAAACAAAACAAAAAACAAACCCATACCAATCCAAAATCCTGTATAACTAACTAAATTTTGGATCTCTATGAATGAAATCCTTACTCACTTCTCTCAAGTTATTTTTCTAAAGCTTAAGGATATAAGAAAATAGAATTATTCACTAAAATAATTTAATTATACTTCAACAAAAATAGCAAAACATTTCATCTCATGTTACATCTCCATCTGGATAGCCACTTCTAAAAGATGAAGTTTCTGTCTAACTGCTGTTCTTTATTTTTTTTTAAATAGTCACACTTACAACAAAATTATATGAACTATTTTTGCTTGATTTTTAGTAGCTATTGCCATTTGATGCAGCAAATTGTAATAATGAGGACAAAGAGAAAAATAAACATTTGTAATTAGAGAGAATTCTGTTGTAACAATTTTTAGACACTTGCTTATATTTCCTGTACTTAGAAATTATGTAAAAATTCATTTTTCTTTCTTTTTCTTTTTTTATTGAAACATAATTGATTATACATATTTGTGGGGTACAGAGTAGAATATCAATACCTGTGTACAAAGTGTGATGATCAAATCAGGATAATTAGCATATTTATCATTATAAACCATACTCATTTCTTTGTGTTGAGGACATTCGATCTCCTCTCTTCTATCCATTTGGTAACATGCAATAAATTAATGCTAATTATAGATGCCTGGCTTGACTCTACATCAATAGAAGTTATTTTTCCTAACAAGGTGTTTTGTGTCCATTAACCAATTTCTTGCTGTCCCCCTCCCTCTTTACCTTTCCTACCTCTAGTAAACACAATTCTGTTCTT
This sequence comes from Cynocephalus volans, assembly GCF_027409185.1. Taxonomy (NCBI): domain Eukaryota; kingdom Metazoa; phylum Chordata; class Mammalia; order Dermoptera; family Cynocephalidae; genus Cynocephalus; species Cynocephalus volans. The sequence continues at coordinate 37,626,192 of NC_084466.1, read as the reverse complement.
TTTTTCTGCAAGTGCAAAATATGACTGAAAGTTCAAATTATAATTGTTTCTTCCTTTCGTTCTCCCCCCTCTTCCTTCCTTCCTTCCTCTTTACTTTTTTATTTACTTTAATTTTAACTCCCACATATGAGTGAGGACAGGTGGTATTTTTCTTTCTGAGCCTGGTTTATTTCACTTAACATAATTTTCTCCAAGCTCATCCGTGTTGCTGTGAATGATAGTATTTCATTCTTTTTTATGGAGGAATAGTATGTCATTGTGTATATATATACCATATTTTCCTTATCCAGTTGTCCATCAATTGACATTTAGGTTGGTTCCATATCTTGGCTATTGTAATAGAGCTGTGATAAACATGGGAGTGCAGGTATCCCTTCAACGCGATGATTTCCATTCCTTTGGGTATTTATCTAGTAGGGGATTGCTGGATCATATAGTAGTTTTCTCTGCAGTTTGGGAAACCTCCATACTGTTTTCCACAATGACTATACCAATTTACAGTCCCACCAACAGTGTTTAAGAGTTTCCCTTTCTCCACATACTTGCCAGCATTTGTTATTCTCTGTCTTTTTGATAATAGCCAGTCTAACTGGGGTGAGATGATATCTCACTGTGGTTTTGATTTTCATTTCCCTGATGATTAGTGATGTTCAGCATTTTTTCATGTATCTGTTGGCAATTTGTATGTCTTCTTTTGAGAAATGTCTATCCAGCTCCATTGCCCGTCTTTAAATCAGGTTATTTGTTTTTTTACTAGGAAGTTGTTTGAGTTCATTGTATATTCTAGATATTAATCCCTTGTCAAATGCATAGTTTGCAAATATTTTCTCCCATTCTGTAGGTTGTCTTTTCACTATGTTGATTCTTTCCTTTGCTGTGCAGAGCTTTGTAGTTTGATATAATTCCATTTATTTTTTCTTTCGTTGCCTGTGCTTTTGTGGTCTTATTCACAAAGTCTTTGCCCAGTCCTACATCCTGAAGTGTTTCCTCTGTGTTTTCTTTTAGGAGTTTTACAGTCTAAGGTCTTATTTTTAAGACTTTAATTCATTTTTAGTTGATTTCAGTATATGGTAAGAGGTAAGAGTCTAGTTTCATTCTTCTACACGTGGATACCCAGTTTTCCCAGCACCATTTTTTGACATAGCTGTCCTTTCCCCAGTATATGTTCTTGGTGCCTTTGTCGAAGATCACTTGGCTGTGAGTACGTGGATTGATTTCTGGGTTCTCTGTTCTGTTCCATTGGTTCATGTGTCTGGTTTTATGCAAATACCATGCTGTTTTTGTTACTATAGCTGTGTAGTATAATTTGAAGTCAGGCAGTGTAATGTGTCTGGCTTTATTATTTTTGCTCAGGATTCCTTTGGCTATTCGGGGTCTTTTGTTGTTCCATATGATTGTTAGGATTGTTTTTTTCCATTTCTCTAAAGAATGTCCTGGGTATTTTGATGGGAATTGCACTGAATCTGTAGATTGCTTTGGGTAGTATGGACATTTTCACAACATTAATTTTTCCAGTCCATGAACCTGGAATGTCTTTCCATCTTTTTGTGTCCTCTTTAATTTCTTTCATAAATGTTTTGCAATTTTTGTTGTAGAGATCTTTCACTTCCTTGACTAAATTTATTCCTAGGTATTTTATTTTTTTTTAGTATGATTTCCAAGAGATGTATATATGTATATTAATTATTAATTTATTTTTAATTGAAGCATAATTGATTGTATATATCTGTGGAGAACAGTGTTGAATATCAATACCTGTTTTCAATATGTGATCCTCAAATCAGGACAATTACTATATCATTACATAATGTAATCATTTTTTGTGGTCCTCTACCAATTTCTTGATAACCCCCCCCTCCTTCCCACCTCTGATGGCTTCAGTTCCATTCTCTCCTTTTTAAAGTTAAATAAATTATTGTGATTGTTGTATCTTTCTTTCTTTTTAAAAAAATTTTTTTATTATTTGTTTAGCTCCTACTTCTGAGTGAGGACATGAGGTATTTCTTTTTCTATGCCTGGTTTATTTCACTTAATATAATTTTCTCTAAGTTCATCCACGTTGCTGAGAATGGCAGAATTTCACTCCCTTTTATGTCAGAGCAGTATTCCATTGTTTATATATACCATATTTTCCTTATCCAGTCTTCCATTAACCGACGTTTAGGTCAGTTGCAACTCTTAACTATTATAAATAGAGGTGTGATAAACATGCAGCACAGGTATCCTTTCAGCACAATGATTTCCATTCCTTTGGGTATATACCCAGGAGTGGGATTGCTGGGTCATATGGCAGTTGTTTGAGGAACCCCTCCATACTGTTCTCCATAATGGCATACTAATTTGCAGTCTAACCAAAAGTGTAAGACAGTTCAACTTTCTCCACATCCTGACCAGCATTTATCATTATCTGTATTATTGATAGTGGCCAGTCTATCTAGCGTGAGAAGATATCTCAGTGTGGTTTTGATTTGCATTTCCCCGATACTGAGTGATGTTGAGCACTTTTCATGTGTCTATTGGCCATTTGTATATCTTCCTTTGAGAAATGCTGATTCAGCTCTTTGCCCATTTTTAAATTGGGTTATTACTTGTTTTTCTACTGTTTCTTCAGTTCCTTATATACTCTGGACATTAATCCTTTGTTGGATGCATAGTTTGTGAATATTTTCTCCTATTCTGTAGGTTGTCTTTTCACTTTGTTAACTGTTTTGTTTGCTATGCAGAAGGTTTTTATTTTGATATAATCTCATTTGTTTATTTTTTCTTTTGTTGCCTGTGCTTTTGGCGTCTTACTCATAAAGTCTTTGCCCAGTCCCACTTCCTGAAGTGTATCACCTATGTTTTCTTCTAGTAGTTTTATAGTTTCAGGTCTCATATACAAATTTTTAATCCATTTTGAGTTGTTTTTGGTATATGGCAAGAGGTACAGGTCTACTTTCATTCTTCTACATATGGATGTCCAGTTTTACCAGCACTGCTTATTGAAGAAGCAGTACTTTCTCCAATATATGCTCCTGTTGCCTTTTTTAAAGATCAGGTGGCTGTAAGTATGTGGGTTGGCTTCTAGGTTCTCTATTCTGTTCCATTAGTCCAATTATCTGTTCTATGCCAGTACTATGCTGTTTTGGTTACCATAGCTTTTTAGTATAATTTGAAACCAGGTAGTGTAATGCATCTGATTTTATTTATTTATTTTTTTGCTCAGGATTGCTATAGCTATTCGGGACCTTTTCCATATGAATGTTAAGATTGTTTTTCTATTTCTCTGTAGAATGTTGGTATTTTGGTGGGGATTGCATGGGATCTGTAGATCACTTTGGGTAAAATGGACATTTTCACATTAATTCTTCCAATCCAAAACCATGGTATGTCTTTCTATCTTTTTGTGTCCTCTTTAATTTCTTTCAGCAGTGATTTGTAGTTGTCATTGTAGAGATCTTTCACCTGCTTGGTTAAATTGATTCCTAGGTATTTTATTTTTTTGGTGACTATTGTAAACAGGCTTACTTTCTTGACATCTTTTTCTGCTAATTTGCTATGGGATTATAAAAACACTACTGATTTTTGCATGTTGATTTTGTATCCTGGAAATTTACTGAAATCATTTATCAGCTCTAAGAGTTTTTTGGTAGAGTTTTTAGGTTTTTCTATATATAGGATCAGGTCATCTGTAAACAGGGACAGTTTGACTTCATCTTTTCCAGTCTGGATGCCCTTTATTTCTTCCTCTTGCCTGATTGCTCTGGCTAACACTTCTAATACTTTGTTAAATAGGAGTATATTCTTGTTTTGTTCTTGTTCTTAAAGGAAAAAGCTTTCAGCTTTTCCCCATTCAGTATGATGTTGGTGGTGGGTTTGGCATATATGGCTTTTATTGTGTTGTGATACTCTCCTGCTATAACTAATTTGCTGAGAGTCTTTATCATGAAGGGAGGTTGAATTTTGTCAAATGTGTTTTCTGCATTTATTGAGGTGATCATATGGTTTTTGTTCTTGATTTTGTTGATGTGGTGCATCACATTTATTGATTTGAGAAATAATCATATCACTCTTGGGATGAATCCTACTTCATCATGGCACATAGACTTTTTGTTGTATTGTTGAATTCTGTCTGCTAAAATTTTGTTGAGAATTTTTGCTTCTATGTTCATCAAGAATATTGGCCTGTAGTTTTCTTTTTTTCTTGTGTCCTTTGTCTGATTTTGGTATCAGGGTGATGCTGGCCTTGTAAAATGAGTTTAGGAGAATGGCCTCTGTTTCAACTTTCTGGAATAGTTTAAAATGTATTGGTATTAATTCTTCTTAAAAGGTTTGGTAGAACTCAGCAGTGAAATCACCTGGCCCTGGGCTTTTCTTTGATGGCTGAAGGCTAATTATTCAATGTTGTTTTTTTATTACTGGTAAGGTATAATTTCTTAATCTTTATTATTTGCATATCTTTTCTACCTGTGGATTTTATTCATTCTTATGTGTTCATGATGGTAATTAACGTTTTTTATATTCCAGATGCAGGACTCTCTTGAGGATTTCTTGTAGGGCTGGTTGTGTGGTTGTGAACTCCTTCAGTTTTTGTCTGTCTGAGAAATACAATATTTCTCCTTCATTTCTGAAGGATAGCTTTGCTGAATGTAGTATTCTTGGCTGGCAGGTTTTTTGTTTGTTTGCTTATTTTTAATTTTAGTACTTAGAATATGTCATCCCATTTTTTTACTGGCTTGTAAGTTTTCTGCTGAGAAATCTGCTGTTAGTCTGATGGAGACTCTTGTAGGTGACTTGATGATTTTCTCTTGCTATTTTAGAATTCTCTCTTTGTCTTTGACTTTTGACAGTTTGATTACAATGTGTCTTGGAGAGGACCTTTTTGGATTGAATCTGTTTGGTAATCTTCGAGCCTCTTGGATCTAGAAGCCCATATTGCTCCCAATATCTGGGAAGTTTTCCACTGTTATTTCATTGAATAGGTTTTCAATGCCTTTTCCTTTCTTCTCCCCTTCCAAAGCACCCATAATTCGAATGTTTGTATGTTTCAAGTTGTATGATAGCTCTTGTAGATCCATTCTTTTTTTTTTTTTTTTTTTTTTGTCTGCTTGGGTTATTTAAAAAATCCTGTCATTGATATCAGAAATTCTTTCTTCTGCTTGCTCTAGCTTGTTCCTTAAGCTCTCAGTTATATTTTTTATATCATTGAATGAATCCTTCGGTTACAAGAGTCCTGCTATGTTCTTTTTTAAGGTATCTATCTTTTTGTAAAATTCATCCTTCAGATCCTGGATTGTTTTTCTCATTTTGTTGTGTTGTTTATCTGAGTTTTCTTGTATGTCATTGAGTTTTCTTAAGATTATTATTTGGAATTACTTTTCAGTCATTTCATAGGTTTCCTGCTATTTGGTTTATAGTACTAGAGGGTTATTGTGTGCCTTTGGTGGTATCATATTTTCTTTTTTCTTTCTTTCTTTTTTTTTTTTTTTTTTTTGTATTTCTAGTATCTCTACATCAATATCTGCAGATCTGATTGAACAGTTGCTTAATCTAATACTCTGCAGTGGCTTTTGAGAGAGATGATACTCCCTCCTGTAGATGTGTTTTATATTGCTGTTGGGTAGGGTGTTTTTGTTTTGGTTATAGGTAGATACAGTAGTGTAGTGTCTGTATGTTTACTTTGACCACATTCAAAGTCAGAGTTGTCTGTGAGTGCCTCCATAGCCTATGCAATGGGGCACTCAGTAGTCCCTTGCTGAAGTGTGTGACATTGGGTTGGGTCATTGAGATAATGAGTGAGATCTTGAGCTCTTGGGAGAAGCGTCTGTGTGCCCTGTCACTCATTGGCTGAGGTAGGTGGCCCTGGGAGTACTTATTCACACCCTGGCTAGTGTCCCCTGAGCCTGATAAGTTTACTGGGGTGATCTAAGTCTCCTCAGCTTAAATAGATGACCCTGGGCTGGGTTTTGGGGGATTGGAATAGGACCTTAGACTTAGGGAGGCAATGAAGTGCTCAGCAACCCCTCAGCTAGAGTGGGTGACTCATTGGGGTTAGTAGGTCTCTGGGAAGAGCCCTGTGCTCCCAGGGGAGGTGTTGGGGTACTTTGTATCTTCACTGTTGAAGTGGGCAACACTGAGTGAAGTCACTGGATTCATGTGTGGGGCCTTGTCCCCTCAGAAGGGGCACTAAGTTGCTCTGCAGCACCACTATTGAAGTGGGCCACTCTGAGCAATGTATTAGCAGTTTTGGGTCGGACTTTTCACTGTAAGAGTGATGCTGAGGCCCTCTGTAGCTGTTCAGCTGGAGTGATCACTCTGGGCAAGACTGCTGCAGTTGTGGGCAGGTCCCCATAACCCTAAGAGAGGTACTGAGACACTCTGGAGCTCCTCAGCTGGGGTGGTCTTCCCTGTGCAAGGTTGCTGGGGCTGTGGGTGGGCTGCTGTGCCAGCAAGAGAGATGCTGGATTCTTCTGAAGCCCAACTGCTTTGGCAGGCCATCCTGGGTGCAGGCATGGGTCTGTGCCTGAGAGAGGTGTATAAGTCCTCTACCATCTCCTTATGGCTGTAAGAATTGCAAGAGTGTTTCACTAAAATGGTGGTTTTACCGGCAGTGGCTAAAAGCCCCAATTATGTGGCTTTCTGGCTCTGAATAGCGTATGCACTGACTTGTATATCCTGAGGGTGGCAACCTCTCTGCACTGGACCACCTGTTCCAAGGGCACAGGATATCACATGGACCTGGGTGTAGGTAACCCAGCACAATGATGTGGCCTCATTGGTGTGGAACTGCTATGGTGCTGAAGCAAAATGTCCTCGGGTGTTGTGACTGATCCTAAATCTGTGATCACTGTAGCAGCTTGGGACTCAGCGAGTGGTGGTAGTTCCGCATGTGTCCCTTCCCTAGTCAATGCAGTTGCAGGTGCTCCCACCAGATCCTAACACTGGGTACACGGCCACAAAGGCAGTCCTAAGAGAGGCATATGGGTCTTCCACCTGCTTACAGGTGTAAGAGTTGCACAGGTGCTTCATCAAAGAAGGCAGGGTCACTGGCAGCAGGTAATGGCCCTGATTAGGTGGCTTTCTGGCTCTGGAGGGTGCACGCATCAACACATTCTGTTCTGAAGGTGGCACTCTTGCTTCAGTAGCCTGCCCATTCCCAGGGCACAGGGTACCATGTAGGCTTGGCTGTATATGCCCCTGCATGATGATGTGGCCTCAGGGGTTTGTCTCCCAGGGCCAAAGCAGATTGTGCTCAGGTGTTGGGACCAATCCCAAACTGTGACTGCAGCAGCCTGGGACCCAGGGAGTGGGGGTGGCTCTGTGTGTGTCCTTCCCTGGGTCAATGCAGTAGTTCCCAGCACTGGGTGCACAGCCACAGGGACAGCACAAATTCCCCTATGGGTTGTGCCACTGGCTGTAGGGCCATGCTCACTCACCTCCTTCCCACAGGTAGAAACTCCTCCTGGGTCCTTGCTGCTCCTAATTGGGAAATGGGGTGGTGGTGGCTGAGAATTTTCTTCCATTCTCTCCCTGAGAATCCTGAGCTTCTCAGCTTAAATAGATGAGTATTAAATAGACCAGTATCTCTGATGCAACTTTGATGTGTTCCAGCTCTCTCCTTTCATTTTTTTCATCCAGGTGTAGTTGCATATTCAATGTATATTCTCTGTTTTCTATTATCACCAGATTCTCTCGTTTATTTTCTTTGAATTCTCTTTTCATCTATGCCAAAATACATTTTTCTTAAGAAACTACAGACACAAAATACTCATAATTAGATATAATAAAAATTACTTTGAAAATATCCCATTAAATTAATAACTTATGGTTTGGAGGTTTAGAATATTATTAATTTATTAACATTAAGAAAAATTTTTTATACCTTGTTAAGTATGAAAATTCATTATGCTCTAAGGGCATGTCTACATAACAGCAAAATTTTGTTTTCATAAAAATGCAAATGAAAATATATAAGGGTATGAATTTCTTGACAAGAAAGTTACTAACTTATATAAATGGTTTTATTCCTTAGTTTCTCAAACTCAATCTCTATCATCAGAAATTCTAAATAAAATGGTCCCCATGGCTTCAGAAATGGGGACAGAGGAAAGTGCTTCTGAGTTTTATTAAGTCTCCCTGTAGATTCTGGTATACTCTCAAGTTTGAGATCTACTGCTGTACCTAATCTCAGCTCAGCAGGTCTGCTGTGAAAAGCAAAGTTACTTGTAAGTGAAAGTTGAAATGAAATCTCACCACCTTTTAAATGGTATTTGCTATTTCAATCTCCAAGAATTCCCAATAATTTATGCAAATTACGTCCCTGATTAATAGATCTTCTCTTCTACCAATAACTTTAAATTCCCACAAAATAGGAAAAGTAAGAGAATGGGAAGGAAGGATTGAGTGTGTGTGTGTGTGTGTACAAGCGTTGATAGTTGGGTGCATGATGGTAAGAGGAATAACAGTTACATGCTGTAACCAAAATATCCTTGCCTGATGCTGTAGCTTGTACTCAGTCTTCAAGGCTCAGTTTAGCAATTGCCTCTCCTATGAGGTATCCTTCCTTTCTAGGCAAAACAAGGCTACTTTACCTTTGCTCTCATAACACCTTGTAAACATCTCTCCATTTCTAAGCCATCTTTCACTACCATTAGGCTGAACCACGGGAGGGTAGGGATTTCACCTTGTCTGCCTGTGGTATCCTGAGTCCCTAGCACAGTGTGTGGCATGGAACAGGTTCTCAACACATGAAGGAAATTGGAACTGTAAAGTGCTGGAAAAGAGTGAAGGTAGAAAAATGTATGGGGAGGAAGGAAGCAAAGGCATATTATAAATCTTGAAACTTCTTGGGCTTCTTATTCATTTAGAGTTTGTTGGCTGGGGCTCTTTTTCATGCCACTCATTTTTTCCTATTTCTCTCATTTATATCTCCTCCTGCCATATTGATGTTTAGAGTTTGAAAATTGATTATATATCATCCATTTGATACTTGCTTTATGATGATATGGTTATTAATATTCTTCTCAATGCTGATAGAATTGTTTAAAGTGTAAGCACCCACCTGAATGCACTCATTCCTCTGCATTGAGTAAACACTGGGGAGAAGAAGATGCTGAGGCTTGAAAGGGACCCCACTTTCTAAAGTACAGGAGAGAAAAACCTGGCAGGCAGCAGAGATGGTAAAGGCTTAATGTCCAAAAGACATGTCAGGACCAAGTATGTTTTAGACAAGGTGTGGGAAGTCCCACAGAGTTTCTAGGTGGCCTCCAGCCTCGAAGTCTAGTGGGATTGCAATGGATTCAGGAGATATTTGAAATAGAGCAAGCCCACTTGCCAAAGGGATAGAAATACAGAGACATGCCTCAGCGCTTTGAAACAATGGCTGCTAAGAAATAGTTGGCCTACAGATCATAGTTAATGGCTGGGTTTTAGGGTGGAATACCAGTTCTATAAAGGAACCGAGTTACAAGATAGGATAACTGGGCAAATGACAGAGGAAGAAACAAGGTAGAAGTCTAGTCTCAGGTACAAGGACAACAAAGAGATGAGTAGAGTATTGTAATTGAGAGATCACTCCAGTTCTGCACCTTACAGCCTACATCTGGTTTGGTATATTAATTCATTTATTAATTGAGTCAGTAATCTATTAAGCATGTATTGAGTACCATTCATGTATTAGAAACTAACCTAGACTAAAATGAATAAAACGCAGTCCTTTAGAGTGAGGAAGAATGATAAATATTAGGGATTTAAGTTGAGTAGTATTATTCAACAAATGGACATTGAATAGAAATTACTGGTGGTTCTATCTATCAGTGACATACATTGCTCACCCCAATGCATTCTGAAGGACCAAAGAAACCATATCTGCTTGCTTTGTCAAATGATTTGACAAAATCATTTGAATGGTTAAAAGTGAAAGAGTGGGGGGGGGGGAAGGGGATAAAATGGAAGTATTCAAATACATTTGACTTCAAAAATTAGTCCTGGAGGGCAATCAGGTAGTCTAGATCGAAAGGTAGTCTAGATCAATGGAAGTATTCAAATTCCAGATCTGGGCATGAGATAATTCTATCAACCAATGAATTTTGATATGAGGCTTCTGACACATTTTCTGCCTTGACTGATCCTCGGTCAGGAACTGAATAGGACCCTTTTAACACGTTGGGGAAGGAAGTGTGGGTGCGAGCAGTTTCAGCTGTGAGGGAGCTGGAGTAGGCTGAGGAGCAAGGACAACTCTTCTGTCACTCCCTCCATAAAGCCTTTACCAGTCACCCAAGCTGGAGAGAGAGCTTACCACATTATGTTTACACCCATTTGCCACTTGCCTTATTCTGCTGTGATGTGGGAGAACTAAGTGGTGCCTGGTCCTCAGTGTTATAGGGTCAACAGAGAATGGGGGACCTAGTGGAAAATTACCTCCCTAGGATCAGAGGGGTTTGGGGGAAATGCATTTGACTTCAAAAATTAGTCCTGGAGGGCAATCAGGTAGTCTAGATCGAGTGCACAATTGAAACAAGAGTTTCACCATTAAATCTGGATATTGTTAATATACAGTCTCCAAAAGGGGGGGCATCAGGGTGCCTATTGGGAGGTAGAGAGGTGGTGGTAATTTTCCTGTGAGATTTACTCAACACACAAGGGCCTTAGCTGGAGATTATGGTTTAGGAAAAAAAGAAAAAATAAGAGCTAGGCAGAATATTTGGACCCCATCCAAGCTATGTAGATTTGAAGGGCGGGTCCCTGGCTTTAAGGAAGTAATACTGGTTTGTTTGGCTTTTTTTTATTGTATGCCTTTAGACCATACTTCTCTCTCTCCCTTGCCCACTTCACTGTTTTGAGAGTAGAGTCTGAGTGGGGACATCAGGCAGACCACAGGTGGGAAAGGGGGAGGGGGGAGTTAGGAAGAAACTGGTAAATGTCCATAAAAAATGTTACATTGCATAATGATAAAATAAAAATTAATAAATACATAAAATTTAGGGAAAACTGAATCCTGGGGTGTTATTTCGGGGTCTATCTGCACTATGACATGCTTTTCTGGCTTCTGTGTCTAGGTGCCATTAAGTTTTAGAGGGTCTTTGGGGGCAACACGAGGTGAACAGGTGTGATCTTGCTCCTGCCCAGATCCATCCTCATTTCCAAACACTCTCCTTTTTTTCTTCAATTCCAGCTTTAAAACAGGCCAAATATATTTTCATTAAGACCTTTGCACTTCCTATCTCCCTTTCCCAGAAAGCTCTTCCTGCAAATGTCCATGCAGTTTATTCTCTAACTTTGTTCAAGATGCTGCTCTGTGAGGGCAGGAACTTTGTTTTGTTCTCTCCTGTGTTCTCAGGGTCTAAAACTGTGCTTCATACATAGTAGGTGCTCAGGAAATAGTGGATGATTATATGCATGGTTACTAAAATTTAGATCTAAGATGCAACTATTCACCAAGACCCACTAGGTGGTGGGCCAAGCTGCCTGTCATTTTATCTGCTTTAGGGTTGTTCTAAGAAACATAATAGGCCTGAGTCTATTTTGTGGGGCTGTTGTTGGACACATCCATGAGGAGCTGGGGCAAGCAGAGGCAGGAGAAACAAGCAGGTAGTGGTGCATTGCATCATTTCTGATGGTACATATGCAGGTTGGGTGTTTATGTTGCTAGATTATAAACCCCTTGAAGGTGCTTATGTTACCCTTAAGTAACCTTAATAGCAACTAGCCCAAGGTTGTACGTATATGTATAATTAATAACATTTATTAAATGAATGAATGATTTGATAACGACATTACAGAGTGAAGTGTTGAGAATTACTAAAAAGAAAAATATCTGTAATGACTTCCTTAAAATTATAATTCATGTGTATGTTCACTATAAAATGAACTATTATTTACACCATTTCAGAAATTACAGAAACTCAGTGTTAAGCTGAAACATAAGCCAACATAATATTTAATCAGACAAATGGGATGATATGACTACCACAGAACTGTAACAATTAAAATGACTTAATCCATGGTTTGCATTTAAAACAGTCAGGTATATAGTAAGATTCTAATGTTGAGTAGCAATTATTATTATTAGTGATATCAGTAGTAGAAGCAGTAGTAGTAGTAGTAGTATTGGACTGTGGTGTATCTCTCTCTGTTTCTCTCTTTTTGTGTTGTCCTCTAAAATAAAGAGAAAATCTTCTACAGCAGAAAACTTGTAATATATTCTTATGCACAGACAAGAGACACAATACAAGTGTATTGGATAAACAAATGGATTATTACATTTGATAAAGTTTTCTATCTGCAAAAACTAATTATGCTTTCTTGAAAATGGTGCTGTTACTATTATTTGTAGGGCAGCATGGAGAAAGGAGGAAAAGCATAGTTTCATAGTGAGGAGTGTGGGCTTTAGGTATGACAGTGCTGGACTTCAGTCCCATTGTATATGTTTGCATGGAAAAGTTAATCAAATCAGCTTCCTTCTCTGTAAAATAAAATAAAAAACTACCTCTCAGGATTGTCTTGAGGACTAAGCGAGAAAGAACAGTATGAAATGTGCAGCACACTACTTGCACATTATTTTCTAAATTTTAGTAATTATTGTAATCACTCATGAATCCATAGTTGTATCTTACAAGAAGTTCAGAAGTTTACCAACCTTAACATATGCCATACCTCTTCCTTCTTATTATATTTTATGGAGTTAAGAACATTGACAGTAGGACAGGGTGAGTCAGTAAGCATTGCTTCTTCATTCATTTGGAAATGCATCGTGCCGTGTTTTGAGGTCACTCCTGAATTCTTGTCTTGTATTAGTATGAAGAATTTTACTTGCTTGGCTTGTAACTCATAAAGTAGGTTAGGAGTTTGTGGGAGACTGTGTCTCTGATTGTGTTATAATCCTGGCTATGTCAGGGACTGTTCCTGATGCTGGGCATCCTGGTACTGTAAAAGTATGACTGGCTGAACTCTAGACTCCAAGTTCTAAATTTGGGTCCCAGTCTCCCCACTCCATTAGCAGTAACCCACAGACTGGTCTCTGAGTCCTGTGTGAGGCCATTTCCTTATGTGTAAAATGAACACAGTAATCTGAGTACTCTCGATGGCTTGTTGTGAGATGAAAATGGGTTGATGTATGTGTGTGTATAATTGCTTTGTGAGCTTTCAAGAGCTGCACAATTATAAGGTAATATATGACTAATAAATCAACAATGATTTATTAGTTGGTGCCAGAGTGAGTGACTAATGTCATCATTGCCTAAGACATTTAGCAAGTTACATTTGTGTACCGATTGCAAGTACCTGAATTAGAATACAGTTTTAAAAAAATGATTAATTTGGGAAAGCTATCTTAAAGATAATTTATGTTCCCTTCTGATGAGTCTCATACTTAGATTTCATTTTTTGGTTATTCATCATCTTTGGAATTTCTGCTTATTTCATGTTATTGTTAAGGAAAAATAATTAGTTTGTGTTTAGTTATATCTCCTACTTGAGGATTGCGAGAGAATATTTACTACTCAGATGGTTGAAACAAACCAAAAGATGCATTTTGGTCCTTTATCAAGAACACATAATGGCCATGATCAACAAAAAAAATGCAGTGGCCACTTTACCTGTAATAATTTTAAAGATGCTAGATTGTTGCCACAGATTATCTCAAGCGGTAGAGGAAAAGATGTAATTAAATACTTTTGTTACTCATAGATTTCAAAAATCATTATGTAGGCAGTAAAACTAGTAATTTTTCTCTTTTTTCTGAATCTATTACTAATTCAATGCCAAAACCCTTCGCTATAATGAAACGAGAATCAAGACAATGTTGATTTAGTAAATATAGGAGTAGTTCTGTTGACGTATTTTTAAGGCCTGCATATTTTTTATATCCTTTGTCTTACCTTTCTTATTAAATACCCCCTATAGCCTGTCCCTAGTGAGGGTCAATATATGCTGAGTGATTTACTTGGCTAACATTAAAATAGGATTTCTTGAAACATCATCTCAGTGTAGAGTGTCACATATTACTGACATGAGAAAAAAAATCCTGAAAAATAAAACCCATGAAAATATCAGCATCTGGTTTTCTAGATATGAGACTTAAAGCATCAAATTATATAACAAGCAAAAATGTGTTTTTTTTCTTTTTGGTATGAACGATTTCAAGCATATACAAAAGACAGAAGTACAAGATGAACCTCAATATAGCCATTACCCAGATTCCAAAATTACCAAGATTTTGCCATTCGGGCTTTCTCTGCCCTTCCCTCCTTCCCATGTTTCCTTCCTTCCTTTATTTCGCTGAAAATTTTTAAAGCAAGTCCCAGGTCTCATGTCATTTCCCTCCTACATACTTCTGTCGCATCTCTACAAAATGTGAACTGTTTCCTGTGTGACCACAATGCCATTATCACATACAATGAATGTAAAAATAATATTTTCTTGATATCATTTTGTGGCCCATACCAAATTTCCCAGACTTTCTCAGAAACATCTTTTTGCATTTGATGTGTTTGAATCAGAATCCAAACAGTGTCCATAAATCACATTTGGGTTTTTTTTAGCTGTTTACCAATCTTGATCCTATCCCCTTCCTTCCATGTCATTGACTTATTACTGAAACCAGATTTGTGGTTGTCATGTAGAATTTCTCACATTTTGGATTTGTCTGCATCCTTATGGTGTCATTTAATTTGTTCTTCTCTCTCTCATCATTTCCATAAATGGAAGCCAGCTCTAGAAGCTTGTACAGATTTAGGTACAGAGTTTCTTTTTTTTTGGCTGTGTTACTTAATAGAAGATGCTGTAAGCTTCGTGTTAGATTATGTCAATAGGAACTACATTTCTGATTTTCTACTTTTAATGGGACACAGAACTGTCCACTGGAAAGTTTCAAGCTATTTGTCATCTAATGGTTTCATTCGCTGATCATTATTGCTTGAATCGATTATTTTGTTAAGAGTTGCATATGGTGGTTTCTAATTCTATTATTACTACCATATGTGTTAGCTGCAATTCATCTGAAAAATAACTTTCTTACACCAGTTAGGGCTATTTGGTTGCCCTGAAATGCAATTTGTATGGGAAGGAAAGATAAATGACTATTTCTTTTTCTTTTAATAGCTAGTTTTCAGAGTAAGTAACTAGTGCCCTAGTTACCTCTAATAGTGACCAATGGGGTTTTGTCTCCTTCTCTTCTCACTCTCTCATCATTATTAATAAGATAATAATTCACATCTATCAAACAAATGTATTCATAATTTTAGATTTACACACATAAAAATTGCAAAAATAGCACAGAGTTCCCATATATTCCACAGTTTTTTCTATTATTAACATTTTACATTAATATGGATCATTTATCACAATTGATAAAACAATATTGATTTACTATTATTAATCAAAGTTGATACTTTATTCACATTTCCTTAGTTTTTACCTAATGTCCTTTTCCTCTTCTAGGATCCCATTCAGAATACCACATTACATTTAGTTGTCATGTCTCTTCTTCAGATCCCCTTGGTTGTGACAGTTTTTTGGATTTTCCTTGTTTTTGATGATGTGACAGAGTTGAGGAGTACTGGTCAGGTGTTTTGTAGAAGGTTCCCCAACTGGGATTTATCTAATGTTCCTCTCATGATTAGACAGAGATTATAGATTTTTGAAAGGAGGACTCCAGTGGTAAGGTGCCATTTCATCTCATTATACCAAGGGTACATGCAATCAACATGATTGATCACTGTTGATGCTGACCTTGGTCACTGGTTGATGTAGTGTTTTTCAGGTTTCTCTACTGTAAAATTACTCTTTTTTCTGCCTTTCCATAATATATTCTTTGGAAGGAAGCCACTATATGCCGTCTACACTTAAGGATGGAGAACATAAATTCTTCTACATAGGAGATTTGTTTCCTTAATTTATTTATTTGGTAATTTATATTAGTAAAGACTCATGGGTATTTATTTCATATTTTGTGTTGTAGTCAAATACTACTTATTTTATTGCTTAAATCGTTTCAGCTTTGACCATTGAGAACTCTTTCAGTCGGCTCCCATGGCCATTTGATGTATTACAATTATTGTGAGTTTTTTGTTTGTTCATTTGGGGGCAATTCCTTACTTTCTGGAACTAGGTGATGCTCCAGGCTCATCTAGTAAAATTCCTGCCTCAGTTCTGAATAAGCCATTTTCCTAAGAAGCTTCAGTTTCTTGTCTTAGAAAATGGCATTAGAAACCAAGATCTAGGTGCTAGCTGTGCCCATTGCTGCTGGGGTATCATTGCTTCTAGGTTCATAATTTATTTTGATTCCTAAATTTTTCCATCTTTGTCCAAAGAGGGCCTCTTCACATTGGCTCTAGTATTCTTATTAAATGATCCCATTAGCCTTTGATAGCTTCCATTTAAAAAAAAAAAAAATCTTTCTATTCCTGTATGCTTCACATTGCTCCTTCTCTTACTATATAGGTAACTATTTCTATTAAGTTGTTTTTAGTTTTTAATTTCAATGTTTCCTTTGGCAAATTTTCTGCACCGTGCATTTTATGACTTAAAAATATATCTCAGAGATTACTCCATATGAGTGTACAGAGTGTACTTTTTATACAGTGCATAGTATTTCCTTGTGTGTATGTGCCATAATTTATTCAACCAATCCTCTATCAATGGATGTTTGGGTTTTCTACAATTTTTTGACATTATAGATAATGTCATGATGAATAACCTTGTGCATCTGTCTATATTTTTGCTACTGTATTTTTTTCCTCCTTTGTAAAGAAGGGATAAGAAAAGTACCTTACAGATTTGTTGAAAGCATAAAATGTGATGAGATATATAACATGTTTGGTGTATTGTCTGGCACATAGTATTTGTACCTGCAAGTATAATTATTATTAAGTCCAAAGTGCTACAATTCATATTACAGGGTACTGTGAGAACACATTGGAGAGGTGTTTAATCCCAACTCATGTGTGTGTGTGTGTGTGTGTGTGTGTGTGTGTGTGTGTGTGTTGGATACAATGAGTGTGAGTGGAGGTGGGGAAGGTCATAGAAAGTGACACCTCAGCTGAGGTTTGAAGGTGAACAGATTTTTGGGTCAGGAGAAGATGTTTCTGTCAAAGGAAGCATATTGGAAGGTCAGATAATGGGAACATATATTTTTGAGAATGTCAAGTAAATCTTAGGATATAAAGAAAAGGAATGGTAACATACAACATGGGATAGGCAAGTGACAGACAGATCCTGAGGGATTTTTCTGCTACTCAAGTGCTACATTCTGAAGGTGATAGAGAGTTACTGAAGGATTTTAAGCCAAGGAGAGACATGACAAAATTTTTATTTTAAAAAAGCTCATGTTAGCATCTCCTCTGGTATGTGGGAAATATGGTCAAGAAATGTGAGGAACTGAACTATGGCGGTGACTGTGGACATGAAAAGATGACCCCCGGTTCATTCTTGAGATTTTCCATCTCTGACTCTGTGACTCCAGCCTCTCCTGGTTCTTCATTGTGGATTTCTTGGCTTATCCTTTCACCATTGTCCTTTGAGTTAGCCATTTCCTACGGCTGGGTTTGAGGCCTCGTTCTAACTCTTCTCTTCTGAGGTGATGTCATTTACTCTCACTGTTTCAGATGTTACCTCTATACAATTCACTTGCACATCTGCATCCTCGTTTCTAACCTAACTCTTTGTAGAGTTCCGGACTGGTATATCCAGCCAGTAGCTGGACTTTTCCAGTTTTATTTCCTCTCAACACTTTGAACTTAGCATTTCTCAAACCAGCATCATCTCTTTCCTCCCCTCACCCCTTCAAGCCCAAGACCTTGTCCTTTTTCAGTTTCCTTCCTTGTTACCTGTGTTGTCACCGAAGCAAGAACACTCCTTAGGTCTTATCCATACACCACACAGATATCTGTACTCAGGTGCTGCCAGATCTATGGTCTGAGACTAACTTTTCTGTCTATTTCCACTGCTCCAGGCTTAGTTCTGGTCCTCATCACCCCTCAATTGTACCATTACTATGACTTCAATGGTTTTTCTCCTTAATTTTTTTCTTTCTCCCTCTACTTGTCTTTTACTACCAGAATTATGCTTTCAAAGCCTGCAATGGATTCTGATTGTCTCCAGAATAAAGGCCACCAGGGTCCTTTGGCAGGGTATTTGGACTACCCAGCAATCTGCCTTTCTATTCTGCACTCCCACACGCTCCGTGAACATCCAGAGGCTCAACAAACACTCCCTGTGTTTTCCTAAGACTTCCCTGCATGACTCTCTGGATGGCTATGCCACGCTCCCTATTGTTCCCCCACTAAATCTGACTTTCTTTTCAAGATCCAGCTCATATGCCATCTCCTCAGTAAAGCCCTATTTGAACCAGTCTCCTCCCATTTCTTACCATAAATTGATCTTCCTCCTCTGAACTGCCACAGCATTTCTAAGAACGTTGATTTTGACAACTATTGTCATGAATGTCCTTCCTATACCTGATTGTACATGTGAGTCTCCCTTATAAAACCTACATTCTTAAAAGCTGTCCTCATCCGCTACATACTGTGGTGCTTAGAATATCATTACGGAGTTATCTGTATATGGTCCCTTGTGATTTGTTACCTTTATGTCAAGAGGGTAGCATCAGCATAATGAAAAATGGTTAAATTTTGATAATTGTGACCAAACATTTTATCACAATGTATTGAGTATTTGGTAGAAATCAGACAAGATGCCTAATACTTTATAGGCCCCATCTTACTTACACATCATGACTACCCCATCAGGTAGGTTCTGCTTGTATCCTCATTTTATCGAAGAGAAAACTGCAATTTAGAGATATTACTTAAATTGTTAACATCATAAACCAGTAAAAGGGAAAGACAAGATTCAAACTCAGCTGAAAAATGCCTGTATCTTCAACACATCAGCTGATTCCCTGCTCTGAGATTGTTGAATGGAAGAACTGGTAGGAAATGTGAGTTCAGAAAGTCATTACATGTCAATAACTTAATATAAGTTTGACAGGGTTCAGGACGTGCTACTGCAAAATATGGCATCTCAGCATCTGAAAAAACAGTAGACGCAGGAAGGTCACTGTCACTGTCCTGTGCCCTTCTCCCTAGAAGTAGGTCATAAGACCCTCATTCTAGAGGCGCCCTCCCTATATCTGAGAGACACAGGGAACAAATAACAAACAGGGACACAGAGAAGAATCTGAACAAATAAACCTTGCTAAGCCTCCCCCTCCAAGTTTATTACCATTAGGTCATACTCCCTTTGTCCAATCACACTTCTCCATGACCATCCACCTTGTCATCAAGCCTAGCGTAAAAAATGTACAGATTTCCCTGTTTACTGAGGTCTTCATTTCTGAAGGCTTTTGTGTCATGTAAAACTTGCTCATCTGTCTTTTGATATAGGGGCCTCAACCATGAACCTAGCAAAGGATGAGAAAAGATATTTTCCCTCCCCTGCAAGTTTCATAACCAAAACAAAATTTTGTGCGGTTGAAGTTTAACTAAGGACAATAAATTCTGTAGTGGGCATATTAAGGGCAAGTGTAGGAATACTATAAAATGACGAGGAAATCAAATTTGGAAGAAAAGTAAGACAATTCATTTATTTAAAAAATACTGAATGTATTAGAAATTTTCTGTTACTTTTAAAATTTAGATTTTCTGAGGTACTGACAATATACTACTAAGAGAAGATGAAGTAGTAGTTCCAAGAGAGAAACTATACAGACCTTAATTTTGGCACAGTTCAATAAACATACTAATAAATATCTGTGCTAGGTGTTGTGAGAAGATACAAAGTGGTATAAAATGTCCACACAGTGCTTATTATCTAATACAGGAGATAAGAAATATGCTCAGCAGTGTACAAAAGCTAGTGGTAACCCGTCACTGCTACAGAAGTGTTTCAGTTCCAGCTGTAATTTCTATGGGGATACTGTGGAGGGCGAGAAAACTCTCCATGCTGTCAGACACATAGTAAATGGATTTTTGCTGATGATAACATCTGATGGCAAAGTTATATAAATACAGACAGTTTTCCTAGGATCAAACTTATATCTTAAATAATTACTTTAAAGCTCTTGGGAAAAAAATTCCTTTTATGAGCTCATTTAGCCAAATAATCAATATGTCCAATTTGGTTGGAATTGTATGAGAAAGTCATACAGTTTTAAAACATCTCCACAATTCCAATAAAATTACAAATGATGAGGTCTGTCAATGAGGAGCATCTCATTGTCTTCACAATAAAAACCTTAACCCGATCCTGTTTGCAAGTACTCTTTGAGGTAGTATGGATACTGCCTAGTGTTTCATGAAAGGAACATACTGTCTTTTTATTATTATTGTTATTGAAACATAGCTGACTGTACATATCTGTGGGGTACAGAATTGAATATCAGTATCTGTGTGCAATATGTGATTCTCAAATCAGGATAATTAGTATATTCAACACTATACAATGTAATCATTTTTCATGGCCCTTTACCAATTCCTCCATTACAACCCCCACCCCCCACCGCACTCAGAACATACTGTCTTGATAGACTGAGAGCACTTCTGTGTTCTGCCTTCTATCCTGCCAAGATCTAGCTGTTCCTGAGACTCAGCACACTCAATCTCGTATTTAAATTGAGGAGCTAGGTTATCTTTAAAATCTCCTCTGTCAGTTAAAATATTTAATTTAATATCATCTCATTTAAACCCAGGCTAATGATGGAGAAGATAGTGGACTGTTCTCTAATTAGTGCAAGTTCTCTAATTAGTGCAAGTGGCAAAAAGAAATAAAATGTTCCCATTCTTAATGTCAGACCATACTTTTCTGCAGCTAATATGAGCTTTGGGCAGTCATGTTAAGAAAAGACAACATATATTTTTTTCAGAAATGAATGAATAGAATTTATTCATCTAATAAATATTTATTGAGTACCTACTATGTGCTAGACACTGTGTCAGGTGCCAAGGAATGCAATAGTCCACAAACGGAAAAGGTCTCTGTCCTTAGGATGGAGCTGGGTAAGTAAGTCAACATGTCAAGATGCTACACTGGGGCACTTTCTGCTCTTGTTTCTCTCAAATGTGAGAGGGACATAGGACTGCTAAGTAACTCCATATCCTTAGGGAAGGAAGAGATCACACATGCAACAGATGCCAGGGTACATCATTTCTGCCAGTACCCACACGAGCTACCACTTACTTCTAGCCTATAAAGCAATGGAAATTCAAGAGACAGCAGAGTGAGAGCAACAATGAGACAATGTGTGCATGACAGAGAGAGAGAGAGAGAGAGAAAGAGAGAGAATGAGAATGAGCTTTAAGAGAACCCCCTGGAGGGCTTGATCTCTGTGTCCTGGATGTGGGCGACTGCCCTTGACTCCTGCCAAGAATCTGCTAAAGGTGGGGCTGCCCCCATCCAGTAGCAAAGAGGAAAAACGGCTGTCCTGGGAGAAGACACTTCAACTAAAAGAAAGAATGTTTTCTTGTGGGCCCAGTGGCTACCTGTGACAGAGCCCAAGCACACTGGCTGGAAAGACAGAAGGACCTGCAAAGGAAACTCATGAGGTAGATCACTGGATGCCCACAGGGTGATGGAGAGGAGCCTAAGGTCAGTGAAAAGAGTGGTACAGTCCACCTAAGAGATGCAGGCAGAGTTCTCCTGCTTCCTCTGCGCTAATAAAAAAAAAAAGAAAGAAAGAATATCCCCACAGGGTGCTTCCTGAAATGAGGGGTGCTTGTCCTGTGCCCCCAGCTAGAAGGGAACCAATGGCATGGCATATCATGGCAGCATCTGCACCCTGCACACATGCTCTTTCCCCAGACACCCTCTCCTGCTGGCTTTGATGGCTGCTGGTGACGGTCAGGGAGCTCGAGTCAGGAGAGAAGAAACAGCTGAAGCCTGCTGCTCATGGCTTCCATGCCTGAATCAGACCTGAGCTGCAGAAAGCTTTCCCTTGGAGGAAGATGTGCAAAATTACACTTATTTCACTGGGCTGGCTATTTTCAAACCTGAAATGAGACTTTTCTAGTGACCAAGAGGAACTGGAAAAGCAGTGGGACCTGCCTGTGACTTCATCTAGGAGGAAAAAAAAAAAAAATCCAGAGATTTAGAGATGTAGAAGGACCACCTAAGAAAGGATAAAGTTGCTTCATAATGATAAATCTTGTTGATTTAATAAGAATTTTTTCACACAGTCACACAGACATACATATCTATTATAAATTACCAAAAAGTATGATAGTGAAAAATGTAATAATACTTTGAAAACGGGGGTTTGGACTGGGATGCACAGATTACTTCTTTAAGAAACTAAATATAATAAAGACTCTGATTGCTGCTTTTCTTCCTCCTTTCCTCCCCTGCCACTTCCTGTCCTCCCTCTCCTCATACATTTTGGTCATTTCCAGCAATTGGGGACATTTTTAGTTTAATTTGGTTGTTTCAGATTCAATCCCACAGTTGGACTGTATAGAGATAAATATACCTGTAAGTCAGAAATATCATAAGTACCAAGACTAATAATCACATTGCCTTGTCGTGGTGCTCCCAGTCGGAAAGTAGAGTCCCAGAGCTAGAGAGAATTTCTCTTAATATGCAGTGCTCTTCTAGAGACAATATTTGATGTTAGATCTTTGGTAACATTGTTTTGTGGGAAGGGATTTTTATCTTGTATCTCTTCTTCACAGGAGAATTAAATAAGAACAAGCAAGTTGAAGAAAACTGAATGTGAAAGGTTCCCTTTTCAATAATGTTAAGGAGGAAATGACAGTGTGTAGATATCAGTGTGCTTTTTTTTATGGGTTTTGAACAATTTAAAGTATTACAATAAGCATTTGATTGCCCAAATATATAAAACTTTAATGTTCAACAGTAATGGTTATAATGTTCACTGGAACCTTAAAGTGTCCCTCAGATTTCTCTACTTCTGTATTTATTCCTGTTTTCTTACTCCCTTCATACTTTTACAGTCATAGGAAGAGGTAGGTATTCATCTTTGAGGTCAAGGTCATGCTCTTTCCCTCTGCCTCAGGATCTCCTCCGTGACCTTTGCTCCATAAATGACTCCCTCTGTCTTCTACAGACTCATTCTCTCTCTCATGGCTTCTGCACAGCCTTTAAAAAATGATTGAAGGTTCTAATATTAGAACAAAAGTCTTCCTTGATTTTGCATCTTTGTATGGCTATTATCTAATCATTTCTGTGTTTGCAATCATTTCCTAGTGGTCAAATTCAATGGACAATTTTCAGTTTTCATTGTATTTATGCTAGCATGAGTTGTAAAAACAAATAACCTCCCACATTTCAGAACCTTAAAAGAATAATTTATTTCTTGCTGACATCATAGTGTGATGTGGATGTGTGTTGCTGAGGGTGGCTTTCCTCCATGTAGTGATTCAGGGACCCTGGCTCCTTCCTTATTGTTGCTCTGCCGTCAGGGCTTTGACATCTTCTTCCAGCTCTTAGAGGTGGAATAAGAGATGAGAGGTGGCATATCTCTTTTTCAATTGCCCTGGCACTCACCTTCTATTGATGGAAACTATTAAAATGGCACCACCAAAATGCATGTGTGACTGGGGAATATAGTCCTGCCTGGGCCAGTGACAAGTTTTTATTGAGGAAGAGGGATCACAGATTTTCAATGGAGAGGCTGCTGTTTGGCCACTACTTATTTCTTGAAACTCTCTACTCTTTTAGTTAGTTTTACAATATGTTTCCCTGCCTCTTCTTCCACCTCTCTGACAATGAGACATCCTCTTTCTGTTCTCTCCTCTCACACTTCACTGTGTGCCAGAGCAGTCTATTACATTCACTCTATACTGCCCTCTCCTCGTGAACTCTCATAGACTCAACTAAAATCTATGTACTGTACTGATGGCTCACAAATTAGTATCTCCAGCCATCCTGCTCTTGGAACTTCAAATACGCATTAAATATTTTCTGGACAAGTCTACTAGAAAACTGTCTCCTTGAATTTGACATGTCTGAACCTAAACTTTCTCTTTCCTCACCCTAATCCACAAACCAAATCCTGCTCCTCCATTAACTAGTTAATAACATTACCATATATATAGTCAACTAGTATAGAAATCTGGGAATCATCCTAAAATCTTTTTGTTTCTCACCACTCTCTCCCTTCCTATGCCCCCTCCCCATTGAAAACTCAACCTTTAAATAGAAATCTTTCAAAAGATTTTACAAACTTTATATTTCATCTATTTTTTTTCAATAACCATAGTTTATTTTATACGGATAAAAATTGATATCTGTTATATTCCCCTTTATGATGCAAAAGCAGATGCATATACTGTGATGTTTAATTTTAGGTGTCAATGTGACTGGATTAAGGGATTCCCAGACAGTTGGTAAAGCCTTATTTTTGGGTATGTCTGTGAGGCTGTTTCTAGAATAGATCAGAATTGAATCAGCCAACTAAGTAAGGAAGATCCACCCTCACCTGGTGTGGGAGGGCAGATAGAACAAAAGGTAGAGGAAAGGTAAGTTCTCAATCTCTCTCTCACTCTTTCCTGGAGCTGGGACACCCTTCTTGTCCTGCCTTTGGACATCAAACTTCAGGTTCTCTGGCTTTTGGACTCTGGGACTTGCACCAGTCACCCTTCAGGTTCTTAGTCCTTCAGCCTTTGACTGAGAATTACACCGTTAGCTCCCTTGCTTGTGAGTCTTTCAGACTTGGACTGAGCCACTTTACTGGCTTTCCTGATTCTCCAGCTTGCAGATGGGCTACAGTGGGACTTCTCAGCCTGTTCTCCTAATAAATCCCCTCTCATATACAGTCTCTCTCTCTCTCTCTCTGTCCCCCTACCTACCTGTCTATCTATATCTTATTAGTTTTTTCTCTCTGGAGAACCCTAATACATATACAATATTGTTTAAAAGCATTTTAAAAGACAACAAATTGGCAAGATTTTGAAAAACAAAAGTGAGAAATTAACTAAATAATTAATTAATATAAAATAAGGAACTGGCTCAGGTGGTTATAGAGGCTGAGAAGTCCCATCATTTGCAGTCAGCAAGCTGGAGACCCAGGAAATCCAACAGTACAATCCCAGTTTTGTTCTGAAGGCCTGAGAAGCAGGGGAGTCAATGGTATTAGTCCAGTCCAACTCTCAGTCTGAAAGCAGGAGAAGAGCAATGTCCCAGCTTAAAGACAGTAATGTAGAAAGAGTAAATTCTCCTTTACCCCACATTTTTGTTCTATTTAGGCTTCCAGTGAATTGAATGAGACCCATCCACATTGGGGAGAGCAAATCTGCTTTATTCAGTCTACCAATTTGAATGTTAATCCTATCCAGAGACACTCTCACAGACACATCTAGAATAAGTTTAACCAAATATCTGGGCACACTGTGGTCTAGTCAAGTTGACATGCAAAATTAACCATTTCACTAGTGTATCACGAACATTTCTTATATCATTACGTATTTATTAAAGCCATGATTTTATTGCCTGTATAATCTATAGAGATATATTGTAGAGTTGTTTCTCTGTTCATTTTTGCTTCCTTTCAGGAACTACTTTTCTCCAGCTCAGAGAAAATCTGGTGAGGCAACTTAGCCTAATTCACCCCTCGCCCAACAAGCAACACCATAAGAGTGGAAACCGGACCAAGCTGGACAATCAGAATAACCCACCATTACGGTTCAGGGATGATTCAAAGATGGGTAAGGGTACCACACAGCCAGTGACTTGAAGTGCTCCCTGAGACTTCATTTCTAGAACTGTCAGAGGAGAGACTTATTATGCTGGGAATGCTGAACTGGGGGAATGTGATCTAGATTCTTGGTGACCATTTACCTGGCCTTGTGGATAGAATGTCTCCACAAAATGAGATCACACACAGAGGTAGGAAGGGCTAAGAGAAGCAGAGAAAGACAGACCTTCCTATAACTCTGTTGATCCCTTGTGAAACATTGTCTATAGCAAATTTGTTCCTGAAATTCTCAGTTACTTAGACTAATAAGTCCCCATCTTGTGGATAAATTATTTTGAATTGTAAATCTCTCATTTTCAACCAAAAGGGACAGATTTTTAGAAATTAGATTACTTAGACATAGGTAATAAACACTGACTAAATAATTTTACCAGATTACTTTTTTAAAAGATTGTATTAATATTTTTATCAGCATTTCATTAGAAATAATAATAGGACAAAAATAGAAAAATAATAGAAATAATAATAATAATAGCACTAGGAATAAATATTTAATTGAGCAGTACTCTATGCCAGGCACTAAACCTAGGCTTATATTTGCCAGAGAATTAATTGTACAAATGTTTGCTTTTCATCCATATGTATACTCGTTGTTAACTGAGGGCATATTGAAATAGACATTAGAAAAATGGGTCCAGAGTCTTAAATATACACGATAAATCATATACACTACAATTTATTATGTATGCTTTTGCTTTCCTTTTGAACTTTTAAAGTAAAAATAGCCTGCTTAGTTATTGTATGCTAAAGAAAATAAACAGTATAAAACAAATAAGACCCAATGTTTTAGTTAAGGTAACGCTATTTGTCGTAACACATAAATCTCTGTGGCCTAATGCTACAGAGACTATAATTATTTTTCAAACTGGAGCACTTGTGGGAATGAAATGGAGAGCTTTTAATAAACATACTGGGACAAGAGGTATAAACTGGGACAGTTCTGTGCATAGTGGAGCATACAGTCACTTAAATTCATACGATAGATGTCTGTTTCTTACTCAAGAGGTGCTGGTGCATTGGCAGACATTCTGAACTCTGACCCACACAAGTATTGGTGGATCCAGGCTCACAGAGACTCCTCTATCTTAAACATTTGGCTTCCAAGTTTACACTGGGTGTTCCCATCCAAGGGGATTTATGGGCCATGCATGGAAAGGAGGCAAGCATGTTCACCCACATTCCATTGGCAAAAATGCAGTCATTTGGTGACATCTAAATACAATGGTGGCTTCAAATTGTAGCCCAGTTAAATACCCAGGAGACAAGGGGAAATGGTTCAGCAATAGCCAGCTAGTATTTTTCCACAGCTAAAAAATAGAACATCTGAAATAATATCTATATACTTATAGAAACATGTAAAAAACTTTGACCCGGGAAAAATAAAATTATAGATTATTATATTTTATCTCTTGAACATTGTTATTTCTATATTTCTAAACTTGTTCTAAAAGAGATTCAATTAAAATATGTTAGACAAAATTTATCTGCTGTTAGATTCCACTGTTCAAAAATTCCATCACTTTATTTTTATCAGAACCCGTATGCCTAATTCCACTTTATTTTGACAGCCTTATGTAACATAAAGAGCATTGGTTTCAGAGTCAGAAAGACCCGAGTCATAATACCTATTGCTATTCACTGGGTGCAGGATCCTGATGAGGCTACATAACTTTTCTGATCCTCAGTGTTCTGTCCTGTAAAATGGAGGCAAATGCCTGTCTCACAGGGTTGTTGTGAGAATTAATTTAAATGAATGTTTAATGTACCAAGATTAGTGCTTCACCCATAGTAGATAATATACTCAATAATGCTGATCCCTTTCTCCTAGAGTACTTTACTTCCGTGAGATACACTTAACTAATTGCTACTTCAGAAAACTGTATTCTCGTTCTCATTAATAAAACATGTCAACTGGAAATAAATCATTTTAATCCTGGAGTACAGAAATTATAGCTGCTAAAATGTTTGCAAAAGTTACTCTTCAAATACAATTAACAAATAATTGAATGCAACAAACCCTAGTACTCCCCACCTTCCTAATTTTGTATAAATGACATCACACAATGAGTTCATTGTTCAAATGATTTCTGAGATATTACGTGAGTGCAGGAAGGCAGACACTAATTTTCATGGCAAACAATTTTTCATCAGGGGAATGAGGAAAATTTTTTTAGAGATTGCAATGCCTTAAAAGATAAATGAGAACAGTGAAAAATGATGTGGAAATAGGAGGTGGGCTGTTAGGACCTGATGTTGTACCACTGAAAGGTTACACTCTCCCATGCTATAACAATCAGTGTTGTCACAAACTAGTTTATTTTACAGGAGGCTAAAAGTAGAATATAATTCTTAAAATCTTCCTGTGTCAGTAGGATATTCGGCCATATCTTTATCTTGGAGCTTTGAAAACATGTACAATCTACTTGAGTTTTAAGGCTGCTCTTTATCAAGGCCTCAAAAGTAATTGAAAACCTAACAGATTTTAAAGCTAAGCTACTAAAATCAGAGCAGAATGTCACAAAGTTTAATTTTTTTCCTGCAAATTAGGAACATGTTGATTTTTCAAAACCTTGAATGGGATGATCTGAGTGTGTGTCTAAGTAATTTTCAAAAATATAGTTATCACAAAGTCTTGCCTTTAATGACGATCAAGAGCCCACTATTTTAAATCTGTAAGTGGTACCAAATTCTGATATTTCCACTTAGAAGATGTAAAACAATAGCAAAGGAATAATTTCATTCCAGATAACTTTGGGTTTCTTGATGAATTTAGGGAAGAAAAGAATCCACTTGGAGCTGCGTAAATATAGGCAGTTGCACGAAGATTCCTGTCTCTATCTCCACCTTCAACCACCTGCACTATTGTTCGAGACATGCCCTGTTTAGCCACCACGCTCAGTGTGCATTGTGTCCCTTTTCCCGGTGACCTTTCTTATGAGTTTGTAACTGCCATATTCTCCATCTTCATTGCCTCTCATTTATTCAAGGTTTGAGATGCAAACTATATATTCTAGTAGCTGAATCTGGGCTGTGTTAAGAGTGAAAGAAAACTGATTTTTGGTGCTATATGCATTTTAGCTGAGACTTGTAGACAAATTTACGCCATGCTTGTTTTTTTAAAACAAAAATCACTGGCATTTTAGGCTTGCATAGAGCTGTGATTTGAATAACACTCGAATTATCCTTCCTGGTGGTTGCATACTTTATATAACATAGGGTAGACCATGGTCATCAACCTTGTGTTCTTTTGTGGCAAGCAAAAAGGATGACCACTTGATGAGTCTAGTGGCTCTATCTGTGAAAGAAACTGTGGTATGGGGCCATGTGCCTATATGGATATCTGACAAGTTTTTAGTGCTTGTTAAATTCAAAGTGATGCTTAAATTACAGGAAAATTATGGCAGAGTGACCAAGGTTTAACAGTAAACTTTCATTTTCTGCACCAAGCATTTGCTGAATACATATCTAGGAATTTAAATGTAGCCTTGTCTGGAGATGAGCAGTTCTTATGGACAGACTAGAAATTTGCCTGTAGGCCTTCGAAGAGTTCACTTGAAGGTCTCTTTTCAGTGGGACAGATGACTTGGCAGGAGGGATGAGCTGCAGAAATGTTGCCATTTCCAGTTTCACACTTTCCTTTCCTCAGTCATCATGGCTAATGTAGATCTAATTTTCCCTCCTTTCTTGCATCACTTTTCATACCTTGGCACAGGGCATCGCCTATGTTTCTGCTCAGATCAAGGGCAGAGCTAGGAAGATCAAGGAAGAGTAAGTCTTAGCTAAATGCTAATGTCAGTTTTGCAAATTTACAGCTTGCATGGAACACTCACAGAAGTCACAGGAAAAATTATTTTTGTTTTTTACATAATTATTATTTTAATTTAGTTTAACAAAACAAGAGTCAAATGTTATGTAACCTATTGTGCGGCTCATAGTTTTCTAAAATAAAATTGAAGTTGATTCCAGAAGAAAAAACTATACGGCATTCCAACGTCTTGAAAATGAAAGGTAAAAATAATCTTTTATTCTTATCAACCAAAGTATTCTTTATTGGAAGAACAACAAGATACGAGCAGATTCCATAGCCAGATGGGTGGCCTTGGGTAGACAAAATAGTGGAACATCTGACTAAATTTTGTACTTTGGTGTCAGCTAGACACAGCAAATATAGATGGTTGATTCTCCAATGGATTCCTCATCTTGTCCAGATTCATATGGACAGTCCTCTTGTGAAAATTTAGGAGACTACAACTATTTAAAAAAAAAAAAAAGGAAATATGATATGTTCAAACAGTAGGATCATAAATAAAAGACTTAAAGTTCATGTTTTCAAATATCTGCATAGATTTGAGCCATTAGTGATATATCTGACTCACAATTATTGAAGCCTCAATAGTATTCAAATGTGACATTTACAAAATTAGATCTTTGCAATTATACCAGTATTAGCTATATAGATGATATATGCTTAGTTAATTGTAAGAGCAGCTTAAAATTTCCCCCAGTTTTCCCAGGTAGTTCAGAATCTAGCCAGTTTTTTTTGACAATATTAATTTGAATGATAACAACGTTCCACTAAAATCAGCACTATTTTTTCTTTTTACATTTATTCTGGTGAGTGTATGTAACTGTGTGTGCGCGTGCGCACGTGTGTGTGTGTGTGTGTACATGTGTGTGTTTTACTCACTGACCAAGGGTAGCAGCTGGCATAGATGGCTAACAGCATCTTTCACTTTGGCACTTTTAGACTATAAGTTGTAGGATTTTTTTAAGCAACTGGTTTCAGATATTCTATAAATTCTATTGTCCTGGAGCGACACTGAAGGCTTTTTATCGTCTCTAGAGTTGAGTTGATTACAAAAGAGTTTTCCTGGTGTTCCTCTTAAACAAAATTTTCTCACTCTCTTTCCTTGCAGGCCCCTAGGCTCTTGTTTTCTGAGATAAATCACTCTCTTTCCTCCCAAAGCAAAATGAAAGGGGCAATTATACCCTCAGTGATTCTTAATTGTCCCAATTAACTAAGTCAGTTTCTGGAGTCTGAGCTGAAAATGATGCTTAGAATGCACCTTCAATAAATGGAATTTAAGTCAACTTGAGCCCCCCTCCCCCCTTTTTTTTCCAGGAAAAACCTGCTACTTGAATATTGAACTGCAGTCACTGCCTGCAATTTAGCTTAGAATAAAAATAATGTTCTCTCTCTCTATACCCTTAGTTAAGTTAAAGGGACCAAAAACAAAATAAAAGCAAGAAACAAACAAAAATACTGAATATCACTTAAACAAATTTTATTTATTTATTTATTTATTTATTTGTACCCATTATACCATAAATTCATAGGGAATAGATTCCTGCAGCTCAGGCTCCTTTCATTGGTTCTCACAAAATGTGCTTTTCTGAGCAGGCTGGGGTTCAGCTGAACCCAGGTATCTATCTCTCTGACTTCCTTCTTTTTCTGATCATTTTCCTTCACGTCTTCCAGGAAATTATCTCTCAGCTCTTAGAGTGTTTCATGAACTCAATACCTGCATTAATTCTCTCGGCAAGAATTTCACCCTTAACTTGTTTGTTTACAGTAACACCAACAGCATGCAGGGTGACACTGTACACTCCTCCGGTTTTGCCATTCTAACGTTTGTGGGGCATTCCTTTTCCAACAGTATCTATTCCTGTAATGTCTGCAATATCATCTTTCTTGTAGATTTGTATCTACATGGCCAAAGAAACAACTCCGTGTTTTCTAAAAGGCCTGGAGAAGATGTAGAAGGTGCCTCTCCTTTTTCCCTTTGTTTGTCATTTTGGCGAACTACTGGAAGACAGTTTTGGCCAAAAGGCTTAAGCAGATTTTATTTTAAGCAGTAAGTTCTCACTTCTTCCAAATATATTCCCCTTACATCAAATCAGCATTTAATTTTTTCTTATATTCATGCCAATCTGTTTGCCAGTGAATATCAAAATATCAAATATTTTTTAGTTAGCACTGTTATAAAAAGCACTGTGCTGGCTCAACAGAGAAATTAAAACCTGGGTTATGTAAGTTAGATGTGCTCTTTTCTTACATATAGGAGAATTGGAAAGATTCATTCTCTAGTGACTGTGATAATCATAGAAATATACATTAAAATGTTTTGGAAAAATTTAAATATTATCATGGGGGGAATTAAAAAGATATATGTATTTGAAATCACTGGATCAGAAGAAAGCAAATACAATATCCATTAATCCAAGTTAAAAAAAAAATGAACAGCAGGAAAATACAAATAAGTAGTTTATACTCTTTACACTCTATTAAAAAGCAAAGACTCTCTGAAAGATTTAAAATCCAACTACATACCATTTTACAAGAGACATACCTAAAACTAAATGATACAGAAAAGTTTAATATAAAAGAGCAAGCAAGCATTTTTTACACACATGCAAATAGAAAAGGCAAGCTTATACTCTTCATTATAGGTAACCAACATTAAGAAAGACAAAAGGCACTGTTTTATGTTGTTAAATGGAACAGGTCTCATTGCAGTTCTAGCAGTCATAATCCTTTAAGAAAAATAATATAGCATTATAACAATTGAAACAAAAATCTTGGAAATAAAGGAGAGAATGAAGAGAAATCAAGTTGTGGGAAAATTAAGAAAACCTCTCAGGCTAAAAGTGCACATATGTATTACTTTATCATACATCTTTGATGGGACATGACCCATCCCTTTGTTATCTGGGGCTTAGAGTGAGCAGGCTCAGACGTTTATCTCAGGCTACATCCTGCCCTAATAGTGCGATCCTTATTAACAGCTATTGTAAAGATACCAACATCTGCAGAATGGAATCCATTATTTTTCCCTCTGAAGTCAGTTATGTCTTGGGTGCTATAACACATTTAATCATCACACAATTCATTCAAGCTACTAAGATTAAACCTTTCATCCTTGACTTCCCTCATCTCTAAAATTTATCTATTAAATCCGGTTCCTCTTCTCTCTTCACTGTCATTGCCTTATTTTAGGCTTCCTTTGACCTAACCAATGCCATCCCTGGCACTGGACTCTTACAAACCCGATGACACCATTTTCTTTATAAACCTCTGTTGGTTTCCTTTGGCCAAGCTATAGACTCAGAATCTCACTCTTTATATGGTTAAAATACCTTCAACCATCTGCTCTTCTCCCCACATCTTTCCAGAATTACGTCTCCCCATTTTTCCTCTCATCTTTCATTCCCTCAAAATGTATGTTATTGCTATGCTAATTTTTTTTTTTTTACAATTAACCAAAACACCAGACCTATTTATGACCATCCTTTTTTTTTTTTTTTTCAACCTGCTATTCTCCCCTCTTGGAATAGCCTTCTCTGACTCTCTTTTATTTAATCTTTAAATTGCAGACTCAAATGTTACCTAGTTTCCTAAATATTCTAAAACTTTCTTGGAAATATTTGATTCTGTGTTGTTCAGATTCACTTTAATATCACTTAATCAGCATATAAATATATACATATACACACATACATATCACTCATATATATGTATATATCACTTAATATATGTATATATACACATTTAAACATGAGGGGACTTCAAAGAGTTTGTGCAAAAATAAAACTAAAAGATTAAAAATGTAAACTTTATTTCTCAACATATGCTCCATCAAGTTAAAGACACTTTTGTAAGTGATGACTCCAGCCATTTAGTCCATCCGTAAAGAACTGAGGGTCTTGGGAATTTAACCATGTCAATGCAGTCTTATTCACATTATTAAATGAAGAAAAATGGGTGCTCTTCAAAGATTTTTAAAATTAGATGACAAAAAGAAGTCAGAAGCAGCCAAAGCAGGACTGTAAGGTAGATGTCTAATCACTTCCTCTTGAAACTCGTACAAAATTGCCCTCGTTTGATGAGAGGAATGAGCAGGAGCATTGCCGTGGTGGAGAAGGACTCTTTGGTAAAGCTTTCCCAGGCATTTTTCTGTCAAAGCTTTGGCTAACTTTCTCCAAACACCTTCATAGAAAGCAGCTGTTATTCTTTGGTCCTTCAGAAACTCAGCAAGCAAAATGCCTTGAGCATCCCCCAAAACTGTTGCTATGACCTTTTCTCTTGACTAGTTCCTTTTTGCTTTGACTGGACCTCTTCTCCCTCTTGGTAGCCATGGATTTGATTGTGCTTTGTCTTCAGGATCATACTGGTAAAGCCATGTTTTACCGGCTGTTACGATTCTTTGAAGAAGTGCTTCTGGTCGTCAATCCACTTGTTTAAAATTTCCATTGAAATCTTTGCTCTTATTTCCAGCTGATCTGAGCACAACAGTTTTGGCACCCATCAAGTGGAAAGTTTGCTCAACTGAAATTTTTCAGTCAGAAATGTGTAAGTTTAACCAATTGAGATGTCTGTGGTATTAGCTATTGTTTCTTTTCTTTTCTTTTCTATTTTTCTAAACCTTTTTTTTTTTTTTTTTTGTCTTTTTTGTGACCGGCTGCACCGCGCTCAGCCAGTGAGTGCACAGGCCATCCCTATTTAGGATCCAAGCCCACGGCGGGAGTGCGGCTGCACTCCCAGCGCTGCACCCTCCCGAGTGCGCCACGGAGTCGGCCCATTAGCTATTGTTTCTGCTATTAATCATTGGCCCTCTTGAATTAATTAGGGCATGAGTAAGATTAAATTTTTCCTTGCAAGTTGATATGTATGGTCTGCCACTGTAGGCATCATCTTCAACATCTTCTTGTTTCTTCTTAAAATGAGTTATCCAATTGTAAACTGCTGATTTCTTTGGGGCATTGCCCCCATAAATTTTTGGAAAGCATCGGTGATTTCATTATTCTTTCACCCAAGCTTCTTCATAAATTTGATGTTTGTTCATGCTTCAGTTTTAGCAGAATTCATGTTACTCTGATAGCAGCTCTTTTCAAATTGATGTCTTGTCCTTCTTAGTCCCTCAAACTAGATCCTGTTTAGACATCTTGTAACAAGTTAGTACAAGTTTCTTTTGATGCAAACATTTTTTGAAATCCTTGCATAGTTTTTTATAATATGCATTTTTTATGAACTTCATGAAGACTCCTCATATATATGGAGAGAGAGAGAAATAGAGTCATGAACCATATAAGTATGTTTTGGTCAACAATAGACTGCATATATGATGGTGGTCCCATAAGATTATAATGGAGCTAAAAT
This sequence comes from Cynocephalus volans, assembly GCF_027409185.1. Taxonomy (NCBI): domain Eukaryota; kingdom Metazoa; phylum Chordata; class Mammalia; order Dermoptera; family Cynocephalidae; genus Cynocephalus; species Cynocephalus volans. The sequence continues at coordinate 37,591,351 of NC_084466.1, read as the reverse complement.
CTTCCTTTCACCTAGTGATGCTGTATAGCAACATGTTACTCATATGTTTGTGGCAATACTGGCTAGGAGAAATAGGTGTCACATAGCCTAGATGTATAGTAAGCTATACCATTTAGGTTTATTAAGTACACTCTATAGTGTTTGCCCAATGATGAAATTGGCTAATGACACATTTCTCAGAACTTACCCACATTGTTAAGCAATGAATGACTCTCTATGTAACATTTATCCAGTTATTGGTCTGCTTCCCTCACTAGTTGGTGAAACCCAGGAAGTCATAAGTGCTTTATTTATCTCTGAATTCTTAGGTACTGGCTCTCAGTAGGCCTTCAATGAATATTTTTAAATGAATAACAAGGAATATAGAATTAAGGGATTTTCTATTTTTTCTTGGTTCACTCCTGGAAGGTTGGACAAGTCCAGAAATTAATTCATTTCCTCTAGATTTTCCAGTTTGATGGTATATAGTTTTTCATAATAGTCTATAATGATTATTTGTATTTCTGTGGTATCAATTGTAAAGTCTCCATTTTCATTTCTGATTTTCATTATTTAGGTCTTTTTTTCTTAGTTGGTCTAGCTAATGGTTTGTCAATTTTGTTTATTGTTTCAAAAAATAATCTTTTTGTTTTGTCAAACTTTTGCATCTTTTTTTTTTTAAATGTCTAGCTGGTACAGAGATCAAACTCTGGACCTTGGTGTTATTAGCACCATGCTCTAGCCAACTGAGCTAACCAGGAAGCCACATTTTTTTTTTTCTTTTTTTTTTGTCTCTACTTCATTTAGTTCTGCTCTGATCTTTATTATTTATCTTTGTCTGCTAATTTTGGAATTGAATTTTTCTTGCTTTTCTAGTTCCGTGAGGAGCAATGTTAGATTGTTTATTTGAAATCTTTCTACTTTCCTGATATAAGCACTTATTGCAATAAAATTCCCTCTTATTACTGCTTGTGTAGTATCCCATAGGTTTTGATATCTCATGCTTCTATTTTCATTTGTTTCAAGGAATTTATTTCCTGCTTAATTTCTTCTTTGACTGATTGGACATTCAGGAGCATGTTGTTTAATTTCTATGCATTTGTACAGTTTCCAAAGTTTCACCTGTTATTAATTTCTATCTTTATTCTGTTTTGGTATGAAAAGACATTTGATATGATTTCAATATTTAAAAATTTGTTGACTTGATTTGTGGCCTTAGGTGTGGTCTATCTTGGAGAATGATCTATGAGCTGATGAGAAGGATAAATTTCTGGACACATACAACCTATCAAGACTGAACCAAGAAGCAGTAGAAAACCTGAACAGACTAATAAAAAAAGAAACAAGATTGAATCAGTAATCAGCAGTCTCCCAACAAAAAGAGAAGAAAAGTCCAGGACTGCATGGCTTCACTGGTGAATTCTACCTGACTTTTAAAGAATAATTAATACCAATCCTTCTTAAACTATTCTAAAAAATTGAAGCAGAGGATATTGTCCTAAACTCATTCTATGAGGCCAGCATCACCCTGATAACAAAATTAAACAAGGACACAACAATAAAAAGGCCAATATCCTTGATGAACATAGATGAAAAAATTCTCAATAAAATAATACCAAACAGAATTCAACAACACATCAAAAAGATTATACAACATGATCAAGGGGGATTTATCCCAGAGATGCAAGAATGATTCAGCATATGCAAATAAATAAATGTGATACACCACATCAACAAAATGAAGGACAAAAACCATACAATCATCTCAATAGATGCAGAACAGCATTTGATAAAATTCATCATCCCTTCATGATAAAAACTGTCAACAAATTAGGAAAGTAAAGTATCTCAACACAATAAAGGCCATATAAGACAAACCCACAGCTAACATCATATTGAACAGGAAACATTTGAAAGATTTTCATCTAAGAACAGGAACAAGACATGGATGCCCACTCTCACCACTCTAATTTAACATAGTACTGGAAGTTTTAGCCAGAGAAATTAGGCAAGAGAAAGAAATAAAGAGTCTCAAAACTGGAAAAGAGGAAGTCAAATTGTCCCTGTTTGCATATAACATAATCTCATTTACGGAAAAACCTGAAGATTCCACTAAAAAACTCTTAGTACTGGTTAACAAATTCAGTAAAGTTGCAGGATACAAAATTAACATACAACAATCAGTAGCATTTCTATACACCAACAATGAAAAGCTGAAAAGGAAACCAAGAAAACAAACCAAGAAAGCATTTACAGTAGCTAACAAAAAGTGAAGTGCCTTGGAATAAATTTAACCAAGGAGGTAAAAGATCTGTACAATAAAAGTTACAAAACACTGATGCAAGAAAATAAGAGGATACAAACAAATGGAAAGACATCCGTGTTCATAGATTAGAAGAATTAACCTTGTCAAAATGACCATACTACCCAAAGTCATCTATAGATTCAATGAGTCCCTATCAAAATACCAATGACATTCTTCACAGAAAGAGAAAAAACAATCTTAAAATTCAGATGGAACTAGAAAAGATCTGGACTAGCCAAAGCAATACTGAATGAGAAGAACAAAGCTGGAGGTATTAAACCACCTAATTTCAAAATATGCTACAAAGCCATAGCAATCAAAACAGCACAGTATGAGCAGAAAAGCAGACACATGGACTGATGGAATAGAATGGAGAACCCAGAAATAAATCCTTGTTTCTATATCCAACTGATTTTTAACAAATGCACCAACAGAATACACTGGGAAAAGGACAACCTCTTTAATAAATGGTGATACAAAAACTGGCTATCCATATGCAGAAGAAAGAATCTGCTTTCATCATATACCAAAATCAACTCAAAATGGATTAAAGACTTAAATGTAAGACTTGAAATTATGAAACTACTAGAAGAAAACATAGAGGAAATACGCCAAGACATTGGTCTGGACAAAAAATTTATGAAGAAGACTTCTAAAGCACAGGCAAGAAAAGCAAAAAGATACAGAATTACATCAAACTAAAAAGCTTCTGCACAGCAAAAGAAACAATCAAGAGAGTGAAGAGGCAACCTGCAGAATGAGAGAAAATATTTGCAAACTATTCATCCAACAAGGGATTAATATTCAGAATATACAAGAAACTTAAGCAGCTCAACAGCAATAAAACAAATAATCTGATTGGAAAATGGGCAAATGACCTAAATAAACATTTCCCAAAAGAAGGCATAGAAATGGCCAACAGATATATGTAAAAATGTTCAACATCAGTGAAATGTAAATCAAAGCCACAATGAGATATCATCTCACCCCAGTTAGAATAGCTATTATCAAAAAGACAAAAAATAACAAATGCTGGGTTGGCCCCGTGGCTCACTCGGGAGAGTGCAGTGCTGATAACGCCGAGGCCGCAGGTTCGGATCCTATATAGGGACGGCCAGTGTGCTCACTGGCTAAGCGTGGTGCAGACAACACCATGACAAGGGTTGCAGTCCCCTTACTGGTCCAAAAAAAAAAAAAAATGCTGATGAGGATGCTAAGAAAACAGAACTCTTGCACATTATTGGTGGGAATGTAAATTAGTACAGCCATTATGGAAAACAGTATGGAGATTCCCCACAAAACTAAAAATAGAACTACCATATGAAGCAGCAATTCCACTACTGGGTATTTATCTAAAGGAAAGGAAATTAGCATACCAAAGAGATATTGCAACCCATGTTTATTGCAACACTATTCACAATAGCCAAGACATGGAATCAACTTAGGTGTCTGTCCACAGGGAAATGGATAAAGAAAATGTGGTAGATATACAAAATGGAATACTATTCAACCATGAAAAAGAATGAAATCCTGTCATTTGTGGCAACATGTATGAGTCTGGAAGACAATATATTAAGATAAATAAGTCAGACATAGAAAGATAAATACTACATATTCTCACTCGTATTTGGGAGCTAAAAAAAATAATAAGTTGAACTTTTTTAAGTAGAGTGTAAAATTGTGGTTACTAGAGGCTGGGAAGGGGAGAGGGGGTTGGTTAAAGGAGATAAAATGACAGCTAGATAGGAAAAATAACTTCTAGTGGTGTACAGTAGTACTAGGCATCTATAAATAGCAGTAATTTACTCTATGTTCTCAAATGGCTCCAAGAGAGATCAAATATCTCAGCACAGAGAAATGATAAAGTTTTGTGATGATGAATATGTTAATTACCATGATTTGATCATCACACATTGTATACATGTATTGAAATATAACTCTGTACACATAAATATGTACAATATGTTTCAATTAAAAATAAATAATTTCTATAAAAAAAATTAAGGGAGATAGCAGATGATGAACTTGGAAATCTTGTGCCTGTATTTGTAATCTAAACTCTGTGGACTAGAAAAGGCTATACCACCAATTGTTTATGGATAAAGTAACCATAAGTTCTGGTTTTCCTGGGATATTCATATTTTGTATTTATCTTTCTGACATAGTTATTAGTAGCATCCCTTTCACTGTCAAAAGTGTCCCAGTTTGAACAATGTTCACAACATTTGTACACAAAATGAGTTTTTAAAAGTAGTAATTTTATAGCTTTAATTTTTAAATTCATCTGGTAATATCTGCCTCTTACCTGGAGGCAATTTCTATTAGTTCATTTATATTTAATGCAATCATTGAAATGATTGGGTTTAAGTCTCCCATCTTAGTATTTTGCTGTTATATATTCTTATTTGTTCTTTGTGCCAGTTTCTCTTATTCTATCTTCTTTTGAGTATATGGTATGTTTTATAGTATTTCACTTTAAGTAATGACTTTCCAGTTATATCCGTATGTGTGTGTTTGTGTGTAATTGTGTATAAAAGATGTATACTACCACATACATCTTTAGGTCATTAAAGATTACGTTCAAATAATATTAAACTGTTTCACAAAGAGTCTAAAAATCTTATAGTTTACTTCAGTTTGTCCCCTTTCTGTCCTTTTTGATACTGTCTTATATTTTACTTTTATTATATATGCTATATACATCACAGTAAACAGATGCTCCTCAACTCAGGATGGGGTTGCATCACGATAAACCCATCAAAATTTGAAAATCTTTTAAGTCAAAAATTGATTTAATACACCTATGCTACTGTATATCATAGATTAGCCTAGCCTACCATAAACATGCTCAGAACACTTACACTAGCCTATAGTTGGGTAAAATTATTTAATACGAAAATTGTTTTATAATAAAGTATTGAATAGATCATGTAGTTTATTGAATACTGTACTAAAAGTGAAAAACAGAATGATCGTATGGGTACTCCAAGTACTATTTCTTTCACACCATTGTAAAGTTGCAAAATGGTAAGTTGAACCATTATGCTTCGGGCACTCTCTGTACTGTTGTTTTGTTTTGTTTTGTTTTATTTTGTTTTGTTTTGTTTTGTTTTAAGCAACCAATAATCTACTTTTAGGCTTTTAAAAAGTCAGCTTTATTGAGGCATAAGTTACATACGATAATCTGTACTCATCGAAAGTGTACACCTTGATGAGCTTTGACAAATATATACATCCTTGTTACTGTTTGCTCTATCAAGAAAGATAACATTCCATCATCCCAAAGAAGCGCTTCATGCCCCTTTGCAGTCAATCTCTCTTGTCCCAGGATAACACTGGGTTAACTTTCTATCACTACAATTTTGTAGAAATGGAATCACGTGGTTTGTACTTTTTTTGTATCTGGTTTCTTTCTCTCCTAATAAAATTTTAAAAAATTCATCTATATCATGTATTGGCAGTTCCTTCCTTTTGATTAGTGCATACTATTCCATTCTATGGATTTACCACTATTTGCTTATGTACTTGCCTATTAATGGACAATCTTAACTGTTTCTAACTTTTTGCTATTATGTATAAGTCTCCTATGAATATTATGTACAAGTATTTGTGTGGACATATTTTCTTTTTATTTATCTTGGAGAAATATCAAGGACTGGAATTGGTGGACCCTATAGTAATTATAGGTTTAACTTTATACGAAACTGACAATGTATTTTCCAAGTTGCATGTGCCATTTGACATATCTTTCAGCACTGAACTTGGAGTTACAAGTGCTCTAACATTTAATATTGTTAATTTTTAAAAATCTTAGCTAGCCTGGTATGTGTGGAGTTATTGCTCCTGGAGGTCTTAATTTGCATTTCTCTTATAACTAGTGATATTGAGCATTTTATCATGTGCTTGTCCTTTGTATAACTTTTTTGTTAAAACGTTCAAATCTTTTGCTTGCTTTTCATTGGATTGTTCTTCTGTGTCTTTATAGAGAAAGTATGTGTCTCATAAATAGTTGCTGCTGTTAAAAATTGGTAATATTTGTCTTTTAAATGAGATGTTCAGATAATTTTTTAATAATTTTTGAAATGTTTCCATTTATGAATACATCTAGCATTCACTATTTGTTTTCTATTTGTCTCATCTGTTCTTTGTTACTTTATTTCCCCTTTACCCAATTTCTTTTGTTTTGGTTGCATTCTTTTTAGTATTCTATTTTATCTCTGCTTTTGGCTTAATAATCATATTTGTTTTATTATTTTGGTATTAAATGTTAACAAAATGCACCTTTAGCTTCTCATAGCCTATCTTTAAATAATATTAGCTCTCTTCATATCTAATATAAGATCCTTATTGCAGTACATTTTCATTTCTTCTCCATCACATCCTCTGGACTATTGTTTTCATAATTTCATGTCTACATATGTTGCAAACTACACAAACATTTTTTGGTTTTAAACAATAAATTTTCTTATTTTTATTTTGAAATAATTTTATACTACAGAAAAGTTGCATAAATAGTACTAAAACTATGTATTCTTCCACCTAGCTTCCCTTAATATTAATATCTTATATTATCAAGTATAATTATTAAAACAAAGACATTGATTTTGATATAACACCATTAACTAAACAATAGACACATGTAGAATTCCATCAGTTTTCCAGTATTATATTTTTTCTATTCTGGGATCCAATCCAATATCCCACTTGCATTTATTTTTTGTGTCTCTTTAGTCTCTTCCAATCAATTCTTGAATATGACACTTGTAATGAGTACTGGTCAGTTGTGCTGTAATGTCTGTCATTTTGGGTTTGAATGATGCATTCCCATGATTAGATGAATGTTATGCATCTTTGGGGGTATACTACAGCAGTAAGGTTATGCCCTTCCCAGTGCTGCATATTAGGGTGTACATAATATCAGTATGTCTTATTACTGGTGGTATTAGCTTAGATCGTTTCACTAAAATGTTGTCTGCCATGTTTCTTCCTTACAAAGTTACCACTTTCGTTTTTGTAATTAATAAATATCTTGGGGGAAATAGTTTGAAACTATGCAAATAGTTTTTGCATAGTTTTTCATTTTACCCTCAAGTTTCTCCCACTGGTTTTAGCAATCATCACTGGGTCTTGCCTATAGCAATTATTACCGTAGTATTTGCCTAATGGTGATTTTGTATTTCCCTATTCCTTTTGTATTTATTAATTAGAGTTTTTCTGTAATGAAGAACCATTCCTTCTTTCCTGTTTATTTATTAAATTATTTTAAATGAAAGTATAGATCATGAATGTTTATCTTATTTTATGGGATATAATTCAATATCATCATTCTTTGTTTTGTGACTCATGCTATTCTAGCTTTCCAAGGGAGCTATTTGATCTTTTAATATTCTCCCATACTTTTTGAACACTTCTTTATTTTCTGACACCATGATATATTCCAGGTTTATTTTATTTTTCCCTGCATCAGCCTTGGAATCAATCACTCTTCCTAGGAGCCATGGTTCCTTTTATTGGTGAATGCTATTTAGAAACCAAGATCCAGGCACAAAGAGTGCTCACTGATATTGAAATGTTATTGTTCTTAGGGTCGCTCAAAGGACAGAGCTTAGAAATACACGCAAATATACAACCCACACATACACGTACATATGCATTTATTTTTAAACCTGTTTTAATGTATATGTTAAAAATCATGGATTAACAGTGACACTTTCAATTCCAATCCAGCACTACGGGGCTAATTCTCCTTTTTTCTTCTTTGTAACCTCTGTCTCTGATAATGGGAAACCTGGATCACATTATCTACAATATATTTACTTATTTGTTCAATCATAGTATACATATACTCCTATTAGAAACAGATTTACTGAGTACAGTATTCGTGAACAGTTACTTACATGTTTAGCCTTATGATATACAGACCAAATACTACTATCCAAAGTCACTCAGATAAGTTCTTTTCTTCGTCACCCCTTACAGCATGGTTATACTATTATTTGTTATACATTTAGGTTCATTTTTTACTGTTTTGTACTCATTTTGTGTTCCCCCAACATCCTGATTGGTTTTAATTAACTAGTTATATGGGTATGTGACACTTTACTATGGTTTTAAGAATCAAAGCTATATATCAAGGTACACAAAAAGAAGTATTAGGAAGTAAATGTTAATATTTTCTTGTTTCTGCACAGTTGAGGCTTTCTGAGTAAAGAAAACTGGGACCTGGATTAAAGAATAAGCCTTGGAAATTAAAGGGTATTAGACACGTTTCCATTTGCTCTAATTCAATGAGAAATGAAACATCTTCCTGGAGCCAAATGTTTGCATTTCAGGGTAGAAATCTTTTCCTTTATCTTTCTGAGGGAATTTGTTTATATTTCAAACAGGATTAAGGGAGTCATTTACATTCCACAGTATTGTAAACAACTAGGGAGCAAATGTCGATTTCTCTCCATCAGAAAGGGATAGAGGGCAGCTGTTCTGCTCCGACTGCCAGATTCATAATTTGGGGCGTCTTCACCTTCAGTACAGTCTTCATGCATATAGGGTGATATCTGGCTTTTGCACATTGCCCCTGGGATATTAGGGCAAGAGGAATTGATGTGGTTATTACTGTAAGTAATAATAATATGCCTTGATCCAAGAACCTCATGTTTGCATCCAGGGTAATATACATACATACCTATATATATATACACACACAAATATATATATATAAAGAAATGTTGCTCCCTCTCACCCACCTCTCCATTCTCATTACCCTTTTCTTTTTCATTCTTTCCCACCCACCCTCTGTTGTGGTAATAAATCTTTTTAGTTTCTGATTTATCCTTCCATATTTATTTTGCATAAATGATGTATATTTTCTTATATCCCCTTCTTTCCTTTATTAATAGCTTTATCGACATATGACTCTCATACCTTAATATTTACTCATTTAAAATGTACATGTTTTTAATATATTCACAGGGTTGTGTGGCCATCATCACAATCAATTTGAGAATATTTTATTATCCCCCAAACAAACCCTGTACCCCTTATTGGTCATTCCCCACCCCCTCTTCCCAGCCCTAGATAACCATTAATTTATGTGGTCATTGATAGCTAATTTCTCACATTTAGGATATTTTTCACGGTTCATTCATGTTTTAGCATGGATCAGTACTTTATCATTTTTTATGGCTGAATATTTTCCATGGTATGGATAGGCTACATTTTATTTATTCATTCATCAGTAGATGAACATTTTGGTTGTTTTTACTTTCAGGCTACTGTAAATAATGCTGTTATGAACATTTATGTATAGTTTTGCATGAACATATGTTTTCATTTTTCTTGGATAGATGACTAGGAGTGGAAATGCTGGGTCATTTGGTAACTTTATGTTTAACATATTGAGGAACTGTTGGGCTATTTTTCTAAAGCAGCTGTGCCATTTCACATTCCTACTAGCAGTGGTGAAGGTTTCAGTTTCTCCTCATTATCAGCAACTTGGTATTATCTGTCTTTTTTATTAGTGCCATTCTAGTATTCCCTTCTTTCTTACATGACTCATAGAATCCTATAAAGACTTTTTTGTACTTTGCTTTTTTCCACTTAACAATATGTCCTGGAAATAACTCCATATCATCATAGAAGAATCTCTTTCATTCTTTTTATAGCTGCATAGTACCCTATTGTGTAAATGTATCATAATTTATTCAACCACTCTCCTACATATGGACATTTGGTTTATTTTCACTATCTTGTAAATATAAACAATACTGCAATAAATAATTCTATGCATATGTATTTTCATATTATTGGAGGAATATCATTATGGTATATTCCTAGAATTGGGATTGCTGGGTCAAAAGGTAAGTGAGTTTATAGTTTTGTTAAATATTGCCAAATTTCTATCCAGAAGGCCTAGACCAATTTTCATTCCCATAAGCAAAGTGTGAGAGTGTCTGTTTCATCACAGCCTAATCAACAGAACATGTTGCCTTGCTTTTTAACTTTTGCCAGTCTGATAGGTGAGATATGGTACCTTAGTGTTTTTTTAATTTAAATTTTTCTAATTTTAGTGAGATTGAATATCTTTCATGTTTTCATTTTTCATATCATTTTGAAATCTTTTTGGTGAATTTTCTGTTCACCTCTTACTTATCTTTTAAAGAGGTTAATAAATAACATTTATTATTTCTAGCACTCTACTTTTATGGATCCAAATTTCCATCTGGTATTTTTTTTCAGCTTTAAGAACTTCCTTTAACATATCTCTTAGTGAAGGTCTACTGGCAATCCATTTTGGTAGCCTTTATTTTTCTAAAAAAGTGTTTACTTTGCCTTCATGTTTTAACAGATGTTATCGCTAGACAGAAATTTAGTGTGCTGGTTATTTTCTTTAGTACTGTATGTCGTTCTGTTGTCTTATGGCTTACACTGTTTTTGATGAGAAGTCTGCAGTTATTCTTGTTTCTCTGCTTGTCCCCAACCTTCAGTGTACAAACCCTGAGTCCACAGTGAGGGCCTCTGGCAAAGAATTTTCAGGTGGGCACAGTCCTGTATTGTGTCTGCACCTCCATCAATTTTTATCTGCCACTCTTGCCCATGCTTTGCCGTTGAATATTTATTAACAATTTGACTGGTTCCCTCATCATCCTGCTATTTTGCTAGGGATGAGAGCAGCCTCAGGTCTTTTCTCCCATATGAAAAGTGTATTACTTTATGGAATTTTGTTCATTCAGGTTTCTTCATGTACTCAACTTTGAGATGAGTTAAAAAATAAAAGACTGTGATTCTTTTATAGCTCTACAGCTTGGTTTGGTTGTGAGGCTGATAGCAATAGTCTCTTATGATCTGGATCTAACTCAGCATTAGTCCATGGCTCCAATGAGAATGTTTGCAGTGACTGTTTTTAGCTCCCTGTGCAATGTTTGCTCACCCCCCAGCACTCATTGAGTCCTCTCTTAAAATATGATCACCTTTTGTTTTATTGTAGGAAATGTGAGTTTTAGCAAGGAGATGTAAAGTGTAATTGTTAAACCGAGAAATATTTAAAGTATAGCCTCCTATGACAGTGAAAGAGTGATTGACTTTAGTTTTCAAAGCTAAACATTGTCTAAGAGATCCAAACAGTATCATGTTTAAGACAACTGCATTAATGGTAATAAAACAAAGCAGATAACATTGCTTTATCACCTCCAATCAACTGAAATTTTGTTTTTCTTTTGAATTTCTGTTGAGCTGACACTCTTCTTGCACAGGCATCTAGCAGTGCTCAAATACAGATCTCTATGAGAAAACAAAATTTGGGGGAATGGATGCAAATTTTGTTTGTATTACTTCTTTCTTGCGGTATATGTCAAAAAAGAAATTTCATGAGTTTCGCCAATAAGATCATGTCACCTCTACAAAAGTTTTTAATGGTCAAGAAAAGTTTAGGCTATAATTTCCTTTTGTATTAGAAGGTATATTTATCTATCCCATTTTATTATGTTGGATTTAAGATGCAATCATTTGTATGAATGAGCTAAGTATTTCATTAACACTTCTTTTGTTTTTTAAATGAGTAGGAATTCAAGAAGGATTATATTACTTTTCACTTGAAAAAATGTCAGATATTAGGAAGAGAAATAAAATGCCTTTATATTTAATTGCATCACAGCTGATTTTGGAATAGTTATTTTATTTTTTCCAAAAAATATTAATATGCTATAAAATCAATGTTCTTTCTATTATTCTTTCCAAGGTGGATATTCTAAATTTATTAGTTTTTATTTAGGGATTGATAATTTGGTAACCTAAGGCTATTCATAGTTCACTTAGAAAAGCATCTGAGTATTCCATTCTTTGGGTAATTTTAAGTAATTTTATGTCTGGGCAGTAATTGTATGAGACAAGTGTCTTTTGTCCATGGCATGATCTCTCCATGTTTATTTTTTACCCATTGCTTAAAATGAAATGGAATGAAGTGTACAGGGGAGAGACTTGCCTCTTCTCCCACTCATTTCCACCTTTGACCACAGAAAAAGTCAGAGAAGCATTAACAAAAAGATTTTGGCCTTTGGGGAAAGTCCTACATGTGTGAGGGGAGGAGGGTGTAGGATGAGGGGTGCAGAGTGAGAAATCCCTTTCCCTCTCTCCTCCTTCACTAAATCCTCCCCTTGCATGGAGGAATTTTCCTGAGCTCTTTATCACCATTTCTGCTACAACATTGCTGGCCTGGGGTGACAGGGCAGCATAGGGCAGAAAAGGCACAGTGTTAAATCAGCCAAAAAATGCCTGGTGCCTTGAATTTTTTGAAGCTTTAGTCTACCCAGACCAGGTGGGAAGAGAGATGTAGTCTGCGTGATTTCATCTTCTATCACCTGCTGGCTCTGGAAGTGAAGTAAACTTTCCCCACTGACCACCTGGTAGAGGAGAAGATAAAAAATGCTTTCTGTTTGCTTAGGGCTTTATCGTTTATCTTACTATCTTTATCTTTATAATTTGCAATTCATAAACTTCTAAGGTAAGCAGAACCCAGAGAGTTAATTCAGATTTGCCTGTGAGGTAATTGAACTGAGAGGATAATTAATCAAGTTCATACAGTCTGCAAATGAGAGCGCCACACTCAAACCCAGGGTACACAAATTCTCCTATTATTCTTCCATTAGTTCCACCTTTTCCCATTCGCAACCTGAAATTCACTTACCTGACTGATTACTGGTTTGAACAACTTCTAGGTAAGCCCAGTACTTGAATTGCATCTACATATATTGTTCTAATATTTTTTTGACTAAACAGATTAGCAAAATTGCTAAAAGCAGACAGCTCTACGTAAAAGAGAAAATTTGTATTAGATAAATTGAGAAGAAATACAGAGAAGAACCAAAGGACAAATGAATTCCTAAGTATTGTGAATTTTCCCACTTGTATCTTCCACTCTGGTCTCTTTTTAGATCTCAACTTTGTTCTGCAGTTTAATAACCAATTCCCTTGTAGCCTATCCTGGAGTCAAACAGTGTTCAATAGCCACAGGTATATTTAGCTTGTTGTTTGTTTATTCATTTATTCAGCACTTATCGAATCCTGACTATATACTAATCATTGTATTTGGCCTAGGGATTAGAAAATAAATAAAAAGTAAATCCTGCTTTTAGGGGGCACGTAGCATAGTGAACAAGACAGAGAATTTAGCAGAGACCATGATCTTTTTATTGATTACATGAATTATTTTCTCTCTCCCTCTGCCACTGTCCTTTGAGTCGCTGCTTTACTCAAGAAAATGGAATTCTGTTTGTTATATGCCCACTGATTCTGAATGGGCTCTGCAAATACCCAAAGTTCTACCTACCTATTAATTAAGTTGGGAAAGGTGTCTGTTCAATCAGACACCTTCTCCAAAAGCTCTTTCTCTCTTCACTAGAAAAGATTCAACATTCATTTCTGTGCAACCATTTTCCAGTATTCTTTTGCAGAACTATACATTTTGCTATTGTGATGGAATTTAGTTTTCTGTTAGTTTAGAGTGGAGGCTCTCAGAGTGTGGTCTGTGGAAGCCTGGAGTCCCTGGAGTCTGTGAAGTCAAAACTATTTTCATAACAGTAAAAACATATTGCCCTTTTCACTGTGCTGACATTTGCACTGATGGTACAAAGCCATGGCAGATTAAACTTTGGTGCCTCACCACAGACAGAGGCAGTGACACCAACTGTTGGCAGAAGTCAAGGTGGCCTTCACTACCACACACTAGGAAAAAAAGCCAGTTTGCCCTAAGAATGCCATTTTACTGCTTTTTCAGCAGTAAAAATCATTACTTTTATTAAGTTTTACGAGGGTACTTCCAAAAGTTCATGGAAAGATTCCATATTATCTTTTAATTCTATTTTTCCTTGAACTTTTGGAAGTATGCTTGTCTATGTCACAAATAATAAAACCCAACCTGTCAAATAAAAAATTGGAATTTTGTAAGACTGTATTTGCCACCTTAAACTTGAAAGATTGCCAATACTGGACTTTTCTGATGAGATTAATGGTGATATTAACAAATATGGGATTTTTCTATATCTCATAATTACAAATTTTAACATTTAAAAATCTGCATAACTCAGTGAAGAAATATTTTCCAAATGACTGAAATATGCTAGTACAAAATCATAAATGGGTAAAAGGTACATTCAAAATGCAAAATAGGCCAATAAATTTTAATATAGCAGAATTAAAACAGTTTGTTATTATGGTTTCAGATTCCACACTGCAGCTAACCTTTAAGAAACCACCTCTTGTTGAGTTTTGGTGTAATATCAAAGAAGAACATCCACAGTCATCATAAGAAGCCTAATAAAATACTCCTCTCTTTTCAAACTATATAGTTCTGTAAGCTTGTTTTTTTTTTTTTCCATTTATTTCATCCCCAAACCCCCCCCACATTATAAAAAATCTAATGTAGAAACAGATATGAAAGTCCAAGTGTCTTGTATTAAGCCAGACATTAAAGATGTTTGCAAAAAATGTAAAATAATGCTACTTTTCTAATTAGTTTTGTTTTAGAAAATGTAACTATTTTTCATAAAAAGTCATTCACATTAACACATAATCAGATAGTTATTGCTTTAAAAAGGAATTAAAAATACATGTCTTGGACATTTCTCAATTTTAAATTTTGAATATTGTAAATATTGACAGATATGACCCACATAAACAAAAACTCTTTAGTTCCTTCATTAATTAAAAAAAATCTCTTTATTTTCAATTTCTTTTAGACTTACAGAAAAGTTGTAAAAATATTACAGTTTTCGAATATCCTTCACCCTGTCTCTCACAATGTGCACATCTTCCATAACCATAATATATTTATCAGATCAGGAAATAAACATTGGTATAATACCATTAACAAACAAAAGACCCCATTTAAACTTTACCAGTTTTTCCACTAATGGCTTTTTTTTGGTTCCAGGAACTGATTGAAGATCCCACATAACATTTCATTATTATTTCTGCCTGGTCTCTTGAGGTCCAGAACAGTTTCTCAGGCTTTCCTCCTTTTTAGAAACATAAAAGGATCATGAGACCAAAAGTCTGAGAAATGCTAGTTTAGAGTCATGACATTGACTTCTAAAAATGAAATTTATAAATAAAAGTGCTTTTAGTGAGTAGATAAACATAAAACGGTATGCGTCATTTAAAGTATTTTTATTTAAGTAAATTAAATTTTTTTTTTGTACTGATAACTTGAATGGCTAATTATTATCAGATGTAGTTCAAAACAAGCTAAAGACCAAAACAAGTAATCTTTGTCGATTAAGAAATTATTTCTTAAAAATTATTTTTTTAAGAAAAGTTTGAAAGCAGTACCAGCTAGTCTACAAAAAAAAAAAAAAAAAAAAAAGGAAAGAAAGAAAGAAAAAGAAAAACAACCAAAAAATTATTTAATGGTACACTGGCGTGTCTAACTATTGTATTCAAACTAATTTCCACTAAAAGACTCTCAGCAACATATTCTGGTGATTTGAAGCATGGTCCAGCCAGCTCTCAAAATATTACTGACGTATCTCTATAGACTTACTTTTTTTACTCAGACTGAAATTTGACCTTGTCTCAAAAACATATTAAAGTAAAAATAAATCTTTTTAGTCTTTATGTTTCAAAATACACTGAATCTATGAGTCAAAAGAAAATTGAACATTGACTTGAAACAATTACCCATTTGTTTCCCTGGAGACTCTCTTAATGGCTTACACGGGGGGCATTATATTTCCAGGTCTCGTTGACACAGCTGCATGGGTGACCTTAGTTTGTACAAACTTATTCATTAAGGAAAACATGACAATTCAGAATTAAAATAAGGCATATCACATTAAAAATTATTCAATAAATAATTTACTTTCAAATATAACAGAACCATGGTAAAGCTAACATTTGGCAATGGCCCTAATATACTTGTCACATTTTCTACTTAGGTTGTTCCTAACTTTAACTGGAAGACACTATTTCAGCCTAGGGAATTGGACTTGGGTAATAAATCTAAGCTCACATAATGACGAAGTCTTAGTGTATTATTCCTTTTTTAATCATGCACATACTTTATCTTAATGGGTTTCAGCAATATTTTATTTAATCATTAGAGAAACATCGGTAAAAATAAATATGTTTGGTAAAGAAAATGTTTTTCCGTAGCCACTTTGTTGAAAATCTGATAGTTGATGTTAAGTGTAAGTTTTGTCTCAGGAGAGATTTATGGACTATTCTCAGAATTTATATGAGATTTAAGATAAGTAACTACAATATTGAATCCCTTACGATTTCAAAAAATTATTTACATAAACATAAAATTTGGACTGGACTGTAAAGAGAACAGAAGAAAACTGCTTCAGAGTTGTTATTACTTGACAGCAGTTGGATTACTTAGCAATAAGCCTGCAGTTAGCAAAGCTGACCAATCATGTATACCTAGATTGGGTAGAAAAAAATTCAACATCTGGGATTTTCATCTTCTTTTGTTTGCCTGATTGATAAAGGAAGAGAATACTAAGGAAAGTCAAGGGAGAAAATTTTACTTAATATTCCCACATAAAGATTTCAGAAAAACCTTTACTGAACTCAAATTCAGCTGTTTTAAAACAAAACCAATGTGCCTCAGGTTGCAGCAAGTGATTAGTTCTTCTGTTCCTTCAATCTAATAGTGCACAGTGGTGTTCTGAATTATATATATACTTCTGAATTATAAGCGTCTGAATTATATATATACTGTTTATTCATTCAAGAAAACATTTCTCTTTTTTCTTCTAAATAAAATTCTGAATGTTTAGCACACAATCTCTTCCTTAAAAGAGTAATTTATCTTTGTTAAGGTTTATATTGTGATTAATATACTATTGGTCTTTGTAGCATATGAAAAAAAAAATGATATCTTAAAAAAGGCCACTTAAAACAGACCAAAATATCATGGCAAATAGCCAAGGAAAAAAAAGAAAGATTTGATTGTGATGTCACCTTTAAAAAAATGAAACTATATATTATGCAATATAATTCCATCTGCATGTTACATCTTAGTATGACTAAGAATGAGTCAAGGATTAATTTTGATTGGTGTAATTTTTCAGACAAGTTAATATAATAAGTATTATCTTCTTCATTTCATATTTGACTGTGTAGTGTAATCATAAAGTCATTTGTCCCAAAGGTCAGTTGTTCTAAATCTCTTAATCCTTTGTTAATCATCATTCTCGCTCTTCCTTATCATTCTATTTTTTCTAGACTGTTGACCAGTCTAACTTTCCCAAACGTTAATTTGTCAAAGTCTTTGTGTATGTTTCAAGAAATCTTCCAATTTTAATTTCCTTTTGCAAGTGATTTTCGTGGTATTACCAGATGTCCCAAATCAACTAGACATCTATGCTCAAAGATATCATTAAATGCTGGAGTTATCTGGGGAATGGTGTCAGTTTATTAGTAAATGTTTTCACATCAGGATAACTTTTGCTTATGTATGCAATATCAGAATAGGAGGCACCACCCATAGAATGAATAGTTGGATAACAAGGTGAAGTTTCTGCCTTAGTATAAAAACTCCCAAGCATACTTACTTCCACTTTTGAAATTTTTTTAAGGCAGCTCCAGAGCCCCGTCTGCATGGGCAGGTAGACACACCGTTTGTGTGGGGAGAGATTGAACTGATGGTGCTTGTCTAACCTGTCAGAGCATTACTCTTCTCTGCTTAGTTGTGGCTTGTGGTTAATTTCCATTATTTTTTTTTAAAAGGCAAATCAATATATATGCATCTACTTGGTTATTTGCTTATCTAATTGGCAAATAAAACTTGTATATACTCATCACGTACAACATGATGTTTTGAAATATGCATACGTTGTGGAATGACTAAATCGAGCTAATTAATACATGCATTACCATGTGCATCTTGTAAAAAAAATTGGGAGAGAGAAAACTTTGGAAAAGTAATTATAAATACAACTAGAAAATACAAATATAATATTATTGCTCATTTCCCATAAAGAAACAAATGTGTACACACCCATAATTATACATCTTTGTCTTTTAAAACCAGGAACTTCATTTTTCCACGTAAGAGTACACTGATTATATGATAGTTTTAATTTAAGATGAAGAAGAATGTCTGTCATGAATCTCTTTATTGTTGTTGTTTTTATGATGGTTCCAATTTGTATTTTAATCAAAATACTGACGTGTTATATATCATATAATATTATTGTGTTTTGTGGTCATCTGCTTGGTTTTTCTATTTAAAACTTGTATCAAAAAACACCCTGAGAGAATATACAAGTTTTCAAAGATTCTTTTTATTTATAAATAATGGTAATTTTAAAAATAAAAATAGGACATACCCATTAACAGAAAATGTGAAAAATACAGGAAAGTAGGAAAAAAGTCCACCAGAACAACTACTGACATTTCTAGTATTTCCTTTCAGTTTTCCCCTATACTTCATAGATTTTATGTATTTCAAATCAAACTGCAGATGATATTTTGCTTTCATTTTTTTTCCTCTTTATAGGAAGAAAAAAGCTTTAAAAACCCTTGAGTAAAAAGAATAGTTGATATTTACAGACGAGCGAATGCATGGAAGAGAAACAGGAGACCTAACGAAATCTGTTGAATGAACACAAGGGGAGGTGCCCTTAGGAAGTCAGAAGGAAAGAGTATCTCTGGAGGGAGCAGTGCGAGGAGCTGGGCCACAGACCTCATGGATCACAGGCAGAGGGAAGGAACAGAAGACTGTAAAGTGAGTGAGACAAAAGCGGAAGTAAAACAGTTCAAGGCTTTTTGTTAATTTTTATTTTTTAAAATTTTATTTTGTCGATATACATTGTAGTTGATTATTGTTGCCCCTTACCAAAAGCTCCCTCCCTCCTTCCTCTCCTCCCTCCCCCCCAACAATGTCCTTTCTGTTTGCTTGTCGTATCAACTTTAAGTAATTGTAGTTGTTATACCTTCTCCCCCCCCCCCCCCGGTTTTTTTTTTTGTGTGTGTGTGTGTGTGTGTGTGTGAATTTATGTATTAATTTTTAGCTCCCACCAGTAAGTGAGAACATGTGGTATTTCTCTTTCTGTGCCTGACTCGTTTCACTTAATATAATTCTCTCAAGGTCCATCCATGTTGTTGCAAATGGCAGTATTTCATTCGTTTTTATAGCTGAGTAGTATTCCATTGTGTAGATGTACCACATTTTCCGTATCCACTCATCCGATGATGGACATTTGGGCTGGTTCCAACTCTTGGCTATTGTAAAGAGTGCTGAGATGAACATTGGGAAACAGGTATACCTTCGACCTGATGATTTCCATTCCTCTGGGTATATTCCCAACAGTGGGATAGCTGGGTCGTATGGTAGATCTATCTGCAATTGTTTGAGGAACCTCCATACCATTTTCCATAGAGGCTGCACCATTTTGCAGTCCCACCAACAATGTATGAGAGTTTCTTTTTCTCCGCAACCTCGCCAGCATTCATCGTTCAGAGTCTTTTGGATTTTAGCCATCCTAACTGGGGTTAGGTGGTATCTCAGTGTGGTTTTGATTTGCATTTCCCGAATGCTGAGTGATGTTGAGCATTTTTTCATATGTCTGTTGGCCATTTGTATATCTTTCTTAGAGAAATGCCTACTTAGCTCTTTTGCCCATTTTTTAATTGGGTTATTGTTTTCTTCTTGTAAAGTTGTTTGAGTTCCTTATATATTCTGGATATTAATCCTTTGTCAGATGTATATTTTGCAAATATTTTCTCCCACTCTGTTGGTTGTCTTTTAACTCTGTTAATTGTTTCTTTTGCTGTGCAGAAGCTCTTTAGTTTGATATAATCCCATTTGTTTATTTTTCCTTTGGTTGCCCGTGCTTTTGGGGTCGTATTCATGAAGTCTGTGTCCAGTCCTATTTCCTGAAGTGTTTCTCCTATGTTTTCTTTAAGAAGTTTTATTATTTCAGGGTGTATATTTAAATCCTTAATCCATTTTGAGTTGATTTTAGTATATGGTGAGAGGTATGGGTCTAGTTTCATTCTCCTGTATATGGATATCCAGTTATCCCAGCACCATTTGCTGAAGAGGCAGTCCCTTCCTCAGTGAATAGGCTTGGTGCCTTTGTCAAAGATCAGATGGCAGTAAGTATGTGGGTTGATTTCTGGATTCTCTATTCCATTGATCAGTGTGTCTGTTTTTATGCCAGTACCATACTGTTTTGGTTACTATAGCTTTGTAGTATAGCTTAAAGTCGGGCACTCATTCATGACAAAGACCCTCTATAAGTTAGGTATAGAGGGAAAGTATCTCAACATAATTAAAGCCATATATGACAAACCCACTGCCAATATTATCCTGAATGGGGAAAAGCTGAAAGCTTTTCCTTTAAGAACAGGAACTAGACAAGGATGCCCACTCTCACCACTCCTATTCAACATAATGTTGGAAGTACTAGCCAGAGCAATCAGAGAAGAGAAGGAAATAAAGGGCATCCAGATTGGAAAAGATGAAGGCAAACTGTCCCTGCTTGCAGATGACATGATCCTATATATCGAACAGCCTAAAACCTCTGCAAAAAAACTCTTGGAATTGGTAAATGATTTCAGTACAGTAGCAGGATACAAAATCAACACACAAAAATCAGTAGCATTTCTATTCTCCAATAGTGAACATGCAGAGTGAGAAATCAAGAGAGCCTGCCCATTTACAATAGCCACCAAAAAAATAAAATACTTAGGAATTGAGTTAACCAAGGAGGTGAAAAATCTCTATAATGAGAACTACAAACCATTGCTGAGAGAAATTAGAGAGGATACAAGAAGATGGAAAGATATCCCATGCTCTTGGATTGGAAGAATCAACATAGTGAAAATGTCCATACTACCCAAAGTGATATACAAATTAATGCAATCCCCATCAAAATTCCAAAGACATTTTTCCCAGAAATGGAAAGAACTATCCAGACATTTATATGGAATAATAAAAGACCACACGTAGCCAAAGCAATGCTGAGCAAAAAAAATAAAGCTGGAGGCATAACACTACAGCTCAAGGCTTTTTGAGATAAGGTTTCTGGCAGTGTCAGTAGTGGATGGTTTTCGCTGAAGTACCGTGGAAGAGAAGATGTGTGAAGAACGCTCCCAAAATGGAGTAGATAGTGCATGCAGGCGCTATGCATACAGGCAAATTCTCTAATTAGTGCTTTCCAATATCAAGTTTACCTGCCACTGAAGATGTATACAAAAGTAGATAAATTATTTTGTCATGTGGTTATAGTTTTATATCCTCTGTCTTGTCCCTCAATGAAGCTAGCTAGCTTGTCCTAGTGCACTGTAGCAGAAGAAGCAGGATCTTTACTTATAACACATTAAAAGGTATATCTCACTTTATTTAAATGAATATTTATATGAAAAGAAACCCTGATCATACAATACAAGATTTTAAAAATCAATCTGTGGTTGAAATATTTTGCTTAATTTTATTTCTGGATATCAAAAGGAATGGTTAACTGTTTAACTGCAGGAAAATTACTGCTCATTCTATGTATAGGTTTTTAGAAAAGTGTTCCTGGAAATTGCTGCAGTTGGCTTTTTCAAACTTAATTGGGAATCAAGATTCAGAACTGGTTTTGGTAGACTGGTGGGAAGATTCTGGAAAATAGGCCATTGGTCAAGATGAATTTGGCCCAAATACTTTAAAGCCACTTCAGTATATTAGGAAGATGTATTAGTTAGTGTTCTCCAGAGAGACAGAATCAGTAGAATTTGTTATAAAAATGTGAGAGTAGATCTATTAGGAGAATCAGCTCACATGGTTGTGAAGAGAAGTCCCACGATAGGCCATCTGCAAACTGGATGCCGGTAGCGTGGCTCAGTCCAAGTCTGAAGGCCTCAAAACTAGGAAAGCCAATGGTATCCTTGGTTTAGTTTCTGGAACACAAAAGCTGAAAGGTCTCGAGGTCTGATGTCCACAGACAGGAGAGGAGTGTATTGCAGCAGATGGAGAGAGCAGTTCACCACTTTTCTGTTTTTTGTTCTCTCTAGGTCCCCAGCAGTTTGGATGATTCCCTCCCATATTGAGGGTGGATCTTTCCCCCCCAGTCCACTCAGACTGTCATGTTAATCTCTTCTGGAAACACCCTCATAGACACACCTAAAGCCTTACCAGGTTTCTCAGAATTCCTTAGTCTAATGAAGTTGATACCTAGAATTAACCTTCACAGAAGATCATAATTTTGGAGTAATAAAAACCTTAGTGCTGTTTTTTCACAAGGCAATTTGTAACAAACTTTGTTTTTCTTGTTTTTTGAAACTTCCACTATTAAACATTTTGGTGCTTTTCTAGTGCCTCTCATTTTCTTCCACAATAAATCTGATACCAAAGTTTGATTTTTGAAGTATTATATTTCATATATATATATATATATATATATATATGCCCTCACAGAATTTAGTATGAGTACTGTGTGTATCCAATGAATGTTCTCTGCCTTTTGTTCCCCTAAGCCTAGAGCACTTGCAGTTACTTGGTGAATGATTTAATCCATGGCAAACATGGGTCTTAATAAAAAATTATTGAATGAGCAAACGATTTTAATATATTTTGACTACTAGTGCTTTAAAAAAAGTAGAGTCTTAAGAATGGGAATAGAACCACAATTTTTGTTTTTACTTAAATTTATATAAAAGGAATGAAAATATAATAGCTCACAGCACCTAATAGTGTGGGTATATTTTCAGCACTTAAGAACCACCAGTTGAAATACATCATTTGGGAGTGTATCTCTAGAATTGTATTTTTGGAGATAATTTAAAAATAAACAGATTTGGAAGACCTTAGTTGATCACATGCAGAATAGTAAACAGGAGTTCTACTTTTTTCCCAAGGTCTTTCTCATGATTAAACAGAAACTGTTCATCCTGAGCTCCTGAATTAAGACATCCAAATAGGGTACCTGCTAACTCATCATGAAATTGACAAAAGAGAGTTGAGCATAGAGGTTAAACATTATGTAAGATTGTTGGAAAAGCTTCTAGGCATTTGTTTTCAAAGCAGATAATGTAAACTATAATAATCACTAACAGACCCATTCCAGGTTTAAATACTTTAATCTTTTGCAGCTATTACATTCTGAATAAGTATAAAATGTCATCTGTAAGAATTTTATTTGGCTAAACAGCATTAGACAATCTGAATGCATGGGTTATTATACATTCTGCTTATTATTTTCAAGCCAATAAATATTTTACTGAAGTATAGAGTAGATATTTGTTATTACTCTGTTTTCTGTGTTTATGATGTTAAAATGATTTAAAATGGTTAGCTGCCTAGGTGCCCACTCAAAATTCTGCTTATTTAAACTATGTTATAAAGGAATTTTTGCATATTTCAGTAGTTCCTAAAAGAGTCAATTGCTAGGTTAGGCATCAGTAATTTATATCCTAATATGAGTCAAAACATTTGTGGGAAATCCTCCCTGACATTTAAAGCTTGACCATGAGAACTGCTTTCAACGCCTTACTTAGAGAGGTCAGCCTGCATCATTTAAACCTTTCCTATATATATTTTGTATGCAAATCTATGTTTTAGATATTGCAAGGAATTAAAAAAACTATCATAAAAGAAAACTTGAAAACTTTGGCAAATATTTATAACTGAATACAAATCTGTAAAACTCTTCTTGCTTTTAGGTTCATTGATAAACTTCCAACTCAGCGTTTGATGGCTAACTCCAGAGGTGCTGGTGAGGTGAATAATTGAGTCTGATTCTTGGGATTTCTAAAATTATGGTTTCTTTCAAATTTGCTCTTGAAGTCTGTCTTGAAAGTGGGTATCAAGCCGAAATAAGCACTCCCTAAGAGAGCACTGACCAGGAGAAAATTAAGTTTGTGTGTGTGTGTCAGGTGAAACACAATGAGGAAGTGAAACCAAAATGCATGTAACAGAAGAAATTTATTACTCACAGGTCCCAGAGAGGTTAGGGTGCTGATGGGAGGCCTATGGGAAGTTCCGGGGGCAGCAGTGCGCTCAACCAGCAGGTAGAAAGCAAGAGACAGCCGAAAGAGAAACACAGAGAGGACCCACAGAAACATACCTTTGTTAAGGTCCACGGGCCTTTAAGCTTTCCCATGGGGGTTGTGGACTGGTTAGTTTAAAGAAAGTTTCCCCCTTCACATGGCAAGGGGGAAACCTATTTATGTGGCTCTGGTGTTGATCATCAGGTTTATCATGATTAGCAGCTGTGGGAAGTGTTGGGTTTTGGGGTCAGTGCAATGATCAACAAAGAAGCTATATTGCAAACAACCACTTGGAG
Organism: Cynocephalus volans; assembly: GCF_027409185.1. NCBI lineage: Eukaryota > Metazoa > Chordata > Mammalia > Dermoptera > Cynocephalidae > Cynocephalus > Cynocephalus volans. Next base: position 37,566,796 of record NC_084466.1, on the reverse strand, counting down.
AGGGGAAGTTTTAAGTAGGCCAAAGTGATGGGATACAACCGGGTATGTCAGGCCCCCAAATGGAAACTATATTAAACAAATTTATGACACTGATATGGCCATCACTTCCTGCTTTTAGTTCATCTCTTCAGGGTGCTTTCCAACAATATCACTTTCTTATACTTGCAAATGAGAAACATCATCTAATAGGCTACATAAAAAAATAAGGTGTTCGAGAAATGTTTTTTAAACAGAATAAGCGGTTTCCCTGATGGATAAAAAGTAGTGCCATGCTTTTTCTCTTTCACTATTTGATCAACTTATCCACATATAAGGTTATTCAGTACTCTCAGTCATACGGTTCTTGAAACATCTTTTGTTTGCTGCTAATATTTAATATTTTCTTTCACTTCTCAATCTATAATTAATAAATGAACCATGTACACAAAATTCCTTTAAAATAAATATAGTATATAGTGGGTTTTAGATAATCCAGGGATTGTCAAGTAATTGAGGGCTTTGAAAAGATCACTTTAGAAGTCAAACCTTGGACTCAGTTTGTAGCGAGGAAACCATAAGCTCTACATTAAAAATACAAGAATGGAAAACAAGAGAATCCTTATTACATAAAGAGGACTTGAGTCAGGCCAAAAAGTAGTATTTCTTTCTTAAGCTGAGTAACTCAATATTTATAAGAGATAAATCTCCCTCCAGCCCCACGACCCTTGCACGTATATCCTGCTTTTTAGCTTTAGCAGTGAACTCTGTTATAATTAACTTCTTTTATGTTTGTGTGAAATTAGAGTCAGGTTTGAAATAAACTCCAGGCCTCTAGGTTCTTTCTTCTCTTTGTGGAATTACTGAGGAACTATGAACTATTGTGTCATAAGGGAAGAATATAACGGCAATTTATTAACATGTGTCTGCATATTTCTTGCTGTTATTATTTGCAAGTCTTAATGCTAAGCAGTCACTTCAAGTTTTATAGGATGTAATCTGGTACATGTAAATAAAATTCAGAGTTCTTGAAACAAAATCATAAAAGTAGCATATTGCAATCAAAGAGCAGATGTTTTGTGATGTCAAGCTAAATATTTATTGTCTTGCTTTAACACAATCACTGAAACTGACAAAGTATCACAAATTATTTTAAGACCTAAAAAGAGCAATTTCACTAGAAGGGTATTAAAAACTTTACTTTGCAAACAAACACATAAAAAAATTTTATTTTATTTTTGAAGAAGGAAAGAAACCCAATACAAGAGTAAAATAGAAAAATTTTCCAATGTATTTAAGAGTTTCTGATTACTTGTGACAAGTGACCCCTAACAACTAGGTTAGACATCTCTTAATTAGACTGTGCTAAGTATGCCAATATATCTGAAAGTTGAAAACTTATTCTCTATTTGGTTCATACTAATTTTAAATTCACAACCAAAGTAACTTTAGTAATTATATTTGACATTCAAAAATGCATATTTAACAACCATCTTATTTGTTAGTGGGTCTTGGAAATATTTCTAGTTTATTTACCTTTTCTAGACAAACCTGTCACTCTTGCTTTTTTATAATGAGGCAGAAGGGATAATATTATTCCCCATATTTCTCTTATGTTAAAATATAGAAGTCCATAATTGAGTAGAACCACAAATAAGGTCACTTACATATAAGTGCTTTACTGAGACTTGAGCCATAACAGGTTGTTATTCTGCCTTTGCTGGAGTATTCCAGTGATGTGTCAGTCTGATTCAGCTTCACAGTTTTATCATTCACAGGTTCAATCACTTAAAAGAATTTCAATTGAGTGCCCACTCTATGACACACATAGTCCTAAGAAATGGAGACACCACAGCCAACAAAACAGACACAATCCCTGGCTACATGTAATTTATAAACTATTTTATATGATGCCAAATTCAACTTCTCTCTAACTTTTACCTTTTGTTATCAGTTTTCATCATATCCACCTTCTACTACTATCATCTACAAATTTAACTAGGCCTTCTTTTGTTAACTATCTCTAAACTGATAATGTCTACATCGAATTTGACAAAAAAAGTTTTGAAGGGGAAAATTTGAGCTAGCAGTAGTATAAGTTACCTGTAAAACAGTTCAACTAAAACATGCATGATTCTAAGTCAGAAACAGATGCACTGAAAGTTTTACCATTTTCCTTCCTCTGGTCCTGGGCTTGCTTCATTAAAGCCCAGTGAGTAAAATTGATTGACACGTAAAGCAATGTAAATGCAAATGCAAAGGCACAAATCCACAATAGGGCAGCCCCTCTAGAATGGAATTGCTGGCTCTGTAAGTGTAGTACTAACTAAATACTCACTAATGCATTGAGAATCACCTACAAAAGACATTATTCTGTGCTTAGAAATGTTTTGTTGCTGCCTTATAAATAATCACCAAAATAATGACATAAAATAGACATTAGATATCTGCAGGTTATATATATAAGAAGGAATTCGGCATATAACCTCATGCACCAGCAGACTGATTATTCTTTGAACCAAACCTTCTACCACCAATAATGGAATGCCAGCCATATTTTCTTAATTGGCTCATGAATATGTTATGGGGATGAGAGTTATGATTCTCTGCATGTTTGTTAATGCTATGTTTTCTTGAAATATTATCTTTGACAAAGAAAGAACATATTGATTTGACTTATTTTTTTAATTCACAAAATATTTTACATCTCAATTTACTATCTTCATCATGTATATAAAATATTAACAATTTTATCATTAGAAAAATGGTGGATGGATTATGCCAGACCTGCTCTTTGTTTTATATTAATACAAAACCTCTTTTTCAGTAGTTTGAAATGTTACATCCACCTTGTCAAGTAGATGCAGTCATTGTAACTGTCCTTACACGTGATTATTTTCATCACAAATGAAAGCATCTATTTTATTAAAATATTACTCTATCAACACCATGGTGCTAATATGTTCTAGTTAATAAATATTGGCAAAAGAGATTATCTGAGTAGTAGGAGGAGAATGTTGTCTGGAATCTCTATATTTCTGTTACAATGGCCATCTCCTTGGTTTCTGACCAAGAAAAGCCAGAATCTGTATGGTAGCATTTATTGTCCTGGAATAGAATGACAGGTCCAAATCCTGAAGACAATTTAATTGATAATGGATGGAAAAGCAGAAAGGAAAGAAGTTTCAACGCACGATGAGACCTAAGTAGGGAATTGAATCAACCAAGGAATTCTTTGTTCTGTGATCACCCTTCAGTCCCAAGCACCGTTGCCATGTCAAGCTGTCTGAGAATTGAGGGATTTTTTCCTGAGGCATGGTCCAGCTCAAACATTAAGATCACATTTTCCCCTACTAGTGAGATTTGGAAATTGTCCCTTGACACTGTGCACCAACACTCTGCTTCCCAACCTTTATTCCTGTCATAGGCATTCATAAATTGGATAAAAGATATAAACCTTCTTCACAGAAAAGTGTGCACACATACACATATTCATAAATTTTTGTCAACAGTTTGAAGGGGTTCACTTACTTCCTGACACCCAGCTACGATTCTCCTTGGGGCCACAGACTCCAGGCCAAGAATCTCCTACACTAGAGAAAAAGAAAATAGCTTATCTCAGGGTATGTAGTTCATATGTCAGATATTATAAGTACTTTATATGCACTATTTTATTTAATCCTTACAATAACCGTTTGAGGTAACGAGCTAGTTAGCAAAGACTTGCCTAGGGTTAAGCAACCCACAAGTAAAGACCTCAGCATACAGCAAGTCTTCATAGGAACCTACTGCTGTATTATCCCATTATTCTTTTTTTGTTTGTTTGTTTTCCACTCTGTGTAGCTAATATTCCAAACTATTCAGCACAGATTCCCAGTTTTTAACTCCCCACAGCATTTTCTGGTTTCCCCGGGTCCTAACCCAGGCCAATATTTACTCATCCTTGTCTTTCTACTGGGAGCTCCTGTTACGCTCCAGGGCTGGCCCCCCTGTGCCAGGCTATCTCTACTTTCACCAGCTGCCCAGAAGCTGAATCTTCTGACATGCAATCCCTGCGCCCTCTTCTACCCTCCCCTTCTACCAATTACCCCTATAGCTTTAGGCCCGCATCTGTTCCTAAGCCAATACAAATTGAGGCAGGAAGTAGATTGTGCTGCAGTGAATCTTGGAATTAAATTACTTGAACAAGATCCACTGATCTGGCCTCCAACAGCTGGGCCCCTGAATGTCCATTTTTACCAACCACATGAGAAATCCAGTGTGTCTGGTGTGTGCTGCTGTGTGCCTCAGTAGTTTCCATTTTATGATACCCCCTAATGACAGTATGTGAGAATTTTACTACCTTGGAAATTAAATAAAAATGAATATTCCTTGAGAGTTAATACTTTAAATAATAATACTAAAATCAACTCAAAATGGATTAAGGATTTAAATATACACCCTGAAACAATAAAACTTCTTAAAGAAAACATAGGAGAAACACTTCAGGAAATAGGACTGGACACAGACTTCATGAATACGACCCCAAAAGCACGGGCAACCAAAGGAAAAATAAACAAATGGGATTATATCAAACTAAAAAGCTTCTGCACAGCAAAAGAAACAATTAACAGAGTTAAAAGACAACCAACAGAGTGGGAGAAAATATTTGCAAAACATACATCTGACAAAGGATTAATATCCAGAATATATAAGGAATTCAAACAACTTTACAAGAAAAAAACAAGCAACCCAATTAAAAGATAGGCAAAAGAGCTAAGTAGGCATTTCTCTAAGGAAGATATACAAATGGCCAACAGACATATGAAAAAATGCTCAACATCACTCAGCATCCGGGAAATGCAAATCAAAACCACACTGAGATACCATCTAACCCCAGTTAGGATGGCTAAAATCCAAAAGACCCTGAACGATAAATGCTGGCGAGGTTGCAGAGAAAAAGGAACTCTCATACATTGTTGGTGGGACTGCAAAATGGTGCAGCCTCTATGGAAAATGGTATGGAGGTTCCTCAAACAATTGCAGATAGATCTACCATACGACCCAGCCATCCCACTGTTGGGAATATACCCAGAGGAATGGAAATCATCAAGTCGAAGGTATACCTGTTCCCCAATGTTCATTGCAGCACTCTTTACAATAGCCAAGAGTTGGAACCAGCCCAAATGTCCATCATCAGATGAGTGGATACGGAAAATGTGGTACATCTACACAATGGAATACTACTCAGCTCTAAAAACGAATGAAATACTGCCATTTGCAACAACATGGATGGACCTTGAGAGAATTATATTAAGTGAAACAAGTCAGGCACAGAAAGAGAAATACCACATGTTCTCACTGATTGGTGGGAGCTAAAAATTAATATATAAATTCACACACAACACACACACACACACACACACAAAAACCGGGGGGGGGGGAGAAGATATATCAACCACAACTATGTGAAGTTGATATGACAAGCAAACAGAAAGGACATTGTTGGGGGTTGGGGGGGAGGGAGAAGGGAGGGAGGTTTTGGTGATGGGGAGCAATAATCAGCCACAATGTATATCGACAAAATAAAACTTAAAAAAATAAAAATAATAAAAATAATAAATAAATAAATAAATAATAAACCAGAGCAGAGAGAACAAAGTCACGGGAAAGGCAAAGAATGGCTCCCCTCTAATGGGAGTTTATTGTAACTTGATTGTCCATATCAATTCATTGAAAGACTGTATCTATCAAAATAAAGGAGAGCTAGTCATGGAAACAGGAAAAAGAACAGCTGCAGGAAGATGACTGTTGGTAATACTAACCCGAGAACACTCAAAGAAATGTACGCTCCCAAAGTCAAATGATTCCCTTCCTAAGAAAAGTGTCCCTCTTGTGAAGAGAGATGCAAGGCGTTGCAGGCAACAATATACAACATGTTCTAGATCCGCTCATAGAATATTTCTGTGGGAAAGTGGATGTATTTCATGGCTTAATGCCAATAAATAATTTACACAACTATTCACCTTTCTACTAATTCTATACTTACCTACTTACCATCTAATTATGATTTGATTTTCCATTTAGTTATTTCTACAGGCAAACATTTACTGCACATATAGATGGTAAATGTCATTGGTGTTTGTGACAGTGATTTTTCAAGATGACTTAAAGTGGTTTTTGAATATTATTTTATTTATCTTAACGTCAGACTGCAGCTTAATATTTGCTGATGTAACTGTTCTGTGCAGCGTGGCAGTTAAACATTTACTTCTCACTGAATTTTTCAAATCAGAATTTACGTGTCTCCTATAGTCTTCAGTGCATTTTAGTTAGAATCATTTAGTCTCATCACTTGTTTCTCTGGCCACCATCAAGAAGGGGAAATTGCACATTTACTGCAGAGGGCAGACCCTCTAATTGAGGCATTTCCCAGGGAGGCCATACCCAGTGCAAGGCAGCCTTCCCTTTATGGCACTGTGGTCAATTTCATTCTTCTGAATCAATTTTTATTTACATTGCCTGCTCTAAGATAGGACTGGGCTTCTCTTTGCTCCCAACACCTTGGTTGCTGTAGTTCCTTGGCATATTATGTATCCGGTCCCTTCCTCTGCCATGATTTGAGCCACGTGACTGGTATTCAGATGTCTAGAAACAAAGCTTTGGTTTGACTGAACTGATGATAAACCTGCCCAGTGCCTGGTTCAGGAACTGTGCTATAGCCTGTCCTGTCCCCTTGGACTCTTGGCTGGGAACCTTTAATAGAGGGAATAAAACTACGTGATGCCTCCTGGCCACCTACTGTTTGACACCTCGCTGGATTTGTCCTCTGGTGTCTGATATTACTAGAAAGCTGAGCAGGCACTAATAATGCTATGGTTTATGCCTGACCTTTTCAGATCTTTCAAAAGTGCTTCTTAGACTGTTTGTCCTCACCAAAGCCAGCATGCGTGGTTAGATCAGTTTTTTTCAACACTTCCTTCTGCTTGGTTCCAGTTTCCTTTCCCTTTCTGATGGCAGAGGATCTTAAATGCCAGGCCAAGAAATATGTATATACTTAAGTTGTGTCAAGTCAGCAGGAAAGGATGTGCCCCCCAAGATGAATAAAGCAAAAAGTGTAAAATAAATTGAAAAGGGAGGACATTTTTAGACAGGGACCAGATAGTCTAAAACAGGAGTCAGCAAACTGAATTGTGAGCCAAATCTGAACCAACACCTGTTTTTGTAAATAAAATTTAATTTTGACACAGCCATGCTTGTTTTTTGAAATATTTTCTACAGCAATTTTTTTGCTACCACAAAAGAGTTGAGTAGTTGCAATAGAGACCATATGTATGTAAAGCCTAAGAAATTTACTGTCCGGCCCTTTATAGAAAAAGTTTGCAGACTTCATCATCCCCATGATGATTATGAAGAAAAGGATTAGCAATAAGAATGAAAGAAAAAGTACTAATGAGGGGCATTGAAGAATTTTTATTGCAAGTTTGCTGATAAACATCTGAGAGGTTTTTATGTCCAAATCCATATCAGATATTACTTCCAGCTTTTGGAGTAGTTTTGCCAATGTGAGCTACAGGCACTCCCGAACCAGTGGTAAAAAAAAAAAAAAAGAAAAAAAAAAAAAAAAAAAAAGAGCCTATTCTGACATTCTAATTTGTTAAAAAATAATAACTTATTACCTTTGAAACTTTTCTCATCTTTCATATGAAACTCTAGGTTTTGGGGAGTAAACCCAGTTGATTTAATGGCAGGTATAGTGGAATAATTTGAAATACTGAGGGCAGAAGAAATGTTTTAAGTGTTTGCTGAAGTAGAGCTTCAAGCAAAGTGGGAAAAATTATACAGTTCTGAGGAATAAGAGCAACGGATATTTTTTAATTCACTGGAGCAAAATAAAGCTTTCTGGAAATATAGACAGATAAGTGGGCAGGTGAATAGATAGATATATAGACAGTTTCTATTTTTAACTGAAATTTTTCTCTCCACAATCCAATCTATTTCTCTTTTTGCTGTGACCTTTCCCCTATTAATTTATTAACATGCACTGTCTCAGGGGATAGATTACATAGAGTATAGAAGACAAAATGTCAATATCTTGGCATCTGAGTTCCAAAATAGACTCTTGAGACTCATAGCAGAGACAGATTCTTGAAAGCCAGGGTTTTTGACCTGTAAGGGTCAGAATATTGTATTTCTAAAAGGCTAAGCCTGGAAGACATCTAGTTTCTGCTGTAACTAATAGTTTGGAAATATAATAGGAGTTTATCCTGGAGATTAGGTAAGTCTTATCCTAGCTGGGGGAGGAAAACTGGAGAGGCTATGACTTTGTTTTAAACTTGTATTGAGAAGGTGTCACTCTCCTAAGATAATCTGGGAACTGAGCTAGCAAGTTCTAGAACCTCCACCTGCACTTGGGGCAGGGAGGCGCAGTATACTGAAGGGACCTGGTGTCTTGTGTTTCAGAGAGTGACTGGGGAATTGGTAAGCCTTGTAGAGAGGTCCTGTGTTCTGGACCATACCTAATATACTGAGTAGCAGTGTCATAGAAGTCACCTAGCTAGATGGGTTGCAGGGCAGCTCCACAGAGTTTTAGGACAGTAACCAGTTGTTTCCCCTATCCCTTAAACACGGTGCAGATGTAGCTGAAAGAGCACTGAAGAATCAAAAGTCCTTGTTGCTGGAAAGAGGAGGATTTAGAACTGTGACCTAATGAAGAGAGACTAGATGGCACATAGACTGTCTTGTTAAAGACCAACGAGGATAAATGGAAAATGTATTGTGAAGAAATAATGTGGGAGAGGACTCTCACCCTCCCCAATGTGGTACTGCTTGAGTGGAACCGAAACTTGTATACAATTCTAAAGCTAAAGGAGAGCGGGGGAACTATCTGACTGAAAAATTCTAATTTGTCTGAGAAACTATTAAAGGATTCTAAAAATTCTTATTGGAATGTGTTTACATTGAATGGAATAAGATTAAGTTCTTGCCCTATAGACAAAATGATTATCTTGAGGTAAGAAATAATAGTATTTAAAAAACATACAGCAGAAATTTTGTGCTCTGAATATTTGTACTCACCATTTATGTATCAAGAGAATTTTCAAAAGTTGTTTGCTTTTAGGTATTAAGATTGACCATATTCCTTTTCATATATATTGTCCTACATGTAATACATTTTTACAAAGGATATATATTATTTTAATATATATGAGTAGTGATATGTTCCAGAAGTACTGGGTTGGCTTTAAAGCAATAAAAAAGTATGCAAAGATGGTACAAATAGAATTTTGGTAATGTCTGTATACTTAGAACATGACTCTCAGTTGTGACTGTTCTGTAAAAGGGATAGCATCTCTCTTTGAGTGCACACACAGGAAGGTGTCTCTTTCAATCAAGCAGGATAACAGAGATGCCCTGAAAGTACGTATACAGCCCAGCAACCTGGGGGAAGAAAGGTGGTATAACAAAGGGGTGTTTGTTATTGCTGTTGTTAGGTCATCCAAGCTCATTAATGAGAGAGAACAAGACAGAAAGAATGTGTGTGTGTTGAGTGGGGCAGGGGGGGTGGGGGGGATGGCAGAAACCACAGTGGTCCCAACAGGGAAATTACACAAGACTCTTTCCCCCTGAGCACCACTGCTGTCATAGAGGACACTCTGATACACCAAATAAATCGCCCTGATGTATCATCTCATGCTTGTCTTTTTTAGTGTTAAAACAACCATAAACAAAACCAAAATTTCATTCTAACATTTTGCAGATTTATACCTTTAATACTCTCATTAAAAAATAAAAAGAACCTTGAAACTGACCTAGAGTTTCTTTTAATGGCCCAATGGAGAACTGTTTTTCCAATAAGCATAAAATGCCTTTATCAATATTAATTTTCTAGATTATTGATGATGATGTGAAAATTTATTGTTACAATGAGCAAAAATATTTTGAGGACACAGGGAATTTTTTGCTACAGGTGCTGAAGTGAAATTGCTTATGGAGAGAACACTTGGCAGCACATTAAGAGTGCAGTTTACTAAAATTTAATATTTCTATTTTAAGTTGTTTTATAATACACGTACTAGAATAATATAGTGACAAATAATGACATGTAACATGTGATTTATGCTAATTTACTAAAAATGAAAATCATGTGTGTGGGGGGATATTAGATAATTCATTGTCATATATTTACAAATATTCTGGGAAGTGGAGAAGTTTATTCCTGTTGGATAGGAGACCCCAAAAATACATAAATCAGTTATCATAAAACTAAATGAAAAGAAGCTAGAATTGAAATGTTTTTCTTCTACTCCAGTGCATATTTCAGGTATAATTATTACCCAAAGGGGCTACATTACATGGTTGATTTAGGTTACCTAAGAAAAAAGAATTTTATACTTCAAAGTTCAATAGGAATAGGCAATGACAATTTATGTCTTTACTGCCAAAGAAACAGGGAGCTTTAGGAAGAAGATTAAATGTAATGATAGTTTAAAATCTTTCAGTATTACTAATAAAATTGTCAAAATTGAAAACTAAGACTATATATAAGGGAACTTGCATAAACTTTAGAAATAAAATATATTAAACTGGAGTTGGTAATTTATTTCTACCTGAACAAATTTATTGTTTCTATGTTATTAATAAAACTTGCTTTATGGCATTTTTCTTCTTTTTTTCTTTTTTCCTTTATTCCTAGACTTCCTATCTTATTGGCCACAGGTTGAAACTTACTGACAGTTGTATGTATGTAAGTAACAACACCAATGACACCCCATTAGGTAAATTCTTCAGAAATGCAACATTTAGCTATGCATATTAATAGTAAATGTTTATGGAACAATTTTGTACCTAATATTTTGCCATGTTGTAAGAGTTTTTACATTTCAAATAATCACTTGATCCTCAAAATAACTCAATCAGTTAGGGAGTTGGGTGCTATTCCCACGTAATAGAGGAGACACCCGAGGACCAGAGTTGTGTACCTAGTTGGTGCTGAAGCCAGACCAAGGCATTATGTAGGCATACCTTGTTTTATTGCATTTCACTTTATTGTGCATCCCAGATACTGCATCTTTTATGAATTGAAAGTTTGTGGCAACCCTGCATCGAGCAAGTCTATCAGAGCCATTTTTCTGACAACATGTGCTCACTTCATGTCTCTGTCACATTCTGGTAATTTTCACAATATTTCGAACTTTATTATTATATCTATTATAATGATCTGTGATCAATGATATTTGATGTTAGTATTGTAATGGGTTTGGGGCATCACGAACCATGCCCATATAAGACAGTGAGCTTAATAGCTAAATGTTGTGAATGTTGTGACTGCTTCACCGACAGCCGTTCCCCCATCTCTCCCTGTCTCCTCAGGTCACCCTATTCCCAGAGACACAACAATATTGAAATGAGGCCAGTTGATAACCCTACAATGGCCTCTAAGTGTTCGAGTGAAAGGAAGAGTTGCATGTTTTTCACTTTAAATCAAAAGCTAGAGATGATCAAGCTTCATGAGGAAGGCATGTCGAAAGCTGAGATTGGCTGAAATCTAGGCCTCTTGCATCATGCAGTTAGCCAAATTGCAAATGCAAAGGAAAAGTTCTTGAAGGACATTAAAAGTGCTACTCCAGTGAACACATGGATATAAGAAGCAAAACAGCCTTATTGGTGTTATGGAGAAAGTTTTGCTGGTCTGGATAGAAAATCAAACCAGTCACAACGTTCCCTTAAACCAAAGTCTAATCCAGAACAAGGCCCTAACTCTCTTCAATTCTATGAAGGTGGAGAGACGTGAGGAAGCTGCAGAAGAAAAGTTTAAAGTTAACAGAGGTTGGTTAATGAGGTTTAAGGAAAGCAGCCACCTACATAAGATGGAAGTGCACGGTGAAGCAGCGAGTGCTTATGTAGAAGCTGCAGCAAGTGATCCAAATGATCTGGATAATGCAATTAATGAGAATAGACACACTAAACAATAAATTTTCAATGTAGATGAAACAGTCTTGTATTGGAAGAAGATGCCATCTAGGACTTTCACAGCTAGAGAGGATAAATCAATGTCTGGCTTCAAAGCTTCAAAGGACAGGCTGACTCTCTGGTTAGGAGCTAATGCAGCTGGTGGCTTTAAATTGAAGCCAGTGCTCTTTTACCATTCCACTAATCCTATGGCCCCTTAGAATTATGCTAAATCTACTCTGTCTGTGCTCTATAAATGGAACAACAAGCCTGGATGACAGCACATATGTTTTCAGCATGGTTTACTGAATATTTTAAGCCCACTGTTGAGACCTACTGCTCAGAAAAAAAGATTCCTTTTTCAAAATATTACTACTCCTTGACAAGGCACCTGGTCATCCACGATCTCTGATGGAGTTGTCCAAGATTATTAACATTAATATTCTTTTCATGCCTGCTAACACAACATCCATTTGGTAACCTATGGATCAAGGAGTAATTTCAACTTTCAAGAGTTACTATTTAAGAAATACTTTTCATAAGGCTGAGATGCCATTGATAGTGATTCCTCTGCTGGATCTCAGAAATGTAAATTAAAAATCTGGAAAGGATTCACCGTTCTAGATGCCATTAAGAATATTCATGATTCATGTGAGAAGATCAAAATATCAACATTAAAAAGAGTTTGAAAGAAGTTGATCTCAACCCTCATGGATGACTTTGAGGGGTTCAAGAAACTGCAGATGTGATGGAAATAGCAAAAGAACTAGACTTAGAAGTGGAGCCTGAAGATGTGACTGAATTGCTGCAATCTCATTATAAAACTTTAGTGGATGAGGAGTTGCTTCCTATGGATGAACAAAGAAAGTGGTTTCTTGAGATGAAATCTACCCCTGGTAAAGATGCTGTGAACATTGTTGAAATAACAACAAGAATTTAGAATATTACACAAACTTAGTTGATAAAGCAGTGACAGGGTTTGAGAAGGTTGACTCCAATTTTGAAAGTTCTACTGTGGGTAAATGATATCAGACATCATCACATGCTACAGAGAAATCTTTTGTGAGAGGACGAGTCAATAGATGTGGCAAACTTCATTGTTTTATTTTAAGAAATTGCCACAACCACCCCAGCCTTTAACAACCATCACCTTGATCATTATGCAGCCATCAATGTCTAATGAAGACCCTTCACCAGCAAAAAGATTACAACTCACTGAAGGCTCAGAGGACTGTTAGTGTTAGCAATAATGTGTTTTTAAATTAAAGTATGTACATTTTTTAGACATAATGCTAATGCACACTTAATAAACTTAAGTATAGTTTAAACATAACTTTTGTATGTGCCAGGAAACCAAAAAATTTGGGTGACCTGCTTTATTGTGATATTAGCTTTATTGCAGTGGTCTGGAACTGAACCTCCAATATCTCCAAGGGATGCCTGTATTTTCTTTCAGAAAGAAAAGAAATTTAAGGGAGAGATGGGGCTTTTTTAATGCTGAAGGACAAATTATAAAGTCATATCTAAGCAAGGTCTAAAGAGAAAACATTAAATTAACCTGGGTGTCTTTAAGTGTATTATTTTAATAGATTCCCAGATGTTCTTATTTTATCGAAATGGTAGATGTGTTCAGCAACATTGTCAGGTTAGCTTCTAAGAAGTTAAAAATTCTAGGCTTAAAGATCTGTTCTATTTTCATCTTTACCCATGTAATCAGATTTCACCCCTGCTTAAAAAAATCCTGGCCTTGGGAAAAAAATTGATTATATTTGAGTGTTTCATTTAAGGCACAATTCAAATACTATATTAAGGGTATATACCATTTTTATTCATCAAGTATTTACTGAGCACCTATCATATACCTACAGTATACCAGAAATTGTGTTAGACACAGCCCAACAGAAAAACAATCTATGCTTTTATGGTACTTAAAAGTTGAGAATCAATATTATACAAATAAATTATCAAATTAATTTATAATTAGTAACTATAGCTGTAATTGAAGAAAATTAAAAAATGTGCTAATCCAGGCAGCTGACTTAGATTCACACTCAGTGAGAAAGTGCTATTAAATACAAGACCTGGATGAAAACTAGGAATTAGGCTAGGTGGGAAAAAGAATTCCCAGACAGAGCTGGAGATGAAGTGGAGACATAGACAGCACCAAATTGTTGAGTCTTACAGGCTGGGCTGACAAGTTTGATTCTTTTCCCTTGGGAAAGTATTGAAGAATTTTGAATGGGCCATTACAAGGTTAATTTAGCATTTTTAGTTAATGTAACAGAGGGAAAATAGGTGGAAGGAGACTAGAAGGAGTCTAAATCAGAGATTATGGTGAATTATAGTAGAGCCATAGCTGGGGAGATAAAGACATGAACCTATATGTGACATATCTATATCACCAAAAAATGACTGCTGCAAGGACAAATACTAGTTATTGCTATTTTCCCGAGCTTATTTTTTTTGTTAATAAGTAACGATATTTTGGAATAAAATCCATCATTCAAAATATTAGAGATATACTATTGTTCCTATAACTTTGCAGATCTGATGCCAAATCTATGGAAAGAAGTTGAAAAGAAAATGCTGAAAGCATGAACTTTTCAAAAAATATGTGTGTCTGGCATAGTGTTCAAAAGAAGTGAGTCGCAGACTTGCTCGGTTTTGAGGCTGTGCAACAAAGTACCCAAAGCACAACAGTGTAAGTCCCATCCTCCCAGAATTTAGAAAGTTCGCTCTTTTACCAATTTTATTCCCCAGGTGTTTTCTGAGTATCCTCAGAGAAACCTGATGTGTTCCCCAAGTCGATCCTGGTGGCCACCTGCCACTTTAACCAACCAAAGGTCTCTAGACCACAGCCTGGCTTTTGTTGAGAGAATCCAGTCTTAAGACCAGTGGTTGTAAGACCAAATCCTCTCAACGGACTCTAACTCCTTTTCCATTTCTCCCATATAGATTACATTCTCTGGCTTCAGTTTCCCCATGGTGGTAAGTGAGTCTATAATCCTTAAAAGAGATTGTTTTGGAAGCCTTAACAAACGAGTGTTGCAATTAACAGAGAATAAAACTTGAAACTATAAATAGTTGTTCTCAGTCTACAACCCAAGCTACAGCAACAGGGGTCACACTTTCTCCCCAGCCTTTGGTCTGCAGCCTGGGTACCTGCATGTACAGAAGAAGCCTTCTTGCTCCCAAAGTGATTGTCCTCCAATTATTGCTCCCCTATCAGGAACCCAGCCCAGCCGCCAAAGAAAAAAATGCATGTGTCTTAGTGAAAAATATCCACAGGTGTACAACTTGATGCCCTGTGAAGACCATCTTAACGTTATTCTGCAGAGGGTGTTTACCTTTCTGATCATGAGTCTCTGCATCATAGATAGGGTAGATTTGTGCTTTACATTTGCCAGGCAAAAGGATCATAAAGTGATTTCCCCTGAACAAGACAATAATGGCCCTCCAGTGTGGTTTCAACCTTTAGAGAAACAGACACCTGACCAAAGTGTTAACAATTCTTGGGTCTGTATTAGTTTCCTAGGGCTGCTATAACAAAGTACCACAAATTAGGTGACTTAAACAACAGAACTTTACTGTCTCACAGTTCTGGAGACAATAAATAAAATCCTAGAAGTCTGATATCAAGGTGCCAGCAGGGTTGGTTCTTTCTGAGGCTTGTAAGGAAGAATCTGTTCTATGCCTCTTCCCACCCCTAATTTCTGAGTTTGTGGCAATCTTCAGTGTTCCTTGGCTTCTAGAAACATCACCCTGATCTCTGCCTTCATCCTCACATGGTGTTTTCCCTGTATGAATGCACATTGTCTTCTCTCTGTGCATGTGTTCAAATTTCCCCTTTTTATAGGGACACTATTTGTAGTGGATTAGGGGTCCACCCTACTGCAGTATAACCTCATCCTAACTTAACTCATTACATCTGCAACCCTCCTGTTTCCAAATAAGGTCACGTTCTGAGGTATTCAATGTTTGTGGGACTCAATTCAATCCATAACAGGATCTTCGTCTCATTGGAGGAGACAGTGTGAATTGTGTCATCTTACACAATAACTTGACTAACAAATCACCAGGAACCAAATCTTGAGTGCACTTGGCCTAAGATGAAAGGAGACCAGGGGGGAAAGCTGCCTCCTCCAGATCTGTAAGAAAGTCAGTAAAGAACTACGTGTCGCTGAGGAGAGGGGGCAGCCATAGGCAGTTGAGTTGTCCCAAGTTTAGTTTTTTTTCTTCTAATAACCTGATTGTTTTATTTTGGATTAAGAAAGTATTATATGGCCATTTAAAACATGAAGAACACATACAATTGTAGAGGAGGGGGGAAAAAAGCCATAAACCCAATACCTAAAATAATCAACATTTAAAACGGAATCATCTTGTTTACTAAAAATTAAAATCATCTTGTATTAACAATTTTGTATCCCTCTTACCACTTAATGCGATTATGAACATTTAAAAATATAATAATATGCTTCAATATTATGGTTTTTTTTAAAGTGACTACCTGGTATTTTCTTACTGGATACATAATTTCTTTAATCATTCTTTTCTGGTTGGTTATTTAGATGATTTCTGTATTCACATTAAAAATAATAGTGCAATAAGGATTTTTGTACATAAATCTTGTGTGCATCACTAATTATTTTTCTGTGTACATTCCTAGAAGTGGAGTCACAGGTCATATTTTTAAAGCTTTTGATTTGTACTGCAAATATAACTTCCCCAAAGGGTGATTTATATGTTACAATATGTCAAATGATACCTATTTTGCTCATCCTTTGTCGACATTGGATAAACAGAACATAAATTCTAAACTGAGGAGTAAAAAATCTCATTGTTGCTTTATTCGCTTGTTTTCTTTTTATAATAATGTTGAGCTTTTTTTTCCTGGACATTTTCATTTCTGTTTTGGTGAATTGTCTTTCACATTCTCTGTCCATTTCTCATTCAAGATTTTTGTTATTGTTATTTTTTTCTTACTGATTTGTGAAAGCCGTTTATGTATCACTCATATATGACACAATGTATGTTTTCTCCAGGATGTCATTTACCTTTTAATGTTGTTTATGGTTTGTCTTAATGTACAGAAATGTAACTTTTATGATGTCGGCTCTGTCATTCCTTAATGGTTTCTATCTTTGATTTTATGCCTTGAAATTGCTCTTTCAGCCCAAAAGCCAATAAAAATTCGTCTGTGTTTTCTTCTTGTTTGTTTTGTGTTTGCTCATTTTTTAAATTTTTTAATGCATTTAACTTTTTAGCTTATCTGTAATTCATTTTTGTGTGTGACATAAGGAAGGGAGCACATTTTTTTTCTTTTACATGAAGATTTTGGACAAAATATATCTAAAGCACATATTTCATAATCCTTCTTCCAATAATATGAACTGCCATTTTTGTCATATACCAAATTTTTAATCTACTAGAATTGGGTTTTAGGTTCTGCATTCTCTTCCATTGAGTGATCTTCAAGGTCTCTCATCTTTATAATCATAATTTTTGCCTCTTAATGTAGATGTAGTATCATTTTTAGTATTGTTGAAAGCAAGATATTTTGAAAAAAAATCATTTCCTGTTTTCTGCAGCAACTTTGATAAAAAGACTAAGTTATACTAAGTTCTCTAGTGTTTTCTTCCTTAGCTTAGAGAGTGGGTATTGCTTATCTCTGGAGAAGCTCTTATGCTGGGCTGTCTTTCAGCTCTTGGAAGTGGCTGCCGAGGTAGAGGTCATGGGAGCGGTCAGCAAGGGTGCAGGCACAGTCTGTGCATTGCCTGTAGAGAATTTACAAATAGCAACAGCAAAAACCTGATAAACATTGATCTGCTATGTATTATCATCATGTACCAGGAAGTTTAAGCCATGTTAATGATAAAATACTCCTCTCCTAAAAAATCTTTTGTTGAATGTTATAACCAGAAGTAAATGATAAATGTTTAGGTGATGGATATGCTGACTATTCTGATTGAATCGTTATATAATATAGGCATATATTGAAACAACAAATTATACCCCATAAACATACAATGAAAAAAAAATCTTTTGTTGGTCTAAGTTCTAAACAACTGCTATGGTTACTGCTGATTTTTAATAACATATGTGTTGCTTCAAATTTGTACATTTTATATGCCATAAAAAATAATGAAATACTGCTATTCACAGCAACATGAATGCCTACAGAGAAAATAATGTTAAGTGAAATAAACCAGGCACAGCAAGAGAGATACTGCATGTCCTCACTTATAAGTAAGAGCAAAACAAAACAACAACAAAAAAACCCACAAAAAAATAATAAATTTAAAAAAGAGAGATAGATAACAATCACAGTAATATATTGAACTTTCAAAAGAAGAGAACAAAACTGAGGCTACCAGAGGTGAGAAAGGGGGAAGGAGGTAAGGGAGGAATTGGTAAAGGGCCACAAAAATGATTACATTGTATAATGTTGAATATACTAATTATCTTGATTTGAACATCACATATGGCACACAGGTACTGATGATATTCAGTGCTGTACCCAACAGGAACTATGTCCCAACTAAAAAAAAAAAACTATGTCCCAGCTATGTCCCAATTAAAAAAAAATGTACATTTAAAAATTACTTATCATTGAATAAACACTTTATTCTCTACGGAAGGTAATTCAGACAACTCCAAATTATACAATCAGTTTCTAACACAGGAAGATCAGCTACATGTGCTCATTTCAAGAATAAATTCGTAAAGGTTTGCAATCATTTGAGCTTGCTTGGGGAGCAGTTTTCTAACTCCAGAGGAACTAGGTATTCCTGCATTCAAATAGTAGACACGAAATGAACAAGAGAGCACAGTGCTTGCTTGTAAATTGGAAGAAACAGAACGTGATGAATTTTCTGGTGAAGCTATTTCAGCGAAAATTTTTTGACTTGCAGAGAGATTTGAGAGCTACTAAAATTGATCCTGAAGAAACAAAGACATGTGTGATATTGCAGGTTCTGGAATATATTGTAAAATGAGAATTTTATAAATATCTGCAATACTTATCTGTACGTTTAAGATTTTTTCTGTTTGTATACGTTGCTTCATTTGAAAAAACTTTTTGAAGTTAAAGTTAACATAAATAGTTTTAAGCCAACTTTGAAGAACTATAGATTTACAAGGCTGCATTGTCTATGAATGTGAATATGTGAAGAAAAACAGTTTTGAAGATTTTTTTACTAATTTGTAGAAGCTAAGGCCTGAAATCCAAAACTTTAATGTTTTTATTCATTACCATAGCATACTAACATGTAGGTTTATGTTTTATTTCTATTTATAAATATTGCTCCATTTCTTATTTTCCCTTTTGGTATTGTAATTTTTATTTGTTTTTAATTAATTAGTTTACTTATTTTTATTTATTTATTTATTTTGTGACCGGCCGCACTGCGCTCAGCCAGTGAGCACACCGGCCATTCCTATACAGGATCCGAACCCCCAGGCGGGACCTGTCGCTGCGCTCCCAGCGCCGCACTCTCCCGAGTGCACCACGGGGTCGGCCCTTAGTTTACTTATTTTTTACTGGAATAATTATATGATAAATTTAGTAAAAGGGAATTTTCAATATCTGTGATTCTTTTCTGGACATTATCATAATTTACTTCGTTTCATGATTATTACTGAAATAATTTTATTGCATAGAAAAGAGGGTGTTAAGAAGTGCTCTCCTCCATGTTTTAAATATGTTATGTGTGCTGATGGCTCTAGGCAGCTCCCCTTTCAGGAGGAAACCTTCCCACCTTCAGCATGTCTGGCTGTCATCTGAGAGAGGCGCCTCTACTGCTCCTGTATCACCTGTTCCTGCCCTGTGGCCTGCACTAACTCCCCCCCCCCCCCCCCCCCCGATTTAGAGAAGGGAGGGATATTCTGCAATGTCTTCCACTAATTTGACCAAGGATGCTTCCTGTAGGCCAGCCCCATACATATCCAAGTGTCGGTATAAAAATGGCATTCTTCCCAGTTTACAGTGCTATTGTACGTTTCTACCACTCTCCTCCCAATTTTACATTTGTAGGTTGTTTCCAGGACTTTGCCTTTCCACACTGATCATTCACAGCAGGAGCGAGAGCACAAACAGGCAGCTAGAGACTATTTCCAGCATAAAATGTGACTAGGTAACCCAAGGTGCTTTTCTTGGGTATGGAAAGTGGGCAAAGAGGGAATGCTTTTCTGAGGGGTAAAAAAAAAAAAAAAACTGGGATGATGCTTAAGCCTCCTGTGTTATATCTATCTCTGGTAATAAGAGTTTGGGTTTTGAAATGAGTGGTTGGAATACATTTTTTTTGATGAAATATGCACAGAAGTTTAGAGCTAGAGCTTACAGTCCAAGCCCTTCATTTTATAGATGAAAAAATTAAATCCCAGAGGAGTCAAGTCTCTTGAATTAATTCCTCAGTGTAGTTAGTGGCAGAATTGGAACCAAAACTCAGATCTACTTACTCCTAATGAAACATATTTTCTAATAGAGATATTGTTGCGCTCACATCGATGTCACTGCTTCTTCCCCCTGTTCCCCATTCCTGCCTCCTGGTTGTTGTGGGGATTAAGTACGATAACACATATTAAGAATGTGCCTGAACCTCAGAAAGCTCTAAAAAACCCTGGCAGCCTTATGGTTATTCTCATAAATGTGCCAATTGATAGAGGTTTTAAAAGGATGCAAATGTACCTTTTTGTACAGTTCTGTATGGAATACAGCCTTTTTTCTTTTAGAGAGATATTGATATACTTCTGTTCCAATAAACTAATGTTCTTATCTCAAATGACTTTTTTGGCAGGAACAAAAATTAACATGTTAATGTAAAAAAAAAAAGACATGGGAAGATCTTGACACAGGGAATAGCAGAATATCTTTAAAAGTTGTCAAGAGTTAAATGCCAGCGCCCCATTTCTATTTCAAAAGAAAGCATTCAGCATCTTTATAATAATCTTAAATACACAGGCAGTTAATTGTCCATCATCATAAGCTCTCCCATTCTCCTACTTCTCTATTAGAAAAGTTGTTAGTCTTTTTACGAATTCCTGCTTTATTGATTCATTCCTTCCCTCAAACAAGTATTAACTGAAACATGATTATGTTCCTACTCTGTGGTTGCAACAATGAATATAAGTACATCTTAGAGAAAGAAACAAAGGCAATTATAATAAATTGAGAGAACTATATAAAAGAACTATAAAAAGAACTAGAGCAGCACAACTAAGGTGTTAGAGAAGCAAGAAAAAGAAAATTTAGTAAAACTTGAAACATTCAGATCTTCCATTAATACGTAATTCTATTTTGGTTGCTAGAGGCTGGGAAGGGAAGGGTGCGGGGGGGATAAGGAGAGGTTGGTTAACAGATACAAAATTACAGCTAAATAGGAAAACTAAGTTCTAGTGGTCTACAGTAGGGCTAGGCCTCTTGCAGTTAACAACAACTTATTTTATGTTCTCAAATGGCTAGAAGAGAGGAGCTCAAATGCGCTCATCACAAAGAAATTATAAAATTTTTCAATGATGAATATGCTAATTATCCTGATTTGATCATCACACATTGTATTCATGTACTGAAATATAACTTTGTATCCCGTAAATATGTACAATCAATATGTGTCAATTAAAAAATAAATACACTTTAAAAATAAGCAATTCTGTTAAAACCATTTAGTGAGGGGGAAAAAGTATTTATTTATTGCTTAAACCAAAAGTTTAAAAATCATCTTTGGAGTCTGGCAACCTAAAGATTTTAGTCTATCTGGACTGAGAATATTGGAAAATGGCTACTATTTAAACTTATTTGAAATTGCTCCCCTGATTAATTCTTCCCTTTGTGAATGTGATACTGGTTTCTTTGATTTGGGAAATAATGAATAACAAGCTGGAGTCTAAGTATACCGTTTGAGGGCCAATAAAATATTTCCCATTGCTAAAATTTTATCTAGTGAAACTGAGAGACAGGTTGGAATCTTTGGATGTATTAGGAATATGATCGATAGTCATGATTAAAGGTCAACAGTAATATAATGAGGCAAAGACTGTCCATAGATAGGGATTTGGAAATGAGGAAACTATGAAGGCCTTGCAGATAGGAAGATTAGATAGGGAGGTAGAGAGCATTTTTATGACTCATCTTATTAAAACATATGATTTTTACTGATAACGCTAAATGGCTCACTATTCCTAGAGACAGCACATAAAATATATTTCCAGCTTGTTAAAAAATAGGGGAAAGTAAATAATTAGTGCTATTATCCTCAATTGTGAGAATGAGGACCACAGAGGAATTATTGTATGATACTCAATTATGAACTAATAAAAAAAGAACCTTATTTGGTAATGAAGAAATCATTCCTTTCTGTGGGTGAATTTCAGTAATAAATTCTGAGGACATACAACCTGAATGTACATGAGTAAGAAATACCAAGAAGCTTCAGCTCAAGATGGTGGAATAGACAGTCCCCAGCATCACTCTCTCCCACAATCAACCAGTTTACAACTGTAAAAAAGCAACGACAGCCAAGCTGGGGCCACTAGAGCTCAGGGGACGAGGAGGAGACACCTATGGAGTCCATGAAGGGGGAGAAGCCACGATGAGAGAAAGAAAAAACTGCTCTGTTTCCAGCCCTGGCAGCTTCCAGGCTGTCGCTGTTGAGCGCACAGAGCAGGAGCTGGCAAAAGCCGCAGCTGTGCCCTTCGGATGAAGTTGCTTGGAGGCAGCAGGGCAGAAGAGGGCCATGGTGGCCCCAGGACAGCAGGACCACTAATAGGGTTCCCATGGACCCATATAGGACTGAGGAGCCACAGCAACTGAAAAAAAGGAGCCACTCAGAGGCCAGTGAGTCATGGCAAGGGACCCACACATGGCCTGTCCCATGGGAAGTGTTTGCAGTACAGGCAGTCGGGGAGATGGGCCCACTGGTAGAACACTGGGGCACAGCAAGGACAGCTGATCTGCACCCCAATCAGCACAGGGACACTCAGAGGAGACTGGTCGGGAATATAGAATTGCATGGGGTGTTGTTTGATGAAAAGACTCAGGTCCAGACCAGAGTTTCTACACAACCCAGGTGCACCAGATATCTCTAGAGATGGAACTACCTGTAAAGTCAGCCATTAAACCCTGAGCTGCACAAAAACCTTCCCTAGGCAATCAGAAGCAAAGCAGCAATTTAGCTCAACCAAAGAGCTCTAGTACTGTCCCCACAAGAAGTTCCCCCATTTTAGAAGTTAGCAAAGGACAACAAAGAAGTTCCAGAGCAGAGTTTAAAGGTGGGAACAGCAAATAATTGAACACAGAAATGAAGGAAAAATCAAAGTACCCGCAACCAGAGACAAAGTTTGATATTAACTAGTAAAGGTCTCATTTCACCAAAGAACACATATAACACCTAGAAGGACCAAAAGTCCCCTGGGCTACCAATCCAGAAAGTGGGGAGAGCAGGGGGTCTCAGCAATGCCCCCCAACACCCACACCAATCCCAAGGGGGGAGTGATGAGGTCCTTGGTCACGCCCCCCCAACACGCACAGCCAGTCCAGTGGCAACCACTGAGCTGCTACAGGAAGTGCCCAAGGCTCTCTCAATCTGTGGTGGGTGGTGCTGAGGGCCTCGGCCATGTCCCCCCAACACCCGCAGCCAGACCATCAGCGATCACCAAGCTGCCACAGAAAATGCCCTGGGTTCCCAATCTGGGATGGTGGGGGGGCGAGGGCTTTTGCCACACCCCACTGATATCTGCATCCAGCCCAGCAATGACCAATACACTGCTGGAGGCCCCCGGGTCTCCCCCGTGGGAATGAGGGGGGTGCCACAGGCCTCAATCCCACCCCTCCTCCTTCCTCCTTCTTCCATCACATTTCCTTCCCCTTTCTCTTCTCCCCTGCAACTGCTGCACAACAACATCCTAGGATGTAAAAATAATATTAATAAAATTACATTTAAAAAAAATTAATTATTATGATGATGTGAGCATCACATATGGCACATGAGGACTGATGTTCAACTCTGTACAACCAACTTCGTTACAATAAAAATTTTTAAAAATAAAAAAAAAAGAAATACCAAAAGGTAATTAAGAAGAGTTAGAAATATGACATAATTAAGGTAGAAGGCAAAAGGATGAATGAAACTAGGGAAAGAGATAAGAAATAAGAACACTCAAAAGCTATCAGGTGTCCTTGTTGTATACAATATACATGCACAGGGGCAGCAATGAAGACAACATGAACACTGAGAGACACTGGGGAATATTTTATTTCCTGTGGACAAGCACATATTCAAAAACATAATGAATACATGGGTTATTTTTAAAATATACCATTGATACGACTACTGATTACTGGAAATGAATAAAACTTTACCTAAAAGAGAATGAAAATTTTGAGACAAATTGAATAATATGAATACATCTTCAAGAATTTAGACCACAGATTTCAAACTCACGTTGGTCATAAGCCAAAGCAATATGCAAGAAGATAAATAAGACTGCACTTACCGTAGAAACTCAAATTCTATTATTTTGAAGTCTGTATGCAGAAAAAAATGAAATAAATCTTAGGGGCCTCTTAAGGAGGCATACTTCTTGTGATACTTTACCAGCTTTATCATACTTGGTGGCACCCTTGGCGATGAGTGGAGGAAACATTCAGAGAGAAAATGAGAAGAGTGTTTTCCATGCTCTTGGCAGTCTGATTATCTCTCATTTTCACTCTCCTACTTTCAATCCACATAAACACCTCATTTTTCTCTTCCTGCAAAAGTGTAGAGTCTCATCACTTTTCTAGATATAAAACAAAGATGGTCACTCTATCAAATTTTATAAAAATATTTTAAAGTATAAAGGATTTATAAAATAATGATTGTGGGTGATAATATACACCAGTCACTGTCTGTGGGCATGTTTCTGTATTAAATCATGTCATTTTCACAACAAGCTGTGAAGAAGGTGCTTTTTTTGGGTGAAGAAATGTAAACACAAGGATAGGGAGGAACTTGTCCAGTACCACACAGCTGCCAAGAGGCGGGACCAGGATTCAAACCCAGGCCAGCTGATTTCACATCATGCCACCCTAATGCCTCTTTAATGTGAGTAAAAATGAATTAAGCATTAAAGAAAATCTTTTTTATGTTTATTTATCATTAGTTTCAGATATAAATAACATAGAAACCCTTTTAATTTTCTTGTTTAAAAACAACCTAATCCTCTCTGCTAATTAAGGCCTAGATATTTTTTCTTCTATCTCTCACACCATTTTTTTTTAACCTCTTCAAAACCTGAAAATGTCGAGTGCATTTTAGAAATGTAACAAAGAGAGTTTGTGAAAAATATCTAATTGGAGGGCAACCTATCTCTATCAGTGGGAATCAGGTTGCTCAGGTAGAGACTATTGAAGTAGCTTATATACACAGGGAAACAAATTTAAGAAACAAATTTAGTTTCTTTCATGGAAACTAAAATGACAAAGTTCAGAGAAGACAGTCTGAAGAAAGCACAAAATCATTAGAGACCCAGGATCTGTCTGTCTTTCTGTTCTTGCTGGTTGTCTTCCATCTGCAAGATAATTGTACTGTGAAATATCACCGTGGGAGTTCCATGTGCATCACTGGGGGAGAGACAGAGGGAGAGAGAGAGAAAGTAACAGAGTACTTCCCTTTTAAAGAAACTTTTTAGAAAATCCACAGAACACTTCCTCTTTTCATTGACCAGAAATGAGTCACATGGCCACAACTAACTATAAGAAAGTTGGGAAATCTAGTCTGTTCACTGGACACATTGCTACCCTGAATAAAACTGGAGTTCTGTGACAAAGAACAGTGAGGATGGATGTTGCTGGAAAGAATTAGTAGCTTCTGCCACTGCGTCATTAAGAAACATAAGGGCAACCCGACTGCCATGAGAAAGAGGACTGGGAATCAAAGCTCAGTTTGGAAATCCACTCTAAACTGAGAAGAGTAAATGGGAGGCAACTGGGTGCTGCACAACTGGATTAGATTTATTTGTGATTAATTATAACGAATTAATGTTTTTAATTGTTGGGGGTCAACTTGTACTTAAAGGGGCTTCTTATAGGTTGGATTTACATAGGAATCATTACTTTAAAATTCTTTTAGGAATGAAAGAAAGCCCAGATTTAATTATTCTATTTTTGCATTCCCTGAAATGAATGAGACATGGACTCAGCCTTCCCTTTCTGCTCCTAAGAATATAACACAATGGCTTAGAGGCAAGGGGAAAACCTCTCTTCCTTTCCTTTGTTTTCTTTGTCTTAAACCACCATCTCTGAGTACCAAGGTATGGTGGAGACACATACCAAAGAAATCAGTAGGTGATGACTCTCCATTTTTTAAATCTCACTTCAAATTATAGACATGGAACTACAACCAGATAAGGACATTTTCATAAAGGCTTTACTTCCGTGTTCCAATGGATGCTGATGAGACAGCATATGTATGCACAGCCATGTTCATCAACATTTATAACCTCCAGCAACTATAAAGTCTCATCTGTTGTATAAAGACTCTGTTCCCAGTGCCATTTGCCACTGGATGTTGATCACTTAACAGTTATAGTTAAAGGCAACAAGCTTTTGACTCCGAATCCTGTGCACTAAATACCTGTTCCCCATCAGACAATGCAGCTGACATTTTTCTAAGAGACGTACTTATTTTCTTAGGATTGTTCTTTTCCCCATGAACCCTGTAAAGTGTAGTCAGTGGATTGTGTGAGATTTCAACAAGACTCCAAGTTAAAAGGATAAGCCCTATAAGGCACTTGACATGTGAAAAGAGTCAGAGGAAGGACCAAGTTTGCCAATAACAATGTATCTTTAGCTGCCTCATCCTTTGTCATTCTGCCATGAGGAACCAGCATCCTCTGATACAATTGTTGGCATATTATCGTGACATTGTACTTAGTTTTCAGGTTCTTTTAAAAAAACAACTGTATAAGTCAGTTTCTGTTGCTTATAACAAAAACACAGAACTGGATATTTTATAAAGAAAATGAGATTTATTGCTTACAGTTTTGGAGGCTGGGAAGTCCAAAGTCCAGAGAACACATCTGATGGTGGTGACAGTGACCCAGGGGCCTCACATGGCAGGAAATGGTGGAGCAGAGAGAGAGAGAAAGCTCCTCATGTGCTCTCTTTTTAAAGCTCTCAGAACCACCATTAAACCATCAACTTCATCACCTCTTCAAGGCACCACCTTTCAATTACCATAATAGAATTTCTCACCCTCTAGGGTCACAGTGAGGATTAAGCCTCAGTGAGGTTGGGGGGGGCATCCAATCTATAGCAACAACATTAAACATCTGGTTATAAAAGTTATCCATATTACCGTAGTAAATTATAAATGTATAAAAATCACAAATAACAAATGTACATTATCAAGAATGACAAGCTGAAAAGTGAACCTGCCTATAGATACTAGTAGAAGATGTAAGATTTCTACACTAGGGAAGAAGCACAGCCTATTACACCAGATGAATATCAGCATGTTTTCAATCAGATCCTGAGCCTCAATTCCCACAGGGTGACACAGACAGCTCCCAATGGCACCTGTATACTCAGTGGGTTGGAATAGGAGAGGAATGCTGAGCTTAGGGAACCAGAATCTTTTTTTTATGGGCAATAGCCTGCCTGAACTTTGTCTCAGAGGGTGACATTATCTTTATTAAACTGGACGGTAAACCAGCCTACCCTTTGCTCCAGAGGGAGACACTATCTCTATTTTTCAAGGCTGTTCACAATACAAACATTCTAGGAAAGATCCATAAAAAACTGTCTTCCAACATACATAAACCAACTCCACAAAGGGGAAAAAACAAAACAAAACATTGGCATCTTGGTGTATATGTTTGAAGAAATATGTATTTACTTAAAAAAATTTAATGCTTAAATAATGCTATTTTATGACCTTAAGTGTATATTGTGCTTTTTACTCCATAATTTTATAATAATGTTGCAAAATACAGGTTTATTAATTTAAAAAAATAAATTTTTATTGCTGGGCATTGAAAATGTTTCTAAATTATTATGATCATAAGCAATACACATGTAAAATTTTTTGAACATAAATTTTTATGCCTAGATATGATAATTTCCTTAGGATAAGTTCTAAAAGTGATGTTTTTAGGCAAAAGTTAATGGTTATTTTTGAAGCTTTTGATAAATAATTTGCCAGATTATTCTAAGGAAAGATTGTTTCAATTTACACTTGTACCTATAATGTATAAAGGAATTTCCATTTTTATGAAAGCATTTTAATTTGAAAATAAAGCTAATATTAAAATATTAAAGCTGTTTGTGATTTCAATCATTAAATAAATGATTACTGTTCACAAACAAAACAATTAAACACTAGTTCCCTTCCTTTCCTAAGTGCCGTGCCATGATTTCCTTTTAATTGATAAAGTTTGGAATAATCAGTGTTCTGCATCTAGCAAGCACTCAATTAGGAGAGGGCTGGCAGTGCTGCTCCAAATCATCATCCTGTTTATTTTAGCAAATAAAAGTAAATGCTTTTTTACAAAAAAATGAATAATTCAATTAGAAAATGGGCAAATGACCTGAATAGACATTTCTCAAAAGAAGACATAAATGGCCAACCAGTATACGAAAAAATACTCAACATCACTAATCATCAAGGAAATGCAAATCAAAACCACAATGAGATCTCATCTCATCCCAGTTAGAATGGCTATTTTCAAGAAGACAAAAAATTGAAAATGCTGGTGAGAATGGGAAGAAAAGTGAACATTTTATGCACTCTGGTGGGAATGTAAATTAGTACAGTCATTATGAAAAACAGTACGGAGGTTCCTCAAAAAACTAAAAATAGAACATATGATCCAGCAATCCCACTGCTGGGTATTTATTTCAAAAAAAGGAAATTAGCATACCAAAGAGATATCTGTAACCCTGTTTATTGCAGCCCAATTCACAATAGCTAAGATATGGAATTGACCTAGGTGTCCATTGACAGATGAATGGATAAAGAAAATGTGGTACGTATACATACTGGAATATTACTCAGCCATAAAAAAGAATGAAATCCTGTTATTTGCAGCAACATGGATAAGCTTGGAAGACATTACGTTAAGTAAAATAAGTCAGGCACCGAAAGATAAATGCTGCATGTTCTCACTCATGTGGGTCCTATAAAAGTTGCACTTACACAAGGAGAGGGTAGAATTGTGGTTACTAGAAGCTGGGAGGTAGGGATAAGGAGAGGTTGGTTAATGCATACAAAATTACAGCTAAATAGGAAGAATAAGTTCTAGTGGTGTACAGTAGTGCTAGCATTATAATCAGCAATAATTTATTGATGTTCTCAAATGACTAGAAGAGAGGAGCTCAAATGCTCTCATCACAAATAAATGATACATTTTTTTGCAATAATTACCTGATTTGATCATCACTTATATACATTTATTGGAATATAGCTCTGTACCCTGTAAATATGTACAATCAATATGTGTCAATTAAAAAATAAATTTAAAAAATGTAAATGCTAAGCAAGATGTTAGACACAGGAAAATCAAAAGGGATAAGCTCCCTACTCTATAGGAGTTTGCAATCTAGGGTAAACTGTGCATAACAGAAATTCCAAATACAACTAGATGTAGTCTTTTTTACTGTTATCTGAAAATGTACTTTGTGTATGAAATTTACTTAGACTAAAATACATTTACACACACACATAAAACAATACAGTAAATGTTAGATTGCTTCATTTATTTATTTATTTTAAATAATTTTTATTGTGTATAATTAAGGTATATAACATGATGTTATGGCAAACAAATGGACAGTTAAAAGGTTACTATTGTGAAGCAAATTATCATGTCGATCATCTCACATAGCTACCTATTCTTTCCTGTTTTTGTGGCAAGAGCAGCTAAAATCTACTTATTTAGCATGATTCCCATACACAGCAAAATTTTATTACATTCATTTTATCGTCTCTGCATTTAAAAAATATAGTCAAGATTTGGCATTAGGAAAAGTTTCGTCTTTTTCTTTCCTATCACTCTTTTTAGAAAATTAATCATAACTATTTTTCACAAACTAATTTAATTTTAAAATATTAACAATTATTTTCATACTATATTATTTAAATTGTAGTATAAATAAATACTGTGTTTAAAGTATTTACATTTAAAGGGTGAATAAGTTTTTATTGTCCAGTTTTTCAGAGAAGAAGAAATTTATTTTACAAGGAACGTACATTTGTATTATTTCAGAACACAATGCTTTAGGATTATTATTGTTGAGACTTGGCCTGAGAAGAGAGAATGGAGGCCGGACGTCAAGGGCTAAATTCCATAGCTATGATCATTCTGATGAGCTGATTCACTGCTATTTACACCCTGGGGGAAGAAGCTTGCAATAGGGAGAAGCATGCAGACAGCATCCTAGGATAACAGCTTTGAAGAATTCATAGGATAGTGGAGAAATTGGCTAAACCACCCTATAATTTTTATTTAACGATTTTGCACTGCACTAGGGGGAGAAAGGCAGTTTCTCAAAAGTTCTTTGTTAGGAAAGAAGGAGGGTATGGTGCAGTAAAAAGAACCACAAAGGGAATGCCTATTGTTTAGGGTTGCTTGTCATTTTGTAGTTTTCCTGCACACACTCGCACACACACATCTGCGTGCGAAAAATGGCAAAAGAAAGAAGAGCAAGAGATCATCCTGGGATTATCCGATAAAGCAGAAACCCGACCAGAGAAGAAAACAACTGGCGAGCAAACCCCTGAGTGACTCTACGTTGCCTTTAATTCTCCTCTAATCAAAGAGAAGCACACGGTTGTGAGAGGTGGCCAGAGCAGGGGAGATTATGCAGAGTGACTTCATCCACAGAAATCTTGGCATGATTCCTAACCTCTTAGCCTGAGGGAAAATTTCTTAAATTTTAGTTGTGTTCTTCACCTGAGAGAATTGACGCCTTCAAGAGAGGACAAAACAGAGGCTAAGCAGCAATAAAATTATCCTTCTTGGATGGGTCAGGAGCTGCTTGATAACTTCGTCTACGCCTACATTAATCAGGGAGCAGCAGGGGCGTCTGCAGTCAAGGAGAGCTGAAGGTGGCAGGGCTCACAACTGCAGAGCTTCTAAAGAGAGATACAGAAGGCAGACCCTCAAAAGAGAAACCTGATATGGAACTATGAATAATGACTGTGTTTATCATGCTGTGTTGAGTGCAACTTTCACAATAAGCATGTGACGCTTTCATCATTAAGTAGCAAACAGTAAACTGATAAAGATATGGGATCAATTTTCACTAAATACCCTAAGAAGAAGCCATGATTTGCCTGCACTTCTGTAAAGATTGCAATTGGATTTCTTTTTTTCTTTTATTTAAAAGAATACATTCAAGCTGATCAGTGAGTTCATGCATCTGGGTAAATGGATAAGCAAATATTAAATTTGGTGTCACCATTTTCATTATTACTCATTTTAGAAATTCAGGTTTATAGGATGTATTCTAGCAGAGCGTTAAGGAAATCAGGCTATCTCCTGGTCATCAGACTTTATAGAACTCTGTCCAATACCCCCAAATGGATTAGATTTTAGCTCTGCAAACAGTCTTATCTCTTAAGAGCTAGGACCTGAAATTAAATTATATATTGATACTATCAATAGCAGAAATGTTATCTTGAGCCTGGAAGGCCAGAAGGCTGATTGAATCTCATTCATCACAGATGCACTTTGCTAGTGATGGCTGTGTTTGGGTGTGAGAGTGTGTTTATGTGTTATAACCAGTGGGCTGGTTAGCTGAGCTGGTTAGCACATGTGCTAATAGGAGCAGCAGGAAAAGCTCTGTGGCTCCATAAACCAGTTCACTCTGCTTTTTTTAGTGATGATTGATGGTGATTCAGATCCTATATGGGAGTCTCATATCCCACCATTGATCCCAATAATAGAACCAACTAGATGCATGAAAAACTTAAAGCTTTTTGTTTTTTAATAGATTCAAATATGTACAAAACCTAATAAAAGTCAAATGAATAAACCCTTCAATGTGCTGATGGGACATTTTCGAGATTCCACAGAGAACTTGCCATGCCCATTGCCTCCTTCTTAGGGATTTCTGTGCCTCATTAATTTGATCCAGAAATACTGGCATTCTTGAACTAGACCTGGAATGAATATAAACTACAATCTAACCATTTATAGTATAGTCAGATGCCTTAATGAGGGGGTCTAACATGAGAGCTAGGTCCGAAAATTAAGTAGCAAATCTGATGACATCCTCTCTTTCAGAGGGTTTTAAATATAAAATACACAAGGACGGGCACAAACGTATGAGTGATGCAGAAATAGAGCTTTACACAGAGAAAAGGTAGCAAGGAGAAGTAATAATGCAGTAGAAATTACGAGATAGCAGATGTCATGAACAAGCAAGAATCGTGTGGCAGATTGCAGGGTAGAGAATGTTTCATCAGGGGCAGCCAGAGCACAGGAAGTAGCAGCAGAGAGTAGCTGAATAACCATGCTGAGTAATCATAAAGGAAGCCTACTGCTGCGGGATCAAATGATAGTAAGGTCTTTACAGCCATGTTATAAACTGAACAGCATTTCTTTTCTCCACTGTGCCTAACTTTGTTATTGTGGAAGGATTCTGAAAGTTATTCCAGTCTCTTGGAAGCCTGGCAATACAGCTGTTTCTAATCTCTCTTACTTCCCTGTGCATGCTTTATATAAAACTATCACTTGACACAATCAGAGGGTGGCTTTGTACTTGCTACTTGAAAGGTCCTAACATGTGTGCATTATTTGCATTAACAAAGCTATTTTATTGCCTTACGAATTATTTTTTAACTTCCAGAGTTTCATCAAAATTTGCCCACAGTTGTCCCTTACTTCTCCCATTTAGGGTGCTATTCAATCACCGAGAAACAACAAACTCATCAAAGTCCTAAAATAAATTCAAAACATTATTGAAAATAATTTCATTCAAATTCATCATACATATTAAAAAGACTTTTGCTGTACTTGAGCATTGAGAAATCACTCCCCTTGGCTTTGGAATATTATATAATGAATAATATTTTGAAAGTGGCTCTGAAGGTGGTATTTGGGACAAATTTCATAAGGAAATGCATATACATTCAAGTTGTGCTGAGACAAGCCATGGGTAGAAGCACTTGGGATACACATTACTACCTAGTTTACTGATTATGCCTCTATATTTCTCCATTGGAAAGGTATTGGAAACCAAAGGAAATTATTGTGTCAATCCATGCTCATGAGGCTGTCTCAAAGGAAGATATATGAATGGCCAACAGACACATGAAAAAAATGCTCAACTTCACTCAGCATCTGGGAAATGCAAATCAAGACACTTTGAGATACCATCTCACTCCATTCAGGATGGCTAATATCCAAAAGACTGAGAATGATAAGTGCTGGAGAGGTTGCTGAGAAAAATGAACTCTCATACACTGTTCATGGGGCTGAAAATGGTGCAGACTTTATGGAAAATGGTATGGAGGATCCTCAAATAATTACATATAGATTTACCATATGACCCAGCAATTCCACTGCTGGGAATATACCCAGAAGAATGGAAATCATCATGCCAAAGGGATACCTGTACTCCAACGTTTATTGCAGCTCTATTAACAATAGCCAAGAGTTGGAACCAGCGCAAATGTCCATCATCAGATGAGTGGATAAGGAAACTGTGGTATAGCTACACAATGGAATACTACTCTGCTATTAAAAAAAAAAAAAAAGAACGAAATACTACTGTTCACAACAACGTGGATGGACTTAGAGAGAATTATATTAAGTGAAACAAGTCAGGCACAGAAAGAGAAAACCACATGTTCTCACTTATTTTTGGGAGCTAAAAATAAATAAACAAATAAATAAACACAAAAACAAATAAAGGGGAGGAAGAAGACACAACAATCACAAAAATTCCTTGAACTTTGTAAGTCAGGTGAACAGATATGATGTCGGGGGGAGGGGTGGGGAGAGGGTGGAGAGGAATGGGTAAAGGGGCATGAAAGTCAACTACAATGTATATTCAGGAGTAAAATAAAATAAAAAATAAAGTCACTCATTTCACACCCACACACACACCCACACACACACCCACACACACACCCACCCACACACACACACACACACACACACCCACACACACACACCCACACCCACCCACACACACACACAAAACACCTTTTCCCACTGTGTATATTATTTGAAGGCTAAATTTTATTCTATAGGGACACATATACTTTAGGTATAATGGAATGCAAAACAAATGTGGCTTGATATGCAGAAATCCATTTTGCATATCATGTATTTATATACTTTGATTCTGTATATGCAGGAAGATTAGAATTAGGCATTCATTCGGGATATAGGGAGAGAAACACATAAAAGAATAACTTGGTAAAAAGCACTTATCTCATAATTATGAGATGAAAGGAGGATAAAAAATAACTTAGAAAATTAAACGAGTTTCTTTTTATAGAGTAAATTTAAAATTAATAAATACTATGAATGCTGTTCATTAGAAAATAACATTTCTTTGGTTAATTGCTGTTTCGATTAAAAACTGAAGCATAGAATGAATGATTGTTAGTCTTAGCAGGGTTAGCTGTAGGTGGAACTTTGCAGGATCAGTAACTGGCAATATCAGTTAGAGCAGCCACAACCGAGGACAGAGAGGCACGTACAGCGGCCGTTGCAGTTTGCATCAGGAAAAGACTCTGATGCAATAGTGGCAACAGCAGCAATAGCCTCAGAAAAAAGCTGACTTTAATATCAAGGTCAAGGGCATGGAGCCCTGTACAAGCCAGTGGCTAAAACAACAACAAAAACAAAAAACAAAAAGAAAAGAAAAGAAAAAAGCCAGCCACCATAGAAAGAGCATCAGGCGCTACTGCAGACACATACAGGGATTTCTCTACTTGACTGTCCATCTGCACTTAAGAAGTCAAAAGTGACTTCTGTTGGTCAGAGCAGCAATGGTTCTAGTAGAAATGAAGTCTCAGCAACATGCTGTGGGGTGCATGTCGTGGGTGGGGAGAAAGGAGGGGAGCAGGAGGAACAATGCAAATATCTGTGCTTATAGCCCAAGACCTTGACTTCTCCCTGCTTGGTTATCTAGAGAAGGGAAAACGCTCAAACTGTAGAAGCAAACACAGCATGGGAAGAGAATAGGACTGGATTTTCTCTTTCCCCCTCTCTCTTTCTTTCTGTTCTGATCATGTTCCAAACATTTTATTTTGAAATAATTTTAGACTTACAAAAAAGTTGTAAAAATAATACCTGTAGTTCTCACATATCTCCCTTTTAATGTTAACATCTTATACAATCCAAGTACAGTTTATCCAAATAATAATAATGCAATATTCTTAACTAATCTACAAACCTTATCTGAATTTTGCCAGTTGTCTCACTGCTGTGTTTTTCATGAATCTGGGTCCAACCCAGGATCTCACAATGAATTTAGGTGGCATGTCTCCTTATACTCTAAACTGATAACTTCTGTGACATTTTATTTGTTTTTCATCAACTTGACAACTTTTGAAGAATTCTGACTAGTTATTTTGTGGAATTTAGTTAGAACTGAAGTTACACATTCTTGGCAAGAATATCATTGTACCCTTGCTAGTGTGTTGTCATATTGGGAGCTCCATGATTTTGGTAATGTTAACTTTGATAACTTAGTTAAGATGGCATCTGCCAGGTTTCTCCATTGTAAAGTTACATTTTTCTCCTCCTTATTAATAAGTACTTTGTGGGAAGATAATTTGAGACTTAACAAATATCCTGTTCATCATCATACTTTTGCTGCCTAATTTTCACATCCGTAGATGATTCTTAACTTTAACAATGATTACTGTGGTATTTGACAAATGATGATTTTTCAATTACCATTGTCTTTCTATTTTTATTGATTGGAATACTACTGTAAGGAAGAGTTATGCTTTCTGCTATTTATTTATTCATATGAATTTGCTTTTATCTCCAACTCAACCTCTCCCCTCCATCCAAATTGTCACTTCCCTTAGGCTACGTCACCTTTTCATCACTGGGGGCCCCAGAGTTCGTCATCAATGGGAGTTTATTGGTTTTCCACAGATTAATCTATTCTCCTAGTTTCTTTTGTTTTGTGTTGACCTGACCCATTGCTTTGGGTCTCTAGGCTAATTTACTTAACCTAACATTTAATTCTTATCTTTCATTAACTCTGCTGGTCCTGATTTTCAGTACTGCATTCTGGACTGTCCACTGCCCTCACGTAAGCCTGACTCTACCAGAAAATTCCTCCTATTTTTAAATTCCATTTAAGTCAACAAACTTGAGGGAGTGTTGATATTACTCTCAATGGTGGGCATTTTGCCTGCCAACTTCTATTTTGTCTCCTTTTTGTAATGATTTCCATTAGGGGGTGACCTCTTCCCATTGTGTGTGGTCTTGGTGGGGTTATCTGAAAAGGTCACCTGCCTTCTTCAAGCAGGGGCAGGCCACACCATTCAACTGAGACTGCCCACGCTCTCTCCCGGGACTCTGGATCCTAGTGGGGTGAGACAAAGAGAGAGAAACTAACCAGAACAAACAGCAGTTGAAGGACATTTGCTCCTATGGCGGAGCCCTAAAGATGCCGTTGCTTAATTTGTGCTAAAAGGACATCTTACGATTTCTTGGTTTCTGTTATTTTCATAACCTAGTTTTCCAACCTTTCTCTTGAATTTGTGAGTTTTCTGAAATTCTCCCAGTAAATGCACTTTTGTGTGCCTTAGCTGGAGTCATTTTTCTGTAGCTTGGGGGAAAAAACACACACAATGATACCCTCTTATAAAAGAAATATAGGAAGTAGTACTGTTTTCCTGAAGCTGAAGACTCCAAGAAGGAAATGCCAGGTCCTCTGCTGATGAGAACTTTATTAGTAGCAATGTAAAGAGACTGACTTTCCTCATAAGCATTAGCTGATTGTTGGGGGCTATGGGGCATTTAAACCATTATATACGGCAAACTTGGAAAAACAACCTGACATTCCTTAGTTAGACAAAGATCTGCATGTCTCTGTCCTGGATCTGCTGCTCTGCCTTTGCTTTCTGGTTTCCCTCACTCTGCTCCCCTGTCCCCTTGAGTGTCTGCTGAGTGTGGGTTGCCCTGCCTCTTTTAGTCTTCACAGTCTGGGCAAAGGCAGGTTTCAGCTGCCACTGTCCCCCCAATTACTGATCTGGGAACTCCACACCACTTCCAAGCCACCCCTATGCTTCAGATTGAACCCTAAGCTCTCTACTGAGAGTAGAATAGAAAATGCAAGCTACTACCCTCATATTCTCTCCCAAAGAAAAAGGATATTCTTAACAAATTCTGTGGTGACAGGAGAAAACTATGATCACTTTATTAAAGTTGCCTCCATCCTCTGAAAAGAAGTCCCTAGGCTGCAAAACGAGCCTCAGTTCTCCTTTTGTCTACCATGCCCCTCATTCTCAGTGGAAGAATGAACCTTCCCCTTGGGCAAATTTACAATTCCCTATTACAAATTCCTCCTTCATACTGGACAAGACAGGTATCTTCACCACATGATAAAGACAGTGGGTAAAACATTTTAATATCCTGAGGAGATTATAGGGTTCAAGAGTAAAAGGCAAACATTACAACAGGCCTGTGTGGTTGGCACTATACAAATTCCTACAGTTTGATTAAACTAGAGTTCTACAAAGATGATAAAATGAATGAAATAATTTTATGACTCATATTGAAAAGACATGTGCTCACATCATTTTCAAGTATTATCTGAAGGCCAAGGGAGAAAATCATGTCAAGACAAGGTCAAAGTAAAGCAATAATTACTGTAATATTTGTGTTCCCAAATGTCCCAGTGTTTTATTTTGGAAAACTCTGATAGCTGGCCTAGAAGAAAGGACATAGAGGGGCCATGATCCTTGTACATTTCCTTTCAGAAGCAAGATGTTTTCTCTCCCTCTCAAAAGGATGTGGCCAGTCACTCAAACATTTCTAGAATGGACTTCTCAGAAGTTGGGCAGATAGGATGTGAATATCTTACTAAAAAATAAGTAGGGCAGAAAAGACGGTGAATGTCTTACTTTGATTTGAAGCCTTATAATACCAATTTCCTCCTTAAATGGAAAGTGCTACAGAGCCCGAAGGAGACCTCTTAGAATGATGAAGTCCAAGGACTCACTCTAAAGTGGCTGAAACCCTATCCTGAAATGTGTGCCGGGGGCAGATCCATGTGGAGGAAACTGTCCTCAAATGGATACAAAGTCCCTTGAGATGTTCTCTTCCCAAGTCCATGAGCTGAGCACTTCCTCCTCTGTATTTCCAGGGGCTCATTGCACCGATATTAGACTGTTCATATTGGATTATAATGGTTTGTTTATGCCTTTTTCTTCCCTGGTAGGCTGTGAATTCCTTACACACAGACTGTGGCATTTTCAACTATCCATCCTTAGCACCTAGCAAAGATTGGTCCCATACAAGATAATTAGTCAACATTTTAAAAATAACTCTTTTTGACCTCTGACTTTATAGTATCTTTACTTTTTAGGTACTGTCTCATACAGTTATTTTTTTCCTGTATGCAAATTCTTCAAAAAGTCTGGGTCCACTATAAAAATGTAAAGTTTTGAATTTCAGGCAGAATAGATGACTTTAAATTTAAAAACAGAACTCCTCCCAGTGTTTTAATTTCAGATTCTGTTAAAAAAAATGAAAAAATGACTGCTGTAGAATCAAAGTGCATGTTCACTGTGAGAAAAAAATATATAATGCTTATTTCTAGGAATTTTACAGATTATTTAATTCATATTAATATGAAAGACAAACCAACACAGGAAGGAACTAACTCCCCCAGCTTCCCTGTGTGCCTTGCCTGGGTGACCATAGCACATCTGCCCCTCCTTGCATCTGGAATTCTCCACAGGGTATCACCACAGCACTTAGTCAATGGTAGGTTGTAGAAATATTTTTTTCTGCTTAACTAGGTGGAGACAAGACCAAAATTTTTAATAATAAACTTTCATTAGAAATTAAGAATAAATGAACAAAACAGAAATGAGAAAATTTACAGGGTAGCCCTTGAAGATGCCTTCTTTATGGTTCAAGCAATATTAGGTTACTAAGTGCCTAGAACTCATTCTATACCTTTCCAAGGCTTCTGGGGTTGCCCTTCCATATTCTCCAGGGACATTTTCTATCATCCCACACACTTTTGGGGCAATAGAGGTACTCTTATTTGACTATAAGAATCAGTAATTGCAAAAGGACTTTCAGAACGATGGAGAAAGAACATCTGAAAAAATCACTCATTCATAAAAACAATGAGGACACTGACAAAAATTGTCAAAATTAACTTTTTCAGAACTCTGTAAATTGACCAAAGCCTTGCAACAATGTGAGGAGCATTTATTTAAGAAAAGCAATTGAGTCTTAGTAAAAACAGTGAGGTTTTGGTGTTTTAGTGTGCACCATTCCCATTTCCCTCTCCCTAGCTGTGCAGTAATCTTGAAAACCAACATCCCTACAAAAAAGCTATCTGCAAAAAACAGCAGACTGGAGGGGGTAGAGTGAGTTTGGAGCTTCCCCCCAGCCTCATTTCTAAATAATCTTTATTTGATCTGAGTCAGAATTCACTCACTGTGAACAGCTTTTCCCCTGGGACAATTGTTGAAAACAATCAATGGTGATTGTTTAATATCTCAGCTACCCAAGGCAGGGATCATATCTGGGGCAAACAAGAGGCAGACTGAAAAAGTTAAAAACAAAAACTGGACATGAGATGTCCGTATGGGGGCTTGAAATATTCTGATATAATTCTAGGAAACTAGAAGGCCATATACATGCACACCCTGAGAAGTCACCATCTTTCACCTCTGGCTGACCTTGAGGCTCAGCATGAGCAGGAATTAAAGGCTAAAGCAGTTTTGTAAACTGCCCAAGCATTAAATGCATGCCCCGACACTCACACAAAATCCCTCAGCAAGGCTGGGAGATTTATTGGATCAAGTCATTTAAGGAACTCTCTGTTCAAATATTAGCCAATGACTAAGTTAACTGAACAGAAACTTCAGAGACCACACCTGTCTAAGAATAGACATTTTACAGAATTAGTGTGGGAAAGTCTGTAAACAAAAAATCAGCAGCAACAATTATAACAATAACAAACCCCATGGAAGAATCAGAAAAAATCTGATTTCTACAGTTTCCACATTATATTAATTAAAATGTCCAGATTTCAACAGAAAATTATGAGACATACAAAGAAACAAACAAACAATCAGTAGAAACAAGTCTCTGAATAAGTTCAGGTGTTTGACTTAACTAAACAAATATTTAAAATCAGCTATAATAAATATGCTCAAAGAGCAAAGAAAATGAAACCTAAAGAATTAAAGGAAATTATGAACACAATGCCTCACCAAACAGAGAATATCAATAAAGAGATATAAATTATAAAAAAGAACCACATAGAAATTCTGGAATTGAAAAGTATAATTTACTGGAGAAATTCAATAGCAGAATTGAGCTGGAAGAAAAAGGAATCAGTTAACTTGAAGATAGGTCAATTGAGATTATCCAGTCTAAGAAACAGAAATAAAAAAGAATGGGGGGAAATGAGCAGAGCTTGAAAAAGAACATCTACAAAAAACCTACAACTGACCTCATTCTTAATGGTGACAAACTAAATAATTTCCTGCTAAGATTGGGAACAAGGCAATGCCCCTTCCATCACTCCTGTTCAATATTCTATTGGAAACTCTAGTTAGCACAGTAGGACAAAAAAAGGAAATGAAAGATATACAGACTATGAAAGTAATAAAACTATGTTTGCAGATGAGATGAGGTAGAAAATGCCAAGGAGTCTACAAAAAAACCCTGAAATTAATAAGCAATTATAGCAAGGTTGTAAGATACAAGGCTAATATACAAAACTCAATAGCTTTTTATATACCATCAGTGAACAATTATATACAATCAATGAACCCAATGCCATTTACATTAGCCGAGAGAGAGAGAGAGAGAGAGAGAGAGAGAAATACGACTTAGGTACAAATATAACAAAAGATCTTAGGTATGAGATCTATATGAGGAAAACTACAAAACTCTGATGAAAGAAATCAAAGAAAATCTAAGTAAATGGAAAGACATTCTATGTACATGAAGAAGAAGATTCAATATCATCAAGATGTCAGTTCTTCCCAAGCTGATCTATAGATTCAAAGTAATCTCAATTAAAATTCCAGCAAGTTATTTTGTGAATATTGACAAACTGATTCTAAAGTTTATATGGAAAGGCAAAAGACTCAGAATAACAAACACAACATTGGAGAAGAACAAAGTCAGAGAACTGACACTACCCAACTTCAAGGTATGCTAGAAAGCAATAGTAACAAGACAGTGCAGTACTGGCAAAAGAATAGACAAACAGATCAAAGGAACAGAATAGAGAGCCCAGAAATAGACCCACACAAATATAGTCAACCGATCTTTGACAAAGAGGCAAAGGTAATTCAATGGGGAAAGGATAGTCTTTTGAATAAATGGTGCTGAAAAATCCACATGTCAGGAAAAAAAAAAAAAATATATATATATATATACACACACACACAAACACACACACACACACACACACACAGATTTTACACCTTTCACAAAAATGAACTCAAAGTGAATCATAGACTTCAATATAAAATGTGAAACTATAAAACTATAAAATAACATAGGAGAAAAATCTATGTGGCCTTGGGTTTGGCAATGACTTTTTAGATGCAACACTAAGAATGACCCATGAAAGAAAAAGTGGATAAGTTGGACTTCGTTAAAATTAAAAAATTCTGATCTGTGAAAGATCCTGAAAAGATTGAAAAGATAAGCCACAGACTGGGAGAAAAACTTTGCAAAACACCTACCTGATAAAGGATTGGTATCCAAAATATAAAAGGATATCCAATAAGAAAACAAACAACCCAATTAAAAAATGTGCAAAAGATCTGAACAGCTATCTCGCCAAAGAAGATATGCTGATGGCAAGTAAGCATATGAAAGATGCTCGCTCATCATATGTCTTTAGGGAATTGAAAATTAATACAACAATGAGACACTACTATACACTCATTAAATGGACTACAATCCAAAACACTGACAACACCAAATGCTGGTAAGGATGCAGAATAACAGGAACTCTAATTCATTGCTGGTGAGAACACAAATTGGTAAGCTACTTTGGAAGACAGTTTGGCAGTTTCTTACAAAAATAAACGTACTATTACCATATGATCCAATAATTGTGCTCCTTAGCATTTATCGAAATGAGTTGAACATTTATGTCCGTACAAAAACCTGCACACAAATGTTTATGGCAACTTTACTAATAATTGTCAAAACTTAGAAGCAACCAAGATGTCCTTGAAGAGGTGAGTGAATAAACTGTGCTAGATCCATACAAAGGAATATTGAGCCATACAAAAGAATGAGCTATCAAGCCACAAAAATACATGGAGGAAACTTAAATGTATAAGTGAAAGAAGCAAATCTGAAAAGACTACATTCTATTTGATTCCAAGACATTCTGGAAAAGCCAAAACTAGGGAGAAAGTAAAAGAATCAGTGGATTCCAGGGGTCTGGGAGTGGGAAGGAGGGATGAATAGGTAAAGCACAGGGTATTTTTAGAGCAGTGAAACTATTCTGAAACCATGTTGTACTGTAATGGTGAATACACATCATTATATATTTTTTAAAACCCTAGAATGTTGAACACAGAGAGTGAACCCTAAAGTAAGCCATAGACTTTAATAACCATGTATCAATATTAGTTTACCAATACTAACAACTGTACCACACTAATGCAAGGTGTTAACAATAGTTTGAAT
This sequence comes from Cynocephalus volans, assembly GCF_027409185.1. Taxonomy (NCBI): domain Eukaryota; kingdom Metazoa; phylum Chordata; class Mammalia; order Dermoptera; family Cynocephalidae; genus Cynocephalus; species Cynocephalus volans. Next base: position 37,524,019 of record NC_084466.1, on the reverse strand, counting down.
TGTGTGGGGGAGGGGGAATGAGGAGGAAATGGGAACTCCCCCAAACATTAAGCATCAAGTTACAAAATGACTTAGAAATTCTCCTCCTAGATAGTTTCAAACATACATCCATATAAAATCTGTACAATAGTGTTCATAGCAGCATTATTCTTGATAGCCAAAAAGTGGAAACAATCCAAATGTCCAACAACTAATACATGGATTAATAAAATGTAGTATATTCATATAATCAAATAATATTTGGCAATAAAAAGGAATGAAAGGACAAGGGTTTAGAATCCTTACTGGCCATCCAAAAGAAAAAAAAAAGGAATGCAATGCTGATACGTGATACATGTATGAACCTTGAAAATATTATGCTGAGTGAAAGAAGCCAGTCATAAAAGACCACATACTGTGTGATTTCATTTGTGTAAAATGCCCAGTATAAGCAAACCTGTAGAGATGGAACGTAAATTAATGTTTGTCCAGGGATGGGGGGATAAGGAGAAATGGGGAGTGTCTGTCTACATGTATCAAACTCAAAACTACATAGTAAATGAATTTGGGTTTCTGGTTTTATTATTTATTTATTTTTGGCTGCTGGCCAAGGGATCCAAACCCTTGACCTTGGTGTTATAATACTGCGCTGTAACCAACTGAGCTAACCAGACAGACTGGTTAGCTCACAAATGAATCAACATGACAAACTTGGCTCCTGTAAAATCAAATTCTATTACAAGTGAATTATCCGCATTCAAACATAGCAATTAAGATCTTGCCAGGGTGTTTACCATTATTCCACAGTTACTAATGTGCCAGACCGGTTAGCTAGTAAATGAATTTGTGTGGAGTTCCTTATAAAACTTTCTCCTAGTTAACAAAACTAATTCCTAATTCTTTTAAGAATTCATTTATAAGCTTCCACTTTCTATGTGTTCCATACGCACCCTGTACATCTTAGTACTTATCTTAGTACTTCATATAATATTGTCATATATTATTAAAATAATTTATTTAGTATTTTATTATCCTTAGTACACTTGGAACTCCTCAAGAGCTAGAACACACGTTTACATTCCTGACATCTAGGAAGTATTTAACAAATACCCATAGAACAGCACTAGAATCTTAGAAACTTAGTTTCTCACTTAGTAGATTCCCATTTTACCTCCACTTATGATCTAGGTTATAAAAATTTAACATTTAAAAATCTTCCCAGGCTAAGGACTTCATGAAATCTCTATTCGACAGACTCTGCCAGCCTGTGGGAGGCTCTGTGCCCTGTTTTTTTGTTTCCTCCTCAGGATATGCAATATGTACTCCATCAGTGTTTGTTTGTGGATTTTCCAAAGCTAATAAGAAGCACATTAGTAACTGTGGAATAATGATAAACACCCTGGCAAGATCTTAATTGTTATGTTTGAATGCGGATTATTCACTATAGAATTTCATTTTGCAGGAAGCCAAACATGTCATGTTGGTTATGTTTTCTGATCATATCCTTGGCGATCATATTTTTTGAACTTCCTGTGTTCAATTACCAGCTCTAGCAGTGTGACCTCGGGCAAAATAATGTCTACATGCCTCAGTTTCTCCAGGTGTAAAGTGGGGATGATCATATTACCAACCTCATAGGATTATTGGGAACTGAATTGAATTAATGCACATTGATGTGTCTGGCACATAGTAAGCGCTCAACAGCTGTTTGCTATCATCATTACATTTAAGGAATCTTATGTTAGCAGTGATCTGCATAAGCAGTGAGTCTGGAATTTCCTATGGAGAAATGTTAAGCAAAGTGCATAGAGAGTTTATACCCACTGTTTGTGATTGTAGAGCTTTACATGCCTTATCTAACTTGACTCTCCCAGCAACTCTAAGGAGGTAAACCAAGGAGGAACTGTTTATTAGTATACTCATTTTGTAGATGTGGAAAGCGACCTAAATTAACTGACCCTATAGCTCTTCAGGAACTAGGTAACTGGTTTATTTGAACTACATCCTGAAGAAAAATGAGTGCTGATAAAAATCTCCTGTTTTGTTTTTATTTGGCAACGTTCTTACGCTGTGTTTGAAACCCTCTTGCCATCGGTTAAGAGGTGTGAGGTTTCAGTCTGTTATATCTCCTTCTAGTCATTTACACTCCTGTACACCCATTCTGTTTTCTTTTTCTTCTTTCCCCAGTTAAAGAAAAATAAATAAATGGAAAAAACAGAACTGTATGCTTCTCAGCTTCAGGAATCACTGGTTTCCAGAGATCTCTAGTTATAGCACCCTTCTTAATAAGCATCACGTAACTTCTCTGTGCCTCACTGTCCTCATCTGTAAAATGGGACTCCCGTTTTACAGTGAGAGTACCCACCTCCACGGGGTTCCCAAGTACTGAGTGAATACAAAGCACCTGGAAGAAAGCTTGGCAGATAGTGAGTGCTCTGAGCATTGGGTAGAACCTTGAGGCCAGCACCCTCCAGATAGGCACTGGCTTCAGAGACTCATTCTGGCCATCCTTCGTTTTCTATCTGTTCTCCCCTTGGTGATTTTTCTCTATGTCAATGAAAATTACAAATGACTCATGGCTTGAGGCAAAGAGTAAAAGAAGAAAGCAGTTGAAGAGAAAACAAGTGAGGAGAAGAAACAGGGGCTTGACATACCTCTGTTGAAGAACAGGAAGGCAAGTGGAGACCTTGAAGGGACACAGGAAAGTCCTAGGAGAAACTAGTTACAATCACTATTGGATAATTTGAGTTTAAAACATATTTTTCCTCCCTTATCGTTTTCCCTTAACATTTTAACGGGCAATATCAGGACTTTTGGTAATGCTTTTCATTTTTGCTACAAAATCATGAGTGTGCACTTGTGTGTGTGAGGTCAAAATTGTTCCATTTTTTAAAGTTAATTATCTTTAGCCATAAAGAGTAAAACACTAACCACACCCAGAGTGTGGATTGCAACAAAGATTTGAATTCACAGGAGTAACAAAATTAATCCTCTGGGGAAAATTAGCATACGGAGCCACTGTTTTATCTTCATCCCGTTTTGCCTTATGGAAGTACTTCTCATTTCTGTTATGTACCACGCCACTGTTTAGAATTCTTAAATACCTTTGAATGGTTACTGGTTAATATTGAGACATCAGTGCTTCCAATAAATTCTCTTTTCCTTCACAGTTTCTAAAACAAGTCTCCTTTCACAGAAATATGTTACGCCTATTAGTCTGGTAAAATTTTTCTATTTCGGGGGAATGGCTAGAACAAATCTGTTTGAGCCACTACAAGATGACTTACATGTTTTATTCTAAAAACTGTTCCCACGCGTTAGAATATTATTTAACTAATGTAAATTCTCAGAACCCTAAACTAGGCTAGCACCACTAATGACTTCCTCTTGTGTCTTCAGAGTCACTATCCTGCCGTTCATGTCTTTCTGGAACTAAGCATACCTTAACGTGTTCTTCCCCCTAACTGGGGAGAGACTGTATGAATTAATTAGTAGGGAGACAAAGGAAATGTACAGAGATAGATTCATAATGCAACATTTATCATGTAAGTTCTAGAGCCGGGACTCATTCAACCTGCCCCCGGTAAATGAACATCTTTCGTAAAGGCAATGAAGAATTTAAAATGCATTCATACCTTTGAGACAAGGGCAAGGTTTCACTTCCAGATCATTTAATTGAAAAATATGCAGAGCCTAAAATTTGCAGCTTTATTGGTTGCATTGTAGCCCAATACTTGTCTTTAGCTATATTCTTTTCATAATTGTACAAATTGCACTGTTTATTAATAAAAAATTAAGTTTAATTATTAAGGCAGGAATAGTATAGCGACACGCACCAGGGAAGCTACTCATAAATATTCAGGCTGGATCAGCACTACCACCTCTTTGCCTGGCAGTTAATGGACTCATAATGCACTGGCAACAGCTAAAACACACAACCAATCATCATGCTACACTATAGTACCTGCACACAAGGAGCAGCAAAGGTGCAGATGACATGACCACTGTTATGACCTTTCATCTGTAATGGACAAGGACAAGGTGTTGGGAAAATAGAATAGTTGAATCAGGCCCCCTTGCCTCAGGTCCAGTTGGGTGTGGTACAGCACATTCTTTGTAAACAAATAAACAAATTGTATGTGTGGGTGTGGAGTTAGTGCACGTGCATGCCAATGTATCTTTTTAGTTTTGTTGCTTTTTTGTGTTAGAGAGTTGTGTGAAGCAGTGGCCCTGAACTGCTGGCCAGCAGAGAGCTCATGTCTAAAAAACAGAGCATGTTTACTTCACTGGTAGCTGCTGAGTTTTTCAGTGGACTTTGCCAGTAGCAGTTGAGTTTCTGAGTTTCTCTTTGGATTGCCTAGCTCCTAGATGTGTGTGTGCAGAAATAAAGATTACTCTTTCTTCAACCAAGGCTCCAAGGACCTTTCTTCCAGTTACCTAGCTCGTAGACCTGCATGTGAAGGGTTTGTGACTGAGTCTGGGCAATGGGCTTGAGGGGTCTATGAACTCCAGGACCCAGCCCTAGCTCTACAATTGGTGTAATCAGCAGGATTACGGGCAGGTAAAAGAGCATGACAATTGGTGTAGTCTGCAACAGGATTCTGAGCAGGTACAGGAACTGAAAGCCCTTGGAAGAAGGAGGAAATGTGGCTACTTTTGAATATGCTCTGTCCTATGGCCACCTTCCTGTTGACCGGAATCTGGTTGCTGCTCACTGTACTGCAAGGCAGCATAGACCAGGCGCTACAGCAGAAAACCCCTTGGGAGGGAGAGGAAATGTGGCTGTCCTTGAGCATGTGGTGCCCAGTGGCCACTTTTCTGCTGACCAGAGACTGGTTGCTGCTCACTATGCTGCAAACTGATCGAGATTTGAATAAGAAAGCAGAGCTGTTGGAAGCAGGGATGATTGTCCTGAAGGACAACATGTAGCAACTGGCCACTTCTGCCTGTCATACCAGGGAAGACGGCGAACCCTGTGGTGAGTTGGGGGAGACCGTGCATCTCCAGGCACGACCTGTCGTGCATCAGAAAATGAAGCACGCCCAGCCTATGGGACCAGACAGACAACTGGTGGGCAATCCACAGGTGACTCAATTCACCACCTATGTCCCATATACCCAAGTTGAATTAGTTGACTTTGGGAGACAATTTCAGCAGAAACAGGGGGAGCCCCTGGCTGCTTGGCTGTTATGGCTCTGGGATCTAGGGGTGGATAGTGTGATATGCTGTGGTGAGGAGATGGAGAAATTGGCCTCCATTACCATACACCCGTCCCTGAGGCAGTGGCTAAAGAATAGCAGCAGATATGCACAAGGGCCAGGTAATCACTCCTTAATGGAATGGGTGAGTGCAGCTGCCCAAACTGTGTGGGCAAATGCTGGAGAACTGCCCAAGATTGTTAGCAAATAGCAAACGCATGCTGAGCTGGTCCAAATCATTCGGGAGCTGGAGATGTGGCAGTCCATGTTTAATCTGAACAGTCATGGCCTGGACGATGAAAATTTTACAGGCAGCATGAGAGACACAGTGCTGCAAAATGTCCATCAAGGTCCTTTAGGTCACTGATGGCCATGCTGGCCCCCATACATTGGTCATCCTATACATGAAGTGATGACCATGATAGCCAGCTTGGGTGAAGTAGAGAAGAGGAGACAAGCAAAAGGGCTCCAAAAGGTGGTTAAGACCAAACCCCCAAGAAATACTCTGGATTTTATCCTAAAGGGACCAAGCATGACTAGCTGTAAGCAGATGTGGCTTGACTTGCTTGCAGCAGGGGTTGATAACAAGAAAATTGGCTGGCAGCCAAATGCGGTCCTGTTTGCCTGGTGGCAGCAATTTTTGCACCCTGAACAGGGTTTTACTAAACATCCAAAAACAGGTAGCAAGGTACACTCAGTGGATTTAAAGGATTTTTTGGTTGATCCAGAGGAAGCGGATGAACTATTCCATTTTGACTAGGGAGCAGGCCAAGGTGCTCGTCTTTTGGGAACAGGCGAGGACTAGAGGCTGCATGTTGAATTGGCAATGATGAAGCTGCTGTGCTGGCTAAGTAAGATAAGGTGGCTGGAGAGAGCTCCAGCAGCTGATGTAGCTGGGTGGCTACACTGGAGAATGCAGCATGCTGCCTGCAAGACCAGGTGGTCGATGGCTTGCAGGTGCCACATAAACCTGAGAAAAAATGCCCCTGATGGGCAGATGTGCTCCTGATAAGCAGACAGATGTCCCTGATGGGCAGATAACTCTTATGAGAGTGCCCTGACGCCATGTCAGGTGGATCTTGTGGGACCACTGTCAAAGGCACAGTGTTACTGGTCTTCTGTTTGTATGGCCTTGTGGGGCCCCAAACCAGGTAAAATACCTATTCCTGCAACCATCCTTTCTCAGGATAGCAAACTGGCATGTATCTTACCAGGGGGGCGAGAACTTCCCCTATTGGTACCAATAACCCTTCTGTCTTTTCGCCCACAGTGTTCTGGTTGCAGGCACTGCACCAGAGTTGCATGATCAGTGTGTCAACCTACTGAATGTGCATTGAACTTCCCATCGGTGTGACTGCAGGATTCGCATGGAAAATCACACCAATGATGACTACCAACTGGACATAGGTGGCTAATAGTTAAAAGGACAGAATTACAAGTCTTAAGGCATACTGAACAGACAATAGGCTATAGAAATGTAAGGGTCATTTATCCTTGCTAAGGGAACATCATGGAAGATTCTGAATGCGTAGATTGTACAGTGAGGGAACCTGATGGGGTGGATTGTTGGGACAATAGAATAGTGTAATCAGGCCCCCTTGCCTCAGGTCCAGTTGGGTGTGGTGCAGCACATTCTTTGTAAACAAATTGTATGTATGGGTGGAGTTAGTGTGCACGCAACACCAATATATCTTTTTAGTTTTGTTGCTTTTGTGTGTTAGAGAGTTGTGTGGAGGAGTGGCCCTGAACTGCTGGACAGCAGAGAGCTCGTGTCTAAAAATGAGATCATGTTTACCTTGCTGGCAGCTGCTGAGTTTTTCAGTGGACTTTGCCGGTAGCAGTTGAGTTTCTGAGTTTCTCTTTGGACTGCCTAGCTCCTAGATGTGTGTGTGAAGAAATAAAGACTACTCTTTCTTCAAACAAGGCTCCAAGGACCTTTCTTCCAGTTACCTAGCTCGTAGACCTGCATGTGAAGGGTTTGTGACTGAGTCTGGACAACGGGCTTGAGGGGTCTGTGAGCTCCAGGACTCAGCCCTAGCTCTACACAAGGTTAACGAAAGTAACTTCTGTGCATGACCAGAAGCTGCTACTACCTCACTGGGCATTACTTACCTAAGCTTTTCCTTCACAGAGGAATATTCCTCCCCCTAGTTAGGATAGAGAAACATCCGCAGCTGAGGACAATATATAAACTTACCCCTTGGGAACACAGGGGCTCATCCTCTTTTCTCTTTCTGAGGCCACCTACGTGCATATTCATGCATATTCTCTCTGCATAATAAATTTCTATTTGTATGTTTTTCTGTCTATCTCTTTCCTTTTGTTCTCATTGAGTGAGCTCACTGGATTGTGGACTTTGGTCCCAAGTAAAGTTCTCCTTAGTTGGTTGGATCAAGGACCTAGGTTAAGCTATACAATACCAGTATCAGTTTGTTATATTGATATGTGTGTGACATATTTATAATTAAACACTATGAATAACTGTGAGCTCTGTATTTTTATTAACAAAATATTAAAATCCCCCAGGTGACCTGAGTTTGGTAGCAGCTGCAATTCAGTACTTGCTCTTTTTCTAGTTGCTTGGACATATCCACAATATGCACACACCCACAAAAGAGGTGGGATTATTTTTGTTTTTGTTTTTGTACCTATAGCATGAGTTTTGTGAAAAACAATGCAAGAATATGGGGTTTGAGGGCTCATTGAATACAGATTTTTCTGGAGTATTACATTAAGAGCTTGATGCTGTTTTGTCCATCAGTCAATGGCTGAGTTCTGACTCAAGTGTGATATAGGACGTGCTCAGTTTACCTGGGTTCAGGTTTCAGGACATGCCTCTAGGTTTCTAGCCACTCCCTGAGGTCTCAGGCCCCCTCCTCTGGGCTCTCCCCAGAAGGAAGTTACTGTTGCCAGTTAGACTTATTTTCAGCACCAAAAGGGAAAGAGGAGACCACAAGGGGCTGGCTTATGCAAATCCAGTGGCTTGGCATTCTCAGTAGAGAGCACACAACATTTTTGAATAGGCCTGGTGCACATGATAGTGTCTGACCAATGAACATGCTCCAGGAAGAGACTGACTGAGCATGTGCAAGACTAAATGTTACATAACTGGGAACCACCCCCTTAAATGAATATTCATTAGATGGAGAAACTATAAAAGCCAAATCCCAGCTGAAGGCAGGGTTGTTGCTCACTTTCCTGGAGGCAGCCTGCGCTTCCCTGGCTGAGGTGTATATACTTTACTTTGTATCAAACTTACTTTCAGCAAGTGGCTGCTCATTCTCTGGAGCCAGCCTGCACTTTACACTGAACTTTAAGTATGTTTTTCTTGCTTTTGTGTTAGACTTAATGTCTGTACTGAACTTACTTTTGTGTTAATCTTGGTGTGGGCCCTGCTCAGTCTCTGGCACTATGTCACCCTCTCGCTGTGGAACCTGTATTTCTTATCTGTTATGTTAAACCTGTTCTCACTTTCTATTGTGACTCTGCCCTTGAATTCTTTCCTATGGTGGAGTCAAGAACCCGGTAAGAGGACAGGGCGACTGGGTGGGTTGAGGCCAACTCTCAGCACCCCCAGACCCTACCTAAACATCAAGTGGAGAAAGTGTTTTCCCATAAAAGAACTGAGTATATATTTGGGACTGACTTACAAAAGCAGAACTTGGATAAAGTACCATTTTCAAGTAAAGGATGCACTTTAATATCAATCCAAAGATTATAAATTCAAGGTTTTAGTAGCCGCAGTAAAACACTCAGTGTATCTGCAATAGGGGGAAGCAGGTGGGGAGTAGGGAAGGGTTGTGTCACGGAATAAAGTGCTGGTAGGAGGGGGTTTCTGCCTCTTCCCCTCTACGGCATCTCATCATGCTAGTAGGTCTGGTTTTCCTACCCCAGCACTGGTTCCCATGGAGGTTTCTGCTCTGGTAAGTTGTGATTCTCTGTATCCACCTGTCAGTCACCCCAATTTGGGGAGTCATTTGCCCTCTGACCTCACTTCTCTTATGGATCTAAGAAGAGCTGTTGCTTTTTAAGTTTATCCGGCTTTTTACTTGTTATTAGAAAAAGTAGTGACTTCCAGGCTTCTTACATGCTGGACTGGAAACCACTCCTTCGGGCTCAAAGGAAGTGTGTGTGTGTGTGTGTGTGTGTGTGTGTGTGTGTGTGTGTGTGTGTGTGTGTGTGTGTGTGTGTGTGTGTGTGTGAGAGCGGGGAGGACTTTTAACATATCTATGCGCTGTGAGCTCACTGTTTTATGTTAGCAAGAAAAAAGTTCATTTAGTAGTCAAATTTGTGAAGAGTCTGAAAGATCCGTGCCTGCAAGGTGACTGCATAGGCATCTCCCTCCCACCCTCCTGGGATGAAAGGTGCTTTACACCTTCCCAAGGTGTGGCTAGAACATCGTTGGTATTGTAGAGAGGTAGAAAAGAGAAGTAGGACAGACACAGAAAACACATTTCCAGAAGTACTGTTGTGGGCATGTACCTGAAGAGGCCCAGAGTGGAAAAATAAAGAATGGGGTTTTTGAGAAGGATTATTAATAAATGTTTTTTCTCTGGAAATGGACTGTATTTCTCCATGATTTGAGAAATTACAGAATACAAAAGAGGGGTGTAGCATAAAGTCTGAAGTGGTTTTCAAATGTGAATATACTTGGGATTTATTTCCTACCAAGTTTTTGTTGTAAAATCAAATCTCAAAGAAAGAAAATCCATTTAAAGATCCTGTATCCCACTATATTAAACTGTAAAAAAAAAAAAAAAAAAAAATTAGATGCATTTCTCCAGTTTGCTCCCAGTTTACAGGAAACCTTGTTAAAATTTCTAGCAGAGGAGAATATTTTGAACTTGGCCCAGACCCCGAAACTTGGGTGTAGCCCAGAAACAGCTGCTTGAGTATTTGTTCCCCTCCCTGCTGCTTTTCCTGCAATCACAGTCCTGGGGTTTTGCTAAATGCAGCCCGTTGAACAAAACTATCTCAGTGCTGGTTGCCAACCAAGGAAAGGCAGTTAGCTGATTAAACAAAGCAGAAGATGTCTTCCTTCCTAAATGAGTTAAATCAATAGATTTTTTTTTGGAAAGGAGTAACAAATAGTAGAGGGCATACAGCAGGTGGTAAGTAGAAACCACAAATTCCATCTTAAATTCTTTGCTGTTTTTGCGTGGATCCCCAGGACAGTGGGGGAACCTCAGGGCCCGGCCTCCAGCTGGTCATCACTTTCTGGGCTCTGATTCCTATCTAACCAAACCTACCTGTCCCCCTTGATCACTCCCTGCCACCCCATCATAAATACATTTTCCTCTCCCTCTCTCTTCTCTGTTAAATATGGTCCAAATTGAACTTGTCATTTTTACCCTTCGAGTCCTGCTTTAGAACAAACAAAAATTTCTGCTGGCAATTGGGCCTTCCCTGGGGCTGCCCAGCTGCCATTGGAGTGATTAGGGTGTTTCCTGCAGCTGAAGTTTCTTGTAATTAGCAAGCCCCTCAGGCACTCTGGACTCTGAATTTAGCTGCCATCTGGTATCATCTGTAAATGACAATAGCACTGTATATTCTCTGTTGACTCAGCCCTGCCTGCACCTCCCATCCCCACTCCAAGCAACCCTGGTAAAGATTTCACTGTCTAGCTTCTCTGTCAACCCATAAATGTCAAGGCATCGAGGGCTCTAGTTCACTTCGGAAGCTTTAAACAGGAAGGTCAGGAGACTGGGAGGCAGGAGTTTCCAGAATCAAGAGGATAAAAGCAAAAGACCACAATGGACTGAGTAGCATCTCCTGGCACTCTATCCCAATGTTTCTCAAAGACTGGCATCCTTGGAATTATCTAGGAACTCAATAGAAACACAAATTCTCAGGTGCCATTCCAGACCTACAGTCAGAAACTCTGGGGAGGAGCCCAGCAGTTCATGTTTTAACAGACTCCCCATATCTTTATGACACAAGATAAAATTTAGCAACCACTGTCCTTGGCTTCTCACCAGTGCACTATTGACATTTTGGGCAGGACTATTCTTTGTTGTGGGGGTTGTCCTGTGCATGGTAGGATGTTTAACAGAATCCCGGGCCTCCACCCACCAGATGTCAGTAGCATCCCCTCAGTTGCGACCATTCAAAATGTCTCCAGACATTGCCAGATATTACTGGGTGTGCAAAATCACCCCCATTGTGAACCATTGCTTTACAGCAGTTCTCTACAGGTTCTAGGGCTAATTGATTAATGCCATTTGACCATTGATTGTCAATGTGGAAAACTCTGTATACATTGCATAGACAGCACTGTGTATGCGGTGCTTCTCAAGCTTCAATGTGCATACAGGTCACCTGGGGATCTTGATAAAAACCTGTTCTGATTCAGGAAATCTGAGTTGGATTTTAAGATGGTGCATTTTAAAAGTGATGCATATGTTGCTGCTCTGCAGACTACACTTTGATTAACAAGGTTCTACAGGATCCCGAAAGATTTATTGAGTGAAGGATGAATGAATAACTAAAAGTTAAGGATTCCTTTTGTGGAATGTGTAAGCATTTTTTTTCCTTTGTCATTGAACTCCCCATCTCCAAAATTTCTTTAATTATTCCTGTGTTTTAGTATTAAGAAAGATCAACTTTATTTTAGTAAATGTAGTTTATATACACAAAAAAAGTACCAAGGATCTTTGCAAATGAATTATACTACATTGGTGATAGTACATAAAAGTAAACACCCAGGTTCATTTACTAGGCAGTGGAAGATAGACCATGCTACTCTAAGTCCTAATTCACTAAATAAAATCTCTTCAACATCTTTTCTGGGCGGAACATGCTATTCAATTGCTCATCTAAAAATATTGCACTTGCAGTAAGCTCATACCTGCAGCTGTATGCTTTTACCTTATGTATTTTCAAATTTATGTAAAATTCATGTTTGCTGGGAGAGCCTTTCGGCCACAAGAGAATTGGCCAGCAGGGCTAACTTGTTTTCATTGTCATTTCGCTTAGTGAGAAACTGGTTTCAAATGATCTCCTATCATCAGGAGAATGATAGCATTTGCAGTTGCAGAAATGGCAGGGTAATTTCCTTCTAGAGCTAATGAATACCTGGTGCTTTCTTTGTTCCTCAGTTAATCCATTGACAGATGTGGCTATAAGGTGCAAAGAAGTCTTAAAACCTTGGGGAGAGAGCTATTTATTTTTTAGAACTTCAAGGGCTTTTTTTTTTTTTTTGGCCTGAAATTGGAAAAAACACACTATCAAATGTTCCTAAATACAGAATTACACTGTGTGACGGATAATAGAAAAAATATCAGATTTGACATTCTGTTTGTACCAAGGCTTAAGACAGAACAGTATAAGGTGCCTCAATTTCAAGAAGATACAAATAAGCTTAATAGGCTCATTTTCATTGCAGCATCCCATCGTGCCTCTGCCCTTTAATATAAATTGTGTTTGTTGTAAATAAATCACTGGCCATAGATAAACACATTACATATATACATATATATATATATATACACATATATATATATACACACATATATATATATAAGCACACACATATTTTCAAATAGTACAAAACATTTTTATTGAAAAGCAACAGTCTTCTGACAATTCCCATCCCAACACCTAATATGACCCGTATATTGGAATTGGTTCTCAAGTCTTTTTAAGCTATATGTCTCTTCTTCCTTTCCCTTCTTATTTCTTGCAATTTTTTTTGGTTGTTGTTGATGACACCAGGTTGCTTACCCCCATTCTGGATTTTGCTGGTTGAATTCATGTCATGTTTTCTAACAAATACTTTATATTTGTATTTCCCATAAATTGGTAGCTATATCTATGTATTTGATAAGAATCACCAACAATTTTTTTTTTGCAAGATGCTTTCATAGGTGGTGCTAAATATTTCCATCAGGCACATACTGTCTCTCTTTTTATGAATTTAGCTACTACAGATAACTACTTCCTAGATTTATTATTTTATTAGGGTTTGCAAAATGATGGGTGTTATGAACTGAATTTTATCCCATCAAAACTCTTATGTTAAAGTTCAAAACGCTGGTGATTGTACTTAAAGTGCATTCTTTTTAAAAGCATGCTCATTTCATTTTACAGTGTGTGTCAGAGACTTACTAGCTGTTCAGTAAGCGTGTTTCCTCTCCTGGGCACACAGCTAGACTTTATTTCCTAGTTTCCCTTGCAGTTAGGTATGGCCATGTAACTGTTGCACTTTCACACCCGGCCTGTGAAATCTTCCCATGCATAATCATCCACACTCATGTCTTCTGCTGGCTTAATATGCAGATAAGCCCAGTGGCTTTGGAAGCTATGTTTTTTTAAGATGGAGAAAATACAAAGTATGAAGAATTGAATTGAAATACTGGGTCACTGTTTGGACAGAGCTGTCCAATAATGAGGAACACATGCTTTGGTCTTTACATAAGTGAGGAACAAATTTCTCTTGTGCATGAGCATTATACATTTTTTGGATTCATTTGTTTCAACTGCTAGCTTCATACTAATTAATATACAATGTATTTCTCATATGTAATTGGTTGCCCCAGCAGAGATTCCCTTTTTCTATTCTGCATACTGCTGTCGCATTCTGACTTTAGTTCCTTCTTTGTTGCAGATCCTAGAACATCATCACCTTCCTATAGGTACTTATTGCTGTTTTATACTTACCTTGCCTACCTAGTTTTTGACCCCTGTCTCAAATTATCATCTCATTGCAGAGCTCATTGGTGGTCGACTGTGTGATCAAGAAAGAGGAAGGGAGAAGGTAATATAAAACCCTGTCTCCCTACTCCTGTTCCTACTCTCTCTATCAATCCTTTCTCCTTCCCTCCCTACATCTCCTTACACTTTATCCTCCTTGGATTCTCTTCCTATTTGTCATCATTTTCTAGAACTTTTATTTTTATTTTTCACCATGCTAGAGCCTCACATCCTGCTTTTGATTTTATAATCTTATCCAACTTTGCTCAACCAGCCTCTAGTTGCAGTATGTTCCTTCCACGAAGGGGCATCTCATCATATAAACATATAATTTTAGATGTAAAAGAAAGTACAAATGTGGGAAGATCACATAGAGAGAGCATAGAAAGAGAAAAAAAAAATCCCAAGGCACTTCAATCAGGGCAATGTTGGAAGCCAAGAGATCATTTAAAGAAGGAGGGAACAATTGTGCTGAATGTGGCTACATCAGTCATGATGAGCTGAAAAATGACCTTTAGACTTGACAGTGGAGGTCATTAGTGACCTCTGTGACAGCTATTGTGATGAAGTGATCAAGAAGGAAGTTAGACAGTAAAATTGTGAGAGAATAGTGTTAGTGGGAGAAATGGAAATAAATTAATGCATATAAACAACTCTTCTGAAAATTTTGCAAAGGGTAAAAAATTAGAGACTGAAGAAAATGGAGCAAAGAATAAATAACTTTTGATAGAGAAGGTGGGGTGATGAAGGAAAGGATCAAGGAAGAGATGGATGAGCAGAGTTATGGACCCACGTGGCAATAATGAGTAGCCATGGGTCTGAAGATGGTCCTGAATAACTAGGTAAGGGGAGGAGACACAAGGAAACAGAAAACTGAGAGGGAAAGTACTTTTCCTGCTGAACAATTATGCCTACGGAGGAGTCTGATGACATGATTTTCTCTGAGGAAGACATGTTCCCATAAACAGTAAAACATTGTTATGAATGATCTGAGATAGGAAGAGGGAGATGAGAATTGTAACCAACACTTAAATTTAAATGTACGCACATTTACATATGTTTGTTTACACACCATAGACAGATTTACTGTTAAAAGTATATCAGAATGAAGCTGAAATACTGAAAAGATTAGTCGGTCTTCCAGCTTTGTCAGAATTCATACTGAGCTGAAAAAAATATCATCTATTTGTTCTTTGCATAACTTAGATTTCCATTTCTAGTGCCACAACTATCTACTATCTGTCTTACTTGTTTAACGATTACAGGACTTTGACATGATCAGCAGTTTAAAGCCCAGGTATGCTATATAACTTTAGCTCCATTGTAAGTTTGGTTTTAAAAAAGTAGAAGAGGCTGGCTGGTTAGCTCAGTTGACTAGAGTGTGGTATTATAACACCAAGGTCAAGGGTTTGGATGCCAGTACCAGACAGCTGACAAAAACAAATAAAATATAAAAATGTAAAAGTAGAAGAAAAGAATCAGAATGAATTTGTAATCAATTAACACATATTTATTAAGAGATAAGCAACTAAAGAATTTTAGGGAGAAATTTTGGGAAGGACAAGGACTAAAAAAAACAGCAATAACAAATGAAGTTATCTTCATTTTGCTATTTAAACAAGGCATTAAGTTTATAGTAATAATGCTGATATTTCCATGAACTTTTTGAAGTACCTTCATATATAAATTTATGTAAAATAAAGTTATAAAGTTCTGGTTGTAAGCCTCAATAAATTTGGTTGCGTATAAATAATATAATATTTGTTTAAAAATCTGCTTAAGGAAAAGTACCCCAAACATAATACTTAATGATGACACGTCCAAAGCTTTTCTCTCTGCTTAAGAACAGCCAAAGATAATCACTATCATGTTATCTTGGATGTTCTAAACAGTGCAATAAGGCTAGCAAACAAACAAATACTCCCCCCCCAGAAAAAATTATTTCTCAAAGTAATTGAGAAATAGAGCTATAAGGCTGTCTACCTCTGCTCCATACACACTTACAGACAGCATAATTGGGCATGTAGAAAATCCAAAAGAATTTATACGTAAACTATTAGAACTTAGCACCATTGTTGAATAAAAGATCAATATAAAAATCAATTTTATTTTTATATAACAGTAACAAGTGGAAGATAAAATTAAAAAAGCATTTACAGTAGCATCAAAAAACATCAAGTATTTAGCAGTAAATCTAAGCAAGATATTCAAGATTTCTACACTAAATATAATGTCATTAGAGTATTAAAGATAACTAAAATAAACAGATGTATCACACTCATGGTTTAGAAGACTCAAAATTATTTAGATGCCAGTCTGCCACAAACTATTCTATAGATTTTGTCACAATCTCAATTAAATCTTCAGCAAGTTGTTTGTGAAAAATGTCAATCCTTAAGCATTTATATGGAAAAGCAAGAGAAAAAATAAAGTCAATTTGAATTCGATAAACAAAGCAGGAGGACTTACCCTACCAAATATCAAGACTTACTGAAAGCTAATTTAGATAGTTGGTCAGTTGGTATTGGCTCAGTGACAGACAACTAGACCCCAAATTTCCCCCCACAAAACAATCCACACATATATTGTCCCCAGATTTATGTTAAAGGTTATATTGCAGTACAGCAGAAGGTCTTTTTAATAAATAATGCTGGGGCTGGGTCAATTGATATCACATGGAAGAAAATTGATCTTGTCCTCACACCATATAAAAAAAATCAATTCCAGATGTATTATTGATCTATATTTAAAAGGTAAAAATATAAGACTTTAGAAGAAATCATAGAAAAATATCTTTGTGACCTTGAAGTAGGCAAAGATTTTTTAAACATAACACAAAATTCACTAATTCTTTTTTAAAAAATTAATAAATTTAACTATATTAACATTACAAACTTCATTTTATTAAAAGGCATCATTAAGAGAGTGAGAAGGAAAACCCACAATGGGTTTAAAAAAATTAATAAATTTAACTATATTAACATTACAAACTTCATTTTATTAAAAGGCATCATTAAGAGAATGAGAAGGAAAACCCACAATGGGATATGGTATTTTCAATTCATACATCTAAAAAAGAATATGTGTAGAATATACAAAGAATACCTATTAATCAATGAGGTAAATAGCCCAAGAGAAAAATGGGCAAAAGTCTTGAAGACCATTACAAAATGGCCAATAAACATGAAAAAACAACAAACATGAAAAAGTGTTGAAATTTGAGGAAAACTCATGAGGAAAATGCAAATTAAAAGCACAATGCTATACCACTGTACGTACATATAAATGGTTAAAAAGGAAAAGACAGACAAATCCGAGTGTTGACAAAGATATGGAGCAACCTGAACTTTCATACACTGCTGTCAGGGTGTAAATTGGTATAACTGCTCAAAAACTCTCTGGCACTATCTATTAAGCTGAAAATATGCATATCCTATGACTCAGAAATGCCACTCCTAGATATATATTACAGTGAAATGAAATTTTCCTCCAAAGTTGTGTACAAAAATGTTGATGACAGCAATACATTTAATAGTCAAAACTTGGATCTTGTCAAATGCCAATCTACAATGGAAGGGATAAATAAATTATGGTATATGTCCTCAAAAAGAATGCTATACAGAGATGAGAATTATTGAATGGCCATTATATGCCATAACATAAATCTCACAAATATAAGAAACAAAGCTGGTACAAAGAGTTCATAATGTTCAATATTTATTTAATGTTCAAAATCAGGCAAAACTAATCTGTGATGTAAGAAGTCAAGACAGTGGTTATCTTTGGTTGAAATGGGGAAATGACTGGGAGGGAGTAGAAAGAGAATTTATGGAAGTGCCAATAACATTCTGTTTCTTGATTTGACAGTTACATAAATGCATTTAATTTGTTAGAATCCAGAACACTATTACTTATGATTTATGAACATTTCAACATATAGGTTATACTTCTATACAATTAAAAGCATTAGTTCTATAATCTTTTGGTTACATATCATACAAAATTAAATTTATGATAGAAATCTAAGGAGATCAAACAGGCTATAGGAAATATTGAAGACATTCTAAACAACAAACAATAACAAAGTTTTTAAAGAATATTTGCCAAGCAAGTGAAGGTTCATGAAAAAGAAACAGTCAATGACTCCACAGCACTTCCACAGCTATTGATCTCCTCTGAATGGGTAAAATTTGTCCTTCCTTAATTATTTATTCCAATCTACTACTTTTCTATCCTTTTTTTCCTTTAGCTCAAGTAGACCTACATATATGGAGTTGAAATGAGGATTTTGCAACTGAATACTTTCTATACTTGCCATGGTTTCCACAGAAGCCTACAGAGACATGATCTTAAAATATGAATAGCATCATCCTTTCAACAACATAACACATCTGAGTGACCTCACATTTTAACTGCATAGTAAAATTAGAGCTACAAAATATAGATATCAACCATAGCTTGTGTGATATACTCTAACTTCAAGTAGTTGTTTGTAACTTATGGTTTCTTTTATGAAAAAGAAAAAACTGTTTCTCTACTCACTATACTCTTGACACCAAATGTATGCATCTTCTATACCAAACAATTCTTCACTTCTCTGTGGACACCAACTGGGTGTCCTACAATTTAATTCATTTTGACACTAACTACCTAAAGTTAGCGCAGACCCCACAGGTTAAGGGCTCAGTCCTATGAGACTGTCCTCCTCCCTAGTTCAGATGTCAATTGCAAGTAATGGTTCCCCAAGTTACCCACACTTTTGTTCGACTTGACTACAAATTGGAGGTTTCCATGACCCCCCTCATGTTTAATAATTCATTACAACAGCTCACAGAACTCATGAAAACCCTTACGTTTACCAGTTTATTATAAAGGATATCATAAAGGATACAAATTACAGCCAAATGAAAGGTAAATAGGGCAAAGTATAGGGAAGGGTGTGGAGCTTCCATGCCCAGTCTGGACATGCCACCCTTCCAGCACTTTGATGTGTTCACCAATCTGGAAGCTCTCTGGGTCCCATTGCTTATGGATTTTGTGAAGATTTCATTATGAAGATATGATTGATTAAATCTTGGGCCACTGGTGATTAACTCAAGTCTCCAGCCCCCTTTCCCTCCCCGGAGATATCACGGTCTTTCTGGTGACCAGCCCCCATCTTAAAGCTATATAGGGACCCCAGCCACCAGTCATCTCATTAGCATATGAAAGACACTCTTATCACTGGATATTCCAAATGTCTTAGAAGCTCCTGTGTCAGGAATCGGGGTCAAAGACCAAATATTAGAACAAAAGATGTCCTAGCACATCTGTTACTCAGGAAATTACAAGAGTTTTAGGATTTCTGTTTCAGGAACTAGGGAAAACACAAAATATATGTTTCTTATTATGTCACAGAGATCTATTTTTGAATAGTTGAGTCTCTTCTGTGGAGGATCTGAAGCTTTGAAATTATCTTCTTATCCTATCCCTGTAAAAAATCGCTGTTGTAGGGTTTGAGGCAATAATGATCCTCTTAGCAGGTCTCATCCAGGCCACTTGAGAGATTCTAATGAGTTGAGAGGATTCATAAAATAGTTTCTCAGGAGTAAGATTACATGTTTATTTTGTACATATGCCCAGAGGCTTTGCAATGAGTGCATTTGTATAATTCTAATAGATTTACAGAGTACTGCCTATTCTTTTTTCTATGCTAATAGCCAGAGGCTGTTGAGATGGCAGCAATTTTAGAAATCCTGAATAAAAACAAAGTAAATATCTCTGCCAATTTGTGAATCAGCCAAACCTTCAAATGCCTTTTTAATTTTATTTTCTTTTGGTTTGTTTGTTTTATCCAGATTGTTGATAAGTAAGAACAGCAATGATTCTAGTTTATCCCCCACAATTTGTGTAGCCAATCTTTAAGTGGCAAGACATTCTGAAATTCAGGTGCCACTATTACTTAAATTATAGTTTGAGAAAACTAAGACTGAAACAGAAAAAATGACAGTGGCATTAGAGAAACTTCTTTTAAAAATGCAATAGAAGAACATTATTTGGGGTTATGGTTCTTTTACTTCTCGCTGTCTCAGGTATTCGGTCTTATTTTCAAGTGCTATATCTTCCCAGTGATAAATGTAAAAGCAGCATTTAGACTTACATTTGAAAAAATACAGTGAAAGGAAATGAGCAAACTTTAAGCTCTATCTTTAATGCTGTACTCTACAGAAATTCTCAAATCAAGAATTACTCTTGAAGAGAAAAATCTTTTAATTCCATGGCCATTATGACCCATTATGTGAGATTACTAAATACATACAACTCAAGTTGCTTGTTTCAAACACCCTCTTTTTTTTTTTTTAATTAAATCATAGTTGATTATACATATTTTGGGGATTCAATGTTGACATAATGTTGATCAAATCAATATTACTAATATATATATTGTTACAAATTGTACTTATTTTTTATGCCCCTTGTCCAATCTCCCCCATCCCCCCTCTCTCCCACCTCTACTCTCTAATTACACTAGATTTCTTCTTTCCTTCTGAAAGAGTAATGGTTACTCTGTTGATTTGTTGCCTAGATTATCTGTCCAATTCTGAGAAGTGTATTCAGGTCCTTCAATATTATCATAGAGCAGATGCTTCTTCTGTCATTCTGGAATGGGCTTTGTGGAGAAAGACATCCTCTTTTTTTCTTTGGTCTCTGCCGGTGACTCTCCTTGTGTCAATGAACTCCAGTGGCTGGTGGACCATCGGCATGGTGGTTGTGATGTCTAGCCACTTTTGTGGCAGCCGTGGTTACTGTGGTGGCTGTGGTGGGCCACCCACATAGAGGTGATGTTTCTGGCATGCTCCTTGGTGCTAGTGGTATGCCTGGTTGTCGGTGGGGGAGTCTGTTCCTTGGCTTGATGCCCTAGGACCCCAGGTGGGGCCCTGAGGCAATGGCAGAGGCACTGGTGGTGTGCCTGGGCTGGAACTAATTTTTTGTTCTTTGCTTACTTCTAAAAATGGGGAAACTTCCTATGGGAACCAGTTCTTGAGCTGTGTTGTTGAGCTAAATTGCTGCTTTGCTGCTGTTTCCCTAGAGAAAGTTTTTTGTGCAGCTCAGGGTTTTATGGTTGACCTTATAGGTACTTCTGGCTCTCTAGACACCCCTGGGTTGTGTAGAAACTCTGATCTGGGCCTCAGTCTTTTCAAAAAACTGCACCCCATGCAATTCTTTATTCCTGACCAGTCTCCTCTGAGTGGTCCTGCGCTGATTGGGGGGCAGATCGGCTTTCCTTGCTGTGTCCCAGTATTCCCCCGGTGGGCCCATCTCCACTACTGCCCATGCTCCAAACACTTCCCATGGGACAGGCCCTCCACTGGTCCCTTGTGATGACTCACCAGCCTCTGAATGTCTCCTTTTTCAGTTGTTCTGGCTTCTCACTCCTGTGTGGGTCCATGGGAACCCTATTAGTGGTCTTGCTGTCCTGGGGGCCACCAAGGCCCTCTTCTCCCCTGCCTCATTCAAGTAACTCCATCCAACAGGCACAGCTGTGGCTTCTGCTGGCTTCTGCTCCATGCGCTCAGCAGCTCCAGCCTTAAAGTGGCCGCGGCCCAAAATGCTCCAAACAGGTTTTTCTTTCTCTCTTCGTGGCTTCTCCCACCTTCATGAACTCTGCAGGTCTCTGCTCCTCTTCCCCTGATCTCTAGTGGCCCCAGCTTGGCTGATGTTACATTTTTATAGCTGTAAATTGGTTGATTTGTGGCAGAGAGTGACGCTGGGGACCCTCTATTCTGCCACCTTGACTGGAACTCCTCTACCCTCTTTTTCCTGTATTTTCAAGATGCTTTGTACATGTATATGAACATAATCAAGGATATTGCCATCTGTGTTCTATTTCTTGGGCTCCTAACCTTGGTACCTAAAATCGTTATGTACTAAATGGCCTGCAGAGAGTGCAAAGACAGAGAGTTAGCTTTCAAAAGACCATCTCTAGCCCTTTTTATTCACACGTCATCAGACCCCTACCATCAATTTCATTCCCTCCCACTAATTCTCCAAGTTAACTTTATTCTTGCTCATTTTTACTACGTACTTGAGTTTCTTCTCTCATTTTCTTCTGAAAACTTCAAGCCTTATTTTTTATTTTAAATCATCTCTGTTTCTTTTTCTCTGTCCCTTAGCTGAGTCTGCTTGTACATATTTTTGTACACATATGTGTGTATGTGTTTACCTCACAATTAAATCATTTAACACTAAGTAAGAAAAAAATTCTTTTGGTGCAAATATCATGCTCTCTTCTGTGGAAAAAATATGATTTCTTTAACTGTGGCAGAGTTTGTAATGGGAAGCTGCTATTGTATTTTATTCCTAGGGAATTGCTAAAGGAAATCAGCAATCAAGAACTAATATAGAACTTTACTACTGTATAGATTGTTAGACTCAGCTGTTTGGCTGTTTTTGGGAAAAAGAAAATTACAAAAACTCTTCAAGATTGTTCTAGAGAAACAGCCATTGTTTCTGCAAGTGGATGTTAAATAAGCTTTCATTAATTCTCAAGAGATGGTATTCCATTTGACTTTTAAATTTTTCTTCATCCCTTTTGTTTCATGCCTACAAATGAAGCATAATCTTTGAGAAAACACATGATAAACTAAAGAAAGTCATTTAGATTCTAGAGAGGTTTGGGGTCTAAGAGATCTGAGACCTTTTTGTCATTATGAAAACTTAGGCCTAGAGAAGTAAACTGAATTGCTCAAGGCAAGTAATTGGTTTGATAGGAATTGAAACACAAAACTTGTCTGAGTTCACTAGGCTTCTCACTATTCCAAAATATGACCAGTCAGATGACCACACTTACTGCCAGTGTCTGCCATTCACATTACATTATGTGGGGGAATAAGCAAAGAAGGTTCAGTAACAAAAATGTTGGGACAGCTGAGTTAGCTCTTGCAGCTATTTCTGGCTGGCTGCAAAGAGGAAGCTACAAGCTGGCACTGAAGAATGAATGTCAGCCAGCATTCTCAGACCCAGCAGGAAGACAAGATTAAAATAATGGAAGGAATAGAAAAGGTGACTTACTGTATTAATCAGGGTTTTCCAGAGAAGCAGAATCAATAGGAGATATGTACATACATACACACACACACATATACAGAGAGAGAGAGGGGGAGAGAGAGAGAGATGTTTATTTTAAGGTATTGGCTCACATGATTATGGAGGTTGAGAAGTTCTATGATATCTGTCTGTAAGCTGGAGACCCAGGAAAGCCCGTGGTGTATTTTGAAACCCCAAGAGCCAGAGAGCCAATGGTACAGATTCCAGTTCAAGATCGAAGGCCTGAGAATCAGGAGTGTGGAGAGCAGGAAAAGATGCTCTTGCTCAAGCAGACAGGTAGAGAGCAAATTCAATCCTCTGCATTTTTGTTCTTTTATGCTACCCACATTAGGGAGGGCTATCTGGTCTACTCAGTCCCCCAATTCAAATGCTAATTTCTTCCAGAAAGACCCTCACAGACACACTCAAAAATAGTATGTAACCAGATATTTGGGCATCCATCCTGTGGCTCAGTCAAGTTGACACATAAAATTAACCATCACACTTATGGACAGCAGTTTTGATGTCTTAGTAACCTTTGGTGAGAACAGTGAAAGAACTAGGTAAGATAGGAGTGAAGTTAAAGCAATTTCTTTCTAGGCAGGGCAGCAATGTTAACATGGGAGCCTTATTCCAAAGAATTTACACAATCTTGTCTCAGACTCTCTCTCAGGCTTCATCTCTACAGATCCTGCATGACCCTCATTTTCCTCCTGAAATGTTGGTTCCAGCTGGACTGACTGGCCATCCTTAGATGTGCTACACTTTTATTTATTTATTTTCCAAATGTCTCCACGTCTTTATATGCAGGTAGTTCTTGCTATCATTCCACTGTGCATGAATTCAGTTACCATAGTTTAGTTAAATGATGCCAGTCCCCCAAACACAATTCAAATATCAGTTAGCAGGATATATTGACTATGAATAATTGCATAAAGTACAAACTTCTGCTAGCTCTTCAGTGCACAAATCACATATGCACATCAAGATCAGTGACCAATCATGTTGCTTCTTTCAAAATCTGTTGGTGATTTGTCATTACACATCTGTTTTCAGCTTATGCACAGACAGCAAAGCATATAGTTGTGTTGCATCCTTTATTTCCACTGATAGACCATGTGATATTTTACAAAAATAGATAATTGAAAGAGGGAATTGGCTGACTGTAATGCAAGTATAGCAAAGAAATGAATAAAAAGTAATAATGCTGGAAATGACATTTGAATGTAACATAAATAAAGTTATAGGAGAAATAGCTGCTCATAGGAATGACAACACTGCCACTGTTTGAGAGACTCCAGATGTGCAGCCAGAGAAATTTACTGAAAATAAATTTATCAACATAAATGAGGGAAGCGGTTGTGATGAAAGATATCTCAGAAGTGACACTGGCAAAAAAAAAAAAAACATTTCACATTAAAGGAATTCTTGGAGATATTTACTGACACTGAAAGCATAAAAGGTAAAGTGTTGGAAGCTGATTCACACTTAGAGGGAAGTGTGGCAACTCACCAAAGCATAAGGAATATGCTCACTCTGTATCAATGAGAAGAAGAAAAGCACTGTTAAAACTACTCTTGATGATTTTTTTAAGTTAAGTGAAACACTTTAATTTTCAAAGTTTCTAATATTTAAAATGGTAGTGTACTAAATAAATTTTAATTTTACAATTAAAAAAAATTTTCCTTGCATGTTTATAGCCAACAATAAGGCAGTTTTAATTCAAAAGAAGGATTTTCATTTCACATTTCATGTTTTATAGTCTCTTGCTCTCTGAGGATTAAAATAGTGTTGTGAGTTGCACTGTGTGAAGGACTTAAACTCCTCACAACCCAACTCTACTGTTGTAATAAAAAATAGAAGTAAAATTTACTAAAGTAGATGTTAATAGCTTTCATGATGATAGAATAAAGATACTGAAAGCCTAACTTAGAATAGATTGTTTTCTAAAATCTCCATCTCTTTTTGGCATAACTATGGTCCAGGGGTACTTCAAAAAGTCATGGAAAAATTGAATAAAAAGACAATATAAATCTTTCCATGAACTTTTTGAAGTATTATTTTACATTTTTTTTTCCTATGGGCCATATAGAAAAAGAAGAAACAAATACTTATTTTGTAACGGAAATATTTTTGTTTTAGGGGTAAGTTTATAAATCCTAAAGAAAAGCAAATAATCTTTATATAATCATACTATAGATAGATAAAATTTGTGGGAGGCCATTTGTATTAGTCCATTTTTGTTGCTTATAACACCTGAAACTGGGTGATTTATAAAGAAAAATGAAATTTATACTTTCTGAGGTTGGTAAGTCCAAAGTCCATCTGGAGGTGGTGACAGTGACCCAAGGTCTCACATTGCAAGATGGTGGAAGCAGAGAGAGCAGAGAAAGAGCAATTGAGAGAGAGAGAAGACAGATTCTCCTCTTCTTTTAAAGCCCTCAGAACCACACCCCTGACCACCATTTTTAATCCATCCACTACAGCGTGGTCCTACAATCTAGTCACTTCTTCAAGGCCCCACCTTTCAATTACCATAATAGGATTTCCCACCCACTTAACAGTCACAGTAGGGGCTAAGTTTCTAATATGTAAAACTTTGGGGACACAATTCAAACTTCAGAGTTTGGGGGGGACATAATTCAATCCAAGACACCATTGTTTTGAACTGAGCTCCTGTACTAAGCCCCAACAGATAACTCAAAATTAGAATGGAGTCACTCATGCTAGGTGCCAGATAATCAAACTGAACTTTAAAACAAGTCAGTTTTAAACAAATAAACAAAAAATCTAGGAGATTCACAGCAACCAATCATAAAGAGCCCAGTCAACCTCAGCCAGCATAAGGAAGTCCCCCTCTGTTTTAATCTCATAAGGAATGTAATCTAAAGTAATTTGTTGTTAACCAACCCACTTTTTGCATTGTGCTGTTTCCTTGTTCCTGCTCAAGCTACCTTACAGAAATTGACTGTTCTGCCACATCCAGAGGGGCTCCTTTCTGTTTTGTAGATGGGCTGCTGCCAGGTTCATGAATCACTAATAAAAGCCAATTCGATCTTTAAACTCAATTTGTTGAAATTTAGTTCTTTTTTTTTGGACAATATATATCTATATATTATCTATAACTATATTTAAAAAGTGGAGGAGGTTTAAATAAACAATGGATTAAGAAGTAAATGTTTTACCAAGTATTCACTACTTTGCATATACAACTAAGACAAAGAATTTCAGGATAATGAGTGAAGGAAAGATAAAATGCTTGATGACCCTGGTACTCAGTTCATGGCTGTAAAAACCTACTTTGAATCTTAATTTTTCCAGCAGTTTACACATTTGTTTTAAAAAGTTAGTCTGACTCATTTTTTACCAAAAGGAAAAATGGATCAAGACATACAAAAAAGGTACATATGTGGAGTATACTAACATTTATAAAGGTGTAGAGGATTAATAAAGCAAATGTACTTCACAGGGCCTGGTTTTCCAAAGCCTTGCAGTTTCAAATATTGACCTTGCAGAGGACAGGAAATTTTCCTCAGACTATAAAGTCTCTGTTGTAAGAGAAAGATTTGTGGCACAGCAATGTTGCTGGCTCAAGGACAGACTAGTTACTGTTTGATATGTAAAGATACTGAGAAATTGCTATAAGAAGGGAATGTTTGCTAAGATCAAGCTTTTGTTGGTAGATCACTTATTGCCTTAATGGAATGTCATCTGACTTGTTTCACTGAAAGTTACCAGACTATATTGCTAAACTATAACCCCACCTATGTTATCTTCCTGTAACTTCCTGGTCTGGAGAATAAATGCAGGAAGAGAACCCCAGTTCTTAGTTAATTTCCCAAGGAAGGAATGCCTCTAGCTTGAGGGTTCTGGTGGAGATTAACCACTTTGGGGCTTCTCACTGCTCAGAAGTGATGGGCTTTGAGTAATCCTTTGTTGCTCTGTCACCCAGGGGAAGTGGGGTGACAAATCCATGGGGGGCAAAGCAACACACAGGGCCTAGTTTCCAAAGCCCTGTAGTTTCAGGTTTAGCCTAACTTTTTAAAATTACATATAGAAATGTTAAACTTGCAAAAGATGGGAAACTTTCCCCAGGCTAAAGTCTCTGTTGTAGATATAGAATTGTAACACAGCAAAGTTGCTGGCTCAAGGACAGATGCCATTGGAGCACGTTAACCTACTGATTAATATGTGAAGTTGCTTTATTGTTGTGTAAACATACTAAGGAAATTGCTGTAGGGAAAGAAAATGTTTGCTAAGAACAAGCTTTTGTTAGTGGACTGACTTAACCTTTTGCAAATTGCATTATGGAATGTCACTTTGTTATTTCACTGATGTCACCAGCCTCTATTGTTAAACTATACTTTGCCATAACTCCATCTATGTTCCTTTTCTGTAACTTTCTGGCCTGGAGAATAAATACTGAGACAGAACACTAGTTCACTGTTAATTTCCCGAGGAGGAATGCCTCTCTCTTTGAGAGTTCCTGGAAATTAACCCCTTTGGGGTGTCTCACTGCTCAGAATAAATGGGCTTTGAGTGATCTTTTTTGCATCTCTACCACCCCGTGTGAGGCAAAGCAACAGATGTAGAGCCTTTTAGATATAAAGTATTGCAATAGATGAATGCAAAGTAAATAGTCAAGTTTTGGTTTTTTGAAGAATTCTTGTGATGATTTTGCATTAAAGGAATGCTTTGTTGGTAATATCTCTGCCAAAACTCTACTTTCAGTTTTCAAGTTATATTTATATTACTTCTGCTGGTCTTCCATTTTCTTCAAAAGAAGTTGAAAAGCAGATCTGGCCTCTGTTGATGGGCTGTTATGTAATGGTCACATCATTCCCAGAGTGTTCCAATTTCAAATGAACATGAATCAAGTTACAATGGAAGAAACAGGTAAGAAAAAATATTTTTATCTTTTCATAGGAATAAATTCTGATAATGTAGGCCATTCAATTGACTTCGGCTTTGGCTGCAAGTTTGAAGTGAAGATGCTGCAGTATGGGATCAGTTTTGACAAAATAAAAAAATTCAGTGTGGAAATGAAAATAGAAAAAAATACTTTATCATTTAATTATAAAACCTTAAGCACCTAAGCTACCAGCATTCTTCATATTATATGATAGAGAGTATTGGAAAAGTTGGATGTAAATGGAAAGTAGCTGAGATCCTACTTTAAGGGAAGGAAGGGACTTTGATCTTTAAAGGATTCTTGTTTTAAAGAGATTCTTCTGCAAACTGAATAATAATGCCCCAATTCATCCATTGTACACCATAATTTAGACTAATATCCCCTAATTTATATTACAGCATTTCTTAGATATATTTGAAATAATTTTGATTATGTGACAACAAATGTATATTAGGTGCTGATGAACAAAAATAAAATATAATAAGGATAAGAAAAAAAATCTAGAAACAACATGCCTGAAAGGTATTCTACTATAAGTATGAATCTTCTTTTTCATTAAAAGGGAAGTTTTGATTATTGTTTGTTTGTTTGTTTCCTTAGAACTATAGCAAAAAAAAAAAAAAAAAATGACAGGTAGTTACAGCTACTTGATAAGTTTTAAAATCTTAATTCTTTTGGAAAGTGATTAAGGATTTATATGTAATTTTGTAATTATAGTTAATACATTTTAAATACTTAATACAGTTTTAAGTACTATGATAGAAGCTATCAGCTAATATTTCTCTTCTAGTTTCATCTGATTATCTATAACAATTGTGATTTAAATCTGACTTTGCACAATTATTTGGTAGACATATAATGAGAAGCTATTAATTCTTTTAAACCCATAAATGCTATTTTAGAATGGTGAAGTAATGTCCCTTTGAAGAACAAAGATAATTGAATCCAGTTATAATATGTCAATAAGTGTATAGAATATGGACAACCTCTGAAGAGTATTAAAATATTTTGAGAATTACAAAGGATGAGGGTGATGTTGGAGGTTTCTGTACCTAATTAATCACTCAGTTTAGCAAAGAGGTATTAGTCTTAGACTAGATCAGGACCAGTGGTTATAACGAGAAAACGGACTGAGGAGAGTCTAAAAGAGAGAAAATATATCATGAGAATTATAGAATTATTTTTAAATCTCAAAGTGAAATCAGTTCCAGAGACATTTTCCCCAATGTTTGTGCTATAAGTTTTCTTTACAATTTCCCTTACCCTTTACAGCCTCTGCTTACATTCCTCCATGAAAGGGAACTCAAGTGTACCTTAAGACAGCCCAATTTTGAGCTGGTTGGGTGGTTAGTTTTTCTTACTGTTTTGAAATAGACCTTTCTAAACCTCTCCCTAATGGGTCAGCACATCCAAGTAATTGAATAGGACTAATTTTCCAAAATCCTCCACCCACCCTAACGTCTGTCTCTGCACTGGCTCTTTCCTTCAGATTTTCCTCCTCTCTGTTTGAAGTTTGAAAAAAGGAATATAAATTATTCCAAAAATTTTTGGTTTTGGCCAGTGAAACAAACATTAATAAAAGAAAAAACATCTACTTCTTCCCTGGTGAAGTTTATTCACTGAATATATATTTTTCTATGCAAAGGAAAGAGCCAGTTGATAAGATTAACTTGCAGTAGGCAGCACAGCATGAAGGTTAAGTGCAAACACTCTGTGCAGAGGACCTGGTTTCAAATTCTGATTTTGCCATTGACTAGTTGTGTGACCTGGGACAAGTTACTTAACTTCCCTGCACTTGGTGTCTTTATCTCTGAAGTGAGGATCATAATGACAGTACTTATTTCCTAGGGCTATTGTTATTGAGGTTTAAATTATTTAATACAAAGCATTTAGAACCGTGTCTGGTACATAGTAAGCATCCAGTAAGTGTCAACAATTAGTGTTGTAGAATATGTGGAGATGAAAAGAGAGAAGAATTAGGGGAGGAGAGAGGAGTGAGAAAGAAGAGATGGCATAGTAGAGTAAAGAAAGCACTGATATTCTGTAAACCATGGGCTTTAACTTTTACCTAGGCTCCATTCTGGGAATTGCTCAGCCAGAGAAGATCTCAGCCAGGAGGACTATAGCAAGTGTAGAATGAACTGAAAAGTCTGGAGGATTGTATGTGATGCTGTAAAATTTTCAATGCCCTGCTGAATCACATCAGGTAAGTTTTGGTTGGCTTTTATTTAACTAATTTTGAAAACATTATTTTTATGTTAATTTTTACTTAGATAATACATTTACATAATTAAAAATTCTAAAGCTATAAATAGATAGGGAAAAAGTTATCCACCCACTCTGTTTTCTATTCACCCTATTCTCCACTCTTGTAGCTACCAATTTTATCAGAGTTTCAAACGAGAAGCTGTTATTTGGTCACATGTGTCACCTCTTCCAAGGTGACGGAGATGCAAAGGAGTACTCAAAGCCCATTTCTTCTGAGCAGTGAGAAACCTTGAAGGGGTTAATTTCCAGGAACCCTCAAGAGATGCATTCCTCCTCGGAAAATTAACACCGAACTCTGGTCTTCTCTCTATATTTATTCTTTAGGCAGGCAAGTTACAGAAAAGGAACATAGGTGGTTACAAAAGAACAGTAAGATAATTGTCATGGCAACAGTCATTAGGTTTAGCTGCAGGAAGGGCATCTGCCTTTGGAGCCAGCAATTCTGCTGTGTTACAATTCTTTACCTATAATAGAGACTTTGGTCTGGGGAAAGTTTTTGTCTTTTGCAAGCTTAACATTTCTATGTGCAATTCTAAAAAGTTAGGCTATACCTGAAACTACAGGGCTTTGGAAGCTAGGCCCTGTGAAATACATTTGCTTTATTAATAATGCACATGTGGTGGAGATATATGGTTCTTTAATCCCAACTTTCTGATTTTGGAACTCAGGGGCATCAAAGAGGCAGTTTTGAGATATGCTTTCCAAATATGTCCTTGTTACCTGTTTTTTCAGTTCTTAACAGTGGGATAGTTACCCACCATGAGTAAATTCTGGAAACTGGATAAATCTTTCAAGGAGGCTACTTCGTTGAGTTAACTTGTCAATATTTTATGTATTTTATGCTGACTGTATGCATTATCTATGCTATAACAAAAAAAATGAAGAAAAATAGATATATTATATTTCATGTAGCCTTTGATCTATGAATTTGTCTTAGATTTGTGTTCCATAAAAAGAAAAAAGCAACCTGATACGGTTTTATCTTTTAAACCTACTTTCTTTAACAAAGTCTGAGGAAACCAAATCCTATTATGTTGGTCTGTTTTGACTTTTCCAGGCAGTATATAGAAGGGTAAAATGTCTCTGATTCTATCAAATATGCCCTGAAAAATAAATCTTGTGATTTGTTCATCTTTTCTCCATCTATCAAAATAAAACTGATAATCAGTGCCAGATGCAACAGTAGAAAAAAGAAGAAAAGATTTTTTTTCTTTACCAACCCAGTAGAAACTAGTATCTACCAGAAAGGGAGCTGATCTCCCCTCACACCCAGCTCTATTGACTTGAGAAAAAGTTAACACAGGTGAAAGAGCGGAAGTGCTAAACTCTTCTATTAGCTGAGCTTTGCTGGTAAATATTGGATTTAACCTAAAAGTTAAAATGTGGACCATAAACTGGACTGGTGAATAGTGGCACACACCATGAATTATTCTCTTCCTGTTACTTTGTGCAAAAAAAGAGTACTGTAAGCTTTGGCTTTATAATCATACATCTCGTTATTGGCTTGTACTGGAAATTCTTCAGGAATGAGCTGCATATTCAAGGCACCATATTCCACATTTTTACACATATAGGTATGCCAAACAAATAGTTTTATGTCCTAAGGGCACTCTAGCATGGTTTTGAATAGATGTGTGTGTGGTGGGGGGGGGGGGGGCGAAGTGATCAAATTAGGCTTATTCTCCATTTCAGTGATATACTAGTTTTATCAGCCTCCTCTCCTTCATGGCATCATTATGAGGTGAATGGACAAGATGATTCTCAGTTTAGAGATTATTACTGCAAAATGAAGGTGGAAGTTTATATTAGCATATTAATCTTACTATATGTGTAAGTGGGTTGGCAGGGGCCAGTGTTGGGGAAGTCTTTGCTCCATATGGTCACCCGGGATCCACCATCTTAAAGTTGTACCACTAGGAACATCCAGCCGCCTTGGTCACCACAGCAGGAAGAAAGCAAGCGTCAATGTCTCACGTCTGTTGTTGTGTGCTTCACACTGAGTCCCATGTTTACTTCCTTCTGTCTTCTAGTCACTAGATATTAAGTTGACTCCTCCTATCGCATGTGGAACACATGCATCTGCTTCTCAAGACCTCCTCCAGGAGACTTCCTGCCTCCTCCTTTGCGATGACATAGGCCCATTCAGTCACAGCGTTGAACTCAACCCCTCAGATTTCTAGTTGATTCACAAAAGTCTTTCCATCAGGTGTGCATGTGGTTTGTCTTGGTCTGGAGCCTTTGAAATAAAAAGTTAGTTACTCTTTCCCTCAGTGTACGTGCATGTGTACACACACACACACACACACACACACACACACAATACATGGCAGAACAGAGTAACGGCAGTAAACACTCCTCCCTGAGAAGGAAGGAGTTTGCACACATAGCAATCTGTGCTCTGTACATTCTGAAATCCTATTGAGCAGGCACCGGGGTGGTGAGGAAATGTCAGCTTTTGCTGTGATAATGGTACATCTAAGAAAACCCTAATATCTCGGTTGCTCAGAACAACAAATACTCATTCTCACTCTGGGATATATCCAGAAACATGAATGTTCCACGATTTGGCACTGATTCTGCTCTTTAGTACAGTCCCTAACTTTGCCTTCTGGCAGTTTATTTGCCCTTATTCTTCCTGGCCACCTCAGAAATTGGCATTGGGTAATATGCCCTCCTTGGGAGCTGTGCAACTTTTTCAGTCTACCTTTTGTTTGAGGAAGTTTTGAGAACTCAGAGGTTGTTTCAAATATTCAATAAGTCGTAGGACTTTCTTTTTTTCAGTGGGGGGGGGGGGGTAGTGTCCAGGCTCTAACTTCTATGGCACTACAAATCTCACAAAGTTTACTACATAATCTATTTTTATTCCAGTCATTTCCAAATTCCAGAAACTACAACCACAGTTATTTTTGAGATAAAGTGCACAGATTTGTTATATATTTTTGCTTTTCTCTCAATATTTGTGGACTTCTGGGGAAAAGCTGTGTCCTTAATCTTATTTTTTACCCACTGCCAAGTTTTACTGGGCACTATATTCACAGTCTGATTTTTCACTTATGGCTTAAACATGCATTGAGAAGTCTCAACATTAGGTATATTAAAGCCAAACTCTTCGTCTAACCTTTGGCACAAGTCTCAGTTTTAACGGGTCTATCTCAATGTCATCTCTTTCTGTTTGGAATTTCAAAGCAGGTGGCCTTCCCACTTTGCAAAATCCAAACTGCTGTGATCTTTCTTCATGGTTATTTTGGCTTACAAACTGTTTTTTCTTTTCTTTTCTTTCTCCTTTAGTTTGCAGTATCTAACAGCTGTTAGCAACTGGTCTTTTCCAAATATCTTCTCTAAGACCAGAGTATCTCAACAACAGCACACTGACATCTGTGCTGGAAAAGTCTTTGTTGTGGGAGGTTGTTCTGTGCATTGTTGGAAATCTAGCAGCATCCCTGGCCTCTACCCAGTAACACTCTCCCAGTTGTGAAAATTAAAAATGTCTCCTAACATTGCCAGTGTTCCCTAAGGGGAAAGCATCGTCCAGTTGAGAACCACTGTTCTGGATCCACAAGCACATTGGATATATTGTCTGCTTTATGAGTTATATAGAATAGGTGTCATTTTAATTTTATGTTTTGTCATTGCAGTCTCTGATATTTTCTTTGCTGCTGCCACATGACTATGAAGCCATTGTTTTAGGCTTTTGTCTCAGAAGCACTCAACTTGCATGACTAATTTCTATATCAGGCAGGGCAACTCAGTGGCTTAACATAGAAGTTTACTCTCATTTTAAATGTTGTAGGAATGCTGGTCAGAACTCACTCCATCATGACCTGCAAAGCTCTGGCTTCAATAGTTACAATGTTTCCCTGGCAAAGTTGCTTAGCTACCAAGACAGAAAGGAATAGAATACTACACTTGTGTAAGATAAGGGGAGTGACATCAACAACCCCAAGGATAAGTAACAGGTAGCTAGCTGTGAGGTGCCTGGTAATCTTCCACTTCCACAGCCTTTCTCTCTTTGGCAAAGCTCCACTTTTGTCTCTAAGTCCCTCATAATCTTCAAATTCTACCTCCGGGGGTTGCCAAGAAAGCAGCTGCACAGTGTCCAGATCGATAGTCCACCTGATCTGTTCCCTGTAAATCACCCATCAATAATAATAGTAAACTCCTGTAATCTGTATGGAGTGGTCTGCTTTGTTATTCAGTCTCAAGATACCTTCTCAGTTTGGTGGGCATTATACTTTCAACTCACACTTGGAAAAATGTACAATGGGTTGGTAGGTTGGTAGGGTAAGAGAGAGAATGTTTTTTATTCTACAGTCACTGAGTTACCCAGGCTGATGAAGGCTCTAATGATGTTAAAATTACACCATCCAGAACATGCAGCCTTTCTAAGTACATGCAGCAGAAGAACATCTAGAGATCTCATCAAATATTTTATGTTTTGTCTTGGAAGTAATACATATCATTTCCCGCTGGCCACACAGCACTGTCTAACCAGAAGAAAAGTACTATCTGCATGCCCCAAAGTAGACGGGAATAAGGTATTAAGTACTAGTAATATCTACCACAACTTATAATCAATGGAATTATTTTTATTTTTATAGTTAACATAGAGTACAGAATACAGAATACAGAACAGTTTCATCACCCCAGAAACCCTCCCATAATGCCTCTGTTTAGTCCCACCTTCCTCTATACTTAATCCCTGGAAAGCACAGATCTGTTTCCTGTCACCATAGTTTTGACTTTGCAGAATGACATATGAATGGAATCATACAGTATGTAACCTGTTGAAAAAGGCTTCTTTTGTTTAGCATAATGTCTTTGATTCATTCATGATGTTGTGTGTATAGATAGTATGCTACATTTTATTGCTGAGTAGTGTTCCATTGTATGAATGTACCTGTTTGTTAATCCATTCACCACCTAAAGGACATTTGGGTTATTTCCAGCTTAGAACAAGTATAAATAGAGCTGTTATAAATGTTCACATACAGGTTTTCTTATAACATAATTTTCATTTCTCTAGGCTGGAAGCACCTAAGAGTAGAATTGCTGGGTCACTTGATAAGAGTGTGTTTAACTTCATTAAAAATAGCCAAAACTGTTTTCCAAAGTGGCTGCACCATTTTGTATTACAACCATGTATTAGCCAGCTCAGGCTCCCATAACACAATGCCACAGACAAATGGCTTAAACAGACATTTATTTTTTCACAGTTCTAGAGGCTGGGAGTCCAAAATCAAAGTTCTGGCAATTTGGTTTCTGGTGAGGGCTCTCTTCCTGGCTTGCAGACAGCTGCCTTCTCAATGTGTCCTTACAAGTGGAGAAATAGAGAAATAATTCTCTGGTGTCTCTTCTTATAAATACACTAATCCTATTGGCTCAGGATACACCCGTATAACCCTGTTTAACATTAATTCCTTTCTTAGAGGCCCTATCTCCAAATACAGCCACACTGAGGGTTAAGGCTTCAACATATGAATTTGGAGGGGGTTCAAGCATTCAGTCCATAACCAGCAATGTGTGAAGGTTCCAGTTGTTCTGCATCTTCCCCAGCACTTGTTATTGTCAGATTTTTTAGAAATGTAGTCATTCTAGTAAGTGTGCAGTGGTATCTCGAAATAGTGTCAATTTGTATTTTCCTAATGGCTAAGGATGTTGAAATCTTTTCACGTGCTTATTTTCCATCATAATGTCTTCTGTTGTAAAGTTTTCAAGTATTTTGCTCATTTTGAGTTATTGATTTCTTACTATTGAGCTTTGAGAGTTCAAAAGAATATATTGTAGATATTAGTCCTTTGTTGGATATGTAATTTGCAAATATTTTCTCATACTCTATAAGTAAGTCTTTTTGTTCTATTAATAGTAGCTTTCACAGAGCAAAACCTTTTCATTCTGAGGAAGTTTGATTTATCATTTTTTTTCTTTTATGGATTTTTCTTTTGGAGTTACATTTAAGAACTCTGCCTATCCCCAGGTCGTGAAAATTTTTCTTCTGTGTTTTATACTAGGAGATTTATAATTTTGGGTTTTACACTTAAATCTGTGATACATTTAATATTAATTTTTGTATAAAGTGTTAAGTTTATCAAGGTTCTTTTTTTCTTTGGTATATGAATTGTTGTGGGCTGGATGTTTGTGTCAGAGCTGACTAAGAAATGGATGTGCATTTATCTCATCACCCTTTGTTAAAAAGAGTATCTTTTCTCCCTTGAATTGGCTATGAACCTTTGACAAAAGGTGTGGAAGTATTTCTGGATATTCTGTTCTTCTTGAATTATTTATGTGCTTATCCTTTAGCTAACACCCTACTGTCTTGATTACTGTAGCTTTATAGAAAGTCTTAAAATCAGATGGTGTGAGTACTACAGATGTATTCTTTTTTCAAAACTGTTTTGGCTTTTCCTTTGCCTTTCTGTATACATTTTGAAATGTTTATATATATTAAAAAAAAAACTCTTGCTGGAATTTTGAGTTTCCCAAACTAATGCAAAATTATGTTAGATTGATGGATCAGTTCGGAAAGAATTTCCATCTTAACTATATCGAGTCTTCCATTCCATGAATAGGATGTGTCTCTCCATTTACTTTGCTTTTCTTTGATTTCTTTCATCACTGTTTTGTAGCCTTCTGCTACAAATCCTGCTCATGCTTTGTAAGATTTACATCTAAATATTTTAATTTTTTGATGGTATTGAAAGTGTTATATATTTAAAAAATTTTAGTTTCTGCTTGTTCATTCCTACCGTAGAACTAGAGTTGATTTTTGTGTGTGTTGATCTTACATTTTGCAAACTTGTTAAACTCAGTTATTAATTGTAGATTTTTTTGTTTGTTTTGTTTTTAGACTTCTAAAGATTTTCTTAGGATTTTCTACACAGACAACATATCATCTACAAATATGGAAACTTTTTTTTTTTCCATTCAAATCTGTATGTCTTTTATTTCTTTCTCTTGTTTTATTGTACGACTTGAACTTTAAGTACTATGTTGAGAGTAGTTGTATTAGCTTCCTATTGCTGTAAAACAAATAACCACAATTTTAGTTGCTTAACACAAATTTGTTATCTTACAGTTGTGGAAGTCAGACATCTGAACTGGTTCTCAATTGGTGGTTCAAAGAAATATTGGGAGGGGTGTCTTCCTTTTGGGGGGCTGTAGTGGATAATCGGTTTTCCTTCCCTTTCCAGCTTCTAAAGGTTGTGCACATTCCTTGGCTCATTGCCCCCTTTCTTCTTCTAAGCTAACAACATAGCATCTTCAAATCTCTCTCTGACTCTGACTCATTGCTTTCCCTCTTCCACTGAAAATGACCCTCGTGACTATATTAGACCTACTGGAATGACAGAGGATAATCATTCCATCTCATGGTTAGCAGATCATAATGTTAATTCCATCTGCAACCGTAATTCCCCTTTGCCATATAACTAACATAATCACAATTTCTGGGGATTAGGCCATAAACATCTTGGGGTGGAGGTCCGTATTTTGCATACCACAGTAGTATTGAGAGAGCACATTCTTGCTTTGTTGTTCCTAATCTTAGGGGAAAAATATTCACTCTTTTATCAAAGATGTGATGTTTGTGGATTTTTCTGAATGCCTTTTATTGACTAAGATTTCCTTTTATTCCTAGTTTTCTGAGAGCTTTTATCAAGAATGGGTGTTGAATTTTGTTGTATTATTTTCCTGCATCAATTGACATAATTATTTTTGTTTCTTTTTTCTTTTGATCTGTTAATATGCTGCATTACATTGATTAAGTCCACATATTCAATCAGCCTTGTATTCCTGGAATAACTCCCCTTCTTATTATGTATTATTCTTTAAAAATATTTCTGGATTCAATCTAATAGTATTGTTGAATATATTTTGCATCTATTTTCACGAGTGGTATTGGTTTTATTATCAGAGCAATGCTTACTTCATAAAATGAGTAAGGGAGCTTTCA
This sequence comes from Cynocephalus volans, assembly GCF_027409185.1. Classification (NCBI taxonomy): domain Eukaryota; kingdom Metazoa; phylum Chordata; class Mammalia; order Dermoptera; family Cynocephalidae; genus Cynocephalus; species Cynocephalus volans. The sequence goes on along the minus strand of NC_084466.1, from coordinate 37,485,957 downwards.
CTCTTGTTTTATTTTCTCGAAAATTATATAGAACTGATATAATTTCTTCTTTAAATGTTTAGTAGGATTCACCAGTGAAACCATATAGCCTATATACTTTTTTTATTTTTTTGAACTATGAATTAAATTTCTATAACAAATAAAAAACTATTCAAGTTATCAATTACTTCTTGTACGAGTTTTGGGTATTTGTCATCCTCAAAGAATTAGTCCATTTCATTCAAGTTGCCAAATATATGTGCATTGTGTTGTTTATATAATACCCTTATTTTAGTTTTAATGTTGGTGGGATCTGTACTGATATCTTTTCTTTCATTCTGGTATTGGTAATCTGTGTTTTTCTCTTTTTTCCTTGTAATTCTTGCTGGATGTTGATTAAATTTATTCACCTTTCCAACAAACCAACTTTCACTTTAATTTATTTTCTCTATTGTTTTCTCTTTTGAATTTATTAATTTCTTCTCTTTATTCTTTTCTTCTGCTTACATTGAGTTTATTTTGCTCTTTTTTTCTAGTTTCCTAAAGCAGAACTTATATTGTTGCTTTGTAATATTTCTCCTTTTAAAAAAATAAGCATAGAATGCTATATATTTCCCTAGAAGTGCTCCTTTATCTGCACCTAACATATTGTCATATGTTGGGTTTTCAATTTTGTTCATTTCAAAATATTTTCTAATTTCTCTCAAGAATTCCTCTTTGACCCATGGATTATTGATAAATGTGCTGTAATAATTCCCAAGTGTTTGGAGATTTGGCAGCTATCTTTTTGTTATTAATAATTTTGTTTAATCCCATTATGACCAGGGCTTATCTTGCATGTGATATAAATTCTTTTAAATATTTTCAGGTTTGTTTCATGACCTTAATATGGTCTATGTTTGTGAATGTTCCATGTGCACTTGAAAATAATGTGTTTTAGCATTGGATAGGGTGCTCTGTAAATGTCAGTTAGGCATGGCTGGTTGATAGTGTTGTTCAGTCTTTCTACATCCTTTCTGATTTTCCCCTTATTTGCTTTGCCTAATATAGAAAGCGGAGTGTTGAAATCACCAGTCATAGTTGTGAATTAGTCTGTTCTCCTTTCTATTCTATCAATTTCTGGTTCATGTATTTTAAGGCTCTGTTTTAGATGCAGACATATTCAGGATTTAGAAATATTTGTCTTCCAGTTCAGTGAACTCTTTTATCATTATGTGATATCTCCCTATATCACTAGAAATTTTTCCTGCTCTGATATCTACTTTGATGTTAATATAGCCACTTATGTTTCCTTTTGATCAGTGTTAACATAGTATATTCATTTTCCATCCTTTTACTTTCAATCTATTTGTATTTTTATATTTAAAGTGGGTTTTTACAGACAGTAAATTGTGTCCTGCTTTTTAATGTAGTACAACAATCTATTCTGTTTTAATTGGGAGTTTAGTCCATTTGCAATTAATGTGATCACTAATGTGGTTAGGTTTAGACCTACCAGTTTGCTATGAGTTTTTTGTTTGTCCCATATATTTTTTGTCCCTTTTTCTACCTTTTATTTTTTGATTCAGTACTCTTTTATATCTTCATTTATCTCCTGTGCTGTGTTTCTTACTGTAACTCTTTGTTTTCTTATTTTAATGGTTGCTTTCTGTGTTCTGTGGGTTTTTTGTTTTGTTTTTGTTTTTCTTGGCAGCTGGCTGGTAAGGGGATCTGAACCCATGATGCTGGTGTTGATAGCACCATACTTTCCTGAGTGATCTAACTGGCCACCCCTCTATGTTCTGTGGTTTTAATAAGTTCAGTTTTCAGCCTTTGCACTGCTTTTGGACCATTCATGGTCACCTGTCTGGGACCTTGAGAGTGCTCTAATCTACATTTCCATTTTAAAAGTCTTTGCTGTTCTATTCAGAGTCTGATTAATGCTGAGGTGAGCGCAAAAATGTATATACTACTTTATGGGATAGCTCTCTTGAGCTCCCTCCTCTCCAGGCTCTCCTTGATAATTTCTGGTTTTCTGGGGTCCCCATTTTACCTCCTCTGGCCCACAATCTGAGGCTTCAGTTTCTCCACTCTGCTACACACTACCTGACACTTTGTCTGCAGATCTGGGATCAGTTTGGGGGAAGACAGAGAAAGAAAAAATCAACAAGCATTCTTCCCATGATCTTGGGACCACCAGTACATGGGTCAGAAAAGAGTCTCCTGTCATAGTTTAACACTCATATCTAGCCTCAGTTGCTGGTGAGGATGCAATCAAAAGTGAACAATAAAAGAAAAAAAATAGAGGGGGATTTCCTTCACTTTCCACTTTTCAGACCAGAAAGTGAGGATACCTCATAAAGTGTTTTCTGTCCACACCTGACTTCCTTTGATTCCAACCCAGGTAATAGCAGAGGGAGGAAAATGGAAACTTATTTCTGGTTTGAAGGTATTTTGAATTCTGGGCTCCTCTCCCAATATACCTTCTACCATCTACTTTTCAAAGATCTCAGATAGCTGCACCATGAATTCTGTCAAGTGTTCATATTTGCATTCAGTGGGAGAAGGATAATGGAGTCTTACTCAATCTTGCCTGAAACCAAAATTGCACTCAAAGATTTTGAACATTGTACTTTTGAGCTTAACAGCTGGATGGAGTGTGGAAAAAAAAGTCAGCGGAAAATATTTGGGACCTTTCTTGGTTGAATTTCCAATTAGAAAGTCTAAGCAATTTCCTATGCATCAGCAAAGCAAAAAGAGAATTTTTCAAAAGAATTTGGTATTTAATGTATTTTTTAAAAGCATTAAAGTAGCTGATATGAGAAAAATATTGTTGAATGTCACTACATTTATTTTGCAATTTATTGTATTTTTATTTTGATTTACACATGGGGCGTTAGTATACCCTGTGTTTAGAGCTTCCAAAGCTGGGTCACTAGTGATATTGTCAGGCATTCTCAGCTAATTTAGTCTCTACCCATAGTCTCAGGATCACCAGAGAATGCTCCCAACCTGAATTCTGAAAAGTAATTCTTTAAGCTTGGATGAAAAATAACTTTATTCTCTCTTCTCCTATCTCTTTCTTGCCAGCTATACTCATGATATGTGGCTAGAAACTTTTCATATAGTAATCTACTTAGTACCTTTGGAACTAAAGAGTTACCGTTAAAAGGAAGGGCAAAACCTACCATTAATTAATCAAGTACAATGTGAAAGGTACATTTATTATCTCCTTTACTTTCCACAACAAGTTAAGTATTGAGAAGCAGGTTCACTGTACAATGGTTACCAACTTGAGTCTGGTGAGACAGAACAGAGTCATATGCAACAAGTTACATGAAGAGGATTACTACTTACAGTTAGGCAGCAAGGGACAAAAGAAGACTAGGATCCATTGTGAGCTGATTCCCCAAGGCTCAAGAAAGCTGCTCAGGATGGATGGAGTCTTGACTGCGCACACTCAATGTGTACCACAGCTGAAGGACAGAAGGCAGCCTGCCCTGGGTTATGCATCTCAGGGAAACATAAGTTACTGGGCAAAGCCTTGAAGGACATCCTGCTTCCAGGGAAGACAGAAATAAAGCCCAGGCTGTCCAGGCATTTTCTGCTTAACTCAAGATGTTACATTCCTTAGGAGGGGGGAAACAAAGCCTGGGCTGTTTCAAATAGTTCCTCTCTATCTTAAGGTGTTGTATTCCCACCACATTTTACAGTTATTCTTGATACATACAAGCAAGAAATGGGGGGTAGGGGTGTGAGGAACTGGGTTGGTCCAAGACCACCCAGAGAACTCTCCTCCAGATATTAGTTCAGTATTACTATCAGCACAGGTGAGGAAACTGAGACTCAGAGAGATTGAGTAACTTATCCAAAGTTTCAGCACTAATTCCAAAACCTACATTCTCCCATGGTGCCACATGTTTTCATCTATTCATGTCATCTGTCTTTGAGGAGATAGAATCAAACAGATAACTTCTATCTGGAGATAGTTCAAGAGATCAGGACTTGCTGGGGATGGGATGGGTAGGAAGGAAGCAGGGCTTCTCATAGGAGACTGCAACCCTTCACATCTGTATCTGTTCTGTATTTTCCCTTTGGATACTGGGATTACAGAGAAAGAAATAATCTACTTTCTAATTTTTTTTAGGATATCTTTAATGAGACTGTAGTGTTAGGGTAGGGATGTATATTAACTCATTTTCTGTCACATAACAATATCTGAAATTGGGTAATTTATAAAGAAATGAAATGTATTTCATATGGTTTTAAAGGCTGAGAAGTCTACAGGCCAGGGATCATATCTGGTGAGGGCCTTCTTCTGGGTGGGAACTCTCTACAGGATCCCATGGTAGTGCAAGCAATCACATGGCGAGGATGGCAAGAACTGTTTAATGTGCTCACTTGCTCTCCTGATAAAGCCAAAGGTGCTATTCCCATGACAACCCACTAAACCCTTAACCCATTACTACACTAATGGATTAATCCATTCAGGAGGGCATAGTTGTCATGATCCAATGCCCTTTTAAAAGCCCCACCTTTTAACACTGCCATAGTCTTTCTACCCTCTTAACATTATTACAATGGGGGGGGGGACTTAATGAGTTTTGGCGGGACATTAAATGCACATCGAGATGCTATACCTTAATCCTTCAAACTCATTAGCACTATTCTTTCTTTCTCTCTCTGTGTTCTGGGACTTCCTCAAATCTATGCACTAATATTGCTTCTGTTGCTTTTTCTCTACTTTCTGGGGCACAAATGGAAAATAAAGGGTGAGGAGCTGGACTGGTGAGGAAATGTGTGATTTTCAGGCCTGATCATGGGCAGTTACAAAGGTTTGCCTGGCAGTCCCCACAGGGGAGCCAGCCAGTGCATTGCAGCCTCTGAAGGGAGCTGCCGTCAAGGACTTATGTTCCTCTTGCTGGTCATGCTCTTTCACACATATACCTTTCTAGCCCCTGCACTGTCATTCCTACGTCTCTTTATTTGAGGCCATTGGCTGAGATCTTCAGTTGCCTTGGCTGTGGTTCCCTTACAGGAGGAAGAAGGGGAAACCTTGAAGACACTTCCCCCACTCTGATTCAGTACCCAGCACTTTTCCACTCATAACCCTCAGCCCTTGCCTTCTCCTCCAATCCCAGAGTCCATAAAACTGCCTGAGCCTTTTGTTTAAGGGCTTCCTCAACAGTGAGCGACCCCCACGTCTGTGCTGATCCATCTGACCCTTGATCCAATCTGTGTGCTGTTCCATGGAAGAAAATGGAATAGAGAAAGTCAGTGCTTCCTCCAGTTCTAAACTCTGGCTTACACCATCACAGTAAATAATTAAAGGTTTAACTCTTTCATTTTTTGGCTTGTTGCTTTAACTGGCTACTGAGACAACTGAGTTAGCTTAGCTAACTTTCCCTCTCCCAGCTCAGCTGAGCTTCTGACAATGGGAGCCCAGTGGGAGCTGAAATGAATCTAGAAGCTGTGCACCCACTGAATTTCCTTGTAGCAAACTTGCAGGCCAGCTTTCAGAGGAATAAAGACAACTGATCTAGCAAATAATATTCTCGCTCTTTTATTTCTCAAACTCCAATGAATTTCTCCTAAATTCTAGCTTTTATACTTGCTGTTGTTGGCAAGTTTTCCATGGTAGGAAATCATTTTGTAGTGATGTCTACTATACACCTACCACATCATAAAATAGTTGTGCTTTTATTTCATAAAATTATACAAGTAATATAAGTATGAATATGAAACTAACACCCCACACAGTACATGCTCATATGTTTGATGAACAATGTTCTGACTGAATAAGTGAATGAATGAATGGCCAAACAACCATATAGGGACCTCAGTATTGAGTCCTGAAGTGAGAGAAGTGGGTAGCAGTAAGAAGAGAGACATGGTGATTGTGATTTTGACAGGGGATGGAGGGAAGGAACTAAACAGCAGGTAGCAGATAGGAGAGGAAAAAACACAGGAAGTAGAAAAGGGAATACGATGCCTTCTGTTTTTACCTCTAAAGCCAAAAAATCAATTCTCTGCCTCCTGATTGATGTTTCCAAAAGCGTAATATGCTTCTGTAAAACAAGACCAGGAAATTGGAGAAAGTCTCTAGCACTACCCTGCTGAGTTCCACCAAGTCTAGTTTGAATGAAATGAAAAATCAAAGTACAGATACGTTTCATTTCTATTGGAAGCTAAAAGATTTTTTCCTTTCATTTTTTTCCTCCTGAAAAAAATCTTACCCTTTTAAAAAAAACTAATACCATACCAGGGTCCACATTAGTCCTGTCCCTTCAATAAGTATAATTTTGACCAGCGTTATCCTGGATATTTCATTGTCTTGTCAACAACAACATGGTAATTGATATTAATGCCTGGAAATCAAAGCCTTTCAGAAATGATAGGCTTGATTTAGTACCACTGGCATGACTCTCATTAAATCAGTGAGGACTGTGTAGTACAAGTGCACAGTTTCCTTTATTCATCACTATAACAACCTCAGGGAGCCTCATTGAAAATGCACATGGCAGATCAGGTAGGTAATGCTGTTGTCCAAATAAAGAGAAAATAGAAAATGAGAGTAAGATAATATAAAATTTACCTTACAGAAATCATCAAGTCATCATTACTAGAGTAAATTATGCATTTTACATCATCTGAAACATTGTGTATTTAAGAGCCTTGGAGGGACAAACACACGTTTTACTAAATGTTTGAAGACTGAGTTAAAGCTAAAAGGGATTTCTCTTCATTATTAGCTGCTAACATAGGTCCATTAGATTACTTTAGGCAAGAATACTCAAATACTCTCACTTATGAAACTGTGAGGTAGAATTCTGCCTTGATGACTACTACCGTCACCATCTCTGCCTCCCACTCTGCTCATTCCTGACACACCTTTGCACCTACACTCACGTGTGTGCATGCACACACACACACACACACAGACTCACACACAGAAGGTGAGGATGTGCTGTGTGGAAATTTCTACAGAGAAGGACCCACGATTAGTAGCGAGAGGTGTGCAGTAGAAAAAAACATTGAAAGTGGGGGAGAAAGAAAACCCACAAAATGATGGGGGAACATTGAGAGAGGATAAGAATGTATGGGAAAAAGAGAGTGATGTTCACAGGAGGGAGGGCAGAGCAAACTCTAAGGATGGGATCCAGTGGGACAAGCACATAGGACCCCAAGTGTGCCTTTTATTGCTGCAAAATAGGAGTCCATCTGAAATCTCATCCAATGGAATATAATTACTGAAGGAGCAAAAAGCATTTTAATCTGTAAGACTGCCTTAGAGATTAATGACTGAGAAGAGTGAGGAAAGTGTCAGTGTGGCCCTTAGAGGTACAGCAGCGTGCAAGGCATGAGAAGCTAATCTGCACAATAACATTGGGAAGTGAGGAACAGCCATCCTCAGCCAGAAGAATCCTATTAGCCTGGAGAGCCAGCAGATCTCTCAGAATAAATGATATTGAGGATTTTGAAAGATTTGGTGGTATGGTACCCGTGAAAGGGGTTAAGAATGTAAAGGGCTCTTTATTAAAAAAAAAAAAAAAAAAAAGACGCGGAGCAAAGCTAACCTGTTTGGGAGTTGCCCAAATGCTTTAAAATACCTCTGGGGAGAATGAACAGCACACCTGCCTTCTTGGTGGAAACAGCATGGATGGTGAAGGGGCGTGACCATTCCAAAGTGAAGGTGAAGTCAGACATCGTCCGTCAGTGACAGGCCAGGTGCAGCAGTTAAGATCACAGGTGGTAGGTGGAGGGAGCTCCGCAAGTACATTTGGCTTGTCTTGAAAATTTTCTCAATGGGAGTACACACCTAGGGATATTTTCCCTTCTACTGTTATTGTGACTAGTCCCTCTTGATTGACCTCTTGTCATTCAGAGCAGCCTAGGGATTCCAAGACCAGGCCTTGGTTGCCACAGCACAAAATGAGTCAAATCAATTCACGTAACAGAGGAAACTTGGGTCATGCTCAGAGTGAAGTGCTTCAAAATTTAAAATAAACCAGCACGACAGGAAAAATCATCACTGTTTCAGAGACTATAAATAATGCAGCAATTTTCCAGAAAGAAGCCAGTTTTTCACTTAAAACCACGTTTGCTAGTTGAGCTATGGGAAATGACATCCTGCCCAGAAAGCTTGTAATCTTATTTTTTAAATTGTCCCTGAAATTCATATGTCACTGTGTCCCCAAGGAGAAAGGAACAGTTGATTTGGCCCAGAATTTGATGGCTTATAGTTTCTCACCTGTGTGGTGTGGAAATGTCCACTCTTATTTGTGTGGCCGGAACACTTACAAATGCCCCATTTAGTTATTTAGGTAAATTCTATTCTTGCCTCTCATAAATTGTTTCTCATAACATGGATTGGCAAAGCTTTCAGCAAACAGGCTCTCAAATATTGAAAATTCACCCTTGCTGAGTTCAGACATGTTAAGATTATGGGTGATGGAAGAATAAAGTACACTGAAAAGTAGCTTAGATTAAGCTATAGGATGTTGGTAGAACATGAGCGCCTGAGGATGCATTTGAAGAATTCACTGAATCACAGCCTGAAGCAATGTAACGTCACATCAGAGAGCTGAGGAATGAGGGCAGCTGAGAGAATGTGCTAGTGTGTAACAGTCAAGGACAGGATGACTTAGTTTGAGCAAAATTGTTCTCTACAGCACAAGAGAACCATTCTTCAAATAGCAGAAAGGCCCATAGTATAGTCCAAGCAACAGATGTTAGGGAAATGCTTTAAGTCTTTTCAATGTGACATAGCATTAAAGTCAGATATTATATATCTACCTCCTCTGTATCCAGGCAGAAAAAAAATTAGTGCACTGTCTTCATGTTCAAAAGATATGAGTTATAGGTATATAGAAGGACACACACAGATACTGCAACCTCAAGATAAAGTTATTTGATGGAAAACAGAATCAAGACTGAGAAAATGAAACTTATCTATGCCAAATGAAATGTCTTAAATAAACTAGGTGTTAAATTATAAGGCAGGCTTACAAATTGGTTTTGTGCCATGAGTTCCAAGGAAAGTTAATGATTAGGAGTTTTGGTAGATTGTAAAACTGTCTGCCAGTTATTTCCTACCCTCTGTCCATGTCTTTGGTAGTGCTTTTCCACACTGACTTGTGCCCCTTGTGATCTGCCCAGTGATTTGCTCTGGCTAATGAGAAACCAGCAAACCTGAGACGAGCACAGACTTGGAAAGTATTTTCCCATTGGGGCTTGCTCTCTTGCTCTTATTTATCACTTGAAGAAGCTTATTAGCCTGGTACAGCATGAGAGACCACATGGAATAGAACTGAGCCATCCAAGCTGAGGACCTCCTAGACAAATTAGGTACCAACTACCAGACATATGTGAGTGAGGCTGTTTGGGGTAACTTAGTTCCAGCCGAGCTGGCCCTGAACTGCCAAGCCAGCCCACAAAATAATTAAAAAGAAAAAAAGTTTGTTATTTAAGTAACTAAGTGTAGAGATGTTTTATTATATAACAAAAGCTTACCATTACATGCTTAATCTAACAACAATACAATAATAACATCTACTGACGATTGAGGGCCTACCATGTGACATGTCAGGCCCTAGAGATGGTGATTTATATATATTATTTCTAACCATTACAAAAGGTTGGTGTTTCCAGCACCATTTTACAACTGATATAATTTATATTGCAAAGTATGAATCTAGTCATGCAAATAGTAAATAACAATGCCAAGATTCGTCTCCAGGTCTGCCAGGCTTTGAGTTCCATGCCCTTTCCATCATGTCAGGATGTTGGTGGGATTTCTCGCTGTGGGGAGGAATGAGGCCTGGACTTAGATGGGCTGCTCAGATTTACTCAAAGTGGTATAACATTCCACATTGAACTGGAATATACTCAGTAATTTCTTTATTTGCCTTGTGCCCAGCTTAGCAAAATATTTTCTATAAATATTTCTTGAACTGATGTGCAATGAACTGAAATTCATTTCAGAGCAGGCTGGTCTGCCCAACTCATCTAAAAATAAGATAGAATAGTGGCAATGGGACAGGCTTTTTTGTCAGAAAAAATGAATTTAAATCCTGAGTGAGCTACTCATTAGAATAGGTGACCTTGTACAAGTTACTTGCAATCTCAGTGATCTCAGTAGAAAATGAAGGCAATAATGTTTTTCACACAAAATTGTAAAATATGTTAATGAAGTAATCTTAAAGAAAATAAATTCTTCACCTGACCCATATAAGTATTCTATAATTAAGTATATAAGTAGATACTATTAACTTACTGACTGAAAAATTAAGTTTTTTGAATGTGAAATACATACACAATTCATTATTGACTATATTATGAAACTACATTTCATATTGTATATACCATTTTTTTTTTGCAATGAGGACGTAATTGTCATATAAAACAAAACATATTCACAAGGTATTTTGCCTAAGTGTATCAGACGTGCTTTTTCTGATATTTGGTAGTAATATTAAAATTTCTATATATAAAGCTTTTATGAATTTCTATTTCTGAATTTATTAGTTATTACAGAAAATATTCTAAAATATTGTGCTTTTCTAGTTTAGCACTTTGAAATATTTTCTGAAAAGAATTGTAAAAAATAGTTTATAGTGAATTAAAACATCTTAGTATTGCAAACTTGGGATTTCGAGCTTAAATAGAAATTTTGTTTCAGCACTCAGCAGTGTCTGGGATCCACCAGAAAAGTGGATTGATCCTATTTGCTCAATCCACTTGCAGTGTGGTTGGGGCAAGAGATTCCCCTTCTACCTCCACTCTCTGCACAGTCTGTCTTGCTACTCTATCCTCTATTCAAGGGAGCTTATGATATCCAGGACTGACAGGCAGCATGTGGTTCAAAAGTGATGAGGTGAGGGCTTCATGGCACACTCACATCTCCTGTGTTAGGAAATCCACAAGGTTTTTACAAAAACTTTGAGAGCATTTTAATATTTGTCGTAGATGGGCTATAAATGGACATTTGATAGAATCCAGAGAAATGAGAGTAACCCAATAGGTTGCATTCCCATTTAAGGAAAAAGACTTTTTGTCTTCTCTGCATAATTTTCCTCACAGCCAGCAAGGAGGACTATAAGATGAGGAGGACTGTAAGAAAAGTCTATACAACCTTCCCCAAGGAAGGTTTCCTCTAGCATGGGCAAAGTTTGAGATGGGGAGAAAGAAGATGAGATTGAGGTTTTATACTAGATTAGTTATTAATACTAGACCTGATTAGAGAACTACTATGGCTTCCTGGTGGGGAAAGTGAGGTAGTCATTACAGAAAAATAAAAGTATTTCATGTCTGTTTATTATGAATTCAGACTTTCACCCAACTGGTTATATTTGATTAATTCGAAATTAGAGTCTTTTATGGATTGTATTCCCCAAGTTTCATGTATTAGTAGCTTGATCTTCACTGTGACTGTTAAGAGGGTAGGAAATCCTATTATGGTAATTGAAAGTGGGGCCTTGAAGAAGTGATTAAATTCTGAGGGCATGCCTAATGGCCGTGTCTGGAATGGATTAAAAATGGTGGTCATGGGCATCGTTCTAGGGGCGTAAAAAGGAGAGTGCATAAGGAGCTATCTCTCTCTCTGTGCTCCACCATTTTCTGACATGTGAGACCCTTGGGTCACTGTCGCAATGGGACAGCAATAAATTTTCTCTTCTTATAAATCACCCAGTTTCAGGTATTTTTTTTTTATAAGCAAAAGAAATGGACTAATATAGAGTTAAATTGAGTGATAAGATCGTATTTCTCTTCTTCTATAAAATGAGTTAGCAAAACTAACAAGGCTTCTATTTGAAGAACATTTTTTATAAGTAACTTTTTTTTTTTTTTTTTGCAAAAGGTTCAGGGCTTTGGATTAGTTAGAAGAGGAGTTAATATGTGGGAATAAAAATGATTACTCACTGTACTTGACAAAGAAATAATTCTATAAAATGAAGAAGGAAATTGCTGCATTAATAGACCAGTCCAATCCTCTGCATTTAACATAACCATTTATGATTGTTTTAGAAAGCTGGCCTCTGTTTTTAGTCTAAGTCTCTTCGGGCAAGTCTGTAAGAAAAGTCCCTTTACCTGTTGGAAGTGATGAAATAAAAAGCCCATTTAAAGATGGTTATTTGCTCTTATTTTAGTTGTAACTGATTTCCTTTTTCATTTGTTATATTGTATCAACAACACATTTTAAACTGCACCTTTCTATACACAATAGTGATTTGAAAAGGTAACCTGAGAAGAAAATAATATGTTTTTATAAAGTTGCCCCAATTCTCACAAGCACAATTCTCAGAGAATTACTTGGCACAGGCAACCCAGAAATTGCAAACTCTTTACCCTGATTTACACATGCATGCAGACATAAACTCATCAAATGAAATATTAATTATGCTAAGTCTTAATGCTGTACAGAAAAACCTCAAATCTCAGTGGCTTAACAAAATAGAATTTTATTTCTCACTCACATAAATTACAGCCAGCTGCTCTAACCTTTCGAGGTCTGAAATTTCTGTGTTCTCTGTTTTCTTTCATTTTTGCTTGCAATTCAGCCACTTTTCTCCTGAATTCATACTTCTCTTGTAATACTTTACTAGGAGACTAAAGCACGAGCAGATATACACTTACTCTGACTCTTTCCTACCACTTCTCCTAGATCTTGGGCTCAACGTGCAGTCTGCCTTCCATTTCATCATAGGTGACGGTTTTACTGGATGTTTTTTTATTTTTATTTTTATTTTTTTTATTTTTTTAAAATTTTATTTTGTCGATATACATTTTAGCTGATTATTGCTCCCCATCACCAAAACCTCCCTCCCTCTCCCTCCCCTCCTCCCCCCCAACAATGTCCTTTCTGTTTGCTTGTCGTATCAACTTCAAGTAGTTGTGGTTGTTATATCTTCTTCCCCCCCCCCGGTTTTGTGTGTGTGTGTGTGTGTGTGTGTGTGTGTGTATTTATATATTAATTTTTAGCTCCCACCAATAAGTGAGAACATGTGGTATTTCTCTTTCTGTGCCTGACTTGTTTCACTTAATATAATTCTCTCGAGGTCCATCCATGTTGTTGCAAATGGTAGTATTTCATTCGTTTTTATAGCTGAGTAGTATTCCACTCATCTGATGATGGACATTTGGGCTGGTTCCAACTCTTAGCTATTGTAAAGAGTGCTGCGATGAACATTGGGGAACAGGTATACCTTCGACTTGATGATTTCCATTCCTCTGGGTATATTCCCAGCAGTGGGATAGCTGGGTCGTATGGTAGATTTTTTCTTAGTTTACTTTTACCTGAAAATGTCTTTATTTTATCTTCATTCTTGAAGGATTCACTGCATTCTAAGATGACAGGTTTCCTGTCCTTGCGCCCCTGCCCCACTACTTTTTCAGTATTTGAACGGTGGTGTTGCATTGTCTTCTGGCCTCCATTGTTTCTGATGCAGTCTGGTGTCATTTGAATTGTCGTTGCTTTGTAAGTAATGTGTCATTTTTTGCTGGCCGTTTTTAAGATTTTCTTTTTATCTTTGATCAGCAAATTGACTACGGGAAGCCTAAGTGTAATTATGTGTGCATTTGTCCTTCTTGAGCTTCACAAATCTTGCATCTGTATATTTGTCTTTTACAAAATTCAGAAAAATTTTGGCCATTATTTAATATTTTATTCTGTCCTTTTTTTCATCTCCTTCTGGGACTAGAATTATACATATGTTCTACTTTTTTATATTATTCTACAGGTTCTTGAGACTATTTTCATTTCTTTCAAGAGAAAAGAAAAAGTCTTTTCTTTCTGTTTTTTAGGTTGAATAGTTTTTATTGGTTTATTTTAAAGTTTACTGACTAATCTGTCATCTTCATTATTCTCTTAAGCCCATCCAGTAATTTGTTTTTTATTTCAGAGAATCTTTTTAGTTCCAAAATTTCCATATAATTTTTTAAAAGTTGATGTTTTTTGTTTGATTTTATTGATTATACATATTTATGGTGTACAGAGTTACATTTCAATATGTATACAATGTGTAATGATCAAATCAGGGTAATTAACATATTCCTCATCACAAAAATTTATCATTTCTTTATGATGAGAGCTTTTGAGCTCCTCTCTTCTAGCCATTTGAGATCATGTAATAAATTACTGTTAATTATAGATGCATAGCACTGCTGTACACCACTAGAACTTATTTTTCCTATCTTGCTGTAATTTGTATCCATTAACCAACCTCTCCCTATCGTGCCCTCTATTTCTATACTGAGATTTTCTACACTCTTACTCAGTACAAGCACATTTTTTTACATCCTTGAGATTAGCTATAACAGCTGCTTTAAAATTCTTGTCTGCTAAATTCAACAGCTGGGTCAACTCAGAGTCAGTTTCTATTGATTGTCTTTTCTCCTTAGAGTGAGTTATATTTCCTTGTTTCTTTACATTTTGGTTACTTTTGAATAATATGTTGGATATTGTGAATGTTTTATATGCAGACTCTAGATGCTGTCATATTGCTTTGACAAATTCTGATTTTTTTTTTTTTGTCTGTTATAGTAGTAGTTTAGTTGGATTCAAACAGAAGACTCCATCTGTTGAGCAGGAGTTAAAATAAAATTTTAATTCTTGATCATTGGTTATGGGGCCTTCCCCACATATGGATGGCTTGGGGTTAGCCAGAGATTTGGACAGAGTTTATATACAGAATATCAGGTTCCACCTCTCAGGATATCTCCTTTACAGGATTCCTCCTCGCTTAGCAGCATTATACTGGCCTGAAATTTATCCAGAGATCTTGCTAGAAAGACCATGTGTTTTCCATCAGAGTTTTAGTCACTCTACGCATTAGTCATTAAATCCTGTTCTTGTACTAAAAGCAATAAAAATAATAATAAAAAAAACCCCTCTTCCTAGGACCATTCTCTTCATCCAGGTGTTGACTCCTTTCCAGAATGTACCTGCTTTTGTAACTGTCCTGTGCATTTAGGTAATTATTTTTGCTTTTTCATTGTTATCTGACTAAGTGTTAGTATAGTTTGGCCATTTTGGAAGCAGACACTTCCTAACCAAATGTTTTACCCCTGCATAATGGAGGTCTCCATTTTCCAAGCTTTTGATATCACCTTCCTGCCAACATCCTAGCACTAAGACAATGCTCCATATTTTAGAGTTTTTGCTATGGAAGCATCACATTTCAGGGTAAAAATTTTTATATTTACTAAGATAACCCCAGCTTCTGATAGACAAATCCCTCATTTTGGTACCTTAACACAATTTAAAAGTTTTCTTTTTCCTTATGTAACAGTCCAATGTGGGTATTCCTGTTGGTGGCTTCCTTTGAAGTGATAATTCAGGGATCTAATCTTCTTCCTTCATAAGGATCTATCACATTGAACATGTGCCCTGGAAGGTCATCTTCATTCCAGCTGTCAGGCAGGGCAAAGCCATGGAGAAATGTGTGGGAGACACCTGAAAGGGGAAAACGCTATTTCTGACCACATACCAGTGCTTAAGTCTCAGTCTTACGGTGGAATTTAACTGTCAAGAAATGTGGGAAATTCATTCTATATGTGTTACGAGAGAAAAGGGGAATGAATTTGAATGGATAGCCAGGCTTTTCTAAGAGAGACATTTTTTTTAATTGGTTACTATTTCCTAGTTTGTGTGCTTAGCTTTTCAGTGGGGTTTCCTCAATTCATCTTCATTCCAATTACCTATCACCAGCAGAGATCATTGTGCCCAGTGGGGGGTGATCTCAGGACAATCTGTGAAGAAAAGGCTGGAATGAGAGGATGGTTTCTGAGCACACACTTTAAGTTGAGTGATGTTGAACATACATTTAATGAAGCCACAGCTAACTATTGTGAATTATATTGCATGAGGAAAGAGGAGATAGAGGAAGAAAAGTTTGTATAAGAAACCCAAAATATGTGGTTTAGGTTAAATGTCCAGATTTGAGTGAATGAATCAGTGATTTTAAAAAAATGACCTGGAGGGAGGATTATGGGTACCACAGGAAGGAGCATCCAAGCTATGGACTTTTTGTGCCTTTTTGGCAGCCAGTTTTATTCTTGGCAAGTGACCAAATCACCAGTCTAGGCTTAGATGAATGTTAGCAATTCATATCCTTCCTACAACTTTCTGTGGGTTGTTTTTAAAACTGACTAAGTATGTCTCAACTTTCTGCAATTTGACTCCACCTTGCAACTAAGTTATAGAATTACAAAATGGGAAACAGACTCAGCTCACTTTACCTTGATAAAGGAAAAAAGTAACCCCACGTAGGAACTATTATAACACCTAGAAAATGACGTCAAATTTTGCTGAGTATCTTTTATGACATCAAAATAGTGACAATACAAAGAAAAATACAGAGGCTGAGAAGTTTTCTTTCATCATTTGTAAAATGTCAAATACCCTTCCATTCCTCAAGTTGGATATTGTATTCACATATAATGCATACTAAACTTTAAAAGAAAAATAGATCCTATGATTGTATGTATTCTCTCCCTTGTTTTTGTGAGATTTGAAAAAATCTGACTGTAGCTACTAGTTCTGTTAATTTGAAATTTACATGTATTAGGAATAGAACTTGTGATATTATGCTGAGTTGCTCTATTGTCATTGCCAACATTGATTAAGAAACCCTTTAAGGGCATATAAATATTTTGGAAATTAGGAAGTTGAAGAAACACTAGCTTTGGCTGTGTGAAAAGTTCACAGTTAAAAGGAGAAATAAGAGACATAATAGGACACAAAGTATTGTAAAATCATTGAACTAGCAAGTAATGACTGTCCATGAATAGAGTTATAGAAAGTGATGAAGGAATTATGCTACTGAGTGCAAAGTGGGTGCTATGGTCTGAATATTCGTGTCCCCCCCTCAAATGCATACAGTGAAATCCTGATCCCTGAGGTAATGATATCAGAAGGTGGGGACCCTTGAGGGGAGATTAGGTCATGACAGCAGAGCCTTCATGAATGGGATAAATCAAATCAAAATGGTTAAAGACTTAAATATAAGACCTGAAACTATAAAATTCCTAAAAGAAAACATAGAGGAAACACTTCAGGTAGTAGGACTGGGCAAAGCACAGGCAATAAAAGACAAAGTAAATAAATGGGATTATATCAAACTGAAAAGCTTCAGTACAACAAAAGAAACAATTAACAGAGCAAAAAGACAACCTACAGAATTAGAGAAAATATTTGCAAACTATACATCCGACAAGGGATTAATATCCAGAATATACAAAGAACTTAAACCATTTAACAGTAAAAAAACAAGTAACCTGATTAAAAAATGGGCAAAAGAGCTGAATAGCCATTTCTCAAAGGAAGACATACAAATGGCCAACGGATACATGAAAAAATGCTCAACATAACTCAACATCAGGAAAATGCAAATCAAAACCACATCAAGATATCATCTCACCTAGGTTAGACTGGCTATTATCAAAAAGACTGAAAAAAAATGCAGGAGAGGATGCAGAGAAAGCGGAACCCTATTACACTCTTTGTGGGACTATACATTAGTGTAGGCTTTATAGAAAACAGTATAGAGCTTCCTCAAACAACTACAGATAGAACTGCCATATGATCTGGTAATCCCATTCCTGAATATCTAACCAAAAGAATGGAAATCATAATGTCGAAGGGATATCTGCACTCACATGATAATTGAACTCTATTTACAATAGCCAAGAGTTGGAACCAACCTAAATATCCATGGACAGGCGACTGGGTAAGGAAAATGTGGTGAATATACACAATGGAATACCATTCTGCCCTAAAAAAAGAATGAAATTCTGCCATTCACAGCAACATGGATGAACTTAGAGAAAATTATGTTAAGTGAAATAAACCAGGCACAGAAAGAGAAATACCACATGTCCTTATTCATAAGTGGGAGCTAATAACAAACAAATAAACAAAAAATGAAAGAAAGAGTAAGAAAGATACAACAACCACAGTAATTTATTGAACTTTCAAAAGGAGAGAACAGAACTGAAGCTATTAGAGGTAGGAAAGGAGGAGACGGAGGGGAAGGGGATTAATGAAAACTTTGTGAAGGGCCACAAAAAATGATCACATTGTGCAATATTGAATATGCTAATTATCCTGATTTGAGCATCACATACTGCATACAAGTATTAATATTCAAAAGAGGCTGGAGAGAGATACCTCACCCTTCTACCATGTAAGGACACAGTGAGAACAGGCTCTCACCAGACACGAAATCTGACAGCACCTTAACCTTAGACTTCTCAGCCTCCAGAACTGTGAGAAATAAATCTCACATGTGTGTAAGATACTAGTTTATGGCATTTTGATATAGTGGCCTGAAAGGACTAAGAGGGAAAGACAAAATTCAAGAATTAGGGAACAGTTTACATGGAAGGGGAATTTTCAAAGTCTGTATATCCTAGGGCAAGCCTACTTCACAAAAAAGTAAAAGAGGTTTTATAGAGAGGAATGGGGAACTTCCGTTGTTCTAAGTAGGAGGAGTATTTTGAGGGTGAGCGAACCTCAAACAAAAACTCCACTCAGGCTCCCTGGTAAATCTGGGACTGCTGTCACTGAGTGGCAGGAACAGTGGAGTGATAGTGCCAGAGGAGGCATCGCATAAGGAGAATTCTGAGGAAATATGGAGTTCCACAGATTGTGCTGGGGGAGAAATGTAACAGCAGTGAAGCCTGAGGAAGAAAAGAGGAGAAAAACTGGAAACTATTGCACACATTAGTAGATTATATAGAGAATTAGACCAATGGTACTCTGTACAGCATTAAAAGGATTATAATATGGCTTTATGCTCATAAGCACATCAGGTTTTACATTTAGTGAATGATTTCACAGCAAACAAACAAACAACTCCCCTAGTGTGATGTCATGGTTTTGGTGTCAGCCAGAATGAAGTTTGAATCTTGCCCCTGTTCATTGTGAGGTGCGTGATTTGGTGCAAATCACTTTAGTTTTACTGAGTTTCAGTTCTTCATCTATACAATGGGGATCATAAAATTTCCTTTGCAGGGTTATTGAGAATTTTGTCTGAGACAATTAAATAAATAACCTCATATGGTGTTTGACATGTAAAAAGTCCTTAATAAGTGGTAGCATATTCTTTTTATTAAAACCTAGTGATTTTGTGCCCAGGGATATAGCAACTGAAATTGGTTTGATGCAGGAGTTAGTCCCCTGTGCAGTGGTGCCTTCCTGAGCTCTGTATCATGCATATAATTTAAATAATGAAACATTCACATACAAATAATTTAACCTCCTAGGGACCCTAAACCTTTTATGGAAAAAAGAAATCAAGAATAAATACATAAATGGCCTAACTACTGTAGATTTTGGTGCTGGAGAATATGCTAGAGGGAGAGCCTAATTAAAGTCACTGGAGCCTTAACAATCAATCAGTTACTGACAGAGAATAAAGTGGGGGAAGAAAAAGTGGTATGGGAGAAAGGGAGAGGGAGAATGCAGCTTCCAAGAGTGATGTGTGAACTCCAAGGTCATGGTTCAGTGGGCTGCAGAGCAGCTTGTAATTTCTTCCTCTATTTCTTACAAGAGCAATAGTTTCACGGTGCCTTGCCTCTATTCCTGTAACTGGGAATTAATACCATAATGGATTATTCCAACCAAGTTATGATAATTAAGACAAATTACCTTTTTTATAATGTGCTATGGTTTACAAAATACCTTCAGAACCATGATCTTATTTGATTCCTATGGCAACCAGATAAGGTATGTGGAATTGGTATCCTCATAATTATGAAATTATCCTTCATGGAGAAAAAGGCAAATGACAATTTGAATTGTATATAAGGAATATCAAATCCAATTTACAATTCTTGAAAAAAATAGTACTGATGTTTTCTATTTTTATTTTATTTTATTTTACCAATATACAATGTAGTTGATTTACATGACCCTTTACCAATTCCTCTCTCCCCCTTCCCTCTCCCCACTCCCGCCCATCAACATCATATCTATTCAGTTGTCTTAACAAGTTCAAGGAATTGTGATTGCTGTGTTTTCTTCCCTGCCCCCCCATTTGTTTGTGTATTTATTTATTAATTTTTAGCTCCCACAAATAAGTGAGAACATGTGGTATTTCTTTTTCTGTGCCTGACATTCCACTTATTATAATTTTTCTAAGTCCATCCACGTTGCTACAAATGGTAGTATTTCCTTCTTTTTTATAGCAGAGTAGTATTCCATTGTGTAAATATACCACATTTTCCATATCCACTCATCTGATGATGGACATTTGGGCTGACTCCAACTCTTGGCTATTGTAAATAGTGCTGCAATGAACACTGGAGTACAGTTATACCTTTGACATGATGATTTCCATTCCTCTGGGTATATTCCCAGCAGTGGAATAGCTGGGTCTTATGGTAGATCTATCTGTAATTGTTTGAAGAACCTCCAAACCATTTTCCATAAAGGCTGCACCATTTTGAAGTCCTACCAACAGTACAGGAGGGTTCCTTTTTCTCTGCAGCCTCACCAGCATTTATCATCCACAGTCTTTTGGATATTAGCCATCCTAACTGGAGTAAGATGCATCTCAGTGTGGTTTTGATTTGCATTTCCCAAATGCTGAGTGATGTTGAGCATTTCTTCATGTGTCTGTTGGCCATTTGTATATCTTAGAGAAATGCCTTTTCAGCTCCTTTGCCCATTTTTTAATTGGGTTACTTGTTTTTGCTGTAAAGTTGTTTGAGTTCCTTGTATATTCTGGATATTAAACCTTTGTCAGATGTATATTTTGCAAATATTTTCTCCCACTCTGTTGGTTGTCTTTTAATTCTGTTAATTATTTCTTTTGCTGTGCAGAAGCTTTTTAGTTTGATATAATCCAATTTGTTTATTTTTCCTTTGGTTGCCCATACTTTGGGGATCGTATTTATGAAGGTTGTGCCCAATTGTACTTCCTGGAGTGTTTCTCCTATGTTTTCTTTAAGGAGTTTTATTGTTGCAGGGTGTAATCCATTTTGATTTGATTTTGGTACATGGTGAGAGGTATAGGTCTAGTTTCATTCTCCTGCATATGGATACTCAGTTTTCCCAGCACCATTTGCTGAAGAGGCAGTCTCTTCCCCAGTGTGTAGACTTGGTTCCTTTGTCAAAGATCAGATGGCTGTAGGTGTATGGGTTGATTTCTGGATTCTCTGTTCTATTCCGTCGATCCATGTTTCTGTTTTTAAGCCAGTGCCATGCTGTTTTGGTTATTATAGCTTTGTGGTATAGTTTAAAGTCAGGTAGTGTTATGACTCCAGCTTTAATTTTTTTGCTCAGAATTGCTTTGGCTGTTCAGGAAGTTTTCTATTTTAAAAAATACTTTAGAGCATGTTTCTTTTTTGCCCTTACCTCACTTAATAAGAAAAGACCAAGAGCTAAGTACAGTGATCTGAAGCCATTCAACAGCTGAGCTAGAATTCATTCCAGGTTTTGACTGCTGTCTTCTATTCACGATGGCAAGCCTTCTCCATATGCTTCTCTAAAAGTATGATACTCAGCATGATTTTGTTCTAGGACCTAACTGAGATCTACAAGTGAAGGTAGAAACATAAAGTAAGTGAAAAATAATGAAGGTATGGTTTACATTTGGGATGGGGGAGGAAGAAGAGATGTGCTTCCCACCTCCCTGTTAGTTCATCTAACTGTTTCCCCATACATCTTTTTCAGAACATTAAGAGATAAGCTGCATCAAAGAGATGAGAAATGTAGGAACTATAATAAATCCTAAATAAAGTGTCACAATTTGGGGAAATTTGCTTAATCTTATTCTCCTAATCTGTAAAATAGTGATAATTACAGTATTTATAGTATAATTATAGTGTTTATTTCACTGTGAGAGGAAAGATTAATAAAGATTACATGATAAATATCTAGAATACTAGCATAAAATAAGAACTCAATAAATGTTTCTTCCTCCTCTTCTCCTCTTCTCTGTCTCCTCCCTTCATCACCTCCATCTTTCTTTGCCATCATCATTCTTTCATTCAACCTACAATTATACACATGATAAGTTTGACCATGTGTTGCCTAATAATCTAAATATTGGTATGCTCCACTAAATTTGTCATTTCTTGTCAGCCATCCTCTCTCTCAGGACTAATTTCTTTAAAATAAAAAAACCCAAAAGTAACAGAACATTCAGTAGCCATTTTTTAGGCTTCATTATCAAAAGAAACCAGGACTTCTATAAGCTTTTTAGATATCCTGTGAAATTTTTAGGAATCTCATTTTAAGACTCTCATTATAAATTGACTTCTTCATAGTAATTTTAGTTCACTAATAATTGAAGACAAGGTGTTAATTAACTATACAGCCTTCTTTTTATTTTACCTAATAATATAATCATGTTTATGTTTAATTTTTTCATGTTCATGTTAAGAACTAACATACCCAATGTCCTTTTATTTGATGCTACAAGCATAGGTTTATTTTGCAAGCATTTATTTTGTTGGGCTGTCTCCCCCTATTGACCTGTTTGTTTTTTAAAAAAAAAGGGTAAAGAAATACTTTTTGAAATTTTAATTGGAGATTCTGAACTCAAATATATAATGCTAGCCTGAAAGTAATTTCCAAATATTATAAGAAGACAGCTCTAAGTGCTATGTACACAGCATAATGACTGATTACAGCAGTTGTAAATTTAGTGGTCATTTTGTGAAAGCTGGAAAGAGAAATTCATTTAGGGGTTGCAGGTCACTAATTGATACCTTTGTAGAAAACTTATTGGCAGAGAGGAATTTACAGCACAGGAAACACCCCACTGCAAATGTTATTCACTGTCCATTAATTAAGGACTTGGAAAGCTTTGTTAACTAGGACAGGCCTCAAGACCGTAATTTTGGTCAGGAGAGCAGCACTTACTTGAAAGTGTTAATTTCCTAACACGTTCATAAGCTAGCTAAATGTCTAAACCTGCATTATATTTAATCTCTCAGAGAGGGAACCAGAGGGCAAAGCTGATTTAGACAAAGTGTGTTTAAGGTGCCTGTGTAATATTATCATTAAAAGAAGAACAATTCAGCCAGCATCTGGCTGTGTTGAGGTTTAAAGATGACCAGATAATACCACCAGTGATCTATTAGCGGCCTCATGCTGTGGCCTTTTCTAGTCTTTGTTATATTTACCTTTTCAGCAGCTTTTGGACCGGATGACTACCTCCTCTTACTCAGCACTCCTTTCCTTTAATACTTCTTGCATCTCGCTCTTGTACTACGGGTTTGGTTCCTCCCTCCCTGACTGATTCTTCTCAGTCCTTCTCAGCTTTTCACCTTTCTTCTTCCCCCTGCACCTACTTCCTAAAGGTTTGTTTTTATGGATATTTTCTCAGCCTTCTTTTCTCTTCCCCCTGTACTTTATTCCAGGGTAAATAAATTTTATTCACTTCCAGCTTCAATTGTGAATTTGACAGGATGACTCCCCAGTCATCCTGTCTGCTACTCAGACTTTGGATTTCAGCTGCCTATTGGCCCACGTGGATGTTAAGTTGGTATTTTAGAGTCAACCAGCCTGTATTAGTCTGTTTCTGTTGCTCATAACAAAATATCTGGAACTGAGTAAGTTGTAAGAAAACAAAATTTATTGCTTACAGTTTCAGAGGCTGGGAAGTCCAAAGTCCAAGGAACACATCTGGCGGTGTTGACAGTGACCCAGGGGTCTCACATTGCAAGATGGTGGAAGCAGAGAGAGACTAACCTCTCATGTGCTCTTCTTTTAATGCTCTCAGAACCATGCCCCTGACCACCATTATTAATCCATTTACTAGCGTATGGTCCTACAGTCTAATCACCTCTTCAAGGCCCCACCTTTCCATTACTGTAATAGGACTTCCCACCCTCAACAGTTACTGTGGGGATTATGCTTCTAATATATGAAGTTTGAGGACACAATTCAATCAATCCACAGCATTCCACCCCAGTCCCCCAAAGTTCATGTCCTTCTCACAGGTAAATACATTCATTCCATCCCCAAAGTCTTAACTTGTTTCAACTCAAAAGTCCAAAGTTCAAAGTCCCATCTGTGAAATAAAAAACAAGTTATCTACTTCTGAGATACAATGATGGGACAAGCATAGGTTACATATTTCCAGTCAAAAAGGGAGAAATAGGCCAAAAGAAATGGGTAACGAGTCCCAAGCAAGTCAAAAACCCAGCATTGTAGGCATCAAATCTCAAAGCTGGTGAATCATACACTTTGACTCCGTGTTTGATGTACTCTGCACACTGGTTGGGGGTTGGGTCCCCTAGTCCTTGGGCAGCTCCACTCCTATGGCTTTCCTGGTCTGAGGCCATTCTTCAGCTCTCACAGTCTGGTATTGCATGCTGGTAGCTTCACAGTTCTGGGGTCTCCATGGTAGTCCCATTCCCATGGCTCCATTAGGCATGGCCTTGGTGGGGGTTTTCTGCTGCAACTCTGACCCCACATTTCCTGTTGGCATCAGTCTAGCAAAGGCTCTATGCAGTGACTCTGCCCCTATGACAGATCTGTTCCTGGGCCCCCACGCTTTTCCATGCATCCCTTGAAATCAGGGTGGAGACTCCCAAGCCTCCACAGCTCTAGCATTATGCAAGCCTGCAGACTTTACACCATGCGGATGTATCTTCCTGAGCTGCACATCCAGCCATACCTTGGGCCAATTTAGCTACAGCTGGAGTAGCCAAAGCAGCCGGGGTGCTGGTGTGGGGAGCAGCATTCCAAAGTGGTCCTGGGCAGTGAGCCTGTGGAGGGAGCCTTAGGCGTCTTCCCCAAGACCACTCTGTCTCCCTAGGCCTTTGGGCCTGAAATGGAAGGGTTGGCCCCAGAGGCTTCTGCAATGCCTTCAGGGCCTTTTCCCCCTTCTCTTGATAATCCTATACCTTTGGGTTAATCTTCTTAGTACCATGAATTTTTCTTCTGAAAATGCTCTCTGCTTCTCTACCACATGGCCAGGCTGCAAATTTTCCAAATCTTTACTCTCTGCTTTCATTTTAAATTCTGGCTTTATGCTATGCCTTTGCTGCCATAATTCAGCATAGGCTGTTACAAGTAACCATGCAGCTTCCTTAATGCTTTGCTGCTTAGAAATTTCTTCCACCAGATACTCTGGTTCACAGCTCCTAAGTTCCAACTTCCACAAAGTCCTAGGTCATGGACAGAAAGCAGACAATTTCCTTGCCAGTTCACAGCAAGGGTGATCTTTGCCCTGGTTTCCAATAAATTCATTCATATTTCTATCTGAGACCTTCTTAGAATGGTCTTTATAGTCCATATTTTTATCAACATTCTGCTCGACACCATGTAACCAGTTTAAGACATTCCAAACTTTCCCTGGTTTTCTTGTCTTCTAAACCCCCGCCAGCAGCTAGGCTTTTTCTAGTCTGCTCCTCCAAATTCTACCAGCTTCTCCTCAACACCCAGTTCCAAAGTGACTTCCACATTTTCAAGTATCTGTTATAAGAAACACTTCACTTCTCCGGGACCAATTTTCTGTATTAGTCCATTTCTTTTACTCATAACAAAATATACAGAAATAGGTAATTTGTAAGAAAACAAAATCTACTGCTTACAGTTTCAGAGGCTGGGAAGTCCAAAGTCCAAGGAACACATCTGGTAGTGGTGACAGTGACCCAGGGGTCTCACATTGCAAGATGGTGGAAGCAGAGAGAGACTAACCTCTTATGTGCTCTTCTTTTAACACCCTCAGAACCATGCCCTGACCACCATTATTAATCCATTCACTATGGCATGGTCCTACAATCTAATTACTTCTTCAAGACCCCACCTTTCAATTACCATAATATGATTTCCCACCATCAACAGTTACAGTGGGAATTATGCTTCTAGTAAATGAATTTGGGGACACAATTCAATCAATTCTCCACAAAGCCCTAAACAGCTCCTATTATTTCCACTTCTCTCACTTATTCCCCAACTTGATTGCTGGTACCGTCATGCTCCCTCTTACCCATGTTCAAAAGTCTGGCTGCTGCTGCAACTTTTATCGTTCTGGCTCCTTACCCTCTACTCCAGCCCCATCTAATCAGTTAGCAAATGCTGTTGATGATGTAGGGGGTTGAAAATGTGCAATGAGCATGGGGCTTTATTTGCTATCTAGTTCTAATATCACTTTTGAGCTCACAACTTACTGATTCTGGTAATGGCGGTGGCTAAGATGCGGATACTTAAAGTTGCCAGTTAAAAATATTTAATCTTTTCCTGATTAAAGGAGTTCCTTAAAGTTCACAGCAGTCTTTTGCAAAAGTGATCAGCCTTTCCAGGTTTCATTTTTGGAATCTTTCATAAGAAGTAGTCTTGGTGTAACAGAACCAGTCTTTAAGAATATTGTCAAAATTCCCTTTTAAAAATGGTTAAAGGTTCGATATTACCTTTTTATTTCTCTATTCACTCCTTCTATTACAATTATTCCCTAGTAAGATGTCTGCCGCTGGCTGAGTAGGGGAAAAATTGTGTAAAAGCAAACTTAAGAAAGCTTGTGAGCACATCCCATCACATAACCCGGTGAAAGTGATGTATCTGTGATGGCTCTTGAAGATGATTCTTTCTTTCCATTCCCTGTACTCTTCTCTTGGACTTGTGTAAAATTTTTAACTGGTTACCATGGATCCATTCTCTTCCCCCAAATTTATCCTTCACTCTCTTACCTAAGTAATAGTCATATTCTGGCACTACCCTAATTAAGTAGGTTTAGAAGACTGAGCGTTGCCCACAGAGTAAACCCAGGCTCTTTTGCATCAAAGCCAAGCCTTCCACACCAGTCCTTATACTGTTGTGGCTCGAGAAATCCACTTGTTCTATACTTTAATAAAAGAACATTCACTATTTCACAGATGTGTAATCTATATTTCTTACCCTGTTCCCCTAGAACTACTGCCCAGAATGACTCTGTACTCCCATATCAGCTTACTGAAATTCTATACAGCAGTCCCCCTTATCAGTGGGGGACATATTCCAAGACCCCTAGTGGATGCCTGAAACCTAGGATAGTATCAAAGCCTGTATATACTATGTTTTTTTCCTATATATGCATACCTATAATAAAGATTAATTTATAAATTATGCACAGTAAGAAAGTAACAATAATAATTAATACTAAAATTAAGCAATTATAACAACATGCTGTAAGAAAAGTTATCATGCATAGTGGCCATAACTTTTGCAGTTTGAGGTGTGACAGCAAAACCAGCACGAATTTCTTTTTCCTTCTTCACAATGTCCCAGTTAGAAGATTCATCCTTACCACAGACCTCAGCAACCTCAGCATATGATTTTCTTTCTATTCTTATTAAGTCAGAACTTTCATCTTTTCCCTTAAAGGAAGCACTTTCCGGCTTCTCTTTGGCTTATCTGAATTGCCACCATCACTACTCTTGCGTTTTGGGGCCATTATGAAGTAAAATAAAAGTTAGTTGAACACAACCTATGCGATTCTGTGACAGTTAATCTGATAACCAAGAAGACTACTAAGTGACTAACTGGCAGGTGGCATAGACAGCGGGGATTTGCTGGACCAAGGGATGATTCATGTCCAGGCTGGGCTAGAGTGGGACAGTGCAAGATTTCATGATGCTACTTGGAACAGCGTACAATTTAAAAGTTACGAATTGTTCATTTTGGAATTTTCCACTTAATATTTTCAGACTGCCATTGACCACAGGTAACTGAAACAAGGGACAATGGAGCCGTGGGCAAGGAGTACTATTGTATATTCTTAAATTCCCTGCCCGGGTTTCACTTTCTCCATGGAGTATTTCCAGATTCCCTGTCAGAAACAAGCTCCACCCTCTTCTATTGTGGCCATGTTACCTCCTCTATATTTCTACTGTGTTATTTTTCACATTATACATTGTATTACAATGAGAAGTGTATATCTTCTTTAAGGTTTGTATTTAAGTTCCTACAGGGCAAGAGTCAGGGCATATTTATATTTTGTATCACACAGAGTACCTAAAAATATTAGGCTCTTGACTATGAACTGAATTAAACAGAACTGTGGGAGATAAAAACAGTCAAATAGTTGGATTTTCTTTTCCCTAGTACATTGAATCTATGCCCTGGAGACTACATTACTGGTACATTGTATATTCCTTAAAGTTATGTTTTTGATTCCGAGGAGGTTTTTAGATAAATAGAAAAAATATTTATTTTTTTTTTCTAATAGAATAAATATAATGCCTTTATCAGTAAGATTAATAATGCCATTTCAGATTCCTAAAGAAGTAGCTTTGGAAATTTTGCTAAAAATCTATCATACTTTCTTTTTCCCCATTGAACTTAAAAATTGGTTTCTTGCTGAAGAAGCTAAAAGCAAACAATTTTTCCCCAGATAGATTTTAGGAATAAAACGAAATTCAGATAGCCAGCCCAAACAAACCAACTGATCCCAGACAGAGAGGTTATTTCATTTTGGAGTTCAAGTGGCGAAGTGGTTATTATATTATATGACTCCTAAATTGGTATTTTGGCAGCAAACAAGACTTGTTTGCTGGCAATAATATCCTTTATTTCCCTAAACGCCAGTCACCTCTGGGATTCAGTCTAAAGTCCCTACTTTTATCTTTACATGGGCAAGGCCCATCCCCTATCTTTTTCTAGGTTATAATAATGATGCGATGTATTATTCATTATGCCTTAAGGAAACTCAGACTAATATTATAGGCTGCTGTTAGTTCTCTCCATTTCAGGACTATTCCCAATAACGTTGAGCTGCAGTTGAAGCAGGTAAGGTAGGAAAAATGGCTATTACAAAGTTGAAAATTATGTTGCTCTTCAAGGAGACACATAAAGAACTCACCTATTTTATCAACTTATTTCTTAAAGCCTCTCTTTAGATGTTCAGTGACTTTCCTAAAAGAGTGATTTGCTCTCATTGAAAAAAAATAAAAGTTTCCAACCCTTCTGGTTGCAAAGATAGGCCCTTTTACTGTAAATCAATGTGTTACTGTCTTGTTTCCTCTGCTACAAGAAAGATGGACACAGCACAGAACCAATGGTGCCGCTTCCTCACCTCATTTATCTTGTGGGTCTGTTTGCAGCGCAGCCCAGCCTTAACCATTTCACCTCCCCTCTGCTGCCGTCGCTATAGGGGCCTTGCACACAGCTGTTTAAGGAGGTAGAATGGGGTTATCTTTATTTTTCTGGACACCAGGTACCAAAGATTGGCTTCATTATAGTTCTGACTTCATGGCACCCTAGATTTATTTGTCCATGCCATGCTCCTTTTTTGTTGTTACTATTTTATTTGCATTTCTATTTATTCATTTCCTTTGGCCCCATTCCTCATATTCACCCCTTCCCCAGACCTAGGCACAGCAGCACACAACCATTCTAATTGGCTGATCACTTAGCTTTCTCTTTGTGTGTTCCTGTCAAACACATATTGTTGTTTTGTGAGCATGAAATTTAAGTTTATGTAGTAAAGATCTCGTTCTGTTTCTTATTTTCTCACTCAGAATTATGCTTCTGAGGTCTTTCCATACTGCTGTATGTACACGTACTGGTTGCTTCTAAAGCTGCTTTGTATTCTACTGGTGGCGTCTAATCCCCATTGAAGGATACTTTAATTGACTCCAACTTCCTGTCAACACAGATGTGCCGCAATAAACACGCTATAAGAGCTTGTTATGTGTGAAGATATATTTAGGATAAATTCCTTAGTAATGAGATTGCTGGATCATAAGGTATGTATATATGTAATTTATCAGTAATTTAATTTATCAAATATTTTGTGCAATTTTATTGAGTTATTTGATATTTTATAGTATTTTTTCCCTACTGGAAATTGTGTATTTTTACACCATTCTTCTAGTTTGTTATTTCTGGCACAGAGAAATGCTGCTGGTTTTTATTAGCTGATCTTGTATCCAGTTACTTTGCTGAGCTCTTATTATTTCTAACAGCTTGTTGATTACATATATACTTTTTTTTAATCTAAAAATGACAGCTTGCCAGTTTATGTCATTCCTTACATCTCATTTATTTATTTATTTTTAATGCTGGCTAGAATCTTCATTATGTTAAACAGTATTGTTGATGGAGATTATCTTGTCTTTCCCCAGCCTTAATGTTTCTGTATTAAAAATAATACTTGTAATAGATTATTGTTATATAACTTTTACTAAGTTAGGGGAATTCCATTTTATTTCAAAATTTTCATGATTTTTAAAAAATATATAAATTGGTGCTGAAGTTTATAATATGGATTTTCTGCATCCATTGTGATAAATATGTATTTTTTCCCTCTGGTTGTTATTATGGCAAGTTAAATTAATGAAATTTCTGCTTTTGAACTATCCTTGCATTTTTGGAATAATTAATATTGATCATAATGTATTTAAAATTTTTCTTATACAACTGCTGTTTTACTTAACAAGGTTGCATTTGTATTTATATGTAAACTAGGGCTATAATTTTATTTTCTTTGATTATCCTTATCTGGTTTTGAAAATGAAATTTCATGAGACTCACAATATTTGCAAGGCTACTCTAACTTTTTATTGTTTGTTCATTTTCTTCTTTTTTATGGAATAACTTGTATGTGAAAAAAGTTAAGTATTCCTAAAAATGTTGGGAGAAATTACTTATAAAACAACAAGGATTTTAGGCTTTTGGTAGGCAAATATCTTTGCATATCATTTGATTAATTTAATACCTTGTGGTTTATTCAATTTTGCTATTTCTTCTTGCTTTAATTTTGGCTGTGTTATTTTTATAGTAATTTATTCACTTGATCTGTTTTTAAGATATAATTTTTTATATTATTTACTCACTAATTTTCTACCTCTGTTAGTAATTATTCTACCAATTTCATTCTCTACTCTTATTTGCATATTCTTTCATTTTTTCATCACGGAAGTTTATGCTACTAAACTCTCCAGGGACTAATTACTGATTTAGTTAATATTCTTTTGTTGTTTTTTTCTCTATTTTATTAATCTTGCTCTCATCTTTATTATTTCCTGCTTGGTTGTTTGAGTTTACTTTTCTGCACAGTTTCTATTTTCCCCCTGTTTACTGATACGTTTATTTGGAGTTGAACTTTTAATCTAATTTCTGCTTTAGCACAATTTTTGCCTCACAATTTTTGTCTTAGTGTTTTCATTGATACTCAGTTATAAGCATTTTTTAGTTTCCTTTGTGATTTTCTTTTTAATCCAATGGTAATTAAGTAAAATGTTAGTTTTCAATCATATGGTTTTTATATCATCTTTTTGTTATCAATTTTTAGAATTATTGAATTATAGTCAGAGAACATAGTTTGCATGATGCTGATCCCTTGCGATAAAATAAAGCCTTCTCTGTAGCTTAATATATAACCTTTTTATTTTCTATGTGTGCACATAAAGTAAGTTTATTTTCTATTTTTTGATTGCATGGTTTTATATTATTCAATAGCCTGCTTATTAATTGGTTTGTTCAGGTCATTGATATTACTGTTTATTTTTTGTTTGCTTGATCTATGGATTTTGAAGAAGGGTATATTAAAATCTGAATTTAAAATTAATGAGATTGATTTATCGATTCCTCCCTGCAATTGTCAGTTGTTTCTTCATATTGTTTAAAATTATATTGTAATGTACATGTATGTTTATAAGAATTATATTTTCCTGCTTTTTCCCTTTACCCAGTTTACAGTTCCCTTTTTGACTTTTATAATAGTTTCCATTTCAACTTTTAAAGTCCCTTTGGTTCATATTTACCTCATATATTCTTTTCCACATTTGCATTTTCAACCTTTTTTTGTCTTTTCAAGTGTGTTTCTTGCAGAAAATACACTATACAATCTTTAAACACACACACACACACAAACCCCCCCAATTTTCTGTCTTTAAATTGCTGAATAGGAATCATTTACATTAAAAAAAAATTAGTTGTAAGGCTTATTTTTGCAATTTCCCCCACATATTACACTTTTATACATTATATTTTTCCTTTTTCTTTCCTGCTTTACATTGTACCAATCAAGTTTTCTTTAATTAGCTTAAGAGTTATACATTAAACTTTTGTTTTTATGGTGGTTACCCTTAATTTAAGCATCACATCTATGCTTATTCACAAGTTAATTCTTTAAACTTATGAATGCTTATATATCCTGCTCCCTAAAATGTATATTTTGGCATATTCCTATATCCATTTGGTTTGTCTACCCATGTTGATGTCTAGATTTTTGATTCCGAGTTTTTAAGAATTTCTATTACCTTTTTCTTCTCAGCTTTCTTCGACAACAGTAATGTTTACATGGAATTTGATGGCATTTTACTATCTTTAGTTTCTATATCTCTTATAACAAAATCTAGCCTTCTTTACCCTTATTTCATTATTTCCTCTAAAAGCATTTTTACAGTGGGATGTTGTGTGGCAAGTCTTTTGAAGACATTTTCCAGAACAGACTTCTACTATACCCTCTGTTACCAAACCCATAGGGGTCGATTTGCCTGGGCAGCACAGAAAGCCAATCAGGGAAACGTGTGTCTTTGCAGAAGAGAGAGAAGGTTTAATCACAAGGCAGCCACTGTGAGAGGGCAGGAGATTAGCATCTCAGATCTAAAGTCCCAACTATGGGGAAGGCGACACATTTACGAGGAACTGGTTAAGTGTAGTTAGAGGCATAGGGTCTCACGATTGGTGATAAGGTCTGAAACAGTCCCTCAGTGATACGCCTCTGTGCAGGCTGTCTCCATGTTCAGAAGATGGCGGTGTCTGGAGGCGGAACCCTCACCCTCTGACGTCAAAGGTCAGACATTCGCGCAGGCTCAGTAGGGACGTCCGCAGCCTTAGTCTGCCTCTCCTGGTTTGGGTTGGGCCAAGCTCATGTTGATGATCCTGAAAAGAAATCTTAGGCACATGCTCATGACTTCCATGCCAGAGGTGTTATCTTAAAAGGAAGATAGGAAGGAACTGAATGAGTGGTCAGTTATGGAAATTTACTGAAAAAAGGAGTGATTTTAACAGGGAACCGTATGCCATGGTTACACCTCTACTTAAATAATAATTTGATTGCATATCAAGTTCTAGCTCTGAAATTATTTTACGCTAAAATCATAATCCATTGCATTTTTAATCCAGTATTGGTGTTGAAATGTGTGATGTCAGTATGATATTGTTGTCCCTTTTAGGTAATCATTGTCTTCGGATCTTCTTAAGTTTTCTCTTTGAAATTCTTAAATATCACTGTATTGTACCTGAATGTGGAGTTTTCTTTTGGGCACTCTCTGAGCACTTTCAGTCTGAGTCTTTCATCTTCCTTGAATCTGGGAATTTTTTGACATATTTCACTCTATCTATTGTTTTAATCTCTTCAGGGACACATGTTTTCCAGATTTGGCAATTTTATTTTTATCTTCCATGTCTCTTTATTTTCGCTTTTTCCTTTCCTGCTGCTCTCATGGGAAGTTTCTCAATTTGATGTTCCAGCTCTTGACAATTTGTTCTTCCTGTGAATTCTTCCTACGCTTTATTCTATCCATTGTGTTGCATTATTTTATAGGTAATATTAGCACTTTTTTAAACGCATTTTTCCTGTTTTATACTATATACATATAAAATCCTTTATCTTGTAAGTATATTTACCATACTGCAGTGTATTTTTTCTTGTGTGTTTTAGGAGGGGGAGGAGATGAGTTCTAGCACAGAGAAACTCAAGCACAACGGAAGCACTGTTGACTAGTCTGTTTGCTAATTTTGGGCCAGGTAATACCTTTTAAAAATAAATGGCATATAGAAAAGACAGTTCTATGAAACCTGAATTGTGGGTGATGGGGAGGGCAGGGTTAAGGGTGGGGATGGGGTTGGGCATGGGTAATAAATATCTGTCAGCCTGCACCAGTTTTAATGAACTCTACATCCCAGTGGGGCTTCTTAGCTGGCCAGATGTTGCACCTCCAGTGATGCTCCCCAGGCCAGCATGACAGATACAAGAGCAGAAAAAGAAATAGAAGAAATAATTTTATGGAATGATATGAGCCTCAGAGAAAGTAAACTATTAAAGGACTTTAGAAATGATGGCCAGGGAAAGACTTTTTGAGAAGGTGATATTTGAACAGAAACCAGCATGACAGGAAAAAGCCAGCAGTGCAAAGACTTTGAGGGAAAGTGTTCCAGGCTGACGGAACAAATAGGGTAAAGTTCCTGAGGTGGGGAGAAGCTTCTCATGTTCAAGGGTGGTTGGAGCACTGTCACTGAGCAGGAGACTTGTAGATGAGTTTTTGAGCTACGCAGGAACAAGACTGGGTAGCGTTTTAAACATCAGAGTGTGAAGTTTCAGTTTTATTTATAGTGCAAATGGAAGACATTGGGGGGTTTTGGGAGGTCCTAGCAAGCCGTGATTATGTCTGAAGTAAGGGTGGTTATAGTGAAGATAGACAAAAAAGCAGCAGTTTGGAATACAATTGACGAATATAGTTTCTAGCATGAAACATTGATTTGCATCACTTTTCATGATTTTTTTTTAACTTTGTTTTGTTCTGGAAAATTAAATCAATGTCTTCAGCATTTCAGAATGCTGACGTTTAATTTAGATGTTCTTTCATTATGTCTGCCAGTCAATCTTTATGATTCTAAAACCTTTTGTATATCACATCAACCTGATGATGAATTATTTACATTGAATTCTCAATTTTTCTCTACTTAATGTACACATCAGGCATAGAACATGAATGTTTGAAGCATGAGACTGAATTTCTTCAAGTTTAGGAGGCTCTTCCTTTTTTCATTGTAAAGTTCCTGTAGTTCTCATAGTCAGATAGTTCTCATCATTGGTCTCAATCCTATACCAACCTTCTCCAGGCTGCCTCACCTTAAAAAATAGAATGACGCTTTTTACAGCCCAAGGCTTAAAACAAATTTTATATCATAAGAGAATTATGATGCCAATGTGGATGCTTAAATGGGCATCAGACACTATTTTCCATAAAGTTAGTAACCACAATCTATAACAGAAAATCCCTATGGGTAACTTCTTAAAATCTGTGTACCAGTCAATGATGATGGTCATTTTCCATAATGAGTAAAATTAAATGGCCATTCTGGTATCCTTTACAAAACAGAGTCATGTTCCATAGTGGTGGTATGTTATTTCTACTTTTAACAGCTAGCAACTTTTAAACGCAGCCATTTTGCTAAAATTAATTTAAAGGTCTTCACTTGGCACCACAGTACATACATTTTTTGCAAAGATGAGACCATATTGTAATACCCTTGCATCTCCTACTTACAATACACTGTTATGTAATTTAAAAATTTCTATAAATATATTCTTAAAGCATGATTTTAAATAGTAATAACAGCAATAACAGCCTTTGGCTTTTTTTCTAAGTGCTTTATGTTTAGTTATCACTTAATTATCACAATTTAAGATATAGGTATTATTACTATATCCAAAGCTATGTGGTTAAAATAGCCAAGTTTATAATTTCTAACGATGATAGCTAACATTTACAAAGCGCCTAAAATCTGCTAGTAACTGTGATAATTGCTTAATATAAATTATTTTATTTATCTTTTTCTTGACAATTCTATAAATTTTTCCCATTTGGTAAATGTGAAAACTATTTATAGAAGTAAAGTAGCTTGACCAAGCTAATAATTAGTGGAGCCATTATTCAAACCCAGGCAAAAAAAACAAGTCTTTAAAATATATTATGGTAAATGTTACTGGATTCTCCTCATCATTTCAGTGGCCAAACTCCAGATCTGCTCCTAACCAGAAGCAAAGGTGTGATTTACTTTCTTGGACTTGGAGCTTTTGGGCCCGTGATGCAGCATGATTCCCTGGTTATTGGGGATTTGCTTGCCTCCCAACAGAGCCATTCCCCTCCCCTCCCTGCTCTGTGCCTGGAGGTTGCCTGCCTGGTTTTCCCTTGGGTTTGGCCAATAAAAGAAGAGGGAGGGAAGAGAAGAAAGTCCTAGCATTTCTTCTCCCTCCCCTTTTCCACTCTTTGGTGGCAAGTCTTTGGCAGTGGCTATGTCTTTCCACACTACAGCTCCCGCCCTGGGAGCTCCTCCTGCAAGTTGTATTTCTCAATGATCTCTGGAAATGCCTTTTCTTTCCCTTGTTCTTTCAGCCTTAGGTATAGCAGTGGTTTCCTGCTGTTGCTAGTCTCTGGAAGCATCATCATCTTTTATTGTTCTTTTGATCCTTTTTGTCCCTTCTGTAAAAAGCCCCTTCATTAAAGTCTCCTTATTGGAAACTTCAAGGATGAGTTCTCTTTCCTACCAGGGCCCTAATTGATTTAAAAAATTTTAAAAGGCCAACTAGATTAATCAATAGATTATGGTTTCTAGTAACAGAGATCATAAAAGCAGAATATTTTGACAATGCTGCTTGGAAGTTATGATAAGCCAAAATAAGAAGTATCTGGTTGTGCAGAAAGAACAAAAGAGAAGCATTTAGCCAAATATTCCAGGGATTCATCTATCAGCAATCATATCCATATTGCACAGAAGTTCCATAAAAATTTTACTGGGAGCTGTCAATTAGGGTCAGCCACTAAAATAATATGGGACCAAGAAAATGGAAATATTAAGTAATAAAGATGCTGTGAGATACTCTGTAGAGACACTTCTGCCCTTTAAGCCAGAGGAAGTGATGGATTTAGCAATATAGATAGGAAAGATGAACATGCAATTACAGACCCTACTTTATCCTCTAGGCTAGCAGCTGTGGGAACCCCCATTTTGTGCTAATACATTGCATTGCTGTGCTAGGGGAAAATAACATTGCCATTTTTTATTTAAACTCTTGGGAGAATTCAGTCTAAGATTTATTGGGGATTACTCAGCAACAAGTATTTGGAATTAATATGACTTTGTTTTGAGAATATTTCCTTTTGATGATTGACTATAGCATATTGAACAAGTGCTTTCCTTTCCACTTAAGAGTTTCATTTTCGTATTCCCTTATAACTTTGTGTAACAAAAGAAAATTGTTTGGTTGAGTCCTATAGTACTATGAATACTCTAAACTCTATGATTTCTGTGTGATTTTGCCAAAATTTATATAAATGCCCTATTTGCTCTGTATCATCCCAGGCTATCTGTCTAGCAGATGCCTACTTCCTTTCAGGATATTGCTCCATAACTAATTCTGGAATAAAGTCATTCCTGACACTGCCTTCTGTAACCTCCTCAGGTATAGTATAGTTCCCTACTTTTTCTCTTGTTGCTGCTGGCTACTGTACATAGCCCTCTTCACCTTTTTTTTTTTTTTTCCCCAAAGTTTCTCTCATCTTCCAGATTGTAAGCTCCTTGAAGTCAGTTTTGTGTCTCATTTGTATCCTTAACATCTAATAGAGTATGTGGTCAGAATTCACATATAATAATGATTCTTGAATAAATAAATTAATATCTTTGTAGTACAACATATAATGTGAAGAGCAAGTGGTTTCAGTCCAGCTTTTCTAGAATTTACACAGTTATGCTCTATTTAATATCCTAGTTGTCTTCTAAGAATAATTGAGGTAGACACTCCTAATTTACTACCCAATACTCATTTTTCCCTTTACTTCTTATTAACAAACTCTAATTTTTGGAGGGATCAATGTATTACATTTAGAATACTCTTCTCGAGTTCCGGGAGTTTCAAGATGGCGGCGGCTGCAGCGGCTGGCGCGGAGTAGCTGAGGTGGAAAAGGTGGCCACTGGGCCTCGGGCAGCCGGGAAACTTGTGGACCTTCCTCTGGCCATCTCTTAAGGGAGGACTGCTGCTGCTGGCCGGTCGTGGGGGCTCAACGCCACTTTGCCCCCGGCAGGAGAGGCTGCCTCATTTACAGGCAACAGCTTTGAAGCGTGGAGCAGGAAAAGAACTGATTCTTAGCTGCAAAAGTGAGTCTTGAAACAGGGAACACGGCGCCAGGGCTGCTGTGGATGCAGCCAGGTTCCCGGAGGCTGGGGCCGCACTGAAGGCGGCCAGCTGCCCTATCCAGGATTCGAGGTTTCAGGCCGGCATTAAAGAAGACTCCTGGGAGCGCCCGAGCGGCGCCGCGACTGAACAGCCCGAGGCGGCAGCGCGGAGAACACGGAAGGCAACAAACCAGAGACAGAGCGAGCGCCCGACCTGGCACAGCACTGTGAGTGATCCCTGGCACAGCTCTGTTCGGGGGGTGGATGCCCGCGCGGCTCCCCGGCTGCACCACCAGGCCACTCACTGCCCCGGTGCTGCCTCCATTTTCCCAGGTGCGGGCAGCTCCGCTCTGCTCGGCCATCACTGAGCCCATTTGCTTGGCCTGGCGCGGGGCTTTCCGGACCCTGCGGGCCGGCCTCCTCTCCCACTCCCTCCACGGTTCTCTGGCAGGGCTGGGGGTGTGGGGCGTCCCGACCAGTTTTGGGAGGGCTAGGAAGTACGGGCGGGCCGACTGTCACTCCACCACACCCTGGACTCTGGCCCGGTAAACTTCCTGTTACTGGGAGGCAGATACCATCTCTGCGACCACCAGTTTGGAAAAAAGCCTAACGAATTTCTGGTTGGGAATAGTGTGGTAGGAGAGTTCCCAGGTCCGTTTGAACCTGCCGGAGAGCAGGCTGCAGGCGGGCACTAGACTCGGTTTATACCGGTGGGATACAAAGGTGAACAAGACCCGAGAAAGATCTACACAGTGCTACAAAGGCACCCAGAGAGACCGGTCGTCTGTGCCTAGCAGAAACCTGGTAGACTTCCTGGGCGAGGCGGTGCTGAGCAGGGTCTTGAAGGCCCAGCTGATAGACGAGGGGTGCAGAAGACACGCCCCAACCCAGCACAGTGTGCACAGAGCGGGGAGACGTGCGGCCAGGGAGGCGGAGACTCGACAGAAACCACACACCCGGTGGGGTCGCCACTGCACGATCTAACAGCCTGGGCCAGAGCACACGGAACGGGGAGAAGTCCTGTACAGAAAGTGAAAGCTCAACAGAGATCACACACCCTGTGGTACGTGATCCACCAGCCCAGCAGAGTACAAGCTGACCAGAAAGGTGGATCCCCGGAGAAGCCCAAGACCCGAGGCAACCACACACACGAGACACTAGAGGCCAACTGAGCAGTCACGGCGGGAGCCATACCAAATTGGCAACCACAGCAACATCCTAGTTAGTCATTAGTCTTAAACCGGTGGACTGTGAAATCCCCTGCCACAATGAATAAACACCAAAAAAAAGACACCAGAAATACAAAAAATCAAGAAAGTACACCACCAAAAGTTAATAAATCTCATACTCTAGATCCTATAGAACAAGAAGCCCTTGAAATAACTGACAAGGAATTTCGAGTGATAATTCTAAGGAAACTGAATGAGATACAAGAAAACTCAGCTAGACATCATGATGAAATGAGGAAAAGTATACAGGATCTGAAAGAGGAAATATACAAGGAAATCAATGTCCTGAAAAAAAATGTAGCAGAACTTGCTGAACTGAAGAAGTTATTCAGCGAAATAAAAAACACAACGGAGAGTTTAACCAGCAGGCTTGTCGAAGTTGAAGAGAGAACCTCTGAACTTGAAGATGGGCTGTTTGAAATAACACAAGCAGACAAAAAGAAAGAAAAAAGAATCAAGGACATGGAAGAAAATCTGAGAGAGATATCAGACAACCTCAAGCGCTCAAATATCCGAGTCATGGGTATTCCAGAAGGGGAGGAAAATGGAGATTCCATTGAAAACATATTCAACAAAATAGTGGCAGAAAACTTCCCAGGTATAGGAAAAATCACAGATCTTCAGATCCAGGAAGCTCAACGATCTCCAAACGTATTCAACCCAAAAAGGCCTTCTCCAAGACATGTCATAGTCAAATTGGCAAAACTCAGAGACAAAGAGAGAATCTTAAAAGCTGCAAGAGAGAAGCGTCAAATCACCTATAAGGGAGCCCCAATCAGGTTAACATCAGACTTTTCATCACAAACCCTAAAAGCTAGAAAGGAATGGGATGATATTTTCAAAATACTAAAAGACAAAGATTGCCAGCCAAGAATACTCTACCCTGCAAGGCTATCCTTCCGAAATGAGGGGCAAATAGTATATTTCTCAGACAAACAAAAACTGCGGGAGTTCACTACCACAAGACCACCCTTACAAGAAATCCTCAAGGGAATACTGGGTTTGGTTCCTGAAAAATAACTACCACTGCCATAAAAACCTAAGAAAAATCTAAACCCGCTAGTACAATAAAAATGGCATTCATGAAGAGAAAACAAGCTAACAAAAACACTATCTACAACCTAAGGAACCAACAAACAAAGAAACCAAACAGTAAATCAGAAAGCAAGGAACAAAAGACACCTAAGACAACCAAACAACCAATAAAATGCTAAGAATAAATCAACACCTTTCAATAACAACTCTTAATGTTAAAGGCTTAAATTCCCCAATTAAAAGACACGACTGGCTGACTGGATCAAAAAGCAGGACCCAACTATATGCTGCCTACAAGAGACCCACCTCACCCATAAAGATTCACACAGACTAAGAGTGAAAGGATGGAAAAAGATTTACCATGCAAACAGAAAAGAAAAACGAGCTGGAGTGGCTATTCTTATATCTGACAAAATAGACTTTAAACTAAAAACCATAAAAAGAGACAATGAGGGACACTACTTAATGATAAAAGGACTGATCCATCAAGAAGACATAACAATCATAAATATGTACGCACCCAATGTTGGAGCAGCCAGATTTATAAAACAAACTCTATTAGACCTAAAGAAGGAAATAGACACTAATACCATAATAGCAGGGGACCTGAACACTCCACTGTCAATATTAGACAGATCATCTAGGCAAAGAATCAGTAGAGAAACACAAGATCTAAACAAGACTCTAGACCAATTGGAATTGGCAGATATCTACAGAACATTCCACCCAACAACCTCAGAATATTCATTCTTCTCATCAGCACATGGATCATTCTCCAGGATAGATCACATATTAGGTCACAAATCAAGTCTCAATAAATTCAAAAAAATTGGAATTATCCCATGTATCTTCTCAGACCACAATGGATTAAAACTAGAAATTAATAACAAACAAAACTCTGGAAACTATACAAACACATGGAAATTAAACAGCATTCTTCTTAATGACATATGGGTCCAAGAAGAAATCAAGCAGGAAATCAAAAAGTTTATTGAAACTAATGAAAACAATGATACATCATACCAAAACCTGTGGGATACTGCAAAAGCAGTATTGAGGGGAAAATTTATTGCATTAAATGCTCACTTCAGAAGAATGGAAAGATGGCAAGTGAACAACCTAACACTTCACCTTAAAGAACTAGAAAAACAAGAACAATCCAATCCTAAAGTTAGCAGACGGAAAGAAATCATTAAGATCAGAGCAGAACTGAATGAAATTGAAAACCAAAAAACAATTCAAAAGATCAACGAATCAAAAAGTTGGTTTTTTGAAAAGATAAATAAAATTGACAAACCATTAGCATGGCTAACAAAAAAAAGAAGAGAGAAGACTCAAATAACAAAAATTAGAAATGAAAAAGGCGATATTACAACTGATTCATCTGAAATACAAGGAATCATTCGAGACTACTATAAACAACTATACGCCAACAAATTTGAAAATCTGGAGGAAATGGATAAATTTCTGAACACACACAAGCTCCCAAAACTGAACCGTGAAGACGTAGAAAATTTGAACAGACCAATAACAATAAAGGAGATTGAAGCTGTTATCAGAAGGCTCCCAACAAAGAAAAGCCCAGGACCAGATGGATTCACAGCAGAATTTTACCAAACATTCAAAGAGGAATTGACACCGATTCTTTACAAACTATTCCAAAAGATTGAAACGGACGCAAATCTCCCAAACTCATTCTATGAAGCAAACATCATCCTGATACCAAAACCAGGTAAAGATATAACCAAAAAAGAAAACTACAGGCCGATATCCTTGATGAATATAGATGCAAAAATCCTCACTAAAATACTAGCAAACAGAATACAGCAACACATACGAAAAATTATTCATCACGATCAAGTGGGATTCATCCCAGGGATGCAAGGTTGGTTCAACATACGCAAATCAATAAATGTGATACACCATATTAATAAACTCAAACACAAGGACCATATGATCATCTCTATAGATGCTGAAAAAGCATTTGATAAAGTTCAGCACTCATTCATGACAAAGACCCTCTATAAGTTAGGTATAGAGGGAAAGTATCTCAACATAATTAAAGCCATATATGACAAACCCACTGCCAATATCATCCTGAATGGGGAAAAGCTGAAAGCTTTTCCTTTAAGAAGAGGCACTAGACAAGGATGCCCACTCTCACCACTCCTATTCAACATAGTGTTGGAAGTACTAGCCAGAGCAATCAGAGAAGAGAAGGAAATAAAGGGCATCCAGATTGGAAAAGTTGAAGTCAAACTGTCCCTGTTTGCAGATGACATGATCCTATATATCGAACAGCCTAAAACCTCTACAAAAAAACTCTTGGAATTGATAAATGATTTCAGCACAGTAGCAGGATACAAAATCAACACACAAAAATCAGTAGCATTTCTTTTCTCCAATAGTGAACATGCAGAAGGAGAAATCAAGAAAGCCTGCCCATTTACAATAGCCACCAAAAAAATAAAATACTTAGGAATTGAGTTAACCAAGGAGGTGAAAAATCTCTATAATGAGAACTACAAACCACTGCTGAGAGAAATTAGAGAGGATACAAGAAGATGGAAAGATATTCCATGCTCTTGGATTGGAAGAATCAACATAGTGAAAATGTCCATACTACCCAAAGTGATATACAAATTCAATGCAATCCCCATCAAAATTCCAAAGACATTTTTCTCAGAAATGGAAAAAACTATTCAGACATTTATATGGAACAATAAAAGACCACGAATAGCCAAAGCAATGCTGAGCAAAAAAAATAAAGCTGGAGGCATAACACTACCTGACTTTAAGCTATACTACAAAGCTATAATAACCAAAACAGTATGGTACTGGCATAAAAACAGACACACTGACCAATGGAATAGAATAGAGAATCCAGAAATCAACCCACACACTTACTGCCATCTGATCTTTGACAAAGGCACCAAGCCTATTCACTGGGGAAGGGACTGCCTCTTCAGCAAGTGGTGCTGGGATAACTGGATATCGATATGCAGGAGAATGAAACTAGATCCATACCTCTCACCGTATACTAAACTCAACTCAAAATGGATTAAGGATTTAAATATACACCCTGAGACAATAAAACTTCTTAAAGAAAACATAGGGGAAACACTTCAGGAAATAGGACTGGGCACAGACTTCATGAATACGACCCCAAAAGCACGGGCAACCAAAGGAAAAATAAACAAATGGGATTATATCAAACTAAAAAGCTTCTGCACAGCAAAAGAAACAATTAAAAGAGTTAAAAGACAACCAACAGAGTGGGAGAAAATATTTGCAAAATATACATCTGACAAAGGATTAATATCCAGAATATATAAGGAACTCAAACAACTTTACAAGAAGAAAACAAGCAACCCAATTAAAAAATGGGCAAAAGAGCTAAGTAGGCATTTCTCTAAGGAAGATATCCAAATGGCCAACAGACATATGAAAAAATGCTCAACATCACTCAGCATCCGGGAAATGCAAATCAAAACCATATTGAGATACCATCTAACCCCAGTTAGGATGGCTAAAATCCAAAAGACTATGAACGATAAATGCTGGCGAGGCTGCGGAGAAAAAGGAACTCTCATACATTGTTGGTGGGACTGCAAAATGGTGCAGCCTCTATGGAAAATGGTATGGAGGTTCCTTAAACAATTGCAAATAGATCTACCATACGACCCAGCCATCCCAGTGTTGGGAATATACCCAGAGGAATGGAAATCATCAAGTCGAAGGTATACCTGTTCCCCAATGTTCATCGCAGCACTCTTTACAATAGCCAAGAGTTGGAACCAGCCCAAATGCCCATCATCAGATGAGTGGATACGGAAAATGTGGTACATCTACACAATGGAATACTACTCAGCTATAAAAACGAATGAAATACTGCCATTTGCAACAACATGGATGGACCTCGAGAGAATTATATTAAGTGAAACAAGTCAGGCACAGAAAGAGAAATACCACATGTTCTCACTTATTGGTGGGAGCTAAAAATTAATATATAAATTCACACACACACATACACACATACACACACAAACCGGGGGGGGGGGGGGAAGAAGATATAACAACCACAATTATTTGAAGTTGATACAACAAACAAACAGAAAGGACATGGTTGGGGGGGAGGGCGGGAGGGAGAAGGGAGGGAGGTTTTGGTGATGGGGAGCATTAATCAGCTACAATGTATATCGACAAAATAAAATTTAAAAAAAAAAAAAAAAAAAAAAAAAAGAATGGCTGTCATCATGAAACTGAATTTAAAAAATTATTAGAAAACATAATTTGATATGTTATTAAAAAATTATTAGAAAACAAAACAAACAAACAAACAAACAAAAAAAAAATAGAATACTCTTCTCCTTAGACTTCTTGAAGCTAAGGGAGGTCATGTTTTCCAGATCTAGCCAATGTGATACAAGTGCAGGTCTTTGTGGAAAAATGGGACTTTCTGGTAACTTAGTTTAAAAGTATGTATCTTATACATATACATACATAATAAATTGTAAGTTTTTGCCACTCCATCTTCTTCCTCCTACCTTTATTAAACATGGATGTGATGTCTAGAAGTATAACAGC
This sequence comes from Cynocephalus volans, assembly GCF_027409185.1. NCBI lineage: Eukaryota > Metazoa > Chordata > Mammalia > Dermoptera > Cynocephalidae > Cynocephalus > Cynocephalus volans. Next base: position 37,441,305 of record NC_084466.1, on the reverse strand, counting down.
TTTTCTCTCTTCTATGTACAAGTAGCCTAGTTCCTGTGCATCAGTCCTAAATAGCTTTCAACTTTATTACTTGTTATGTGAAATTAAAAAAAAAAAAAAATCCTTGTCTGAGCCATTGTTTGTCAGATTTCTGTAACATGCAGCTGAATACACTTCTGAACAATTCAACAATGTAAGTCTCTTGGTAGCTTTCATTAACTTTGCACTTGTCATTGATTCTGTGGACAGGAAAATGGCTATGGGCCAAGATGCAGGAGGTTAACACAGATTCCCAGTTATTCTAAAATAATTTCAAGTGTTGATTCAGTTGCTCCCTCTTCTTTTTAAAATTATACCTTAATGATCTGATTTCTTTTTTAGATGAACTTTATGTGTAGGCCCCTCTAGTAAGTGATGACAACTTTAACAGCATGAAACAAGCGTGGCCTTAAGAGAGAGATGATTCTAGTATCTAACCGGTGTCAGAGAAGAAGTTCAGTATAACTATAAGAAAACTAAAAGCATAGTCTGTGACAGACATTCCCTAATATTATATGGGTCACTTTTAAATAACTCCACATATTTAGAAAGTTTATTTGGTTACCCAGACGGGACATATATCAGGGCAATAAACTACCCTGGCCTTTACCTTGGATATTATGATGGTTAGCTTCAGTTCTCCGCAGGATGTTATTGAGATTACCCTATGGCTATGGTGCTATTACAGTAACACATCCTCTGAAAAGGATCGAAGAAAAAACATACTGTCCTGTTCCCTAGTGTGAAAGTTTATGGTCTCTGTCAAGCATTTTGTCTAAGAGCCTATTCAAAAGGCATTCTTAGGTAAAATACAGTTCTCCCTGTAAAAAAGTAAAATTTCTGGGTCCAGCAGCCCACTTCTCTGGAGAGGTGAGGTGTTTTTCCCCTTGATGAGAAAACTTCATAATCAATTGACAGCTCTATGCTCATTTTGCCTGATTTTCATGCTTATTAATCTACCTTTAAGAATACTAGCATCCACCCTCCTTACAGAGATTATCTAAAATAATTCACTGTTTCGTACCTAGATTAAGTGTCTATCGATACAATTATGAAGTGCTATTTAGGCAGCATTATTTATAACATTGCATGGAAGCCTGCCCTCTTCCTTGTTTTCTTTGTTGATGTTTCTTGCAGCCTGGTGGCTCCCTCTGCCTCTCCCATCTTTTGCCTCCTAACTTCTTGAGTCTATATTATAGAATTCCAGCAGTTTACTGGTCTGAAGTTTAATTTGAGTTGGAAAACTGTAGTCAAAGGGAAGTGCTTTCTATTCATTTCATTCAGAAATTCTCAGGTCAGTCTCTCTTTAGTAAAGTTAAATGACCAAGGTACATATTTGGATCTCATTAGCCTTGGCTGAAATGTCCTGTCCTATGAGCCCCTGACTTCTAACCAAGATAAACAAGAAATGGTCACATAAAATCCTTCTTAGTGGCTGTGGTAAAGCTGATGATGAGGACATTTTCCAATAAATCATCATAGTGGTCATCGTGGTTTGCCTATGACAGCATCTATTTCTCTTCCTCTTTTCTAACAAAAGTCAGTGTTGTTACGGTATTCAGCTGTACTTCATGAACTACACAGATACTGAGGTAGCTGACTCCTCCTCTTCTACCAGGGACTTATTGGTCTAAGCAGAAAGTAAACCAATTTGGGCTGAGACATGAAGAGAGGTTTTCTAGCTTCTGGAAATGGTCTTCCTCTTTTTTCAAGTTTAGCTTTAAAATTTAAAATAGTTTGAGTTGGTTTTCCATTACTTGCAGCTGAAGGGATTCTACCTGGTGAAGTCACTGCTTATTTTCCAAATAATTTTCCAATTCATTTCTTTCTGAATATAGTATCAGGAAATACCTTGTGTCTTTTGCTGAATTATTTTTCTCCATTCTTTCTGAAAGTAAGAGCTATGGAACTTATTTGGTTTATTTTGACTTCTATGAAGACTAGAGCCAATTTTACAGCCAGTGACAACTATGTTGACATTTAGTATGAGCATATTTTCTCCTTTTATTCTTGGTCTTGGAATTCTTCCTTTTTTTTCCTTTTTCTTTTATTTAACTTATAGTACTTGTGTTTTGTTGCAACTCACACTTATGTAATAATAAAAAATATATAATCTTATGTAGATTTAATGTTTGAGAGATAATTCTGATTAAAACATCTGATTTCTTCACTAAGTCAATGGCTTCAAACTGTTTTACGAGCTGTAGTTCGTGTTATGCAAAGGAAATCTTATATTTAATTCCAAAATATGCAGTGAAGCAGAAGTATCCTGGTTGAAGCTTGACAGCCAGGTCTAGGGTCTCACTCAGTAAGCCACACACCATACCCCCCTACTTTTACATAGCTTTCTTCGTCCTTCTGGAAAATCTTTAGGACTTCTGGAAAATCCTTAAATATTCTTTATTTTCCCTCTGAGCTGATGCTCCATTTCCAAAATATATTAGACTATAATCAAATTTTCTGAATGAGCTTTCAGTGTTAATCCTAAAATCACTAGAGATGATCCTTTGACAAGAATACCATTAAATAGTGATACTATTCACGTTATCATGTAAAGGACCTGAAGGTTGTGGTTCAAATAGATGTAAATAATCTCTGCTGTCAAGGCATTAAAACTACAAATGGAAATGTTTTTAGATTGAGGCATTATAGCAGTGGTACACAGAGCACATCCCCAGAAACCTTGCTTTTCTCTCTATCCTCTTCACCCTGTTTCATCACTCACCCTAAAAATATCATTTTTTTTTTAATTGTATGGTTTACTCTTTAACTCTTTGCTTTTAATAAAATATAACTGTAAGGATGCACATACACATATATAGTTGTGTAAATGTGTGTGTGTGTGTGTGTGTATCTTCCTTTGTTAGGTAAGTGCTTAAGTGCTGGTGTACTTTTCTCTACCTCCTTTTTCACTTAATGATATATCCGAGAGGTTACATCATAGAAGTATAAAAATATTCATAATTCTTTTTCACAGCTACAATATTCTCCATTGTGTGGATATACATGAGTTTATTCAATCATTTGTCTATGGATGGACATTTAGTTTATTTCAAGTCTTTAGCTTTTACAAATATCTCATAATAACTTTATATGTGTATGGTACATATGTACCTTGTGCTAATCTCTTTTTGAAAATTTCCAATGTATGTCTGAGATAAATTCCTAAAAGTAAAATTTCTGGGTCAAAGGGTAAATGTTTTTGCAGTTTTCATAGTTATTGTCAAATTTCCCTCCATGTGTTATATGTACCATTGTGCATTCCCATCAGCAATATATGAGAGTACCAGTTTCTCTACAACCTTTCCAAGAGAATATATTGTCAAAGTTTTGGATATTTGCCCATATAACATTTAAAAAATGGTAACTCATTAGGAACAGTTTACAAATATTTTTCCATGTAGTAGCTCTGGTCACCAGCCTTCCAGCCTGTAACATCTGTGTCCTCGCTGCCTGCTACCAGACTATAGGGTTCAAGCCCCGTAGGATGGCTTCTCTTAAAAGGAATTTAATACCAAGATCCCGCTCCTGGTATTAAATTGATGTTTTTGAAAAAGAAGTTTGAATGCTGTAGTTTTAGAGAAAGTGGGTAGGAAATTTCAAGAATCATCCACACATGAGAGATGGATGAACTTGATTTGAAAACCAGTTCCAACACTGACAAACTATGTGAACTTAATTTTTTTTTTTTTAGTTTTACAATAAAGATGATACTATAACTCTTAGTATTACTGTGATGAGTATATTGGCTAATATACATAAAGTGGTTAGTATAAAGTCTTGCATCATTCTGTGAAGCACACAATTAATGAAAATAATAATGATTAGTGTGTGACATCTGAAAACTCACACTATGTTGGAAGAAGTATTTTATGAGCATTTATCAGAGAGTTAACTAAGTTTAACTATGATATCGCTAATGATCTGTTTATTACTAACTCACTAATTTCTTTCATATTTTGTAATCTCACAAAGATTACTTTAAGTGCTCTCATAGTATTTTCCTTTCAGATTTAGGATATGCTCTTTGCTGAAAGAGCTACTGTCATATATTGACCTTTTCTGCTCACTGGCATGTTTACATAGTGATTTTACTAACAGAAATATTTGTATAAACTATGAATGGCAATGAACATTCTATAGACCTTATTTATGTTAATGGCTAGATGAATACTTTCTGAATATAGAAAAATATTTAGGGCTTTTCAAAGGCAATTGCACTGTGAGTATTTTGGCAAAAAATTGCTAGTAATGTAATGTTGATTTACTACTTAGGACCAGGCAAAAATAAAGAATAAAATTACCGTACTTTTTCTAAAATTCAGAGAGAAGATTTTATGTTTCTTCTGCAAATCGAAATCAACAAATTTCAGAAGTATTGCTAAGTAATTAATACGTACTCAAGTTTGGGCTAAAATATACATTTTTCCAAATAACCAATTGAAATATTTCATAATGGTTTAGTTGTTTTTAAAATATGTGGTTATTTATTGACTAGTAAGTCATATTTCTATATCATCAAAATGTACATTAAGCAGAAATTTTAGCAGTAATTCAATGTTTTATGTTCATTTTCAATGTGAAAAGTTGCTAGAGAAAACAAGCAATCTCCATAGCAATCTACAAGTATAATAGATTAGATATATATCCTGAAGAGACTTGTGTTCATGACAGAATTTGTGAAATGGCAAAACAGTAAAATTCTCTGGTTGTTCTTCGCATCCATTTTGCTCAAGAAGTGTCAAAGAATCCATGTTTTAGGGAATTGGGAGATATAATTTCAGCTTCTACCTGCTATAAGAACAGCAGTTATTCTTTCTGACCAAAGCTGGGATGGTATAAAATCACCCCAACTGCTAACGTGAAAGACAGACTATAGAGGTGGGTATACTGAGGGCCGAGAGAGCAGAATGAAAAAGTGTTCTCAGAACAGAATGAGCAAGGAATCGTCAGGATCTCACAAATAATTTTAAAAAGCCCTTCCCAGAAGTAATAAAAACAGGAAGGACATTTTTTTTTTTTTTTTTTACTGCTGATTTTCAGCAGACATCGCACTTAACATTCATTAACTCATTTAATTCTCATGAAACCCCTCAAGGTAGGTATTATTATTACTTTTGTTTTACTGATGAGGAAACTAAGGGATCAGAATTTAGGTGACTTGTTCAGGCTCATAAGCTGGTGTGTAAGTAGCGGAGCTGAGATTTGAACTGAAGTCTTTCTGTACTAGGTACAGATATAAAAAGTGATGTGGCACCAATTCAATTCATATTGAAAGTCCCTGGAAAAAGGCACATTTTGTCTGAAGCATGCCAGGGTGCCAAATGATAATTTTCATTTGCAAATTTAGGGCTTAAGGCAGAGATCTTTTGATAAAGAACATAATTTTTAATAAAACATATATTTTATCAAAATTTCTTTAAGACCAAACATGGACGAAGAAGACCGTTAACTAGTCCACAACAGTTCCTTTGCCAAAAAATAAAAATTAAACAGATCGCATTCAATAACCATAATAAAATCAGCAATAACAAAATTTATGAAATAAAAAGGGAAAAATACAGAAATTTAAGAGTTCCTGAATAACTATCACATCAAAGAAAAATTTGAAATAATTTCAGATGATATAAAATATAAAAAATTGATACCACTACCTATTAACTGCCCAATTTATTTTTTAATGATTCTAAAACAAGAAACAGACAGTAAAAATATATTAATTAAGCAAAAAATTAGAGAAAGTTTTTAAAAAAATAGAAATCAATAAAGATAACATAAGCCAATGACTAAGAATACAAAAAAGCAGGAAAAAAAATAGTTTTAATAACTTGGAAAAAAATGAAGGCAGAATTCTGAAAAATATAATTCAGAAGTACTGGAATCATCCAGACGCACAAAATAAGCATAATAAGGGGAACTAACAGACAATAAGAGGTAAAAAAGCTTTGTCAATATTTCAAAAATATCAGTAAAATGTTTATTTTCTTTATTAAGATGAAAAATCCTAATTGAAAAAAACTTAGAAGATGCTACAGCCTAAATGTGTCCCCTCCAAAATCCAGGTGTTGAAATTTAATGGCGAATGTGATGGTATTAAGAGGTGGGGCCTTTGAGAGGTGATGAAGCCATGGGGGCTCCTCCCTTGTGAAAGGGATCAACGCCCTTATAAAGGAGGATTCATGCACTGTTCAGCTCTGAGCACACAGCAGTCCTCCCCTCTGGAGGATGCAGCAACAAGGTACCACCTTGGAAGCAGATAGCAGTCCTCACCAGACGCGGAAACTGCCAGTGCCTTGATCCTAGACTTCCCAGCCTCCAGAACTGTGAGAAAATCTAATTCTGTCCTCTATAAATTACCCAGGCTCAGGTATTTTGTTATAGCAGGACAAAATGGACTAAGACAGGAGCCAATTAAAAAGTTAAGAAAATACTGAGAAATTTTATGGATAAGATCTTTCAAACTCTAGAGGAATAGATAATTCCCATTCCATGTATACTGTTCCCAAGTTAACAGAACTTAGAATAAATAAACATACAAGGGTACTTCAAAGAGTTTGTGGAAAAATGAAATTGAAAGATAATACCAATCTTTCTGTGAACTTTTTGAAGCACTCTAGTATACTTTTAAATTAAATAAATATAAAAAAATCAATTAAGTATAACTACCTAATTTATTCTGTGTGGCTAATACAGTTCTGAGACCAAAGTATGATATGTCTGACCATCCCCCCCGATATCATATACCAGTTCCTAATATAAATATAGAAGCAATTCTCAATATTAGACCTACAAACCAAATTATACACAACACATATAAAAAAGAGTTCTCCAAATAGGGCTGGCTCCAGGAATATAAGGATGGCTTATTTTGGTAAATTTATTATATTGCAAGGTCTGGTAGGCAACGGTTTACCAAAGGCAGGAAGGTGGGGACCTTCAGCCCTGGTTGCAAGTACAAAAGGGAACACTGTTACAGAGAATTTGAAAACAATAATAAAATAAAATTCCTTCTGCTTTCTGTTGTAACCGTCACTGGCAATTCTAAATAATGTCAGTGATAAAATACTCCACCCAGACAAAATACTTTTTGTTGGTCTAAATTCAAAACAATTGCCTGTACTCAGGCCAGACAGCTCTCACTGCCTGCCCTTGATACACCAATGTGCATGAGTACAATTCAAACAAAGCAAACCAACACACATGTGAATAGCAATTAAGGGCTGCATCTCCTCCTGAGATTTTGTTTGGTAAAACTAGGTATAGAAGGATAACTCAACATGATAAAAAGTGCAATCTTAAGTTTACATTTAATTGATTTAAAATATTAGAAGCATTTCATTAGAATCTGTAATAAAGCAATCTTCCTTGTTAATAGAATTATGATTTTTTACATTGTTCTTAAAATTCTGAAAAATACAGTGAAATATGAGGTAGAAAATAGCTGAGTAGTGACGAGAGAGACTAATCTTCATTATTAATAGATTATATGATTATAGACTTATTAACCCAGAAAAAGAATGAAAAATCTCTTAAAGTTATTAAGAGTTTAACACATAGACAACAAGTGAAAAAACAACATACCTTGTTTTCTTATGTCTTATAGATTAGGATCTATAAAGTGTGATGAAAATACAAAAGATCAAATCACAATGAAAACAAAAAAATTAAAATACTTAGGCATTACATATAACAAAAAATACATGAAATCTATATGAAGAAAAGAATATTTTATAGAGAAATATGAAAGATGGTTTTAAAAATGCGGACTGCTATATTAGTGGATGAAAATATTGAGTATCCAAAATGTATTTATTTTCATTTAATGCATAAGCTTAATGACATCCAAATAAAAGTATCATTTGAACTTTTTTGACTTGATTGAAATTGTAAATTTCCACTGGAGTAAAAATAAACAGAAAAAATATATAATGATTTTTGAAAAAAGTTGTCCCATGAAAGGAGAGGTGGGGTGCTTGCTCTATCAGATATTAGAGCATATTATATAATCTTAGAAAATAAAATAGTATGATATTAATATAATAATTGACAATGAAAATCAATAGACACATGTGACATAGAATAACACTAATACTTAAGAACTCAGAATATGATATGAATTTTTTTAGGAACCAATGGGTGTTGCCAAGGACCAAAGGAAAGCAAGAATAGGAGACTTGCTCTACTAGCTGTAAACATTTATGATAAAGTTGTAATGACATATATGTGGTATTAGTAGTAGCAGAAAAAGACAAAAACACCAAGAAGCCAGAATATGCCAGACACAGACCCACATATGACAGGACACATTGCAGAGCTGTGAGAAAAGCATAGACTATTTAGCAAGTAGTTCAGGAATAGTTCACTCGGGAGAAAAGGGATTCCTCCCTTTGCACTGTACACAAAAAAATCAATTCTATGTGGGCAAAAGATGTGTGAAGGAAAACTTCTAAAACTTTAGAAGGCAATATTGGATAGTATCTTTATAATATAAGGAAAGAAGAATATCTAAAAACAAAACACACAAAAAGCAAAAACAATTACATAAAAATAAAAACCTTCATGAATCAAAACAAACCATAACAATGTGAAAAGATAATCTAGACTTGGAAAAAACATTTGTAATTAGTATCAGTGACAAAGGGGTAGAACTGCAAATCTATTAAAGAGCTCCTACATATTAATAAAAGATTTTTTTCTTACAAAAATAGGCAAAAATAATGAATAGGTAAGTTACAAAAAAGACACACTAGTGCCCAGTAAATACATAAAAGATTTCCATCCTCACTAATAGTCAGGAAAATCCAGCAGAAATGCCAGGAGATACAATATCAAGCATATCGGATTGTCCCAAAAAAGTTAAATTGTAATTAAAATTGTTGGTAAGGATGTAGAGCAATGGGACCTCTCATGCATGGTAAAAATTTAAATTGGTCAAACAAACCACTTTTCAAAACAAACTGTCAATATTTTGAAAAGTTGTAAATATGCATAGCTTATGTTATACTTACTTCATTTCCAGATTTCCAGCATAGAGAAATTCTCACAGAGGAGCACAAGAAAACATGTTCAAAAATGTTTAGTATAGCAAAGTTTGTACAAATGTTAATCAGTGAGAGAATGGATAAGTAAGTTAAAACATATGGATACAATGGAAATCTATATAGCAATAAAGTGAATTAATTAGAAGTACTCAGACACAAGAATGAATCTTACAAATACTGAACAAAAGCATAGTGTTGGAGAAGAATGCTTACTTATAATATTGCTTGCATAATGTTTAATAATATGGAAAAAAACTTAAAATAATTCACCCCCAAAAGTTGTGAGAGAGAATAGGGCAAATAAAATATACAAATGTTGGTAATTTTTGAAGCTGGTTGATAAGTACATAAGTTCATTGATTATTCTCTCTGTATGGATGTTCATTTGAAAATATCTAAAAAAATTTTTAATGCCAAAATACATGAATATGTAGTAAAAATATAAAACATATGGGAATGATTGAAAACAATTTCTGGATCTATTGATAAGTCAAGGGGTATGGGTAGGGAAGCAATGCAGTTGGATGAGCTTTTGGTAAATTTTATTTCTTGCACCAGACACTAGGTATCCACAAGTATGTACTGATTTATTCTTTGCATCTGAGTAGGCCTGGAATGTTTCATTTAAAAAAGAACCAATGAGAGAAGGGAGATATTATTCAACAAAATGGGAAAATTGGTCCTTTGGAAAAAACACAAGTTAGAGTTTTATTGGCAGAGATTTCTAGATATTACCAATATTTCCAGCATTCCTCCTCTCTGTGGATATACTATGTTCTGCAGGGCCAGACATCTATTTCTGACCAAATCAACTCTGATGCTTCAGATGGGAGCTAGTGAGTGATAGTACATGCTCTTTCCTCTGTTGCAGACCTCTGTGTCTGGAAAGACAGAGCTCCAAGTTTTGCAGTGGGAATGCATTTGTCACTTCTGATAGCTTGAGAGACAGAATGTCCACCTGATGAATGTGTACTTTTAGTGTGAGAATTTACAAAACAGAAAGTTAGTAGTGTGTGCTTTTTGCTATAGGTCATATTTGGTAATGAATTACAAGAAAAACAACTCCATAAAGCAAGAATGAAAGGAAACAGTTTAGATATTTGAAGTCTTGAATGAGTTAAAACAGTAATTGCTTTTCAACCTCAAGTAGTAAGAAATAAAATGTTAAAAGACTTAAAATTGAGCCAGCTACAAACAAACAAACAGCAACAAATTTGTTTTTTTTTTAACAAATCAAGGATTTGGACTGCACTTTTACTTGTTAAAAGCTTTTAATGAAGAGAAATGCCTCAGGGCAAAGAACAAACTAAAGACCTGAGGTCCAGCAATCTTTTCACTGGGAAAAATGGCTCAGGTTAAAGAGCTTAAGGGTCAGCTTTCCCATCAAATCCAGAAAGAGTCAATGTATCCACCTGGGAGAGGTGCAGGCACAAGAATGTTAAGAAATGCAGTTGATCTAAGAACTATGTTAGGTAAAGAATTGTAGCTGTAATGACTGGCACGTGGAATTAATTGGAATCAAATAGGTTTGAAACCAACAACATTTTAGGAGACTTGTATTGTTAACAAAACTGTGAAACTGGACTAAAAGCGTTTGAGACAGCCAAAACCCTAAAAGAATTGGGCCCTGGGTAGAAAATGGGCTAAGAAAGCTGCATAGTCCCTAGAACCTATTTTAAATGAGTCCAAGAAAGGATCATGGAAAGGGAAAAAAAAAATCCCCCCTGAGGATGGAGCCAAAATTCACAGAGAACAGGGACCAAGTCAGACTCTCCAGGAGAGCAGAGTCAGGGCCTTATCAAGGTAGGGGGCTCACAAAATATCTCCCCAGAAAAAATTCAGGGTTACTCAGGAATAGGGACTTTTCAGTTATTGGATGTGTGAGTGCCAGATAACTTGTCATTTTAGTTGACAGGTTTCCAGAACTAGGGGAGCTACCTGTAGACTTGATATGGAGACAACTGTATATCACCCAGAGAGTCCAGGCTTTGAGCTCCCTCTCATGACTGAAGACGACTTTGGGGTTGTCTCTGTTAGAGAGGAGGTGGCTGTAATTGTAATATCTGTGCCGGAGGGGGAGTGAACTGAAAATCTGTGGAAATAAAAGGGGAGACTGTGGCAGATATTACAAGTCCTTTCAGACTGCTGTTCAGTGGGCCGGAGCTAGATGACTGGTCCTATAACTGGCTGTGTCTGTTGGGAGGCGACACATGGCTTCCAGGCCCTGAGCACATAAGAGCTGGTGCACCCTTCTTCATGCTCTCTTCCCCGTCCACAGTGAAGCTAAAGCTTTAGGTTGGCATGGAGCTGGCATAAGATTGAAGCCCTCTAGAAAACTGAGCTTGCCCTGTAAAAGACATCTGTCTAAGAGGTTCCAGGAGTCCCATAGACATTAAGTGAACAAGGAGAAAATTGGATGTTTAGACACTGAGATATTAGGGTTTTTGATAACATAACCTGATCACATGGACACTTTTATCCCAGACCATTCAGTGTAAATACATACATTCATACATACATACATATCTGATGGATCAAAAAGTTAAGAGAAAATAAATTCCAACTTTTAAAGCAAGGAAATGTAAGTAAATATTTAACTTATCTCAAGTGAAGGCTTTCTTAACATAAAGTAGTGAAAAACAACATGTGAAAAATAGATCTGACTACCTGCAAATAATATTTCTGAATATCAAAAAATATCATAAACTAAATGAAAATTAATGGCATAAAGGTTAATGTTCTAATATAAAAAAAGCTCTTAAAAATAGGTAGCTTGAAATACCAGCACCTCACACAAACACACAAAAAGGACAAAAAATATGAACTTATAATTTTTACAATTCATGAAAGCTGAAATACAGACGGCAACCTTCAGAGCCATCAGCATCTGAACCACTGATGAGGGGCACTGTGAGTTCCTGCTCAACTAATCATAGAAAATTCCCAGAAATGATCGTACAGTACAAATAAAAACCCTGAAAATATTTGACATAACATAGTATATGCATATATACATATTTATGAGAACTGTGCAAATGAAAGATTTTAGATTTTAATTTTTTAATATTTTTCTGAATGTTCAGCTTTCTTCAATAAGAACTTATAATTAAAAAAACATAAAAATACTATGTATATATTTGGATGAGGCAAGAGGAATACCGTTGAATCTTCTAGTTACAAACCACAGGATCCTAAAAATAACCATGACCATCCCGTTTAGGAAGTTGTTGGTTGAATGGCATGATCTGTAAAAGGATCTGACCTCTTGAGAGAGTGACTCATAAATAATTATTACTTTTTATGTTACAGATGTTTTTGAAGAAGAGCTAGTCTTTATTTAAAAAGCATTATGCCCCTATGAGATTTTCCCATACCTAAGATTAATATCATATTTGAGGAGGCCTGAGTATTTTTCTACTTGTAATCACACATGAAGAATTATTTTGTGTAGTGCCACAGGTTAAATGCATATCATGAAATTCACTTTCCTCCCTACTGCCATTTCTGTCACTTAATTCAATGAAAGCCCACAAAAATACAGTATGACTTAGAATATTGGAGCTGTGGCTAAGCAAGAAAAGTTCATTCGGAATTGATTTTCTTTCAGGAATCCTTGCTATTCTTCATTCCAATTGTTCACCTCTACTGCAGGGCTCGGTAAACACTTAAGGAAGTTGCCATGCGCTGCAGCCTGCCGGAGACATGAAGGAATGTAGAGCAGGATAATCACAACATCATCCACCCAATTCTCCAAGGTAGCTGGCCAATAATGCTGTTCTAATTGAATAACTCATCCACAGCTATTTCCCTAGGGAGAGCCGAAGGCTCAGCCTCAGCGAAGAGGCAGATGGTGCCGCATATACAATGAAACCTGTAATTTTCTCTTGCCATTGGACATGTTAACAGTAGGCTGTTTCTGCTTATTCTTTAATATTTTATTTTAATACTCCCTTCCCAAATTATAATGTACCATGAAGCAGCCAAAGACGGATTCAGTGATACATATCATATTTAATTTATCATACCTCTAGCTCACCGAACAACTCACTTGGTAATCAGCAGCAGTATATGTCAGAGTCAGGTGCAGACTGAAATGAAAGCGACAGGAAAAGACCCAATTAAAACAAAAGAGGAGATGAGTCTTCAGGGTGGCATGGCATTAACTAGCAGCAAAGTATGGAATATCAACTGCATTCTAATTCTGATTTTTTTTTTAAAACAGTAATTTGCTGTGACATATGCAACACCCACTGTATTTGGGAAGACAATGGGAAGGTTCTGTTTTCTGCTGCAAGACTGATTCAACCACTGGGAGCCTGAAGGGGATGAAGGGCTATTGGACTGCTTGATTTTCATCATCTAGTGGCAGCCAAAGTTAGAAGAGAGGGATGTGCAGGCTTAAAGGGCAAGCAGCGACAGCCCATCAGCAGTCTAACAACTCGACAGATGACAGGCCCAGAGGCAAAACCAGGGCCGCCAGCCCATCAGCCTGCTCAGGCTGCCAAAGAGCAGCTGCAGCGTTGGAAGAAGATTGTCCAGACTTCAACGTTTGGGCCTTGCTGGGGCCAAAGAGTCTTTGTGCCCTCTGTACAGAGAGCCCTTCCTAGAAAAAGAGTGAAAAGGAATCAAGGTAGACTAGACACAGAGAAAGGAGACCGCTCTGTCATTCTCATGAGATACTATGTTGTAAGCATAGGCAGAAACTATGTTGTAAAGAATGTTCCATTCTGCAATGCTATGTCTCTGTGGTTTGCCTCTGAGGAGGAAATCTTTCCTAGTTGTAGTGAATAAGTGGACCGTTGCTGATGTTTATCAGAAATGCCAAGGCACAGGAAGAAAGCGCTCGAGGTCACAGGACAGCAAAGGTCTGCCTGTGGTAATTGAAAACAGGTGATGAGACTGGGTTGATTTTACTTTGGAAAGGTAAATCAGTGCTGCAGCACTCTGACATGGAGAATTCACGAAGCCTCTGGTTTGTATCAGACAATGAATGTGCCTTTCAGAAAGAAATGACACAACAATTAATGTGTCAAGTGATAATGTGCCACTTGGAGAAAGATAATTGTACCCAGCATTAGATAGTTATTAGGTCAGAACGAATGCTCGTCCTTTCAAAGGCAGCAGCATCTATTCATTCTGGCATCCTACTGTAAGTACAGTATTGTGTTCATAATCACACAGGCTGAAGTCAGGAACACTGAGTCTTATCTGATTTTTCTCCATTTGGAATAATACTCTGATGATTCCCTAAACATAAGCTCAGTCATGTGAAACACAAATGAGTATGATGAAAGACAGATTGTTATAGATGGAGGCTTCTTGCTTTTTGCATAAAATAAAGCCTGAGAATATCCCTAAGAAGGTTTGAGCATATGTAACAAAACCTATCAGGCCTGAGTTTGCTCATGTGTAAAGGATAGTCTTTCCTTTTGATGATTTAATGTGTGAGGATATCAATCAAGTCACATCATGGCCTCAGAAGTGCTTATTCAATTTCTGGTGCCATAACTTTCTCAATGTGGGATTTGGACAAGTCATTTGACCTCACTGAGATTTTGCTTCCTTATTTGAAAAATAGAAATAGAAGAACCTGCTATATGTTACCTCCCAGATCTGTTAAAGAGGTCAAAGAAGAAAGGACATGAAAAGATGTTTTGTAATATAAAAGATCGTATAAATATAAGACATTATTTTGTTAATGTCCCAGATCAATTAATAGTTAGCGATCAAGTGTGTTATCTTTTGAGCGGATACAGTTTTACTTTAAACTGTGCAATGGCTTACATCCTTAAAAATCGAAACTAAGGGCCGAGCCGGGGCGCACTCGGGAGAGTGCGGTGCTGGGAGCGGGGTGACGCTCCCGCCGCGGGTTCGGATCCTATATAGGAATGGCCGGTGCACTCACTGGCTGAGTGCCAGTCACGAAAAAGACAAAAAAAAAAAAAAAAAAAAAAAATCGAAACTAATAGGGAGTTTTGCAGACCACTTTCCCAAGACTGAACTGAATCCTTCGGCCAACTAAGAATGAGGAACTGAAATGCATGATTATTGTGTGTACATTTGCTTTTGTTTCATTTATTCAAGCATGATTGTGGTGAGATATAAAATATTTAATCATTTTTAGAGGGAGGGAAACACTGTTTGGGGTTATTTCATTTGCATAGTCCATTGAACTGGTTATTGTCAAAAGGTATTTAAAATGAAAAGAATGTGATTACATGCTATATAAAACATTCAAAGTGTTCAATAGTTCTTCATGGACAATAGTAATTTCTACACTGTCCTTCTGTGAGGATGCATTTCCAAGTGACATATTGACTATATGGGATACAAATGGTAAAAAAATAATTTACGGTGTGGTTCTTGATCTTGAGTAGCTTATCACATAGATTTGTACCTGTAAAGAGATCTTGTTAGGGGAAATCAAACTAATATATAACAAACAGATAAAGTTAAGTACAATAGTCCCCATTTATCCATGGTTTCTCTTTTGGCAGTTTCTCTTTCCATGGTTTCATTTATCTGCAGTCGACCGAAGTCCAAAAAATAGGTGAGTACAGTGTAATAAGATATTCTGAGAGAGAGAGAGACCCCATTCACATAACTTTTATTACAGTATATTGTTATAATTGTTCTATTTTATTATTGTTGTTAATATCTTGCTGTGCCTAATTTATAAATTAAATATCATTATGGGTATGTACGTTTAGGAAAAAACATGGTATGTACAGGGTTCAATGCTACCCATGGTTTCAGGCATCTGCTGGGGGTCTTTGAACATATCCCATGAGGATAAAGGGCCTACTATGGTACTGAGACATAGGAGCAATGGTGAATTAATCTGTTGAAGATAAACACTTTACTAATTCAGATTAAAAAATAGGTATGTCTGTTCTAACATTATGTAAGTGCTCCAGAAAAACCCTTGTGTTATGTGAAAGAATCCATCTCTTTCTTGTTTCTATGACATTATTCCCTAACCCCTAAAGTTTTCAAATTTCCTCCTACCTTTGGGGAGGACCTTATAACACTCTGATCTCTCATCTCACCTCCAACAGTTTTTGTTTCCTCCACTGTACCTCCATACCTGCTCATGGATCCACTGTCATATTACCACAAGTCAGTGATTCTTAACCTGGCTTAATACCAATTCCATGGCCCTGCCCCAGACAATTAATTCAGAATCTCTAGCAATTCTAATGCACAGCTAATCTCTGAAGTCTTAGTTGTAAGCATCCTACTCACTAGCCGCTACTTCCTACCCATCCTCATTCAAACAACCCCACCCCATTTCAATTATTTTTTAACCTCATAGTGACCACTAATCCACTGACAGTTTTTGACAACTCATCTCTCTCCTCTTATCCTCACCTTTTATGTACTATGCTATAGTTCAGCACTGTATAGCCACTTTCATTCAAGTTTCATAATATCCTGTTATTCTCTCTATTCATCATCCTTGCCTGGCAAAATTCCATCCTTGGTTGAACTGTTCACCTAGTTCATGTTGGCATCCAAGCAGCAGAACATTGCTAAGGAAAATCACACAACTGTGTGGACTGGTCTTGTTTCAATTCAATATCAAAAGTTCATATGGACACTTGACATTGCCAGATAATCCCTCTGTACTTCTTTAGTTATTTTACTTTCCTGATTCTTCTAGATGATTATTATATATTACCTATATAGCAGGTTGAATTGTGTCCCCAAAAACGATATGTCTGAGTCCGAACACCCATACCTGTGAATGTGACCTGTTTTGGAAATAAGATCTTTTTGCAGATGTAATTAAGTTCAGGATCTCAAGATGAGACAATGTTGGATTTAGGGTGGGCCCTCTATCCAATGATGGGTGTCTTAATAAGAGATAGAAGAGGGAAATTTGAAACAAAGAGGCCCAGGGGAAAATGCCATGTGAAGATGGAGGCAGATTACAGTTATGCTGCCACAAACCAAGGAATGCCAGGAGCCTACAAAGACTGAAGAGGAAGGAAGGATTCTCTCCCAGAGTCTTCAGTGGAAGTGCCTTGTCAGCACCTTGATTTTGGACTTCTGGCTTCCAGAACTGAGAGGATAAATTTCTGTTGTTAATAGCCTCCCAGTTGTGATAATGTGTTAGGGCAGGAGGAAACTAACACAACCTTTCATCTCAACTCCAGTCCCTCCCTTTCCTCCCATACCCCTCCAATCCCCTGTGGATGACCTCATCTTGTGTTTTATTAATAAAATAGATGCAATCAGATGAAAAAAACCTCATCTTCCCATCAAGCCCATAAACCTACGTACATCCATCACACACAGTCTGCCTTCTCTTGTCTTGGGGTCCCTCTTCCTAGCAGAGGCCATTTGTCCACTGTTCTTTCTTACTCAAATATTTGCTCAATATCCCCTTTTCTGTCCTGTGCTATCACCAGTGTCTTCTAGATCATTTCCATAAGCTTAAAAACAAGCCTCAATATTGTCCATCTTTAAAGCGTGTGTGTGTGTGTGTACATGTGTTTTTTTCCTTAACCCCATACCCTCTCCAAATACTGTTGTTGTTGTTGTTGTTTTCATGGCTCCCCCTGGCACACTCCTCAAAAGAGCTGTCAATATTTAGTTTCCACTTTCTCATTGCTTCTTTCTACCCAATTTACTTTAATCAAGTTTTTCATTGCACCACTCCACTGAAATACCTCCTATCAAGGTCTCTAATGTCTTATATTTTGCTCAACCCATAGCTAATTCTCAGTTTTTATTTCACCCAAACTTGCAGCAGTTGAGAAGTTTACCTCTCCCTCTCATCTACCACTTCCTGCTTCAGGCAACTGTTTAAATCTTAACCATTATTATTGCCATGACAGGGTGAAATAATTGGGGAATGACATTTGCAAGCAGCAACTAATTCTCAGTCTTGTCTTTGTGCTTTTGGGTGTGTCTTTTTAGAGACTGATAGAGGGTTTGGGGATGATTATTTTGTTTTACTTTTATCACAGTCTTGTACGTGGGCTAAATGTTCTAGGAGGACATTTAGAGAAGGCCTGAAAAACCAAAATCTATGGCCAAATTAATTTAAACAAAAATAGAATCTTTATTCACAGAAGTTCACTAGGGCATAAATACAAATTAAGATTGCCAAATACTGTGTGGAAGCACATTCTAATTTTTTTTTTTTTTTACATTTGTTATACTTGTTTATTTTTCTGTCTTAGTGGCAGATAAAGAATGTAGATAGATGCTGAGCTTAGTTCCCAGAGTGAGAGCCTAAGTTGGAAAGACCTAGGTTAGCTTCTGGAGTGGGGCTGGGCTACGTATGATTTTGTGATGCCAGATGTGGGAATTGGCAAAACACCAAAACACCACTCAAACTGTTGGATGTTTTGATCCCAGGAAAGTTGCGTACATGTTATGGGTTGAATAGTGTCCCTCCAAAATTCAAATGGTGACATCTTAATCCCCAGTACCTCAGAATGTGACCCTATTTGAACATAGGATCATTTACAAATGTAATTAGTTAAGATTAAAGTGAACCCCTAATCCAATATGACTGGAGTTCTTAAAAAAGAGGAAATAGTTGAACGCAGAGACAGGCATGCACACAGGGAGAAAGCCATGTGAACATACAGGCAGAGACAGGGGTTGCTATTGACAGAATTGTGTCCTCCCAAAATTCACATGTTGAACCCCTAACTCCCAATATGACTATATTTGGAGGTAGGGCCTATAAAGAAGTAATTAAGATTAAATGAGGTCATTAGAGTGAGGCCGTGACCCAATAGAATTAGTATCCTTATAAAAAGAGACACCAGAGAGCACACTTTCTCTCCCTCTCTGTCTCTGTCTCTCCCCACCATGTGAGGACACAACTAGAAGGCAGCTGTCTACAAGCCAGTAAGAGAGCCCTAACCAGAAACTGAATCAGCCTTGATCTTGGATTTCCTAGCCTTCAGAACTTTAAGAAGTAAATTTCTGTTGTTTAAGCCACCCAGTTTGTGGTGCTTTGCAGCCATAGCAAATTAATACAACACATAACTGGAAAGTGGTGGCGGGAGACTCAACCTAAGGCACTCTCTGTGGTCCACAGCCTGACGGAGCTGGGCCTCTATTTTAGTGTGTGTCCACAGGGAAGCCAAAAACTGAGGCAAACCTTGGGCTTATTCCTGAGGGCAGGACATATGTCACAGCCCAGACTTTGGCTGTTGTTTTCTTATAACATTACTAGATATGGGGCTTTCATCTTATTGCTCATTTTTCCTCCTCATTACTCCCTTAGCAATATTGTATATAGAAATAACAGTACTGGGTTATTATAGAAAATTTCCATAAGTAAATCTTTTACTGTCTTTAAAAAAGCATATAAATAACTTTGATGCTCACAATGAGTTTCTTATTCTCAACCCTAAGGAGAGATAATCAAAAACTAAACTTTTAAAGAAAATCACTATACCCAGAAAAATGAAATAATTAAGTTAGTTAAAGCTTAATGAAAATAAATAAATATATAATGAAATAAATAATCTATGTCCCGGGGTGAAAAGAGCCTTGGAATTGGAACCAGAACACTTGGATTCTAAGACTGACTTTGCCACTAGTTAGGTAAAATTCAAAAGCCAATTTCTCTTTATCAGAGCCCCATTTCTTCATCTGTATGATGATGGAATTGAACTTGGTTACTTCTGTAAAATTGTGTAGGCTTTATAGTTCCAGTATTCCTGTGATTTCAGTGATTCATCCTCACCTCTGCCAGCCTCTGCTCCTGGCAGGGTTGGGGGCCATGAAACTGATGGAGCCATAAAGTGGAACCAGGTGGGGATGGAAGTCCCTGGCTCTCTTGCATAATCCGAGTGTCAGGGCCAACCAACATAAGTGCATTTGCCAGCAATGACCTTGTGGAGAATTTGAAAATGCTGAACATTTATGCCCATAGATTTTTCTCATTATTATTTTCAGCTTCACTGAACATTTTGTCTCATTTTGTTTTTAAAATTGTTTTGGAACACTTTCTGTGACTAGAAACTTTGACAGTACTGGAAATCATGGTAATGTTCTCCCCAACTCTCTGATTTATCATGGAGTTAGCCTCTTTCCAGAGCATTTACCTATTGCAGATATGCGAGCTCTGCTATTCTTATTCCAAAATCAGTTTTCCTCCCCTTAGACAAAATGACCCAAAGAACTGATTGGGATTCAAATATTCTTTCTTCTAAGGTTCTTAGCTCTACTATCACTAAAATAATAAGTTATAAAATAAAATTCTATGTTTAATATAGTCCTATAGAAGAGCATAGTGTTCCATCATTGCAAACTGTGTCAATGCTAGAATTCAGAGGAGGTAGAAAATCAAACCCAATTTAGGCTATTGTGGAGACTTCATAAATGAGGTGAAGTTTGGTTTGGACCTTAAATGAGTTTTCTGTTCAAAGGCAGTAATGGAAGAAGGCATTATTGCAGAAGAACCAGTGTGAACAAAAGGAAAATGATATGGCCATATTTAGTGACAAATCCAGCTTCCAGTTTGGGCCAGATTTCAAAAGACCGTAAAGTAATTGTTCAATGGGTTTTCTTTTGGGGTGATGAAAATGTTTTGGGACTAGATAGAGATGCTGTTTACACATCATTGTGAATCTACTAAACACCACTAAATCACTCATTTTAAATTGATTGATTTTATGTTCTATAACTCTTACCTCAATTTTTAAAAAAAAGAAAAGAAAAAGAAGGACCTTAAATGATAGGTCCTGTATGAGTTTCTGCTTCATCTGACAAGCAATGTGGGGTCTTTGAAATCCATGGAAGCTGAGAAGTCACGTCCATGGAAGCTGAGAAGTCACGTGGTCAAAAAACAACATGGTGACAATTTGGGGGATGAATTGGATGAGGATATATATAAGGTGGAGAGACCAGCTACATTGTTATTAAAGTAGTTTACTTTGTAGCTTAAAACCCAGAGTTATCTTTTCTTTGAGCATGCTTTTGTGGAAATTTCTAAACATACACACAACAAGAGAAAACAGTTTAATGGACTGCCTGCACAAGTCACCCAACTTCAGTAATTTTTAACATTTGCCGATTGCCTTTTTCACCCTCCTAAACCCCACCCCCAACTCACCTCCACACACATTTTGTTTCATTGTTTCCTGGAATGTTCTAAGGCAAACTCTGGACATCATATTCTTTCACTAGAAACAAACAATCCAACTTCAAAATACATCCTCAATTTACAAGGACATTTTTCTTTCTTCTTCCTACTAAACAGGATACCTAACAGAAATAAGCGTAAATTCTTAATACTATCCAACGTTTTACTGATTGTATCAAAAATAAGTCTGAACAATTGGGTTGTTCTAATTTGATCTAAACAAAAACAATATATTACATTCAGTTACTATGTTTCTTAAATGTCTTTTATCCTACAATAGCACTCTTTTTTTTTTTTTTTTTGTATGCCATTGATTTGTTGGACAAAATGTGTCATTTTTCTTGCTGAATACTCCACATTATGAGTTTGGCTGCTTGCTGCCAAATGATTTCATCTTGGGCCAATGGAAACCACTTCAAGTTGGATCCTGTTTCCTATTGATATAAAGCTAGTATTGACAGACAATAAACAAAAAGTTGGAGTGCTCATTGTTACCGGCATTGCTTCTAGGCATTTTTAGAAGACAGAGCTAAATATACATATACTTGGGAGAAAAAGAATCATGAGTTTATAGTGATATTTACAATCAAATTCATTTCTTTGGTCAAATGTTTGTATTTATTACTGCTTATGCTGAATTAGTTTTTAATTTAATTAATGAAATTACTTATTTGTGAAGTAATTTTGAAATAACTGTAATATTCCTACAAACAATAAAAACTACTGAAAGTAGCTTGCCTTTCACTGCCAGAAGCCATCTTTGATACTGCTTTTTTCACCATCTCTTAAATCGGTGGTGTGCCAATTTCTTTTGACTTTATTTGCAAATGCTTGTCAAAACTGTCTCTCCATTTCCATACCTACTGCCATTGTCCTGATTCAGTTTATCAATTCTTCTGAACCACATTATTACAATAGTGTCATAATCTGTCTCTTTCCATTTGTCTGGCTAGGCTAAGGCCTGGAATCCTGCTCACAGCACCAGTTGTCTAGCTACATGACCACGCCAGTTGTCAGGCTCTTCTACCTGCCGGTAATCCTGCCGACTGGGCCAATTGTTGAGCTAGGGCTGGGTCTGGAGCTGACAGACCCCTCAAGCCCATTCACAGACTGGGTCACAATCCCTTCTTATGCCAGGCTAGGTCACCAGACCCCACAAATGCCAGGCTGGGTCATCAGACCCCTTCATGCAGGTCTATGAGCTAGGTAACCAGCCAAAAGGTCCCTGGAGCCATAGGTTGGAAAGCATGGCAGCACGGGGTGGATGCCCGAGGCTGACACCCACCAACCTGCTTCACTAAAACTCCTTTCTACTCTCTCTCTCTCTCTCTCCCCACCTCTCTCTCTCTCTCTCTCCCCCTACCTCTCTCTCTCTCTCTACTTCTCTCTCTCTCTGAAGAACACAAGAATAGCAACAAAACTAAAAAGATACATCAGCGTGCATGCTCACTAACTCCACACACACACACATACACAATTTGCTTACAAAGAATGCTGAACCACACCCAACTGGACCCGAGGAGAGGGCCCTAACCAAACCATTCCATTTTCCCAACACCATCCAACCTGCCCTTCCAAGACACTCTCTACATTTCCATCAAAAGAGTAATTTCTAAAACACAGATTTGATTAAAACAAACAAACAAAACCAAATCAAACTTCAATGGCTGCTCATTATCTGCATAATGCAATCCAGACTCCTTTCCCTGCAGGTTAAGTTTGTCCTCTACAGGATGACACAAAATCATGAGCCCTCAGTTTCCAGCTTTCAGACCTCTTGCGAGGAGTTCTGCCCCTGTGGATACAGAACTCAGCACTCCTGTGTATCCACTATAGAAAGTCCTATATATGGGAGAGACAGTAAAAGGGACCGATATCATAAGGAAAAAAAAAAATACCTCGTTAGATGTCTCTATTTTTATCCTTAAGTCTTTCTGTGGCTTCTCTTCAACCATTTTTTTTTCTCCTTTGACCCACTTTCCAAACATACCTAATCTCACTGTTTCCTTTGAATCATTTTCTTAGTTTTTTTTTTAAATGGAAACTTTACATTTTTTCTGTTCTCTATACAGAACAATTAATTCTCTTCCAGCTCACACTTTAACACATCTACAGAACTATCGGTAAATGTAGTAAAACAATAGTATCTCCTGATAATAGGATTTATCCTTACAGGTTAGCAGCTGTATTTTATAACTTGAATATATCTTTTTGCTTTTCACCCTTCAGTGGCTTATTTGTATTTTATACAACTAGTTGCTCAGGTATCAAATTGTCTTTGTTTTTTTTTTTTTAAGCACAAGGTTTATCTCAAACTGCCTTGCCTATGTTTTATTCCAAGACAACCCTACACTCCAGTGAGACAAAACTCATTTACTTCTATCTTTTTACTCCTATGATATTAAAACTTCTTTAACTGGACTACATTTTCCCATCATTTTTACCAAGTGAAATCCCAGTCATCATTCAAAATTCTGCTTATATGCCATCTTCTGCATAATTTTTTTTTTCCTGTTTTGATTTCAATCTGGCATTCTCTTAGAATTCCAGGGAAGTTTGCCTATGCCACACTTCAGTTATTTATGTTACTATGCCTGGAATTGTATTTGTCTGTGTTCACATATGTCTCCATTATTAGGATATATTTTGCCTGAGGGGAGACTTTATTTTATTCACATTAAGGTTATACAGCAACTTAATAAATACATGTTAGAACAAATAATGCAACTTGCTATTTAAATAACCCTGATTGAAATAACCCAATATCATCTGTATTCTCATTATGTCTTCTGAAAATCAGTAATGGCCCATAGTAAAGACTAATGTAAAAGATAGGACAGTGGACTTTATTGAGAACCTAATGAATTTTATAGATATTCTTTCAAGAAAAACAGTATGTTACCCAACTTTTGCACTCAATTACATGGTCACATTCATTTCCCTTTGCTGTCTCAGTGGAACTGGACAACTACCAT
Source organism: Cynocephalus volans (assembly GCF_027409185.1). Taxonomy (NCBI): domain Eukaryota; kingdom Metazoa; phylum Chordata; class Mammalia; order Dermoptera; family Cynocephalidae; genus Cynocephalus; species Cynocephalus volans. The sequence goes on along the minus strand of NC_084466.1, from coordinate 37,417,153 downwards.
TCCTCAGATTATTTCAAGTTCCATGTCTGGGCTACTAAACTCTTCCTCATGTTCTATTTACTTGTTTATTCGTTAGAAATTACTGTGACTAGTGATAGTTCCTAAAAATAATTCCATTACAAAAGAAGAGTTTAATGTGTTAGAAAAATGTATTCTACCCAACAAACTACAGATATGCATTATGGAATTGAATTTTATCGAATCCTCACTGAAATGTGCGTGTGTGTACATGTGTGTGGCAGAGGGGGATGTATTGCTAGGTATTATCATTCAAATCAGGTACTCAGAGACAGATTAAAAAAAAAACAACAACAAAAAAACCCCAAACAGAACCACTTGGTACCTGAGGAGGTGTGGGTTGTATACAGATGTGCAAAAAAATTCACCACATAAAATAAACTTAATAAATGTAATTATTCCACTGCTTCCCCTTGTAAGTCCTTTCCTTTGGGAACTATGAAAAAGCCAGATGTTGATCTGAGAAATGTCCCAGAATTATTCTTTTGAAAAATATTAGCATTCCACTACAAAAGGTCTTGCCTGGAATTATACTGAAACTCAGCTCCTGGTGACTCTAAATGTTTAGAAGCAGAAACATATTGGAGCAAAACTTGTGATTTGAGGGTGATCATTTTACAGTGGATTAGGAGTCATGTGAGCTTTGGAATTGTCTTTATAATACCATTTCCAATGTCACAGGTAGACCTCTTCCTGTGATTGGTGGTATAAGTGCCTTTTGCAACCTCCTCCTCACTAGTTAAACATAAGAGAGGTGGTGTCTGCATGGTCCCTGGTGTGAAGGGGCTGTCCAGCCACACTGCCTTTTCTGGGGCAGCTGGTGTGCTTAGTAGTGAATGCTGCTGTTGCTGCATAACTCAGATCCCATGCAAACGGTGACACCATTTTCTCTCTGCTGGCTAAGAGTGGAATTTGGGAATTTGATTTGAATTGAAAAGTGGAGGAAAGCAGATCAATTTGTCCTTTGTTATTAAGTGTAGAAGAGTCTCTCTGTGAGCACAGCCCTATGGTGTTGAAGGTGGAGCGGGGGTAATGCTGAAACACACCTGTCGTTTTATAGAAGCTTGGCACAGTGTAATTTTCCATGGCAATTAGGGCATCTGGTTTAGTACCCTCACATAGTAAGAACTTACAAATGTTTTTGTGGATTAGACAATTTTGAATTTTGAAGGAAAACTATGGGCTTACAAAATGGAATAAAATGGTAACATCAAGCTTCAGTGCCAGTGGAGCTTTTGGAGTGGAACTTTTTAAGTAATATGGCATAAGACTTCTGGTGACAGTGGCCCTATCCACATTGGAACGAGACCTCTGCTGTACAGTGAAAGAATTTATAGTGTGGCTTAACTTTACACTAAAGGATCAAAACATAAGGGGTAGGAATTATGATATGTCTGTAACATGGGATATGATGATATGTCTCACTTTTTTCCATTATGCAAAATAAACTTATTATGAAAGGCAAGAACTTTATGAAAACACTAGGAAAGCTAGAGTAATGTTCATACAAAATGAGCCACCTGGTTCTTATTAAGAACTACCCACCCACTATACTACCTTGGATTCGATGTAGTATAGTTGGTTTGTGGGAAAAAAAGTTACTTAAATATGTTTATAAAATGTACTGTTTGGATGAAGAAAAAAATTAAAATTTCAAAGGCAATGAGTGATTTCAATCTGAAGAAGAGAGAGGCTGTTTTTGCCATGTGGTGATTTAAAATATGTCTGACTTCAGAACCATTCTTAAAAGTATGCGAGCAGCAAAACTATTCTGCACGATACTGTAATGGTGAATACATGACGTTATGCATTTGGCAAAACCCGTAGAAGTGTACAACACACAGAGGGAACCCGCGTGTAAAAGCAAGTTAATAATATATCAATACTGATTTATAATTGAAACAGATGTACCATGCTAATGTACCATGTCAATAATAGGAGAAACTGTGTGTGTGTGTGTGTGTGTGTGTGTGTGTGTGCGTGCATGTGTGTGTGAGGAGGATATGGCAACTATCTGTACTTTCTTCTCAATTTCTCTGTAAAACTAAAACTGCTATAAAAATAAAGAAAAAAGAAAAAAATTAAGTGGTGAGCCCTCTTAGTGAGGGAGGCTGGTCCCACATAGTTAATTAGACGGACAATAACAACAGAGGATAACTGTGCATACTCAAAAAAAGTTCAAGCTTAGAGGGAGAGAACTTCATCTACTGTACAACTACTGCTATTTAACAGGTTAGAAGAAGAGTTTTTACTTCAGGAGGACACACACTGGAAGTCACAGTGAACCAGGAGTAATTTGCTTGGTGGATAAACTAAGACTGAGAAACAAGATAAGAAAATATGATTCCTCTGAATTGTCAGCTCAAATCATTGTGATTTGCCAAAATTGAAAATATCTGTATACTTTTGAGATGTTGGGCTAAAATTCCATAAGTTTCTAGCTCGTTTATGCTTCTATGAAATTTGCCATTTTAGACCTTGCCACACAGTACTGTAGTAAATTTGCTTGCAGATCTTCATTTCTAAGAAACTATTATGTAGGTAAAGGGAGGGTCTGTCTTGGATTTCTTTGCAACTCCAACACTAATTTCAGTGACTGGTGTTTACAAGATACACGATAGATGGAAGACACCCAAATTCCTAATAACACCAAGATCTTAAGTCTGAGTAGGGCAGACACCCGCAAACATTAAAGTTATGACTTATTTTCTTTTATTGAAATAAATCACAACAGAGAACTGATTTTGGACAACTACTAAATATTTGTACTTCATTTACTTATATGATTTGTAAAATTCTCACGAGATAGTTTATTCTGAGAAGGTTCATAGATCTAAAATGTGGAGGAATTGAAGTATATTTTAAATTGTATTTATTTTTTTAATTGACACATATTAATTGTACATATTTATGGGGTATAACGTTATATTTTAATACATGCATACAATTGTGTGATGGGTGAATAAGGGTAATAGCATAGTCATCATCACAAACATTTATCATTTCTTCATGATGAGAACATTTGAGCTCTTATCTTTTAGCTATTTAAGAACATACAATAAGTTATTGTTAATTATAGATGCCCAGCACTACTGTAGACCACTAGAACTTATTTTTTCTGTCTAGCTGTAATTTTGTGTCCCTTAACCAATCTCTCCCTATCCACCCTCCCTCTTCCATTTTCAGCCTCTAGAAGCCAGAGTTCTAATCTCTACTTCTAAAAACTCAACTTTCCCCCCCCACCCACATATAAGTGAGAACATGCAGTATTTATCTTTCTCTGCCTGACTTATTTCACTTAATATAATGTCTTCTAGGCTTATCCATGCTGCCACAAATGACAGAGTTTCATTCTTTTTTGTGTCTGAGTAGTATTCCATTGTGTATACAGATCACATTTTCTTTATTCATTCATCTGTTGATGCCATATTTTGGCTATTGTGAATAGTGCTGCAATAAACATAAGTTGCAGTATCTCTTTGGTATGCTAATTTCCTTTCCTCTGGATAAATACCCAGTAGTGGAATTGCTGCATCATATGTTAGTTCTATTTTTAGTTTTTTGAGGAGTCTCCATACTGTTTTCCATAATGGCTGTACTAATTTATATTCCCACCAATAATGTATAAGAGTTCTTTTTTCTTAACATCCTCATCAGCATTTATCATTTTTTGTCTTTTTGATAATAACCATTCTAACTGGGGTGAGATGATATCTCATTGTGGCTTTGATTTACATTTCACTGATGTTGAGCATTTTTACATATACCTGTTGGCCATTTCTATGTCTTCTTTTGGGAAATGTCTATTCAGGTCATTTGCCCATTTTTCAATCAGATTATTTGTTTTATCGCTGTTGAGTTGCCTAAGTTCCTTGTTTATTCTGAATATTAACCCATTGTTGGATGAATAGTTTGCAAATATTCTCTCTCATTCTGGTGGTTAGCCTGTTTGCTCTGTTGATTGTTTCTTTTGCTGTGCAGAAGCTTTTTAGTTTGCTATAATCCCATATGCCATTTATGCTTTTGTTGCTTGTGCTTTAGAAGTCTTCTTCATAAAATTTTTGCCCAGACCATGTCTTGGAATGTTTCCCCTATGTTTTCTTTTAGTAGTTTTGTACGTTCAGGTCTTACACTTAAGTCTTTAATCCATTTTGAGTTGATTTTAGTATGTGGTGAGAGATAAGGGTCTAGTTTCTTTCTTCTGCATATGGATAGCCAGTTTTCCCAACGTCATTTATTGAAGAGGCTGTCATTTCTCCAATGCATGTTCTTGGCACCTTTGTCAACAATTAGTTATGAATGTACTAACCAAAATGATCTACAGGTTGAATGCAATCCTTATCACAATACCAACGACAATCTATACAGAAACAGAAAAAACAATTCTAAAATTCATGTGGGACCACAAAAGACCCTAAACAGCCAAAGCAATCCTGAGCAAAAAGAATTAAGCTGGAGGTGCTACATTACCTGACTTCAAAATATGCTACAAAGCTATGGTAATCAAAAAAGCATGGTACTGGCATAAAAACAGACACATGGACCCATGGAACAGAATAGAGAACCCAGAAATAAATCCACATATCTAACAGCCAACTGAGTTTTGACAAAGGAATTGAAGTATTTTAACTATCTGAGGTAGGAGGGAACTTAAATACCTTCCTGAAGATAGCAGTGGAAGATTGAGATTATTATGTCATTATGAAGGCTCTGAGCAGGAAGAGCTGCTTCAGAGAGACTGGGAGAGTGTATAATAACATCAACTATTAGTTTAGTTTATGTAGATTTTGTTTGAAATTTATGTGTTACATCTAGGAAATAGTTTATAGCAGTTGGATATATGGAGTTAAAGACATATTTAGAAACATAAATGGGGAAATTTTTACATAAGTGATATTTAAAGGCACAAGAGACTGAAATTAACCAAAGAAAGAACATAATGATGAGAAGAGAAAAAGAGTATTTTAAAAAACCCAGCATGATTTCCTTGGTAAAGATTGGTGAAGAAAGATACCAAGAGGGTTGGATGGAGGTTTAGGAGGAGATAAGAATGATGAGGAGTATGCCATGGGGGCTGGAAGTTGTCACCAGTGAGGAATAATAATGAAGGGGCTGATGTTGATGAAGATGATGATTGCAGAGGAGTTACTGTGTGGCAGGAGCTGTTGTGGCATGCCACTCACATTAACTCCTCTCCTCAGAGCAACTTATGAAGTAAGTGCTCCTGTTTTCTACTTTCTACTAATGAGGGAACTGTGACTTCCAAAGTCGCACAGCTAAATAGTGGAGAATGCAGGGTACAAATTTAAATAGCCTGACTCTAGAGCCTCGGGAGTGAGAGCTTGTGACAAAGCTGCAAGGAAACTGGCTCGCTCCATGAGATAGGAAGTCACCAAACACCTGCATCAGGGTCTATCTCGGCATCTTTTTCAACATTCCAGCTACTCACAAGGATATTGTAAAGTTAACTCTGTTGTATCCTAATAATTCACATATCTATGCATATAAGAAACACTAGAAAATAAAATAACAGATTAGGTCATAACTGCTCTTATATAGCTAACTGTTCATTTCCATTTTTCATAGATCTACTTGCTGAGACCTTACTTCTTACTTCTTGCTCCTTCCTTTCCTCGATGTACCATCTCCTGTTTTCTCATTCCACACTATGTTTATGTGTATGTGTATATGTGTATGTGTGTGTGTGTGTTCCAGGTTAAACAGTGAGGGTCAGCCTAGCACAGTAACCAGTATGTATACAATTGTTTCCATAGAATATTCTGCTGCATGTGGTGTGGTCAGATGCAACTGTGGCAGCTCATGGAAGACCCAATGTTTCTTGCTGCAGCCACATTAGACACTGGTTGGCTGAATGAAGGGAAGAAAAGAGCCAGGGCAGTAACTGCATGTCTCCTTCAGCACACACTGTGTGTGGTGTATGGTGACCCGGGAAATAACCCCACCCAGAAACTGTGGATTGCTCTGTCCTAGCACCAGCCTGTTATGTATTCAGAACTTGCAAAATGACTGTAGCTTTTTTGTTTTTCTTTACCGGAAATATAAAGTATACTTTTGAAAAATTGATCATTTGGTTTCTTCCCTATTTTGAGCATTGAAAACAGACTTAAAAACTGTTTTATTAGTGAAAAGAAAATGAGAAAAAGGGAAAGAGAGAGCTAGATTCTTGTCTACTCCCCACCCCTACTTTGGCCAGTAAGAGAACAGACTTTTTGGTATTTCAGTATTTAGGAAAGTAGCCACACTGCATCTTAAAGGTCAGAGTTGAGGTGAGCACCAAAATGGAGCTGTGCACAGAAGAGCCATGTATTGGACTGACTGTGAGCAAGTGATGCCCTGGGAGTAAAGTGATGAGAGACAAAGCTGGTCATTACTTACTGATAGAGTTTGGATGTGTTGTCCCTGCCAAAACTCATGTGGAAATCTGGTCCCCAATGTGGCAGTGCTGGGAGCTGAGTCGTGGGGGCGGATCCCTCATGAATGGATTAATGCTCTCCCTAGATGGGGGGAATTAATAGAGAATTAATCTATTAGTTCCCGTGAGAACTGGTTGTTAAAAAGACCCTGGCACCTCCCTTCTCTCTCTCTTGCTTCCTCTTGTCTTGTGATCTACTTATACCAGCCAGCCTGCCTGCTGCTTTCTGCCATGAGTAGAAGCAGCCTGAGGCCCATGCAGCTGTCCCAGAATTGTAAGCTAAATAAACCTCTGTTCTTTATAAATTACCCAGTCTCAGGTAATTCTGTTATAGCAACACAAAATGGACTAATATGCTTACTATGAAATGGAAGCTTCATGTCTCAGTCATTCATGTTTTGAGGGCAGGATCCATGTTTGAATTACCTTGACATCCGCAGCATCTACCAGCCTACCACAGTTCTTAAAAAAAAAAAAAAGTTTGCAAAAATGAACAGCTTAAAACAGGAATTTTCTAGCTGGGTCCCGGGTACAACAGAAACTCTTCTGAGCCCCCTCCAAGGTGGCTGAACAGAGAGAGAGAGAAGGGTGTCTGCAAGCCCAGCCCCCATCTGGCTTCAACCCCAGAAGCTTCATTTTTCTCTGTTTTATCAGTTTACACTTACATGACTAAAAACAATGGTCATGATGTTAATGATAATTAAAATCCAGTGCCTTATAGCATTATATATCTTTGAGGAAGCTTTTACTACTTATTTTCATTTTAAAAACTTGCCACCCTGTGGAATTTGGTCACAGAAATATTTTTTTGTATGTTTTGTTCAATCACGATGATGACAAAGATCAGTTTAGACCACTAGATTTGATTCAGATATTTAGAAATACCTAAAGGTGATTTTTTACTTGGGACTTTGAAAAGGCAACTGGAGCATTCAGTGAGAAAAAAGTAAAAGTATTTCATAGTATTAACTGCATAGTATTTTACTTGCAGTTACTTTAAGTGTATTAGAAATAAAAACAAGGCAAAACTATACAACAGGGATGACTGGTGGAAAGAGGTCAGGCTTTAGAATTAAACATACCCAGGTCCTGTTTCTTGTTTAACCACTTAAGAGATGGCCCCAGGGCAAGTTAAGTAACCTCAGATTCTTTATCTTTATAATAGTGATAATATTGTTTACTTTCTGAGGTTGTAGGGATTAAGTCAGGTTCTCAAATTGTCACATATGATAGGTTCTTACATTAGCTGCTGTCCCTTCTCACGTTGGACAGAGGTAGGCAAAGTCCTGTTTCCGTTCTGGTGTGTCTCCTTTTTCTTCCTGGCTATTTACGGTAAGACCTGCATCATTTACTTCAACATGCTGGTTGCCACATTGGTTGTACCAGTTTGTCGTATTAATAATACACTAACACCATTTTGAGTTAGGCAAACTGTCTGCAATTGGGCAATGCCAATTTCAAAGTTCAGTTTTATTACCTCAGTTATAGGGAATTTATCAATTATACGAGAAGTTCTTCAAAAAGTTTGTGGAAAAATAGAATTAAAATATAATATGAATCTTTCCATGAACTTTTTGAAGACCCCTTGTATAGCTGCTGCTCTTTCTGTCCCTAATTTCCATTGCACTATCCCTGTCTTCCCTGATAGGCATCAGTGTTTTATGCAACTCTTCCTAAAGCTAATGTGATGTTCTCCTTGTTACAAAGGAAGTTACAAAGCTCTACCCAAGTTAGGATATAGCCTAAGGCTGGACTGCGTATGATAGATTCTTGCCCATATTCAAAGCCTTTCTTTATGGGAATGTCTGTTTAGCACAATAAATGATCTCAGTAATGAGGCTAAACTATATCTAACCTGCTGGAAAGGAAGCCAAAATCTATTTATCAAGCACCTCCAGTGTGCCTGCCACTGGCAGACATTTTCACATATGTCATTTAATCGAACTTATTCTTACAGAAATCCCGTGGAAAAAGGCATTTAGAGGCTACATACTGCAGATGCGAAATGAAGACTCAGCTACTTTTTAACCCTTTTATGATTCCTGCATGTTTATTTTTTGTTGTTGTGGTTGAGGTGAATGAAAATGGCCATTGATGGCCCATACTTAGAAAATATTCTTATATCATGGAATGCACAAGATGAATTATAAAATAATAACATGCATCATATTTTATATCCCTCTACAGAGAAATATTTAATGCCAGTAACAAACATTCCTGTTTGCTCAAGGAGACCACCTTAGGGCTGTAGAGGTAGAGATAACCCCCAACCTTTTTGGTAAACAATACCAGATACTTAGGACTTTTCCATGACCAGGTGCTTGAGACTTTCTGTCGCCAGAAGATTAGGACTTTCCGCTGCCAGGGGGAAGGGACTTTCCAAAGAGCCCAAAGTTCACCCAGTTCCAGGAGGGGCCTAACTGCAAAAGGGGTGGGCTATTAGTCAATTCCCCAGTTCCTCGTCTGTGTACCACCCCACGGAAGGCCACCAATGAAATTAAAAGTCACCCCAGATGGCCAATAAGCTGTGTACAACTCACCCTGTTGCCAAAGTCTGCCTACCAAACTGTATAAAAAATGCTTGAGTTAAGAGCTCGGGGCCACTTCTGTCCTGAAAATGGAGCGACCCCAGCATGCTGGAATAAAAACCTCTTGCTTGATTGCAGCAGACTCAGTCTCGTGGTCTTTGTGAGGTGAGCCATCCTGGTGTGTGTGGGATTTGTGCGTGGTGCACGGGTCTTACAGGGCCATGATGTGTGTTTAACATGAGTTCATCAACTTTTACTACTGACTCAGACTGTGCACGTTACTTTCCACATACTGATTCTTGTAAGAACCACCAGTGCTGAAGACACGAACTTCAGCTATGCTGGGGTATTCCAGCTCAGAAATAATTATGGCTTTTTTGTATGAAAAAAACAGCCAAGCCATCACTCATTTTTTATTGTTTTAAAGTTTTCTCTCACATGCAAAATAAAGAAATATACTTAAAAATCAAAAGGACTGGCTGGTTATCTCAGTTGGTTAGAGAGTAGTGCTGTTAACACACTAATGTCCAGGGTTTGATCCCTGTACTGCCAGCTAATAAATAAATAAATAGATAGATAGATAGATAGATAGATAGATAGATAGATAGATAGATAGATAGATAGATAAATAAATAAAATAAATAGGAAAGCTTGGTAATTAATTCCGTAGTTACACAATTTACTACCCCCAAATTAACCTGTTTATTTAAAAAAATGTTTTAAAATCAGGCCTCTGCAAATTTTCACATTTAAAATCATTAGTGTGGTTCAAAGATTCAGCCATCCAGGCAAAGAGCATGTTTTTCTGTTTTTCTTCGACTTCCCTCCAGGTCATTCCCATTGAATTCAAGCTCTCACTGAACAATTCTCCTTGTCAAAAATAAGCAGTCCTCTTTGCAGCCACACCCTGCCTTCATTTGGGGACCTCCTAGAGCCCTGTCATTAAAAGCCAAGTCATGCAATCCTACCTGGCATTCTCTGCAGGAAATTTATGAGAAGCAGAAAGATCCAGGCTGTGATGAATCACCTCACCCGAACTCTCAGCTCAGTGGAGCCAGATTTCTCTTGCCCCAGGCAAGGTGGCCGCCTTCATCAGTTCTCTTCAGGCTGAGGAGCTACTGAGAACACAGCGAGGTGCACTGAACAACAGCAGGAAAATATTGAAAGCATAATTATGGAAATGTTAAATGAACTCTCTCTCTCTCTCTTTTCTTCCCACCTTCAATGCTATAAAAGGTTGCATTTGGAGTTAAAAAAAGTACTCCCACCCCTCCTAAACACGGTATGCTAAAGAAACATTTGTTTCATCCACCACATAGAACTGTGACCACCCAACCTCTATTTAAAAAGAATCTTCAATGGCCAGAAACTCAGAAGTACCTAGAGTAATTGGGGCTGCAAGAAAAAGGATGATGAAAAAAATGCATTCAAAGGTCTCAGCTGTTCCTCAAAGATGAATGTAGTTTTAAACTGTAGCTTTCTATTTCTTAGCTAGTGTGGGCCAGCAAGGGATTAAACCAGCAAGATCCTTACAGTTACTGGAGGTGCTTTGGGGGAAGAAAAGACGTCTGCTCACTCCCACCTCACAGGGGATTTAGTTTAAGCTTTAGGAGGTATTTGTTTCTCTTGCTTCAAATACTGTCTTCTTTATGTCTTTTTAAAAGACTTTTAAAACAGTCGTCTTGATTTGGCTTGTTTGAGAATGTTCTTTTTCAATTTACTTTGCTACTTAAGAGATTGGGAGAGGCAGCTGTTTTGATGTACATTAGAAGAAAACATTTTCCCCAAATAGAAACCAAGAGGAAAACATAGGGCTTCTTGACATTCTATGTTGTAGTTGTTACATGGTGCAACTGGAAGAGGAAACTGCCCTGCAAATATTTGAAGCTTATTTAAACCTGGAATACATCACACAACTGTACAAAGGAGGCATTAACATATTGGGAATGAGATGATCAATAAAATTTGCTCTGTGTATTGAGGTCTAGAAAGAAAAGCAGAATGAAAAGCAGGAGGGGACAGGAGCTTAGGCCTGAAGAAGTACATTTATATTAGTGACAAAAATCAAACTTTACATTTTCGCTGGGATTTGCACCTTACTAAATCCTTGTAAACCTCTTGAAGAAGCCTGAACGCAGTTTGTATTTCAAACCCACGGCTAGACTGATGGCAGGAAAAAAGACAATATTTTGTCTGTGAATTTACTGTCTCTCTCTAGGGAGCTAAACAGTTTCTGTTTTTTCCAAGAGAGGGATGACAATTTTTGGAGACCTGGAATGGAGACTTTTTTGCAGTCTGATAAATGATCTTCACCTTCTTGATCTGGAACCAGAATATCCTGTTCACTTTTTCGTATATATTTTTAAAACATATATCTATCTTCAGGGAAGTTTAACCATGCATTCCAGACTCCTACTACATGCTTTAAGTATTTCACATTGAATCCTCTTAACAACCCTGATAAATATTTGTAATATTTTATATATTTACAGATGAGAAAATCTAGAGTCAGAGAAGTTAATTAGCTGGTCCAGGGCACTCAGCTAGAATGTGGAGAACAGAAAGCAATCCCACATTGGCTCGATGTCCAAATATCTGCTTTTCTTCCCTGCTACTGAGTTTAAAGTCACCCATGAAGTATTTTTTGAGGGTCCCCAAGGAGTTTTTCTCTTCAGGAATACCCACATCATGCTTGATTTTCAATAGTGTTCTCTGGCAGGCCCAGGCTGCTCTGTTATCAGATCAGAGGCCTCTGTTTTATCTTTCTCTCTGCATCTGGATGAGACCTGCTTTCTCTGCCAGCTGGTGGTGGTCTGGGCTGCTGTGCATGCCCAACTCCAGGGGGCGCCATTTGCACAGCCCAAGGCAGCCCCCTGGTGACAGTAAATCTTCCCTAGGCTCTTTTAAATGGCTTCAATTTGTTGTTGTGATTTTGTCTTTGCTATGTCAAATTTGAAGCCACTTTGTCACATGGCCTTTTGCCTCCTCACCAGGGTTATCAGTATCTAATACCGTAATTCAACTCCTGAAAGGAAATGGAATGTATATCAGTAGCTCCTGCTCTAAGAAGAAAGACCCACCAATGCGGCAGTGTGGTGGAGGAAGAAAGCTGTTTTACAAAGATAGATTTTGTTTTAAATTTTTAAATTTTTTGTGGTTCTTTTCAGGATTCTTCCGTCTTCCTAGTGACATTGGCCAAGTCACTTAAGACTTAAGCCCTTGGAAACTTTTTTTTTCCTACTTGCTCTGCCTACTCACAGGCTTGTTTTGAGAATTAAGCAAGGCAATAGGTATGTAAGGATACTGAAAACTAAAAACACTCAAAATTACCTTACACACAGCACTTATGCTTATTTTTCAGAAGCATACTTGCAGACCTTCAATGATTCTGATTACCTGCAAAATATATTTAATCTCTGAGCCTTGTATTTGGCAGCCCGCATCCTCTGGTCCCCTCATTTCCCTTTACCACCTTATTCATCTGCTCTTCCAATCTTCCCAAACTATGAGTGTTCCTTTACTTGTCCTGAGTTTTTCTGCCTCAGTTTCTTTGTTCATGCTCTTACTCTACAGCAACGCTATCCTATAGAACTCTCTGGAATGATAAAAAGAATATGCACGCTCCAGAATGGTAGTCATTAGTCACATGTGGCCACTGAGTACGTGATTACCGGCTAGTGTGATTGAGGAACTGAATTTTTTATTTCATTTTAATCGATTTAAGTTTATGTAGTCACATGTGGCTAGTGGCTGCCGTGTTACACAGCACAAGCCTAGAATATTCTTTCTTGTCATTTTATGTACAAATAATAGCCATCTATCATTATTCAGTACATCGTTGCTTTTATCCTTAAGCCTCCATCTGAGCTCTTACTTGGACATCTTCGTCTTCACCTTCTAACTCTATGTAGGCTTTTGTTTTGTAAGTTGCATTTGGATTAGCTTATAGCTTCTCTGTTAAGTGATAGCACCTTCTGGTAGTGTCTTAGTCCACTTGTGCTGCTGTAACAAATTACCACAGATGGGGTAATTTATCAACAACAGAAGTTTATTTCTCAGTGTTCTGCAGGCTGGGGAGTCTGGTGAGGGCTGCTCTCTGCTTCCAAGATGGCACCTGGTTGCTGCATCTTTTGGAAGGGACAAATGCTGCATCTTCTGCATGGCTGAAGGGACAGAAGGGGCAAACTCGCCCACTTAAGCCCTCTTCTAAGGTCACTAATCCCATTCGAGAGGGCTCAGGCCTTCATGACTGAATCATCTCCTAAAGGCCTCACCTCTTAATGCTATTACATTGGTGATTAAGTTTCAACATGTGAATTTTGGTAGATATTCAGACCACAGCAGGTAGGATCTGATCTTGTTTAGCATCCCTAGAATACTGCTACTCTAGCCAACATTTGGGGAGAGACAGTCTATCACCGCCCACCCTGAGAGTCACTCCATCACTCACTTAACCAACCAGCACAGGAGCCATGTGAAGTCAGAGAGTTCAGACAGTTAACTGAGTCGCTGAGACACCTGATCCTCAGCCTCCAAACACATTCTTTTGTTTTTCTAACTGTATTTTTCGGTCCTAGAAAAGCCCCACTCCGTGATCTCACTGTAAGGAACACTTCTGAGGACCATCCTTCTATTTCCTAGGCACAGGGGATGGAGACATGAATAGAAAAGTAATAGAAAACGAGCTGGCTTTGGAAGCTCTCCCAGCATTTCAGGGAGAGGAAAGAAAGAGGCAGCTCCAAGCATCACACACAAAACAAGGGTGGGTGGCGTGTCCCGCCCTGTCCCTTGGCCTCCCCAAACAAGGGAATCTCTCGCAGTCCTTTGAGGTAAGCCACCCTGTCCAGGAGCTTCAGTCTAGCGACACATCAACCCAGGAAGGAGAAGACGAAGACCCCAGCGTGTAAATGTCCTCTCTTCCCGGCAACATTTGAACGCATAGACCGTAGATGGGACACGTTTGGCAAATGTTGAGGCGTTCAGCGTTTCACTGGGTGAATTTCTTCGTGGACCTGCTCTCAAGGGCAGCGGAAATTGGAGGGTGAACAGTGAGGAGCTGGCGCGGCCCCGGGGGGCTGGCTGTGCCCGGCGGCGCGCCTCTGCGGGGTGTCAGAGCCCGCGGCACTCTCTGCAGCTGTGGCTGTCACCGTCAGCATCCGGCAGGAGCCCGCCCGCGCCCGGCCCTGCCCCGGGCCAGGAGGCAAAGGGAGCGGCGCGGGAGGGGGCGGCGCGGGAAGCCCAGCATCGGTCTCCAAATCGGGCGAAGCTGGGAGAGGGGACCGCGAGGGGGAGGGCCGGGAAGCGATGAAGTCAGAGGCACAGCAGCGGCTGCAGCTGAATCAATTTGGAGATAAAAATAGTGCCTTGCCGCCCCTGCCTCTGCAGTGATTTCATAAAGGTCTCAGCTGCGCTGGAGAGAGAGCCAGCATGTGTATCCCTGCCCCTCCTCCAAACCGCGAGAGGAGCAAAACAGCGACGACAAGGGGGCCGAAGTGTCCTTCCTCTTCCTCTTGTCCCTGTCTCTTTGTTTTCCTGTCTCCCTCCCTCTCCCCGAGCCCCCACCAGCGCGTCTTGCTTCACCTGTATCCTTAATGAGATAATTCAAAACTGGAACAAAGAGAGAAGGTCTTCAGAGGCTGAGATAGGATTCCAGACATTCACAACGGATCCAGATGACACTTTCCCCTGACTTGCCACCCCTGACACATCAACTCGATAACTGGCCACTGTTTAGGTAAAAACTGAAGGTAAAAACCCTGCAAGAATGGGTGCCCATAAGTCAAACCCACCTACTATTTCCATTGGTGAATGTTCCTTCCTGAGCCTTCAGAGAAAAACAAAACCTGGGATTGCCAATTAGTGTTTCTGTCCCAGGAGATGCAGATTTAGGGATCAGTTTCTGTGACGGATGTGAGCAACCTGGAATTGGATGTGCATAGGACATGGAGTGAATGAATAGAGCTCTGGCACTTCACAGAGTGATTATCCCTGCAGAGCGGGAGGTAACCTTTCTGCTGCTACATACTGACATTTGCATCGAGGCAAATGCATCATTAGTAATTGCACCAGAGTGTCAAAGCCACTTGATGTGTGTGTTCCAACCAAGGTATGAATGAGGACTTTAGCGTTAAGGGATGGGAGGCAAAGAAGAGTGCAGACAAATTATAAGGGAAGAGATAATGGAATTGGCCATAAAAAAGTAACAGCTTGGATTGATGTTTCCTTTGCACCTCTGCAAAAGGAATGTATGTTCCTATTAAATAACACATGCTTGTGAAAGTACCAAAGCTAGAGTCTTGCTCTTAAAAACACTGCTTAGTAAATACTGTCCTATATGCTTTCAAATTGGATATGCTTATACATCCCTCAAGAGGAAATATAAAATAGGAATATTCATTGAAGCCAAAATTATCAGTGGTGGCATGTATAGGCAAAATGTTCAAGGCAGAACCCTTATATGCTCCTATCTTCATGTCTGATTCTTTTCTGTCAGGCAAACTAGCCATAGACCTTCAGCTCAGTAGGTATTAAATACAGGACTTTGAGGCTTAATAAGGACATAAGATCCAAAGGTTTCTTAAACTGTGAGGCCCAAAGTGAGCATCTTGTTGATTTTACATAAAACTCTGATATAATTTTAGTCTCTTAGAAGGAAGAAATAGTGTCTGTCAGAGAGAGAAATATAACATTGCCAAACTCTCCAATTTGGCAATATAGCAAACAATTATCAACCACATTGGGAATCTGGCTTTCTCATGGGGACCTATTGTTTATGGAAATATCTCAGCTGAGAAAAAAGCAAACATTCCCCCTGAACTACTGTGATACAATTCATATGGCTTTTCAAGGATATTTACAACCATTGAGGGGAAATCTGCGGAAAATTTAAAATCACTACAAAGGTCTTTTTTGGTGCTTCTGAAAATTTTGATGCCCTTTGAATATCCTGATGACTATTTTCCCACTGACAAACAAAGACATCTGAAGCAAAGCCAGTTTATACCGTGCTGAGTTCCTAATACAAATTAGTGAAGACAGAGCAAGCTTGGGATGCATGGAATGTAATAAAATAAATCAAGATTGCATGAAAATAAATCAAGATTGGAAATATAATTGAACTGTGTTTATTTTCATATAAAAACATATTTTGAAATCTGAAACACTTTTTGAAATTCAGCCAAACAACATTAATTCTATGAGGATTCAAAACATAGCTGACAATTTTGCAGACCATCTTTGGAGCACTCTGGGATTTCCTGCTTCTGGTTGCGTTAGGACAGAGCCAAAGCTACTTGACTTGCAAAGTGCTGGTCTGTTGCTAACCACACTAGAGAAGGCTGGAACGTGCCAAAGGATTAAGTGAAACTGGTGAAGTTGTGTTGGGTCTCTGTTGTGATTCAGTTCAGTTCTAGGCTTGTGAAAAAAAGATGCAAGCATGTTTTTACGATCCCTATCATTAGCCAGGACCTTCACCTGACAGAGGTCAGCAGTAAAAAGAGCTAGGGAAGACGATGGAAAACAGAAGTACTCTGACAGCTGGTTTCAGCATTATGGCAGGATGGAATGAAGTAGACTGCCTCACCTCTAACACATTGACATGCTGCATAATATTTTTTCTATCTCTCTATTTAATCTTGAAAGGAATAATGGAAATCTTCAGGTGCGAGAAGCAAAGAAGAAACTCAAAACCTGAGAACCAAGCATGTGAGCCTATACTGCATCAGTTCTGGAGGGATATCAGTTTCATCAAAGGCCCAAGTGCCAAGGCCTAGATTTCATTGACCATGCAGGGTCAAAGTCACGGCAATGAACCTGTACAAGGAAATGGGATGGAAATATGTTTATGAATAAGTCCAGTGCTTTGGAAGGGATACCTTCTCCATGAAAGTGGGTTAGAGAAACCCTCCCCTCTGAACCAAAGAAGACACATGGAGTTTGTGAGAGGTTGAAAGAACAAACTGCTCAGCACGAGTGTCCAAAATCAACCTTTACATTATCCACAGCCCATTTTGTATAATACTCTAGATTTATGAAATTAATACACAAACAAGATCCCTGATTGGTAATACCGCTAATGTGGTACAGAACAAAACATAAATCTGCAGGAATGTTATGATAAGGATTTTTCTATGGGCCTTTCTTGGAAAACACAACTCCATGGAATAAGAACCCACCATGGTAGCAAGTCAGAAGACACAGAAAACAAAGGAGGCATGCTTGGAGATAATAGAACAATCTGAAAAACTTTATAAAAAGAATGATATTTGAAAAACTTTAAAAAGTAAAAAAGTGGAATACATAAAATAAATAATGAACAATTCTCTATAAAAATGAACAGACAGAATTGTCAAAAAAAAGAACTTCTATTAATAAAAATGACATTGAAATGACCTCAAGAAGTATGTTGAATAGCATATTTGATACAGCTAAATGGACAATCAGTATATTGAAAAATAGACCTGAAAAATTAACTAGAATTTAGTACCTTGATAATGAAATGGGACATATGATATGTCAAAAGACCTGCATGATAGAATAAGAACAACCAAAATTGGAGTTCTAAAAGGAAAATGAAGAAAAATGTGGTAAAGACAGTATTCTAAACTAAGATATAATGGCAAGAAATTTTCCAGAATTAATCAAAGACATGAATCATCATATTGATGAAGCCCTCTTAATTCTGAGAAAGATAAATTAAAAACAAGTGTATGTCCAGACTTGGTAAAGCTTCAAATGACAAAAAATGATAAATAAAAAAAATCTTATAAGCATCTCCTATACTCCCACTCCCATCCAAATGTATACATTGCCAAACGTGGGTAGGGCAATAAAATAAATAAATAACATACCAGCACTTCAAATAGACTATCTAATGAATGAAAGAATATTTTAATCTGAATTTCTTAATATAATTAATATGAGATAATATTAACTGAATAAAAATAAACAAAAAAATACATTAAATAAATGTAGAAAAATATGTGAAAAATTAAACCCAATTCATGGTACTGATTCTTGGCAGTCTGTAAAAGAAAGTATCTTCCTTAACATTACGAAGGGTATCTGTCAATACATTAAAAGGAACATCATAATTATTTGTGAGAGGTTAGAAGCGCTCTGTTTAAAGTCAGGGCTAGGACAAGGATATCTGCTCTTACCCCTACTGGTCAACATTTTATTGGAGAATGTAAACAGTACAATATGAAAAAAAAGAAAGAAAGAAAGAAAAAAAAAATGGAGGCATTCTAATTGTGAAGAATAAAATAAAATTTACATTTATTTCACTATATTTATAAATAAAATTAATCTAAGAAAATATTTGAGTCAGTACTAATAATAGTGTTCATAAAGTTTGCCGAGTTAAATCTCAAAATAGAAGTTCTGGTACATAGCACTCCTTAGTACCAGCAACAACCAATTAGAGAATGTAGTCATCTCATCCTCAGTAGGAACAAAAAAATCTGAGGTACTCAAGAATAAATCTAACAGAACACATGAAAAATCTTTTCGGGAAAAAAGTTCTCAAACTTGAGAGGGACATGCACGTATACATACACGCACATAACATTCGTGAATGAATGGGAAAAGTCAATATTGTAATGAAGTCAATTCCACTGGATTTAATCTAAAGATTTAATGCATTTCCAATAAAAATTTCAACAAGAATTTAATTTTGGAGAATTTAACCAACCTCTTCTAAAATTCATATGGAAAAAGAAATCACCAAAAATAAGAAAAAAATTTAAGTGCTCTTTCTGGGAAAAATCTATACAGCTAGACTGATTCATACTCTCTGATATTGGTACAGCAGCAGACAAATATAAAAGTAGAATAAAACATGGAGCATAGAAACAGACTAATGCACATAAAAATCTTATTAAATGACAAGTGTGGCATTACAATTTAATGAGATATATACAGGTTATTTATTGAAAGATGTTAGGACAACTGGCTATTCATATGGAAGATAATAACATTATATTAAAGTACTATAAACAAAAACAAACTCCAGATGCGTAAAATACGTGAGAATTTTTTTTAATTTCAAAAAAAGTAGGAGAATAATTTAATGATATGAAGCATGGGAATATTTCCTAAGCAAGCCAGAAAAAATGAAAACATCAATATTGATAAATTGGAGTTCATTTTAAAAATTCTGTTCTACAAAAGGAACCATAATACATTTTTTTAAAGCCACAAACTATGAAAATATATTTGCAACATCCATAACCGACACAGTACTGTTTTTAGAACGTATAAAAAAGTTGTACAAATCAACTAGAAATAGATAATTTAATAAAATAAGAGAAATGAAGATGAGAAGATAATTGCCTGAGGAGGAAATCTGAGTCGCCAATGTAAATATGAAAAGATGCTCTACTGCCACTAATCAGAGAATTCAAATTAAGATAATCATGAATTTTCGTTTCACACTCATCCTATTGGCAAAAATGAACAAATCTGTTAATAACAAATATTGGCAAGGATGAGACAGGAATTCTCATGAGTGGATATGTAAATTGGAACCATCACATTGTCTTGGTCAGGTTCCCAGCAGGAAATGGATGGCACACTCAAAAGAAGGAATCGAAGAGAGTTTAATGAATGTACTATTTACATAGCTGAGAGTAAGGGTTAAGAGAAATTGACAGAGGATGTTGAAGCACCACAGGGTTAGTAATAGTAGGAAGCTGTTACTACCTTTAGGCCTGAAGGATGATTACCAGGACAGCTGTCTTTATTGGAAAAAGCCACCCAGCTGAAACTGCGACCTTATAGAGAGGATTTCAGAGACTGAAAAAACCACATCCTACCAGGTATGGAGCCTGTTTCTCCCCAACTTCTGCCCTCTAATATCCCACTGATATTTCCCATTGGCCAAACCCAGTAGAATCTTAGGTCATGGGAACCAAGTCAGTACAGTTCATAAAGGTTAGCCTCTGGGTCACAGAGCAATGTGGAAAAGAATGGACGGTATCAGGAAGGGCAGATGGAAAATATCCAGCACAACCACACTGGAGAAAAATGTGGTAATATTTAATAGCTGTGAGTATGAGAATATGCATGTCCTATAACCATTTCTTGGTATGTACTCAAGAGACTCACACATGAACCAAAAAATGTGAGCATTCTTGCACTTTGAAGCATTGTTTGTAGTAGTAAAAAATTTTGCAACAATCTAAATGTCTATTAATAGAAAATTGGGTAAATATCAGATATATATACCATGGATTACTATATAGTAACAAATACGAGTGAACTGGAGTTACATTGCAAATATAGATAAATGTAAAAATAATGCTTTACATGAATAAAGTAAGTTGTAAAAGGCTATATCTGAAATTATATGATTTAGATACATTTTTTCTAGAAAAACAAAATTATATGATTTAGATACTTTTTTTCTAAAAAACACCATTTTTTTTCATGTGTATATGCACGTGTAGTAACAGAATAAACTCCTGTGTAAAAATGGAACACATCAACTTCAGGATAGTGGTTACCTCTGGAGAAAGAAAAGAAACATATATAGGGAAGTTGATTCATCTGCATCTATAATGTGATATTTTTTGTTTTTTTTTTTTGTTGTTTTTTATAAAGAGGTTTAACAAACTGCTGTGAAGTTTCAAATAGAAGTCTATGTGCGGGTAGTTTTCAATTCTTTTCTTAGGAGTGGGATTGATGGGTTTTATGATATATTTAACTATAAAATAATGAAACTTTTCAAAGTGACTACATAATTCTGCATTCCCACCAGCCTTATTACCATTGCTTTGTATTCATGTGACTCTTGATATTGTCAGATTTCTCAATTTTTTCCTATTCTATCACTAGTGGAATGGATTTTGTGGTATCTCATTATGGTTTCAATAGGCATTTGCCTAATGACTAACAATGTCGAATATCTTTTCATTTGCTATTTCTATATCTTCTTTGGGAAAGTGTTTATTAAAGTCTTCTGTCAATTTTTTTTTCATGGGTTATTTGTCTTTTAAGTTGTAAGACCTTTTTTAAAAAAACATATTTTTGGTATAAATAAATTTTCTTCCAGTTTATGGCTTCCCTTTTCATTTAAAGCAAATCACTGGATGCTAGGAGCTAGGAAAGGAATTGACTACAATGGGAACGGACAGAACATTTTTGGAAGTAATAGAAATATTCTGTCTGATTGTGGTGGTCTTTATATTACATAATATATTTGTCACAACTGATCTAATTTCATACCTAAAATTGATTAAGTTAATTATGTAAATTATATTAATAAAGTCATTTACACAAAGATTTTATTTAAATATGGTAAATTTTAGCATGAGTTTTTTTTTTAATCAGTAGCTGCATTAGTGCTGTGTTGACTTTTGAACTTTTTTTGTATGTTTGAATTATTTTGTGATTTTAAAATATAGAGAAAACAGTGTTATTCTGGTTCTAACTTTGTAAATCTGGTTTTAATGAACCACTGATTCAATGAAGAAACTGATTTGGAGTGTTATTAGTAAAAATTATTGAAATGAAAAGCTGACCCATTTCTTCAATGTCTGAAAAGCTTAATTGTTCTGTCTGGGTTCTGAAATCTACAAGCTTCTGGACATAAATTTATCAACTAATTACACGTGAGCTATGAGTGCAGTTCTCCATTGAGGGGATGATAGCTATGAAGCAACATGCATAAAGTGCTACACTAGGCTTCACAGACATTTCACTTGGTGGGAACGTTGTGGGCTCTCCAGCCACTTTGGTTAGAGAATAATAATGTTCTTTAAATATTATTAAATTGATCATCTGATGTGCAAAGAGGAAAGAATGCCATTCCAGCTGCTTTTCTGGAAATACAGTGTGAAACAGGTGGGGGAGAAAGCACAAACACCAGAGTTTTTCCCTCTGTTGCAGAAGCTTGCTCACACAGACATGGTAAGGTTGTGAACACCATCTCTGGTGTGCACCGCGTCATCGGCGAGCTTCTTGCAACTCCAGATGTCTGTGTGGGACTTGGGCAGAGCCTGCGTGCCTCAATGTACAATTATACATTTTTAGTTTCATTTTCATTTCTGTTTAACATCCCTTGATGTGATTCTTATGTGTACAACAATCATTTAAGTCAACTCAGGCTGCTATAACAAATACTATGTACTGGGTGGCTTAAACAACAAAAATATATTTTCTGACAGTTCTGGAGGCAGAAAAGTCCAGATCAAGGGGCCAATAGATTCAGTTTCTGATGAGGGCTCCTTTTCTGGCTTTCTGAAGGCTGACGTCTCAGTATGTCCTTACAGATGGAGAGAGAGCTAGTGAGCTCTCTGGTGTGTCTTATTGTAAGGATACTAATTCTACAAGAGTGCCACTCTTATGACCTCATTTAACCTGGATTATTTCCTTACTCCGAATACAGTTACACAGGGTTAGGGTGTCAACATATGAATTTTAGGGAAACACAATTGCGTCCATAGCACTAGGATTTTATAACAGTTAGTTCAAGAGAACCTATTTTTAAATCTCCCATCCTCATACAAAATACCACCTATTTTAAAATATTTTCCCTATCTAATATTAACTCATATATTTATTTAAAAAGATAACCAGGTTAGTTACACTAAGTTGACATTACTTCAGTCAAAAGAATGGAATGGCAGATAGCCTGTGTAGCTTTTGGGAATTTCTTAGTTTTCCTGAAATATTAAAAACAGTAGAGTAGAATTCACTCAGGAAGCTAAGTTGTGAATTATTACACATATTTATACATCTTATCTCTGGTGAGATTTTAACATCTTTTATCCCTCAGAACACTAGTTCATGTGAAACAAACAATAGGTTACTGGTTGATTTTATATTAGATAAAACAATGTTTCTAAGAAAACCATTTTTTTATGGAAAACTTCAAACATATACAAATGAAGAGAATAATGAGTAGTAATGAATCTCTCACGAACTGCTCACGACTCAGCTCCAACAGTTATCACCACACAACCATTAATATTTCACCTATATTTCTACCTGTTCCCCCTCAATTCACTGGAATTTTTTGAAGAAAGTTTCAGAAATCATATCACTTTAGCCAGAAATATTGTAGTATATATCTCCAAAAAATGATTTTTAAAAAATATTTCCAGTTCCATGATCATATCTAAAAAATTAACATTAATCCAATGATGTCATCAAATATTCTATCAATATTCTCATAATTTCTTTCTAAAGTTTCAATTATTATCTAAACAAGGTCCATACATTGCAACTAATTAGTCTCTTTTAATATTAAAGTTTCTTCTTCGTCTCTTTTACATTCTTGTAATATATTTGTTGAAGAAACTAGGTCATTTGTTCTGTAGAGTGCCTCAATGTCTGCATTTTGCTGATTCTATCCCATTTATTATTTAACACATACCTGTATCCTTTACATTTCTTAATATTGGTAGGTAGATCTAACAATTAGATCAGAATCAGATTTAATTTTTGGCAAGAGTGATTTAGAAGTTTTGTCTTTTTGTTATGATGCAGTTAATGCCTGGTTGTTTTTTTTTTTTTTTTTTTTTGTGAGAAAAGCAACATTAATCAAAATTTTATTATTGCCGATTACAATAATGATGAAAAGGTCTAAGGTGATCTGAGGCCATACAGTTGTTGAGAAAAACCAGGATAAGAATGGGGATGGAAAGAGAAATGTGTTTTAATCAAACACTTTCTAATCTGTGATCTCCCTACCCAAGAATATTATGTCTTCTTAGCTGAAAAATAAAAGTGCAGATGTTAAAAGGCAGGGCCTGGTGAAGCAGCGCAGAGTAGCTGAGTGTCCAGGCTCATGATGCCAGTGCTTGTGATTGTCTCTGTACTGTCAAAGATGTCATAGAAAAACAAATGCTTTCTCCCTATCCCTTCGGAAGATCTATAAAGAATTCCAGTTTCTTTTTATACCACTTTTTCTCATTCTTCTGAGATGATATATCTGAGTTCCCTGTTTCTACCCAGAAAATAAGCTAGAAAGATATCTTCCTGCCACTGACTCCAGAAATTGTTTAATGCTTCTCTTTTTCAGCTCCTCATTCTCTATAGCTAAGGCATGAATGAACGGCTGCACAGCACAGTGGAATGTATGTGAATTTTAGTATCAAACAGATTAGAGTTCAAATCCTCTCTTGTCACCCATGAGCTGTGTTGCCTTAGGCAGGGCACTTACTCTATCTGTGCCTTAGTTTCCTGTCCTGTGAAAGTGTGTATTATCGACTTCACATCCTACCCATATTGGGCACATAAGATTGTTCTTATCATGCAGTAGATAATGATAAATGGAAGTGTTGTTATGAATAATGTAATAATTATTTATTCAATAAATAGTTGTTTCCTACCTTTATTTACCTCCTTAACTCCCCACATATTCTATTATCTATAAATATAATAAAAATGGACAGTAAGCTATTTCCAAATTAATGTTTCATAAAAACTGTTAAGAAGAGAGTGTTGAAAAAGATGTGAAATAATAGTAATTGAGATCACTCAAAATATTTCAGATTAGATAGAATAGATATTTTAAAGTCAGGGATATGGCACTTTTTCTATTTTATTAATGTATTTTTAAAAGCGTAGCCTACGCTAACTGTTTTATAACAGCATTTTGCAGTATATTAGTAAGTGCCCTGTAGTATATTTTGTAAATACAGTGACATTTTAGTGATAAGAGTTCTCATTACAAGTCTCTATTATTAAATCATTCTCCAAAGACAGGTTAAACTGCCAGGTTTGGGGGAAGAATTATAGGGTTTATGGATTCATGAAGTGAAAATCAGTATGCTTGACCTGTAAAATGTATATTCACTGTGGAGGTGGGACATAGTAGAACACGAAATGATTACAATACTAAGGAACCAAACAAGTGAGCAAAAGAATCTTTTCGTGTGTGTTTAAGCCCTCCTAGAGTGACTTTCACTGTCACTTTTTGTGTTTTTTTTGCTTAAGTGAGAATAACATGTTGCTACCAGCATTATCATTTTTATCTGATTTAATTTAAAAATTGTGACCATCTTGGCAGTATTTTCATTAGAGACTTAGATTGAGATGAGGGCACCCTGCTGGACTGGGTGACAGAGAGATGGCCAACTGCTGGACTTGAGCAGGAAGTCTGGCAGTTCGAAGAAATGAAAATAAAAATGATCAAGGATACATTTTGATAAAATATTACTGATTCCAATACAGAAACTGCCACATTTTCATTTATTAAGGAACTGACCCAAAGAAGCTTATAAAATGACAGTATAACAATCTGGTCTGATTTAACACATGTAATCTATGCAAGGCAGGACTA
The DNA here is from genome assembly GCF_027409185.1 of Cynocephalus volans. Classification (NCBI taxonomy): domain Eukaryota; kingdom Metazoa; phylum Chordata; class Mammalia; order Dermoptera; family Cynocephalidae; genus Cynocephalus; species Cynocephalus volans. The sequence continues at coordinate 37,391,886 of NC_084466.1, read as the reverse complement.
TACCATTAAGGAGTGGTGTGGGTCAATTGTACTTCCCAGGAGAGTCATTGAGTTGGTTTCTTTAAACAAGTGCTTGTTTATGAAATAAAGTTAATAAACATGTAGGTCTTTTATAACTAAATAAGTATTGATTATTGAGTTTTAGACTCAGAATGACATATAACAGAAGTCTTCATTTCATAACATTCGTACCCTGTATAACCTTGCTGTGGACTGAATGTTTGTTTCCCCAAAATTCGTATGCTGAAATCCTAACCCCCAATGTGATATTAGGAAGCGGGGCCTTTGAGAGGTGATTGATCCCTAACGAATGGGATTAAGGCTCTTACAGAAGAAAATCCAGAGAGCTCTCTGGCCCTCTTTCCTCCATGTGAGGATAACATGAGAAGGTGGCAGTCTGCAACCATGAAGAGAGAGCCTCACCAGAACCTGACCATGCTGACACCCTGATCTTGAATGTCCAGCTTCCAGAACTGTGAGAAATGAATTTCTGTTGTTTATAAGCCCCCCAGTCTATATTGTGTTGTTATGGCAACCCAAACTAAGACACTTGCTTACAGACCTGAGTCTAAAGAGCACTAAGAGAGGATTTAAAGCACAGCAAATGGATGTAGGACACATGATCTCTTAGAAAAAAGACATAAGGTATTTTTGGAATGGCATATATCAATGGTTCTCAAACCTTAGCTTGCATCAGAATGACCCAAAAAGCTTGTTAAAATACCAATTGATGGGCCTCCAATATACAGAGGTTTTGATTCAGTAGGTCTGGCAGGGGGAAGGGGTCCCATGAATTTGCTTTTGTAATCAGTTCCCAGGTGATACAGCTGCTGCTGTTCTGGCCCCCACTTTTGAGATCTTCCAGTATATACTTTGTCAATGTCAGAAATTTCCTATTTCCTAGCAACTGAGAGAGTGTACGAGAGTGTCTGAGGCTGGCTGAGGAGTCTCAGACAGTTAGCTTTCATTTATTCATTTATTCAACAATTACTTACTGGGTGCCCATGTAGTCTCATTAGGTCATAAATACATACCTGTGAATAAGATTTAGATCATTACTGCCTTCAGGGTGCCTAAAAGCTAAATATGGAATTCTGATCAAGCATGTGATGATCATGAAAATGCTCTAGAACAAAATGGAGGGACAATGCCCAGACTTGTGTGGTGCTCAAGAAAGTCTTGTAAGGGGTTGTGAAATAGCCACTTACTTTTCAGACTTCTGCACTAAACTATTAAAAATAAATAAATAAAGCCTGTAACCTTTGGGCTGGTGTCTTCTCCCTCTGAATTAAATGCATATCTTCTTTTCTCTATCTGGCTATTTTTGTCCTTGGATTGCCCATTCCATCTTATCTGTTGCAGCTCAGTGTTCTGGTCCTCTGTGAAGACTTTCCAACCCTCCGTGGTAAATAAGCACTTGTTTTTCTGCATTGCAAACATTTGGTGACTATATTCATGTTAGGTATAATGGGCTATTTGCTGACTTGTCTATCCCCTCCAGAGTAGACTTGGATTCTTAATGACAAAGACTAGAAATGAATCATTTATCTTATAATCATAGTATTTAGCAAAATGCTAGGTACATAGAAAGTACTCAGTTGATTGGTTTCTGAATAAATAAAAAAAGGGGGATAAATGAAAAAAGAGGGGTGAGTTATTTTTACCATACAGATTGATTGCCATTTCCTAATGTTTTTTACTTAATAGCAGTTTTAAATATTTGGGTGAGAGAATTGGACAGACACAGCTTGGGTCTAGAGTCCATTATTTGTCCTCAAGTTGTGATTGGTGGTGGAAAGTGTTGAGTTGTGTGATACATAAGGTCTTCTCTCTCTTTCTCTCTCTAAGCCACTTTATTGAAATATAATTGATATGTAAAAAGCTATATATATTTAATATATACTACTCAATGAGTTTGAGGTTAAGTATCCACCGTGCAACCAACACTACCATCAAGGACATAGACATATCCTTCACCTCCCAAAGTTTCCTCCCACCCTTTTAATCATCATTAATTTTATTTATTCTTTCTAAAATAAATTATTTTAAAATAAATTAAATTATTAAATTTAATTAATTATTTTCTCTTATCAGCTGTGGGTATACAAGTTAACTACCAAGGGCAAGGAGTGACATTAGTAAAACAATAGATGCAAGTCTTTCATTTAACTCCTTTCAAGCCCCCAAATCTCACTATTAGTATAAAAATATTAATCCAGAAGAATAAAATGAACTAGAGAGAAAAGAAAACAGCAGATGAGAGATTCATTGAAATTTGGGGAGATGAGAAAAGCAGGAAAATAAACAATTTAAGAGAGCAGAGAGGGAGTTTAAACATAATTTTTGCAGGAGGAGCTTATCTATTTACTCCATGAAATTCTGATAGCTTCAATGATTGAGGGCACCCCAGATACAGAGAATGAAGGGGAAACAGAATAATGTTTCCAGGCAGGGATCATTTTCTGGGAAATTTATGTTTTTCTGAATCCAGAGAAAAATCATTTGGGAAAACAGAGAAAAGAATTCTAATCCCTCTGCTGAATTTAAGCTTAATAATTACCAAAAAGATGTTTTTACTTTGAAAGAATAGACTGACGTCAAGTTGAAAGCAAGAGCAGGAATCACTGACATGCAGAATGGAAGGAAGGATAAGATTGACATTTCTGGAACCAGGACATGAGCAGGTAGGAGAGAAGCAGTTTAATTAGTGGCTACTTCCATGTTGTAAGTGTCTGTTTGTGGTCCTACCTGCTGTTGAGGGTGAATCATTCTTGCAAAGAAAATAAATATTAATACATTTATATGCATAGTATATTTTATACAAATCTTTTGGGTGCTGTTCCAAGAAATAATAAGGTCTGGAAGCAAAATAAATTCTTAAATTGGCAGTTTTGACATGTGAATCTGTGTAGTATTGTTAGACAGTGTTAAAATATTGGAATTTTATGTTATTGTAATACTAGTGAATAATGTCAGCTGGCATTTCCCAGTGTTTAAAAAATACTTCATAGCTCACAGTTGTTTGTTAATACTTAGAAGAAATGTAAGGGAAAAAGATACAAATGTTGTTCTCGAATATTCCAGCATGAATGGGTAACTGATATAAAATCTGAATCAGCAAAAGAAACATAAATTTCAATGGCAGTACAAAATTCAGGGAAAGCACATGAAAAACATTCATAATTTTAAAAAGGAAATGAGCTTTTATGAAGCAACATATAACCCTAAGCTCTACTTAAAGATCTTTGGACTCTACCAACACTACCACAAAATAAAAGGAATTTTTCTATGAATGTAATATTTCTTACAAAGTAAAGATCAAAACTACTGGGTAGGGCTGTTAATGCTTTTTATACTTCAAAATTTCATTTTAAAAATGATAACTTTTAAATATTTTACACATTTGTGGTATTATCTTTCAGTACTTTGATTTTTATTTAGCATTTATTTTATTTCATGTTTTCTTCTTTTATTGTTTTCCATTATCAAATGTTTATATTAGAAATCATTTTACATGTTATTAAAATATATAATCTAGTCATAATAATATTGTTTCATAGTTATCATAAACTGTGTACTTACTACCTTTTAAAAAAAAAATTTTAAAAACCTCCGCAAATTTATTTTGGCCCTATCACAGAAAAATGATTTACTACTTATTATTATGGTCACTCATTATTATTTAAACACATGCAAATAAAGCATTATGAAGAATACAGGTTAACTTATGATATGGAGAATTTCCAACTATTCTCAAGAGTTCTGATTACCCAGTCTCGAATCTGGTAGGGAATCTGGAAGCACAAGAATACAGTTGGGCACAGAAAAGCTGGTGAAAGGTCTATATAGGGAGGATCACTTGCCCCTTCCACAGTCAAGAGACTAGCCCTTCTCTCCCTCACACACCAGTGCCCAAAATCCTACCTCACCACACTCAACCATGGGATCCTGGCAGTTAAGCTTTTGGAGAAATGTCTTCAGACTAAGGGAACCTGCAATTGAGACCTAGGGTCACCTGTGAGTTGAAAAAAAAAAGGCAGATTAAGTAAAAATCTACTCTACTCTGGAACTTCCTCATGCTTCCCCCATTTAAGTCCCAAGATGTCACTAACTAAACAGGAACTGCCTCTAACTTGCTAGTCCTCTCCGTAGCAAGTCAGCACCCTAGCAAGTTCTGGAGCCTGGAGCAGTCAGTAGCCCAAGTTCATGAAATGAATGCATTCCACACACAGAAAAGTCTGCTGGCCCCTCATTCTCAACCCACATCATTTCACACCAGTCAGGATTTTAGTGACTCATTCTTAAATAAGAATGGATAGCCAGGTTGAATAATTCCCAAGAATTTGAGAAAAGCTTCCAACATTTAAAAAAGAAATCAGAAAAGAAGATGTAAAATAAAGAATTCAATGCAATATTTGGATAATGAGATTGTTGAAATCTCAGAGAAAATAATATAAAGGTATAATTAATGGAAAACTTGAAAGAAAATAGTAGAAATTAAAGATTAAATTAAACCATCTGGCCCACTATTTAATTAATAGGTGTTATGGAATCAGAAAATTAGAAAAAACAGAAGTAACTCAATTCCTAAGTATTTTATTTTTTTGGTGGCTATTGTAAATGGGCAGGCTTTCTTGATTTCTCCTTCTGCATGTTCACTATTGGAGAATAGAAATGCTACTGATTTTTGTGTGTTGATTTTGTATCCTGCTACTGTGCTGAAATCATTTATCAATTCCAACAGTTTTTTTGTAGAGGTTTTAGGCTGTTCGATATATAGGATCATGTCATCTGCAAACAGGGACAGTTTGACTTCATCTTTTCCAATCTGGATGCCCTTTATTTCCTTCTCTTCTCTGATTGCTCTGGCTAGTACTTCCAACACTATGTTGAATAGGAGTGGTGAGAGTGGGCATCCTTGTCTAGTGCCTGTTCTTAAAGGAAAAGCTTTCAGCTTTTCCCCATTCAGGATGATATTGGCAGTGGGTTTGTCATATATGGCTTTAATTGTGTTGAGATACTTTCCCTCTATACCTAACTTATAGAGGGTCTTTGTCATGAATGAGTGCTGAACTTTATCAAATGCTTTTTCAGCATCTATAGAGATGATCATATGGTCCTTGTGTTTGAGTTTATTAATATGGTGTATCACATTTATTGATTTGCGTATGTTGAACCAACCTTGCATCCCTGGGATGAATCCCACTTGATCGTGATGAATAATTTTTCGTATAATGAGAACTACAAACCACTGCTGGAGAAATTAGAGAAGATACAAGAAGATGGAAAGATATTCCATGCTCTTGGATTGGAAGAATCAACATAGTGAAAATGTCCATACTACCCAAAGTGATATACAAATTCAATGCAATCCCCATCAAAATTCCAAAGACATTTTTCTCAGAAATGGAAAAAACTATTCAGACATTTATATGGAACAATAAAAGACCACGAATAGCCAAAGCAATGCTCAGCAAAAAAAATAAAGCTGGAGGCATAACACTACCTGACTTTAAGCTATACTACAAAGCTATAATAACCAAAACAGTATGGTACTGGCATAAAAACAGACACACTGACCAATGGAATAGAATAGAGAATCCAGAAATCAATCAACCCACACACTTACTGCCATCTGATCTTTGACAAAGGCACCAAGCCTATTCACTGGGGAAGGGACTGCCTCTTCAGCAAGTGGTGCTGGGATAACTGGATATCAATATGCAGGAGAATGAAACTAGATCCATACCTCTCACCGTATACTAAAATCAACTCAAAATGGATTAAGGATTTAAATATACACCCTGAGACAATAAAACTTCTTAAAGAAAACATAGGAGAAACACTTCAGGAAATAGGACTGGGCACAGACTTCATGAATACGACCCCAAAAGCACGGGCAACCAAAGGAAAAATAAACAAATGGGATTATATCAAACTAAAAAGTTTCTGCACAGCAAAAGAAACAATTAAAAGAGTTAAAAGACAACCAACAGAGTGGGAGAAAATATTTGCAAAATATACATCTGACAAAGGATTAATATCCAGAATATATAAGGAACTCAAACAACTTTACAAGAAGAAAACAAGCAACCCAATTAAAAAATGGGCAAAAGAGCTAAGTAAGCATTTCTCTAAGGAAGATATCCAAATGGCCAACAGACATATGAAAAAATGCTCAACATCACTCAGCATCCGGGAAATGCAAATCAAAACCACATTGAGATACCATGTAACCCCAGTTAGGATGGCTAAAATCCAAAAGACTATGAACGATAAATGCTGGCGAGGCTGCGGAGAAAAAGGAACTCTCATACATTGTTGGTGGGACTGCAAAATGGTGCAGCCTCTATGGAAAATGGTATGGAGGTTCCTTAAACAATTGCAAATAGATCTACCATACGACCCAGCCATCCCACTGTTGGGAATATACCCAGAGGAATGGAAATCATCAAGTCGAAGGTATACCTGTTCCCCAATGTTCATCGCAGCACTCTTTACAATAGCCAAGAGTTGGAACCAGCCCAAATGCCCATCATCAGATGAGTGGATACGGAAAATGTGGTACATCTACACAATGGAATACTACTCAGCTATAAAAATGAATGAAATACTGCCATTTGCAACAACATGGATGGACCTTGAGAGAATTATATTAAGTGAAACAAGTCAGGCACAGAAAGAGAAATACCACATGTTCTCACTTATTGGAGGGAGCTAAAAATTAATATATAAATTCACACACACACATACACACACACACACACAAACCGGGGGGGGGGGGGAGAAGATATAACAACCACGATTATTTGAAGTTGATACAACAAGCAAACAGAAAGGACATTGTTGGGGGGTGGGGAGGGAGAAGGGAGGGAGGTTTTGGTGATGGGGAGCAATAATGAGCTACAATGTATATCGACAAAATAAAATTAAAAAAAAAAAGAAAAAACAGAAGTACAGAAATTATCTAAGAAATGGCACAGGCATAGTTTTTCCTGATTGAAAAGATTCAGTCAGTGCCCAACATCATAAAACATATGCTCTAAAACTTAGAAATTTCAGAATACCAGGAAAAAAAAAAGAGATCCTAAAAGCATCTGAGAAGAATAAAAAAAAAAATCATATAGATGATAGGAATGAGAATGGCTTCAAACTTTTCAACAGCAACACTGAAAATTAAAAGTCAGTGGAGTATTGTCTTCCAAAGTCCTCCCTGAATGAATATATTTCCAACCTAGAATTCCATATCTAGCTAGAATATTAATCAAATTTGACGAAAAGAACACTGGAGATCATACATTGTTTTTCATGAGACTACTAAAGAATGTTCCTCAAAAAAATAAGGAGCTAGTTCTTGGCTATTGTAAATAGCACTGCAATAAACATGGGAGTCCAGGTATCCCTTTGACATGATGATTTCCATTCCTCTGGGTATACACCTGTAGAGCCAGGGCTGGGTCTGGAGCTCACAGACCTCTCAAGCCTGTTGTCCAGTCTGGGTCACAAACCCTTCACACACAGGTCTCTGAGCTAGGTAATAGGAAAAAAGGTCCTTTGAGCCTTGGTTGAAGGAATAGTCTTTATTCAGCACACACACATCTAAGAGCTAGGCAATCCAAAAAGAAACTCAGAAACTCAACTGCTACCGGCAAAGTGCAAAGAAAAACTGAGCAGCTGCCAGCAAAGTAAACATGCTCTATTTTTAGATGCAATCTCTTTGCTGGCCAGCTGCAGCTTTACAAACTCAAGAACACCCAATAGCAACAAACTAAAAAGGATACATGGGTGTGCATGTGCTCTAACTCCACACACACACAACTTGTTTACAAGGAATGTGCTGCACCACCCACAACAGGACCTAAGGTGAGGGGACCTGACTAAGCTACTCTATTTTCCTCACAACATACAATAGTGAGATAGCTGAAACATATGGTAGATCTATCTGTAATTGTTTGAGGAACCTCCATACCATTTTCCATAAAGGCTGTGCCATTTTGCAGTCCCACCAGCAGTGTAGGAGGGTTAGAGTTGGAACCAGCCTCATGGGATGAGTGGATAAGGAAAATGTGGTATATCTACAAAATGGAATACTACTCCGCTGTAAGAAAGAATGAAACACTACTATTCACAGCAACATGGATGGACTTAGAGAAAATTATACTGAGTGAAATAAGCCAGGCACAGAAAGAGAAATACTGCATGTTCTCACTTGTATGTGAGAACTAATAAAGATAAATCAATAAATATACAAACAAATAAATGGTGGGGAGGGAAGACACAACAATCACAACAATTCCTTGAAGTTGTTAAGGTAAGTGAACACATACAATGTTGATGGGGAGGGGGAGGAGGGGGAGGGAGGGAGAAATTGGTAAAGGGACATGAAAATCAACTACATTGTATATTGATAAGTTAAAGTAATATATATATTATATATATATATAATATATATATATTATATATATATATAATATATATATATTATATATATATATATATATATATATAAAGGAGTTATTCAAGAAAGAACACTTGAGATCCAGGAAATGAACAATCATCCAACTCAGCAGAAATGTGAAGGGAATTGCCAGGTCTAGTGACCAACAACATTTGTAATCATATGACAGGACACAGTGGGAAGAATGTCTCCAAAAACAGAGCAAAAAAGAACTGATAGTTTGTTTCATATGTTTGAGCACTTGGGAAAATATTCACAAATGTTTTGGAGATCTGTTGGACATTTAGAAAAAATAGTGAAATATTCATAGAAAACTAAAAAAAAGGGGAGGGGAGAAGAACAGAAAAATAAATTACCATAGCATATTGCTTGACTCAATTTAGAAAATTATTTGCTATCCCAATATAAAAACAGTTGATTATTTATCCAAAATTTATGATAAAACAATACTAGAGAGTCCCACGTGGCAAAGGACTGATGTCTCTGATCAGCAGCTAATGAAGCCAGGAGGACTGCCAACAGCAGCAGATCTTCCCCTTCCTCAGTTTTGAGATGGCTGCAGCCCTGGTCCGTACTTTAACTGTAGCCTGTGAAACACCCTAAGTCACAGATACCCAGGCTAAGCTGCCCCTGGATTCCTGACCCACAGACACTGTAAAATGATAAATGTTTGTTGTTTTCAAGCAGCTAAATCTTAGAGTAATTTGCTGTGCAGCAACAGATAATTAATGCACCTTTCCTTTCTTACATATAATTTTATAGCCTGCAAGGAAGGAGTTTTCAATTTTATAGACATTATTCTGCTCAATATAGAATTATGGAGTGGTTAATTTTTTTTTTTTTTTAATTTTAGAATTTGTTAGTGACCAGGGAAGATGCTTTGCTACCTTCATTTTTGGCTTAGGAAACATAGTTGAAGAATCAGAATCAGACAGACTGCAGAATAATGCTTCTAATGATATTTTTGTTTGTCTAAATATCTTAGAGAGAATGCTATCACAACTGGTGGGCTGTAGTAATACCCATGCTAATCAGTGCTATAGCCCAGTGATCTTAATATGAATAGCATCTGAAACCTTGAGATGTAATCCCGTGTATCACAAAAACCCATCCTTCAGCTCACAGAGGATTGGTTGGAATGGACTCCTTTCTCCAACTGAGCCCATCAGATCCTCTCTCCCAAAAATTTAAAATTGGCATACATTGATGGAGTCATTTAACTGTGGGGATCTAAAAGGAATGTTCTGTAGACTTAGGGTCTTACATGCAGACATGTGTATCAGACAAATAATGCAAGACAGTGTACAGAGTGATACACCTGAAGTCAATACATAAAAAGAACCAGGCTCTAGCAAACCCAGAGCTGCATGTGTGCACGCACACACAGACACACAGACACACAGACACACAGACACACACACACACACACACACACACACACACACTCAGACACATGGTTCCTTCAGTTCAATTTCTTTAAAATGGGCTCTGTGAGCATTTCCTTTTGGTTAAATTAGTATAACTTTGGTTGATTTCTATTCCTTGCAAATAAATCATCACTGAATAAGATGGAAGTTAGAACCATTCACTGGGTTTTCCTGAAAAGTGAATTGGAGGAATTACTTCATGTCTATGCCAGCAGGCTTTATCCAGACCTGTATTCTTGAGATACTGCTCCTAGGAGAGACAAGAACAGTGTACTAGCAAGCTCTTCATAAAAGCCACCATCAATAAACAAGCAAAGAAGTTGTGATTTCTTTGTTTTGAAACACTTCTATATAAATTAAGCTTTCTAAGTATCAGTTGATCTTAATAGGAACCATTCAATCTTATTCAGCAGTCTGTGGCATGGAAAAACTGACATTTACGAATTTAACAGACTCTGTTGTTCAGAAAACTACCTATAACAGTAGATTATTGTATATATTAACCAGTATTATAGGTGCATATCTTAGATTATCTCCTTTTCTTATTGTTGTGGAATGTTGTGGATTATATGCTGACATTATTTTTAAATCTCTTTTAAGATTTTACTGTTTACTAGATCCGTTCTTGTTACTGTCTCTGTAATAGAAAGGTTATACTTTTTAAGTTAAAACCAAGGATAATCTTAAAGCTTACTTTAACTACATTCACCACTCCTGCTCACTATTTATGCTGTGAAAATATCTGGTGTTTTGAAGCCAGACTGCATTCAACAATGTTCACTTTATTTAAGAAATGTTTGCTGAGCATCTCCGATTGGCACATGCTTTGTTAGTTTTTGCTGTATGTATGATTTCTATAACTTCTCTGAGTCTCAGTTTTATGATCTATAAGATAGTAATAATTTTTCTTATTTTTATATGTTTGTTGTGTGGATAAATAATCAGCTTATTCCTGGGTACATAGTGGATATACAATAACTGTCATTTTCCTTGTAATTATACATGCACATGAACAAATTAACTTGAATTATTTGGCAGCCATTTGGATACTGGAAGTACAAGAATTTTAGGCAGCATGAAAGCAAGATAATAAACAATAGGAGAATAAGAAGTCTGCACTGAGGCTAAGTCAAATACTGAAATTAATTACTTGTTTCAATGTCACATGTATCAACAAAGAGCTTTCTTAGGCACAGTCTGAGCAGAAGCAGTGAGTCTAAACATAAGTACAGAAGGTCTGTTAGTGACCAAAGTGCCGTCAAAAAGCCTGCTAGTAAAATTCATGCACTTGTCTTTAGATTGGTTTCTTCTTGGAAGCTTCCAACTCTTATTTGACATAGAATTCTAATAAATTAATAAGTGGATTCCCAGGCCACATCAGATTAAGAAAAGCAAATTAAGAGTAGGGTGCAATCCTACAGTAATGGATACATTCAAGAGAAGCTGACAATATATCCAACAGTCAGGGCATAGGAGAATCAATGAAGTAGGTACAGCAAAATTATGCTGTCGACACTAAGTGAATCATTGTGCAGTATATGCATGACTGAAACAATACACTGTACCCCACAAATACACACCAGTAAACGTTAAAATAAAAATATTTAAAAAGAAAAAGAAAGTAAGTATAACTACATACACAGCTGACTGAACTGTTAACAATACAATAGTCTTAGTTAAAACCTAGCCAGGTAATGTCCAAAATAAAGGTTATAAATAATCAAGAAAAGGGCCAATAATGTTTGAAATATTCTGTTTAGTAAGGCAAGGTAGTGACTCAGGAAGATAAGAAAGGTTTTTTTGTTTGTTTGTTTTTTTAATATAGAGAAAGAAAATGGTAAAAACTTGAAATTTTGAATATTAAATTACAATTTTTGGTATTCTTTAAAATTCAATTACATGAAATACTAGAGTCTCTGATAATGCTGAATAATAGAGGCATTATTTAATATATTCTATGCAACATTGAGCCAAATTTTAATAATATAAACTAGTTCATTTCTTTTGGCAAATACAAAAAACATCTAATAAGAGGTTATAGAAGGATATATCCACAGGCACTTATTCAAATAGTCTTTTAGTTAAGTACTTCTGGCACATGAACTAGTACTAGGGGGCTATAAATTCCTTTCAACATTTGTTTAAAACATTATAAAGTAAACACAGCAGGAAATTGTGTAAAGAGCAGAGTCAGTTTGGTGTATCACAGCACTGAATCTTGAACACTGTTACATGTGATATGGCCCTGCAGTCAAGCAAAGACATGAGAATGCATAAAGGTCAGAGATTCAAACTGATAATTAGAGAGTAAAGAATAAAAGCAGACCAATTAAAGGTTAATTCCTCCCTTTGGTAGTACTAGGAGCCCTTGTCATTACAGGTATATTTACTAGTATTAAATGTAATTTAGTGTTAAAAATTCTACCTGATTCCCATGTTGGCATTTATTTCTTTTTTATTATCTCTTTTTCCTGATTGAAAACTGCTTTCTGTAAGAAGCTGGGGTTAATTCTTGCATCATTTTATAGCTATATAAAAAGGGAACTATCTCATCCTATTTGATCTGCAGAGCTGGTTTCATGAGTGTGTGATATATGCACTTGCATAAGGCGCCCCCCCCCAGAAGAGCCCCAGGTTTGACTTATGCTCTGTTGCTGCCATCTTGAAATTCTTAATAATTTTTTAACAAGGGACCCCAATTTTGCCTTTTGCACTGCACTCTCCAAATTTTGTTGCCAGTCCTCTTTTTCTGTTTTACAGTATAAAGTGATGCTTTTGGTGTTAAAATATAAATAGTCCCAATACTTAAATCATAGTCAACCACAAAATTAACTCTAAAATATTTGTGGTTTCTTCTCTCCCTGTGCTACTTCTCTCTCCTCCTGTTAAATGATGGTTTTAGACAAGTAGACCAATGAAACCGAATTACCCCTGAAACCGACTCAAGCATGTATGTATACTTGTTACTTGACAGATTTGCTACTAGAAATGAAGTGGGGGAAGTATGATGGTCATTGCCATAAGTGACACTGATATATTGAAAAGAAAAAGAAAAGTATATTTTAAACTTTCACCAAACCAAAAAAATCAGTTCTGGGTAGATTAAAAATCTAATTGTGAAAAGCGACATGTAGAGTGATAAATGTGGTTATATTAAAAATGTGATGATTTGCTCATCAAGACACCCTGAAAGAAGTGAAAACTCAAGCCATAAGCTCTGAGAGTGTAGCTATATCACATAAAGTACAGAAAGGACCAACATCTGGAAGAAAATTTCAAACAGCTCAATAGAAAGTCAGGCAAAAGAGTTGAAAGTACACCTCAAAAAAAGAGGAAACTTAAATGAACAATAAACATGTAGAAAGGTACACAGATTTAGTAATAATCAGGAAATGTAAATAAAAAGGAGATACTATATCAAAATCACCAGACTAGCAAAAATTTTAAGTCTGTGTAGTACCAAACATTGGAAAGGATATGAATCAAACAGAAACTTTCACATACTACTACATGGATTGCAAATTGAAACATATCTTTTGTGTATTTATTTGACAAAAAATGATTATCTATATTTATAAGGTATAATGTGATGTTTTGATGTATGTGTAGAAAGATTAAATCAAACTAATTAATATATTCATTACCTCACCTTTTTGTGTGTGTGTGATGAGAACATTTAGAATTTATTATTTTAGCAATTTTGAAATATAGCTGGCCCTCTGTATTCGCGGATTCTACATCCATCAATTCAGCCAGCCAAGGATCGAAAATATTGAGAAAAACAACCAATAAAAAATAACAATACAATAGTAAAAATAATGCAAGTTTTTCAAAATACAGTATAACAACTATTTACAAAGCATTTACATTGTATTAGTTACTATAAATAATCTAGAGATGATTTAGGGTATATGGGAGGATGTTCATAGATAATATGCAAATACTACACCATTTTACATAAAGGACTTGAGCATCCCTGGATTTTGGTATGGGGGGTGGTCCTGGAACTAATCCCCTGCAGATAACCAAGGGACTACCGTACAGAACACATTGTTATTAACTATGGCCCCTGTGCTGTGCAATAGATCACAAAAACTTATTCTTCCTTTCCAAACTGAAACTTCGTATCCTTTGACCAACATTTCCTCTAACCCCATCCCTCCCCCATCTAGCTTCTGGTAACCACCTGTCTATTCTCTGTTTCTATGAGATTTACTTTTTTAGATTCCACATATCTCTTTAGAAAACTGTATGATTTTACCTGAATATGAAACACACGCGCTCCATGACCAACCAGTTTTATCATTAGGTTTTAATAAATTAGATAAACTCTTATTCATGTGTACAAGAAAATTCATAGCAGCATAGCTCTCAATAGAGTAGATTAAATAAATAAAATGGGATATCATCATTCAATGTCATAATCCAGCAATGAAAATGAATTAACTACAGCTACAAGCATCACCAGAAATGAATTTCCCAAACATAATAATGAGCGAAAGATACAGGACTCAAAATATTCCTATTGCAGGCAAAGCCTAAACAATATATTGTTAGGGGCACATATATAAGATGCTAAAATCAGAAAGAAAAGCAAGATAATTATTCTCACATCAGTGAGGATGGTAGTTATTCTTAGGGACAGGAAAAGAGGAAAATGCAACAAAAAAGATCAGGGGCTTCTAAGTTACTGGTAATGTTTATTTCTTAATGAGAGTTTTGGTTACTTTGATGTTATCTTTGTTATTATTCTTTAAAATATACATGTTGGGTTTATATGCTCTGAAAAGGTATTAATATTATATTTCATCATTTAAAAAATGCCTCATGTTTCAAGGTATTATGTACCTTATATTTACTGTACTTAAAGGCAACAGCTTTCAAGGAGATCTGCATATTGTTGACACACCTTTAATGAAACGGACAGATTAATTTCTAACTTTCATCCACAAGATCTACCAAGAGAAACAAATTTATATTCATTTATTCATTAAAGATTTTTAAATGAACATTCTATACTAGATCCAGTGCTAGTTGTTTTTGTAACAAACATGAGTATAGTATACATCTGATCATAAGAAGTACAAGGTCCTGATGGAGATGAAAGGATGTAAACAAATTGGTAGGACTGTTGAGTTAGTTTTACAAGGAGAACAATGATCTACCCCTTCAAATCCCCAATAATATTTAAGTAGTATGCCACCCCCAAAGAATCACATCCTAAGAAGAACAGGCATTATTAAAGTTATTAAATAGTTATTAGAGCTAGTGCTCTGGATTGATTGAATTGTGTCCCCAAAGTTCATATATTACAAGCTTAATTCCCACTGTTAACTGTTAGGGTGGGAAGTCCTATTATGGTAATTGAAAGGTGGAGCCACAAAGAGGTGATTAGATTGTAAGATCATGCCATAGTGAATGGATTAAAAACGGTGGTCATGGGCGTGGTTCTGAGGGCTATAAAAGGAGAGTGAATGAGGAGGTTAAGTCTCTGCTCTCTCTGCTCCACCATTTTTGCGATGTGATACTCTGCTGTCACTGTTGCCACCACCATGGCTCTCACCAGATGTGTTCCCTGGACTTTGACTTCCCAGACTCAGAAACTGTAAGCAATAAATTTCATTTTTCTTATAAATCAGCCAGTTCCAGGTATTTTGTTATAAGCTACAGAAATGGACTAAGGCAGCTGGTTTTCTAGGAACAAAGATTTTGAAGGAGACAGATGTTGTGGATGCGTTTGAAAGCATGGCCCCTACTTCTCACTCCCTGCTGCCATGTGGTAAGGGCCAAGGTCTCTTCCACAATGTGGGTAAGAAAAGGTGGTGAGAATGATAGAAATCGAGACACTAAATGTAGCTGGAGACTAAATAATAGCAGGCCTTTATGCCATTCTATGGTATTTACACTCTAAGTGATGGATAACTATCAAAAGATTTTAAACAAGTACTGCCAAGGCAAATAGACACATTAGTCACGCATCTTTTGCCCTTTAGGTGTAAAGAAAGAGATTTTCTTAAATCTCTTTCTTTACCTGAGTACAGGATTTAGGTATAGATAAGTACAAGTTTTTCTCTTTATCCTTTCTTTTTGATAGAATCTTTGAAGATTGCTTTGGATGGACTGGGGTGTGATAGAAGTTTTTGCCAAAGGCACCATATTTTTACTATGAACCTGAGGCAAAGGTTCTCTCTACGTGGTTTGTCTGCCTTTCACTTCATGGTTCCTTGAGGAACAATCCATAATATTTACATTAAGTCCATGGCGCTGTGGTTTTATGTGCTTTAAGAATATGTACTCCGCAAGAACATTAATTCAAATGGGAGATGACATTACTGGTATTAAGCTATTGAACAAGCAGTATCTAAAATCATTACTGTTATTTCAGCTGGGAGATGTAAAGGCTGAGTTGTTTATTTTGATTGTCTTGCTTATATTTTCAATTTGAGCCACTGAAGACTAGGTTACTGAGAACAAGAATTTGAAGCATTTAGCTAGATGCTATAGTCTCAGGAAAGGGACCAGTGATTGGCAGACCCTCAAAACTTGTCTGTTGATTTCAGTGTCTTCACATGGGTTTCTCCAGCTGCAGGGAGAATAGGGCCTTGATTCAAGCTCTATAAATGTTTCCTTACAGAAGAGCTATTCACCTCCAAAAATCTCCTGAAATCATACCTATACATTTCTACTTGTTTTGCAAAGGTAGTGTTACAAAATGTTTTTAGCCCTGTAGAAATAACACTTTACCAACTTAGTACTAGAGGAATGATTTTAGAGTCAGACACCAACATTGTTATTAATACTATAAAAAACCCAGTATTCCATATTTAAATTTTGAGCCAGAAGAAAATTTTAAAGGAAATCCATATTTTTTGAATTATGAAATAAACATTTCCACTACTAGCGGTATTTCTTTCTTACATTCCTTCATCGAAGAGACTGTTAGCAGAATTTATAACTATGATGAATGCTGTTCCTAAAATTCCAAGAGAAAGATGTCATTGACTTCTTCTTTAAGTGCTAATACAATAGAGATATGACCATATGGTGTTTTCTGCTTTTAACTTAACCTGCATTGTTCTGTTTCCAAATTGATATAGTCATAAGAATCCTTGCTCTAATAACTTATATTGTGACCACCTGAAAAGAAGAAAAATGTAAAACTACTGTATATTTCCAAAATCAAATAGAAAGTGTTATTAAAATAATTTAAATAACTTAAAATTTCTATAGAACAACAAAATAGATTCTGCATATCCTTGTTCCTCAAAATGTGATCTGAGGATTAGTTCATGAGCATTATCTAAGAACTTGATAGAAATGCAGAATCTCAGGCCTCACCCCAGATCTACTGAATCAGAATCTGCAAGGTCTTCAGGTGATTGGAATGTGCATTAAAGTTTGAGAAACACTTCTATGAGTGATCTTTACAAATGTACGATTATAAAATTTGGTCCTATAAATCATATCTTTACCCATATAGTAGAATCCTAGAAATGTGAATTCTTTACAGGAATTATGATTGTAGCTTAAGAATAGTCAAATTTGGGATCTCTTAGTAAAAATAACCTAGCTGAGTTAAATTGTACATAAATGGAAAAGTAATTTCTATGGTAACCCAAGTTTCCTAGGTATTTAGAATTAGGAAATTGAAAGGTAATCAGTGTAGTTTCTACGGTGCAATTGCAATGGATGAAATCTTTGGCCAAATGGCAAATGAGTGAATGGCTACAATTGGCACCGAACTGAGATGACTGCTGTCTTCTCAGTGGCAGCACATAAAGTACTTGCTACCAATTTTGAGATTGCTGTGACATGATGAAATATAAAAAGTAATCTCAATGTCTCAGAAAAAAATGGTATCCAAAATATCCATATTTATACCACAAGGGTAAGGTGTTCTGATACACAGCTAATTTATTATGATCAAGAACTCACAAGGATGGTATAGATCTTGAACATGTAGAAACAATGTTTGAATAGAAAATATCCTTGTATAAGATAATTCATGATCATTAAAATACAATTCATATTTTAAAAAATTATTTAATTTTATTTATTTATTGCTGCAAATCAGGATTTAACCATTCATAAGATTGAATCAAAACATTTTGTTGTTGCAGTATTAACAGTTTGACTTATGGCTGAAAGTCATAGGCAAGTGCTAAAAAGCATCTATTCTTATTTCAAAATGTTTAATCTAATCAGCTCCCTGAGTGACTGGCTGCTTTAGACACTAAATTCATTTGAAAGTTAAGGAAAATAAAGAAAAGGAATGAATTATTTTCATCTTGGGGAAGGATTGTTCTCTAAAATATGTATCCCTTCCCAAAGATGCTTTGATGTTACTGTTTTCTGTGGCTGAAAAAACAAAACATTGTAAGCAACATTGAATTTTGAGCGTCCTCACGTGTTCTCTAATCTCTGACAAAAATTAATTTGTCAACTGTTCCTGAGCCCCTAGTGTGTGCTATGTTGCATAGAGTAAATCAGTGATTCAGGGATAAAACACAGTCCCTTCAAAGCAGGAACCTTGGCCTTGGCCTTTGCCTCCCACCAATTCCTGTATGTGTTTAAAAACTGCTACTTAAATCAGCCATGCTGCTGATACTTTTAACTTTGGCAATATCAGTTATCAAATCTGGATCTTGTCCTTGAAATTTAGTTTAAAAGGACCTGAGATCTCCATCCAGCTTTTAAATATTTTCATTTTACCCCTAAGCACACCTATCAGAAATCTTACCTATTCTTCAAGGAAGATTATCTGAGATTGGTACTTTAGGACAACAGTTGCTTCTTACTTTCCTGGTGATATCTTGAACTCACTTTGACCTTCATGTAACTCGTGACTTACACTTGAACTGAGCTCTAGTCTTGAATCTACTTACTAAACATACAACTTGACATGACGAGTTTCTTGGCTAACTATTCCTGGCTGTGCCCTTGTCTCTGCCAGTGTCCAAGACCTTCACTAACCCTGGCTGACCAGCCTTCTTCCTGGTCCCAGTCATGATGGCACACCTAAGCCTAAGCTACACCAAAGGCACCAAAACCTCTGTCTTAACCAGTTATCAGTTGGCCTCACAGGCTGCCTTGGCTGATTATTCTGAAAAGGTATTTTAAGTAGATTACAGAAGAAAAAAAAAAAGTATTGCCTCAAACATACACATGTGTCATGCATGGCAGGACAGTCAGAGTCCATTTTGTTCAACCAAGTAAACTTTTACAAAGCTCCTATTCTAGAGCAGATGCTTTGCTAGAGGCTGGGGATGGGTGAAATAGGAAGTAGTAGAGACTGAAAGATGAATAAGACACAGGCCCTGCCTTCAATGGGTTCCTCAGCATTAATCAGACATAGACTCACCTCCTGGCTCTGTCACTTACTAGCTGTGTGATCTTGTCCAGGCCACGTATACTGGTTAGGCATCAGGTTCTTCAGTTGCCAAAATGAGGATAATTATTCCTCCCTAACAGGTATGTTTTAGAGAGTCTCTACCATAGTGCACATACAGAGTTCATGCTTAATAAATGGTAGCAAAAAGCTTACCAAAATCTTCTCTTCTTTGATAATAATATGGATTGTGTCCCTCAGGTTTTATGTATTAGTAGCTTGATCCCCACTGTGACTGTTAAGAGGGTGGGAAATCCTATTATGGTAATTGAAAGATGGGGCCTTGAAGAGGTGATTAGATTCTGAGGACCAACCCTAGTGAATGGATTAAAAATGGTGGTCAGGGGCATGGTTCAGAGGGCTTTGAAAGAAGAGCACATGAGAGGTTAGTATCTCTATGCTCTGCCATTTTCTACCATGAGAGACCCCTGTGTTGCTGTAAAGCCGCCACTGAAGAAGACCTTGTTATGAATGTTTCATAGACTTTGGACTTCCCAGCCTCCAAAACTGTTAATAAATTTTGTTTCCTTATAAATCACCCAGTTGCCGGTATTTTGCTATAAGCAACAGAAACAGACTAATACGAATAACTTCCATTTTAATCAGCTCAACACGTTTTATATCTGGCTTTTGTACATTTTTCAAATCTTAGTATTCCTTCCTGATTGAACATTAGAATCACCTGGGAAGCTTTTCAGGTTCCCATCCCTAAAGATTCTCATTTAATTGGTCTGGGGTGGAAATAAAGAAGAAATCAGTAATTTTCAAAAGCTCTAAAGTGATTCGAATGTGCAGCCCATGGTAAAGAACTACCTTGATAAAACAACTGTATTCTCTTCCTCTTACCTACAAAGATTGAACTCACCTGTGTACTCTACAGTTCTAGACCTTTTCATATAACCTTTTCCATAAGCCAGGTAAATGGTGCCAAATGTGTCTCTCATAGCAAAGATGTCATTGTCTAGGCTAGAAAATCTGGAGAATTAGAATTAAGTACAAATGAATGCTACTTTCCTCCCCAGAAACATTTTAAATTTCCTTTAGAAATAAGGAATAAGAGTTCCCTTTGAACTTGTGGTAGGTGGATGTAGGAACTTCTGATATAATAAAGTTACAACAAGGATATAGCTTTAACTCTGGGTACCATATAATATATCAGTTCCTGTCCCAGATATGTTGTCTGACAATATAAGTCCACTTATGGGGAAAATGGAATAGAATATTCAAAATTAGCATTTATACTTAACACCTGGAATGTATGACTACCACACATTTAGAATTTATAAAACTCCTGGTCCTACAAAAGGACCAGTCAGTCTCACTTTCATCTGAGAGGATTTCGTCCCCTATTAAAATCATTTCTCACCTCTATGATGTCTGAACTTTTAATACCTTAGAGATTTCCTATGCATTTCTTTAGCATTAAGTGTCTGTCCAAGAATCATGAGCCAAAGTTCTTGAATCAGTCTCTGATTTTATTTAAACTTCTAAAGCTTGAAAATGAAAATAATGCTATCAGTGTCCCAAGAGCTATCTATCAGTCATGAGCTTGCCACTAAGCACAATGCAATGATACCCAAACCCATAATGAAAGGAGTGATAAAGTTAGGTATTACAAAAGGTCCTGTCAACCTCTGAGATTCTAGGAATTTCTCCAGCTTTTAAGAAATTCTTTGAGATTTCTTTGAAAGTTCTTTACTTTGGAAGCCAAAGATGCAGGAGATACCATGCATATCCACTTGGTTCTGGGAGACATCTAAGAAATTTAATGTAGAAAGGAGAATAGATGGAATGAGCAGGGAATAAAGAACATTTTAAAATGGAAGGCATCAAAAATCTTCCTTATGTGAACGTAAACTTTTACCTAGTAAGAATCTCTTTGGATCAGCACCCTGTTCTCATCGTTAGTCCCTGCAGTTTATAGGGAGCTGACACCACCTCTGGCTTCAGGCAGGGGCTCCATGACAAAGCCAGAGTCCTCCCCAGGACTTTTTTTTTTTTTTTTTTTTGAATCCTTGTGAAAGAGGCACTCTTCTCTTGGATGGCTTGCTCCAGAATGATACAAGGCCAGAGTTACCCATAGCCTTATTTTCTATTGTGTGGGAAATTGCTGTCCAGGAAAAAACTATCTACAAAGAAGCAAAGCTCAAAGGGTAAAAAATGAAATAAAGTGTCCTAATGCCAGCTTCCTTTTGTTCAATGCTCCTTACAAATTATTCACATCACTCACATGAAATAGCTTTGATTTGAATTTCTTCATTGGATGGGAGAGAAATGACTTTAACTATCCCTTTCAATTGTGGAAGTCTAAATTTTTGTTGCAACATCTGTCTAGCTATCTAGCCAATTAGTTGTCATCTAGAGTAGCTATCCCTACTCCACGCCAAAGAGGATTTGAAAAAGTCAGAATTAGTGCTGTCTCCAAAATCAGTCATGGAAATGGCTTACGTAATTCTTTTTGATTTATCAATAGTTTAAATCAGTCCCAGTTTATCTCCAACCTAATTTTAGGTGCAGATTGGTATGTAGGTGGATGAAGAAATAGAAGTTTTTTATAACTCTAGATACTGTTTCTCAAAAAACTTCTCAATAATTTCTCCAAAATAAAAGTCTATATCTGTAGCAATAATTGGCAGAGAGAGAAGTGTCAAGGGAAGGTATGTTGAATAATAAAATAAGAGCCATCTGTTTAAAGAAGACTTGGCAGGCTTATCCCTTAATGGGAGAACTTATTTTCTATGCCAAAAATTGGTCCTGGCAATGTACTGTAGACCCGAAAGCACTGGGGCTTTATTTAACCTGAGTTCTCATGTTTGCTGTTTGTGATCTTACTGTTAATATAACTGGCTTATTGAATTAGCGGGACTTCATAGGATGCAAGTAGAAAGTAACTCCATTCTTTCCCAATATGCCTCCTTTAAATCTATTCTCCCAACTTACACCACATCTCCATTCTCCATCCCCTTAGATGAAGTCTCTGCCATCTTCCATAGCTTTTCTTGTCAGTACATATTTTTATATATTTTAATTTTTAATATGTATAAAATTTTGTACAATCCACAATAAAATATTTATTTAGACTTACTATGTATTTACCTTTTTCCTTCTTTCCTTTATGTACCTCATACTTGCTATATAGTTGCTATGTAGTTTTTTGGAGACCCCAAAGAATAACATTTAACATTTCTTTGGGTGCATTTGTCTCACATAATATCTGTATTTCACCTACCTGTGACTAAGTGTGAATTTCTTTTTTACAGAACTAAAATATTTGAGATTAAAAATGTGGAAAAAATTTAATGCTCAGGATATATATATTGAATCAGTACATTTCAGTGAATATAATGTATATATTTTGTAAAACATCAAAGCCATATGTTCCATTTAAAAAGAAAATTCACCACTATCAATTCATTTATGGCAAAACATTGATTATAAGATGTGTCCCTTTTTTCAGAGACTGAAAAAGTATGGTAATATCATTCTTGGATGTTTGATTTGGAAGTGGTGCACTAAATCAGAAGACTTAGCTAAAAATAATGAACAATTTTCAAAATTGCATTCATATTTTGCTTCTCAGAAACTAACACGAGGAAAAATTTTGATGAGGAGTGAAGAAGTAAAATCCATTTAATGTAAAATATTTGATAAGAGTATAGATTTCTAAAATATATTACTCAATGTAATTAGGACATCTGGAAGTAAATTATGAATAAAATCATATAGATATATTTGGCATTTGATTTGCCAACAATGGTATTATATACTCTTTTCATAAATGTAAAATGTGGTCCCACAAGTCTTGTCTACTTGTCACAACTCAAAAGCAAGTGGTAATTCTTACCTATTAGGCACCATCAACTACTTCAAAACTGCTTCCAATGTCTTTAGTTTGATGAATGGCTTGGTATCCATGAGCTACCTGTTGCTCTAGCTCTGAGGAGTGAGGCCATGTCCCAATACATCTTTTTCATTATTCTGATATTTCTGAGACTATTAGCCTGAGACTGAGTCATTGGTTGCCTCAATGTCTCAGTGTCAACTAAAGTAAAGCACTAATGAGAGGAAGCCTTTGAGATACAGAGTGTAGAGAGAAGGTACTCAATCAAGATAAGAATGAGAGGATGAATGAACGAGTAACTGGGGAGAGGGCAGAAGTCTGGATTGCTAAATAGAAATAATGGGAAAGAAGCACAAAAAGAGTGTCTTTCATGTTTGCAGGAAGTAAAGCTAGCATAAATATAGCAAAAATAAGGGAAAATATAGAAGAAAATATTTTAGGACCCTCACACTAAACGTCCATTGAAGGTAGTGACCATGTCATTTGCCTTTGTATCACCAGAAACTACAAATGTCTCTGGCACATACTACAAATTCAGTATATTCATGAAGAATAAAAAAGAATAGAGTCAGGGTTTCCTGTCAAACATGTAAGGAGCTTGGAAGTTGTCATTCATGTTCTCATAACAAGAAAAAAAGCTGAAAAAAACTGAAAATCAACAGCCCATCTTAGATCCATTAGAGAATGGCGGTCACAGGACAAACCGTTGCCCCTAAACTGGAGAGACAGACAAACAAGAGTCACAGCTTACCTTTAGTGGAAGTCCAGGAGCAGAAGCCTGAAGCAGAAGCCAGCAGCAGTAAGAACTCACACTAAAGGCCTGTCTTTAAACAATAATTTATAAAGTGCTAGAGGCTCCGTGTGGACTAAGTTGAAAGTTGAAAGCTCCTAAGGTGCCTAGTCTTAGGAGGAATGCCACACTTTTGAGAGTTTTAACCACCAAGAGTCCTACCAGGCTCTCACTGAGAAGATCTGAGAAAAATCCCCTCCTGCTTCCAGCAAGAGGAGGGGAAATGTAACCGTTCTGAAGTAAGCCCAGATTCCTCTATAGCTCTTAACAAGGCCAGTCCTAAAGGGAGACTATTTTACAAGGGTCTAACCAACTGGGGTTTTACCAAAGTCTAACCAACCTAGGGAAAGGGAAATACCCAATTCAACCTAACTAAAAGACTGATAATGCTTCCCTATCCCCTGCACTTGACCACCACATCAGTAGAGCTCCTGGGAGATTATAGCAAAAAAAGATCAGCAAGCCTCAGACCCTATTTAAGGAGTGTCTAGGAAAACCCAAAGACAAGAGTGGAGACAAAAACAAGCACACTAGAGGAAATTTGAGCCTCTGACACCACAGCTAAAGTAAATAGGAAACATAGTCTCACTCCTAGCCAGATAAACATAAAACCTCACTCTAAAAGCCCATCTACCTCAGTTCCTTTTACCTGATTCATCATGCTTGGCTTTCTACAGCAAATTACAAGGTATGCTAAAAGGAAAAAAATACAGCCAGAAGAGATAAACATAAGAAACAGATTCAGATATGGCAGAGATTTCGGAATTATTAGACCAGGAATTTAAAATAACTATGATTAATATGGTAGGGGCTATAATGGAAAAAAATGTACAACATGCAAGAACAGATGAATAATGTAAGCAGAGAACTAGAAACTAAGAAAGAATAAAAAAGAAATGCTAGAAATCAAAAACACTGTAAGAAAAATGAAAAATGCCTTTGATGGTCTCATTAGGGGACATGGAATGGAAACTGACATTACTGAGAAAAGGATTAGTGAGTTTGAAGATATGTCAGTTGAAATTTCCAAAACAAAATGCAAACAGGAAAAATAATGAAAAAGATGAAACAGAATATCCAAGAACTGTGGGACAATTACAAAAGGTGCAACATATGCATAATAAAAAAACCAGAAGAAAGAAAAAAATGAAAAATTTTTAAAGTAATAATGTCTGAGAATTTTTCAAAATTAGTGATAGATCCAGGAAGCTCAGAGTCCTCCAAGCAGTATAAATAACAAAAAATCTACTCCTACGCATATCATATTTAAACTACAGAAAATCAAAGAGAGAAAATCTTGAAAGAAGCCAGAGGAAAAAACACCTTACTTATGGAGAAACAGGATAATAATTATATCGAACTTCTCTTCAGAAATCACGTAAGCATGAGGAGTGTAGAGTGATATATGTAAGGTGTTGTACCCCACAAATATGCATAATTTTGTTTCAGTAAAAAATATATATATAAATAAAATTTTTAAAAGAAGCAAAAACCCTACTAACCTAGAATTATGTATCCAGCAAAACTGTCTTTTGAAAGTGAAAGAGAAATGAAGACTTTCTCAAACAGAAATTAAAGGAATATGTTACCAGTAGACCTACCTTGCAAGAAATGTTTAAAAAGTTCTTCAGAAAGAAGGAAAATGGTATAGTTCAGAAACTTGGATCTACATAAAGAAAGAGTGTTACAGGAGGAATAAATGAAGGTAAAATAAAATCTTTTATTTTTCTTATTTGTAATTGATCTAACAGATAACAGTTGGTTCAAAAAAATAGTGGCAATGATGTATTCAGTGATTATTGTTTATGAATAAGTGACATAAATGACATCAATGTTATAAGGAATGGGAGGTAGGAATTGGGAATACTCTTGTTATGAGGTTCTGATTCAATCCACGAAATGGTATAGTGTAATTTAAAAGTGACTTGAACTAGTTGTAAATATATATTGCAAATTCAAGGGAAGCCACTAAAAAACATAAAAAGGAAGTATAATTTATATGCTAACAGTATAAAAATGGAATTATACGCAATATTCAATTGAAACTAGAGAAGGCAGAAAAGAGTGGAAGAAGAAGAAAGTAAGAGTGGAAGGAAGAAGAAAAAAGAAAGGAAGAAAGAAATAAGAAGGAAAGACAAAAAAAATATATTACTATACTGTCAGAATGGATAAAAACCCAAGACCTAAATATATGCTGTCTACAAGAAACCTGCTTTAAATATAAAGCCACAGGTAGATTGAAAGTAACTTAATGGAGAAAGATGTATCATGCTAACACTCGTCAAATAAAAAAGCTGAAGTAGCAATACTAATTTCAGACAAAGCAGACTTCACAGCAAGGGAAATCGTCAGGGATAAAGAGATGTGTTATACAATAATAAAGGGGTCAATTCTCCAAAAGGGCATAACAATTCTTAATGTACATGAGCCTAACAACAGAGAATAAAAAAAAATTAAAAAAAATTTAAAAAGTGAGGCAAAAACTCGAGAACTGCAAGGAGAAATAAATGAATCAACTATTGTAGTTGGAGAGTATAATACCTGTCTATTAGTAATTGACAGATCTAGCAAGCAGAGAATCAACAAGGACATAGTGAACTGAACAGTGCCATCGATCAACTGAATCTAATTGACATCCAGCAACAGCAGAATACACATTCGTCACAAGCTCATAGGGAACATTAACCAAAATAGAACAAACTGGATCATAAAATACAGCCTAACAGCATGTGTAGGGTGCAGCAAAGACAGTGCTTAAAGGGAAATGTATAGTATTGAATGCATGTTTTAGAAAAAAATCTAAAACCAATAATCAAAGCTTCTACCTTAGAAAACTAGAAAAAGAAGAGCAAATTAAATCCAAAGTAGGCAGAAGAAAAGAACTTGAGTTTTAGTGTGTATTGTACTTGCAAGGATTACCTTTATAAAGGAAATATGAGTGGAAAAAATTCAAATCAAATTTTTCCTACATTTTAGATAAGTTCAAATTCTGTATCTACATGTCTTGGTATCACCAAAAATGTACCAATTCTCTGAGACTCAATTTCCTCATCTGTAGTAGGACAGTAACCACTATTTCATGTCTTTATTGTGGGCATTAAGTGGAATAATTTATAAAAAACACTTAGCACATTAGGCTTCGAAAATGATAGGAGTTGTCTTCATCACCAACCTCATCATCACCATCATCACTAACCTTATAGTCACTGCAATCAAATGCACATTGATCGACAATATGGAACACACAAAGATAAATGAAACTTAGTGGTATAAAAAGATCCACTAGAGAGGCTTCCTCTTTGCTAGAGCATCTGCTTAAACACTGCCTTCTTCAGGATGCAGTCCTAGGTGAATCTGTCCTGGTGTTGATGGCTTACCTTCTAATGGTCCCCTGTCTTTGTGCTACTGCTACTCAGTGACCCAGGCTAGAGATGCTTTATCTCTTCAAGTTTTGCTATACTATTTCACTCACACACATTAGTTTATGGAAGATTTTATAGCAGAAAGGAGAGGTTTATATCATATACCTCATAGAAGACAATATGAAGATTCTTATTAGACACTTCCATTCTATCAAGTCTTTCTTAGCAGCCCTGTCAACAATGGTTTTGCTTTCTTATCTTTTTCCTGACAATGTGTCCATTCCCATGTCTTCTCTCTTCCTATCTCAAGTTTATCTTCACAAACTTCAAGTCCCTCTCTTGCCATCAAACAGAGTCATTCAGTTCTTATTGGCTACACATCTCAAAACGTGTGTAGCATCTTACAACCTGGACTCTGGAAGTTATCTTTTTCAGGACAGCTCATTTCACCCTGCTTTGCAGACACTCTCTTGCCTGGCCTTAGATGAAGTCCTAGGCTAGTCCCACAGCTTTTCCAGGTACTTTCATTTATTTCTGTTCAGTCCAATCTAACATCAAGATTGTTCTCATGCAAATTAAAGCTTTCTCCCATCGCTAATCTACACCTAGTTCAGAGAGAAAAACTACAATAGGGATGGGATTTGCAGTACGCTTCTTCATGATTTCCCCACCTAACTCTTCTCACTCTGCAGCCTCTTGCTCCTCCTCTGTTGGAGGAGTGGAAAGGGTAAGGTTCAGAAAGGTGTGGAATTTACCATTGTAATCTGACACTCATGCCCACTAGGAGTATTGGATGCTTAACTGGCCCTTAATCTGGCTGCAGGGCCATCCGAGGGCACCCCAGGAATCCCTAATGGGAATCTTCCACCTGTGGCTCCATGATAGGTTGATGTCTCCTGTGCTGGCTGCCTACAGCTCTCCATATGGTCCTGGATTGTTTTAGGTCATCTCTGTAAGGGCCACATCATTTCTGTAAGTAGTCCTTATGGACAAGTTCTCTCTGAAGTGACCCAATTCCCTACCTTTCTACTGGGTTCAGATCTGGCCCACAGGAAACATAAGCTTCCTTGCTTTGGCCGCACCCTGGGAAGTGTAGGCTGTTCCCAGTGCAGGCACAGGCTCCTCCAGCCAGCTGCTTGTAGACTGGTGTCACTATCTCCCAGTGTTTAGGTGAGAGAGATAACACAATACTCTGACAATAGGCTCTTGAAAGAAATTCTCTTTACCAACACACCTTTTCCAGTCACATTCCCTTCTCTATATATCCTGGAGGTGGCAGTGGTGTGTGGTAGACTGGACTAGAATCGGCATCGTCCCTCAGCAAATCATAGATAGATGTTTGGACACAACTTTTAAAAATATATGGTCACTGAATGAACACCATTTGTCTTAATTTTAGGACTTCACCCATATCTAAGAAAACAGAAGAACTCCAATTTTCACATCCTGTTTCATTTGCATATAGAAATCCATCAGGAATTTCAGTAAAACTTAGACAAGATTACAGGTCACAATTTTGTTCTTTGCATATATATAGTAATTTATTGCATTGAGTTTCTATTTTTAAAAACATTCTTTTTGTGTTATTTTTCATTTCTTATACTTTCTATTAAATTATAAGTTCTCCGAGGGCATGCTCAAGAGATATAACCAATGAAAGAGTTGGAAAACGTAATTCAATTTGGAAGAAACTTTCCCTATGGTAAATTCTCAAAAAAAGGTTCATCTCTAATGCTGGTGGCACAAGGGGATAGGGTACGGTAGGGTCTCTCTCTACCCTAAGTGAAATGCTTTCACTTTCCCTTAGCTCTATTTTCTAATGTGTAGATATATAAAGAATGCTCCTTTGTACATAGAATATATTTTTTAAGTTGACATTCTTTAAAAGATTCCTAGTTAAAAAAAAATCAATGAAAACTAAAGACTTCACAGGCTCCATTTAAAAACAAAAACCTCAAAGTTGAATCCTTAACTTTTTAAAAAATAGCTCCAATCTCTTTTCATTTGCATTA
This sequence comes from Cynocephalus volans, assembly GCF_027409185.1. NCBI lineage: Eukaryota > Metazoa > Chordata > Mammalia > Dermoptera > Cynocephalidae > Cynocephalus > Cynocephalus volans. Next base: position 37,362,608 of record NC_084466.1, on the reverse strand, counting down.
TAAAACTTGAACTTAATAAGTCACCAGTGGTGTAAATACATTAGAAGCTAGGTTGCCAATTAACATCGTTTTGGCTGTGCAGAGATAACCAAGCATAGAAAAAGTTAAACAAATTTGACTTTAATGTAATTATGTTGAAGACTAATTTAATAAGATATTTATCAGATTTCCCCATGGATCTTCTGAAGCGGCAGCATGAATATTGTTTTCCTAAATGTTCACCGGAGCTAACCCTTCCATGGAAATTATCAAAGGAGGGCTCTTGCAAAGCTTTTGAGCCTCATTTCTCTTGCATATTCTCACCCTCTGCAAGCATAAACCCCTGTTGCTGGCAATGGCGCTATTTGTGGTAAGTACCTGGCTACTGAGGCCACGTTGACCAGCTAGAGTTTAGAATGCATTACAGCAATTGCCTGTGAGGTCGTTCAGAGAATCCCCTAATAATCCTAGTGAGATTAGGGAAATGGGAAGGTAACTGCAGGTGTGCCCAAGGGTGTCAGAGAACTATGTCATCAAGTTAAGAAGAGTCTTTAGCGTTACAGATGGAAAGCTTTGATCGAATCCATTCTCCTACTTACATTGCCTTTTCAGCCCACCAGAATGTTTTTTCTTCACTTAGCAATGTGAATGGGAGTGCTTGAATCATAAACATTTTCGACAATTTTGTTTCTCAGAGTCTCATATATGGTAGCATTCACATAGAGTAAACAAGTTTTCAATAAAAGGAAAGTAAACAGAAAAAGAGTTTGACACTTTGACTAAACAATTTATGTCATGGTGCTGGATTTCACCTACTATCAAGATCATTCAAGTCTCTGAAATTTAGTGGCAAATCATCATTTGAATAGTATGAAGTTCAGCTCCAACTGCAGTGGATCCTAAATTGTATAGAATAGATTTTTCTCTTAAGCAAGATTTTATTCATTTTTTGAAATGTTTCCTAAGTATATTACAGACCATTTCATCTCCTTTTTATTCTGCATCAAGATTTCAAATAAAAATATGACAAATGCTACTGTTGAGTTTAGTGTTACAGTCCACAGATAGGCTAAATTGTTAGGGGGTGTGAAGATGGATAGTACTGCCTTCTCATTCACTTATTGTGCTTTAATATAAGGGAAGAAACAAGATGCTGCCTTGACTTTGCCTTTTTAAGGTTAAATAGAGGGAAAGAAGGCAGAGAATCTGGTCATTTCCGGTGATCACATTTTGGAAGGAGGTAAAATTTGAATGTTGGGTTTTTGTTCACTTTTCCAGTTATTTTAAAACACTTGTTCAGTACAGGAAATGGCTTTTAAAAATATGTTTTAGTTTCAAATACAGATTGATGTGTGCTACTGAGAGAGACAATTTAGGAAAGAATAAGAAACACCGATTTAGTGGCTACAAATAGCTTCTCACTTATCTTCCCTAATATCATTGGCCATCTCATGGCCTGTAGCCACTGATTATCCTTTCAGTTTGTATGTGTGCATACAAGGTTTTGAGGAAATGGTGTGCTATATAACCAGTTTTTATGCTTTTAGGGAGAAAGAGGAACTGTAAATTATTACACAAAGACATAAACATTTCTTTGAGAAACAGAAATAGAATTTAGCACAATATTCCCTGGTTTCTAAGATGCCTAAAATGTATTTTTTCTAAATGGTGTTTTGAATTTACACTTATTACATCTGTCTGTCTTATGCAACAGTTCTCAGGAAGCCCAAGAAAATCCTAGGGTACCCAAATCAAACAACAGTAAAAAAAACATATTTTTCCTCTTTCCCCAAGCCACCCCCCTAGGAAAAATTTCCTTTCTCACTTCCTCCTCCCTTTATTCCCACTTTCCTATGATATAGCAGCTGTGTTTAGCTTGATAAATTTCAGTAAGGTATAACAGATGTTGGAGAGTCCTATGTTAATAAGAACAATAAAATAAATAACCTATCCAGGATTTCTTTTCTCCAGATACAATTCCAGTTTTAACCATTTATAATTCAAAGATACCAAGTAAAAATGAAGGCAAAATTCCAAACAAGGTGAGCTGCTTATGTCCTGCATTAGGTTTCATCAAAACCTATTTGAAATGCTTTAGGTTTCATTGGGGCCATGGGCTGGCCGAGAATGGGACAATGCTTTCAATATGAAAGGTTTATCCCATATCCTTTCATGAAGTGAGTAATTGAGTCATCAAATATGTAGACTTATGGATAAACAGGAGATGTTTTTATTTAAATCTAAGGTTGTTTGAAATATAAGTTAAGCATTGTATTGTTGAGGTTTGGGAAGTTGGCAAACAACTCTCATTATTAATGACCTGGAACTGTGTCACTGACTAATTCCCTATCCATTGTCTCGAAATCAGAGACAAATGCTCTTTTAGAACCAACTCAACTCCCTCCCCATTTGCTGATGTATTATAGAAGGGAGGAAAGAAGCTAATGTTTAATGAGACCCCACTATGTGCTAAGCATGAAATTGGAACAATACCTATTTTAGTTCATTTAATTGTTATTTAAATATATGCCAGAGCAAACTGATCCTGGAAAGAAATCTTAGTCCTTCAGGCTGTTATAACAAAATACCTTAGTCTGGGCAGTTTATAAATGCTAGAAATTTCTCACAGTCCTGGAGTCTGGGAAGTCCAAGATCAAGGCACCAGCAGATTCAGTCTAAAGAAGACTTGCTCTCTGCTTCATACACAGCATCTCTTGCTGTGTCCTCACATGGTGGAAGAAGCAAGCCCTTTGTCCTCACATGAATATCTCTTTTGCAATTCTTTTATAAGATCACTAATCCCATATTCTAAAAGGCCCCACCTCTTAATACTATCACACTGTCACTTAAGTTTCAACATATGAATTTGGGGGGGGACACACTGAGATCATAGCAGAGGGTTTCAAACACTTGCCCAATTACCTGGCAAGAAGATTGTCTAATTCCTAATCTTCTGCCTTTATTGGAGGGGTGGCTGTACCATACTATCTTGCAAAGAGTCACCGTACAGGAGAGCTGTCAAAGCATGTTATTTACAAGTTGCATTCAGACATGTCTGTGTTAAGCCAGACCTGCATATTTCTTTATTATTTCAATGTTGATATGAAGGGTTCAGACATTTATGGAAATATTCCAATGTTCCATATTAGCATCTTTCTTCCTTTCTTAAGGAAATATTAATCATGTTATGCACTGTGTTATTTTACTTTACCATTTATATAATTTTCTGAAAACTCTGAAATAGACAAATTCTTTTTAAAAAGTATCTTATAGGATTTGGCACACATACCGGTTGTATGCCTTGGTCATATATGTGGTTATTTTGGGGTCTGACATAATTATATTCTGAGAAATCTAAAATGATTTCAAATAGTCTTCCAAACTTGCATTGTTTTAAGCTTTTGCATTTTCCAAATATATAAAAGATGCTGCTACATGACTAAAAGAACTCAGAGTACCAACACATAGTAATGAATACATGAGAGTACATTAAGAAAATTCTTCTCTTACATGCAAATCAGGAAACTAACAGTCAGAGTGATTCAACCTGCTCACAGCTGGAAAGCACATATGTTTGGCTTATTTGATTCCTATCAAATGTTTCTCAGTCCAGATGTTCAGTGACTGCAACATCCCTTTTCATTCTGCATCCATTGTATTGCCTACCAGGAGCAAAGAGGGTCTAGGCTGTCTCAGGATCCAGGTAGTACCACTGTGGTTCTTATTAGTACCAAATGTGTTATCTGTCCAGTACTTCTTTATTAAAAAGTTCATTTTCATTTGAAAAGAGAAAAATGTCTTCAATATTTTACAAATGTAGTCTGAATTTTCACACATTGCATGGGGGCATATCAACATATATTTTATGTATTTTATATTCATATTAGAAGAATAGTGTCGTATACAGTTCCAGGCTAACAAGTTCAATTCCTTCTGGAAAACAGATGGAAGTGATCAATAGAATTTATTTATCCTCTTTTCCTTGCTTAGAGAGAGATAACAGTGTAGAATCTCTATATTTGCTTCCCTTCACCCCCGTGTCCTCATTGCTTGGAAATTGCTTTCTGATTTCCACTCCCAGCACTATCCTCTGCTCCTTGAAATCTTTGCAATTATATAGAACCCAGTTTAAATGCCTAGTTCTCAGTAAAACCTCCCCCAATCTTAGCCCTTTAAAAACACACAAACACCATCCTTCCCTACCGTAACATTTTTACACCACTCTTAGAACATTTACCATTTTGCTGCATTTTACAGTCATTTCTGTTCATATTTATCTTCTTCATTAAAATTCAGTTTCTCAGGGATGGGACTTTGACTTATCCATCATTCTATTCCCATGTAGAGTATATTTTCATGAAAAGTGTTTCACACATAGTGTTCAAGCTGTGTTTTGGGTTTTTTTTTAAGGGAATCAAACCCAAACAAAATATAGACAACCATGCAAGAGGTTTCCACAACCATTGTTCGCACTTAGTCCAGACAATCAGGAAATCTGAGCCTCTGTTTCTCAAGCTGCAGCCACAGCATTTAATTTCTTTCTCTAATCCTCCACCTACACAGACAGCAGTGGTCACCACAGGTTCTCACCTCATCAAAACTAATTGAATCGTTCCTGGGTTTCATGGCACAAATGGGTAGGATACTAATCCAGTGCAAAGCTGGGGCAACTCGTAATTTTACTTGATATGAGGCCAAGGAGAGAGAGGTCATAGCAAATTTATTGGTAGAAACAGACTTTACTGTCTCATTCAGAAAGGCTTGTAAGAAGGTGTCAAAAACCCCTTCAGTATATAAGCAACTTTGACTTCTATATTTCATCTTTTGTTTGAACAAACTCTTTGGGATTCAGTTGTGAATACCCTTTCTATTATTCTCTGATTTTAATGTATTTCATTCTATTGTCAGAACATGGGACACACAAAAGATCCACTTCAGGGATATCTTCCTTCAGCAACATACGAAAAATGTGTTAAGCACATGGTGTGCTTGAGGCGCTTAGTTAAAGGGTGGTGAAGTCTGAGTAAATTGTAGCCATATTTTAACATTCACTCATCAAGTTCTGGCTCATTAGAGTCATCTAACAAATGCATTGTGAATATTTAAGTAATGGCTAGAGTAACCATACTTTCAGAATGAAAACTTAAAAAAATAATGTCTAAAATTTTCATTATTCTTTTTTTTAGTTCTAGTAACCTCTCATGCTCATTTAAACCCTTCTTACTGAATAAATATCCTGAGTTCTGAAAGTTCTGTGTATTCTTAACCACTAAACAAAAATAAACATGAGATTTCTCAACTTCTAATTCAAAACAATTGCAAGCAAAGAATTTATTTCAAGTATTTTCCCACTGCATTCAAGTTTCTGCACCAAAATCAACCCAGATAAAAGAATGATTTCTACCAGGTTTAAATTAAAGTCATGGTATCACATGTGGAGTATGGATCATTTCCAGTTCACAAATTCTCTTGAGATCTCTTTGGAATGAATGTCAGGGTGAGAGAGAATCATCATAAACACAATGGCTCCGAGTAAGCTCTTCTTTATAAGTAAATAATTAGATTAAGTTAATATCTTCTCTGTCTAAATTCCACTCTGTGGCACCTTTGAAGATCAGATGTCACTTTTTTGGGCCTCTGTGTTAGCAATACCTACCTTGTTTTGGCTGATAGTTATAGGATGACACTTTGGGATATACCTCAAAGGCAAGAACCCTAAAAATGTTTGTCTTTTCTTCTCTAGCTTTATGCAGTTGTGAAGTCAGAATGGAGTGGGGGAAAATAGAGAAGGTGCTCATTGTATTTGGTTGTATTTAAACAGGAATAGGATTTTATACAGTGTTTTTTCTGAAATTCTAGTATATTCTATTCAGCTTACATATATTAAGCACCTGCTATGTACAAGGCACTGTCTTCAATACCATGGGGGAAACGTGGGAGTTATTATTAAAGACAGCAATAATCTAGCAAGGGAGATGAGCACAAAATGGTCCCCTGCTGTTGGAGTGTGATCCATGCCCGGTGGAGGTATACACAAAATTTGTGGTGGATGAGAGAGCAGCTCAGGTGACAACATTAAGGAAGGGACACTTGTATTTTACTTTGAAGGATGAGAAAAATTTTCTGGGCAGACCTGGGAGGAACAAGCTTCTCAGCAGGTGGAAATGTAGGGGCTAGTGTTTAGAAACAAAGAGTCCATGTTGGATTGTGTATGGCAAGGGGTGTGGTAGGCCTGGAAAGTTGATTTCAAGGAGGAACTTTGAGGGTACAATTATAAAAACAGTAGTGTTTGGATTTTGTTCTGTGGACAATGGGAGGCCATTGAAAACTGGTGGAAGGGAGTAATGTTTTTTCATTTTGATTTTCCAAAAAAGTCTTTTATGCAATAAGATTAAGAGTGAATCAAGAAGTTTTAGGATTATTATCCTGACAGCAACACATCTTGTATTTCAGCGGTGGAGACTTGGAAGTAGGGCAACAGGTTAGGGTTCTATTTCAGTTATCTAACTGAGAAGCCTAGGGTGACGGCAATGGGAACTCAAGGGAGGAAACCAGTGCTGGAGACACTGCACATCAAGTGCGTGTGAAGAGTGAGAGGGAGGAAGGAGACCCAGATGTTCTGAGGAGAGAGTTTCTCAAGAGAATTCCAAGGTGGAGACTTAAGAGAATTACACACATAAGGGACATGATTATCAAAATTTGCCACCTCTTGGCTGGCACTTGGGACTGGAGTGGGAAGGGGGGATTGTCACTTGAGGCACCGGTGTAGTACAAAACTGAGGGATTATGCAGGAAGTCAGAGTGCCCAAGAGCCAGATGGAGGTGCCAGATACAGAATACAAAGTCCAAAGTCTAGGTCCTAGGAGAGAGATCCAGTACACATGAGGCAAGAGTAAACGGGCCGAGGTTCTGGGGAAAACACTGCTACCGTCTCTCACCTGGCCAGAGCAAATACACAGGCCAGCTCAAAGGACAAAAACAGGACTTTGCATCTTCAGGAAGACTGCTGGAAATTGGATTTGGAATTCAGGGGAAAGATGAAGGCTAAAAACTGAGAGAGTCTGGATTCATCTTCTTAGAGGTGGAGTTAATACCTTGTGAAAGATTATGTCACCAAAGGGAAAATGTAGAGAAGGAGAAAATTATATATGAGACAACATTGATTAAATGGGTTCCAGTAGGAGTTGAGTAGAAGAGTAGTAACAAGGCTAGTGGGTATAAGTTTTGCAGTCAAACATACTCAAATTTGGAGAAAAAAAAAAAGTATTTACTTTTTCATAACTAACCTTAATAAATATCTCAAACTCTCATTTTTTTCCTGAAAGTCAGAAGCCTTTCTCTAGCTAATAAATTCCAGGTTTTTTGGTCATTTCAGGTTTAATGTTCAGTTAATTCAGGATTTATGCCTGCTCGTGACTCACCCCTGGGTGCCATCCTAGTCCTGGAAGGTACTCATGGCACCAGAGCATTACTCGGGAGGGAACATCTACATCTTGGTTGTCAGAATGGGCTGAGCTGTAACTCTTTCTATCTGATTTTTGTACACATCAAGTGGGGTTCACCCATCCATTCATGCAGGATGTGATGAGACTGTCCCTCCCTGTGGGATGCCTATCCTCCTTTCACCTGACCACCCGATCACTACCAATTCTGCCAGCTCCCTCTCAAATAATTTCTTTTGTCTCCTAGAAAACAGATGCCTCCAGTACTGAGAGATCACCTTTGAGGTGGCCTTAGGCTCTCCCTGAGAATAATACCCTAAGAAGCCATTTGTATTCCCACCATACTTGTATACATAGCAGACTTATTCAAGCTGTAGCCATCCAGGTATCAGATTAGAAGTGGACATAATCTTTTCTACTCAAGAATTGTCCCACACTTCTCTGAGGAGCCCTATTTGTTTACCAACCACTATAATTATTATTAATGTAAGATTTGAAGTGGAATCAAAGACCATACAGAAGGAGAATTATTTTGAAAAGCTTTCATTGACCATAACTTTTAATCGAATGTTACTTAAAAATCACAAATATTTATAGAAGCTTTAATTCTGAGTATTAGATTATGATGCACTCTATGAACCTGCAATCAAATTAATGCATAAGAAGTGAATTTGGTCAGTCAGCTGACAAAAACCATGAGTTTCATGATGTCCTATTTTCAGGCTCTGCTGTGTATGCCCGGAGCCCTTCTAAAAAATGTTCTTCAAGTCTTTTGTGACAGCAGAGTATTGGAATTGCCCCGTGCATGGGGTCATGGAATGTGAGATTTCAGCTGTTCCTTAGATGAACTTTCAGAAAATCATCCTGTTTTCCTCTTATCCTCATTTTCACTGGTAACTGGTGCTTCTAATTTCTGCTCCTTTCTAGGATCTTGTGATGAAAATTCTCATTTTTGCTGTAGAAAGTTATGCCTCAATCTTGCTGCTCTATTAATAGTTACCCTCTATTTGATTTCATTTTCCAGAATTGTGTTAACACTTGTCAGTTTTCATATCTTCTTTTATTATCATTCTTATTTAAAATTTTTGTTTACCTCTTAATACTTTTTTATTTCTTTAATTTTATAATAGTGAGGTTTCAGGATGTATCAAAGAAAAATGAATATATCTTTTCTACCTTATTCAACTGAATTCCTTCTGTAGCATTTCTAAGTCCTGTAGAAGCTGTTATGCTGATGTAGGTGTGATTCAGTCATTGAAACTATTTAATGCTGCATCAATGAGCAAAGTCTAAGAGAGACACTGGAATTAATAAAGGCAAACAATCATTGTAGCTATCATTTAATGAGTGCTTATTGTGTTTCAGACTGTTTTAATCTATAGATTTTAATTTAATCTCACATCTATATGAGATATGTTCTATTTTAAAAATGAGGAAGTTGAGACAGATGTAGAAGATTCATAAAGCAAATGTGCTTCACAGGGCCTGGTTTTCCAAAGCCTTGCAGTTTCAAATATTGACCTTGCAAAGGACAGGAAGTTTTCCCTAGGCTATTGAGTCTCTGTTGTTGCAAGATAAGAATTGTAACACAGCAAGGTTGCTGGCTCAAAGACAGACAAGTTACTGATTGATATGTAAAGATCCTGGGAAATTGTGGTAATAAGAGAATGTTTAAATCAAGCCTTTGTTGCAAATTGCATTACAGAATGTCACCTTGCTTGACTTACTGAATGTTACCAGCTTCTATTGTTAAACTTGTTAAACAGTACTTAACAAACTCCACCTAGGTCTCTTCCTGTAACTTCTTGGTCTGGAGAATAAATGCAGGAAGAGAACCTCAACTCATGGTTAATTTCCCAAATGGAAGGATGCCTCACACTTGAGGGTCCTGGGATATTAACCCCTTTCTGGGGCCTCTCACTGCTCAAAAGAGATGGGCTTTGAGTAATCTTTGGTGGCTCCATCACCCAGGGCAAAAGGGGTGACAAACCCATGGGAGGCAAAGCAACACAGAGAGGTTTGGTAAATAAGACGTCCCACAGCCTCTACATGTAGAGCTGGAATTCAAACCCAAGCTTCTTGACACTTAAAATAGAATCATACTAATATCTATGTTGGGGATAGGGATTTGGGGGTTAGGATTTGACCTAGATGGAAACGAGATTTTTTTCCCTTTTACATTTAAATTCTATATCTATTTTTAAGCTGTTAGTTTGCAAGGCCACTATATAGTCCATTAAGCCTAGGCTATCAGAATAGTCTAGGCTTATTTCTCTGAATTGTGGTTTAGCAGAAAGAGACTAGACCTGTAAGTGACTATCTTCTATGGTGAAAATCACTACACCATTCAGAAAACTGTTGTTCTTATCTACAAATTGGGGAGATTATATTAACTGATAAGATTAACAGCCAAAGTTTATTCAGCTCTGTTGTATCCTAAGAACTTAATGTATGCATATATGTATTTTTACTTAATTTTTTAATGTGGAGACGACATAAATGAATGAATATGAGTTTGTTTTATCATTTTCCCTTTCAGGACACAATAGATTCCAATTTTATAAGTTCAAACTGCTATTTCTACTTTTATGGACCTGTACGTCTTTCATACTTGTATTCTAACAGTCATTCAAAGTTTAATTCTTTTCTCTCACTTTCATGAAGACTTCACTTTTTTGAGTATTCAGCCCTTATTGATATCTCCTTTGTGAATAAAAGCATATATACAAGAAGCAACATATTAGTGATTAAATACAGGATATATTCATCTTCTTATGTATGTTTGCTTTGTTTCAACAAAGAAATTATCGGCTTGTAAAGGGTGAATACAATATCTTGTTTTTACTTTTAAAAAGTCTCTGTGATGGTTAATTCTACACGTCTACTTGACTGAGCCAAATGATGCCCAGATTAAACATTATTTCTGGGTGAATCTGGATGCATTTGAATTAGTGGACTCAGTAAAGTTTGCTAGCCCCCAAGTGGGTGAACATCAAGCAATCCATTGAGAGCCTGAATAGAAAAAATGTGGAAGAATACAGCTTCCCGCTTTTTTATCCTGTCTCACTGCTTGAGCTGGAACATCTCATCACATCTTCCCCTGCCCTCAGACTGGGATTTACACCACCAGCTCCTCTACTTATCAGGCCTTCAGATTCAGACTGAATTACACTTCCAGCTTCCCAGGGTTTCCAGCTTGCAGCTTTCATAATCATGTGAGCCAATTACTTATAATAAATTTTTGGTAAATATACAAATTATATATAGATGTGTATGTGTGTGTATGTGTGTGTGTGTATATATATATATATATATGTACGTATGTGTGTGAGTGTTTGTGTATATGTATATATTTTATTGGTTCTGTTTCCCAGGAGAACCCCGACTAATATAGTCTCTTATGAAAACTTTTATAATGCTAGGAACAAGTTGAAATATTATGTTTTAAATGTAGGTTCAGAAATTAGGAAGACCAAAATCTGAGTTTTACATCCAGGCTTGGTGATACGCAGCTTTTTTCTGTGTTCCTTGAAAAACATAAATTGAAAACATTTTGGATGAATAAAGATTTATTTTTAATTTGAAGTTGATTTTCTATTTTCTCATTTCACATTTCATATACATAGATTCCACTGGAACATATGAGAATTCAATAGATTCACCAAATTTTCATTCATTTTTGCTTCTGAGTTCAGTAGTTGGCAGAGGATATAATATGAAATAGTAATACAATTAAAAAGTAAAACAAACTCATATCCACAAGAAAAAGAGCAAATCCCTAAAATTACAAGAGAACCTCTCTTTCTGTTTAACATTCCTCCTTTCTTTGACTGATTCATAGTGATTAAAAACAAAGTATAGGAAGAACTTAGCAAATAAGAACATTTCTTATAATCTTTAGTATTAGCTTTCCTGGAATCTTGGATGTTGTGTAAGCAGATATTTATTAAGCATATACAACATTGTTTGTTTGACTGACAAATGATGGCACCAATAAAGTGTCTTTCGACATAGGATTATCAACTTCCTTCTAGCAATTTATATCTTTTAAAAATTTTCTTCACGATATTTCTCTTAGAATACTCTATATATGAATTGATGCCCTAGTGATCAAAAACTCTTTTAAATAACATGTAATTAAAAAAAATTTTTTGGTATAATACCAGGCTTAGAGTCAGTGCTAAGTTATAACATTAGATGAATTGAGTAATTATGAAAAACAAAGAGGATATGTGGGGAAACATCAGGAATCTTTTCATTTTTTCCAAAGTTCATAGCACATAAGAAAGAAATCTCATTGAACATTGTATTTCCATAATCATAGGGGGGGGGGAAGTCTCTAAGGACTGGAATTTGAAAGAGCTATTCTTAAAGAACTCTTCAATTGCATTCTCTTGACAGTCCTCTCAACTTGTTACTAAGCAAGGGCTTGACGCCCGAAGCACCCAGATGCCAACACTATGGCACTGGCTTTTGAGAAAAGAAAAGGCCTTATTTCTCAAGGTTGACCAGTGAAAAGACAGGAGGCAAGGCACTCTCAAATTTGTCTCCCTAATGCAGGGCAGGCCATCTATGGTGATGAAACTTCTGGATGATGAATCTTCCTTGTTGAAGGACCTCTCACTTCCTAAAAGTCTCCAGTGGTTCAACTTCCGGCTTTTGAGTTTGGCAGACTGGAGATTTTTGGTTCCTGTAGTGCTTGAGGTCATCTGGAGGGCAAGGTTCTTCTCTCACACATGCTTAGCTTACATCCTGCAAGAAAACTCATAAAACAACTTGAGATAGGGAAATGAACCAGTTTCAACTCTTTTAAGGCAGTTTCAAACCCAGTAGGAAATTACAGCATACTCTAGCAGAGTACAATGTAGTTAATACACGATGAAAATCCAAGGCAGAAAAATACTTTTTCTTTTTAGCACTTTGAAGGTGAATATCTGCTGTGTTTATTTAGGTCACAGGCCCACAAACTTTAACAGATATGCCAATCTAGCCACTACCTGTTTTTGTAAATAAGGTTTTATTTGGACACAGCCACACCCATTTGTTTACATATTGTCTATGGCTACTTTTGTGTTAAAACAGAAGAGTTGAGTAGCCCATAGAGCTGAAAATACTTATTTGTCTCTTTACAGAAAACATATGTAAACTCTGATTTTGAACATCTTAGTTATTCCTCTCTCAAGTGCCGATATGTGCTTTGTATATAGTAGTTGATTAACAAATATCTCTGATTAATTAATTAAGTCATTATCTTATGTTGAATCTATCTGATTTGGACCACATAGTGGTTTCAAAAATAGGAAAACATAAGATTGAATCTTATACCAAAGTCCTTTTCTACTTTTTCCAAATTCCAAATTTTATCAGAAATTGTGAATTTGGTATTCTGAAACCAAATCATGAATTTAAAAATCCCAGTTTCTAGACTGGCCATGAAGAATGTGATTCTAAAGATAAACCTTGTTTTTTTTCGTTAACGAAACAGCTATTACTTGATTGACATCATCCTGCCAAGTGCTGTTGTGCATATTTATCTGTAACTAATGGCTATTTTAATAAATAAAAAATATTCACATAATTGTAACTGGTCAAATCCTATAGGAATTATAAGCCCTACAAATATATGTACCAGTTCTAATACGGAAAATAGTGTGGGAATAGACTTTAAACCTGGGCTGTGTAATGTAGAGTAAAAGTAGCTCTTCCTGATTAATCAGTTCGCTTCATTTTGTTAGTTTCCTTTTGCTTTGAAAGTGAGTGTGATGATGAAATGGAGTAGTTATTTTGGCCTAGATTTTCAAATATGTCTCTTGACTTGTGTTTTGATCTGTGTTCTAAGGATTCTGCTTTACATTTATTATTTTTTTTCTTATGCACTAATTCAGTTTTATTTGGGAAATTAGTTTTTAAGAAGTATATACGAGAAACCAAAAATATATAATTGAGTTGTCACATCCAGCATATGTTTGAATCTGTATCAAGGCATTTAAGTGAGTTGATTGACTCTGGGTCCATTATTAAGCAAAAAAAAAAAAAAAAAAAGGAGATATTCCTGATTAGCTGTGAGATAGGGGAAAATCATGGGGCTATTCCAGTCATGGTAGATGTATTAGTCTGTTTCTGCTGCTTATAACAAAAAACCTGGAAATAGATAATTAGTAAGAAAAAGAAATTTATTTCTCACAGTTTCTGAAGCTAGGAAGTCCAAAGTCCAGGGAACACATCTGGTGAGGGTCTTCTTTGGTGGTGGCTTTACAGCAATGCAGAGCTCTCACATGGCAGAAAAATAGCAGAGTAGAGAGAGAGAGAGACACTCATGTGATCTCCTTTTAAAACCACACCCCTGACCACCATTATTAATCCATTCACTATGGCATGGTCTTATAATCTAATCACCTCTTTGAGATCCTACATTTCAATTACAATAATAGGATTTCCCATCCTCTTTACATTGTCATAGTGGGGACTAAGTTTTGGGGGGATGTCAACATACAGCAGTAGAGAAGATATTTAGCTTTGTCCCATAATTAGAGCTTTCAGAAGGACCATAATTACATATTACATTACATACTTCTCCAAGCCATTGAGCACGAAGAGATCTTTTTGTGAATTTAGAAATAACTATAATAACATGAATCTTAATGATTGATAGTCACGGGCTAAAATGTAATCATGAACCAATGGCTTTTATTGTATGAAATATTTTACTCACTTGCAAATGTATTACTGGGCCCAAATACTTCTTATAGGCTAAGTGAAAATATAAACAACATGTTCTATGAGAAAATAAACAGAAACAAAACAAAAAAGGAAAACACCAAAGCTTTTTATTGGCTGAGAAGTTCTGCGGTTGCTAGTCACTTGACTTTTATAGTTATTTTTTTAACTTTGTGAGTTTATGTCCACAACCATGAATTAAAAAAATAATTATTTTCTTTTACTTCATTTTCTTGTACATGTAATGTGACTTGAAGATTATGTTGTAAAGAAAAGAAACTGAGTTGAGATACAAATATGCAAGGTACTGCAGTCAAGCTTTCCAAATACAATGATCTAATTTGCTCTGTATTTTTAAATGCATTGCTTATACACAGAACAACAAAAACTGAATACACATAATCTGTAATCCACACCAGTTTCCGATATCAATCTAAAAGCACTAGTCTGTAGAGAGATGTACAGTCTTCAAAAATAAGGCCTTAAAATCTCCTTACTATATTTAATTAAAAATAATCAATGCTGTTTATGCAAATCTTGAACCAATGGCTTTAATGCAAGGTCTATTTCACTATCAGAAAGCACAGCTCCTTTCGTATTGTCTTGGAAGTTTGATTCATAAAGTAGTTCATCATAATATTTATCGAATTTCTCATGTAGGCCATAAAACACCTATCACAGGTCCAGGCTGAAACGGTCTCCTCTATGACTGTTATGTTTCCCCTCCCAGACTGGAGAGACATCTTCAATTGTTTTCAGAACTTAATTTGAAAACCAAATCAAAGCATGTTGCTGATAAACATATTCACTTTCAGATAGACTTAAAATGCTAAAATGCTCTGTGAGAGCAGCATTACGTCTTATCTTCCTACAACACCAAAAATCAATATGATAGAAACTCTGTTAAAAAATTCTCCAGAAATTAAATTATATTGGGGAGGAAGCACTTTTAAAACACATCAAAAAGGTTTGGACAACTCTGGCCACAACTCTCGAGCTGGTATTTATTTTATAAGCATGAAAGCCTTGATACTCAGTTACATCCATTAAAACAAAAGAAGAACCCTGTTCAGGAAAATGCTCTCTCTTCATTGAACATCTTTCAGTTTGATTCTCTTACAGCTATTTCAGTGAACACACACAAGGGCATTACTCCCCCTATTTAAACGGGTATTTTTCATGGATGAAAACTGTAAAATCAGGTAGGTATAAGAATGCCTATGTAAACTTTGTAGTAAATTATATTTTCACTTAACCTGAATTGTCTTCGTATGAATTCAGTTGACAAATTTTATATTTCAGCCAACTTTTATAATTGTGGAAACAGTTTGAAGAATATTATGAACAAATAAAGGAGAAAGCAATCATAGTATGCAAAATATAATTCATAAATATCTGAATATCCTTATTTTAAGATGAAAAGATTGTAAGAACCTAATATAATTATGTAAGATTCATGATTTTTAAATGAAAAAGAGTGATTTTCTTAAAACACAATAATACCAGTAACAATGTAAAGGGGTATTTATTGGGAGTTGGGAGAAGGAAGTATCAGACTGGTTTCCTGCCCTTGAAGAAACTAAAAATATTTTAATTTTAAAATAATTTTTTTGCAATGGAAACTTTAACAGAATCAAGCCTTAAAGATTTCCAACTTTGACGTTTAGTAGGAATTACTATTCTAACAATTCAGGGAACAACAAGGGAAAGTTATGAAAGAAAGTAATTTGTCTCAAAAGGATATTGTCCCTATCTTTAGGCTATAACAGTTGGATTTTTAGGGGGCAAAGCCTGTGTATTATAACTTTCAGATATAATGTTTTTACCACTCCCTTATTACTACTAATAATAAACAATGATAATATAAAGCACATGTATGGATGTGTACTTAAATCAATGTGCACCTTACATGAAGTAAAGTTATGTAAGAGCTGCCCTCATTTTCAAGTGTCTTAAGGAACAGCCTTTTGTTATCTGAGCTCTGGCCCTCATATTTCAATCTATCATGTTGCTCACCTCCACATGACTAAAAACGATGAGCAGCAACAGATATTGAACTTTCTGTAACATTTGTTAATATAAACCAAGATCATGAATGAAAGCAATAACTACAGCAGTGTCACTAATGAGGAAATATTTTTAAATGTTATGGATTTAATAGCATGCAGACCTTGGCTGACACAATTTAAAATGACTGATAAAATTTAAAGACTAATAATTTACATTTATGATCAATAAATTATCAGTAGTTGTGTCATATAGTATAGTCATTAATATAATTTAAAAAATTTGGTCCTAACACAACATGGTTAACACTTTACATCTAAAACTACTTTTTTATTTGGAATAGTTACCCTATATTCACAATGTATGTGAATATATGTTTCCATTTTTGTTCAAAAAGCCCTATCAGTATGTATATATTAATTTATTTCATTATAGTTCATTATGTTAATATACACGAGTATAGATGTATACCCCTGTACATTATCTCTACAGTGAGAAAATAATACTTATCTGTCAAATGCTTATTATGCAAAGGACTTAATATAATCTTCATATATATTCTTGCCCTAAACTTTCTGAGGTAGGTTCTATTATTGTTGTTGTTGCTATTGTTATTATTATTACTGTTATTAATATTTTGTAGAAGATAAAACTGAAGTTGAGGAAATAAGGTAACTTGCCCAAATGCTGTGGTTTGAATGTCTCCCCAACCTGATGTTGAAACTTAGCCCCCAACATGTGGTGGAAGGTGGGGCCTTTAAGAAGTTATTGGATCATGAGGACTGCGCCCTTGTGAGAGTGGCGGGGTGACTGTGCCCTTATGGTTGCCATGGGTGTGGTTCTGATGGCTTTATAAGGAGAGAAAGTGAGAAGGTTAGCTCCCTGGCTCATGCTATTCTTGCCATGTGATGCCCTGGTCACCACAGAACTCTGCAGGGACTTCCTACCAAGAAGAAAGCCTCCACCAGATGCACCCCCTGGATTGTGGACTTCCCAGCCTCCAAAACTGTAAGAAATAAATTTTGTTTCTTTATAAAGTACGTAGTTTCAGGTATTCTGTTATAAGCTATAGAAAACGGACTAATGAACTATGATTTCATCACTAGCAATCAATCAGATTCCAGATCTGTATTCCATACCATTAGAGTACTTTGTCTTCCCTCTGTCTTTAACTATCTACTACCCTTTCACTAAAATCAGACCTACAGTCTCCATGGCTGAGCCCTGGAGTTCTGAAAACATAGTAAGAATGAGCAAAAGAAAAATCGAAACAAAACAAAAAAAACCCTTTTATTTAAACTTCCCAATATTGTTCAGTCTCTGGTGGAAGAGGGCAGATGTTCTTTACATAGAGAAAAATCTCAGAATAAGCACTGAAGTTGTCGGTGTAAAGCATAAGTTCTGGGGGAAAACTATAAAATTATCATCGATCTGAATACAAATACAAATGTTGTGCTTTGAAAAAGTAAACTGACCCAAGTATGATTGAGCTAGAAACATATTTCTCAAACTTAGGTGCCATTTACTTAGGGAGTTGGGGTGAAGCATAAGCAGAAGTAGTGGGGTTTGAAGAAATGGTTTTTCTCCCAGTTGTAAAGTATTGCTTGTTCTTGCACGGCTTGTGTGTGAGGGAACAAGTTCACACACCAATGCAAGTAGAAAAGGAGAATTTTATGGGAAGGAGAAGCATATCAATAGAATGAAAGAATGAACGCCAACACTTCATGATTCATAGGTGATAAAACATCAGTTGCACAAATGGTTTATATATTAAATAATCCTTGCTCAGATCTACAGTCATTCAGGATGGTCACAGCTTTCTGAGGATGCAGGAGTGCTGCATATGTGACTAAACATTGTGATTTTGTGATGCTCCTGTGGTTTGAAAGTGCTTCAAAACACATCACTGAAATCAGATTCTTTGATGTTGGAAACAACGCAGCTAACCTCTCTCTTTACTCCTATAGTGTTCTGTGCATTGATGGGAACAGCCAAATAATCTCTAAATTTCTTTTGGTCCTAATATTGTACAATTCTAACTCATTTGTTCCCTGTGAATGAGGTTATGACTATTCACCCTCCATTCCCCATTTTTCTGCCCCCACTCTCCAGGCGACTCTGTGTTTCTCTTTCCCCTATCACTGCTTCAAAATTAACCTCATTTTTCTTTGATTTTTTTTTTGTAAATTGTTTTTTATACTAGAATTGCACCATGGCTGTCATATTGCTTACATTGTTTTACATATTTACAAGTACATTGTATTTATTATATTATGGTAACCTGATTCTTTCTAGTTGAGCTGCCTGAGGGGCAGAGACTTTTGTGCATCTAATCCAAGAAAGAGTAGGGAATTCTCATGAGCTCAGCACAGTACACAGATACTAATATTAAGACATACAAACAAACCTGAAAAGATGGGTTTTCCAGAATCAAATAAAGTGTCAGTGTGCAAAATAGAAAAATAGAATCAACAGAATGAGATTTAAAACAGAACCAATCAACAGAGATAATGAAAGCAGAATCTGACTAAAATACCAAATGGGAAATTATCCTATCTTTAAAATTTTTGTCAGCTCTGCCTGTTCTAAAATAAAAGCTTGGAACAATGTATGATAAATGCATATATAATAGAATAGAATAATATATAAATACACATACATATATATTCTATGCTATTATATTATTAATATTAGTTAATATACTAATAATTAATATATCAATACTGTCAATAATATCAATATTAATATTACTGTATATATATATGCATATAATCTATTCAAGCTAATAAAAGTAGATACATACTAATTTTTTAAAATACTACAAAAATTGTGCAGAGAAGGCCTTTGGAAGACATTGATAGAGCTATTAGTTAATAAGTTTATAAAATTCTGAATAATGGCTTCTTCTGAAGCAAGGTAGCCACAATAAAAGAAGAATAAAAACGAGTGTTTAATATAGTAACATTCTGGCCAATAAGTCCCATTATGTCACACAATTCAGAAAATTAAGCCGAGTAAAAGTCATGCAGTAATAGGAACAGTAAATACATTTCAGTTAATGAATAATCTTTAAGTCAAAATAGAATGCCACCCGAGGTTAGTTACAGCAGGCCAAATTTTTTGTTTGTTTGTTTGTTTAATTTACCAAGATCTTAACATGACTTCATCTCTTCCACATACTGCTGCTAGCTTTTAGGCCTTTTGTTTATCCTGGTTATTGTTGGGGCTCGTATCAACTGTTTTAAGCTTTATCCAGCTGAATGGAGCATTAGTGGACTACACCTTAAATTCTATTTTCTTGAACTAATTAATATCCAAGGAACAATTTAGAAACTGAGAACATGTGGTTTAATTCAGTCAAGTCATATTTAGAAAACCATTGGAGATTGGCACCTTGTTTGGACACTACAGGAAGAATGTAATTCAAATTCAAAGTGCGCTATGAAATCTTATGTGGAAACCTTTCACTTTGTAAAAAATCTTACATTGCATGTGAGGCTAATCTTTCTACCAGTGTACGTGGTGAAATCCAAAAGAATTTTCCCATATCTGATTTAGTTACTGGATCTTCCACCACTCCTTCACTAGTGGCTATTTCTTTTCTTTCCTTTTCTTTTTTTTAAGAACAGGGACATGTTAAGAAATATCTCCATGCTAAATATTTAAACAAATGCCTTTAAATTCCGAGTTCCTCCTGACTATAGTTGTATTCCCTTCTGCCTGTCTCTGCTAACCATTTTAAAAGATTTTCGCAGATACACTTTACACTTTACTTCCTATCTACCTCCCAGTGCTTCACAATTTGTGTGTGTGTGTGTGTGTGTGTGTGTGTGTGTGTGTGTGTGTGTGTGTGTGTGTGTGTGTGTGTGTGTGTGTGATGGCACACATGGAAGATGATGAATGGGTAAAGCTGTCAATGGCTATGGGGGCTGTCCTAGAGGATTTGGCTGCCCTAGGCCCCTCCTGGTTATTTCAAAGGGCTGAGTGGACTGATATCATGGTGTACCTCTAACCCACCAGGGCACGCATCTGTGCTGACATACAGTCACTGGAAGCTCTATCCTATTCAGCTCTTAGCAACCTGCATCACACACTGGCCTTGTTTCCATTCAAGGTCGCTTAAGATTTCTTTGCTATTCAACATAATATATACCTTTGTTGTCCTTATTTTATGTAAAATAAGCATTTTAATTTAAAGCAATATTTAACACTATTGGCCACTTCTTCCTGCAGTCTTGTGTCCCTTTCTTTCTGCAATCCCACTTTTTACTTTCATTTCTGCCTTGTATTGGACACATTTTGTGCACCACCTTACATTGTCTTGGCAGGCTGTTGCTCCAGCAGTTGCTGTCATAATCAGCTGCAGCCTCATGCTGTGTGTTCCAGAAGGTCATATGATACTAGAAGCACTTATGATGGGAAAAAATTCTGTATGCATCTTTTGTAAGCCACAAAAGGAGAGTTCTAGTACAGATCTTTAGGTTCTGAAGCAGGGCCTGCCCTCCATTGTAGAGAACTGCTCACATGTTGAAAAGCGTCCCTGGGTATGCCACTGGGATTGGTAAAGACTGAGTGCCTCACCATGGAAAACTAAGTGACGATGAGATCAGAGACACCGTCATGGGCTAGATATTATCTGATCCAACAACTCATAAATTAGGGCTACAGTGATAACAATCTGTCATATGATGGAGATGATTCATTTGGGAAAGGGCCTGAGCAAACCTGGGGTACACATGTAAGTTTCAGGAGCACGTGGCCCAGGTTCCTATGGCAGCTACTACAGTTTTACTGATTCCTCTTTCTCAACTTGCACCTGTGGCTTCATGGTAGAGGTCCCTGTGACCAATTACTAGAGGAGGATAAACATGGGTCTGATTCACAGATGGGTCATCCCTGATATGTTGGCCCTGTTACCACATTATAACCCTACTCAAAGGTGAACCTGAAGGACAGTGGTGAAGGGAAATCCTCCCAGTGGGCCAGGCTGCAAGCTGTGAGGTTGATCATTCATTCACCTTACATAGAGGTAGACATGGCCTGAGGTACAGACATCCAATGTGGCTTAGCTGGTTGATCCAGGGATATGAGGGAGTAATACTGGAAGACTGGGAACGTGGAAGTATGGGAAAAGGCATGTGGATGGATAATTGGGCATGGGCCCAAAGTGTGGGAATGTTTACATTTTGTGTTGATGTCTGTTAGAAACTATCCTCCACAGAGGACCATTTAACTATCAGGTAGACAGGTAGACTTGTCCTGTGAATGTCAGCCTGCCTCTGTCCTTTGAGACCCAGTGCTTGTGCAATGGGTCCATGGGCAGTGTGGCCGTGTGTGCTGTTTATCTATTGCCTCTCAGCTCCAGCTCCAAATTCACTCTTTTTGCTCCTTCGAGAAAATAGATATGGTCCCTTTAAATATTTTCCCTTGCCAAATGTCACAATGTTGATTTTGTTAGTGGTGGGGATGGGAGAGCTATTACAGGACGAAACAGGGTTCCTTCTTGGTTCCATGTTCTTGCTCGGAAGACTCCCATAGCTTGCTGGCTTCTCCAGCTCTGGCCCCAGCTACACAGGGCTGTCAGCTGCCAAAAGCTTTCCCTCCCTCTGGTGGTTTTGTAGCCCAGTGCCTATGGGGTACATTTCTCCATGAACAACTTTCCCCAGAACCCTAGAGAGCAGATTTCTACCAAGTTCCAGAGGGCAGATTTCCACCATGTTCTGCTAGTGTGATACTACAGTGACTTTACTGCCATCCAGTGAGCCACAGGCATGTCCTCCCCAACAAGGTCTTGATCTCAGCCCTGGGGTTGGGAAGCCTCTTCTTGGATTCTTATCTCAGCCTTAGGGGTAGTGGCTATTCCTTGTATCTGCTATTTCTGTATTCTCTAGGGTTCTTTTTATTTCTTGCTAGCCAATCCTTTATCACTCCCATACCCACTTATAATTCTTCCTATTAAACATTTTCTATTCAAATTACAGCGTGGTTTTTCTTTGCTGATTGAACTCAGGCTAATACACCATGGCAGCAGGGAAAGAAGACAGGTATGGGCCCAACTGAATGGGTTCCTTCCCTAACGTCAATCAATGCTATGGGCATGGCTGAATGCCTAACTTAAAGCAGCAAAATCCAAATCTGAGATCTTATTCTGGCTTCATCCTTTGAGAAGCCTAGCCAGCCACGTGGTGGCAAGTTACCTGCCATCAGACCCAGAAGAGGACACACCTCTCAGCTCATGCCCAGTGGTAACTAAATGAGCAATTGCAGCCATCACAGTGCAACAGAGTTAAACAGCTGTGAGCTCCATCTCCTCATGGGTGAAGTCAGCCCATCAGCAAGCAAGCAAAATAAACCCACTTAAGCACAGATTGAGGATGAGAGCAATCTAGAATTGATGGTAGAAGAATGATACGATGAATATCAATGAAGGCAGGATGGCATTAGCTGGGACTATCATTTGTTCCACTTACCCTTGTATATTGAGTACTTTTTTTAGAGACTGCAGACAGCTGCTAAATCGAAGTATGTATGATAAACTGTATTTAATATGTGGTGTGAACAAGGAATAGACCACATACAACCTTTCTGTGGCCCATATCTTATCTTCTTAGCCCCCCTTTTTACTCCAGCTATTACTGTGACACCCAGTTGCACACACTGCTAAACTGACAGCATCTCCTCATATCTCTTTCTATTTCTATCCCAGAGCTTCCCTCCCATCATCACATGAGATAACTGTGGGAACCCTTTCAGTCATTCTGACACAAGCATAAATCTGGAAGTGCAAGGGGGTTAACAACCAAGGGGCACACCTTGGCCACTGAGGACTGAGCCTATGGGTAAATGCTTTTCCCTTCAGTCCCAAGGCATGGATAATTTTGAGGTGCATTCTGCATGGCTTCTTAGAGGTCCATAGCAGGACTGAGTCCCAGTTGCCCATAATGGCGGTCAGCTCATCAAGACACCTTGGATTGGCTTTCTCTCCTTCCTTGTCCTACTCTTCCCAGTCCTCCATCCCCAATCTTTGGAATTACTTACCCAAATAAAGTACCTGCACTGAGGCATCATCTTAGGCTCTGGTTTTAGGAAAAGCTAGGATAAGATGGATCTCTCTTGTCTTTTTTTCTCAGCTTCCTGAATGTGTCCCTCTTCTCTTGGCTATCCCTCTCGTGTTGATAAGCCACAGGCTTCCAACCTTGACCAACTTCTTCTTCTCCATTCATGGTCCTGCTTCATCTCATATGCTCTTATGCTTTAACCATGATCTAATCGCCAAGAATTCCCAGTCTATTCCTCCCATCCACTTCACTTTCTGACCTGTGTGACTACATCGCAAACTTCATTAGACTTTTCTATGTCCGTGTTCTAATATAGGTTAAATGTGGCATTAAAAGGGAAACTGAACTCCTATTTGCCAGCGCTGTCCCTCAACTCTTCCTCTTCTGTTTACTGCTTAGTGAATGGCGCCATCATGGTCTGAGTTGCACAAGTTAGAAAGGTGTAAGTGAATCTTAATAGCTCCCTTTCTACGACCCCCACAGGCAAACAATAAGCAAGACGTGCTTGTTGTTCATTATTGTTACCTTCTTAGTGGCCTCAGGTTTCTCTCTACCTTCCATGGCTGTAGCCCTAGGTTTATTACCATCGTTCATCATCTCTCAATTTCTGTGCTGATCATTACAAAAGGAAGTCGTAAGAATGAATTGGGTCAGTGAATACAACAGAGGAAGCACAGGATAACTAATCATCTGTTGGCCGCTTCCCTGTGTCACAATATGGATCTGGCACATACTAAACGCTCAGTAATCATTTGTTGAAGAATTAAATACATGCTTGACTCTTGAAGCAGATGTTGTAGTCAATAAGTGATTGCAATTTAAATGTGTGAGAAAAAGAGAAAGAAAGGATTTTATTAAAGTACTTTAGGATAGTCTTTTGTTTGTCTTCAAAATGCTGTCCTAGAATTAACCTGAAAATATAAAGAAATTTTGTTAAAAATTTACTGCTAATGTGGTGTTTAGTATCTTTTTGTTTTAAATGTTGGCGAACTGAGCCTGAAGAGTCTTTCATGCCCATGAGAACATTGGAATGCAGTTTGCTAATATTTATAAAGGCATGGCATGTATCTCTCATAGATGCAAAATACCCAGAGATTTCTGGGAATGGTAGGTACAAACAAAATGTTTTAGTATACCTTTTGGGGAAGCAGTATGTCAGAGAACAGAGGGAGAATACAGAATTGAGGGAGGAAAAAAGTATGAAAAGTATGACTCACCACTCTCTCCAGACCTCACCGAAGTTTGACCCCTATTGTAACAGCTAAGTTAAGAGAGTGGGAAATCAGACTGTGGCAGTGGTGAAAGCTGATTCTGAGAGGTGATTGGACCGTGATGACCATGCTCTCATGAATGGATTAAGCCATTCATGGAGTAATGGGTTAATGGCTTAGAGTTGTCACAGGAGGGGCACTGATGGCTTTATAAGGACAGCAAGGTGAGCACATGGGAGAGTTCTTGCTCATGCCCTCCTCGACATGTTGCCATGGGACCCTGTATGGAATTGATCCAGGAGAGGCCCCTCACCAGATGTGCCCCCTGCGTGGTGGACTTCCCAGCACCCAAAACTGTAAGAAATAAACTTCATTTCTTTATGAATTATTCAGTTTCAGGTATTCAGTTATAAGCAACAGAAAATGAACTAATACATTTCCCAATTTTCTCATCTGTTTGTTCTCTAAATTTTATGCATATTTTA
Organism: Cynocephalus volans; assembly: GCF_027409185.1. Lineage (NCBI taxonomy): Eukaryota > Metazoa > Chordata > Mammalia > Dermoptera > Cynocephalidae > Cynocephalus > Cynocephalus volans. Next base: position 37,337,709 of record NC_084466.1, on the reverse strand, counting down.
TATACCTCCTTAAATACCTTGGTACAATGTAGGAAGAGGGCCACTTTTCCACCTTATTTAAAAAAAATTAATTATGGTAGAGAATTACACATCATGTGGAAAACAATAAGCAATTTATGGGCATGAGTCTAATAGAAATAATTTTCTGTTAAGAAACCTTTAGTTCATCTATCATTAATTTAGTAAGACAAGAATTATAGTTACACAGATATTGAATTGTTCTCAAGTAACCCTGGATCTAGTTGAAATTACCCATTTTCTAAGTGTGAATATACCTATTTGTAACAGTTTATAGCCTTACAAGTCGGTCGTTTTTGTTGAAATTCTTGTTGGCATCTTTACTGACATACAGAAAGGCAGATTCTAATATAGTAGTAGGAGATTTTCTAAAGAGTTGTGTGACTTCAACATAACAATGCAGTACAATTATTTCTAAAAGTATTAATGGTATTTTTTTTACTATCATAGTTCAAAATGAAACTCCTTCCTGCAAGTATTGTGTTATTTATCTAAAATTTCCTGGATCAACTGAAATAGAGTTATTGAGACTATCATATTAAACTCTTTATTTTTGTTCTGGATAGAAGCCAAACAACAGTAATTGCTTCTATGCATTGCCTAGAAGCAGGTGACTCTGCCATCTGGACATATGTCCTCCACCTCACTGAGCAGGCCTTCTGATAAAATGTTGTATTCCTGGCCTCCAGGCAAAGAATAGTTGGGAGGGGAGAGGTAAGCAGCCTTCTAGGTTCCGGTAATAACTTTCCTTTCCCTTTGGGATTTAGAGCCCACTTGGATTTTGTGAAGATTTTTCAAGAAAAGGCCCAGGATATGGGAATTGAAATGTGGTTGTTGTCCCAGACATTCAAGCTTTGCTTGCTAGTCATTGTTTCAGGATACTCAAGATTCTATTTTCTGCTTGTAATCCAGAGAGTTTTCATAGTTATAGCTTCATAAAAGATTGTTGGGAAGCTTGATAAGTCTACCAGTGCGGATCATGAATGGAAAGCTGTGTTGTTTGTCTGTGGGCTCCTGTTTCGATCAAGTCTAACTCAGTAGTTGCAGCAAATAAACTAGAGTGAGAAACCTTAAAGTTGCCCTGGAAACAAGCTGTCCATCTTCTCTTTCTATGTTTGGCTTAATGGCCATATCCTAAAAATTCCTGTCCTTTCTCTCCTCAGATCAAAGAACATTACAATCTTGGTCTTGTCTCTCTCTGTGACTTATATGCTTCTTTCCTTATGTGTTATTTTTTAATCCAATTGGTTGGAATCACCCAAAATTCACTACCAGGGCAATCACTGGTTGCCTTGTAGCCATTACTTGACAAGGCTGTAATTAGTTGGGCCATTTTACACCTGCTTTCCCAGCTGGGCACTGCATTTTGCTTTACAATGATTTGTATCAGAATTGAAAGGGCACTGCTTCAAGAGTGAGCTCACAGTTCCCAGTGACAATGTAAAATTGTACAGATTTCACATTGTAGAGAACTTACAGCAAGGAGAATTCATTCATTCATTCTTTTTTTTTTTCAAGTGAATATTTCTTCTACCTTTAACTCTTCTGATAATTTTCAGTGAATAGCTTCTAAGAGAGAAAACAAAATTATACTCTCCCCTGTTGGTGGTAGCTTCTTATTTAATATTTCAGTTGGCTTTTAGAGACATGTATCAGTTGGGGCTAGTTTTCATAGTAATCGTAGTCTCATGTGAACCTTGAACCTATGGAAATATGCCTTTCAAATAATTCAGAGAATATATTTGATAATGACACTTGCATACGTTTTCATGCTAAATTAAACCCTTTAAATGGAGAATACATGGAATTTTAAAATTTAATGCCGGATGTTTCCATTATTGCTCATGAAGTACTGGCCATGAAGGAATGTGGTCCAGGTAAATGAATTAAGTCCCTTCCTAAAGACCCTTGCTACCAATGCAGAGTGCTTCCAGTTCCCACTCTGAAATCTGCTTTATTGCAAGCATTGCTTCTTTTTCTAATAATGTTTGTTGTAGGCTGATTCCGTGAGATTATTTGATGGCAAATTGATATTTGCCTGTAAGTGATCCAGAAGAATCTTAGAAATGAGAGTCAGCTCCAGTGAGTATGCTATAAAGCCATTGGTGCTGTGATTGCCAACCCAGTGGGTCATCCCTTGAGCCAGTAATGGGTGCTTATTTTAAATGACCATCATGTAGCAATTAGTTACTCCTCTTCAATTAATTTCTTTAACAAAAACACCATTAGTGGACCTCTGTGGAGTGTTAATCCAAGAGCCTAATGACAGACTTAATAATGTCAAAAAGCTCCTCTCCCTTTGTTTCTATTTAGAAGATAAAAACATACATTTGCCCTACCTTGCTCTTTTAGAGAATTAAGATGCAAACATCTTGTCCACAATTTGTAATGTTTCCGCTTTGGAACTCCATCTGAAAAGAGGTCAGATCTCTATCTTTGTCTTCCTGTCTCTCACTTTCTCTCTCTAGCTCTCTCTTTCTCTACTTCATCAGGAATGAAAAATATTTTCATCACTTTTACAATGATACCAATTATTTCCTAATAAGCAACAAGTCCTTCTTTTTTCTTTTTTATTTTTCTTTGGCCTCATACTCCTCTCTTTCTACTCACGGCTGCCAGTGTGGTTTAGACCGCAGCACGTCGAGCCAGACTTTCTGTAAAATTGTCCTCCAGCTCGTCTCCCTCCATCCAGACGATCTGCTCCTCCTGCCACTCCACTTCATCTTTTTATTTCCTGCTGAAAACCCTGTGGTGGCGGTTCTGTATCTACTAACTCCTTACCCTGGCATTCAAAGACCTCTACAATCTATCCCTAAATTTCATTTTCTTTCCTATTTCCATTCTCTACTCGAGGAATATTAGCTTTACAGATTCTTTCAAATGCATTTTGATCATTCTCTTTCCCACAGCTTGAATATCTCTTTTCTGCCTTTGTACCAATTGTTCAACTCCTGTCATCTTTCCACTCCCCACAATTAATTCTTTTTTTAAAACCATTTTTTTGTCTATGTCAAGTTTTAATAATCTCCCGTCTCTAAATAGTAACATTTAACCTGTAAAACCTATTGTGTGTGTGTATTTACCCATGCATTACCTAAAAATAACTCTTGTATTTTTGTCTTATTTACTTAATTTCAGTTATTCACCTTTTCATCCATGTAAAAGTTGACTCGTCACTGATTAGATCGCAAATCTCTAAAAGCAGGAATATCACTTTAAATTTTATGTTCATACACACCTGATAGGTAACAAGCCTGAAATCAAGGCTCAATAAGTATATACTGTATGTAGTTTCTCTTGAGTTCTGGAATTTGATGTTTATTGTAATTCCAGGTAAAGAGCCTTTGTAAGGCTATTAGATAATTATAAAAGGCTTTTCTTTTCTGTGAAGCTCTTGGTATAAAAATGAATAAATTCATTCATTCTAACAGTATTTGGGAAGAAATGTCTTATATATCCTTCTTAGAAAATCTTTTACAACAATGACTTATTAAAATGAATATTGTTCCAAATTTTAATAGAAACATGAAATTCTAAATAATTTGGACTCTTTCTTGCCCAATTCAGGTTGCCATAGTTATCATCTTTGAAGGTAACTATGATTACAATTCCTATGGCCACCTTTTAATGCTATATACCATGTAGGTAGCCTACTTTGGAGTTACTTTTAGAAAACACTTACTTTGATATATTTTTTATTTTTTAATACTTGTCCAGTTCTTTTTTTATCACACAAATGCTGAGTAAGGGCAGCTAAATGGATGCCTAGTTACTCATGTTATTTGTTTATGGAAAAAATATCATTAAAACAAAAACTAAAAAGCTCGATCCATTCTACCTATAATCTACTATGTATAACCTATTTTCTCTAAGTCCTAGATGATATTATGACTTGTGATAGTTTTTGTTTTTAGCTGGAAAGAGCCACATAAGTCCAACAGTTTTCTACACTGCCTCCTAGATTATTCTTCATTTTATACTGGCAGTTTTTATACATAAAGTCTTCTCCTGTCTGTTAGGATTCCATTTTCCAGTCTTCCTAAGGCCTTTCCTTAAAAGCAACCTCCCTCTGCTACGTATATTTGCTAGTCACGTACAATACTTTCTAATGCCTTAAGAATCAGGGTTGGGTCTTATTAAGTCATGCATCCACCTCAGGCCTAATGCTGAGAGTAGGTATTAGACAAAAATGTGACTTATCACTTAACTGATTGCTATGGTCTAAATGTTTGTATTCTCCAAAACTCATGTGAGTCTTAATTCCCCAATGTGACAGTGTTGAGAGGTGGGGCCTTTGGGAGGTGATTGGATTGTGAATGCTATGTCATGGATTCATAGATTAATGGATTAATGGGTCAATCAATGAATGGGTAATCATGGGAGGAGCACTAGTGGCTTTGTGAAGAGAGCAAGTGAGCGTGCTAAAGTACACTCAGCCCCCCTCACCAGGCGAAGCCCTGCACAGCCTCAGGACTCTGCAGAGTCCCCACCAAGAAGGCCCTCACCACTTGTGCTCCCTGGACCTTGAACTTCCCAGCCTGCAAAACTGTAAGAAATAAGTTTCTTTTCTTCATATATTACTCAGTTTCAGGTATTCTGTTATAAGTGACAGTAAATGGACTAATACACTGATTAATTATAATAGCTAACATTTATTGTGCACTTAATATGCTACCGGCACAATTCTAACCCAGTTAACCCTCAGAAAACTCAATAAGTGATATACTTTTATTTACCCTATTTTTGTGATGAGGAAACTGAGGAACAGAGAGGTTAAGAGATTTACCCAAGGTCATGTAGCAAATATGGTATGGATGCCAGCTTGGTCTGCCAGTTGCTGTAGTTTCCTTTGTACTAAAGCTGTGCTGCATCTTCTAAAATTATTCTTTCTTAAAGTATTTTTTTCTGTTGTTCCATTTATACTTCTATTTCAGCTAGAGTATTCTACTGTCTTTTATGCTTTGCTTTTGTTAATTGAGCAAAATGTCTAATCTGAGAGCGGTGTTGCATTAAATATGACTTTCTAACTACACTGTGGCATTTTGTTTGGGGGATGTGGTTTCACCATTTCATCTATGACTGGCAGGCGATGAGGAGACTAGTCAGACCACATATCCAGTAATCTTGGATTGTTCTAATGATCTATATCATATTGCTTCAACTTCTAATTTATTAGGCAGGAGTTGGAAAACTGAATTCAGTGGAGCACAATGTTCTGGGGGAGATAAAAGTTCTGTGCCACTTATAGAAGATTGTGTGTCCTTCTGTAATACTGAGGCTGAAATACTAAAACTATTCCTTCTAGAATCTTTTTCAGTTAGCATTCTTGATATAATTTAAATTCTATCAATCAGATATATTTCTGTGAGACTTGACTATAGGAATGAATTAGTTTGGGAAAGAGGCAGGGTCAGAGATATCGATTATGTTTATGCAGATTATGACAACAGTAAGGACCAATTTCCCAATCTCTTTGGCAGCTTTCTGACTCTACACCTTCCTAATCAAGGCAAAATGTCTATGGTAGCTCATTTTGTCAGTGTTCTCCAGGAAGTTCAATCTAAAGTCTATCCCTTCAGCCCTCCTAACAATTATTTTGCTGTTTAATACACTAGCATAAATCCCTTCTGCTTAAACTTGGTAGAGTAAATTCTGTTTTCTGCAAGTGAATCTAACTGATGCAACTATATCTGATGGATACACTCTCTATGTTTGAATTGTTAAATATTAAGCAAAGTTTTATAGGTGTATCTTAGAGGGGGAAGTAACCAATCTTTGCTTTAGAATAAAATGTTTAGGGCATTGGTTGTTTATTCCTGTTGGTAATCCTTTTGTTACTCTCATAAAAAATAAAATCTCTAAAATAATGTGAATAATTAAGCATTTAGATTTATTATTTACTCCATATTTATTGAGTGTCTACACTGCTCCAGCAACAGGTCCAGGTAAGAGACACTGCAGTGAGAAAAACAGATAAAATCTCTGTTCATATATTAACTTATAGTCTTCCCCATCAGCTTACAGATTAAATCAATTTCTCATGTTCATTCACAATTAGGTTTCCAAGTCAGTTAAAAGTATTTCAAAAGCTTGAGAGATATTGATGATACCTCACAATGAAGAGAGCTCAGTTTTGGCATTTACATTACTAACTTAAAGGGTGGCCTGCTTACTAATCCATAAAGTGGGGATTTATATTTATCTCTCTTGATGTGGATGGCAAAAAATAGCTTATTAGGGTGATAGTTTTGAATCACTTATATGTGAATAAATCAATTTTTAAAAATCTATTTGGCTACAGTGATGGGAATTATAGTCATTTGTAACTCTCAGTACTAGTAATAATATGGAGAACCTGATGAGAAGTAATAAAAGCTTTTTTCAACAGTTTGCATTAAAATGAAGCTCAGATTGTTATTATAGAACATATATACCACTTAAATCATCCCAAGTGCAGGAAAGCCCTATAAAAATGGTCTATTAATTTATCTACAAGTATGGTCATATTCAAAAAGAATATAAGGCAACTTTTTCATACTCTGTTAAATTAATTCCAGTTTCAAAAGCAGTAATTACAAAATGAACTATGCATGCAATTTTGTGTGTAGATATATTCAGAATATTTTCAACTACAAAATGATTGACTTATTATGTATTAGGATGTTTTTCTATGGAAATTGTCAAGCTTTATAAAGTGTTTCAACTATAGCTCAGTATATGCATATCTAAGTACCACAAATAGAATATATATATTACGTTTATTTTTGAAAAGCAGAAATAGGGAATAATGACTCTAGCTCATTCATAGGTGATGATTGCTAATGGGGTGAAGAAGAGTTAACCTAAAATTTAAGATCTTCATAGTAAAGGTGAAGATTTTTGCAGCTGTCAGTAAAGTTGCATATGTGTGCCTATGTGCATCTATATGTGTATTTTTTCCAGGATGGAGCCAGGGTAGGAAAAAACTGAAGGAATTTACAAAATTGTCAACACAGGTGTAGAAGGGACTAGATGATGTTAGTGTGAAGAACATGACAAGATGCCAGTGCAGATCAATAGAGACAAAATCTCAGAACAAAAGCATTTTTTTTTTCCTGGAACCTCTATTGCAAATGTTAAGGCAAAGATAATTTAATGAGTTATTTAGCCTTGGCATGTAACTTGTATTTGTAATGAATTCTGAATGGTTGAGAATTTTTCAGAATGGTGTGTCTTATTTCTTTAGAAACCAGGAGAATATAATGTAAAATATCAGAAGCTCAAAATAAAGACAAGGATTAAGATGTGTGTTTTTAAACTTCAATAAAGTGTTTGTGTATTAACTTAGGAAGATTGTTGAGGGAGTTAAATAGTCTGCATTAAAAAACATGTTCTCACTTGTAACTAGATGCTAAGGAAGAAAGAAAGAAGGGAAGACAGAAAGATGAAAAAGAGGAAGGAAGGAAGGAAGGAAGGAAGGAAGGAGGGAGGGAGGGAGGGAGGGAGGGAGGGAGGGAGGGAGGGAGAGAGAGAGAGAGAGAGAGAGAGAGAGAGAGAGAGAGAAGAAAGAAAGAAAGAAAGAAAGAAAGAAAGAAAGAAAGAAAGAAAGAAAGAAAGAAAGAAAGAAAGAAAGAAAGAAAGAAAGAAAGAAAGAAAGAAAGAAAGGACCACAACAATACACTGAACTTTCAGAAGGAGGGAACAAACCTAAGGATACTAGAGATGGGGGGAGGGAGGGAGGGGTTTGGGGGAGTAATAGGTCGGGTAAAGGCCATAAAGAAAAATTACGATTTGTAATAATGAATATACTAATAATAAAAAATTAAAATTAAAAAAACATTAAAAAGAAGTACAGCATCTGGGATTTAGTAGATATTTTATACATCTTAGCAATTATAACTACAATTATAAGAAGCGTAAACATAATTCTGTCTTGCTATCTGGGTTAGTGTCTAAGTACCCTTGGGGAAAGACGAGCTGCCCTAAGGGCAGGTTTGTGCCTCTATTCCATCACAGTTCTTGTCTCACTGTATTGAGTCTGATTTCTTATTTAGTATCCCAGTTTGTTCAAACTAAGACCTTACCTTGATCTTCCTATCCTTTTTAATTCCTCTTACAGCAAAATTGGAGTTCGGACCTGAGGCCGTGTTCTATCACCAGCTGTTAAGGATTCTTCCTGGATTTTCACAGGATGTCTATTTCCAGACCCCCCTGTTCCTGCCTGAGCATCCACGCACTGGCTTGCTCCTGACCTCTCGGATGATGTCTCCTCATTGTCTGAACCAGATGTGTCGTTCTTGTTGCTCACCCCAGTGGTATGTGTCATCTGTAAGCTACACTGACCCCAAGTCCAGAGCTTCTCTTCTGACGTGAGATGTTTTGAATAACAATGTGATGGAGAGAAATTTAAACAAACAAACGAAGAACACCAGAAACAGAGAAGAGAAGCTTGCTGCTTTTCTCTGGCTGTGTTGCAGAGAATGCTGGATAAAAACCTGTTTGAAATGTCAATAGAAGCCAAAGAGAAGGAATTCTTCAATGACATTGTTAGAATTCTATTCCATTAACTAAATTTCCTGTTTTCTTTGGGCCCTGTTGTCTTCTTTTGCTCTCATTTGGGATTCTTAGGTTCTTTTTAAAGACCTTCATTTGGTGTGTTTCCTGGAGAAATATTTCTTACATTCACCTCATCTGGATGGCTTTTTAATTTCCATTATGTCAGAAAGAGAGAGATAGAAGTGTTTCTTCGGTCACCTGTAATCCAAAGGAAATCATTACAAACCAAGACAACCTAAAGAACCTGGCCTTTACTGTGCTCACCCTAATCACGTTTAGAAGACCAAGTTTACTTTAGACCTCAATGCCCAGTGGAAATGAAGATATGTGATATATAAATGTTCTTATACTGTATAGAGAGTGAGTTTTAATAAATTATTTAACTTATCTGAGAACCTGCTTTCCTATATATATATTTACTTCCCATTTATATATCATATCATATTATTGCTCATTAAAAAATATATATGCACATTTAAAGTTCTAATCACTTTGATTCCTTGTATGCTATCTTAGGTAAACTCAATGTATTATCCTCAAACAAAAACCGAAGGGCCACCTACTGAATAATATCCATCAAAGATCATCAGATTACTAGATTATTCCTATTCTTCTGTCATCTACTTACTGGTTTTCTAATTATTTCCAAATTTTTAAAAAATATTTGTGTTCATAAAATTAATGCATACTCCTTGCAGGAAAAGTTCAAAGAGAATAAAGAAGAAAAATGTCCTTAAACTTGGTACCAAGCAAAAACCAATGCTAACAAAGACTTGAACTGTTTTGTTATTTTTTTAAGCTACAAAACTCTATCTGAAGGTTGTAAATGATAGATTGTGCTTTGACTTTCATTTATCCTAAGGCTTATTGACTTTTCTCTTAACCTCACCTTTGAATGTTAATTGTTTCTAATGAGAACACCAAACATCAGTAAAATAAACCATTTAGCTGTAAGAGTAAATTTAGTCTCAACGTGCTATCTCAATGAATAATGATGAACTTTGGCCATGACATATATTCAGTATAATAAATGTAAATATAAGCTATGGTAAGATTTCTCAAAAGTTACAAAATTAGGAAATAGCTTACCTTCAACAATGTTTTTCTTTACTATAATTTTACCTGCAATTCAGTACGTCATTTATCTTCCTGCTTTTGTCCTTTTTGTGTTTTTTAAACACTTATGTTAATTTATAGCCTTAGCCTCACTCCTTTGCTTTGCTGAGGAGGAAATTAAGACTTAGGGAAGTGAAGTAACATGTAAATGGTTAGTAGGACAATAAGAAACAGAATCTTATTCTACTCATTCTCTGTTCACTACATCATGGCCATATCATGCAAAGGAAAATTAAATACATTTTAACTTATTTGAAAGTGAATTTGTTCAATGCTTTATCCTCTCCAGCAGATTTGCAAGGGAGTTTCCTAATTATATTTTTACAGGTTACAACTTAAATAACTTTGCATGCTTAAAGCACACATGGTGGCACCAGCGGTAGCAGCGCCAGCAGCAGCAGCGGAGGAACCGGTGGCAGTGGCAGCAGCGGAGGAGCCAGTGGCAGCGGCAGCAGCGTAAGCGGCACTGGTGGTAGCGGGGAAAGCAGCACCAGCGGTAGCGGCAGCAGCAGCATGAGCAGCGGCGGCAGCAGCAGTGGGGGAAGCGGCAGCGGGAGGAGCGACACCATGCAGTACCGCCCTGTCACCCAGCAGCCCAGCAGAGTCCAAGCTGACCAGAGAGGTGGCTCCCCAGAGAGGCCCAAGACCTGAGGCAACCACACACGCAAGGCACTAGTGACCAACTGAGTAGTCAATGGGGTAGCCATACCAAATTGGCAACCACAGCAACATCTGAGTCAGTCAATAGTGTCAAACCTGTGGACTGTGAAACCCCCTGCCACAATGAATAAACATCAAAGAAAAGATACCAGAAATACGAAAAATCAAGAAAGTACACCACCCAAAGATAATAAATCTCAAGCTCTAGATCCCTATAGAACAAGAAGCCCTTGAAATGACTGACAAGGAATTTTGAGTGATAATTCTAAGGAAACTGAACGAGACACAAGGAAACTCAGGTAGACATCATGATGAAACAAGGAAAAGTATACAGGACCTGAAAGAGGAAATGTACAAGGAAATCAATGCCCTGAAAAAAAATGTAGCAGAACTTGCTGAACTGAAGAAGTTATTCAGCAAAATAAAAAACACAATGGAGAGTTTAACCAGCAGGCTTGTGGAAGTTGAAGAGAGAACCTCTGAACTTGAAGATGGGCTGTTTGAAATAACACAAGCAGACTAAAAAAAAAAAGAAAAGAAAAATGAATCAAAGGCATTAAAGAAAATCTGAGAGAGATATCAGACAACCTTAAGCGCTCAAATATCCAAGTAATGAGTATTCCAGAAGGGGAGGAAAAAGGAGAATGCATTGAAAACATATTCAAAAAAATAGTGGCAGAAAACTTCCCAGGTATAGGAAAAGTCACAGATCTTCAGATAAAGGAAGCTCAACGATCTCCAAACATATTCAACCCAAAAAGGCCTTCTCGAAGACATGTTATAGTCAAATTGGCAAAACTCAGAGACAAAGAGAGAATCTTAAAAGCTGCAAGAGAGAAGCGTCAAATCACCTATAAGGGAGCCCCAATCAGGTTAACATCAGACTTTTCATCACAAACCCTAAAAGCTAGAAAGGAATGGGATGATATTTTCAAAATACTAACAGAAAGAAATTTTCAGCCAAGAATACTCTACCCTGCAAGGCTATCCTTCCAAAATGAAGGGCAAATAGTATATTTCTCAGACAAACAAAAACTGTGGGAGTTCACCACCACACGACCACCCTTACAAGATATTCTCAAGGGAGTACTGGGTTTGGTTCTTGAAAAATAACTACCACTGTCATAAAAACCCAAGAAAAATCTAAACCTACTAGTATAATAAAAAAGGCATTCATGAAGAGAAAACAAACAAACAAAAAGGCTATCTACAACCTAAGGAACCAGCAAACACAGAAAACAAACAGTAAATCAGAAAGCAAGGAACATAAGACACCTAAGACAACCAAACAACAATCAATAAAATGCTAGGAATAAATCAACACTTTTAAATAACAACTCTTAATGTAAAAGGCTTAAATTCCCCAATCAAAAGACACAGGCTGGCTGACTAGATTAAAAAGGAGGACCCAACTATATGCTGCCTTCGAGAGATCAACCTCACCCATAAAGACTCACATAGACTAAGAGCGAAAGGATGGAAAAAGATTTACCATGCAAACAGAAAAGAAAAATGAGCTGGAGTAGCTATTCTTATATCTGACAAAGGAGACTTTAAACTAAAAACCATAAAAAGAGACAATGAGGGACACTACTTAATGATAAAAGGACTGATCCATCAAGAAGACATAACAATCATAAATATGTATGCACCCAATATTGGAGCAGCCAGATTTATAAAACAAACTCTATTAGACCTAAAGAAGGAAATAGACACTAATACCATAATAGCAGAGGACCTGAACACCCCACTGTCAATATTGAACAGGTCATCTAGGCAAAGAATCAGCAGGGAAACACAAGATCTAAATAATACTCTAGACCAATTGGACATGGCAGATATCTACAGAACATTCCATCCAACAACCTCAGAATATTCATTCTTCTCATCAGCACATGGATCATTCTCCAGGATCACATATTAGGTTACAAATCAAGTCTCAACAAATTCAAAAAAATTGGAATTATCCCATGTATTTTCAGACCATAATGGATTAAAACTAGAAATCAATAACAAACAAAATTCTGGGAACTATACAAACACATGGAAATTAAACAGCATTCTACTTAATGACATATGGGTCCAAGAAGAAATCGAGCAGGAAATCAAAAAATTTGTAGAAAATAATGATACATCATACAAAACCTGTGGGATACTGCAAAAGCAGTATTAAGGGGGAAATTTATTGCATTAAATGCTCACCTCAGAAGAATGGAAAGATGGCTTGTGAATAACCTAACACTTCACCTTAAAGATCTAGAAAAACGAGAACAATCCAAACCTAAAGTTAGCAGATGGAAAGAAATCATTAAGATCAGAGCAGAACTTAATGAAATTGAAACCCAAAAAACAATACAAAAGATCACTGAATAAAAAAGTTGGTTTTCTGAAAAGATAAATAAAATTCACAAACCATTAGCATGGCTAACAAAAAAAAAAAAAGAGAGAAGATTCAAATAACAAAAATTAAAAATGAAAAAGGTGATATTACACTTGATTCATCTGAAATACAAGGAATCATTTGAGACTACTATAAACAATTATACGCCAACAAATTTGAAAATCTGGAGGAAATGGATAAATTTCTGGACACACGCAAGCTCCGAAAACAGCCATGAAGATGTAGAAAATCTGAACAGACCAATAACAATAAAGGAGATTGAAGCTGTTATCAGAAAGCTCCAACAAAGAAAAGCCCAGGACCAGATGGATTCACAGCAGAATTTTACCAAATATTCAAAGAGGAATTGACACCGATTCTTTACAAACTATTCCAAAAGATTGAAACAGACACAAATCTCCCATACTCATTCTATGAAGCAAACATCATCCTGATACCAAAACCAGGTAAAGATATAACCAAAAAAGAAAACTACAGGCCAATATCCTTGATGAATATAGATGCAAAAATCCTCACTAAAATACTAGCAAACAGAATACAGCAACACATACGTAAAATTATTCACCACGATCAAGTGGGATTCATCCCAGGGATGCAAGGTTGGTTCAGCATACGCAAATCAATAAATGTGATACATCATATTAATAAAATCAAACACAAGGACCATATGATCATCTCTATAGATGCTGAAAATGCATTTGATAAAATTCAACACTCATTCATGACAAAGACCCTCTATAAGTTAGGTATAGAGGGAAAGTATCTCAACATAATTAAAGCCATATATGCCAAACCCACAGCCAATATCATCCTGAATGGGGAAAAGCTGAAAGCTTTTCCTTTAAGAACAGGAACTAGACAAGGATGCCCACTCTCACCACTCCTATTCAACATAGTGTTGGAAGTACTAGCCAGAGCAATCAGAGAAGAGAAGGAAATAAAGGGCATCCAGATTGGAAAAGATGAAGTGATACTGTCCCTGGTTGCAGATGACATGATCCTATATATTGAACAGCCTAAAGCCTCTAAAAAAACCTCTTGAAGGTGATAAATGAGTTCAGCACAGTAGCAGGATACAAAATCAACACACAAAAATCAGTAGCATTTCTATTCTCCAATAGTGAACATGCACAAAGAGAAATCAAGAAAGCCTGCCCATTTACAATAGTCACCAAAAAAATAAAATACTTAGGAATGAGTTAACCAAGGATGTGAAAAATCTCTATAGTGAGAACTACAAACCACTGCTGAGAGAAATTAGAGAGGATACAAGAAGATGGAAAGATATCCCATGCTCTTGGATTGGAAGAATCAACCTGGTGAAAATGTCCATACTACCCAAAGTGATCTACAAATTCAATGCAATCCCCATCAAAATTCCAAAGACATTTTTCTCAGAAATGGAAAGGACTATCCAGATTTTTATATGGGTTAACAAAAGACCACGCATAGCCAAAGCAATGCTGAGCAAAAATAATAAAGCTGGAGGCATAACACTACCTGACTTTAAACTATACTACAAAGCTATAATAACCAAAACAGCATGGTACTGGCATAAAAACAGACACAATGATCAATGGAATAGAATAGAGAATCCAGAAAGCAACCCACAAACCTACAGCCATCTGATCTTTGACAAAGGCACCAAGCCTATACACTGGGGAAGAGACTGCCTCTTTTGCAAATGGTGCTGGGATAACTGGATATCAACATGCAGGAGAATGAAACTAGACCCATACCTTTCACCATACACTAAAGTCAACTCAAAATGGATTAAAGAATTAAATATACACCCTTAAACAATAAAACTTCTTAAAGAAAACATAGGAGAGACACTTCAGGAAATAGGACTGGACACAGACTTTATGAATATGACCCTAAAAGCACAGGCAACCAAAGGAAAAATAAACAAATGGGATTATATCAAACTAAAAAGCTTCTGCACAGCAAAAGAAACAATTAACAGAGTTAAAAGACAACCAACAGAGTGGGAGAAAATATTTACAAAATATACATCTGACAAAGGATTAATATCCAGAATATACAAGGAACTCAAACAACTTTACAAGAAAAAAACAAGCAACCCAATTAAAAAATGGGCAAAAGAGCTAAGTAGGCATTTCTCTAAGGAAGATATACAAATGGCCAACAGACATATGAAAAAATGCTTAACATCACTCAGCATCTGGGAAATGCAAATCAAAACCACACTGAGATACCATCTAACCCCAGTTAGGATGGCTAAAATCCAAAAGACTCTGAACGATAAATGCTGGCGAGGTTGTGGAGAAAAAGGAACTCTCATACATTGTTGGTGGGACTGCAAAATGGTGCAGCCTCTATGGAAAATGGTATGGAGGTTCCTCAAACAATTGCAGATAGATCTGCCATCTGACCCAACTATCCCACTGCTGGGAATATACCCAGAGGAATGGAAATCATCAAGTCAAAGGTATACCTGTTCCCCAATGTTCATCGCAGCACTCTTTACAATAGCCAAGAGTTGGAACCAGCCGAAATGTCCATCATCGGATGAGTGGATATGGAAAATGTGGTATATCTACACAATGGAATACTACTCAGCTATAAAAACAAATGAAATACTGCCATTTGCAACAACATGTATGGACCTTGAGAGAATTATATTAAGTGAGACAAGTCAGGCACAGAAAGAGAAATACCACATGTTCTCACTTATTGGTTGGAGCTAAAAATAAATAAATAAATTCACACACACACACACACACACACACACACACAAAAACCGGGGGGGGGGGGGGAGACATAACAACTACAATTCCTTGAAGTTGATACAACAAGCAAACAGAAAGGACATTGTTGGGTGGGAGGGGGAGGGGGGTTTCGGTAATGGGCCACAATAATCAACCACATTGTATATCGACAAATTAAAAAAAATAAATAAAGCACACATGAATTAGGTGGGTGAATGTGAAAGCAGGTAAATGTAGAATTCTTGCCTGGAATCCTGCAGACATTTTGGGAAAAGACCTCTCAGCAAGATTAAAGACCCACCATGAGTAAGTCACAGACAAATATATACATACCAGACCTTTTGCAAGGCTTCTATTGGACACTTCCCACCTTCACTGCTCCCTTACCCCTTACACCCTAACCCCATACCCAAACTACCCTTTCCCTCAGACTAGGGCTGATATTCAGCATGTATAGATCAGGATATCCATATAGATGGTTAATAATTCATATTGATTGACATATAGCTTTTTTCCTGAGACCCTGTGTTCCATTCGCTCCTGCCTAGCTATCCCATAATGTTTCTTCATCAGCCAGCAATTAAAGGGTTAATGTCCCATGGCAAGAGAACTCCAGAACTTTGTCCCAGTGTCTATGTTGTTTGTATTATTCTGACTGTGTGATGCCATACCACACAATCATTAGACACAATATCACCCTGTGTACTCCAATATCTGTCTTCAATCATTTCCATAAAAACTTCTGGGAGAAGAGAAAGTTTGGGTGAAAGGAAAAGTCAGAAAGGAAGGAGGAGGAATGGAGAAGTGAAATAGTGTCTGCCAGAGAGGAAGACAGGTAGGATAGAAGCTGGTGGTATTCTTTTATATGGACTATGTGTGCTTGTGGGCAGAAGCAAGACCTGGTTCCAGTGTGGCCCAGGGTAGGGGATGAGGGCCTTCTCCCAGTCCTTGCACAGAACCTCTCACCACTTTGGCCACCCAAAGATTAGAGGTTAAGGGATCATGTATGACCTTAAGTAATAGTAGCTGACTACTGATCAATCAACCAGGAAAAGTTTAAACTTAATAGTTTTCCTTTCTCTCTTTCTGTGTCTCTCTTTATAAATTTTCTTCAATAAAAACTGTTTGGGGATAGAAGGATCTTAGAGGACACTCAATTCATAAGTCCATTAAATGGCCAAATCCCCTTCCTAACTTATCTAATACTTTATTAACCAATAAAAGGAGAAGAAAAGTAATACTATCTAACACATGCTTGCTATGATTCTAGGCACTTTGCTATGTGCTTTAATACATTATCTAGTCCATCATGTGAACCCTATGAGGTAGGTGTCATTATCACCCCAATTGATAGATTAAGGATACTTAGTCCCACAGAGGTTATATGAATAATCAAGGCCATAGAACCAGTAAAGTGTAAGAGCTAGAATTTTAGCTCAAACCTCAAATGCTCTGTATTAATCCATTTTTGTTGCTTATAACAAAGTACACTGAACTGGGTGATTTATAAAGAAAATGAAATTTATTGCTTACAGTTTCTGAGGCTGGGAAGTCCAAAGTCCATCTAGGGGTGGCAACAGTGACCCAGGGGTCTCACATTGTGAGATGGTAGAAGCAGAGAGAGCAGAGAGAGAGAGAAAGACTCTCCTCTTCTTTTAAAGCCCTCAGAACCACACCCCTGACCACCTTTTTTAATCCATTCACTACTTCATGGTCCTACAATCCAATCACCTCTTCAAGGCTTCACTTTTCAAGTACCATAATAGGATTTTCCACCCTCTTAATAGTTACAGTGGGGGATAACTTTCTAAAACATAAAACTTGAGGAACACAATTCAAGCTTCAAGTTTTGGGGGGACATAATTCAATCCACCAAATGCTGCAAAGCCCATAATCACCATGATGCTTCCATAATGTATGTACACTATGTTTGGAAGGGGGTCTCTACCTATCACATAAACCAATTTTATCTTTGGCTGGTCCTAACTTCAGTGAGAGACGAGGGGAGCACATTTTATCAGAGCTGTAGGGTTGGGTATCTGGTGCAGATCTGCTTTCCTTAGGAATGCAAGCTGCTGCTTGTAAACTATCTCTAATCAAGCTGCACCAAAGTTATCCTGTCATTCTGGATTTTGAGTGACGTGGCTTCAAAATGAACCAGTAAATACTTTGTTAAACTGACCAGCCCACTAATGAAGATCCTGAAGAAAGACGGTGGTAATAACTCTACCCCAGGTAAAGCCAATGTATCTGAGCAGTTAAAAGCATGCCTCCCATGCACACTCCTGTGGCAGTATCCCAACCTATATTTATCATCACAGAACTTCTGTCATAATAGGGCCTACCTTACTTTGGGAGCATTCCCACCCACTCCAGATAGGGGCTACCCTTTCGTGTGCCAAACTGAAATCTCTCTTCTTATGCCTTCTACCAATTGGACCATCTTTTATTCTTTAGGGTCTTACAGAAAAAGTCTAATTCTCCCATGTAGTAATTCTTCACATAATTAAAGAGTGCAGTGCTGTGTCCACTGACTCCTCTCTTGTGGGTAAGCACTGTCAATTTCTCCAATTATTTCATATATGGCATGGTTTCCAGTGTCTTTTTCATCCTATACCTCTGCTTTCAAGTCCCTTTAAATTCCTCTTAACGTGAGGTACCCAGAACTTAGCACCATACCACTTAAAATGGCCAGCTCAAAAGAGAAACCACCAGCTTCTATATTCTAGACATTGAACAAAGCCTGAAATTACATGGGTTTTATTTTTTTAAATGTTTTTAGTAACCCAATACCATTTCATCATATAGTGCAAAATGTCACCTGAAAATCTCTGTTTTTCAAATGCAGTTGCTAAGTTATGTCTTGCTCTATCCCATATACTTTTCCTTAATTAAACTTTTTATCTTCAGATAATTGTGGTTCACATGCACTTGGAAGGACTAATGCAGGTACGTTTTTGGATTCACATACAGCTGTAAGAAATAATATAGTGAGATTGTATACATTCTTTACCCAGTTTCCTCCAGTGGTAATGATTTGTAATATCACAACTAGCTTATTGTTATCAGTCCAGTGAGGATACAGATCATTCCATCACCACAAAGATCCCTCATATTGTGCTTTTATAGCCACATCTGCTTTCCTCCTCCCCTGACCCCTTTTTAATCCCTGGCCACCATTACACTGTTCTCCATTTCAATAATTTTGTCATTTCAAAAATGTTATGTAAACGGAATTATACAACATGTTATATTTTGGGATTGGCTCAGGATTACTTTGGATATTCAGGGTCTTTTGTTGTTCCATAGGAATGTTAGGATTGTTTTTTCTTTTTTTTTTTTTAATTTTAATTTTAATTTTTATTTTTTTAATTTTATTATGTCGATATACATTGTAGCTGATTATTGCTCCCCATCACCAAAACCTCCCTCCCTTCTCCCTCCCCCCCTCCCCCCCAACAATGTCCTTTCTGTTTGCTTGTTGTATCAACTTCAAATAATTGAGGTTGTTATATCTTCTTCCCCCCCCCCCGGTATGTGTGTGTGTGTGTGTATGTGTGTGTGTGAATTTATATATTAATTTTTAGCTCCCTCCAATAAGTGAGAACATGTGGTATTTCTCTTTCTGTGCCTGACTTGTTTCACTTAATATAATTCTCTCAAGGTCCATCCATGTTGTTGCAAATGGCAGTATTTCATTCGTTTTTATAGCTGAGTAGTATTCCATTGTGTAGATGTACCACATTTTCCGTATCCACTCATCCCATGATGGGCATTTGGGCTGGTTCCAACTCTTGGCTATTGTAAAGAGTGCTGCGATGAACATTGGGGAACAGGTATACCTTCGACTTGATGATTTCCATTCCTCTGGGTATATTCCCAACAGTGGGATGGCTGGGTCGTATGGTAGATCTATTTGCAATTGTTTAAGGAACCTCCATACCATTTTCCATAGAGGCTGCACCATTTTGCAGTCCCACCAACAATGTATGAGAGTTCCTTTTTCTCCGCAGCCTCGCCAGCATTTATCGTTCATAGTCTTTTGGATTTTAGCCATCCTAACTGGGGTAGATGGTATCTCAATGTGGTTTTGATTTGCATTTCCCGGATGCTGAGTGATGTTGAGCATTTTTTCATATGTCTGTTGGCCATTTGGATATCTTCCTTAGAGAAATGCCTACTTAGCTCTTTTGCCCATTTTTTAATTGGGTTGCTTGTTTTCTTCTTGTAAAGTTGTTTGAGTTCCTTATATATTCTGGATATTAATCCTTTGTCAGATGTATATTTTGCAAATATTTTCTCCCACTCTGTTGGTTGTCTTTTAACTCTTTTAATTGTTTCTTTTGCTGTGCAGAAGCTTTTTAGTTTGATATAATCCCATTTGTTTATTTTTCCTTTGGTTGCCCGTGCTTTTGGGGTCGTATTCATGAAGTCTGTGCCCAGTCCTATTTCCTGAAGTGTTTCTCCTATGTTTTCTTTAAGAAGTTTTATTGTCTCAGGGTGTATATTTAAATCCTTAATCCATTTTGAGTTGATTTTAGTATACGGTGAGAGGTATGGATCTAGTTTCATTCTCCTGCATATCGATATCCAGTTATCCCAGCACCACTTGCTGAAGAGGCAGTCCCTTCCCCAGTGAATAGGCTTGGTGCCTTTGTCAAAGATCAGATGGCAGTAAGTGTGTGGGTTGATTTCTGGATTCTCTATTCTATTCCATTGGTCAGTGTGTCTGTTTTTATGCCAGTACCATACTGTTTTGGTTATTATAGCTTTGTAGTATAGTTTAAAGTCAGGTAGTGTTATGCCTCCAGCTTTATTTTTTTTGCTCAGCATTGCTTTGGCTATTCGTGGTCTTTTATTGTTCCATATAAATGTCTGAATAGTTTTTTCCATTTCTGAGAAAAATGTCTTTGGAATTTTGATGGGGATTGCATTGAATTTGTATATCACTTTGGGTAGTATGGACATTTTCACTATGTTGATTCTTCCAATCCAAGAGCATGGAATATCTTTCCATCTTCTTGTATCCTCTCTAATTTCTCTCAGCGGTGGTTTGTAGTTCTCATTATAGAGATTTTTCACCTCCTTGGTTAACTCTATTCCTAAGTATTTTATTTTTTTGGTGGCTATTGTAAATGGGCAGGCTTTCTTGATTTCTCCTTCTGCATGTTCACTATTGGAGAAAAGAAATGCTACTGATTTTTGTGTGTTGATTTTGTATCCTGCTACTGTGCTGAAATCATTTATCAATTCCAACAGTTTTTTTGTTGAGGTTTTAGGCTGTTCGATATATAGGATCATGTCATCTGCAAACAGGGACAGTTTGACTTCATCTTTTCCAATCTGGATGCCCTTTATTTCCTTCTCTTCTCTGATTGCTCTGGCTAGTACTTCCAACACTATGTTGAATAGGAGTGGTGAGAGTGGGCATCCTTATCTAGTGCCTGTTCTTAAAGGAAAAGCTTTCAGCTTTTCCCCATTCAGGATGATATTGGCAGTGGGTTTGGCATATATGGCTTTAATTATGTTGAGATACTTTCCCTCTATACCTAACTTATAGAGGGTCTTTGTCATGAATGAGTGCTGAACTTTATCAAATGCTTTTTCAGCATCTATAGAGATGATCATATGGTCCTTGTGTTTGAGTTTATTAATATGGTGTATCACATTTATTGATTTGCGTATGTTGAACCAACCTTGCATCCCTGGGATGAATCCCACTTGATCGTGATGAATAATTTTTCGTATGTGTTGCTGTATTCTGTTTGCTAGTATTTTAGTGAGGATTTTTGCATCTATATTCATCAAGGATATCGGCCTGTAGTTTTCTTTTTTGGTTATATCTTTACCTGGTTTTGGTATCAGGATGATGTTTGCTTCATAGAATGAGTTTGGGAGATTTGCGTCCGTTTCAATCTTTTGGAATAGTTTGAAAAGAATCGGTGTCAATTCCTCTTTGAATGTTTGGTAAAATTCTGCTGTGAATCCATCTGGTCCTGGGCTTTTCTTTGTTGGGAGCCTTCTGATAACAGCTTCAATCTCCTTTATTGTTATTGGTCTGTTCAAATTTTCTACGTCTTCACGGTTCAGTTTTGGGAGCTTGTGTGTGTCCAGAAATTTATCCATTTCCTCCAGATTTTCAAATTTGTTGGCGTATAGTTGTTTATAGTAGTCTCGAATGATTCCTTGTATTTCAGATGAATCAGTTGTAATATCGCCTTTTTCATTTCTAATTTTTGTTATTTGAGTCTTCTCTCTTCTTTTTTTTGTTAGCCATGCTAATGGTTTGTCAATTTTATTTATCTTTTCAAAAAACCAACTTTTTGATTCGTTGATCTTTTGAATTGTTTTTTGGTTTTCAATTTCATTCAGTTCTGCTCTGATCTTAATGATTTCTTTCCGTCTGCTAACTTTAGGATTGGATTGTTCTTGTTTTTCTAGTTCTTTAAGGTGAAGTGTTAGGTTGTTCACTTGCCATCTTTCCATTCTTCTGAAGTGAGCATTTAATGCAATAAATTTTCCCCTCAATACTGCTTTTGCAGTATCCCACAGGTTTTGGTATGATGTATCATTGTTTTCATTAGTTTCAATAAACTTTTTGATTTCCTGCTTGATTTCTTCTTGGACCCATATGTCATTAAGTAGAATGCTGTTTAATTTCCATGTGTTTGTATAGTTTCCAGAGTTTCGTTTGTTATGAATTTCTAGTTTTAATCCATTGTGGTCTGAGAAGATACATGGGATAATTCCAATTTTTTTGAATTTATTGAGACTTGATTTGTGACCTAATATGTGATCTATCCTGGAGAATGATCCATGTGCTGATGAGAAGAATGAATATTCTGAGGTTGTTGGGTGGAATGTTCTGTAGATATCTGCCAATTCCAATTGGTCTAGAGTCTTGTTTAGATCTTGTGTTTCTCTACTGATTCTTTGCCTAGATGATCTGTCTAATATTGACAGTGGAGTGTTCAGGTCCCCTGCTATTATGGTATTAGTGTCTATTTCCTTCTTTAGGTCTAATAGAGTTTGTTTTATAAATCTGGCTGCTCCAACATTGGGTGCGTACATATTTATGATTGTTATGTCTTCTTGATGGATCAGTCCTTTTATCATTAAGTAGTGTCCCTCATCGTCTCTTTTTATGGTTTTTAGTTTAAAGTCTATTTTGTCAGATATAAGAATAGCCACTGCAGCTCGTTTTTCTTTTCTATTTGCATGGTAAATCTTTTTCCATCCTTTCACTCTTAGTCTGTGTGAATCTTTATGGGTGAGGTGGGTCTCTTGTAGGTAGCATATAGTTGGGTCCTGCTTTTTGATCCAGTCAGCCAGTCTGTGTCTTTTAATTGGGGAATTTAAGCCTTTAACATTAAGAGTTGTTATTGAAAGGTGTTGATTTATTCCTAGCATTTTATTGGTTGTTTGGTTGTCTTAGGTGTCTTTTGTTCCTTGCTTTCTGATTTACTGTTTGGTTTCTTTGTTTGTTGGTTCCTTAGGTTGTAGATAGTGTTTTTGTTAGCTTGTTTTCTCTTCATGAATGCCATTTTTATTGTCCTAGCGGGTTAAGATTTTTCTTAGGTTTTTATGGCAGTGGTAGTTATTTTTCAGGAACCAAACCCAGTACTCCCTTGAGGATTTCTTGTAAGGGTGGTCTTGTGGTAGTGAACTCCCGCAGTTTTTGTTTGTCTGAGAAATATACTATTTGCCCCTCATTTCGGAAGGATAGCCTTGCAGGGTAGAGTATTCTTGGCTGGCAATCTTTGTCTTTTAGTATTTTGAAAATATCATCCCATTCCTTTCTAGCTTTTAGGGTTTGTGATGAAAAGTCTGATGTTAACCTGATTGGGGCTCCCTTATAAGTGATTTGACGCTTCTCTCTTGCAGCTTTTAAGATTCTCTCTTTGTCTCTGAGTTTTGCCAATTTGACTATGACATGTCTTGGAGAAGGCCTTTTTGGGTTGAATACGTTTGGAGATCGTTGAGCTTCCTGGATCTGAAGATCTGTGATTTTTCCTATACCTGGGAAGTTTTCTGCCACTATTTTGTTGAATATGTTTTCAATGGAATCTCCATTTTCCTCCCCTTCTGGAATACCCATGACTCAGATATTTGAACGCTTGAGGTTGTCTGATATCTCTCTCAGATTTTCTTCAATGTCCTTGATTCTTTTTTCTTTCTTTTTGTCTGCTTGTGTTATTTCAAACAGCCCATCTTCAAGTTCAGAGGTTCTCTCTTCAACTTCGACAAGCCTGCTGGTTAAACTCTCCGTTGTGTTTTTTATTTCGCTGAATAACTTCTTCAGTTCAGCAAGTTCTGCTACATTTTTTTTCAGGACATTGATTTCCTTGTATATTTCCTCTTTCAGATCCTGTATACTTTTCCTCATTTCATCATGATGTCTAGCTGAGTTTTCTTGTATCTCATTCAGTTTCCTTAGAATTATCACTCGAAATTCCTTGTCAGTTATTTCAAGGGCTTCTTGTTCTATAGGATCTAGAGTATGAGATTTATTAACTTTTGGTGGTGTACTTTCTTTATTTTTTGTATTTCTGGTGTCTTTTTTTTGGTGTTTATTCATTGTGGCAGGGGGTTTCACAGTCCACCGGTTTGAGACTAATGACTAACTAGGATGTTGCTGTGGTTGCCAATTTGGTATGGCTCCCGCCGTGACTGCTCAGTTGGCCTCTAGTGTCTTGTGTGTGTGGTTGCCTCGGGTCTTGGGCTTCTCCGGGGATCCACCTTTCTGGTCAGCTTGTACTCTGCTGGGCTGGTGGATCACGTACCACAGGGTGTGTGATCTCTGTTGAGCTTTCACTTTCTGTACAGGACTTCTCCCCGTTCAGTGTGCTCTGGCCCAGGCTGTTAGATCGTGCAGTGGCGACCCCACCGGGTGTGTGGTTTCTGTCGAGTCTCCGCCTCCCTGGCCGCACGTCTCCCCCCTCTGTGCACACTGTGCTGGGCTGGGGTGTGTCTTCTGCACCCCTCGTCTATCAGCTGGGCCTTCAAGACCCTGCTCAGCACCGCCTCGCCCAGGAAGTCTACCAGGTTTCTGCTAGGCACAGACGACCGGTCTCTCTGGGTGCCTTTGTAGCACTGTGTAGATCTTTCTCGGGTCTTGTTCACCTTTGTATCCCCCCGGTATAAACCGAGTCTAGTGCCCGCCTGCAGCCTGCTCTCCGGCAGGTTCAAGCGGACCTGGGAACTCTCCTGCCACACTATTCCCAACCAGAAATTCGTTAGGCTTTTTTCCAAACTGGTGGTCGCAGAGATGGTATCTGCCTCCCAGTAACAGGAAGTTTACCGGGGCCGGAGTCCAGGGTGTGGTGGAGTGACAGTCGGCCCGCCCGTACTTCCTAGCCCTCCCAACACTGGTCGGGACGCCCCACACCCCCAGCCCCGCCCCACACCCCCAGCCCCGCCAGAGAACCGCGGAGGGAGTGGGAGAGGAGGCCGGCCCACAGGGTCCGGAAAGCCCTGCGCCAGGCCAAGCAAATGGGCTCAGTGATGGCCGAGCAGGGCGGAGCTGCCTGCACCTGGGAAAATGGAGGCAGCACCGGGGCAGTGAGTGGCCTGGTGGTGCAGGCGGGAGCCGCGTGGGCATCCACCCCCCGAACAGAGCTGTGCCAGGGATCACTCACAGTGCTGTGCCAGGTCGGGCGCTCGCTCTGTCTCTGGTTTGTTGCCTTCCGTGTTCTCGGCGCTGCCGCCTCGGGCTGTTCAGTCGCGGCGCCGCTCGGGCGCTCCCAGGAATCTTCTTTAATGCCAGCCTGAAACCTCGAATCCTGAATAGCGCAGCTGGCCGCCTTCAGTGCGGCCCCAGCCTCCGGGATCCTGGCTGCATCCACAGCAGCCCTGGCACCGTGTTCCCTGTTTCAAGACTCGCTTTTGCAGCTTAGAATCAGTTCTTTTCCTGCTCCACACTTCAAAGCTGTTGCCTGTAAATGAGGCAGCCTCTCCTGCCGGGGGCAAAGTGGCGTTGAGCCCCCACGACCGGCCAGCAGCAGCAGTCTTCCCTTAAGAGATGGCCAGAGGAAGGTCCACAAGTTTCCCGACTGCCTGAGGCCCAGTGGCCACCTTTTCCACTTCAGCTACTCCGCGCCAGCCGCCACAGCCGCCGCCATCTTGAAAGCCCTCCTTTGTTTTTTCTATTTCTATGAAGATTGTCATTGGTATTTTGATGGGAATTGCATTGAATCTGCAGATCATTTTGGGTAGTATGGATGTTTTCAGAATGTTAATTCTTCCAATCAGTAAACATGGAATGTCTTTCCAACTTTTTGTGTCCTTTGTGTCCAAGAAAGGATGTGTCCAAGAAGGGGTGCCCTTTCTTTCTTTCTCTTGCCTGATTGCTCTGGCTAGTACTGCTAATACTCTTTAAAATAAGAGTGGTGAAAGTGGGCATCCTTGTCATGTTCTTGTTTGTTAGGGAAAAGCTGAAAGCATTCAGGATGATATTGGCAATGGCTTTGTCATATATGGCTTTTATTGTGTTGAGATACTTTCCTTCTATACCACTTTGTTGAGAGTCTTTATCATGAAGGGAAGTTGAATTTTTCAAATGCTTTGTCTGTGTCTATTGAGATAATCATATCATTTCTGTACTTGATTTTGTTGATGCATTGTATTACATTTATTGATTTGCATATGTTGAACTATCCTTGCATTCCTGGATGTATCCCACATGGTCATGACATATAATCTTTTTGATGTGCTACTGTATTCTATTTGCTAATATTTTGTTGAATATTTTTGTGTCTATGTTTAACAAGGATTTTGGCCTATAATTTTCATTTTTTTGTTGTGTATTTGTCTGATTTTAGTATCAGGATGATGTTGGCCTCAGAATGAGTTTGGGAGAATGGCCTCTCTTTCAACATTTTTGAATAGTTTGAAAAGGATTGGTATAAGTTCTTTAAAGATTTAGTGGAATTCAGCAGTGAAGCCATCAAGTCCTTTCTTCGCTTTTCTTTGTTGGAAGATTTCTAATTATTGCTTCAATTGCATTGCCCATTATTGGTCTAATTAGATTTTCTATTTCTTTTTGTTTAGTCTTGGTAGTTTGTATGTGTACAGACATTTATCCATTTTCTCCAGGTTTTCAAAATTATTTGTTTTTTCAATAAAGTTGTTTATAATAGCATGTAATGATTCTTTGTATTTCTGTGGTATTGGTGGTAATGTCTCCTTTTTTATTTCTGATTTTTGTTATTCAAGTTTTCCCTCTTCTTCTTTTAGTTAGTCTAGCTAATAGTTTGTCTATTTTGTTTATCTTCTCAAAAAGCCAACTTTTTGTTTCACTGATCTTTTGCATCTTTTTTCATTCTCTATTTCATTTAGTTCTGCTGTGATCTTAATCATTTCTTTCTATCAACTAATTCTGGGATTGGTTTGTTCTTGCTTTTCTATTTCTTTGAGGTATAATGTTAGGTTGTTTAGTTAAAATCTTTCTATTCCTTTGATGTAAGCATTTATTGCAATTTATTACTGCTTTTGCAGTATCCCATAGGTTTTGGTATGATGTGCCTTTATTTTTGTTCATTTTAAGAAATTTTTTGATTTACCATTTTATTTGTTCTTTGACCTATAGGTCACTCAGGAGCATGTTGTTTAATTTTCATGTACTTGCATAGCTTCCAAAGTTTCCGTTGTTATTGGTTTCTAGTTTTCATCCGTTGTGGTCTGAAAAGATACTTGAAATGATTTCAATTCTTAAAAATTTGTTGAGACTTGATTTGTGACCTAACATGTGGTTTATCCTGGAGAATGTTCTATATGCTAATGATTAGAACGTATAGTCTGTAATTGTTGGATGAAATGTTCTGTAAATGTCTGCTAAGTCCACTTGATCTAAAGTGTAGTTTAAATCCTGTATTTCTTCGCTGATTTGTTGCTTAAATGATATGTGCAATGTTGAGAGAGAGGTGGGAGGTCCCCAGCTATTATTGTATTGGGTCTATCTCTCTCTTTAGGTCTAATAGTGTTTGCTTTATATATCTGTGTGCTCCAATTATAGTCAGCCTCTTGCTGGATAGATCCTTTTACCATTTTATAATGACCTTTTTTGTCTCTTTTTATGTTTTTGGCTTAAAGTCTATTCTATCAGATATAAGAATAGCTACTCCTGCTTGTTTTTGATTTCCATTCATGTATGTGGTATATCTTTTCCCATACCTCCACTATTAATCTCTGTAAGTCTTTACAGGTGAGGTGGGTTTCTTGTAGGCAGCATACAGTTGGGACTGCTTTTTTAATCCATTCATCCAGTGTACTTCTTTTGAGTGGGAAATTCACTCCATTTACATTTAGAGTTGTTAGTGAAAGGTATTGTCTTACTCTTGGCATATTATTACTTTTTATGGTTGTTTTAAATATCTTTTGTTCCTTTATTTCCCTAGTATTTTTTGCCTTTGGTGTTTGATAGTTTTTTAAGTGGTAAGATTTAATTTCTTGCTCTTTCTCATTTACATATCTGTTCTACCAGTGGGTTTTATTCTTTCTTGTGTATTCATGGAAGTGATTATCATTTTTTGTATTCCAGATGCAGGACTTTTTTGAGGATTTCTTGTAGGGCTGGTCATGTGGTAGTGAACTCTCACAGTTTTTGTTTGTTTGGGAAATACACTATTTCTCCTTTATTTCTGAAGGGTAGTCTTGCTGGATATGGTATTCTTCACTGGCAATTTTTTTTTCTTTTAGTACTTTGAATATATCATCTGATTCTTTCCTGGCCTATAAGGTTTCTGCTGGAAATTTGCTGTTAGTCTGATGGGTACACCCTCATAGGTGACTTGACACATTTCTCTTGCTGTTATTAGGATTCTCTCTTTGTATCTGACTTTTGACAGTTTGGCTACAATGCGTCTTGGAGAGGACCTTTTTGATTGAATCTGTTCAGGGATCTTTGAGCCTCTTGGATCTGGAAATTTATATCTTTCTGAATACCTGGGAAGATTTCTACTATTATTTCATTGAGTAGATTTTCAATGCCTTTTTCTTCCTCCTCCCCTTCCAGAACACCCATAATTCAGTCATTTGTATACTTAAGGTTGTCTGACAAGTCTCATAGGTTTTCCTTATATTTTAAAATTCTTTTTCCTTTTTTTTTTTTTTTGTTTGTCTGGGTTATTTCAAAACTTGTCTTTGCAATAAGAAATTCTTTCTTCTGCATGCTCTAGCCTGTTGCTTAAGCTCTCAGTTGTATTTTTTATTTTGTTGAATGAATCCTTCACTTCCAAGAATTCTGCTATGTTCTTTTTTAAAGTATCTATCTCTTTATAAAGTTCCTCCTTCAGATCTGGGAATTTTTTTTTTTCATTTCTTTGTGTCATCTATCTGAGTTTTCTTTTATCTCATTGAGTTTCTTTGTGACTGTTGCTTGAAATTCTTTTCATTCATTTCATAAGCTTCCTGTTGTTTGAGTTGTTTTACTAGAAAATTATTGTATACCTTTGGGGGTGTTATATTTTCTTTTTGTTGTTGTTGTTTTGTTTTGCTCTTTGTTTTTGGATTTGTAGTATCCCTTCATTAAAGTCTGGTTATTTGGCACAGCAATTGCTTCTTCTAATACTCAGGAGAGGCTTTTGAGCAGAGAGACTCTTTCCTGCAGATGTGTTATATATTGTTTGGTGGGTAATGTGGTTTTTTTGGCTCTGAGTAGATGGTAGATGCAGTAGTATAGTCTCTATGTGGTTACTTCAACCATATTCAACGCTGGAGTTGTCTGTGAGTGACTCCATGGCCTAGGCACTGGAGCACTCAGTAATTCCTTGCTGAAGTGAGTGACATTGGGTTGGGTTGTTGTGTGAGATCCCAAGTTCTAGGGAGAAGCACCTGGATGTCCTGTTGCTCCTTGGCTGAGGTGGGTGACACTGAGAAGACTCACTGGTACCCAGCTAGTATCCCATGACCCTGATAGGTGCTCTAGTGTGATCTGAAGGTCCTCAACTTAAATGGATGACCTTGCATGGTGTTTCTGGGGGCTGGGATTAGGACCTTAGGCATTGAGGGTGTTATGGGATACTCAGCAGCCCCTCAGCTAGGGTGGGTGACTCAGTGGTGTCACTGGGGTTCTGGGCAGAGCTCTGTACCCCAAGAGGAGGCATTCAGGTACCCTGTAGTTTCACTGTTGAAGTGGGCAACACTGAGTGGGGCTGCTGGATTTGTGTGTGTGGGGGGGTGCTTTACTCTCAGGAGGAATGCTCTGGGTGAGGTATTAGCAGTTTTGGGTGGGACCATTCACTCCTAAGAGAGATTCAGGCCCTCTATTATTGTTAAGCTGGAGTGGCCACTACGGTTGAGGCCAATACATGCAGTTGTGGACAGGCCCCTATGACTGTAAGAGCATTACTGGGACACTCTGGATCTCCTCAGCTGGAGTGTGTTTCCCTACACGAGGTCTCTGGGTCTGTGGGTGGGTTGCTGTGCCCCCAAGAGAGATGCTGTGTCCCTCTGGAGCCCCCTTGCTGAGGTAGACTGCTCTGGGTGGGTTCATTGGTGCTGCAAGCTTGTGTCTGTGCCCGAGAGAAGTGTAAGAGTCCTCCACTACCTTTTTGTGACTGCACAGATTGCAAGGGAACTTCACCAAAGAAGGTTGGCTTGCTGACAGTGGCTAGGGGTGCTGATTCAGCAATTTTCTGACTCTAAATAGTGCATGTCAATCCCCTCCATCCTGAGGGTGGTATCCCTGCTGTACTGGACTGCCTGTTTCCATGGCACTGGATGCCATGTGTAAATGAGTGTGGGCAACCTGGTGCAATGATGTGGCCACAGAGGATTAAAACAGCTGCTGGGGCCAGAGTGAAATGGTTTTGGATGTTGGGGCCGGTCCCAAATCTGTGACTGCTGCAATAGCCTGGGGCCTGGGGGATGGACATGGTTTCACATGTGTCACTGTCTGGTCAGTTGAGTTGCTTGAGCTGCCAGGAGTTCCCAGCACCAGGTGTATGACTGCAAAAGCCACTCCTGAGAGAGGCATATGGATTCTCCACCCTTTCCTCACAGCTGTTTGTATTGTTCAGGCATCCCGCCAACATAGGCAGGAACACTGGCCATGGGCAGTGAACCTGAATAGGCTGCTTTTCTGGGTCTGGAGGGTGCACACACCAACCCCCTCCATCCTGAGGGTGGCACCATTGGTGCACAGGGCCATCCATTGCTAGGGCACAGGGCTGAAGCCAAATTGAGGGTGTTGGGAGCAATCCCAGTCCCAAGCTTGCCACAGAAGTAAGGGACCCGGGAAGTGGGGGCAGCTCCATATGTGTCCCTCCCCAGGCCAATGCAGCTGTGTGTGCCCACAGCAGTTCCTGACACCAAGTGCATAGCCACAAGGACAGTGAAGAGTCCCCTATGGGTTGGGCCACCAGCCTACTCCCCTTCCCATGGTCAGAAACTCCTCTTGAATCCCTACTGCACTGGGATAGGGGATGGGGTGATGATGGACAGGAATTTTCTTCCATTGTCTTTGTGACTATCCTGAGTTTCTGTACTCAGCAACGTCTCTGCTTCTCCCTATATGTGTTCCATCTCCATCCTTTTGTTTTTCTCATCCAAGTATACCTGTCTATGAGATGCATTCCCTGTCTTTGTGGGAAAAATGAGCAATATCTTCTTCTAGTTGGCCATCTTTCCACATTTTAAATTTTGATAAAGTATAATTTGTCAATTTTTCATTTTATGAATAGTGCTTTTGATGTCAAGTCTAATAACTCCTGGCCTAGTCCTATATCCCTTAGATTTTCTTCTATTTTTTTTATTTTTCTTAAAGTTTTCTTGTTTTCTGTTTAGGTTGAGGTTTACTTTTTTAAAAAATCTATAATTAGTTATCTATCGATTAGATATCTAATATCTATATCTATATATATCTAATCTATAATTAGATATCTATAATTAGAATCATTTGTTAAAGAGACTATCTTTCCTCCATTGAATTTTATTTGCCTCTTCATCAAAAATCATTTGTGCATATTTGTGTGGGTCTATTTCTGGGGGTTCTGTTCCATTGATCTATGTGTCTATACCTTTGCCAAAACCACAACCACACTGTCTTGATCACTATAGCTATGCAAGAAGGCTTGAATGGGGTAGACTGATTCCTCCCATCTGAATCTTTTCCAAAATATTTTAGCTATTTTAGTTTCTTTACCATCCCATACAAATTTTAGCATAATACAGTCTATATCTATAAAAATTTTACTGGAATTATGATAGGAATTGTGTTAAGCATGTATATCAATTTGGGAGAACAGGATTCTTTACTATGCTGAGTCTTCTAAACCACGAACATGACATATCTATCCATTTATTTAGATCTTCGATTTCTTTCATCAGCATTTTGTAGTTTTCAGCATGCAAATACTGTATGTGTTGATTTCTTAGATTTATACCTAAGTATTCCACTTCTTTCAGTATCTGCGTGTTTATGCTATATAGGAATATGATTGATTTTTTTGTACATTTATCTTATATTCTGTGATTTTACAGAAATCCCTTAGCTCTAAGGTTTTTATTTTTATAGATTTCTTGCTTCTAAATGCTGAAGGAAAATAAATACTAACCTAGAATTTTATGTCCAGTGAAATATTCTTTAAGATTGAAAGTAAAATGAAGATATTTTCTGACAAAAATGGAAAAAATTTGTCACCCAAAGCCTGAACTTAAAGAAATCCTAAAGTGTATTCTTTAGGCAGAAGAAAAATGATTTCAGTTGGAAGTTCAAGAGATGTAGAAAGGAATAAGTGTGTCAAAAATTGTAAATTTGTGGACAATTTTAAAAAGAATACTGACAGTATAAAATGAGCTATTTTAAAATTTAAAAAATATATAGTATTAAAACTTATGACAATCAGATATGTCAGAAGTGGTTTTAAAGGAAATTAAAATTTTTAAAAACTTTAATTAAAAATTAAACTAAATTTCATTACCAAAAAAAGTATATTAAAGAATCAAGTAGTATTATACTTTGATATGACATGTATTCAGGTTGTACTTTCCAGAGTGACCACTAAAAGAAGACAAACAGAATGTGTAACTGGCAAACTAAAATATGGAAAATTTAGTAATAAATTATACTCAATTCAAGAGAAGGCATAAAGTGAAAGAGAAGGGAACAAAGGGCAAGTGAAATGGATAGAATGTAAATAGTAAAATGGTAAAATTATAGCTACATCTTTATTCTAAAAAATGTACTTCATATATAAGGATATAATAAAGATTGGAAGTAAAAAGTGGAAAAAAAAAAAAAACCAAAATAAATCTGGTATACCCTAAAATACTAAATCAGATGGTAGGCTGGGTTTGGCCCCTGGTCTGACCCCCACTGTATTCTACAGTTGACCTGATTTTCTTGCTGTTGTTGTTATCCTTAGAACACTGAAGGGTTCAAATTCCTTAAAGAGTGGACTACTCTTACCTTGTGTTTAGTATGTGGCCAGCAGTGCCAGAGAGCTTTTCTCAGAATTTCTGCCCCGCTCCTAGTTTTCAGCAGTTTCTGCACCTCTGTGCTATGGGGATTCTCTCTTTCCTCTTTCTACCTTTGGCAGATCACTGACAATCCTGCTAGGCTCTTCCTACCCTTCTACCAGAAGCAGGCTGGTTTCACTTCTATCCTTTACTTGGTAGCCTTGGGTGCAAGCAGGATTGCTGTCCCTCCTTTGGTGTATTATGGCATTTGTTTCCTATGAATAAATGGCCAGGGAAGTGGATGATGTTTTACGCTGGTTCCCCAGCAGCAGCGGATCACCTCCCGAATGCTTGCGCAGGGAGGTCCACTCTTGGAGTCTACTGCCCAGCCTCCAATCTTTCCTGTAAGCCCCTGGTGGGGACCCATGGGAAAGAGTCAGAAGTGAGTTCGGACTGCCCTTCTGTCTGGGCTCCTAGACACTTTAAAGTGACGTATGAGCTCACACTCAACCACTAGGAATGTGTTAAAGTTTGAGATGATTTCTTCTTTCTTGCTTCTGCCTCTTTCTCCCGAGCTATGCCAAACCTGAAATAGTTTGAGTTTCCTGATCTTCCTCAAAGAGGTTGTCACTCTGGCATTCAAGTTCACTTGGTTGCCTTGCAACCTCAGATCTCCGGTGGGGTCAAGAAAATTTATAATTTTGTAAATTATTCAGTTTTTTCTTTTTGTTAGGATGCGGGCAATGTCAACTTCTAGCTTTCTAGTCCCTAAGTGGAAGTGGAACTCATGAGGAAATATGTCATAATGAGTTCACAAATATAACACTAACCAGAAAGAAGAAAAAATGATAAATTGGACTTTATAATTAAAAATGTTTATTTGCTGAGAGATACCATAAAGAGCATGAATAGCAAGCCAAAGAGTAGGAGATGATATTTCCTACATCATCTATAATCAACAAAGGGCTCAAATCCAAGATAGATAAAGAAATGCCACAAATTAATAACAAAGAGAAAACCTACCAGAAATATAGGCAAGAGTAAATAAGCACTTTGCAAATGAGGATATCCAACAACAAACATATTATAGGTGAGTAACCTTATCTGTCCTTAGGAAAATGCAAAAGAAAATCACTATGAGATACCATTACATGCAGGAGAATTGCTAACATTGGGAAGATGGACAACACCAAATGCTGGGCAGATCCACACCGTTATGGGGGTGTATGTTGGTGCAGCCACTTTGGAAAAGAGTTTCACTTGCATCATCTACTAACGCTGAACGTATGCACTCACTGTGATCCAACAAGTCCTCTTCTAAGCATATAACAAACACAAGTGTGTGTGAGGTGCTCTGGAGCGGGGAGTGTGTCTGTGTGTGGATATTTATAGTAGCACTCTTCTCAATAGCCAAGCACTGGAAACAACCCAAACATACCCCAGTAGAATGGATACATAAACTGTGGTGAATTCATCCAATTGAATACTAAGCAGCATAAGAATGAACGACATCTGTACTTGACAGCATAATGCTGAGCAAAAGAACCAGGCACAAGTGAATACGTACTGTATAACTGTGTTTATAGAGAACTGAAGACCAGGCAAAACTAATCTAGGATATTAGAAGTCAAGGTAAGAGTTACCAAGGGGAGGAGAGTGGGCGTTCTGAGTGGACAGAGGCTTGGGAAGGCTTCTGTGCTGCACATGATGGCCTGTTTATTGATTTGAGAACTGGCTACATGGGTGTGTTCATTTTATAATAATTAACTGAGTTTGACACTTATTATCTGTGTTCTTTTCTCAGTGTAAGTTATGCTTTATTAACAAAAGTTATTTATTTAAATTATCCTGTTTTTTCCCTTCCCATGCATCCAACCAAAGACAAGTGGCCCTCCAGGATAGTGGATGAAAGATGAGATTTTTCTGGGTTTCACTTTTGATATATATCCCTGAGGTTTTTATTGGCATGCATTAGTCATGTACTGAATTCAGTTATTTTCAAGTTCTTTATGACAGCTTTAGAGAGTCACCCTCTTTTGCTGTTATAAAAATCTCACTCAAGAGCTGCAACATTTTTGCAATATCTTGAAAGTAGCATCTTAAGGTTTATTTTCCTCAATTTTGTGTTTCCAGCACCATATTTCTCCAATTTTATTAACAACATATTTATGTACATGGCATTCCAGTTTGATGAAAATGCGTCTTGCCAGTGGGAATGTGAAATATTCAGTAAGAGCCTCCTGCTATTAAGGAGTACTGGATTTCCCTCTTGTGACTGATGGATTTGGTTGTGAAATATATTATGTGTCAGGGCACCTGGTGCCTTGAAACAGTCTGTAGAAAGGCTACGTAAGGCAGATGGCAGCCAAGCTCCTCTGCCATGTCCCCTTGGTGTTTATGTCTTCATGATCACTTGAGTAAAACTCCTGATCTCTCTTAGATCTCAGCTCCCAGGCCAGTTCCCATTTCTCTGTTGTACGTGGATTTTTAGAATGACCCCATAACCTTTGTCCTTGATGACACTCCTATAATTATGTTACATTACGTGGTAAAAGGATGTTGCAGATTTCATTAAAGTTACTAGCCAGTTGACTTTGAGGTAATCAAAAGGGATATTACCTGGGTGGGCCCAACCTAATTACATGAACCTTTTAGAAGAGTTTTCTCCAGAAGATAGCAGAAGAGCGATTTGAAGAAAAGCAAGAAAAGGATCAATGAGCCATTGCTGGCTTTGAAGGTGGAGGGGACCATGAGCAAGGACTGGAAAGTGGCTTTTAGGTGCTGAGAGTAACATCTGGCTGAGAGCTTGCAAGGGAAGAAGGCCTTAGTCCTACAATTGCAATAAACTGGATTCTGCCAGTAATCTGAGAGAGCGTGGCAGCAGATTCTTCTCCAGAGCCTCCAGATAAGAACCCAGCTCTGCTGACAACTTGATTCTGGCCTTGGGAGACCTTAAACAGGAATTCTGTCAAAACTGCCTGGACTTCTGACATAGAACTGTGAGCTAATAAGTGTTTATCATCCAAGGTGATCTTAAATCGAATGCTGAGCTCATAAAACAATGCTGTTTTAATCTGTTAAATTTGCTATAATTTGTTATGCAGCAATGGAAAATGAACACATTCTCCCAGATGTAGAATTCATCACATTTTTTCTTGATTTTCGTAATACAGCAAACAAATGTGCACACAAGGCATTTGTGCTTTTTACAGACTTTTAGTGACGATTAAGAAGGTAATTGCTAGAGATATACAGCAGATTTTTGTAAAAGTTAACCAAAATTTTGAAGTTAAGACTCTGGTCTTTCAAAGCCAATTAACCATTTATGCTAAATCAAGAATCATCCTAAATTCAGAAATTCCTTCTCTAATTACTTCTTGGGACTGTATTCATTGGTTCAAAATAGGTACCATTATTGAGTGCTAACTAAATGTCCCTCATCTTACTCCATGCTCAGTTTTCCATACATTATCTCATTTAATTCTTATGAAAACCCTGTGAAGTAATGATTGTTTTACTTAATGTAAACATAAGAAATCTGAGGTCCAAAATGTTTATTAATTTTGTTCAAGGTCACATAGTTAATAAAATCCAGAGGTAGGATTAGAAACCAGTCACTCCAATGTTAGGTACATTACTCAACTGTCACACTTTACCACCTCTTAGTTCAGCAGTGATAATAACTAGCTGGTGTGTATCATGATATCTTCCCTTTTAACTCTCGATAAAATTGCAGTTGATAGAGTAATTACTCTTGAGCATTGTGGATTACTCTGAATAAAGCTAATCTAAAAACCCATTGAAAAACCTTATACCTATATATTATATTTATAATAAGGACTATGAAGAGAATTCACTCATTTAGCAAATTTATTTTTTTGCTACATGTAATAGTGCAGTGCACAGATTCCTCCCTTCAAAAGACTTGTATTCTGGTAGCTGGAGGATGGAGTACAGACAATTAAAATAACTCGTTCATAATGAAAAATCCCTCTCTCTCTGGTTCTGGATTTTCCTCCTTATATTTTGAAAATAAGCACTCTTATATCTGAGTTAAGCAAAAGCATTTCCCTACTAAACATAAAGGACCAAATTTTAAGCAGAGAGGCTACAGGTATCCCCAGAGATTCTGACCCATTAAACTGCTCCCCTCTTCACGAGGAATAGACTCTGCCTTGCCACCTTAGTGTTACAGACACCTGAAGGTGTCTTCATGAGGTATGACTTACCTGAATCTGATGCCTGGTAAAGATTCTGATTCCTGAATAAACTATTTGAATTTACTTGCCAGGGTGAGGGAGGTAAGGGTGTAGAGTCAAGGAAACGAAGGATGTCTGCAGAGAAAGCCACTTTAGGGGATGCATTGTTTGTCCACAACCTACTGCTCATTATACTACCTTGCAAGAGTGGTAGTCCAAGTTTATCTTCCAAAATAGGAACAGTCCTTAATGTGAGGTTTATAAGAGACTTTAAGGTTTGGGAAGATGAAATGTGTATGTGTATATATATGAGTACTTCAAAAAATTCATGGAAAGATTAGAATTATTTTTTAATTCTCTCTATATACACACGCACTTACATACACACACACATGGGTACTTCTATACATACACACACACACATTTTACAACTAAAATGCTTAGAGTCTTGCCTTTTAAATGGAAAATATGGAAGAATTAAAAGTAAATCCATTGTAAAATAAGGTAATTAACTGAGCATCTCTCTTTTTGGTGTATTTCATTACTAGGGTAAGAATACTGGAAATCATTATAAAATCTGAAGCAAACTCTTTCTAAGTAGAAGATGGCAATTTTACCTACAAATTGCGACAAATATTAATTTATTTCTCTGGCTGATACAAAATATCAATTAAAGTTCTGATCTTCGTGGTACATTGCTAGAGTACTGAAAAGGAGCACATTGTAGAGTATATTAATCTGTAGCTATTTTATACTATTAATACAACCTGGCAGTAAATGTCTTGTTGACTTCTTACTAATGAACGTGTAAGTGTGTGTTTGGGCCAGAATTTAAATATTGTGACTGGTGAATATTGACAGAAAGCCTAATCTCAAACAGCTGTAGTATATAATTGTTGTCCAGCCTTTTATTATTGGATTTCTTGTAAAAATTTGAGATATTTATCATTTGGATCTGAACATCAATTGTCCTCAAGTTTCACTAAATTTAGGATGAGTGATATATGAAATTTTAAAACATTCATCTGGACTCTTGAAAGATTTCTGTAATGTTTGTTGAATGACTACATTCACTTGCTGAAGAACATCTGATGCTCTAGAGATGTCACCAAATCCAAGTCCAGCTGCCTGCACTATACATAAATGCAGGCTTGGCTGCCAAAATCTGTTACAGAACCCAGGGCATTCTGCTCCTGGCTGAGGCTTGCCAAAATCTTGTTACCCTAGGGCATTCAGCTCCTGGTTTAGGCTTACCAAAATCTCGTTACTGAATGCAAGTCTGGCTGCCTGCCCCCAGACAAAACAACCCAAATGATCCAAAAGTCAATGGAATAAGAAGTCAGCTTTTACCTGGTGATCTGAGGAGACATGTTAGGCTCACCCATCTCTCTGGTAAACCTAAAGGAGAACGGCCAGACTAAAATCATCTCAAAGACTCAGATTTACTGAGAGGCTTTTAAAGAAGGGCTTGAGGGGATGGAATATGGGAAATGCAAAGCAGGAGAGAGGGAGTTGTGTAAGGGGCCAGGTGCAAACTCTCATCAAGGCTCCTTCCGGTTTCTGTTCTTGTCCTTGATGTTTTCTTAGGATCCTGCTTCGGGGAGAAATTAGCATAGCTTTACTGATGTCTTGCTTGGTTTCTCAGGGTCTGGATAGTGAGTGTCTTATGGCAAGTTTGCAACTCCGGGCTGACTGGAAAACAACTTTACATTTTTGTAAACAATGTCATCTTGCCCTGTACCCAAGATTTAAAGTATCAAATAACTGTGGGAAAAGAGGGAATTCAGAGAAATACATGCTAAGAAAAAAACTGTGTTCCCCATTTTTTTTTCTAATGTGTATGTGGTTTTAGGTCCCAACATGGCTTCAGTTCTGCTCACTCTCAACAGAGAAGCATACTATACCAAATGATATACATCCATATAAAAATGTTCTTCATTATAAAATGAGCAATTTCTTATAATGTTATTGCTTCTGCACTAGAACACATTATTGGTTGACCTCCATGCATTCTGTAATAAAAGGGATATTTCACTTTAAAAAATACCTGAATCTGGTATAAACTCATATTTCCTTTAAATAGTAACTTAGAACACCTTTCCCTTGCATACACGGTGAACTTGTTTATGGAAAATAATAGTTGAAGGCTGAATTTCTTTAACGCTCAATCATGATTAATATTAGTTCCGATGGGGAAAAACGTTTTTACGTCTTGAAACCCATAAGTGATACTCACTTTTGCTAATGCAAAACCAGTTCTTATTCCAAATGGACACAACTACTTCAGTGGTTAACATGAGTTATTATAACAAAACAATACGGCAGTTACTCTTCATTAATGTGATTTACTTAATTTGATTTAATATACCTGTTTATATGCTCTGGTTTAGCCTGATGGGAGTCACTATGCAACCTATACTTAACCTATTGTATATGAACAAACCATATACAGTCATTTGCTTTATGATAACCTTTCTGTCAATGACAGAACGCATGTATGATGGTGGTCAGAACAAAAAGCTATACCATGTAGCCTTGGTGCATAGTAGGCTATATCATCTATATCATTTGTGTAAATGTACTCTAAGATGTTTGCCCAAGGGCGAAATTGCCTAGTGATGAATTTCTCCGAGTATATCCCCATCATTAAGTGATGCATGACTGTGTTTGATACTCCCTACATTTATACAGAGAGTCGTATTACAACATTCCCCAAATAGAATAGTAAGGACAAAAATATAACAATAAACACAATAGATATAGTGTCAGACCCAATGAAGAAATTGGCAACAAGGAGGTCTGATATAAGAATTCATTGTGGCTGTAAATTAGCAAACACTAGAACACTGGGAACTTAAAACCCAGCTCCACACCTGTGAAGATGGCCAGGCTATATTTTTGAGCTACTCATCTGTTTGCAAGGTGAGGAAAGTCCTAAAGACCTCTCACCCAAATTTCTGTAGTCCAAAAGGGTATACCACATGGTTATAGTCAGCCAGGGTTTATTTATATTTTACAAAGTTACTTTTAAGTTATATTGAGTATTAATCTCCAAGCCCATGTTTAGTCTGGCAGATGCACGGAGATGCCAGGCCACCAAGTATTGAGGTCACAGGAAATTACAGGTTAGGTGTATGCAAAATATATGCAGCATAATGGCTAATTATACGAGGGTACTTCGAAAAGTTCATGGACTGATTTGTATTATCTTTCAATTTTATTTTTCCCTGAACTTTTTGAAGTACCCATGTGTATGTCAACTTGACTGAGCCACAGGGTACCTGGACATTTGGCCAAACATTATTCTGGGTGTGTCTGTAAGGATGCTTCTGGATAACATTAACATCTGAAACAGTAGACTGAATAAGGCACATTGCCCTCCCTGAGGTGGGTGGGCTTTGTCCAATCAATCAAGGACCTGACTAGAAGAAACAGGATGAATAAGAGGGAATTCCTCCTGCCTGACTGCCTGAGCTGGGACATTGATCTTTTTCTGCCCTCTGATTTGGACTGAAATATTGGCTCTTCTTGGGTCTAGAGGCTGTCAGCTTTTGGATAAGAACTTAGGCCATTGGCTGTCTTGGTTCTCAAGCCTTTGGACTCAGCCTGGAACTAAACCATAGGCTTCCCTGACTGCAGATCTTGGGACATCTCAGCCTCCATAATCATGTGAGCCAAATCCTTTTAATAAATCTCTCTCTCCAGTCATATGTTGCTTAATGGGGGGATATGTTCTGAGAAAAGTGTTGTTAGGCAATTTCCTCATTGTGCAAACATTATAAAATGTACTTACACAAATTTAGATGATATAGCCTATTACATGCCTAGGCTATATGGTATAGCCATTATAATCTTATGGGACCACTGTTGTTTATGTGGTCCATCATTGACCAAAATGTTATTATGTGGCACGTGACTATATATATCTATATCTATGTTTGGTTTTGTTTCTCTGGAGAGTGTTGACTAATACAGATTTTTGTACTGAGAAGTGAGGTGTTGCTGTAACATACCCAAGCACATGGACATGGCTTTGAAACTGGGTCATCGGTAGAGGCTGGAAGAATTTTGAGGTGCATGTAAGAAATATGGATTTTAAGGGTGATTCTGGTGAGGTCTTAAATGGAAATAAACTGGAGAAAACATGATCCTTGATATACAGTGTCAAAAACTTTGGCTAACCTGCCTTCTAGTGTTTTGTGGAAGTTAGAACTCATGAGTGATGAAGCTGAATATTTAGCTGAGGAGATTTCTAAGCAAAGTATTGAAGAAGTGGCTTGGTTCTTCCTGACTGCTTATAGTAAAATATAAAAGGATGGAGATGATTTGGAGAAGGAGTTATTAAGCATAAAGGAACCAGAATTGGAAAATTTGGAAAATTCTCAGCCTCTCTTTTTCTGAAGAGAGCACTAAGGGTATAGCTGAACAACAGTTTAATAAAGAGACCATAGGTGCTATTCATGAACTTAATCAGCCATCTCAGCAGAAGCCAGGGACAGATATGAGATTATGCCAGCAAAGACATTGCCAGTTTGAACTGAAGGGAACAGACAAAGCAGGGTGAATAAAGGAAGGCTGTCAGACTTCTTGGATTTTACAGAACCAGATCTTAGAGCTCTTCAGCTGCAAACATTTGCTATTCTTCAAGGAAAGGAAAGGACTTCAAAGCCAGTTCTGAGATAATCAGGGCTGCCACTCCCATCATAGGCCGAGGGATCAGGGCTGTTTGCTCTTTGGTTTCAGAGTGAAACTGCCTCTCTGGTTTCAGTGGGCAGCCCGACCCTGCCCAGTACTTCAGAGGGGGTGCCACTCTCACAGAGAACTGCATAGGCAGGGTTCTTGCAGGGAGTCAGGTGGGTGGGACCCTTGCAAATTACCGTATGCGTGGAGTTCTTATAGAGCATTGAAAGGGTGGGACCACCAGTTCGCTCACTGGGTGAGCGTGGTGCTGACCACACCAAGTCAAGGGTTAAGATCCCCTTACCGGTCATCTTTTAAAAAAAAAAAAAAGAAAGAAAGAAAGAAAGGGTGGGACCACCCCGGCGGGCCTAGAGGGCAGAGTGTTGAACCAAAGAGGATTGTTCTTGAGCCTTAAAATCTAATGGAATTTGCTTTGCTAGATTTTAGATTTGTTTGGACCCATCATTCCTTCCTTCCTTCTAATTTTTCCCTTTTAAAATGGGAATGTCTATCCTATGCCTGTCCCACTTTGTATTTTTTTTTTTCAAATGGGGGGATATGAGAGCCCTCCTGTCTGCTGCTGACTACCTCATAAGGTGGAGATAATTGATAATAGCAGTAGGTACATACTGGATCTATATCAGGGGACAGTCAGAATAACATCTGCTTGACTCTGCCTTGGGTCCTGTTGCTCCAGCAAATCTCAGTGGGCTTCAGGGACACAGGAGGATGCCTGTCCCCTAGTTGCCAGCACCAGCACTGCAGCCTCAAGCAGGAGCTTCACAGAACAAAACAGCCTCCTGCATTTGGAGGTCCTTGAGGCAGTGGCTCTTCAGGGCCTCAGGGAGCAAAGGAGCAGGATCTGCAGGACCCAAAGGCTATAAGAGGGAACTCAAAAGACTCCATGGCCTCCACTTTGCCTTTATTATCCACTATTGCATTTTGAAAGCATATAACTTTTCTGGTTATACAGGTCCACAGCTAGACAGAAATTTTGCTTCAGCATAAACTCTACCTTCAGCCTCACCCATTTCTGATCTAGATGACCGTTAGCTAAGACATTGAACTTCAGACTTCAGACTCTAGAGTTGATGATGGAATGAGTTAAGACTTTTGGGGCAGTTGGGATGGAATTAATGTGTTTTGCATGCTATAAGAACATAAATTTTGGGGGGCCAGTGGTGGAATGTTATGGACTGAATTGTGTCTCCCCAAAACTCATATGTTGAAGCCTTAATACCCAATGTGACTGTATCTGAAGACAAGATCTTTAGCAAGTAATTAAGGTTAAATAAGTTCATAATAGTGTGGCCCTTATCAGATAGGACTACAGCTTTATTTAAAAAAAGAAGAGAGAGAAAACCCTTTCTCTCTCTCTCTCTCTGCTATGTGAGAACACTGTGAGAAAGTTGCCATCTGGAAGCCAGGAAGAGAGTCCACATCAGAACTTGATCATCCAGGCACCTTAATCTCAGACTTCCAAACTCCAGAAGTATGAGAAAATAAATTACTGGTGTTTAAGTTAACCAGTCTATGGTATTTTATGACAGCTTGAGCAGACTAAGGCTTGTAGTAAATAAAGGATTAATAGTACTGCCATAGTGCTTATATAAAAGAATCTTGAAGTTCTTGTTAGAGTTTTGCCGTTTATTGGTTGTAAATAATAAATCAACAATTACTATTTTTTATTGTTTTATAATGCTTTTTATTTTGTAATAAATTATTTTGGCAACAATGAGTTCAAACATGAGAGTGCATGTTTAATGAAAAATTAAATAGTGAATTTCCATTTCTCAAGATAGTTGATGAATGTGTAACTTGTAAAAATTGTTGACATTTACTATTTGCTATAGTGAAAAGTACAGAAGAAACTACGGAAGGTGTGTTTACATATCAGTCCATGAAATGCGTCTTTTCGTCTAAATCAAATTGCCTGTTATTCTAAGTTAATGTGGTTTATTTTGACTCCAAGTTTTCTTGAACATATTTGAATCCTGAAGTGATAGTGGTTAATGTATTGGCATTGTGAGCAAAAGACCATCACAGACAGTTAAATGATAACCTCAGGGTCATCAAATGCTTCAGGTAGAAAATAAGTGAATTCCAATAATAGGGAGTCTCCCCCCTATATAATTCATGGAATCAAAGAAAAGCTTTTAGAAGTTCATTCTGCTAAAAGTGAAACATGTGATATTATTGTGAATGTTATTATAAACTTGATTAAGTTCAAAACTGAACAAAACTTTGTTTTTATGGTGATAATAGTAACACAATACATGTGTGGTGGAGCACAGCATTTTAGTAAAAACAATATTTGTACTAAATTAAGGAACTTACAGTGCAGAAAATTTCCTCTATCTTGCCATTTGTGTACAAATAATACTTACATCCAAACAAATAGCAAAATGTACCAATAAAAACAGAACCTATATATGTCAAATTTTACAATATTGTTATATATATGCACAGATAAACTAACAGAACTATATAATTGTTGTGATGAAGCAGATGTTCAATTAAACAGAAAAAGCTTCAACAGAACTGGACATACTGTCTCGCTCTTTGCTGTTCAGC
The DNA here is from genome assembly GCF_027409185.1 of Cynocephalus volans. Lineage (NCBI taxonomy): Eukaryota > Metazoa > Chordata > Mammalia > Dermoptera > Cynocephalidae > Cynocephalus > Cynocephalus volans. The sequence continues at coordinate 37,293,397 of NC_084466.1, read as the reverse complement.
ATTGTTTAGGTTTCAGAAATGCTTTAATCATTGAAGAACTACTTTGCATCAGTCTAACTGTCCCACAATGGTTATGAACCCTTTTGTAAATTAAATCAGTCCTCTAAATTTTGGTTGCATTTATTCAAAATCATTTGAATATCTGTAATTAAAGTATTTAATCAATGGGATGCCAAAAATTTCAGTTTTGAGTCTCTTAAAACATTGCAGTAATGACAACCAAAGCCTACAACCAGAAAAATATTATTGATCCTCACAAAAGCAGGAAAGGAACTGAACAGATTAAATAATGAGGTCTCAGCTGGTGTACAAGATTAAGCTTTTTTTTTTTCAGGTATAATATATATACAGTAAAGTGCACAAAGTGATCGTAAGTGTACAGTTTGATATATTTTTCTTGTTTAATGATTAATTTATAGCTTGATTTTTTTTTATATACATATGCATATATATTAATACCTATGTGTGATATTGTGAAAATATGTATGTAGTCTTCATCCCCATCGTCTGGCATACAACTCCTAAAATCTTTGGAATTTCCTAAGTGCTGTCTTTTTGTATGCTAATTAGTTGACTGATGGGTGGCAGCTCCTACATAGTTTCAGGATGGGGGCTGGTGCCTGGAAAGACCAAGGCAGTCCCACCCCCCGACTTCAGGGGATGGTGAGGGACTTACGAAGTTGATCACTAATGGCCAGTGATTTAATCAATCACGCCTATGTAATGACGCTTCCATAGAACCCAAAAGGACTGGGTTTGGAATAGCTGAACACGTGGAGGTTCCTGGAGGGTGGTACTCCCAGGGAGGGCAAGAAAGCTCCACACCTCTTCTTCCAGACCTCGCTCTGTGCGTCTCTGTGCATCTCTTCATCTGTATCCTTTGTAAAATCCTCTGTAATAAACAGGCAAATGTGTTTCCCTGAGTTCTGTGAACTGCTCAGCAAATTAACTGAACCCAAGGAAGGGGTTGTGGGAACCCTAATTTACAACGTGTAGCTCTTTATTGGAACCAGAAATGGGAGGGGGATGCAGTTTTGGGGACTGAGCCTTCAACCTGTGAGATCTGACACTATCCCCAGTTAGATAGTGTTGGAATTGAAATGGGGGGCACCCAGCTGTTGTCCACTGAAGAACTGGTTGCTTGCTTGCTTGTTGGTGGGTAGAAATCTCCACACATTTGGTCACAGAAGTCTTTTGTGAGGATAATTGTTCTGTGAGAGCAGAGGAAAAACAGTTTGTTTGTGTTTTTTCCACTCCATCTCACCATGTAATTACTGCCCTGGACAAGATACAGAATATTCTAATACCGCAGAAGCTTTTTTCTCATACTTCTTTGCAAAATTTCACTTTAAAATTAGATATTTTGGTTTAAAAATATCTGAAGAAACTTTTGGCTAAGATATTTTTAATTGTATAAATTTATATTCCATCCCAAGATGCAATGTAATTGATAAGGCCCAAGATTTTGAACATCTAAGTCTGGATAAGTGTTCAAGACTCACAAATTAAAACTTACCTGATGAGTTTTGCCTCATGGAAAATATTGTCAAGAAAGGTACTCAAAGGGAGGCAAAAAGAAGGTACCTGTAAAAATATCAGTGCTAACATATTCATACGATTTAATACAAAACAAATTAGAATTAAGAATATTCTTTATTTAACAGAATCAGCTCTAAGTCTACCAGTTACTTCAGCAACAGCAAAGAGAGTATTTTTTCAATTAAAGATATTATTATGCTCTACAGAGATGGTTCAGTTGAAGGTGTCAATAATTTCAAATTTATCAGCAATAAAATACAATTTTTAAAGATTACCAGCAATTCTGTAAAAAAAAGAATTATAGACCATAGTAAATATATATTCTTTAGAAAAATACTCATATTATGGTATTATACAGATACAGCTAAGATTGATTAAAATATATCACTATATACCAAGAGTGTTTAATTGCTTATATTATTTTTAATGTTCATACGATTAATTTAAAGATTTAAAATTTTATATATTTTAATTTTTTTAGAAAACATTTTAAAACTTTTTATTAGGAAATAATGTTAACATATAGAAAAGTTGGAAGAATAAAAACCGTGCATAGAAAAACTGTCTATATACCCTTCAACTACATTCACTTATTGCTAATATTTTGTTCTATTTGCTTCAGTCATTTGTGTGCTTTCCTCTCTCTTCTCTCTCTCTCTCTGGCTCTCTTTTCCTCCTTCTCTCTCTGACCTTTGAGAATAAGTTGCATTTATCATGTATTTTTGTCTTTTATTCCTAAATACTTCAGCATGTATTTCCTAAGAGTAAGAATACCCTTTTACAAAACCACAGTAATCACTACCAGTAAATTTAATACCCATATGATACCTTTTTCTAATCTAACCTCCATATAATAATTTTATCAACTGACCCAATGACATCTTTTATTGCAGTTTTTCTTCCAGGGCAGGCTTGAGGATCCAGTCAAGGATCAGATATAACATTATTTGTTGTATTAATTATTTATTGCTGCATAACAAGTTAGCCCAAACCTGGGTGGCTTAAAACAAGAAACACTTATTGTCTATAGTTTCTACATGTTGGGAATTTGGGAGCAGCTTGGCAGAGACTCTCCTGAGATTCTAGCCAAGGCGTTGATGGAGTTGTAATCATCTGAAGGTTTGCCTGGGTCTGGAGGATCCACTACCCAAGGAGCTCACTCATGTGATTCAGGTTGGGTCTGGTTGTTGGAAGAAGACCTCAGTTCCTCCCCCATACAGGCCTCTCCTCTGGCTGCTTGAGTTGGCCACTGGTTTCCTCCAGCATGAGCAATCCAAGAGAGCAAGACAGAAGCGGCCGTGCCTTTATCACCTAGTCTTGAAAATCTCACATTGCCACTTCTGCTGTGTTCTGTAATCACACAGATCAAGCCTGATTCAGTGTGGGGTGGGACTCTGTGAGAGTATGGGTCCCAGCTTCAAGGCTGGCTACCACATTTGGCATGGCTGTTTTTATCTATTTTAATAAAAAAGGTTTATTTTTTTGAGAAACAGTGTTTCAGAGAACTATTTTATAAATCCACCTATATAATAAAATAAAATGATCACTCAAATAAGTTATCTAGTTATATTTGTTGCCACTTTTTACCTTCAAATGTGTCTCAGTTTGGACAATAACTTATATTGTCACCTTCATCTTAGCTTAAAAAGCACTTCTTTCTAGAGTTTTTTCTGAACCCACCTCAGAGTCAATTAATTCCTCCCTTTATACTCTTTTTTTGTATCTTGAACTTTTTCTTACACGACACTTAATTGAACATTCTCTTACCGTCTAGAATGCAACCTCCACAAAGGCAAAAACTATGTTTAAAATGAATAAATATATGAAAGACTATACTAATTAACCACATTGTTTTAATGGCTGATCATTATACTGAGCAATAACCATGTTTCAAGGATGTGTAGTTACATAATAAAATATCAAAGTATATTTAGCCAGTTAAAATGCCAACTAAACCCCCTTTTTTCATTCATTCATTCACTCAACACATATTTGTTGAGTACTTCTACCATGTGCAAGCAGCTCTTCTAGAGCCTGGGGATTCAGTGCATTGTAGGAATATGTATAAGGTTCTTTCATGAAGCTTCTGTTCAGGTGGAGGGAGACTAAATATGAGGAAAGTATACTAATAAATCAAAAGATAATTCCAGATAGGGATGATTGCTACATGCAATAAAAGATCTTGATGTGATAGATTGTTATTGGGAGTGATAGGAGGAAAGGCTATTTAAGATGGAATTACAGATGACTGCTCTGAGGAAGTGGCATTTGAGCTGAGATTGGGACAACAAGGAGCCACCCATCCCAAGAACAGCACGTTCTTCTTACAGGAAGGAATTGTGCATGAAATATGAAAAATGAATCTGTTTCAGAAATGCCTGTATACAAGAGCAACGAGAGAGTAAGCCATATTCAATGATGAGAAACGTCCTTAATTTTCTACAAAATGCATTTAATTCCCTTAAATGAAAAGTATTTCTCTAGATTATTGCTATTGCTGTTATTATTACAATATTATTACTTGCCTTTATTGCTGTTGTCTGGTGAATACAAATGTGCTTAACCACACTATACACTTTGTAAATGTAAGCCATCCGTGAGTGTATAATAGTATGTTAATACATACACCTGGTTGTATCTCAGCTCATAATAGAGGAATAGAGTATGAATCATCACATTCTTAGTTCTGAGGGATTGCAGAAATCCTTGCCTATTCCTTGAAGTCATTCTGAGTTATGCAGACCACTCAAACAACGAGATTATGTTTTGAAAATACAGTCTTAACTCATTCAGTTTAGGCCATGTCCTTAACCTGATGCTTTTGACAAGTATTCCTTACACTGGTGAGCACATTTACTTTATAAACTAACTCTGACATGGATTTTGGTGTCAGAATGAGCCCAAACTGGAATTTCAGATTGCTGAGTATGGACTTGGATTCATAAATCTTGATTGCAATGATATATTGGTCTTTATTCTGCACTGCAAATAATTGAAATAAACTCAATATTTGGTTAAGCTGTGTTGTGTATGAGCATATGATTTTTTTATTCCAAGTTACTTGTTCTTTAATGTTCTCTCAATAGTACATTTATTCAAGTATATACATGGCTCATGGTACTTTGTGCAGCATATATATTCCTGGGAAATCTTGTGCAAATCCAACTACACTGCAAATGGAATTATTTTCTAAATGTATATGAAGAGCTTGGATTTTAAAGCCATCCTGCAGAATCACTTTTCTCTGTAAGAATCTTTTTATAGTGTGAGTCATCACTCTTTATATCATCTATAGAAGGGTCATATTATCGTGGATCAGGGTTTTTTTTTAGAATATATCTATATACATCACATTCCTTATTCACAGACACTGTTGTACTTTAAAAAACACTTCAATATCTGTATGTAATTTATAATCATGTGGTCTATTTTAGAAATTATTGATGATGACAACAAACAGACCCTTTGTCTATGTTATTTACAAAGCAATGTCCACACTATTGCTCTTTGATCTCTGGCCTTTTCTAATTGGTTTTGCATCTGGATGGCCTCAGTGCTGCATGCCAAGAGGGTCTGTTGTGCTGTATCCTTGCTTTTCCCAGCATTTTATAACTATTTAGATGTCTGTTGATATTGGGCTTCAGAGTGTCTGTCCTTAGAGTATTTTTTCTTTTACACTGTTTTTAGTCATAGTGCTTCCATTTGACATAAAACAGGTAGTTCTTAACAGAACATGACAGTGAAAAGGCATGAATTTTAGATTCAAGAAGACCTATTTTTAATAATGGCTCTGTTTCTTATAAATGGTGTGGTTTTCAGACTTTCTTTTATATTCCGTGGATTCTGATCCCTCATCTGAAAGTCAGACAATGATAGCTCATAGAAGTTTGGCGTTGATTGAAGGAACTAAGTGGTAACTGCAGTTGATATTAACAAGTCGTCCTATTACTTGAGAGATTTTTTTAAAAAACAAATGTAAATTGAAATATATTCTTTTCAAATTATTGTATGTTTTAAAACCCAGAAGTTTGAAATTGGGTTTGATTCTTTAAATACAGTCTAAGATAATAATATTCTGTGGAAATCATTTTCTATAGCATTTATCCAGTAACTTTTAAAGAAACAAATGCCCATAAAAGTTACGAAAATAGCTACTACTAAATCATGTCACTGACATAACATTTTATTTTCTTGATTTGTTCAGTTTTATGAAAATTCACATAGTTACTACACAATTATTTACACAGACTATATCAGTGTGTAACAAAAAACAAACCAAAGTTCAAACAGTTAGCTAGATATGCAAGCTATGAATAAACAGTTGTGGTTTTGTTTTGTTTTGGTTTTGTCTTGAAATGATTTGTACTTTTACAAAAAAACAGTAATTTTGTAAGGAAGTTTGTAGAGAAATTTGGTAAAGAAATTTCAAGTGAGATACTGGTATCATAAAATAATATTGACCCAGCAGAGTGCAACAATAGCAATAACAACAAAAATCCCCCAAATAATATAATTGAATAATTTATATATCAATTTTTTTCCTTTTGAATAATACCACTTCCTTTATTCTTATTTTTTATTTTACTTTAATTTTTTATTAGCATAATTATATATCAAAGTTCAAGAAAATTTTCACTGTTGCATTACATCATTTCTTTTTTGTCAATCATTAGTTTGTTTGAATCCTTGATACTTACTGAAAACAATTTAATTTATGGAGAAAAGGAGTAGTGTTGAAAATTATCCACTGCAGGAATCAAATACACTGACTAAAAGATTGGTAATTTCAAGTAATTAATAAGAAATTCTCTTTCAAAAGATACTATTAAGACAATGAAAAAGTAGGTCTTAGACTGGGAAAAGATATTTATAATATGTGCTACTATAAGAGGCTTATAGCCGAATAAGAGGAGACTCCTAAAAATCAACCACAAAAGAATAACTCACAGGGAAACTGGCAAAACACTTGAACAGCCACTTAAAAAGGGTATCCAAATGGTCAATAATTATATAAAATTCATGTAAATTTTATTCACAATGAAAATTCCACCAGAACCAATAAAATTAAAAGAACTGACAATTGTAATAGTTGACGAGGATGTGTAGACAAAAGGAACTTCAGTACAGTGCCGTTGGCAGAGTAATTGGCACAGCCACTTAGGACAACTTCTAAAGTTATGCATTTTCTATGGCCCGGCTATTCTACTGCTAGTACACCCACACATGTGCACCAGCTGTTCATAAGAATATTTGTAGTACTTACAAGGATATTCATAGCAATATCATTCATAGTAGCCAAAACCTGGAATCAAACTACATGTTCATCAACAGTGGTTTTAATAAATCTGGGTGCAACAGAGTACTATACAGGACTGAAAATGAATGAACTGCAGCAGTCCTCAACATGGAAGTATCTTGCAATAACAGCAGTCAGCAAAAGAAGTTAAAAATTAAACATACTGTGCAATTCTTTTCATAAAAGCAGATTAAATTAAACTGTAATCCTTAACAATTTCTATCTAGGGGGCTCTGAAAGAAGAACAGCAAAGGGAGTTTCCTATTAAAGGCAGGAGAGCATTTGTCTTTGAGGAGAAGGATGTTTGGATGGGGAAGGAGCACACGGGGAAATGGTTACTGGAAGTCAATTTGCTACCTGGGTGCTCACTTTATAATAATTCAATTAATTGTACACCTTTATTTTGTGCACTTTACGTGTGTTTTATTTCACAGTAAACTGTGGTTTGGTTTTGTTTTTTGAGAAAAGTATTTTTTGGCTTTCATTTCTTGGTATTATTTTTGACAACACTGACTGAAATGTAGATATGACTCTCGCAGCCGTGGTCGGAGAGAGTTTTTGTAGAAACAACAATTAACTCATCAGTCAACAAAACACCAAAACCACAACAGCTGGAAAACATCATCTCTACAGCTCTCTGTTTTGTGTAGAACGCCTGAGACCTAGAATAGACAAATATTCCAGCCTTCTACCACCTAATATCAAAGGTATTTGGGCTATTGAGGAAAAGATCATAAAAAGGTTTAATCTCAAAGCATCCTATTGCTCCAACTAAACTGGTACAATGTCTTGTGGGTCCTTTGGCTGGGTCTGCAGCCCTGTTCTACAGAGTTGTGTATAACTGCAATCCTAAATGGTGGAATATGGAGCTCTTGGATGTGTTAAACACTGCTTCTTGATGGATTAGTTTCTTTACAGGGCCTTTTAGTGAACCATGAAGAAGTTGCTGGCTCCATTCCGATTTAATCTGTGAAGGTACTTGCAACATTGCAGCAAGAGGACATGTTTTAGAAAACAGATTCTGTATTACTTTGTGCTCTTTCTTACCTCCAATAGCTTTTTTCTTTATTAGTGTATTTAACAAAAAGCATTTTTGGTGATTGAAAACAGCAACCCTGGAATTGCTAAATGTATTCTGCTTCCCATAATGAATAAAGTGGCCATGATATAAACAATTCTAAAATTTGACAAAATTTTGGAAATTTATTAAAAAATTATGAACATTTATTTATGTCAAAAACCTAACACTAAGTTTTAATTTTAAAACGAAAAGTTTTAATACTCAGTTTAGGCATTTGGAAGGAGATTGCATTTTAAATAACGTTTAATTCTTTAACAATAAAATACAAAAAAGTACAAAAATAGGGCTATAAAATGAAAGCAAAACATAAACTTTCTACAAATATCAAAAGCAGGAGAAGACTATTTTGCACAGGTAAGGGAAAAGTACCCCATTCTCAGTTTTCTGCACACTAACAGTCCACTTCAACATTTTTAGACAAGGCTTTTGATTTATAAGCAAAAATGAGATGAAATTCTGAAGAAAAAAATAGGTAATACTTACAATAAGAAAAAAATTATTTGCTAAGTAAATAGCCAAATTGAAAGATAAAAGTCCTTTGGAAACAGTGACACTTAGTTTTGCTTCAATGTTAAAAAATTTAGAGTGAGTCCCAATATGACAATTGTATATTGTTTAATATTGTGGGCTAAGTGACAGATTCAACAGCAGAGATGGCCAGTAGGACTCAATGTACTCTCTCCTGAGAACCCGTTCTTCCACAGTCATTGCTGGGATCCACCTCATACTGGCTGCTGAACTCTCTCTCTCCCTCTGCTACACGCTTCCTATGAACACAGCTACTTTGTCTGTCGTAGCATTCTATAGTGTCCACATTCAAAAATGTTTTGCATGAAATGAGCATATCCCATTTATTTTCTTTTGCCTTTGTTCTATACAAAAAGGCAATTCAAATCTTCACATTCTTTTTATTATAAATGATCTTAATCATAAAAATCAACAGGGTTATATTAATCTTTCAGCCTGTTAGGCCCCAACCAATATTTCTAGCCTGATATTTCCTCCATTTTCAGCTTTGGAAATCTCTTATCATTCAACTTAACAGCGTTACTAACCCAATCATCCTCTGTTCTTGTATTTAAGTGACTATTAGGGTGTACTTTATGAAGTTTGAAGTGACCCTCTATTTCTTCTGATACAAAATATCTATAAGATATCAGTGACAGTCAGATCCTATTTCTAGGGAAAAGCTACTGTATTTTCTCCAAGGTCATGATTGTAAAGCATCCAAGGACAATGTTTTCAGACTGAATTCTATTTTTTCCCTGAGACATATAAAAGAGGATTGATAAGCCTATAAGTCAGAACCTACTTACAGACTTACAGGAAAATCATATATTTATAACATTCCTGATGAAAGAATATAGGTCAAAGGCAAAAAGGAAACAGGGGCAAGTAAAGTGCAAAGTAAAAAAAAAAAATCCCTGAATGTGTCTTGACTATAGAATAAATTTCTTGGAGTTTAAAGTGAGCTTTTTAAAATGCCAAGGCATGCCCTGACAGGACCACATGCTATAGCTGAGCCTCATGGTCAGCCCTCTGTGAGTGCTGAATGGGTTGAAGTGTTGCATTGAGGTGATGGTAACTGGACTTAGAGAATAAAATTAATTGGAGAGTTGTACACACTAGATTTCAGAGCAATATCTTCGCAACACCCACATTACAAATCTGTATAGAATTTTACAGCACTGAAGGTTTCCTAATGCTGATGGGTTTGGATGTCCAGATATTGCACACAGTCCTCTATCAACGTGATTTTGTCTCACATGCCACACTCTAAATCACTGGAAGTACCAGGACATGAGTTCATTTTGATTGTTTGGGGGAGGAGGGGTTCCCTCAAAGACTTTTATCATCTTTCTCCATTTCACCAAAGAAACCTTTAATATGAGGAAAATTAAGACACCCACGTGACCGCTATCCACTTTCCATCCCCTCACCTTAATCCCCACCAACCCACACATTTCCTCTCTCATCCTGGCCCCTTTCCACTAGACTAGGGAATGGTTAGCCCTTCTCCTTGCCAAAACCATTCCCTCCATCTATGCCCTTGACAACATCCAATTACATCTCTTTAGAAATCTTACTCCATCAAGTGTCCTCTCTTGCTCCTGAATTTCTCCCTTCCCAAATCTATTTTCTCCTTTCTTTGTGCTTATAAAGTGTTCAAGGCTCTCCCATGCTTAAAAGACATCTCTTGACTGCATATGTATATACAATAAAATATATACATATATATTCTTCATCAATACACTACATTGTTTCCCTCAGGTTCTCATCCAAATTCTCAAAATAGTGGTGTCTACTGACTATTTCCCCTTTAGTTTTTACTTTCAAATTGTGTTGTCCAACTTCCTGCTCTTAAAAAAAATAAACAATTGACTCCTAACTACCCAATCCAGTGGATACTTTACTCTTTTTTTTTACATTAATGTATTAAAAATGCACTGAGTACTCATTTAAAACATTCTACTTTTTGTTGTTTTGTTTGAACCTTCTGCATATTTAACTGATGGTTTCTTTTCAGGCTTCTCAAATCCTTTCCTTAGGAAGATAGGATTAGGTACACTATATTCCAAACTTGTTTGAAAACTGCTATATTTTCTATGAAAGACTGATTTTTTTAAGGTGTGAAAATGAGGTCCTATGGCAGGGGCGTGAGGCAGAATCATAAGGTATAATCAGGTCTCTTTATAAAACAATATTACTTATTTTCCCCTGAGTAAAGTCACCTGAGAGATGTCTGTTTCAACACGTAATTGAGCAACTGTCAGCAGGATGTGGACTTTGATGCTTTGAACTATAACAATTGTTTCATTGTTTTTTAACATCATTTGCTTTCATCTCCCATTTTGCCACTGGAGTATGAAATGAGCCCTATTTCCTAGAAAAAAAAAATCCTGAGAAGTGTTTGAATTCTTCTCCGGAATGCTAACAGGACCAGTGAGTAATATTTCTGTGCTCACAATCCGTGGGCTCCATATTCCTCAGCTCAGATCATCCCATTAGATGTGATTGCTTCCCTGCGCTGTCACTTTCTGCAAGGAGTCCACGAGAACCTGGCTATAGTTGCCCTTATTGGATTCACTCCTAATCCAAGGCTAAAAATGGCACTTTTATTGTACCACAAAGCCAGTCAGTATTGTGACCTGCTTTGGAAATTAGCCAATACCTATGCACAAACACTTGAGATGGTCAGAAAGCTACAAAAGATGAAGCTTTGCCTCCTTGGCAGTTGCAATGGTGTTGCTGGCTTCAGGGTGCACCGCTGTTGTGTTCCCAGCCAGCATGAGTGCAGGTTTTTTGTTTCTATGGAACTTTACCCCATCCATATATTAAGAGTGGGACACACTGTGCCAAAAATCACTAACACCAAGAAAAGTGCCAATGTAAATTTTCAAGCAGTTCCATACCTTGCCAACACTATTTGCTGATGATGCCACATTTGCTGAAAAAAAGTTCATGTTAATCTTAGTAATCCTATTCAAACCCTAAGACTTAATGAATGACAGATGCTCTTTCATGTGATGGTTTCCTGAGTTAAATAATTTCATTGAATAAGTAAATAAGTGATTATACCTAAATAAAATACTAAATTTAATATAAAGTGAAATATATTTTAATCTATATAGAAATATGTATTAAGTATATACTAAATGTATATATATTTCATGTGTAAATGCATTCATATCTTTTTATGTAGATAATAAACATTACTTTAAGTAAATTGAAATTATTATGGTGAAAAGAATCCAACTATCTTCCTCGTTTTTTCCCAAAGTACTCGATTTCCAAGAAATTTATGCTTCAGCATCCCTTGTAATAATAAATGAAAATCAGAGGGTTAGAATGTGATTCAGAGATATCCGGAGTCTATAATTTATTCCCAAACAGAAGGAGTCAATATAAATCCTATGAATTTCATTGTCTGCTGCCAGAAAACTTACTTAAGTATTAATAAGGAACATTTGGAAATGTTGCCTCTTTAGAGATCACAGTCCTTATTTGGAATACAAGTCCTTGTAAGCCCTTTAAAAATTACTCATTTTAAGGACAACACTGTCATATTAGTTCATCATGAGGGAACACTGCACTGAAGTAACCCCAGGGCTCGCTCCTTAGTATATTGGAAAGATGGTCACAAGAGCAAATTGAAGTTTTCTTGCATCCTCATAGCTTTTTGTTACTGGGCCTGTTTTTAGTTATTTTTTACTTGAGTCAACTTGGTGTGATTTCTGTATTACGAATTGGATCTAGCTGTTCATATGGTAACTTAGACATATACTTTAAAGTTTTTACTGTAAAGATAAGTCCTCTAAATATGTTAGTGTATCATAATATACCAAAGCAATTAGACTAAAACCACAGTATAAGTACAGACATATCATACCTTATCCCTTTCTGACCCAACTCTTTTGGGTATATTCCAGAAGACCAAGAAGTTTCCAAACCCTGCTCAAGTTTAGGTGATCAGAGTAGTGCAAATGTGAGCCTAATTTTATCAAACTTATTTGATAGGTTGGTTAGTTGGCCTCCAGGACAAGAAATATTTTTCATGGGTTTAAGTCTGTACTTAGTAGGTATCTTAATTAGGATGTATTTAGTCACTAGTTAAAAAATATTTTCGAAACCAGAACTTCTTAACCAGTGTGCTATAGTGTGTCACAAGTGGGTTGCAATTAGCTAAGATGTTAATCACAGGCACCATTGTAGTAGCCAGTAGGGGCTGCCTGAGGCAATTGAAGTCTCTGTCTATGAGGATTCTGACCTGTTTACTACAGTATATTTTATATGCAACCACATGTGTAAAGTTTGAAAAGCACTGGCTCAAAAATAGGTATTTAATTTTCACTAAAGCAAGACATCTGGAGGAAAGCTTTCCAGACATCAAGGAACTAGTCTCATTTTATCCTTCTGTTTCACCCTTCTCAGCATTTTGACATTTGTTTTCCAGCTTGTCACCTCATGGTTGCAAGATGACTGCCAAAGCTCTAGGCTTCACATTCTCAAATGAGAGCATCCAAAGCAGGTGGAGCGGGAGGGATCAAAGCTAATCTTTTTTCATGTGGCTCTTTCTTTTATAAGGGAGGAAAACCCTTTCCTAAAGTGAGATACTATAATTTTCTTTACATTATATTCACTAGAATGGGGTTACTTTCATGTGGACATTGGTGAAGGGGAATACGGTTACCTTAAATGATTTGGACACTCATGGGGTGGGTATACTGCCACCTAAATAGGCTTAAAACAGGAGTGCAGTTAGCAAGAAATACAGGAGAATGACTGCTAGGTATGCAACAAATAGTGTCCCCTCCTGAGAGATTAATCAAATGGAAGGAAATGATATCATTTATGATTTAAGAGTCGTGACCAGTTGCAAGTTAAAGGGAGTATGTAATTTCTCAAGTCTAACTGCCATTTCTCAAAACTTTGACTCTATCTGCTTCAATTTTTACACAAAATTTCGGATTTTTATTAATGTAGTAATATAGTTTTAACATATTGTAACAGCCACAGGATGAAAGGAAATATTTGCAAAACAGATATATGATAAAATAATTTTATCTAAAATACACTATGCAAACAACTCTTACAAATAAAATAAAAACCCAGACAATTCAATTTTTAAAATGGGCAAATGTTCTGAACAAACACCTCAAAATATATATGGATGGCAAACATGCACATGATAAGAGGCTGAACACTATTTGTCACTAATGAAGTTAAAACAGTGAAAAATCACTACACACTTATTAGAATGGCTAATATCTAAATAATTGACACTATCAACTGCTGGTGAGGATGTGGAACAACAGGAACTCTCCACAAAAAAAATCTGCATGCAAATATTCATGGCAACTTTATTTATAATCACCAAAAATTGGAAGCAACCACGATGTTCTTCAGTAAGTGTTATGAATAAACAAAGTGGTACATCCATACAATGGAATACTATTCAGCAATAAAAAGGAATGAACATTAAGCCATATAACAACATAGATGTATTTTAAATGCATATATTACCAAGGGAAAGAAATCATTCTGAAAACACTATATACTATATAGAGACACTCAACAGTTTACTGATTGTCAGAGATTTAAAGAGGGGAGAGGATTGAATAGGAGAAGCACAGGGAATATTTTTTTTAACAGTGAAACTATTCTGTAGGATATTGTAAAGGTGAATAAGTGGCTCTGCATTCTTCAAAGTACACAGAACTTTATAACACAAAGAATGAAACTTAATGTATGTAAATTAAAAAATAATTGTGTACAATAAATTATGTTTCAAGAAAAAAAAAAAAAAAAGACACACACACAACAATTTAGGAAGCCAGAGAATCCCAGGATAGAATGCAGACTGTGAGGAAAGGATCTGTGCTACAAATGTATCATGTAACCTCACTGAAGGGGATTGGGTAAAAAGTGCAACCCTAAGTAACTTTGGAAATGGGTAGCGACTGTAAGACTAAAGACAAATGGAACAGCACCGAAGCACTGTACTCAAGTCGATAAAGTTTTTTCCACAAAAGTGTAGGTTGATAGTTCTGAAAAGATTGCGTGTCTTTTGGAATTGAACAGTTAAGTAAATGCATAGCAGATGGTGGGAGCTGGCTATCACCCTGTTGGATGGAAGGTTATGGACAAGCAAGAGGACCTGGCTAGAATTATCCATGTAGTAATGGATCAGAATTGGAGGCATTGACATATAAGGGAAATGGAATATCCTTTCCTCTCATCTTAGGTTCATGGCTGGGGCCTGTAACAAGACACAGAATAACAAAAGAAAAGCATACAATTTATGTAATGTAAGTTTTATGTGACAAAGGAGACTTCAGAAATGAAGACCCAAAAAACAGGTCAACACATGCTTTATTATTTTTTTTTTTTTAAGTGCTAGGTTTGATGAAGAAGTGGACAGTCATGGAGAAGTATGATTGGACAAAGGCAGTATGATCCAATTGTAGTAAACTGGAGAACTTAGCAAGGTCTGTTTATTCAAATTCTTCTCTGTTTCCTTGTGTCTTCAGAGATGTTTCTTTCCTCTGGGAAAAGGGAGGGCACCGCTTGAATGAGGGTCTTATGACCACCTATGAGAAAGGTGAGGGGAGTCTGAGAGTGACCTTCCTGATTCTGCTGTTTTCTCAAATGCCAAAGTGCCATATTTTGGGATAGTTATTCAAAAACCCATTAGGTATGAACTCATATTTACCTTGATATAGATACAGGTGGATACATAGAGAAATATTTAAAAGTTTGTGTACATGCACAGGTTAGCATGCACACACATGTATATTTCCTTTCTCTGCCAACTGAGAGGGCCTAGAAGCAGCAACACCTCAGTAACAAACACTCACCTAATGCCCAGATCTTGGTTTCTAGTACCATTCTCATCAAAGAACCAGGGCTTCCTAGAGAAATGGATGATTCTATGGCTGTGGCAAAGAGTATACTAGATGAGTCTGGAGCATGTTGTAAAGCCAGAAAGTAAGAAAGTGCTCGAAAACATAAATAACTACAATGATAGGGGTATGCCAAAGGGAGCCAACTAAAAGAATTTCCAATGGCCAAAACTGGAACAATCTGAACAACAAAATAAAGAAAGCAGTGTTGGATTATAACACAAAGTATAAAATAAATATGAGTCCATACTGATATAAGTGATTGAATTAATAAAAAATGAAAAGAATAAACAAGTCTCCAATGCAGAAGAATTCCAAATAATTCCTCCAGGAGGTAGAACATAGCTCCCCAAGTGTGGGCTGCACATAGTGACTTCCTTTCAAAGAGGACAGTGTGGAAAAGGGGAGAAAAGAGTAACCTTCCAGTGGAGACACCTCACAAACACTACCTCATCCAGATGACTCTGAGTCACACCTACAGTGATAAGTCACGTTGATAACAGGGACAATGGATATGATGTGGTAAGAAGGGCCCTTTACCTCTGTGGTCTTTATCCCAAAACCTATAACCCCAGCCCAATCAAGAGGAAAACATCAACCAAATCTCAACTGAGGAATATTCTACAAGATACATGACTAAGACTCCTCAAAACTATCAAGGTCATCAAAGAAAAGGAACATCTGAGAACTGGCACGGTCAAGAGAAGTGTGAGGAGACATGCAACTCAATGTAATATGGTATTCCGGATGAGATTCTAAAAGAGAAAAAGGGCATTAGGTACAAACTGAGGAAATCTGTATGGAGTTTAACTGATAATAATGTATCGATGTTGTATCATTAATGGCAACAAATGTGCTGTACTAAAATGAAATGTTGATAGGGAAAACTGGATGAGGGTGCATGGGAGTTCCCTATGCTATTGTTACATTTTTTCTGTAAACCTAAAACTATTCTAAAATTTTTTAGAAGTTTATGTATAAAAAAAAGAAGGAGGGCTGGTGGGTTAGCTCAGTTGGTTAGAGCACCAAGGTCAAGGGTTCAAGTCCCCCACACCGGCCAGTTGCCAAAAATAAAAATATAAAACAAATAAAAAAATTAAAAAAGGAGAGAAAATAGTAATGCTACATTGAGAAGAGGCTATTTATGAAATTAATTATAAAGTGTCAAATCACACACAAAAAGTCAGATTAATGAATGCTGGCAAATAGCACAGTATAGTGAACAAGATCACTGTTCCAGACCAGAGTTCTAGTTTGCCTTGGCTAACTATAGGTATGACACTCGGACAAAGCCTTTAATCCCTCTGGACACTGGTGGTTCCTCCTGTAAATTGTGGGAACTGGGCAAAATGATATTGCAGTGTCCTTCCAAAGCAATTCTATGAATAAGAAAAATACCTGATCAAAATGAATAAGAATGCTAATGGTTTGATTCTGTCATATCACACATAATTTGGGAGATGCCTAATGTATTCGATAGTGGATAAAACACCAGTTTTAATTCTTTTTAATAAAGCCATTTTTTGAGATTTGGATATTAAGTTATACTGGAACTTGAAGAAACAATACTGCTTCAATCTAGTGAGTAGTAGTATTGCCCTCTTTAAAATTGTACTTTTCTTTTGAAAGCATATAAAGTAGGGGTGAAAAGGTGAAGAATTTATACCTATGAAATTGTTCATGTATTTTAAAATAATATCACATTTTAAATAATATCAATCTCAGCTCCATAAAACTTTGTGCTACATTGAGAAACCATGACCAAGATGCATGGGTATAAGAGCTAAGTGTGTCATCAGTTTTCAGTTTAAATAAAAAATTAGGTCTGCTGTCTCCTTTCAAATGGAATAGAATGAATGGAAATCTTTCATGACTCACCCCTCTAAATTTGGAGGCCTATGTTCCCGGGGCACTGCAAGGCCACCTATGAGGCAGACATGGTGGGAAGTAGAACAAACATTCCAGAACTAGAGTGAGGACAGCTGGGTTCTAATCCTGTTGCTTTCATTACCTAGGTAGCAGTTTCACCTTGAGCAAATATTATTAATCTTGCTAGTTTCTTGTTGGAAAAATGAGGTGTCAGATCAGACAACATATTAAACTAATGTAACTCAAAAATGTTGTGGTTATGTTCCTTTCCTTTGAATGAGGGCTGGGATCGGGCATTGTCCATTCAGGGCTGGCTCAGTTAACCCCTGACCTCTGTGCTGGGCAGCCTGGCTTGCAAAGCAGAGGTGGAGAGGCCATGACCTGCCTGGAGAGGAAAGGAAAGGAAATGGTCCAGGAGCAATTGTTTCCATATGCATTTCCAGAGCTGAGACACAGGAGCACGTTGGAGCCAGCAGGAAAGGGAAGCAATTTATCCTCTTTCACATCCTCCAGAAGCTTCCTGGGGAGTTCATGACCTTGGTCTACCCAGCACCTTTCATGGTACCAATTCTTGAAAGGAAGTTAGAAGCAACCTTAAGAGTCAAGGACATTTAATTCTGAATTTCACTATATAAATCTTGTTTAGTAGCATAGCTTATAAACCAATCTCTGCACATAGGTTTAACAAAATCTGTTTAACAGCACTGGGAATAGTAATTTTGCCTATAGGCAATGCCTATTAATGTCATAGACAATGGAAAATGTGTGTTTATTGCATTTTGCTTTGGCACAAGTAATATTCATACGGGTAATAATTTTTGAAGATTTTTCTATTGAATTATTTAATCCAATTCCAAATCAGCAGCTAAAAATTAGCAATGCCCTTTTTTCTTTCTTTAAAGCATATAGGTGTCCAACCAATGTCATGTTTAATATAGATGAAGAAACATACATGTTTTTACTTTTCTTTGTATTCTTTTCCTAGACACGGGTTCATATCAGCCTACTTCCACAACCCACAGGTTCATATCAACACAGAGTGGGAGAAAATTGAATTCCCAAAAATTATATATAAAAATAATTATCACACTATGATCATAAATGTACACAGAAAAAAAAATAAGGCACCAATGGGCCATGGATGTCCCCTGCCCACCCCTCAATTACACTGACTTTTGATTGCCCTTTGGGAAATTTATTTTTAGTGGTGCCTGAAGTCAGTAATTACATGCTTTAAATTGTGTACTTTAAATCCATAGCTCTTTTCACATACCTCAGGCTATCACCAAGAGTTCTTGCTGTTCCTGTCTGCAGCTTGGTTTCATGGGCACAGCCTTGGAGCAAAAGGCCAACGATACCACTTTCACCCCTGGAAAAAGTACAAGTATCCACCTTGCAAATATCCCCAGGATGTCCCACTTAACAGCCCATAGTACAAATAACTGATTGATACATAAAAATAAATTATAGTGTTGTAGCCCATGAAATCTGTGATTCTGTATGCACTAAAATTGTGGCTTGGCTGTTTTTAAGACTAAATGTGTATCGCTAGGGAACACAAAAACAATCAGCTTTGTTTCTTCAACTAAAGCTTGGGAGTAGATTAACCAGTTTCATATTCAGTACAAGAAAGGACATTTTCATCATATACATATATATGTTGCAGGCTTAGAAGCTACCATTTTGTTGTGGCACAAACATCTTTAAGTACATGAGTTACACGATTTCCACAAAAATTGTTCTTTAGAAATTAATTAGAAGATATGGTAAGTTTTGCATTAAATAACCAGTGCCTTATTAGGTAAAGGGTGTCACAGAAATAGAATACCATAAAACTAATGTAATATTAACAAAAAAGAGAAAGAAAACCAGAGAGCTGTAACATTCTAATGCATAATGCACTGTATTCCAGCACATAGCACACACTAAACCTCTTCTTTGGAACAGTTGCTGGAATGAATCCCAAAGGAGCAAGACATCACTAAGGAGGATAGGAACCTAAGATGGTTTTCGCCTATATCTAGGAATGATTCTTTGAGGAGGCTGCAGGTTTGCCAGTGAGATCCTCTTAACCTCTGGAGTTTAGACAGGAGATGTAACGAGGTATTACATTCTACAACCTGTGATAAAGGAAAACCCAAGTCTTTTAATATATTTTTAACAGGATGTTACTTTCCTAGATTGAGAGTGTCATGTACCATGAGATGTACACTGTTCTCTCCTGAAAACAGACCTACAAAATAGGGCTTTTGAGAAAAGAAAAAATAGTGTCAGACAACTAGAGAATTGGATTGCCTTTACTTACTAGTTGTCTGGATTTTTTATTTTTATTATTTATTTATTTATTTATTTTTTACTGTTTTGGTTCCTTGCAAGATCAGAATCATGTCTAAGAACTGGGTCATATATGTGAGAACAGCAACAACCTGATGCAGTTGGAATGGTTCTGAAAAAGAATTGTTAGGTATCACCAGTTGGAAAGCTACCTGAGTCTTAATGAAAGTAAAAATTAAAAAAATAATGATACAGTATAATATTGAGAGACAACTGTATGTTAAATATGTTGTTAGTTGAGAGATACTCTTAACCACTTCATCAGCTCCCCCATGAATACTTGATTCAGGGACTCAAATATTATTTTATTAAGTACTCAAATATTATCTTTGTCTCTGTCTGGCTCACCTACACAGACACACACACACACACACACACACACACAGACACAGACACACACACACACACACACACATACACACACCGTAAATGTCATAATATGATGCCAAAGCTAAAGGCAGTTTCTACTTTTCTAAAGAAATCTAGAAATGTAGGTTCTTATGAATTAAGTATATTCACTAAATGGTCATGCTGCTTAATTAGTGACCTTCTGAATTCCCATAAGTATTGAATTCATCATAATTATGTTTCATTTCTTGAAAAAGAAAAAAATTCCAGTGCATTCATTAATGTGCCAGCTTACTAATACCTAAATATAACCACTATGCAAAACTATTCCAATGATTTTAAAAGATATATTTAGCAAAAAGTTAAACTCATCTGTGGGTTTCATTTAAAATGAAATGTTATGATTTAAACAGAAATAACTAGAGGCAATGTTATTGATGAATTTAATTGTACAGTACATTTCAAAAAATGAAACTTTACAGAAAATAAATTTAAAATCTTCTTTTCTTTCTATTTGTTATTTGAGGAGCATTTTCTTTTGTTTAAACAATGTTATTAATTTCTTAGTTTTTATTATAGTTATATTAATCAGGGCATTTTCACTGGCAAACTTGAAGTTAAGCAAAAAACAAATATGTATTCAAAAACACTGGGAAATCATGAAGGGCTGGATTAATGTATTTCTCTCTCTCTCTCCCTCACACAGAGTTCTACTTATTTTTCCATTGACGTTATTCTCAGGAAAACTTTCCCAGGATTGCCAGTCATAGCTAGCAAAGTGTGTTTCCAAGAACAAGTTTCAGATACTTTTAATAAGGTGAGGAATGATTACATATTGTCAAATAAATCTGGGACATATTGGGTTAATCAAAGTTTGTTTCCTTTACTGCAGGCTTCCCTGAACCTTTAATGCAAGGATATGCTTATAAATCTCCAAAAGGGGTAGAAATCACACCATGCAGCAATTGCCTAAATTAATTGCCCACAGAATCTTTTCGTTTTCCCTTTATTGAGGCAGGTCCCCTGGTGCTAGTGTGATGAGGAAATAAACAAGAAGCACATGATAAACAACCTCAGCATAGTCACTCTGCATCTCAGTTCTGGGCCCCATTTTCTTGGTGGCTTGGCTGGTTTTTTGAGGACAGCCACCATATTTGAAATGGCCTCATCATTTGAGCCCTGTAGGGATGCCTCACCCCCACCACTCCTTCCACCAGAAGCGATTGCATATCCAAATCCTCCAGGCTTCTTTCCTCTTAAGACCTTTTTGTAGGAGTGTGTGTGAAAAGGGGGTATGGTGGATGCAAATGGCATCTGAAGATGAGTGACTCACCTACTTGATCTCACTAAGGGAGAACAAACTTTCGAGCTTAATCATTTCTCTGGCTATGTCCTGCACACGAAGAGAAACTCACCTCATGATAAATCTTAAAACAAAAAACATACTGCCATACTGACATTTTACTTTATTACCTAACATAGATACTATGACTTGTGTCTCTCTTTTCTCTAGGGGAAACTTCATAAGAATTTAGAGATAATCTCGGTATACTAAACAATACTATGATTTTCCTCCTCATCAACCAGACCAGATAATCACAAACAGAACCCTAAGGAATTTCTTATTTATGAAGGCTGAAGCTCAATCAAGATAAAACAGGAGTTAGTAAGAATTGACTTTCTTTTCTATAATATCTTTCAGTCAGATCAATGAAATTTTTCAAACAAACTCACAGAAATTCTATATTAAAGATGGCACCCTATTTGCATAACATGTTTGGTATTTTTTGACAAGCCCCCAGCTATCTCAGTTTTGTATATTTGTGTGTAACTCTGATCATAGGGAATGTGTATGCTTTGAGAAACAGGGTAAGGTGCAATAAACCAAGGTCGGAGCATTAGGCACAGAATTTTTTTTCCCCCTAGTCAAACTGTATCTAGCTTTATTAAGCACACTTTTCATAAACAACCATGGTATTTCAGGTAGGACATGGGCAGACAATCGTTAACAGTATACAACAACTTTCAAACTCCCTTATTCAATGGACTACCAAAATCAGAAAGCCACCATAAAACCCAATGAAGTCTTCATCTGATGCTCTGAACAGGGAAAGTTTAGAGTGAGGGTTGACCTTTGACATTTAGAATGTTGTTTAACAACTTTTCACAAGCCAACCCTGACTTTCAGGAAATGAAATGGAAATGGCAGAATTAATCTCAAGATCCATAGTGCAGAAAAGGAATTGCTGCTTTCTTGAGGGATGCCATCTCAGTGGCATCACTGGAAAGTCCAGATTGCCTGACATAATGGTAACCAATTTCTGAGGGTCAGGTCCCAACAGGTCTCTGAGCTTAAGGGAGTTAGTTAGGTCTATGCTGCAGGTGGAGAGAGAGAAGAGGACACAAAAACAAATTTTCGTTTCTCCACACCACAAGGCATTTGTGCCAAGGTGGCTATTTGTGTCAACGTCAGGGAATCCCTCCTCCTGGGAGCCAAGAAGAAGTCTCTCAAAACTAGAAGGGAAAGGCATTTCCCCAAAATCAACCCAGCTTTGGAGACATTCTATTAGTGACATATGCCCCTTCCCCAGGAAACGACAATGAAGTGTTCTGTGTGCTAACAACATAGCTTAAAAAAAAAAAAAGTAAAACAAAATTCTGCATTTTTACAAAACTTGATAAAAAGTAGTATTTCGAACTGTGCAGTCACCAGAAGTACACAGTCATCAAAAATGCACACACACTTCACTTGGCATCTCCAGCACCTTCAGCTTTCTGTGCCTGGTCTGTTTTGGCATCACCATTTTCTGCAGGATTATTCCTATCCTTGCCAGTGTCAACTTTTCCCTTTTTCCCTTTGGGTACCTTCTTTGCAGAGGCCATTTTAGGCTTGGGCTCTGGCTTTGGAGGAACAGGTTTAGCAGACAATCTTGCAGATATGCTCTGTGGCTCATCTTTCACCTTTGCTTTATTTCCTTTAGCGTCCCCTCCAGCCTTTCTCTTGGGCATGGTGGCAGTGGCAGTGGGATGTAGGCGCTGGACATAGGGACGCAGCGGTGCACGGGCTTTGGTTGGTCCCGGGGTCGTTCTTGCCTCTTCTTCTTAGGCACAGAATTTACCATGAAGGTGGCAACTGATTCTGGAACCATTCCTAGCAGAATTCCTGGCATTTAGAGGAAACTCAATAAATATTTATTAAACTGAAGTTAATGTGAAAGCAACTGGTAATATATCAATATTATAAACTTTGGATTTTTGATTCAAAGCAAGTTTCTTTAGTTTGGTCAGTTGGGCTCAAAATCTAATCATGTGCGTTCTTTAATGCTCATTCACTGTTTTAGATTATGTACCTTACTTCACATAAACTGACATGCTAGATGGTGACTTTCTAGATTTTGTATTTTTCTGGCCATCATTTCACTGTCATTCCAACTGTTATTATTTTCAGTGTTTTTCCTGTTATTTTTGAATAATATAATCCCCCAAAATTGGTTTCTCTTAGGCATTATGGGTTATAATTTTAAGAATTTTTCTAACAAGTAGTATCAATTTAAGTGATTTTTTAAAATATACAAAATGATAAGAACATTTCTTTACATTCAAGGATGTAGTGAGAGATCTTGAAAATTTGAGATGATTTGCATTAGAGAAAGGTTTAGAACTAACAAGCCACCATTGCCATTTAACATAAATTATGTGGTAAAATAATGTGATGAATATATCTCTAGTAATTTTAAGATATGAAATAAGTAAACCAACAACAACAAAAAAAATCCAGATACCTGGAAAGCTAATGACAAATTCACAGAATTGAAAAGGATAGTTTCATTATATTTGTCATGCTACATAATGACTGTAGTTATGTTTTATTTTATAACTAGTAAGTAAGACATTAAATATATGCATACCAATTTACATTTCATGATATGCTTATTGGAGAGAAATGGTTTCATAAATTTTTTACCTATGCCCCCACTCTCCCAACTGCTATTCAGAAAAAACTATTTTATTTGTGGTCTAAAATCGCATTCTAAGCTTACCATCAACCCTTGTAAAATCACTTTTGTGACATATGTACTCAATATTTGCTCTCTTTAGCAAATTTATTTCAAAATCTATTTAATATTTTCTTTTCTAGGAATTTCCCTTTCTATTGATTTTAATTCTTCTAAAACATCACTGAACTTTAATTACTGACTTCTAATCCTATGTATAGTGTTTAGCTTTGATTTGTCACTAGAAAAAAATGTTATCAGAGGGTTCCTTTGTAAGTCTCACCATTTTTATTGGAAATGCCATTATTTGTATTTCCAGTTTCTTAGATTCTTGCTACTCAAAGTGTAGTCCTGGCACCAGCAGCCTAGGTGTCACCTGAAAGTTTGCTAGAAATGCAGGCTGCCAGGGTCTGACCCAGATCTATTGAATCAGAATCAGCATCTTAACAATATAACAGGGTGACTTGTATGTATATTGAATTTGAGAGGTGCCGTCTTAGGACAGTTTTTAAAGGTCATTAAAAACCACTAAACAGTTTTCAAATTGTCCAGCCTACCATGTACTACATGGTTTTCAGAAATACTTTCAGTGGATATTTAAATGTTCCTGCTATTCTACTATCTGAGCTCTTAGAGGGGTGGAAACAGATTAGACCAGACCAGCAAATTTATCCCTTGTCTCTCTTTCCCTAAAGCCACATCAAGTTGAATGATACTCAGATACTACTCTGTCTTTGGAGGCTTCTTCAAATGGCCAGTTATTATTCATTCAGGAAATAATCTCCAGGCTGTCATTTTGTTTCCTTTTTGATTGAGCGTTACTCTGCTTTTTATGTTTAACTTTTATTCACTTCAACAACATTTTATTTATGGTTTAACTAAACTCGTATTCTTAGGACTATTTCTTCTCCACTTTCGGAAAGCTGTCAGTATGCAGTGTGCAAATATAAATATTCAAGACAGTAAGGTGTGGGGTAGGCATAGCATAAAAGAATTGGTGTTGAATTGGTATTGGGGGTATGGACTTAGAACCCACAGCCTTCTTTATTTCACTGTTAAATGGACAGCATTTTCCATTTATCATTGTTATTCATTGATATATATACTAACTAATTTTATAACCTCTATGAAATCAAAAAATCTTATCTGCACTAGCACAGTGTTTGGTATAGAATAGTCACTCAAAAAATAATGAGGTAAATGATATTTTCCTCTTTTCATTCTAAACCACAAAGGGTTAAATGAAGCTGAGTTAAGCAGAGGTAATATTTTGAAGTTTACATGTGGTCATAACAAACCTAAAGCTCTTTAACAGCACTCTCACTTTATACTGCAAAATACTGCAGAGGGAGAAAAATAAGCCTGAAAACAAGGAGTGTGAAAACAGTTTTGGTAATTGCTTCTCCTTGACATTTAAACACTGACTAACATTACAGCCAGGTAGTGGGGTAAATCAAGCTGATGGAAATATCAAGTTTTATCTTTAAAAATATAATTCCCTCTCATTCTGAAAAACCACACTGGAGAACTGACACAGAATGTACTTCAAAACACAAGTGAGTCAGCACACATCAAATAAATACACCCACCCGCACCGATGCAGCTCTCAAAACCCCCAGATAATAAACAAGGTCTCCAGGCCTGATAGCCTCCAGCAGCTGGGAG
The DNA here is from genome assembly GCF_027409185.1 of Cynocephalus volans. Lineage (NCBI taxonomy): Eukaryota > Metazoa > Chordata > Mammalia > Dermoptera > Cynocephalidae > Cynocephalus > Cynocephalus volans. The sequence goes on along the minus strand of NC_084466.1, from coordinate 37,267,867 downwards.
AGCAGAAGGGGGCGGGAGACAAACGCCTCCCCTTTTCCATAACCCTGTTCCCCAATAGTTTCCAACGCTGCCCACCCACTCAGTTAATTTACTAAAAGCAGATCTGTATGAAGGCTGGTAATGAAAACTCCCCAGTGCAATACAACACAGACAGTGATGAAATTAGAGGAACAAGCAGACTTTTAACAAGAGGTATGTGACATTTCACACTTCTGAAAAGTCTTCAGCCAGGTAAAGGCACCACACTGCCTCTTATATTAGCCTTGATAGCAACCAGCTGGCGCTCAGCTAAATTCACACATCACAAAGTGACAGCACTGGCTTTGGGCTACCGAGTCTGAGCCTTTCACAGCTGGAAAGATTGTAAACCAAGTATAAAATGTACCTACGATTCTTAAGAAATCCTTGGCTTTCATTCATTTTATCTCCCAAATATGCCCTGTCCCCATAACAGATTATCCTCATAGCCTGTCTAATCACCTCCAAGCATCCACACAAATCCCAAAGACGTCAGTATGTGTTTTATTACCCACATTTCTACTGCAAATCCTGCCTAGGTGGCAGTGTCTAAAAATACTCGGAAACCCTGTTGCTTTTTCTGAAGAAGCATCTGAAGAGTGTTTCCGTGCAGTGCAATTCCTGAAGGACGGTCTTGCCAGTTCTGTTCATTAAGGTCAATTAAACTTTATGTTCAACATCACTCACGATACTCATGTGCATATGTGTTCACAGTTCACCCTGGAAAAGGTAGGACAGGAAAGTAATAACTTAGATTCACATGGCATTTTCCTGTAGTGATATCAAAGGGATTACACAAAATGACCTAATTCTGCCTTCTAATGTTTCTGCGAAATTAAAGGTAACATTTTTCCTTTTTTCTTTCTTTTTAATGTAAGGGGAGTCGGAATGCGTTCTTATTTCCAATCATATTCACAATCAGGTTAACCTGTGGGCTATCTTTCCTGATATGGCACGCCTATTACACAGGCATTCACCAGTCAAGCCAATCCAAGGGACCGGATCTCATTTAAAAGGGTTTTTATCTTTTGTCTCTACTCCTTGCAGTTTTTTAACATGATATTTTGCCTTTTTTTTTTTTTTTTTTTTTTCTTTCTTTCTTTCTTTCTTTTATTGTTTGTCTACTCCCATTCTCTATTTCTGATTCTGGATGTCTGTTTACTATGAATTTCTGAGAACTTCCAGGCTTTGGCACCTTTGCCCTCTGGCTAAATGCTGCTTACCTAAGGCCATTGAGAATCAGCCCTTGAAATGCAACACATGTTACTAATGAGAAAAACCTGTTAGGCAGAAAGTTTTAAAGAGTCATGTAGACAGAGTGCTTGCTATTGTTTGAGTAAACCACATTGCTTTAGCATCCCCTTTTAAGAATTAGGACTTTTTGTGAGTTTCAGAGGGGAATTATTACTGCTGCCAAAAGAAGATATAATAGTGCTTAAGATAAAAGCTTTTCATCTTAACTAGAGATAAGATAACCTAAACTTTCATTGTTAGTGCCACTTTAGTTTTAGAAAATAACATCTGCTGTGCAAAGAATGGCCTATCTCTAGCATTCTCAGTTTCTCTAAGTGGGTGGCCCATTAATTATGTTAAAGTGTCTCCTGTAATCACTTTATTAATTTACATTTCAATTCGATTAAGAGCACTGAGTATGACTATATGCAAAGCCCACACAAAAAGGACCAGATAGTCCTGGTCTATAAGAAGCTTGTAGTTAAAAAAAAAAAAAAAAAAAAAAAGCTTGTAGTTCAATAGGAAAGCACAAGAGCCCACCAGGAAGAGCAGTGAAGGCAGAAGGGAAATTTCTAGCTGGAGTTTTGGTTCTGTACTAATAGCCAGGTAATTATCCCCTCTATGTGCCTGACACTGAGAGGATACAGAGGTCAATAAAAGATAAGCAATAGTGATGATGATGGTGACGGTGGTGATCTGGAACTTTAGGGACTATTATTCTTCCAGTGGTATAGGTAAGAGGTGAAGGAAGTGCTTTTTACAAGGGTATAGGGAAAATACAGCCAAAAAGTCAAGTTAAGAAACAAGGGGAACAGAGTCAAACAGGATATCTGTGGTTATGCACCTGGGCCCCGGCCCGAGGCAAAGGGCGGATAGTTCCCAGAAATAGACAAGTCAGTTAAAGTTTCAAGAGTGCCCCTCAGCTGTTTCAAGGACTCCCACTTGACCGAAGTTCACCCCTGGCTTGATTTAAACTAACCAATTACCTTGCTTCTCGCTTCTGTACCCGCGCTTTTTGCTATAAAAAGGACCCAGGAGCTCTACTCGGCGCGCCAGTCTTTCGAAAGACTGAGTCGCCCGGGTACCTGTGTGTTCAATAAACCTCTTGTTTTTGCATCCGAAGCCGTGGTCTCGCTGTTCCTTGGGAGGGTCTCCCTGAACTGACTGACTACCCACTGCGGGAGTCTTTCATTTGGGGGCTCGTCCGGGATCGGAGACCCCCACCCAGGGACCACCGACCCACCAACGGGAGGTAAGCTGGCCAGCAGTCGTTCTGTGTCTCGTTTCTGTGTCTCGTCTCTGTGTCTGACTCAGTGATTTCGACTGTCTTTTCTGAGCGCGCGCATTTTGGTTTCAGTTTGTTCCGGGTTAGTCGCTCTGGGAGCGAAGTGCGGGTAGCGAACAGACGTGTTCGGGGGCTCGCCACCCGGCAATCCTGGGAGACGTCCCAGGATCAGGGGAGGACCAGGGACGCCTGGTGGACCCCTTGGCAGAGGATTATTGTGTTTTGGTCTCACCGCGTCTCGGGAGGCGCGCTCTGCCATCGGACTCTTTCTTCTATTTCTACGGCACTCGGTCTCGTCGCCGTTTCTGGTTTCTTTTTGTCTTAGTTGTGATAGGTCTTTGCGTCGTCGTTCCCCTATTGGAAATTTTCGAGATGGGGCAAAGTGCCCTTACGCCCCTCTCCCTTACTCTAGATCATTGGAAAGATGTCAAAGCCAGGGCTCACAATCTGTCCATGGAGATCAAAAAAGGAAAATGGCAGACTTTCTGTTCGTCTGAGTGGCCCACATTCGGCGTAGGTTGGCCGCCAGAGGGAACCTTTGATCTTACTGTCATTTTTGCAGTTAAAAAGATTGTTTTTCAGGAGACCGGAGGACACCCGGACCAGGTTGCCTGTGTCGTGGTATGGCAAGACCTCGCCCAGAATCCCCCTCCCTGGGTGCCACCCTCCAGCAAAGTCGCTGTTGTTTCGGGATCAGAAAATACTCAAAGGCCACCTACAAGGAAGCCTTCCGCCCCTCCCCAACCCCCCGTCCTCCCGACACCAGATGACCTATTTTCTCTCTCTGAAACCCCACCTTACCCGGCGGCTCCGCTGCCCCCTCTGGCCCCTCAGGGAAACAGATCGGCACCAGGCCGAGCGCCCGGTGATCCTAGCCCTGAGGGACCGGCTGCGGGGACTAGGAGCCGCCAACCTCGCAGTCCGAGAGACGGCTCCGGTCCTGACTCCACCGTAGCTTTGCCCCTCCGAGCCATAGGGCCCCCAGCTGAGCCTAATGGCTTGGTCCCTCTACAGTATTGGCCTTTTTCCTCAGCAGATCTTTACAATTGGAAGTCTAACCACCCGTCTTTTTCTGAAAAACCAGCAGGACTCACGGGACTTCTTGAGTCCCTTATGTTCTCTCACCAGCCCACTTGGGACGATTGCCAACAGCTACTCCAGATCCTCTTCACCACTGAAGAGCGAGAAAGGATTCTTCTGGAGGCCCGCAAGAACGTTCTCGGGGACAACGGGGCCCCTACACAACTCGAGAACCTCATTAATGAGGCCTTCCCCCTCAATCGACCTCAATGGGATTACAACACGGCCGAAGGTAGGGAGCGTCTTCTGGTCTACCGCCGGACTCTAGTGGCAGGTCTCAAAGGGGCAGCCCGGCGCCCCACCAATTTGGCTAAGGTAAGAGAGGTCTTGCAGGGACCAGTAGAACCCCCCTCGGTTTTCTTGGAACGCCTAATGGAGGCATATAGGAGATACACTCCGTTTGACCCCTCTTCTGAGGGGCAGCAGGCTGCGGTTGCAATGGCCTTCATCGGACAGGCAGCCCCAGATATCAAGAAAAAGTTGCAGAGGCTAGAGGGGCTCCAAGATTATTCCTTACAAGATTTAGTGAGAGAGGCAGAAAAGGTGTACCACAAGAGAGAGACAGAAGAGGAAAAACAAGAAAGAGAAAAAAGAGAGACAGAAGAGAGAGAGAGACGGCGCGATAGGCGCCAAGAAAAAAACTTGACTAGGATTTTGGCCGCAGTGGTAGGTGAAAGAGGGTCTAGAGATAGGCAGACAGGGAACCTGAGCAACCGGGCAAAGAAAACACCTAGGGATGGAAGACCCCCTCTAGACAAAGACCAATGCGCGTACTGTAAAGAAAAGGGTCACTGGGCAAGAGAATGTCCCCGGAAAAAGAACATCAGAGAAGCCAAGGTTCTATCCCTAGATGACTAGGGGAGTCGGGGTTCGGACCCCCTCCCCGAACCTAGGGTAACACTGACTGTGGAGGGGACCCCCATTGAGTTCCTGGTCGATACCGGGGCTGAACATTCGGTATTGACCCAACCCATGGGAGAAATAGAGCCTAGACGGACAGTTGTAGAAGGAGCGACAGGAAGCAACGTTTACCCCTGGACCACAAAGAGACTTTTAAAAGTTGGATATAAACAAGTAACCCACTCCTTTCTGGTCATACCCGAGTGCCCCGCTCCTCTGTTGGGCAGGGACCTCCTAACCAAACTAAAAGCTCAAATCCAGTTTTCTACAGAGGGCCCACAAGTAACATGGGGAGATCACTCTACCATGTGCCTGGTCCTAAACCTAGAAGAAGAATACCGGCTGTATGAAAAGCCGGCCTCTCCCTCCATCGACCCATCCTGGCTCCAACTTTTTCCCACCGTATGGGCAGAAAAGACAGGTATGGGACTGGCCAATAACGTCCCACCAGTAGTAGTAGAGCTGAAATCGGGTGCCTCACCGGTGGCCGTCCGACAGTATCCAATGACTAAAGAAGCCCGGGAAGGCATCAGACCCCACATCCAAAGGTTCTTAGACCTAGGGGTCTTAGTGCCCTGCCAGTCGCCCTGGAACACCCCTCTGCTACCAGTAAAAAAGCCAGGGACCAATGACTATCGGCCAGTCCAAGACTTGAGAGAAATTAACAAAAGGGTGCAAGACATTCATCCCTCAGTCCCAAACCCATACAGCCTCCTGAGTTCCCTTCCGCCTAGTCACACTTGGTACTCAGTCTTGGATCTCAAGGATGCCTTTTTTTGCCTCAGACTACACCCCAACAGCCAGCCACTGTTCGCGTTCGAGTGGAGAGACCCAGAAAAAGGTAACACAGGTCAGCTGACCTGGACACGGCTGCCACAGGGGTTCAAAAACTCTCCCACTCTCTTCGACGAGGCCCTCCACCGAGATTTAGCTCCTTTTAGGGCTCTCAACCCCCAGGTCACATTACTCCAATATGTGGACGACCTCCTGGTGGCGGCTCCCACATATGAAGGCTGCAAAAAAAGGGACACAGAAGCTCTTGCAGGAACTGAGTAAGTTGGGGTACCGGGTATCAGCTAAAAAGGCCCAGTTATGCCAGAAGGAGGTCACCTATTTGGGGTACCTGCTCAAAGAGGGAAAAAGATGGCTGACCGCGGCCCGGAAAGCTACAGTTATGAAGATCCCCACTCCCACAACCCCCAGGCAGGTCCGCGAATTTCTGGGTACTGCCGGATTCTGCAGGCTCTGGATTCCTGGGTTTGCTTCCCTGGCTGCACCCTTGTACCCCCTGACAAGGGAAAACATTCCTTTTACCTGGACTGAGGAGCATCAAAAGGCTTTTGACCACATAAAAAAAGCCTTGCTGTCTGCCCCCGCCTTGGCTCTCCCAGACCTCACCAAACCGTTTACTCTATACGTAGATGAAAGAGCCGGTGTGGCCCGAGGAGTGCTTACTCAGACCCTAGGACCATGGCGACGGCCAGTAGCTTATCTATCAAAAAAACTGGATCCAGTGGCCAGTGGGTGGCCAACCTGCCTAAAAGCGGTTGCTGCAGTGGCACTCCTCCTCAAAGACGCTGATAAGTTAACCTTGGGGCAAAATGTGACTGTGATTGCTTCCCACAGCCTCGAAAGTATTGTGCGGCAGCCCCCCAATCGGTGGATGACCAATGCCAGAATGACTCATTACCAGAGTTTGCTGCTAAACGAAAGGATATCTTTCGCGCCCCCTGCTGTCCTGAACCCAGCTACCCTACTACCAGTCGAGTCAGAATCCACCCCAGTACACCAATGCTCAGAAATCCTTGCTGAAGAAGCTGGGACTCGACGGGACCTGAAGGACCAGCCATTGCCCGGAGTGCCTGCCTGGTATACAGACGGTAGCAGCTTCATTGTGGAAGGTAAGCGGAGAGCAGGGGCCGCCATCGTAGATGGCAAACGGACGGTATGGGCAAGCAGCCTGCCAGAAGGGACATCAGCCCAGAAGGCCGAGCTAATCGCCTTGACGCAGGCATTACGCCTAGCCGAAGGAAAAAACATCAACATCTACACGGACAGCAGGTCGCCATTATCCACTGCCCGGGCCACCAGAGAGGAAATAACCCTGTGGCGGCCGGGAACCGGAGGGCCGACGAGGCTGCAAAACAAGCCGCCCTGTCGGTCAGGGTGCTAGCAGAAACTATAAAGCTTCAAGAGCCAATCGAGCCTGCTCAAGCTAAGACCAGGCCAGGAGAGCTCACTCCTGACCAGGGAAAGGAATTCATTCAGCGGTTACACCAGCTAACACACTTAGGACCAGAAAAGCTCCTTCAACTGGCAAGCCGCACCAGCCTCTCCATCCCGAACCTCCGGTCCACTGTTCAAGAAGTCGCCAATCGGTGTCCGGCTTGCGCCATGACTAATGCGGCTACCACCTACCGAGAGACCGGAAAAAGACAACGGGGAGATCGACCCGGCGTATACTGGGAAGTAGACTTTACAGAGGTAAAGCCTGGCCGGTATAGAAACAAGTATCTGCTAGTATTTGTAGATACTTTCTCTGGATGGGTAGAAGCTTTCCCTACCAAAACTGAAACGGCCCTGACTGTATGTAAAAAGATACTAGAAGAAATCCTGCCCCGTTTCGGGATCCCTAAGGTGATCGGGTCAGATAATGGCCCAGCCTTTGTTGCTCAGGTAAGCCAGGGACTGGCCACACAACTGGGAATAAATTGGAAATTACATTGTGCGTATAGGCCCCAGAGCTCAGGTCAAGTAGAGAGAATGAATAGAACCATCAAAGAGACCTTAACTAAATTGGCCTTAGAGACCGGTGGAAAAGACTGGGTGGCCCTCCTTCCCTTAGCGCTGTTCAGAGCCAGGAATACCCCTGGCCAGCTTGGTCTGACTCCTTATGAAATCCTCCACGGGGGACCCCCCCCCATACTTGAGTTGGGAGGAACACTGGGTCCCGATGATAACTTTCTTCCTGTCTTATTTACTCACTTAAAGGCTTTAGAAGTTGTAAAAACCCAGATCTGGGACCAGATCAAGGAGGTATACGAGCCAGGTGCCGTGGCCATCCCTCATCCGTTCCAGGTCGGAGACCAAGTGCTTGTTAGGCGCCATCGGACCGGCAGCCTTGAGCCTCGGTGGAAAGGCCCGTACCTGGTGCTACTGACCACACCAACAGCGGTAAAAGTAGACGGCATTGCAGCCTGGGTACATGCTTCTCACCTCAAGCCTGCGCCACCCTCCGTACCAGATGAATCCTGGGAGCTGGAGAGGACTGATAATCCTCTTAAGTTGCGCATTCGGCGGCGGCGGAGCAAGCCTACCAAGTAATAACCCTAACCAGCCCAACACCCTCACCTGGCAGGTACTGTCCCAAACTGGAAAGGTTGTCTGGTTCAAGACAGAAGTCCACCCCCTTTGGACTTGGTGGCCCTCCCTTACCCCTGATATATGTGCCCTGGCGGCGGGTCTCGAGGCTTGGGATATTCCAGAAATTGATGCACCGGCCTCTAAAAGAGTCAGGCCTCCTGACTCAAACTATGAAAATGCTTATAACCAGATCAAATAACTCCCCTTGGTTGACCACCCTACTGTCAACCATCGCCGGGCCCCTATTACTCCTCCTTCTGTTGTTCACCCTTGGGCCCTACGTCATCAATAGACTAGTCCAATTCATCAATGATAGGGTAAGTGCAGTTAAGATTCTGGTCCTTAGGCAAAAATACCAAACCTTAAATGGCGAAGATAACTTTTAATTCCGCTCTAAGATTAGAGCGATCCACAAGAGAAATGGGGGAATGAAGGAAGTGCTTTTTACAAGGGTATAGGGAAAATACAGCCAAAAAGTCAAGTTAAGAAACAAGGGGAACAGAGTCAAACAGGATATCTGTGGTTATGCACCTGGGCCCCGGCCCGAGGCAAAGGGCGGATAGTTCCCAGAAATAGACAAGTCAGTTAAAGTTTCAAGAGTGCCCCTCAGCTGTTTCAAGGACTCCCACTTGACCGAAGTTCACCCCTGGCTTGATTTAAACTAACCAATTACCTTGCTTCTCGCTTCTGTACCCGCGCTTTTTGCTATAAAAAGGACCCAGGAGCTCTACTCGGCGCGCCAGTCTTTCGAAAGACTGAGTCGCCCGGGTACCTGTGTGTTCAATAAACCTCTTGTTTTTGCATCCGAAGCCGTGGTCTCGCTGTTCCTTGGGAGGGTCTCCCTGAACTGACTGACTACCCACTGCGGGAGTCTTTCAGAGGGAATCATGGTAAGTTTTTAGGAAGTGTTAGAGGAAGTACATCAGTATTTAGGTTTGACTAGAAGAAGGAAAGTTGGAGGCCTGAGAATCTGTTTTAACAGCCCTGGTAAAAGGTAATGAGAATGAACACTTGGGAAGCAGCCATAGAAAGAGTGAAATAGATGGCATTCTTTTTTGAAATTAAAATGTCTTGCAGTTTTTGAACAAAATGTCCAGCCAGGTACCTCATATTAATGGGAGAATTAAGAGTTTGGATTGGACATATCTGGACTTGATTTCTGCTTGTGCCACATAGCTGTATAACATTGGAGAAGATAACTTAGGTTTTTAAGCCTTCATTTTCTCATCTATAAAATATAACTAGTAATATGCATGTCATGAGATCATTTTCAGAATTAATAATTATGTAAAAGGCATAAAACATTTAGCAACTTCTCAGAAATAGTAGCTATTATCAATATATATATAGCTTTTACTCTCACGTGATGTCTTTGTAATATCATACACTAAGATGGTACAACTTGATTGGGGTAAACCTATCTTTAAAACTGTGTCTCATTTATCTGTTCAGATTGTCAGCCAGAGGATTTGTCATATGGTTATTTTGAAATCAATTATTGATACAACTGAAGTGAATAGGTAAGAGAGACTAAAGATCTAAGTCCCAAAACTCAGTTGCTTATAGGAACCAAGCAGGTAAGGTATGAGTATAAATTGAACCAGATGAAACTAAGATCTGGTAGGACTTGTGGTCTCCGAGGAATGTGTGTCATAACTAATGCAATTCAGCTTTTACATTTTTTGCTGGCCAGATAAAATGCCTGGGGTGTTTGGTCTTGCAGCTCTTTGAAATAGAGTGTAGCAGTTTAGAACAAAATTTTAGATTGTGATCCAAAGTAGGAAGATTTTAATACTTAATACACGTTAATTTTGTTGATCTTATTCTGTCCTGGTCCATTCTATTTCACTCCATTTCTTTACATTCCTTTCTATTCTATTACGATTTTAATTTATTAGGGGTTCTTTCTAATTTGGTCTTGAGAGTGGCTATAAGCCAAGATAGCCACTCATGAGGAAAGCCCTGACCAGAGGAAAGTTAGGTCTGGGTGTGTGTATCAGGTGAGACATTATGCAGAGGTGAAACCAAAATGAAACAGAAGAAATTTATTATTCACAGGTAGAGAGGTTAGGGGTGCTGACGGAAGGCCAAGGGGAAGTCCAGAAGTGGCAGAGAGCTCAGCCAGCAGGTGAAGAGTGAGAGTGAGGCAGAAAGGTATATGACCATTAGTCATTAGTCAGTATCAGTGTCAACCATTTAGCTTTATCCTAGTTAGCAGCTGTGGGACATGTCAGGTTAGGGTCAGTGGGTTGAAGAACAAGTGAGTTTAGGGTCCCCGAGCTCCCCCTTGCTCTCTTTCTGTGACCTGACTGAAAATCACAGATGCCTTGACCCTTCTGTGATACAGCCAGCTGCAGGTCCCCCCCCCAGCAGGCTTGAAACAAAACCAGGGCCTTCAACATTCCCAGGCGCTGATAACCTAGATATTGCTCAAAACACTGGAAGAAACTGGCCCTGGCCCTGAGCCAGATTTTTTAACCTTCATATAAATTTCACACTCTGACCCCTCACTGTGGATATACCTAGGTAGAATATCCCTTTTCTGTCACTGTTGTGAGGAGATGCTGCTACGCTCTGTATGTAAGTCCTGTGCTGATCACCCTGGCATTAGTGCTTGTTTCTTTGGAATCCCAACTGGCCACATCTTGGGATGGTTTGGGGAGCTTTTTGTGGGAATTCCTCTGCTACAGCTTTTGGGACAATTCCAGCCTCTGGTTCAGCAGTACAGCAGGATAAAACAGTGGGCTGTATCACAAACAACAGGGAAGAGAAGTTTTAACTCGGCCAAAGGTGGCTGGAATTTAAACAACTATGTCAAGCCTAAAAATGGATGCTGAGGCAGCAACTATATGAAACAAATTTATGACATCTATCCTATCCTACCTATCCTATTATATCTCATTGAAATGAAATCTGGGGCCAGATCTTCTAAATTTATTTTTCTAACCATTAATGAGTAAGAACCCACACTTCATGAAATTCTGGTTTGCAGCAGTGGATTAAAAAATGTTTTGGTTTCACCCTCCATGCTATTGTTTGAATGTCCCCTCAAAACCCATTGAAGCTAGATGCCCATTGTGTTAAGAGGGTGGGAAGTCAGACTATGTTATTTGAAAGGTGGGACCTTTAAGAGGTGATCAGATCCTGAGGACTATGCTTTCATGAATGTATTAATCCATTCATGGGTTAATGGATTAATGTTTTAATGGGTTATATGTGGAGTATACCAACATTTATACAGCAAGTGTATTTCACAGGGCCTAGTTTTCCAAAGTCCTGTAGTCTCAGGTTTAACCTAACCTTTTGGAATTACATATAGAAATGTTAACCTTGCAAAAGACAGGAAAATTTCCTCAGGCTAAAGTCTTTGTAACGCAACAAAGTTGCTGGCTCAAGGACAGACAAGTTACTTGATTGATATGTAAAATACTGGGGAGGCTGTTGTAGGGAAAAACAGTGTTTGCTAAGATCAAGCTTTTGTTGGTGGATCAACTTAATCTTTTGCAAATTGCATTATGGAATGTCGCTTTGCTTGTTTCACTGATGTTACCAGCCTCTATTGTTAAACTGTACTTAGCTATAACCCCACCTATGTTCTTTTCCTGTAGCTTTCTGGTCTGGAGAATAAATGTGGGGAGAGAACCCCAGCTTGTGGTTAATTTCTAAAGGAAGGAATGCCTCTCTCTTGAGGGTTTCAGGAAATTAACCCCTTCGGGGTCTCTCACTGCTCGGAAGAAATGGGCTTTGAGTAATCCTTTTGCTGCTCCGTCACCCAGGGGAAGAGAGGTGACAAATCCGTGTAAAGCAAAACAACAGTTATATGGGAGTAGACTGGAGACTTTATAAGGAGAGGAAGAAAGCATGTGGAAATGGCTCTTGCTCAGCCTCTTGTCATGTGATATCCTGCGTTGCCACAGGACTCTGTAGACAGTACCCCTCCACCCCCCACAGAGAAGGCCCTCACCAGATGTGCCTCTGGGCCTTGGAATCCTCAGCCTCTAAAACTGTAAGAAATAAATTTCATTTCTTTATAAATTACCCAGTTTGGTGCATTCTGTTAAAATAAAAACAACCCAAAACTGACTAATATAGCTCGTTAGTAAAATTTTTTGAAAAAAACCCACCAATATATGTAGATTTATTTATAATGATATATATCTACTGCTATTGTTTATTAAATGTCAAGAAAACTTATTTTTTCCTATTTTTTAGATAAAAAGATGAAAAGAAGTTAAAATATTTTCCCCTTAGTGCAATATCTCGTACACCACTTGGTGAGGTCTGAGCCAAGTTTTCCCATCTGACCACTTGTGTGGCTTTGAGCCAGCTACTTAAACTCTCTGAGCTTAGAATTTCTTATTTGTAAGTGGGGAATGATAATATATATATTTCATAGTTTTATTGTGATAATTTGATTAAATATTGCATTTACAGCAAGTAACATGGCACTTGACATCCACACAAGTAAATGTTATTTTAAAATTAATATTGAGAAAACTTTTATTGACTGTCTACTATGTGCCAAGCATTGAGAGGATACAAAGGTCAATAAAAGATAAGATATAGGGCCGGCCTGTGGCTCACTCGGTAGAGTGCGGTGCTGATAACACCAAGGCCACGGGTTCGGATCCTATATAGGGATGGCCGGTTTGCTCACTGGCTGAGCGTGGTGCTGACAACACCAAGCCAAGGGTTGAGATCCCCTTACCGGTCATCTTTTAAAAAAAAAAAAAGATAAGATATGATGATGATGAAGTAGAAGATAAAAGATGAAAAGGAGGACAAAGAGAAGAGAAAAAGGAAAGGGACATTACAATTGAGTGGGCCAGCCAATTTATATAAATATAAGACAAGGCAGAATACATTATGTCTTAATAAAAATATGTTTAGTACTGTGTCTAACATTGTGTGTAATAAATATGTTTGAATACATGCATGCAATCACAGATGAATGAATGAATGTGTTGCCGTCATTGTAGTTACGTAGAGATCTAACTTCGGACATTGTCTTGTCACCAACAGAAGTGACATGTTGTGGACTTCTCATGAATACCACTTGGCCATCTAAGATAAAAAGTAAATGTGACCATTGAGATTCTCATAGTAATTTTTAAAATTAAAAATGCCACATCAAATGTGTGCATTTCTAAAACAATGATTAGAAGACAGAATCACAACTCTTTGTTTGGAACCCATCTTGTATTTGCACCAAAATGTTATGGAGAGGAAATAACTATTATTAAACTTCTTTTCTTCTTACTCAGTAATCAGAGAGTAAAGGCATCCAGCTACACACAGTTGAGGGAACTTAAGGTCATATATGAATAATCCATTAGTTTCTTCAAATAGATTGAAAATGAACTTAAATATTTTTATAGATAAGTCACTTTATAAGTCAATAGACAAGGCTATTATAACTACATTACTAGTTCTTTTTACATAAATATTAAAAAGCCATCTACAAACATAGGTTCATTTTTTATCCTCTCTCTCTTTCACCACTTCTTTTTTATTTCAAAGCCAGTAGAAAATCTACTTAAACAGGTCTTCTGTTATGGAGAATCTAGAAATGGGTTTCAGATTTACTTTTTGATTCAGTCAATTGTGTTTCATTATTCGGAGGATGCAACATGTAAGGTGACACATTGTAGCCAGATAGAGGAGTAATATTTTTCAATTGCTATTGGCTGCAGTTCTGTTTTTATTAACCCTCTTGCTGGTAAATCTGAATGCAAGCTCTATGGAATCAGGTGGGAAATAATAACTGTCTTTAGTGCCATTCAGGCAATGGAGAATGATTTTCCATTTGCGGAAATTTCATCTTGGAAATGACCTGCAATGACAATTTGTCAAGAAAAGAAATCCGTCACCAAACTTGATAACACTAGCAGAGAGTGAAGCATGTACGTCCAGGCTCACAGCTATCATCTGACCCTAGGGGTCTCCAGCATTATCAGTCATCCTACGTTTCTCCCGTTTCTTCATTCTCCCAGTCTCCCCTCACCCTTCGCCAAAGAGGCTAGCAGCTGTGTTTCCCTATTTAGCATGTGGGGTGCATGCAATAGCCTCAAAACACTTCTCCAAATATTTGCTATAATACGATAATCCTGTGAGACTGCCAAGGTAGGATCGTTATCTCTGTTCTGTAAAAGAGGAAACTAAAGCCATGGGTAAGTGACGTGTCTAAGGTCACATATCTAAAAAGAGGCAAATGCATGGATAACACTACTTTCTGAATTCCCACTGCCCCTAGGAATACACTGACTCTCAATGAGGTATTAGGGAGAAAAATGGAGGGGGTCATGAAAACCAAGAAGCCTTGAGCCCACGAATACCGAGTGTTTAACCACTTTCTTATTATATAAATCATTTACTTAACTGTTTTTGAGCAATTAATAGATTTATTCCAGAAACTTTATCAGTTATCCATTGCCACAATAACACCAGTTTTGTTGACAGACTAGAGGCAGGGTTCCTAGGGAGTGAGCAGAGATGAGGAAGATGTTTTTAGGCCAGGGTCGGAATCAGAAGGCACCCTATTGAGCAGAGCAGATGGATAGGCCAGCCCAGATTCAAAGGGTAGAAAAGCAGACTTTACCTCTTAATGGCAGGAGCTATACAGTTACAAAACAAGGGGCATGGTGACAGCATGGAGAGTTACTGGGGCCACTTTCACAATCAGACTAGCACAGAAGCAATCACTCATCATCTCCAACATGCCAAAGGTTTTGGGAATACAAAGATGAATACCCTGTTCTCTCTAAGGTGTACAAGTTTGTAGTCTGGTAAGAGAAACAGACAGGTAAGAAGGATTGTTGCAAAACAGAGCAATTCAAGGAAAGTAGGTATGAAAATGAATACATTGATCTAGAAAGCTCAAGAGTATAACACATCTAAGTTTCTTAATTTTTGTAATCACATTCAGTTTGTCTTGAATCCCATTTTAATTCATAACAATTTAATCAATTCTAGGTAATTAACCATTTCCTAAATTATTTCAGTGTTTAATAAGATCACAATTTCCCTCTCTCTTCCTTATCATGGTATTGGGGTCTAGACCTTGTCCTCAACTGTCACACACTAGGATCCATGAAGATGTAGTGTCCCATGTGGCCCTCATCCTAAATATATAGATCTTTCCTCATTCACTAATACGTTAGTGCCTAAACCCAGTAAAATATGTGTGAGTATGTCACAAGTGTTAGAATACACAAGCTAGTGAACTCTCAAGGAGGACACAGAGGCTTGCAGCAGGAAGCAGAGTTTATTGATGCCGGCAATGGCTCAGCAGACTCATGTCGCAAAGGCTGAGCCCTGAATGCAGCAGGGCTGTCTCTTATATTGTTACACTTCCAGTTTTGACAGTAGGGTAAAGGGGTGACTTTATATGGTTATAACTTCTGTTTAGGTGGGAAAAGTTCCAGGTCTGTTAGCTGTTACTGTAGGGTGGGAAAGTCAAATGTGTCAGCCATTGCAGCAGAGTGGGGCACAGCTGGGCATATATGATAGCAGGGTGGGGTGCGGTCAGGAGAGCAGTCAGGAGAACATGGGTGCCTCACCATGAATTTGACTGCCAGTGTTGGATGGTCAAGACACAGCCTCTCAGAAAAGGCCAGCTGAGAGGCCCAGGGAAGAGGAAAGACATCTACACATCCAGCACAAGTGGTTGAAGAAGGCAAGTCCGGAGATAGCAGCAGAAGATAACCATTGGCACAGCTCCGACGTTTAACATCTACACAAGCTTCTGCCTTCATTCAGTCAAGGCTAGAGATACAAGAGCAAGAGGGCTGACTCCACGTACACAGGGAAGGTTGTGGGGAGAGAGAGAGGGAACAGCTGATCAAAGGCTGAGCAAGAGGAGAAGACCCAAGGCAAATGAAGGAGGCCTCACCATCAAAGGAAAGTCAGAGAAGGAGCAAGTAGCCAAGGAGATTGTAAGAGAAAAAAGAGGAACAACGTGGCTATTAGAGCAGAAGAGCAAAAATAATATCAAATAGATCAAAGAAACTGCAATTTTTTCCTCTTCTTCATTAGTAGGGGTTGAAGTATGATGGGGAAGACTCCAGAATAATCCATGGAGCACGCAGAAGTATTTTTCAGATACGAGAACTTCTTTATCTCTGAAAAGGTTTGGGGAAAGGTCCACATCTTGAGTTCCAGGAAGGATGACCCAGTTCGCCTCCCCAGCTCACTCTCAGCCACGTGGGTAAATTGAAGAAAATGTGCAAAATAAAATTCGAGGGGCACCGGGGATTTTGGCTTCCCCCTGAAATTACCAATGACACTTGTTATATTTTCTTTCTGATTCTTAAATTTTTGTTCAGAAATTCTGTTAAAATTGCTGTTGTATATTTCAGATATTCTAGTAATACTGAGTAGGGGGAAGGGGGTTGGGAAAGGACAACCATTTCTTTAATTTATGCAACTTCTCTTCTGGTCGGAGTACTTAAATGAATGACTCATGAACAAAGGTACTACACAAGGATTTCTTCATAGTAGTGGAAAGAAAGGAATGAGTTTAGTCACATAAAAGTGTCAAAAGGGTCTTTAAGAATCACCACATAACAATAGGATATGAACATTTGGAAGAAAAAGTAAGAATTAGTTATTCAAGTTAAATCATTGTATGTGATTATTTATTGAGAATACCTGCTATATACTAGAACTCTACTGGGTACCAGGCATACAACACTGAACAAAATGTGCCCTTACATTCATGGCATTCAGAATGAGAGGGGGAAAAAAGCCCCTAAGAGAAAGAAAAATTAAATACCATATATTATGGCAGGTTCTCTTTAAAGTTAAGAGTATAAGATAGCACAAAGGAAGAGGTGCTCAACTCTACCTGCTTTCTACACCTTTCACAGTGATACAAACAATCGAGTAGAATTTCAGGGAGGAAAAAAAAATTGAATAGCTGTAATCATGTTAACACTGAGGTACTTCTGACTTTTTCAATCAGTCTAATGAATAAACGCCATTGGACATAACCTGTTTAATCTATTTGTGGTTCTTATGGCAGAAAGTAGTTTTTTTCTTTGTAGCATAGAAACGTTTATCAGATAAGTTTGTAAATGATATACAGCAATGGTTTTCTGTGATTTGAAAAGATGTCTCAGAATTTATGCTCCAACCTATCATTTTCCTACCCATACCCTAACCTCCAGGGACCTAAAACAGACATGCCTTGAAATAGTTCATTTTATATCCATTTTTTAAAAAATGCATTATTATTTTTTCATGATGGCTGAACTCGTGCAGCTGAGTTGCCTTAAGCAAGAGAAGGATAAATGTCTTAACCCAGGTTTTAGGTTGAGTTTGAACTTCAGCTCATATCTGACCCTCTGTGTTTAACAGAATATCTTCTTAGTAATCATCATCTCTTGCCAGTTTTTGAATAAATAAGTAACTTATTCTACTGTAATTAAGTCCGTTCGGTTGCTTTGAATAATTCTCTAGAGCTTTCTTCTTTCTTCTACTTTTTTCTTCATAAACATTTTAGAAGAAAATGCCATGGAAACGTTACTTTCATCACAGACAATACTAATTAAAAACTTTAGAAAAATAGTTATTTCTCTGTATAAAATTCACAATGATTAATAAATTCTTACAATAGCTTTCTCTCTGTTAAAAAAATATTAGTCTGAATAGGCCTTTAGTCTAAGAATTATGAAAATATTTTAAACTCCTATTATATATCTCAGGATGATAATAGAAGTGGAAGTACTATATCAACCTGCCCATTATTATAATAAAATAATATGAAAACTTGCATATAAAATATAAAACTTAGATCCAGGTCTGTCAACAAGTAACATTGATTATTAAGGGATTGCAAAATGTTAAGGCAGAATGGTGTTAATCTGGCTCTGCATATTGAACATGCAGTATCAGAAAAGCTAAGATTTGGTAGAGGTGGCATTTTATGATCATTGAAATGGAAATTCTCTAATGGCACCTGGAAATATTAGATACATTAATATATCACAACAGCAAAACAATCCATGGAATTATTAGAGTGTTTTTTATAATCCACAGTTTCCTTGTGGGCTGACCCAGTCTTGTTTACCTTCACCCATCAGGAAATAGAGACAAGGAATAATGATGAAAGAATTAAAAAGAAAGGAAAGGAGGTTTTCAAAAGAAGGAGAGGAAGTAAAAAATTCTAATTAAGCAATTTCTGAAGGCATACAGCCAGCAATAATTATGACTGCTGGTATATTATCATATTAAAGAGATTAGGCATTAGGTATATGTATTTCTGGTGCCATGACAAATGCTGGGTAATTCCTTTCTTCAAAGAAAGTAACAGCCAATGTAAGTTTTATGACTCTTAAAAGCGTTTAGTTATTTTATTACAGCATTTCTAAAAATTAATTTTTGTGACAGCTAGCTTGCTAGATATATGTAGTATGAACCTCAATCCACAGTCTCAGGTGTGCATGAAGTGTGATATAATAATTTTATGATAATGAGTTAATTCCTATTTTGAGCTAGCATTTTCCTGGATGGAAGAAAATTAATTTAATTTCTTAAGGTTTTGCATAATGTTGAGGCAACAAGGGGTAGAGGTACAAGCAGTGGGGTGCTGATAAACCAACTCTGGAAACAAACAAACAAAAAAGCACCCCGTTCAGCAGTATTTGCCAATTTCCATAGTGTAAATACTCCTGTGAAGGTCAATTTGAAGGTGCAGAATTTGAAAAGATGCACACAATCAGCTCCTGCAGGTCAGTGTGAACCAGCACTCAAATGCCACTGTCATGTGTCTGGTCTCAATCGTTCTCTTTCCAGCTTGGGTTCTGTCTACAGGTCACTTCCACTTGAGGTCTCTTCTGGTCTTCCATCTCTCTGTTTTAGTTCTGCATTGCTCTCAGTTTTGCAAGAAACATTCTGCCAGTCATTGGGAGATTTTATGAGGCCGAATCAGGCCCAAGTTCATGAAACAGACATTTTCTCTTCTCCAGCACAAGGACAGGAACTGAAGAACCGATGGTTCCATGGTTAGCCCTCTCTGCTTTCAGATGCTCAAACCCACCTGGGAGTTCCATTGTCTTCCCCAGGGTCTTGGCTCAAGGCAGTGGATCAGTAGAGGATGCTGCCAATTTCACAACTCCTCAGTGACTCCCTCTCCCTAAGCCCAAATACCTTTTATCTAGTTTCAGTAAAGGTTAAAATAGATACTGTCTCATCATATGTATTTCCCAATGTTTTCTTTTTGCCTGGAATCCTAGGTTTTGAATACTTCAGAGCCAGGAATGTTACTCCTTTGTCATCTGCATTTAAAATTTTTTTTTATTCATAAAGTTTTATTTTTGGCCATAAAACAAGTCTTAATACATTTAAAAAGATTAAGATCATAAAAAATATGTTCTCTGACCACAGTAACAGAAGGAAAATTAGAAAATTCAAAAATGTGTGGAAATTAAACACTTTCCTAGATAAACAATGGGTAAAAAGAAAAATTACAGGGAAATTAGAGAGTACTTTGAGATAAAAATCAAAGTGCAGCATATCAAAATTTATTGGATGCAGGGCTCATGCAGTGCTCAGAGGACGATTTATACTTCTAAACACCTAAATTAAAAGTAGGAAGAATCTCAGATCAGTAATGTAAACTTCTACCTTAAGAAAATAGAAAAAGAAGAGCAAACTAAACCAAAAGCAAATATAAGAAATAACAGAGATTACAACAGAAATATATGAAATAAGGAATTAAAAATCAACAAAA
This sequence comes from Cynocephalus volans, assembly GCF_027409185.1. NCBI lineage: Eukaryota > Metazoa > Chordata > Mammalia > Dermoptera > Cynocephalidae > Cynocephalus > Cynocephalus volans. Next base: position 37,248,257 of record NC_084466.1, on the reverse strand, counting down.
CCAAAAGTTGATTCTTTAAAAAGATCAACGAAATTTGCAAACCTTTATCTAGATTGATCAAGAAAAAAAGAGAGAAGACTGAAATTACTAAAATCGAAAGTAAAGCAGGGGCATTATTACATTGTCATTTTGGTGTTTTGTGTTGGTAAGATTTAGTTTTTTTCTCTTTCTCATTTGCATTTTTGTTATTCCAGTGGGTTTTGTTCTTTCTTGTGTATTTGTGGTAGTGATTATTGTTTTTCATGTTCTAGATGCAAGACTCCCTTGAGGATTTCTTGTAGGGCTGGTTGTGTGGTCATGAACTCCTGCAGTTTTTGTTTGTAGGGGAAATACACTATCTCTCCCTCATTTCTGAAGGATAGCCTTGCTGGGTACAGTATTCTTGGCTGGCAGTTTTTTCTCTTAGTATTTTGGATACATCCTCCCATTTTCTTCTGGTCCTTATAGTATCTGTTAAGAAATCTGCTATAAGTCTGGTAGGGGCTCCCTTACAGGTGACTTGATGCTTTTCTTTTGCTGCTTTTAAGGTTCTTTCTTTGTCTTTGAGCTTTACCAGTTTGACTATAATGTGTCTTGGAGAGGATCTTTTTAGTTTGGATCTGTTTGGGGGTCTTTGAGCCTCCTGGATCTGAATGTCCATATCTCTTCCTATACACAGGAAGTTTTCCATTATTATTTTGTTGAATAGGTTTTCCATGCCTTTTCCTTTCTCCTTCCCTTCTGAAACACCCATGATTCAAATGTTTGTGTGCTTAAGGTTGTCTGCTCTCTCTGCTAGATTTTCTTCATTTTTGTAAAATACTTTTTTCCTTTTCTTTGTCTGCCTAGGTAATTTCAAAAAGACTATCTTCATGATCAGAAACGTTTTCTTCTGCTTCTTCTAACCTGTTGCTTAAGCTATCAGTTGTGTTTTTTATTTCATTGAATGAATCTTTCAGTTCCATGAGTTCTGCAAAATTCTTTTTTAAGGTATTAATTTCTTTGTAAATTTCCTCCTTCATATCATGGATTTTTTTTCTTGTTTCATTACATTGTCTAACTGAGTCTTCTTGTATCTCAGTGAGTTTCCTTAAGATTGTTACTTGGAATTCTTTTTCAGTTATTTCAAGGGTTTCCTTCTCTATAGAGTCTGGTATTTGAGAATAACTCTAGTCTTTTGGTGATGTCACATTTTCTTGGGTTTTCATATTTCTAGTATCTCTATGCTGGATGTCTGATCATCTGATAAAGTAGTTGCTTCTATTATTCTGAGTAGACTTTGAGGAGAGAGACTTCCTCTTCTTTTTCTGGTCTCTGCTGGTGACTCCCCTTGTGTGAAGTGCAGTCAAGTGTCTGGTGGGCCACCTGCACAGTGGCTGTGGCTGCTGCTGTGGTGTTGATCCTCTTTTTTGGCAGCCGAGGCTGTGGTGGTAGCTGTGGTGGGCCACCCATGCAGAAGTGGTGTTTTGGGCATGCTCCTTCCCTACTTCCAGGTGGGAGATGTAGCCCTCAGCTCCTGCCTAGGACCGCAGGGGTGCTCTACTCCTTCCCTGCCTCTGTGCAGAGGGGGTTGCCCTCGGCTCCTGCCCAGGACCCTGGGTATGCTCTGCTTCTTGCCTGCTTCTGGGTGGAGGGGAGTGTCCTTGGCTCCTGCTTCTCTATTACCTTTTAATTCTGTTTTCCCATGAACTTTCTGAAGTACACTTGTATAAATTTTGCTTGAGTCTAAAGGGAGTCCTCTTATTTCCCCTTTTAATATAAATCTTAGAACCAGCGAGCTTAGGTATGCTCGCAGACTCAGAGAGGACAAGATGTGTCTGCTGGCCATCTTTGAAGGCAGAAGGTATAAGGTCGAAGTTTAAAGGTGAAGGTTAGGGAAGAAAAAGAGAGGAAACAAAAGATCAACTGGAATTGCTTTGAAGACCTTACTAGGTCTACTCCCATGTGAACACAGGAGCACCAGGGAGAAGGGAGGAGTCTGAGTCCCTGCCTCTTAGGTACAATAATTCATCCTACTGGCAGAAGCTAGCCCCATGGTTAGGGGCTCAGGGAAGAGGCCAGAACCAGATGACCAACCCATCCTCCCTTAGGAGAAAGGCAAAAGGGAGAATGGTGAAGCCAACTTGCCACGGAATGAGGATCAGTAACAATCCCCTCCTCTAATATAGCTATGCACCTTTCCTATCAAGTCTTTTTTTAGTTAGGAACATTTGCTCTTATGACAGCCTGGAGAGAGTTATAGGAAATCAGAGACCTAATCTATCTTCACAACTGCAAAGCTTTTAATTTAGCCTCACATGGCATTGGTATCTATATCAAACTAGAAACACCACCATCATTTGTTGGATATATAACTAGTTTTAGAATCCTATCCTATAAAATATCTATGAGTAAATTAATGTCAAATTGGAGCACATCAAGATCATGCTATCACACAGTGCTCAGCTCTGTGCTTGGTGCTCTTCCATGTTTTAATCAGGGAGTGGTCTGAGTGAACACTCACAAGTGAGTAACTTTGCTAAGAATGCTGCCCTTAATGAGCATGCTTAGCATCTCAGAAGATAAATATGGAACTAAAGTGACCTTGGAAACAAGAATTACAAAAAGAGGTTGCAGGGAAAATGAAAAGTAAATGGCCAGGATCCCTCAGATGTTTGGAATCTTGCTGAGCATTTGATGTAAATATGTAACTAGGCACGTGTGCCCAGGTGTTTCTTGGTACTTGTCTAATGTAATTGTGTATGTGCGCTGAAGTGTCTTGGGTTATCGGACTTAACCAAGGCTCTGATCCACAGTGTCCTCAGGATGCCCTGGGAGGCCACTAGGGCAGCTGCTGCTAGCTACCTGAGCTTGCATCTGAATAAAGCCTATTCATTTTTTACCCACAGCTCCCAGGATCTTTTCCTGTTACCTAGCTCATGGACTTGTAGGTGAGGGGTTTGTGACCCACTCTGTACAACAGGTCTGTAGGGTCTGTGAACCCCTAGCCCTACAATTGGCATAGTCACTTAACCCTACAGAAGTTTACACAGGATAATAGCTACATCACACACTCATGGACAGAGCCTTTGCAGAAGTTCAGATAGGCAAAGGTTTGACAAAGCATGGGTCAGATGAGAAAGTAGAACATGATGGGTGACAAACCTGCTTCGGGTCTGCAATGAAGCCCTGTCTGTGTGTAAAAAGCAATCATGACATTGCATGTATCAAGCAAAAAATCATGAGGTAGTCTAGCCAGTATCTTGGGCAAAAATCAGTCAGAACTTTACTGACATACGCTGGCCAAACTAATGAGAGTTGTAGAGAATACAGAGACGGGTCACAGAAGAGCTGCAAAGATTCTTAAATTGAATATCACACCTGAAAGAAATAGCAAAAGAAAAAGTCTATTCTGTTGGCAAAAAATAAAACTTAGGAGAAATTTAACAGTCATTTAATTTTAAAAAGGGCTGTCAGAGAGTGGTAATAAGCAGTTCGCTTGCCCACAGTTGGCAAAATCAAAGAAAATTGGCTTAAACTATCACGGCCTGAGAGAGATTTTTAATTGTCTCCTAATCAGCCACACTTGAAAGATTCACTCTCTATTCATCAAGTGCAATTACATCTTTGAGATATATGTATATACAATATAGGTGCTAAATACATGACCTGGTCATACTATTTAAGTCCTTTTTTTTTTTTAAGTCCAAGTCTGGTCATATTAGTACTTACACAACACTACTTAACAATTAAGCACTACATATGGTCTTTGTATGTTGTAATAAACAATAAAGATTTTCCTGTCTTGTAGCAGGTGAACATTGGTCAGGTGTGGAATCTCATTCCCTGAAGCAATTCATTCTGTTTTTAGCTTAAGAAACTTTAGGCTTCCTTGGATATTGATTTACAGAAAGAAGCCAAATAGAAAATTAGCTCCCATGTGGATGTGTCTCCTTTTATGATTAAGTACTTTGGGCTAGGCATTATTGTCATTTTTTAAAGTGGTCATAGTCTATTATGCAAATTAATCTTTCAGGATCTAAATTACACCAAATTATAACATCCTCGTGTACTACAGACATTGTTATTTACAATATGTCTATTACAAGTCTAATGTAACTAATTTACAAAGCTATATATTTTGCCAATTTAAATGCTTTCTTTTTTTTTTTAAGGCAGATGTGCTTGTGTAAGGATTCTTAAACAATACATGAGCTATACCAGGATGGTTTCTTGAAGAAGGAAATTAATTCTTATTATCTGCAACAGAGCTGAAGAACACGTGGCACGTTGGTGGGAAGATGGAATGTGATGTGTTCTTTTCAGCTTGTGTTTAGTTTATTATTACTAGAAATGGATTTGATGGAGATGCTTGATAGACAGACAGACAGACAGACAGACAGAGATTTTAGATACCTTCCTATCCAAACCCTTTATTTCACTGACAAGTAAGGAAGAGAGGCCTGGAGAGGTCAAATTGCTTCTACAGCCCAGGCTAGACTTCAGAATTTCTTACTCATATTTGTAATACACGGAGTTGCCTTTGCTGATTTATTATCTTGTATGAGTAGACATTATCTTTTAATAATGCTAGGAAATATAGCTGCATTAACTTCTTTCTAACTTTGCATCTTTTAACCAGGGTAAAATAATTTCTTTTAATTAGTAAGATAGTTCTAGGTTTAGAATTTGCTACTAAATTTCAATCCGGAGAACAAAACACCTTTGAAAATTTATACTGGAGATTCCAACAGAGTTTTAACTTACTAACTGCTATGAGGCTCTGCTATAAAACCATCCATGCAAAGAACATGGCTCATTTATCTACAATGTTATCAACGTTGGCCTTAAATTAAATCTTCATACAATTTAACAAGATGCAACAATACAATGGCCATGATTTATTTGTGATGTATATGACACAATCATAAAAATATCAGGTCACAGAGCCAGCATTTTTCATCCTTATAATTTTTAAAATTATTTTGTAAAAAGAAGTCAAAATAATTTCACATGACCTCAATATGCACAGAATATAGTATATCTAACAGTTAAGGTCTTCTAAAATATTTCTTGTAACTAAAAGTAATTTATTAAGTAATAAACCAGGAACCTCATTAATGCAAAGCCATTAATTTTCTTCTTCTAATATTGTTATGAGAGAGATTCCATTTTAATTTCAACTGAGTGGTTGATATAAGAGCGCAATTTTTATACCAGTAGTTAAAGAATGATTGCATTTTGTTTCTGTCAAATAATTCTCAAGGTTTCATAATTTTTGGAATGTTTCTTAGCTTAGCATTCTATTAATAATAATAATGCTCCAACAAATTACTGATTCTTAGAGTGTGTCTGATGTGTTCCAGGTGAGCTATGAGGTATTGGCAATGAACAATCAGACTTTGCCCTCAAGGTGCTTGTCTTCTAAACAGAAATACACGTAGACATCCATAAGCACTGACTGAAGTAGGATATTTATTATGTAGGACATTTTGGGTCATACAAAAGTATCACTCCATGTGGCCTCTTGACATACTGGCCAGCTGGTCTTCACTTTTTGACACTCAGATTCCTCTAAGAAATATTTCTTGAACCTCTGCCCAACCCCGTTGCTCCTACCATATGCATCCATATATTTATTATCTAGTAAGTGCCTCACATATTACTAGGATTTGGGGAGTGCTCCATGAATGTTGGTCTAGTGAGTTATGTTAATTAACTCACTTTGGCTCAAAGGAAGGTTAAGAACCATTCAGGTTGTAAATTTGAACCCTCAGTTGAAAAGTGTGTTTCCTGCAAACTCATGCTCACCAGTAAGTGAAGTATATAAAAAAAAGATATGCACTATCAGTAAATGAATGTCCCCTTCTTGCTTCTTCAGGCTACTTGCTGGCCCCTTCCACTCAAAAGCAGAGAGAGAAAGTACAGAAGGGAACAAATACGTTTACATTGTTTAACTTCTGAAATTCAATGAAGCATTTTTTCCTGGTAGCCAGACACCCTACCCCAGGCCCCCAAGCAGAGAAGACAAATAAGGGAAAGGACTTTAATTCTCCCAGTGGAACACTGCCAGTATCTCCCACTCCCTACTCCATGGTCATGTACACTTACCTGGGAAGTTGGAGGAAATGAAAGTTGGAAACCTAAGAAGATGAAGAATGACGTGCATGGCATCCTGCTGAGTAATTTCAATAATGATGACAGGGCATGGATTTCCTCTCAAGTATATGGGTAATTTTGAATATATGACTGCTTCCATCCTGGTGTTTGCTGTTTAGCAGAACCCCAGATCCAGGTAACACAAATGCGCAATAGGAAAGAACAAAAGAAAGAAGTCAGTGACAGGTCGAGGTGGAAGTAAGCCATATGCATGCAAGGTAGGAATTCCCAAGTTTCCTATGGCCATAGAGTAGGGAACAGGTGTTAGCGGGGAACATGAATTTGTCTGTTGTCAATCAAAAACCTAACAGAAAGGAAGGAGATCTGATTAATAAAGCTATGGTGGCTAGAAAGCTCACTAACTGGCAGGTGGAGAGAGTTGGGAGGTGAAAAAAGCCTAATCATTCCTTATCAGGATTATCATCTCCAATTAGTTACTGAGGAGGCCCCGCCCAAAGTCCTGAGAATATCCAGTCTGCCTCATGATAGAATCAGCAGTGGGTTCCATCCACAGTAAAAGGAGCAACCATCAAGGCCTTAGCAGCTGGGCATCGCCAGAGCCCTGGGAGAGTGCTTGGCTTTGGCCTTGTCCCTCCTCTGAAAGCTCCTTCCTGTAGGTGTGTGCAGCTGTGCAAGGACACCCTGCCATCGAGAGGAAGCAGCTTTACACTGAACGGTGCCTATGGGCATAATGTCTAGTTTTGACTGGAATACTTTTGGATCACACTGAATTCCCTGAAACGGGAGAGCATGCCCTGCTTGCTCCAAGCAGATGGGGGGTCTCAGATGATAGGCTCAAGAGTCAAGGGAAGCACATCAGGTGCAAAATATAGCAAAATCCTTATCTGCAAACATCTGATTTGTGATACTATAATTTGTACTTGTTACATGCTTCACTTTGGAACATGTGGGAATTAACTATTTGGAAGACATAGATTTGGACAGAGTTCCTTCCAGTTCCTCAATTCTAGGGGAGGAAATCCCAACATAAAAATTAAGATTGGGGAAGGCCATACAGTATGAAAATATAAAATATTGTTTACTATTGTAGGCTTTTTCACTAAATCCTCTCTCCAGCTCACTGAACCCTCTCAAATGAATCCCAAAGGCCAAATCACCCACCCTTCCAGATGTCCCTCTTCTCTGTAACCCATTCACACCAAGAATTGTGAATAACCACTGTGGAAAGAGAAACAAAAAGGGGCAAATACCACTAAGGATTTGATAGATATCTGCAGGGCAAGCGCTTCTGCTAGGAGATATTGGAAAAAATGGCAACAGGCTGGGGGCAGCGGGGGAGGTGCATGAAGGAAGTCCGTAGAGGACATTGGAGAGACATGTTTGTGGCCCAGGAAATGAGAAACTGCTTGAGAGTTCCAGAGAGCTGACTCTGAAAGCTGACTCAGTGCCAAGCTGTCTTCATGTGCCCTAAGAGCTAGCAGATGGAGAGACATTTTTATTTTGAATCAATCTCTAGGACAATGGCTCTGAACATGTGATCCCTGGACCAGCAGCACCAGCATCATCTGGAATCTTGTTAGAAACGCCCATTGTTGGGGCCAACATCAGATCTGTGCTGAACCAGAAGCTTTGAGTTGGAGTCCAGCAATCTGTTTTTCACAAACCCTACAGGTGGTTCTGATACAAGCTTAAGTTTGAGCCACTGCTCTATGATATGAAGGGTGTTGGTGATGAAGCTTGTCTTAAATACTTCAATCTCATCGTTGGCATTTTCTTCTAGCCTGCTGGCACTCTTTCTGCAAATTTTGATGTTGGTCCTTTCATGAGCTTACTAGGAAGTGTTAGCTAAAGGTGTTTAAACAAGAGTTAGAACTCATACTTCATTTTTAAGTTGTTCTAAATAATCTATTGAATGAAACAATAATGGGTTGCTGTTGCATAGTCATGACACTAGCGATAAGTGTGAGTAATGGTAACCATGTCACAAATGCCACCTGGCCTAAAGAGGCCATTGATTATAAGGCACATGTTAAAAGATTTTCAAAGGTAAGAGATGTTAAATAAAACAACATGTGTTAGAAATAATGAAATATGATAAACCAGAAAAGCAATGCATTAATTTATAATTACAATTAACATAGTCAAGCTATTGTGAGAAAGAAAGCAAAGACACTTAGTGCACTAGGGACAAGACCCAGTTTCTGGAAAGGAATGAGGAATTAATTAACTCTAGAACAACATCCAAGACGATTGGATGCTGCTCTCTCACTACAGATCCTGAGGCTGGGGTAAGCAAGGCTGTGGGTGGGATGTCTGTGGTCTGGTCATGGGAAATAGAAGGATTCATTCAGGTCAGTGTATAATTAGGGAAGGGACAAAAACCCCAGACACTGGTATGCTAGGAATGCGATGCCACTAAGGAAGAAAAGAATGAAAAAGGTCATCCAGACTCACCGTAGAGTAGTATTATTTCCTTCACAATTCTGCCTTTAGCTTGCTCCATCTATCCCACCTGGCCCAGATAAATGAGAGCCATGTGGGTAACATGTTTTTATCCTGCCCCTGCAAAAATTTACATGCCTCAACTGGGATTATGGGCACAAACATATCTATTGGGTGTAAGGGCAGCAATACTTTGGAATATAGCATTTTTAAAATTAGAAATGGAGGTCAAGAAAATGTCAACTAAAAGTAAGTTTGAATCTTTGACCTCAGAACTAAAGCTGTCTTTCCTAAGTATATGATTTCAGCTTAGGCGATCAGTATCTGTCCTCTCATGGGTGACATCATACAAGGTACACAGGAGCTAATTTTCTACTTGGTCACATGCAGGAGGTTTCTGAGACAGGTTTATCACCAGTTCATATCTCTTTCTCATTGTTAGCTTCTGAGGAAGCCTAAAATTTGTAAACTTGAAGGTCAAATTTAGCTCCATGATAAATCCAATTATTTGTATTCCAGCTAACTCTGCATATTAAAATAGATACAATACTTTTTATGGAGAATTTTAGGAGAACTTTACAATACATGCTGAAAACTTTTTATTAAATAATTTTAAAAATATTTTAATTGAATAAAATTACGTAAAATAAAAAATTATTTTACCCTGAATAAATAAAATCAATAAAAACCTACAGTTAAAATAGAAATAATATTTGACATGCTTCATATTTCCTTAAAAATTAATCCTATGCTACATTAAGGTAAATTAAGGACAACTACATTTACAAGACAAAATCGGGCCCATATGAAATATGTTATAAAGATTAAGCATATTACTCCAGATGAAAGCCATCAATGACTAGTTATGTTTGGCAGAAACATTTTTCTGTAGAATACATGGTTGTGATTCTCAATGGGATGGTCATAATTAACCAAGTAATCTTTCAGGCCAATTTAGCCCTTCTAGCCCAGTGTCCAGGGCCGTGTTTGTAAACTTTATCCAGAAGGCATTTTGTTTCAGGGCTGGGTTGGTGGATACCACATATTTTCTCTTTGCTTTCAGAAATGGCTTGGCCTTGGAGAGAGGTCTCCCAAGTCTGCCTATCCCACCCTCTCAGCTCTGTCACTCTCCTCTACCAGTTATCACTTGAATAAATGTCCTCAGGTGAATTTTTCATTTCAACTGTTTTCAGTAGACATCTCCCTTTTCTTGAAAGAGATGGTGCAGATACAAAAATTTGCTGAGTGAAAAGTAGTTTATCCACAGTAGGAAGCCAACTGCAGAGGAACTGCCTACATTGATACTGGCAATACTGGCAGGGAGGGGGAGGGGGAAGGGAATGAGCGTGGGTCAGAGTTACAGTGACCAGGGTATGAATCTTAACTCTGCCACCCAGGATCTAAGTCTCTGTTTATTCATCTGCCTAATGGAGCTATTTTGTTCACAAGTTGCCAGAGTAAATGAAGCCGCACACAGTGGATGGAGGACTGAGCACATCATTCAGAAATCCTGGACTTGGAGCTAACAACAGTAACTGGACGAACTTTGGTTTGTTTTTCTTGGGGAGGTGAGCGTATTTTGTGTGAAAGCCGTGCTTGGATATCAGAGTGTTAGACCATGGAAGAGATGATTCATTGCCTGCCAAAGATTTATGCTACCCTTTCATACTGTAGAAATGAAATGGGAGATGACTTCCTAGTCCTCTTACATCCAGGTGGACCACTTGAATAGTTATTGTCAGTGAGGTGGAAGTAATTGCATCGTTACAATCAATGATTGTAAGTTACACACATCCCTTCCTGGCCTAGATGATTAAGTATCAGTACACCCTCTTCAACCCCAGTTCCCCATTCATCAGCTAGATGTTGATGTCAGGGTGGCCATAAGAATGCTGAGGATGGTAGATACGACAGATGAGGGACTCTGTATTACCATCTTAAAAAAAGACTTGACATGATTCACATTATTCCCATTACACACACACACACACACACACACACACACACACACACACACACACACACACAGTGCTTGGAATCTAGTAGTTGTCAAATTAATTCAGACTTTCTTTGATGTTATAAAGTGTTACAACATGATGTTTTCAGTCTAGTGGTGTAGAGACACAAATAAAGAATTATAGTAAGTATGGTAAATGTTGAAATAAGGATAGTATTATGCACTATGTGAACACATAGTAATGACACCTAACACAGACTAAGGAAAGATTTCTGGGAATAAGTGACCTCCAAACTGACACCTTGAGGCTGGCAAGTTAGCTCAGTGAAGAGAGGTTGTGTGGAATGTTATGGCTCAAAGCTCCAAGGAGCTTTTCGTGTGAGCATACCTGCTATGTGACCTGTTACGGCTCATGACTGAAAGAAAAATGGACTTAAATATCACAGAAAGATAGAAACAGCAGAGGCAGCCACACACAGTCACCAGATCCCCAATTACAAGGACTGCAATAGAGGCACAATTTATGGGAAAAGCTTTGCCAAAAGGACCCTGGCAACTCATTCAAGTTATGGGTAACAGTCAACACCAGGGTGTCATTGGGTATGCAGCAAGGTCTCAATCAAGACAGTGGAAACTGGGAAAGGCAAGTGATATGTGGGCAGATGGTCAGAGACATTATTTCACAGGCAGCAGGACCAAAACCACTTCTTGAATTTTCTGAACTACTTCTTGGGTTTAGTCTGTGAGGCTGAGATTTGCAAGAGCAAATCAGGAGAGTAGGAACCAAAGTGGAAACCTCGGTCTGGTAACTGTGAGGCATGGGGCTGACTCAAGCTTCAGTCTGCGAGAAAACAACCCACTAGTTCATGGATGTTGTAAATGACAAAGAGCAAATGAGACTCAGAGAGCAACTTGAGAATGGTAGTCCACGCTGGATGTGGAGTCTGGATGATGCTATCTGATGTCAGATGCTATCTGATGGGCATGGAAGGAACTGAGACTGTTAAAATAATGTTTGTCTCCTCTCTGTACCATTCAGAGACCTACTGAGGGCAGAGGAAAGTGGAGGCACAGAGAATGGGAGACATCAGTCTTAACTCCAGTACTGAGGGCAAGGGAGGGCATCTGTCTCTAATTTTATGCCTAGGGGAGTAAGTACTTCTCCATGGGATTGTGTGATATCATTTGATTGTGACCTCCTGGAGAGCAAGGATGACTTGTACAACTTTGCATCTCCAGCAACTAACATTGTCTTGGGCACACAGAAAACATTTAGTAATATTCATAGAATTAATGAATATAAAATAGCAATGAGAGTAATCAGTAATATAGCTTACTTTAGTTCAGTGATTTGCAAAGTGTAGTCCCTGGACTAGCAGCATCCCCACTGTCTGCGAATTTGTTAGAAATACAAATTCTGGACCCTGCTTCAGACCTACTAAATCTGGAGCAGGACCTTATCTTGTGCTCTAACAAGCCTTGCAGATGGTTCTGATGCACGCTAAAGTTTCAGAACCACTGCATTAGTTCATTAAAATTTTTCCAAGAACATTTAGATTTTAAAACTTTTATCCACTAAAACTGTTTTCTTTTTCTTTTAAAGTAAAAGCCCATTGAATTTGATAAGTAAGGAACTTCCTTAGATATTTTTAAAGTATTGTTATTTGGGGGGGCAGTATGTAAAGATTCCATGAGTTTATGAACAATGTGTGTGGAATAGTTCTCTCAAGAGCCCTGACTTTTTATACCTTTTGCAGAGATATCCTGTCATTGTTTCACATACAGGGGTGCCATTGGTGTCAGGTTAAGTTCCAAGAGTAAGTCAATAGCAGGATGCGGTCTCTGGTTACAGAGGCAGAAATCACATGGCTCCTCCCACCACTGTATTCTCCTGTGCTTCATGCTTCATTGTGTGCCTCGGTGCCTACAATCCCACGCTGCCCACTTATCCCAAAGGTGAAGTATGAGTCACTTTTAAACAGTGTTTGAAGAGACTGTTGCCTTCAAGAAAGGTTGCTGTACCTTCTTATTTTTAATTTCACCTAATAGACTAAATTTAAGTTATCAATTTTATTTAATAGACTAAGTAAAGTTATCAAATAGTCTCTTTATCTAATAGACTAAATTTAAGATTAGCTAATACAATCTTATCAGAGAAATATGGTGTCAATTTAATGGGCACTGAATATCATTCTGAGCTGACTTTATGACAGCTAATCAATACCTTTAAGGGGATGCTTCATGATGTCATCATTTCCTTGAAATAATTGTCCTAGAGTAATAGAGTAGTGTCTAATGTGACTAAACACATTAAAACTATGATGGATTAAAATGTATGAATACGTATGGCTTTGCTTCCATTGTTCCTATAAATTCTTCCAGTGTTGTCAGTTTCAGCCAAAACACTGAGGAAGGTTTTTAACTTTTAATTCAGAATCCCCATGTCAGTTGAGATAGTGACTAATATTTTCATTACCCAGCAACTCTGGGTAAATATTACAATCAGTATTGCCTGAAATAAAAATAGGTGTAACTACAGAAATTAAGTTTTCCTGATGGAACCAGGACAGTGTCTCAAATTTTAATGTGTGTGCAAATCCCCTGAGGATCTTGTTAAACTGTAAATTCTGATTCAGTAGGTCTGGGGTAGAGCTAGAGATTCTGCATTTCTAACAAGTTCCAAGAAAATATCCATACTGCTAATTCACAAACCACACTTTCGGCTGCAAGTTACCGGATGGATTACCAAATGCAAAATAATTCATAGGTAGCTATTTGGTCCTCCTCACCTTCTTTATTTGAATAAACGTTTTTTTGTTTGTTTTTTTTTTTAAATCATGCCCAGGTGGACCACTGCCACTGATTTTACTCTTACAGATTGTTGCTATGTCTATATTTGTGGTGCACTCCAATTCATATTTATTAACTGTTCAACTTTTAAGAATTTTTGGAGCAGTGTATTTTGATGGTGAGATATTCCCATATTTCTAGCAAATATAGAATAAATGGACTTGTATTTTCACTTCCATGCTAGCACGGAAATAACGGGGAGTGTAGGATAAATAAAGATGGCAAGTCCGTTTTCAAGCTTGTAAAAGTGAATAGCACACATAACTTTTTGCTCTCGGTTATTTACTCTCCCTGTAAGAGCATTCACTTGTTCTGTAAGGCAGCTTTTTTCCTTTCCTAAGGATGCTTCCTCCCTTGAAACCCAGACTTTTATGATGATCACAAAGCTATGCGTACGTTGAAAATCATTTCCAGCACATGTCTTGGCTGTTGTATGTGGCCCGCAGGTATTTCCCACTTCCCCATGGTCACAGCAGAAGCCTCTCTATTTTCCTACCAGCACAAGCTTCTCCCAGTCCACCCCATCCCGCTCCTTTGGGCTCCTCTTGGTGATCCTAATTGAACAAGGAGCAGTCAACTTTGAATGGTGCTTTTTACTTCGAAATGACTGTTATTTTTAACTTGAGAAATCCACCTGGTTGGACTACAGCCTGTCTGCCAGGCAGAGACAGCTGCTCCCAGGGTCTGCCACAGCCATGTTGCAGCCTACTGGGAAATATGCCGACGAGCAGGAGTTTGGCGTGGGGTCAGTTTGGAACTTAGGCCTTACTGATAGCTCCTCTTTTCTGGCATCAGGAGTGATGCTCCGCCAGCCCACAGAAAATGCTGCTGTTCTCTTGCTCTGTCTCTTCAACACACACACACATGCGAACACAAACACACAGGCACATACACAATTACACTCACTTTCTACATAACTCTCCTTGGAATAAAAAGGAAGTCTCATAAGGAAACTGGCTGCGTGCCACAAAGCCATAGGCTGTCCTGTAGGTGCTTTGGATAAAGCTAGTGAAGGAACATATGGGCCTCATGAAAGAAACACCTGCTTGTTCAAACTAAAAAATTAAAAGTAAAAGTTGCCCCACTGATAATCGGGAACCCCTAGAAGGAAAGCTGACTGTGATTAAATGAAAGAGGCTTCTGGAGGCTCTTTTCTGCCCATTTTCTGCCAGCTGAGGCATCTCCATTCCCTTGATTTTTAAATAGATATCATTAAGGACATTCTCCGTATTTAGATTATGAGAGCAGATTTAAGAAGTATATTGCAAAATTTTTTTTTAAATATTAAAAAGCCAAGATTTAGATTTGCACTGAACAGCGAATACAGTCAAGATTTTTAAAGGATCTTGGCATCTGCTCCCAAATTTTGGGATATTTTGAAAGGGAATTGACAACTGAAGTTAGGTCATTGCTTTCAAAAGTACAATTCTGACACCCAGAAATGATTTGGTGATAGGGGAGTATTCAGTACAGTCTAAAAATATATTTACCAATGCCCTTTAAAATGACTCAAAAATAAAACATACCATGAAGACTACAAGTTGCTTTCTATTAAAATTAAAATCTAAGGTCATGAGAGGGCATATTAATTCACTTTTATCTCTATATTCAGTTGTAACAAATATAGGGTATGATCTTTCACTTATTCTTGACAATAGTAGAATATCTAGAAAAATCCACTTCCACATGATTGGTCAAGTAAGTAATGAAACTCATCATGAGTCTACCAAATGGGTCACCATACACACACACACACACACACACACACACACACACACACACACAGGTATACATATACATATACATACATGTAGTATAATCCAACCCTTATAAATAAAATTGTGTATTTACAAATATATACTATTTTCTCCACATAGTAAAATATGCGAAATGATATAAAACAAAATAATTTTTCCGAGAAGTGGAATTAAGGATGTTCTATTTTTTTTTTCTTTCTGTTCAACTATACTTCGTGATCTTTCTGGACTTAGTATCTGTTACTTATGTAATATAATAAAAACAACAACAAAGAGTGAGAGGAGGGAAACAGTATAAAACATATTCTAGGCTAATTTATACCTGCTCTTAGGTCTCCCTGAGATGTCCTGAAGCTCGGCCATGAAGGAGAGCTGGCACTGATGTGAAGGCTCTCATCAGGGTGCACTTCCAGCTCTTGTGAGGGATTATCTTCATTTAGAGCAGCAGTCCTCAAACTCCTGGCCCAAATCTGGCCTGTAGCCTATTTCTGTAAATAAAGTTTTATGGAAACACAGCTACACTCAATTATTTACGTATTGTCTGTGACTGCTTTTGCACCACAACAGCAGAGTTAAGTGGTTGCCACAGAGACTACGTGGCCCACAAAGTCTAAAGTATTTATTCTATAGCCTTTACGAAAAGGTCTGGGAAGGAGGGGGCAGGTGGTGGGCTGGGGGGAGTGGGAGACATCAGACTGTGGCGTAGCTCAGTAAAGCAACAAAATCTCAAGAGCCAACTGTGGCTGAGATGGTAATGCGAGTAGAGCAGGAAGAACCAGAAAGACCTGAGGCCGAACGTGTAGGAGGTGGCACCAGGGGATTCCTAGAAACAGCAGGGGGACACTTTTGAGGGGGGTCGATTTCTAGCAATTAGGTGATTGGAGACTATGTTTTAGAAAAAAAAGGTCAAAAAATTTTTCAAAAAAAAGAAATAAAAACTTATTTGATAATCATACACTGTTAAGATCTAGGGTTTATGTGTTACAAAAGGATAGTAAAAACAAATTTTTAATTTCTGTAAATCTAACTAGATTCTGAACTAGGAATGATGTATCATTGTCTTTTGTATAAGTTTATACTGGTGTTTCTGGATCATTTATTTAATGCTCCTAATCCATGAGTTTTCATATGCACAGTTTAAATAAGAATTTCAGCAAAGTAGATAAAAGACACACTTTCAGATGCTTTATTTAAGTATATTAAACTAAATTCTGAACTAGGACAAAAAAAAAAAAAAGGAAAAACCACCAGATTGAGAAATAGCCTCATCTTCAACAAAGCCTTCTGCTGCTGTAGCAGCAGGCCCAGAGCGGCCTGACCCTGACTTCTCTCAGGCCCTGTACCGGACCCATCCACACAGGGGTCAGAGTGTTCAATGCTATAGAAAGAGACAAATTACTTACTGAGATAAAATGCAAACATCCTTCCAAATACAGCCCTGCCCCATGTCCCAAATTCATGTTGCAGTGTCTGTCCATTGCTCCCCTCTGTGGGATAAAAAAAAAATAAAAAGGTCTGCATGTGTGTTGGGGGGGGGGGGGATCTTTCAAAAAAAAAAAAAACAACCAGTGTTCAAAACGCAAACCTGCCCCCTTGAGTTCATGCCCCTTCCCCAGGACTACTCCTCCACCGAGAATCACAGAAAACATTAAGTACACTCAACAAATTTGAGCATAAGAAACTTTTAGCACAGTGTGAGGAGCCTGGCTACAGATTCCATGTAATATATATGTTGCTATCTTTTATTAATTAATTCAGTAAATATTTATTGAGCCCCTGTTTGTACTAGGTGCTATGTTAGGGAATTCGGAGATCACGGTTTTTACCTTCATGTTGCTTATGGGCTATTTCTGAAAGGATTTAAGAAGATATATACGAGTGACTATAACGGAAAGTGTGGCAATTTGGGATCACGATATAATAGAAACCATACAGAGACTGAAGGAAAACTGACGTTCCTGACTTGCCGAGGGAAACTGCTCTCCACACAGACACTGAATCTCTTTCTGAGCAAATAAGCCGGGTTGGGGAGGACAAATGCATGGCGCATGCTCCGTGTGTATTTTATTTTTAATCCAGGCGAAGCTCAAATGGAAATTTTCCCCATAGGTCTTTGTGTGAGAGAACCTGAAAGACAAAGTGGGTGTTATTTTCAAATATGATTTTATAAAATATAAAAAATTGTTGAAGCAAATAATTTTTTCTGTTGCCCCTCTTTTTCTCTGCTATGACTTCCTGAAAGGATATAGAGCTAGTGATTAAAAACCTCAGATATGTGCCTCAGAGCAATTATGATCTCAGAGTGCTGAAATAGCCTGTTAATCTCTGTCGAATATGAGCTACTTTAAATACACTTTGGTGGGTGTTCTTTCTTCCTATCTATCTATCTGTCTATCTATCTATCTATCTATCTATCTATCTATCTATCTATCTATCTATCTATCTATCTATCTATCTATCTATCTATCTATCTATCTATCTAATCTAGCTATGTGCCGAATGTACCTGGAATAAGAAAGATAAAACTGTGAAGATTTGGTGAATGGATTTATTTGCTCAGAAAAGTGCCTGCCGATCAACATGGGCCTTGTCCACTAAAGTAACATGTATATAGAACCCCTATTTATCCACTTGAATTTCACCTAAGATTAAATAGAAGGTAAGCCAGAAAACAGCCAATTTCCAACCCTTAATGTTCACAAGTGAATCGTTTATGGGATATGGTAGCAAAATAATGCTACCAGCACAATCACGGAGTTCATCAAATTCCACTATATTAGCTATGTCTAGGTCTCCTTTTCTAAAATGAATCCTGCTTGTACCCAAAGAAACCATTTCTCTCTAATCCTGAGTCTTTAAAGAAAAGAGGGCCTGTCTGATTGGCTCTAGAGCTCATCTCCCTTGTTGAACAGAACTGCTTTTCTGGGCAGTTCTTTGGGCCATTGCCCTGTCCTTTTTGGCTCAAGACCTTCAGACAATCCATACCTCACTAGCCTGGTTCAATTTTTCAGTCTGATGCCCTCCAGCTCCCGCCTTTCTTAACTCAGTCTGTTGTGCATTCCTTAAACTCTTATAAAAACCTTTCTCATCCTTTCTCACCAATATGCATACATTTTTATATTTATATATATATACACACACACATAAAAATATGATCTTTTCTACTGTTCTGATGAGCCTGCCTTCTTAACTACACAATAAATAAGGATATACAAGTATATGTATTTAGGTGATATATGGGAGGTAAATAATGATACTCACAGCCCACATGAGTACTCCTACTTAGCGCTGTGCATTCATTTTGTCTGGAAAAAAATTTTAACAAAGGTTTTAGGGAAGAAGGAAAGACTAGAAGGGGAAATAGTTCCTGGCACAAAAGAAAAGAATGGAAAACTAGAATGTTAAGGGATTTAAAACACATGATTTCATTTTCCATAAGCTTTAGAGATTAAAAGAAACTATTCCATGTCTATTTTAGAATCAGAAAAATCACACATTTCACCACAGAAAGAGGCAAAAGGAAAGCATTTTTAAATGTATAGAGATTACAGAAGAAATCAAATGAATAACCCACTGTATGCATGTGTGCATGTGTGCGTGTGTGTGGGTGTATGGGTGTGTGTTTTAGAAAGAAAAAAAGCAGAAAGATAACTGCAGGTTATGACAGAATCAGCTGATAAAATATGCCTTGGAGGAGAAATCTGTGATTTATAAAGAAGCTTGTATTATAATCATTTCTTTTTATAATCTGACCTGCCCAGCCCTCTCAGAGCATATTCCATCTCTTGTGCAATCAGCAGTGGTTTCATCAAAGTCTGTCTTGTAAAAATATTAATTCATCTTCAAAGAAGCATGCAAGCACTAAATTCAAATCTATTTTGCTTTTTTCTAGGCAGGTAATAGATTATAACTATCTCTTTGGTTCCCTATCCCTGCCTCCCTGTAACCTTCAGAGTGAGATCACTAAAACCCTAGAGATTCAGCCTTGATCAGTTTCTCAGTCTAGGCAGGTTTCCCAGGACTTAGAAGGAGCCCCAAACTAACAGCATTCTGCTTCAGTTTGTGCTCAGAATTGCTACAGTCTGGCTCTGACCATAGAGCCTAATAAAGAATTGGGTTCATAATCTATTTCCCTGTCTCTCCCGTTTCACTAAATTATCCTCAACTTTTTCTGTTTCCCATATTATCCCACAGTTGTAATTCTGTCTATGAGATTCAGCCTCTTATAAGCAGGCACCTGCTACCTGGTGAGCTTCCTAATGGCATGAAATACCCAGATCTCCTCCACCCATTGCCAACTGTTGAATCCTGTCTCTTCCCTAGTGCTAAAGTTTTTCCCTATCTTTTGTTCCAACTCCGAAGTTCAGCCTGGTCTCTAGATCCTGCCTTCCCACACAGGCCTTCCATGTCACTGACTGAACAACATAACCACTCCTGCCAGAATAATCTAATCATCCAGACAAGTTTTGCATTGTCACCAAAGAGTTGGTGCACAGACCCTCTTATGATCAGACACACTCACAGATGTGAAAGAACTCTTAGGGATCATGTATGACAACTCTCATAGTAATGAGGATCCATAATCTAAGATCTTATATGCTGTTTTCTACAAAGGAATTCTAAAGGAATACATATGTGTTCATAAGATTTCTGATTCTATGTATCTCCTAAGCCTGGCAGCTTTCACTCTAGATGATCATGTTTCAATTAAAACTCACAGGGCTGCAGAGCAATTAGTCAAATTGAGTCTTACTGAGCTCCTATTACGTCCTCTCAGCTGTGGGAATCCAAAAGAAATAAGATAAAATTCTCAAATACTGTTGAGGAAAAAAGGTGTTAAGCACCTGGGAACAATACATGCTAAGTGGTAGGAATCACACCATCAAAACTATAGGAATCATCCTACAGGAGTCATCAAATTGGGCCTTGAAGGATGCAAAAAAATTGGATAGGAGAAGAGAGAGAAGTAAATGAGAAGCAGAAATTCAGAGTAAAATCCTTTAGGGTGAGCCAAGCACAGCATGAGGCCAGGCTGATTAGAGAGAGACTTTGTGCTGGGGTGAGAGAAAATGCCTGTGATACTTGGAATCTATGTATCAAAGTTCCTACTGCCACGGAGTTTTAGGGGAAAGGCCTCTGGGTAAGAATGCAGAACTCATGATGAAAACTAATGTTTTCTGAGATCCATCTGAACTGTGACATTAAACTAATTGTTTTACCCTATTGACTTTTTTTTTTTTTTTAAGTTCTGAAGTGGACATAAGACAAACAGCACTGTCTACACCTTGTGCAGACACTGAGAAGGGTATGCAAAAGGTACAGAGAGCTCCTCTTAAAGGACCGTAACACAACATTTTAACATGGATTGGTCAGTGTCTGTATTTCATTACAACTCAATTGTAGGATCTCCAAACACAAGGTTCAGTTTTGTTTAAGGAAATAATTAGTGAGTGCTCTCTATGTGCCATCCTGTTCAGGGGTAGCGACATATGAATCCAATCAGATCCATAAAGGTTTTGAGTTAATTCTACTGCTGTGAACTCTGTCTCCAACAAGACTGGAATTGTTTTTGGACCGTTGCTCAAAGTAGCACAGAAAATCTTAGGCCCACTGTTTATTTTGTCCTTAGGGTTGAATCTGTCCCTTGGATTTAGATTGAACTCAAGTGCCCTGCAGAGAACTTCAGCCCAGTCTTGAATCCTGGGATTCCTGCGTAGGACCACAACTCCTACCTCTCCCTTACCAACTCTTTGTCCCCAGAAACAGGGCAGTTTTCTATGACCAAGACTGAGATTAAGGTCCTAAAAACTGTTGCCCTAAGAACTAGTGAGACCTACTCTTCTCACATAAATTTTGACTAATTAAACCCTCTGCTTCAAATTCTCTAAGGGGTTATTTCTGTCAACCCAAGGACAACACTTGGGCTCCTGCTTTCCCTTAGTCAGGTTTATGACTAAGGTTATGCACAGGTTTATGACCCCCGTGCCAATCTCCATCCTGTTGAAAATGTAAGGGCTTTGTTGTATCATGAATTATTTTCCTAGTGTAAAGCCCCATGTCTGTTAGCTTGCAGTGACTACATGCTTCTATATATTTCTCTTGATTTTGCTGGGAAGGATCCTGTTTTGAGTGCAGTACTGTATCCCATTGAAATTAAACAATTAAATCTGAATTCTTAGGGCTTGCACAATGCAATATTCAAATAATCTCAGGTGCTTACAGCCCAGCGGGACAGTTTCAGCTCTGTAATGCATTCAAACACCACATTAGATACACATTAAGAATTCTAGCATCTCTATACCGGTGATAGATTTCACACACAAAGCCAGAAGAGTCAAATCAGATTCCAGCATCCTAGCTTTTCAGAGAACAGCACCCGAAGTTAAATTGCTTTGCTTTGACCTAAAGCACAGACTGATGCTCAGTTTTTCATTTCTGGAACCATAGTTCACCTTTGGAGATGTTCTAATTTCCCCTGTAGAGATGTTGCATGTTGTTGGCAATTCTGGTTCTTAAAGCAGGAGATTTGCTGCATTGCCAGACAGGGTCAAGCTTCCCCAGAGCAGGTGGTAAAGTATTTGCTGATTGTAGGAATGCAACACCAGGGGGACTTTCAAAGCCTGAGCTTGTGATTTCATCAGATTGTTTTGAAAACTTTCAACCATTAATGAGCAAAATGCTCAGGAAATTTCTGATTACTGTCATATTTCCCTATCTCTGGAAATAGCTCCTTTACAGCCCCATATTAAATATAGCTTCAGGAAGAATTGGGAATATGTTTTTAGAAAAACTCATATATCAGTTGGCATACATTTATGTGCCTAAACTTTTGCAAGTGTGAATTTCTAGTTTACTTGATTTTTCAATCTGCTTTATTTGATTTGGATGGTAGAGAAAAGACAATCATTTACTTTACAAGAAGAACAAATATTAACAGCTGCCTTGCTGGGCTTTTTCACATAAGTACAAATTTTTTAAAAAGAAAAAATTTCAAAGTGACAAAATTATTAGATTGATCATAATATATTTCTATTATACTGAATTAAATTTCACATAGCTAAATTTTTACTAAAGATATTGCTGTTTGAATAAAACATTCATCTTAAATACAACACTAAAGCTATCTTGTAAGCTCCACATATTATGTTAGCTTTGGGGCATTAACCTGAGAAAGGGAATTAGTTTGATTTAGAGGGCTTAAGCCAAATCCAATTTTTAGATTTGTCTGTAAACACAGAATCACCACTGTTTTTTTTTAAAGACTTGCTATGTTTCCACAGTTATGCTTATGCCACAATGAAATGACATAAGATAACAAGACAGGGAAAAAATAAATCTCACATGTGAAATTGATCTTGTATTTATTACAGGTTTGAAACGGCACAATCCTCTTGTCAACTTTAAATTCTATTTCCAGTTTGGCTTGACTTTGTTGCTGTATACCTAAAAGGGGCATGATATTGTAGAAGGAGTGTAGGGCTGGTGGCTCTGTCCTAATTCTTTTACTGACTAAATAGATGCTTAATTTCTTTGGATCACAGGATCAACCCTCGGAGAATGGACAAGAAGATTTCAGAGGATATGTTGGTGTAATATTCTGTGATATTCCCTGAAAGTTGTTATACCAGCTATGTATGCTAATACCATCTAGAGCCCTCACTATTAGTATTCAAATGTAAAATAGTGATTTATCTTAATACTTACAAAAGTATAAGTTACATAGACCATTCCAGTGTAGTAAAATGAGAGGAAATCCTCAGCCTCTTTGTCTTAGAGACCTTGTTTTGAGTTGATCATAAAGATATTGCTCTAGGTATCTTAAATAAAAGTATGGTTTAGCAAGAATTCAAATAGTAAGGTCCCTGCACAAATGAGAAATGTTAGTGATGTGTAAAGCCCTGTTCTAAACCTGAGTGTAGAGATATTGGAGTTCTGTTTTCCTTGAAGTTTTTTATAAGAAAGCCTCAAAACATTTTTCTGACTCTGCCCACAAATTTGAACTCTTTTTTTTTTTTTATAGCCCTAGGCATCAGATCCCAAAAGTAAAGGAAAATCCAAACTTCATGCAATTCTATTGCATAAAAACTAGACCTCAACGAAGAGTAGATTCATGGACCTCTGCCATTGTTCTTCCTGGCATCTATTTGCCAGTGTAAGAGACCCCAAAGGGATCTAGATGGACAGATTTTGTAAAATTTCTAATAATTCACCAATGTGACTGTTCTTTTAAAAAGAACTTCACAGAAAAGGGAGTTTTAGTGATACTGAAAAGGAAAGCAGTAAAGAAGCAGAAAAGGAGGAAATCCCACCAGAAGATTAGCCAAGAATTGCTCTAGTAGATAGGGGTGTATATGAGGAATTCAAGAGTCCAGAGCTGAATCAAAAGTGTTCACATTATGGGATAAAATGGAGAAAGATGATTCCTTATTTTTGTCTATCTCCTGACAGTATTATCTAGATAAATCCAAGTTAATATCTATAAGATAGTGTACCATTTTGATTTTGTACAGGGTTTTTCTTGACCAATACAAAGACTACCTAACCATGTGTGGGAATAGGGAAATGGCACTAACATTTGTTAAATGGTTTATAATCTGTCACTGTTAGACATTGTACATAGGTAATCTCATTTATTCCTCATACTGAAATTGTGAAGCAAGTATTATTAACTCTATTTACAGTTGAAAAACCAAGGCTGAGAAAGATACACAACCATTAAGTACCAGGATCAGGATTTTTGTGGCATAAAAACCCCATCTTTTTCTGTTTTTCCTTGCCACTTCCTGAAGCAGTTGGATTAAACCAAGCTTGTTTGGCAAGGGTGGTGCAATTAATAGACAAGGGATCCAGAAAATGTAGCAGGTCCAGAGAAGGTGTATCCAAGAACAGTTAGCTGGATGAAAGTCACATTGCTTCAGCAGCACACATTTTTTGTAGAATTGCATGATCCTTTTTCCATTCCAAGACAAAGACTTCGGAATGCTTAGCTTCTTTTTCAGAGGTCAAAGGTGAGATATCTACAGGGAGGGCAAGAGAAATAAGCCAATGTTTATGCCCAGGATTCAATGCACCATCCACCACAAGCTGAAGGTGTCTTCACATTTTTTTAATGCCTCAGCAGGTCTAGAGGAGTTCCTCCTCTAGACCTATTTAGAGTCTAAGAGCTAAAGAAGAACCCCGCATCATCCTGAGATAGAAATCCCCTTATTAGCTGCACTCAGGGTTACCATATTGTACCACTCCAGGGGAACTATTCACATTGTTGTCTGTGTGAATGGCAGCTTTGGAGCTGGGCAGTGTGCACCCTGCATAGACAAAAGCAGTGACCTGGTAGGACTCATGGGCTAAAATGTATTCCTGTACCTGAGAGATAAGCAATTTGACTCTCTGACAGGGAAAACCCTCAAATATTCAATACACCCAGGCACAAATGGAAAAATTTTGGCAAACAGGCAAATAGTAACTATCACAAAGACACAGCTTCCAGTCATTGTTGGTACCTTGACTTGTCCCTTGTCTGTATCACTTCCTTCCTCCAAAAAGAGCTACCCAGTCTTTGTCATTCTCTTAAGAATCCACGTGTTACCATAAGGTTGACCGTTTTCTCAACAGAGAAGATAGAGGCGAGCAGGTATGAACTCTCATAGCTTCCAACTTCATTTTCTTTATAAAGGGGTTTAACCCCAAGGAAGGGCCTCATTGTTTCCAAAGCTAAATCCTGCACCTGGGCTCTTAGTCCAATCCCATTTCCCTCACTCTCAGAACTTGTTCACCAATATTTTCTATCTCCCCTCATTCAGGTCCTGATCAATTCCCACGTAAATATGCCATAGCCTCCAAAGTGATCACTCGGTTGCCAGGTTTTTTCTCTTCCTGTTTATTTTCCTACCCTGCCCTGAAATTATGTTGTTTTTTTTTAAAAAAATGGTTTTATCATATCATCTCTTCAGTGCCTAGCATTTCATTCAAGACTCTTCATAATTTATTTACATCACTATAGCCTTACCTCCCACAATGTTTTGTCATCTACTTGATATTATGGCTGTACCTTTGCACAGGGGCATGAAGCAGCAGAACATCAAAAGGTTTCACAGTTTGTGTCATCTTAAGAGCAGACACTGCTTACTATTTTTTTAGAATTCCTAGTGCTAGAACATCCTCATGTAGATTATAGACAATCAATAAATAGGTTTTGAATAAGTTTTACACAATTCTTCAAACTTATCTACCTACCTCCAGTCTTCTTTCTCTCTCTCTACCATCAGAGTCCTATTCCTAAGACTTTTCCTATCACTTATCTACTTACAAACCTTCAATGGATTTTCATCACATACAGAATAACTACTAACCTTTCATCCTGGTATCCAAGGTGGCCATAATGTTTCATTCATCTATATATCCAGTCCTTTACTTACATTTAATCATCCCTGTCTGTCCTGATAGCACACCTTATAAATTATACTTTAGTAGCTCCCTGAACAATCGAAACTTTTCATTCCTGGCATTATATAAGCTATCATCACATTTGAGGTTGCCATTTTCACCCACGTCCACCTGTTATAGTCCTAATCTCCCTTCAAGGCCCAGTTTAAATCTATGTCATCTAAGAAGCTGATCTAGGTTTCTCTATGCAGAACTAAACTCCCCCAACACATGCTGGCTGTCATAGCCCTTCATCTGTACCTTTTTTTTTTTTACTTATGTGTGTCTCCCCCACTAGAATGTAAATTGCTTGTTTGCATATATCATATGTGGTCTATATATACCTCAAATCACTTAATACAATGCTATGAGCATAATAGCTTCTCAACAAATATTCGTTGGTTTGAATTAAAAAGCAACATTAAACTTATTAATATCAAGACACAGTTGTTGGTGAAAAGAATATATGTTTTATTACTTTAATACATTTGTGAGGTTTTCCAAAAAATAAGGTTTATAATACAGCACCAAAACAACATTAGCTAACTTTCATTTTGCGATATTTTATAAAAATGAAGTCATGAAAATTTGAACCTGCTTAAATTTGAATGATTCAGGGGGCATTTTATTTTGGCTAGTATTAATAATAGCGTTGGAAATGCACTGTATATTTGCAATGTGATTCTCATCACTCTCATTGGCCAAGTATCACAACCTAGTGCTCTATTGCCCACATTGGAAAATGGGTTGGCAAGACGCCCCCAAACACAAATTTTACGCAATACAGTGGAAAGAACATCAGTTTAACAAATGTGTATGTGCATTTTAAGCAGAACTTATTCTTTCACTCACTTATCCTGTTGTTCATTCAAAAGTAGCCCTAGTAAGGATGAATGAAAATATTCTTGCATTATTCTTACATTATTATGCCCTCAGCTACAAATTTGTCTGTAGCTCACCTACCCTTACCTCCTCCCCAGTTGTCTTACAGGAATATGTTTCTTCTCCTATTCACACTCATCTCTCCACCCGGGCCTGGAGTTCTCTCAGGGTTCTCAGTTAATTACTTCCCAACCACCTGCATCTTCAAACTCTTCCTCTCTCTGACTTTTTAGCTTAGAGGGTTGTGGTAGGCAGAATTCTAAGATGGTCTCCAAGATGCCCACTCTCTGGTGGATATGTCCTAAGTAATCCCTTTCCCCTTAGTGTGGGAAGGACCAGTGAACATGAGGGGAGAGTCACTCTTTTGATTTTATAGGGGTATGTAAGGCTGTCATGGCAGATAGGAGAGGGGTTCTCTGTTGGCTCTGAAGAACTTATCTGCCATGTTGTGAGTGGACCATGTGGCACATGGTCAGAAATTATCTGACCATGTAGCTAGGACCTAAAGGTGGCCTCTAGGAGTTAAGAGTGACTCCCTGCTAACAGCCAGCAAGAGAACAGGGAACTCAGTCCTACAACCACAAAGAACTGACTTCTGCCAACGACATGAATGTGCTTAAAAGAGGACCCTGAGCTCCGAGTGAGAACACAGTCTGGCTGGCACCTGTATTTATTTCAGCCAGGTGAGACCCTGAGCAGAGGACCCACTACATTGTACCCATACTTTTGATCTACAGAAACAGTGAGATAATAAATATGTGCTGTTTTAAGTTGTGAGGTTTATAACGATCTTTTACACAGCATAGGAAACTAACACAAGGGTGCAGAGAATTAATGTTTTCCAGGTTAGTCAGGCATCTACTGTGAGTGAGGTACTGATTAAGACACTAGACATACATTATCTCACTTAATCCTCACAACAACCCTCTGAAGTAGGTTTCATTACATTCCATCTATGGAGTAGGTAAATAGGTATTTCTCATTTTATAAACGAGTAATCTGAGACTGGGAAAGGCTAAAGTGACACATAGCTAGGATGTGATTAGGCTGAATAAAATATATTCCTGTAATGTCAAGTCCAATGTTATACTACAGTCATATGAAATGTAAAAGCCAGTAATATAAAGTAGCACCAGATGAATCAACCAGCCAGCATTAAAGGAAATAGTGGAAAGAGGCTGGGATGTCTGAGAAATCTGACGGAAAAGGTGAGATTTCAAATGAACCTGAAAGGTAGGTGGAATTTTCCAAGGGGAAAGAGGGGATGCATGGAATAGTGCAGACAGGGGAAAAGGCAGGTGCAAAGCTCTGAGGGTCTACTTCACAAAGCAAATGTGTTTGAAGAAGAGAGTTAGTAGTGGTGAGCACTGGGAGATGAACAAGGAAAGTTAAATGTAGGTGAGTTTATGATATTATCATGAAAGTAATTTGGCCTTGGAAATCCTTAGTGGGGCATATAAGTTGAAAATGATCTTTTTATACACCACATATTAATATAATGAAGTGAGAGAAACACTATTATCTTAGTAGCTAATACCTTACGTTTCCTTGATGAGAATGGAAACAACATATGTTTTGGAAAAAATATTCAGACAAACAATTGGTGGAGTATCTGGGTCCTCAGTGGCTGGTATCAGCTGATTCCAAGGGTTAAGAGAAGAGGGTGAAGATACTTTGCATGAGGCAGGTGGGAAACTTTTTGCTTGGCTCAAGGAAGAAAGAGGAGAAAAGAAAAGCATGAAAAAGGGAGGAGAACCAGGAATGGGAAAGGTGGGTGGAGGAACTAACAGTTCAAGTGATTAAAACGGACCCCCATGTTTAACTTCCAATCATCCCCAAAGCCCATTGAAATGACAAGAATGTAACTGGAGCATATCTGCAAACTGAGATGTTAGTAAGTTTCTCAATGATAGAAAGTGGGCTGATCATGGAATATACAGATGAACGGTGTAAAGCGTGTTAACAAAACCACAGCCTGGTTTACACTCAAGTAAAGGCTGAAAAAATTGGAAGGTATCCTGTACGGGATGAAAAGTCTCCATGCCAAGAGTTGGTAGGTATGAAAAGCAGGGAGGCTGGTTCAACAGTCCAGGCAATTAATTAAAAGACTGTTTTAAAGAACAGATGTACGATCAGTCTCTTTCCTTGGGCACCAAGGGTTGCATGAGGTTCCTCCCCCCACAAAAAAAAAAAAAAAAATCTTTAGGAAAATTCCCAAGACAATTAAACAATTTGCTGGATAACGGGTAGAGTTAAGGTTCACCCATCAACCTAAAGTAAAGCCTGCAGTTGGCCTGTCCTATCCATTCATCCCTTTCATTCAGAAAAGTAACATATTGGGGCAAGAAACCCATGCCAACTACATAATTAATCAATGCTGTTTTTTTCATTCATTATTACAGATGAAAAACCAAAAATCACCAGACATTTGAGAAAAATAAATAGCACCAAAGAGAAGGGCCAAATGAATAATGCACTCTAGAAATAATTAAAAGATCAGTGCTTTTAACTAATACTTATTAATAAGTTCAGTGAGCTCCAAGAATATATTACATGTTTAACATATAACAGGCTGCTGTGGAGAAAGAACTATCAGGAAATAACAGGGTTCTCAGGAATTCAAAAAGAAAGACTGGTCTTCTGCTCCAGCTTAGGATGTAGAAAGCCACAAGAGTGTTGCTCTCACCCTCACAAGAACAAGCCTGGAAGTCCACAAAGTAGGATTTTTTTCTAGCCCATCAAAGAGCTGTGATCACAAGGCAACTTATGAGCTGAAATTCCAAAGGGATAAGCCCCTCCAAAGACAGATGGGACACACAAACTCCTTCCTTTTGGCTAGAACAGAGAGACGAAGAACCGGCCACTATGAAAGCAGGTAAAAAACAACTTCAATGTTAATAAGTTCTTTGAGGCTGAGTGTGAGCGAGGATGATAGTTCAGAGTCCCTGGAGTTGCAGGCATGAGAGGAGTCTGTGCCCATTGACAACTCTCATCCACAGCCCTCCACTGGGTTCTGAACAGAGCGATCAAGGCCTGGCCAGGAGGGCTGAGAGAGACCTCCTTCCTGGTGCAGGAATTCATGGCCTGCTCACGTGTGAGGCTGGAGCAGGTGAACCCAGAGCATCCCATTCACGCTCCACACCCAGCATGAGTATGTGGCAGTGGTCAGCTGCCACTGGGGGACAGTTGGGAAGCTGCCTGCTCTCTCAACACTGTGCTGACACCAGGCAGAAGCCTCTGATTCAGGGGAGGGACAGAAGACCCACCCCTGCCAACTATGCTCCAATGCAAGGGTGAGGTTTCGGCTACCGGGGTTGGGGGGGGGGCGTGAGGGCAGGGGCGGGAACTCTGACAGCACCCCAGCCCTGAGGACCAGGCTCATGGCCCCTGCCTATGCCTCTGTAGGCAGGAGCAGGGAATGGAGAAACTTTTGTATGTAGCCCGGCAGCCTGCCTGGGGGACGCAGGAGTGCAGACAGAAGGAAAGACCCTCTGCAGCACAGGCTACGGGACCTGCAGAAAACTGCCACTGGAACAAAACAGAGAAAAATCTTTAGCCATTCAGGCCTCATGCTAAGCACAAGGTAGCAGTATATGAAGTTTGAAACCTGGGATACCCTGTTGGTTTTTCCAAAATGCAGAACAAGAATACAAAAGGGAACATATGAGAGAAAAGTTAAGAGATATGGAGAATCAGTTCACAAATTTCAATCTTCATAAAATACAAATTCCTGAAAAAGAGAACAGAGACATGATTAAAGGAATGATAGATGATTTCCTAGAGCAGAAGAAAGGCACAGGACTTTATAGGCAGGGCCCTTCCAGGGCCCAGCAAGAGAAGTGAAAAAAGCCCAACCTAGATATACGTTAGTGAAATATCAGAATACTAGAGACAAAGGAAAGACCCTAAAAAATTCCAGAGAGAAAATTAGGCCACCTGCAAAGGAACATGTCTCAGATAGCTTTAGAATTTAATCAGCAATATTGAATGTCAGAAGACAGTGAAGCAATACATCAGGGTGTTGAAAATTATTTTGAACTGCTAATTCTTTTTTTTTTTTTTTTTTTTTTTGTCTTTTTCGTGACCGGCACTCAGCCAGTGAGTGCACCGGCCATTCCTATATAGGATCCGAACCCGCGGCGGGAGCGTCGCAGCGCTCCCAGCGCCGCACTCTCCCGAGTGCGCCACGGGCTCGGCCCCGAACTGCTAATTCTATGCCAATCAAACAGATCAAGTGTGAGTTGAAAGAAAACCAATAGGATAGTCTCAAATATGGCAGACATGCCACCTACGTGGCCTGCCAGGTTTTCACTATGAATGGGTGCCGTATTCAGTGGTAGGGTATTACTAACATCTAGAATCACACAGTTCTAATTCTGTCGGGGAGGTTTTCTTTGTCATTTATCCTCCATGGCCCCTTCTGCAGTAGGTATGGGGTCAATGTCCCTGGTAGGACCCTCAGGTCTTGATGTTCACTTCATCTCTTCATACAAGTTTGGGGACCTGAGTGTTGTTTTAGACCAGGGTTCCTCAACCTAGACTGCATGTTTTGGGGCTGCATAATTCTTTGTTGTGAGGGGCTGTCCTGTGCATCGTAGAATATTTAGCAGAATCCCTGGCCTCTACCCACTAGAATCCAGTAGCATTCCCCCAGTCATAACAATCAAAAATGTCTTTGGACATTTCCAAATGTCCCCTGGGAGACAAAGTCACCACTGGTTTAGAACCACTGTTTTAGGGGGTTAATAGTCTTTGCCATGGGGTTAGTGGCTTCTTTGGCTATAAAATTTCTTCAAAAAATATGTAAACTACCAATCTGTTTGTTAATCATTTTCAGACACCAGTAACCACACTCAAAGTTTATTTCTAGACAAAATTTTCAACCTTGATTTCTTGGCT
This sequence comes from Cynocephalus volans, assembly GCF_027409185.1. NCBI lineage: Eukaryota > Metazoa > Chordata > Mammalia > Dermoptera > Cynocephalidae > Cynocephalus > Cynocephalus volans. Next base: position 37,216,970 of record NC_084466.1, on the reverse strand, counting down.
ACCCTGTGGCCACCAGGCTCGAGTAGGAAGGCAACACCTGAATCCTAACAAATTAAAGTGGATCAAAGACTCTTTCACTCCTATTTCCTGCAGTTTGTATTCTAGAAAACAATTGGCTTTTCCAGTTTTTCATGGCATCCAATTTCTGGATTCTATTTCCTTCCGTTTCTGCTTATAAACCAGCCAATTCTTACCTAAACTGATCTCATACTTATAATCCCTCAGCCAATGGCAGCCTTCAAATATTCATTCTGACTCTTCCTAACCACTTCCTGTAAGATTCAGGCTCAGCTGGCATATGGTCTCCTTCACAGTAGTCCTAAGTAACAGTTTACCATCAGTGCTACTACAGTGTAACAGGACTTGTAAGGTTCCAGCCTTCCATATCAATTTCTTGCAATCTTCCTCCCAAACAGTATGCCACATATTTTAGGTTTTGTATTTCTGCAGCAGCCCACCTCAGGGCACTAATTTCAATAATAGGGTAGGTTAATGGCTCTAACAAACAGTCCCGAAATCCCCAGTGGCTCAGCACAATATATGCTTTTTTCCTGCTCTCATCACATCCCTGTTGGGTTAGGGTATATGGGATATGTGTTCCACTCGGTCATTCAGGCACCCAGGATTCTTCCATCTGGTGGCTTTGCTCTCTCCTAGTTCTTCAGAGTCCTCTATACTTCTCTATTCAGTTGGCAGGTAGAAGAGAGAGAGGATTACACATAAGAGAGGTTTGTACACCAAGCCTGGAAGTGCGCACATCACTTGTGGTGGTCGTATCAGCCACGACTCTGTCAGGATGCCCTTCTAACTGTAACGAGCCTGGGGATGTATTCATTTGCCAAAGAGGAGAGAACACAAATATTGGCAAGCACTAGCAGCTTCTGACACTAAGTCCAAAGTAAAATAGAAATTCAGAGGGTTCCACAAGGGATATGTCTTAAAAGATTTAAATGGATTCTAACTCAATGGACTGTTTGATTGAGAAGCTAAAAGTTTTGCTAATATAGGTTTGAAAATATATATTTCTTTTCTCAACCAGAAAAAAATAAGGTAATAATAACATAGGAACAAAATGATATAGGAAAAAATAGTAACAGTAAAACTAGGAACTTCAGTAGAAAAAAAAAAGGAAAAGAAAACTATACAAATTGCTCATGTTCCAAAAATAAAGCAAATCAAAATCTGCATGATTTCAAGGAGTAGATGGTGTGAACAAAAACCTCTTTCAACTTGATATGTGAAACATGACCTCATGTGAACCAAGTTTAGAGATAGGATACACTTACCTTCTCTACAAGTACTAAATATCACCACTCAGTGAATAGTACTTCCATAATAATAATATGGCAAACAAAATTAATTGCTTTAAAAAATGTTTAGACTTAATCTATAGAAAAAATACAGGCGATTTATTTATGGTTATAGGATAGAATCTAAAGGTTTTTATACTTTGACAATGTAGAAGAATATTGTATATCTGAATATAGAAAATCTCATGAACAGAGGTCCGAAAGTGTTCAAAATGATGGCTATCCTGGTATTCGGGCATAGGAGAAATTGCTATAGTTAAAACTAACAGACAAGAACAGAGCCACTGGTACTTGCTCTAAACATTGTCACTCCCAGTTCTTGTTAGACTACTATGAATATTATTATATCTAGAAAATTCCCCAAATATATTTCCCTTCAGTATTTTGTGTATCAATAATTATCTGCTGTTGCTTGACTTTAGCAAATCTAGGACTATTGTGAAACGTTAGCAATTTTTCCACCAATTACAGCTTTGTGTAAAAATGAGGCTAGTGACTGGGACATGGTAATAGCACTGGATTAGAATCACCTTTGTGAAAGCTTCACTCTGTAGGGCTCCTTCTGTAGTTCAGATAATACATCCTAGTTATTTGGGGTCCAAAGCTTATCGAAAGAGACAGAATTAATCATGCTGGGTTGTGTGATATGTTTTGGAGAATGGACATGACTCCTCTAAAATGAAAAAGGCAAAATAATTTTCTATGAGCTTTTGAATCCTAAGGTGACCCTCCTGTTCCCCCTATCTCCCATCTCCAGATTAAAGCTTGGAACAACCACCAGATTTTAAAGTGAGAGAGGAGAGGGGGAGGCAGTCTGCACCTGGAAATCATTTTCTTGATTTGTGCTGGCTGGAGTCCTGGAGATATAACAGCAAGAATGCCTCTGTGGGATTTCTTTGAAATCTGGTCAGGATGATTTGTCTGAAGGGAGGGACTGGGGGATGCAGGGTGGGGAAAAATTCATTCCTGGTTGCAACATTGGTTCTGCAACGGAGGAGCTTGGCCTGACTTGAGCTTCAGTTGAAAGGAAATCAGCAAGGCAGCCTCAAGTATGCAGGAATTTTCTACCCTGAACTGGCCAATTTTTCAAACATAACTGGGTATTGTACCCACTGTAGGGGGTTGCCAACATCAAGCTCACATGGTTCTATGTTGAGGATCTTTCCATAGCTGTGAAAATTATAATGTGTTTTTATCTGCTTTAGCAGGTTCAAAGGATGACAAACAATTATCTCTTTGCTTACATTACCTGGAAATGTACAGTAATAAATTTGCTTTAGAAGTTCCCTTTGTGATATCATCAAGCATTCACATACTTGAAAGTTGGTTTGTTTGTTTTTTCCTATTTGTACAAACTAGTGAGCTCCAAGTATAAAATACACGTGGGCCAAGGAGGAGGACAAAAAAATGCAACAGATGAAACCAATATTCTTAATTTACATGAACATTTCTCATGCACTTTCATGCAGTATTCAGCATTAATGAGCTTCCACCTCTCTGTTCCTATCCTCACACAGTGCAAAGCTATACAGGTAACTTTTAAAGACACTGACTATAGTAAGAATAAGAACAGTTCAGGAAGTACCTACTATGTGCTAGGAACTTCATACACATGATTTCTAAGCCTCATAACAACACTGCTCAGGACAGTTACTCAAACTCCCCCCCAAAGAAGCCCCAAACCCCTATTTCTGTCTGTAGCTTAGGATGATATATAAGCCTCAATCATCTGGCAACTTTTTCAAGTCTCAAATTTTTGTAGGATTCCTGTGCATATATATGTGGTTAAAATTTATTTCTTCCTTTCAATCTGTCTTATATCAATTTGATTCATAGACCAGCCAAAGAACCTAGAAGGGTAGAAGGAAGCAAATCCCCTCCCTTACACATTTGTCCATCCAAATATTTATTGAACAGCCACTATGTGCTAAACCTAATGCTACCTACTGGGCATATAGGTATAAAAGACCCAGTTTCTGTTGTCAAGAGGATCACCTTCTGGTGGAGAAGAAAGGAAAGCAACTGTGTATATCACGGTCACATGTAAGGGTACTCAAAAGGTTCGTGGAAAAATAGAATTAAAAGATAATGTATATTAATTTTTAGCTCCCTCCAATAAATATATAAATTCACATACACACATACACACACACACACACAAACCGGGGGGGGGGGGGGGGGGGAAGAAGATATAGCAACCACAATTATTTGAAGTTGATACAACAAGCAAACAGAAGTGACATTGTTGGGGGGGAGGGGGGGAGGGAGAAGGGAGGGAGGTTTTGGTGATGGGGAGCAATAATCAGCTACAGTGTATATCGACAAAATAAAATTAAAAAAAAAAAAAAAAAGATAATGTAAATCTTTCCATGAAGTTTTTGAAGACCCCTTGTAATGGGGTCTAAAAATGCACTGGGTCAGTACTGAACATAGGCTGGCTAACTCAGAAGAGCTGATACTGAAAATGAGATTTGATGGATGAATGGAAGTAAATCAGGAAAAGAAGGTGAAGGAGAGGCAGAGGGCATAGCAGAGGGAGGGAGAAGGTTGTGCAAGGTGCAGCACCATTAAAATGCAGGACACTCTCCATTAACTGCAAGTTGTTCAGGCTGGTGCAGACACAGGGCGCAAAGGCGAGCGACAGGAAATCAGAAGAGGTAAACTCAAGCACCAAGGCACCAAACTGTCTTATGTAAATTCAGATGTTGGTAAAAGTCCGCAGATGATATGTTGTAATCAAAAGACAATATGCTCTAATGAGGACAGGCGAGCAAGGGTAACTTTGGAGAACACTGAGTTTTCTTGTCAGGGAGCCATTCTAATTTGGTGAGTTGAGCTGTCACACTTGTGTTGTCCATGCCATCAGATAAAGAGCATTTAAATGTCAGCACTCATAGCAAGACCTGCAGAATTTGGTAAAAAAGAAATAAATAGTAGAAAATTGGGATATGGGGTTTCACACATATTGATTTAAAACATGAGAGTAAATTTTTCTTACTAAATGGAAAATATTGTAGATTAAGCTAGCTAGCAGGAAGGAGTTTTGCTAAAAGTTTGTGCAATTTTTATGAGATAAGCTCCTCTAAGTTGACTGATGTTACCTTGGCTTACTTAAATTGTGACATAAATCCTACAGAAGATGAGCAAGAGAGAAGAGTGACAAAAAACTACCTTTCTCAAAATATTTATATTCTATTGTACCTGCCTAGTTGAAACATGTGACTCCTCAAAACTTGAAAACATAGAACGTCCACCTGAAAGTATAAGAGGCCTTGCTTTACACAGAGTAAATGTACATTAGGAAAATCTTTCCTGTAGAAGTAAAGTAATTAAAAGGAATCATTCTTCTGAAACTTTCCCAGTGGAGGAGGGTTCCCAGGCTAAGCTTAAGCTTAAGCTTGCTCACCTTTGAATTCAGATGTATCTTTAAGTCTGCTGGGTTTCTATCCACTATGAGACATTAATGTGGGGGAATGGGTAACCTTTGGGAAAAAAATAGACCTGAAGGAGTTGCTCTAGCCCTGTTCAATGTCAATGTCACAGTCTGTAGTCTAAGAGCAAAACAGAGGGATATTTTTCACTCACGTGGTCTTTCATTCCTGACCCCATGGACTTCTGAGGGCAACTGAAACTGCAGTGACGATGGGGTTACTATAAGTAAAATTGGAAAGAACTGTTTTCATAAACATCATCTTGAGGCTTGGGAAACACAAGATGGCACCGATTTGACACTTAATAGCCAACTAAGCTGACATTTAGAGTGTCTACCACATGCCATGCACTGTTCCAAGCATATTTTAAACTGCTGAGTCCTCACAACAACCGTATGAGATAGGTGTGGTTTTTATTCACATTTTAAGTAAATTGCAATATAGAAAGGTTAAGAAACTTGTCCAAGGTCACACAGCAAGTAAGTACAAAAGCTAGTTGGGATTTGAACCCAGTCACTCAGCCTCCAAAGTTCATGCTGTTAACCATACAGCAACTTCAAGGTGGTGGGAGAGGGATTCTTCTTGTATGAGACATCCTTCGAGGGTCCCAGAGCATTGTCATCATTAACAGCATTTGCAGTTTTGTACTTCATGTGGGCTTCTCTACAAAGAGTAGCTTTGTACTGAAGGACCTGAAAGAACGTGACTTCAGCAGTTATCAGTTTGGGCCAGTGGCAGCTGGAGTGTTTGGGTGGGGTAGGCTGGGGGAGTCACAGGATTCATCACAAAGACGACAATGGGAGCTGGAGGAGGAGAGAAGGAAAATTTTTAAAAATCATGTAGTAGGGGAGAATTATTCTCATGAGCCCACTTGAGACCTCCCCCAACCCAGGAAGCCCCCTGGAATGTAGGAGAGATAGCAAGGGGGGTGGGCAGTCTCCCCATGCAAGAGGGACAAGGGCCAGGGGAACACTGTTCATGGAAGTACTATGACCCGATTGTCGTGTGGCCTGAGAAACATAGGATACACTTTTAATTATCAAATGCAATTAGCAATACTGTCCAAAAAGTCCCAAATGAGCTGATGTAGCTAATTTCAACTAGAAAACAGTGGAAAGCAGTGTAGTGAAGTTGTGAACAAATCCCACGTAGTCTTGCCAGTGGAACTAGCAAAGCATTCAATTTTAAGAAATTTAATTCAACCGTTGCCTAACTCGGTCACTATTTCTCACAAATCCAAAACTTCTTTATATTCCAGTTTCTTTATTGATAAATGAGAACAGCAGTTATTCTCTAACTTGTAAAAATTAATATTAAGACAAGATCCACAGGAATAACAGAACAATGACATCGCAGATAATGACTTAGAACTATATATAAAAATATATTTTTAATGATGGGTGTATTATCCTTGAATCATTATTTTGCAATTCTAGTGTGACTAAGAAGGCCATATGCCAAATTAACATTTCCATCATAACTGGCAGTTTAAATGTTGTATACAAATGAGATAGAGGATTCCATTTCATCTAAATGGAATGTATCGGTGCATTATGCTGCAGAACCGGCCCAATAATGCAATCAAGCCTGGCAAATCATCCCAGAAATAATAGTCGAATTTTAAAATAAACCCCCAATTTTTCAAAATAAAGATAATTTGAAATTCATCCTAAGTGATATTTTCCATAAAACATCAAATATTGTAGGAAGCAAAAAGATGACACATGGTATCTGTGAAATCATAAATTTACAAAGTTGTTTTCCTAAGAGAAAGAGAATCAATAACTGAAAAAGCTGTAAGAATTCTTTTTACTCAAGCTTCTGAGACAGCTACCTTATAAAGTCCTATTTACCCATGTCTCTGGTGTCAGACTTATGTCTTTTATCAATCAGGTTGAGGAAACATTCTAACACCACATTCTCACTTGCATTTTTCTACAGGCTTAAGAACTCTCCAGCTTGGTTAATGCTGACTTCCTGTATGCAGTGGTCACACTATTGCAATCATAACAAGACCTCTTTAAAAAAAAAAATTATTATTCCCATCATGAAGCTTATGTCTATCTTGCAGGGTAACTTGTTAAGCAGAGATGTGAAATATCTCTCTATGAGTCAACGGTAGCATCATAAATCCTCTATCATGAAATATTAATGAAAGGGACTGCCAATGTACCCATTGCTCTAGCTTAGCAAAGGATGCATAAAAGAGGAATAATAAATCAGTGGCTCTTAAAAGCTGATTTGCAGTACTGAACATAAAAAGTGTGGTGTGGGGCCGAGCCTGTGGAACACTCGGGAGAGTGCGGTGCTGGGAGCGCAGTGACGCTCCCGCCGCGGGTTCGGATCCTATATAGGACTGGCCGGTGCACTCCCTGGCTGAGTGCCGGTCATGAAAAAGACATTAAAAAAAAAAAAAAAAAGTGTGGTGTGTTCAGATTCTCCTAATCCACCAGTAAACTGATACACATAAGAAAAAATAACCAGTATACTGACATCAGACTGTACCCACTTGCCATTATGTTTCCCTGGCCCTTTGATGTGAAGAGACAGTCACTAAAACCATAAAGCCACATCTGTTGGCTGAGTAATGCCCCTCACTGTACAGCCAATGGAAAGTGTACTGTAAGAGAACTTAACAGGTTCCTGGTGGAGGTGGCTGCAAAATATTCAAAATAATAGTTGCTGCGACCACTTCCCCCAAACACTCACTTATTCTAAGAACAGACTCTTCACTTAGGTAATCAGTTCAATGATCAGCTAAACAATGATGAGCCCTGTGGCACAACAGATACATGTTTAGAGCTGTGTCGGTTCCCCCGGGACCCCTTATTGAATATTTATTCCATATTCAGCCCTCATCTCATGCAAATCACAGCCAAATGGTCTTCCATGGCCTGGCATTTCATGAAAAAGAGCGTCTCTTCGGGAATCCAAAGAATAAGACTCAGCAGGGAATTTTATCCTCTGGCTGCTTTATAAAATAAATACTTCAACAAAACCATTTGCATAATGAAACTGTATCATCCATAAGAGGTTTAGGCAATTGTATCACATGAAGCTAAACCACAGTTTAAGAATGTGTTTTAGAGGGTAGATAAGGGACTCTTCTGAATCCACATAGTTTTGTGTTTTGGTTTGGGAGGGTCTTTTCACTCCATTTTAGAGTAGAGAATGTGAATTGGAAAACAACAGCTGTTTGCTCTTGCCTTGTATACCAATTTTCTTGATTTATCTGAGGCAGCTTTTAAAATTCCTGGTGCCTTTTTCATTCTGGAACCTTGTAGTTCACATATCTGGTTTGAAAGGACGAGTTCGACACCAGTTGATGATCCACCGGAGAGAGCTCGTTTATTAGGCAGCACACACACATATATATAGGGCTTTTAGGGAAGGCTGATTTGCTTAAAATACAATCCCTACTTAGCATACCGCATGGGGCTTGGGGTGAGCTGATTGGTGTGCGATTCGCGCCGGCGGGAAGGAGAGTACGGAAGAGAAGGGCAACCAGCGCCATGATGGGGTGTGGCCGAGAAGGACTTATGTGATCAGGGTGTGATCCCTTGGGGCATTTGGGTTCTTACATGATTAATAAGTTGGAGGTGATTGAAGTCTCGGGGACACTCCCTAGTAGAAAACAAAGGAGGCATCCAGGAGTCATGCTGAACTTCTCCCCTTAAAACTGAGCTGTTCTTACTTTCTTGGAGGTACATATTTTTACATACACAACTGTGCCCAGCCAGGAAAAGGCAGCTCTGCTTTGGAAACTCTAGTATGTGTTTGCTTGCACTTGTGTTAGATTCCAGAACTTTTGAGATATTATTTAGTTTGTTCCTTTCTGGAGACTGCCAAATGAAATTTTTGACAGAATTCAAGAAAGGCAGTCATAAATTTGCATTCTGAGTTTCCTGCAAATCATAACGTGATGTCTTCTGGGCTCTCTGGGTCCTATTCTGTTTTTTAACTTGGTCCCTTGATAAATAGGAAATTTCTTGTCATGTTGGAAAACTTAGATAAAAGTCAAGGAACAACATAAAGTTTTAAATATTAATGAATGATACAATAAATGTTCGAATGTCCAGTAAACATTTTAATTGTTTTATTCTTATTTCTAAATAGCTGTGGTATTTTCAGATTCCTGAGTGGTTTTGGATCATGCTCCTCCAACATCATAGCTGTCACTGTCAAACATTTATTGAGTATTACTGTGTATAAGGCACCATAATTATTTGAGTTCTGAAACTAATCAAGGACCATTTTAATGGACTCGAACAACCATATCTAATTTGTATACAGATCTCCTCTCCCTTCTCTCAGGCTTAGCCACCTGCTTTTGGCTGCTGAAAGATCTTAGGGAGTCTTTAATCCTTGCTTTCTGGGTAAGGAGATGATTAGGGAAAATCGGCTCAAAAAATTCACTGATGCCATGTTACTAACAGCATCAGATACTGCAGCCAGTGATTTCAGTGAGCCACTACTGGGAAGAATTTTGGGCCTGTATCAAATATGAAACACTGAGAAAGGAAGTACAATTTTTCCTGATTTGTAAATAGCCTTAGGACTATAATTCATTCAAAGCTATTTCTCTGTGTACTCCAAGCTTCCAAAATACATACTGTAGGTGGGATTTAGATGTGTAATTATTATGATTATATAGTCAGGACAGGGTTGGTTATACTGTAATTAAAAAGTAAACCAAAAATCTCAGTGACTTTGCACAACAAAGGTTTATTTCTTGCCCAGGAGAATTCTAATGCAGGTCAGTTGACCTTCCAAGAAAGCTGTCCACCATGCAGTGACTCAGTGCCCCAGGCTGTTTTGATCTGTGCAACTGTCATATCAGCATGCAATTTTCACATCGTTGCAGTAAGGGAAAAGAGAGGTGGAAAGTCACCAGTTTTTAAATGCTTAGGACCAGAAGTGGCAATGGTCTTACAACCCATTGACCAGAACTAGTCACACAGACCAACTGCAAAGAGTCTGTGAAATGTGGGGGAGCACATGAACATGTGGTGAACCATAAATATCTCTGCCACACTGATCTAAAGGATGAGCTACTGGTATGTCATAATGACAAGAGGTAGGTATTACTATTAATCTCACTTTAGAGATAACGAATATTGAAACACACAAAGATAAGTAACTTTTCCTAAGTCACAAAGTGGTTCTGTCAGGGGTTAAACTCAGGCAATTTGTTCTACAAGTCATGATCATTCATGTACAAACCATGACATGGGCCATTTGCACAGTGTCACTATTAATTCTCTGTGGCATTTGGCAAATCTTTTGATTTTTCTTAGTTTTCCCATTTGTAAAGTAAGAATATCTGTCCATCGTGCCTTACTGATCACAAATAAAGACATATTTTGCACATAGAGTTGTTACCATTTTTGAAGCACCACTAGATGCCCTAAGACGTTATATTTTTTACCTACTATAATTCCCAAAACACCCCAATAATGATGAGGATGAGGATGATAATAATGATGAGGAGGAGGAGGAGGAGGAGCAAGAGGAGGAGGAGATCTGACATTTATTGAAGACTTCATATCATGCTCTGCACTAAGCACCTAACATAAATGATCCCATTTAATCGTCATTATAATACTATGCTCAGGGTTATACTCCCACTTCACAGAGGAAGAAAATGATGTGAAGAAGGTTTTAAATGATTCTACCAAGGCCCACAGAGTTAGTAAATGGCAGAGCTGGGATTCAGAGTCTGTACTTGTTTCTACTACTGCTCTGTTCCCTATTAAATAAGTTATTAAATGTAGAAGTACTTTTAAAATGAAACACTATATCAACTCAAATTATTATTACTCACTAAGCTTTTTAAAATCTATGATAGAACTCCTGTTTTCTCTTAAACACTCTACCATTTTCCCTTTTACTGCAAACTATATTACCTTAAACTCTTGTGTTTGATCAATGAATGAGAGGAGTAGAAGTTTCTGGAAGATCGTGATTGGATTTTGGGCCTAGTTCCCACAGCATGCAGCACAGTTGCAGGAGTTTAATAAATGTTATCAGAGTTAAATTTCTGAGTGAGGATATAAAGTTTTGGTAACAGTATCACGCCATTAAATGCAGTGCCAGGTGTAAGCCTTTGTTTCTCCTTTGTTCTAGTCTGTTTTTAAGACAGGATGATTGTTTTTCTCATTATTTAGTTCAATAATAAAAAAAATTACAATTCATATGCTTATCTCTGGCACTGTTTCTTGGGAGATATGGTCTTTTACAAAGCCTCATATCACTTTTTATTAAGTACATGCTCTTTATATTCTTAAAGGACATCTTTTGTGTTGCCATTTTCTATTTCCCTATATCTAGAAAAATAATAGGTTTATTAACAGATGATGATCTTGCCTGGGATCAAGCTATGACTGGTTTTATAGCTCATATTAGCCAAAGCAGGAAGAGTAACAGAAAGTATATTCCAAGGACCATGCCTGTGGTCAACAACAATGTCTGTGAGGGCTGGCTTTTATTTTATTTTGCCTTATTTTGAGACATTTAAGTAGTCTCTGGGCTAGACAAATTCTTCTTTTACTTTGAGTCCACTGACCTTAAATTCCAAGATGAAATTGTTTTTATTATTTTTTTATTTTTTATTTTATTTTTTTTGTCGTTTTTTCGTGACCGGCACTCAGCCAGTGAGTGCACTGGTCAGTCCTATATAGGATCTGAACCCGCTGCGGGAGCGTCGCCGCGCTGCCAGCGCAGCACTCTACCAAGTGCGCCATGGGCTCGGCCCGAAATTGTTTTTATTAAAACAAATTCCTCAACCTACGACTCATTAGATTCCTCAAGGTCAGGAACTGCACCTCAGTCTTGTCCCAATCTCTGCCCAATCACAGTGGCTCATGAGCTGATAGATTCCTAATAAATATTTGTCGAATCCTCCATGTTCTTAGAAGAGAAGAGTTCTGGACAGTTGGATACGCTAATAAAAATGTCCCCTCTCTCCCTCCCGAAGGTAACCTCTTCTTTAGAGTTCTCTCACTTCAGTCTTTCCTACCACTGTCGTGTCAGGCCCCAGGACACACCCCCATCTCAGTGTGAACTCAAACATTTTAACTATTTGGTTCCACTTCCCTTTATTTCATAGTTTTTGCCCTGCGTCCTTTCCACTCTGCTCCTGGATCTACACAACAAAAAACGCTTCCCTTTCCTCCCCTCATTAGGAGTCATGTGGAATCTGCTCCTCCTTTCCAGGGTGAGTAGCTCCTCTGCTTTTTCGTCCTCCTTCCTCCAGCCCCAGATTTGCCTTGTCTTTGGAAAAGTAAAATATTGGTCTGCAAACATGTATCTGAATCTCCCACCTTAAATTTAGGCAAGTGTCTTCTTTGAGTCTTTGCTTCAGTCAATAACATTCAAAGGAAGTTTCTAGAGAATGAGCAAAGGTAGATGTGAAAACATTATTATTAAAAATTCTAGATTCCAAAATGACCATAAACTCCTACTGATGAAATGAGCGTGCTTTTATTCAAATGTCTAATTTCATCCTAGCTATAAACCAGTCAAGGTTAATCAACTGTCTTATTTTTAATTCTGTCTTCCCTCAGTTCATGCCAAGACAGATTTTGCATTTTGGGTATCCTTTATCAAGTGCTTCATATCCTTAGCATTTATTTGTGGAAATGCAAAATGCTGTTGCGTCCCAGTGTGATAAAAATAGAGTTCCATCTTCACGACTTCTGCAAGTTCAGCTAATTTTTATACAAGATATTTTTCCTTATACTTATTACATGTTGAACTTCACTTGGCAACATAGAAAATTAGAGAGTTTATGAGTCTGAGGATCTATTTTCCTTACTTCTGGAATAAAAATTATTCAACTTTTAAAAAATCCTTCTCTTTTTAATTAAGTTACAATTTAAGTCCCTCCCCGCTCCCCTTCTTCACATACCTGTTTATGTTTTCTTGACAGTAGCATTTCATGCCTGGTGTTGTATCTGTGGATAAGACATGACTCTTCTTTACAATTCTTTCTGAAACTGCTCTCAGAGGTGCTGAGCACACATCCATGTTAATCATTCTTTGATTCACTCACTCAACAAGTGTGTGTTAAGTATCTACCACCTGCCTGGGTCTACCACAGACACTGGAAACAAAACAGTCCCTGCCTTCTTTAAATGTGGTAAAGGGAGACAGACTATAATCACACAGGCAAATATACAGTATAGTATTAAAAATATAGAAGACACCATGAGTTATGGAGAAAAGTAATGTGGGTTAAGTGGATCAGAAATGCCAGGATTATATATATACACATATATTCATCAGGAAGGGTCAATTATTTTAATGAAGAGCTATTGCAATAATCCTACCCAACTTTCTCTAATTCATATTGAAATTAGAGGACCCAAAGGGAAGGGAAGTGAAAATCACTTCATTCTATTTTGTGTGTATATGTAAAGTATAATAATATTTAAATTTCTAGTTTTCCTTGGAAGTTTATAACCTTACCAACATTTTAAAACATCTTTCTAGCTACAAAAAGTACCATGACTTCATGAATATATTTGATATATTGAGGCAACATAGATTAAGCTTTAAAAAAATCCCATGCTACCTGTCTTTCTGTATATACATGCATCCTTTTACCTGTCCAACCTATCCAGTCTTTGACATGTGACCAAGGGGAGTCGTGGCCAGGACAGCACTCAGAGGGCAACAAAAGTAGGAGAAACATTGCCTGAACATTATCAGGAGAAGGTCATTAATTATTTAATTTGTTAATCAATTATTTCAATTTTTTTTAGAATTAACATATGCCAAGCACTGTTCTAGATCTGGAGATTGATAGGCTCCTGGCCTTCACAGAGCTTACCTTCAAAGCTTTTAAACCAGACAACATAGCTCCCCATAATGACATCCCACTTTTGGACTAGGCAATGCTCTAAATCTAAACTGGTAAGTGTTAGGAATTCAAATCTTTCTGATTGATTTTTTAAAATTTTTGTTGCTTTGACCCCCATGGATTTGTCACCCCACTTCCCATGGGTGACAGAGCTGCAAAGGATTACTCAAAGCCCATCTCTTCTGAGCAGTGAGAAGCCCCGAAGTGGTTAACTTCCCCAGAACTCTCAAGTGAGAGGCATTCCTTCCTTGGGAAATTAACCCTGAATTGGGGTTTTCTTCCTGCGTTTATTCTTTAGCCCAGGAAGTTACAGTAAGAGACATAGGTGTGGTTATAGTTTAACGATATAGGCTGGCAACTTTCAGTGAAACAAGTCAGATGACATTTCATTAAGGCAAGTAAGTGATCCATTAGGCTTGATCCAAAAGGCTTGATCTTAGCAAACATTCCTTCTCCCTCCAAAAACTTTTCAGTAACTTTAGATATCAATCAGTAACTAGTCTGTCCTTGAGCCAGCAACCTTGCTTTGTTACAAATCTTTATCTTACACCAGAGACTTTATAGCCTGAGGAAAATTTCTTGTCCTTTGCAAGGTCAATATTTGAAACTGCAAGGCTTTGGAAAACCAGGCCCTGTGAAGTTCATTTGCTCCAAGAATCCTTGGCAAATTTTAATAATATAACTTATTTAACCTAATATATCAAAAAATAATCATCATTTCAACATATAATCAATACAAAATTATTAATGAGATATTTTACATTATTTTTTCACACTAATTCTTTAAAATCTGATGTGTATTTATAACACATCTCAACTTGGATTAACCCCCTTCAAGTGTTCGATGTCCACCTGTGGCTTTTGGCTGCCATATTGAATAGCACAGCTATAGAAAATAGCATGTAATCGATTTTTAAAGGGGCCATTCCCACTCTTGTACATATGCTGGACAGGATGTGCCCAGTCCTGACATCTAGCCTCACTCATTTCTCCCAGCCCTTACTCATTCATTGTTTAGGGATGATCTCATCCTACCTGGTGGGCAATTTCTCCAATCATTCCCTTTTTCCAAAGACACCTCACCTTAATATACAAAGCAATGCCCTCCCCATTAAGGCATTGACATTTTAACAATGAGATTGTTGCCTATGTTTAATCATGCTACCTTATGTGCAGGCTGATATGGCCTCTAGAACTTTACCATTCTAGTTTCCCTCTCATCTAGGAATTCCCAAACTCACACATGAGAAATTCTCATGGGGCTAGGTCATAAAAAGGGAAGCAAGTGTGAGAAACTTATATCATCTGAGTGTTTCTGTGTATTTTCTACCCTACTCTCTCTCACTGATACTCTGAAGGCTAGTTTTCTCTCCCCTAGCCTACAACAAAGGAGAAACAAAGACTCAAAGAAGACATTTCCCTAGATTTAGTTCAAGTGCACATTTGTAAAGCAGTATTTTCCTCACAAACAAGGCAAATCTGGGGTTGGAGGAAGAAGAAAAAAGCAGAGGAGTTATTCTACTCACCCTGGAGAGAAAGGAACAGATACAACACAATTCCTAAATATTAGAAGAAATGAAGGATTTTTATTGCAAAGATCCAGGAGCAAAGTGGAAAGGACATAGGACCCAACTGTTCACATATGTGGAATATGTGGAACCAACCCTTGCTGTGTCATCACCTGTGTTCCATCATTGTCCAAAAGTTCTGGATATTTGGAAGCTTCTGAGTGTATGGAACTTGGAAAACATGAATAGAATGAAGAGAGAACACTACTCTTGAGCAATGAAGAACCGAAGAGAACTGCTTGGGAATGTTCCTATGAATCGATGCAATGGTGGAGGACTCATCACTGTTATGCAACCAGTAGAGAGAAATCTGGACAAGTAAACTTCAGATGAACAACAGGGAAATCCCTAAGTGAATTTTAGGGATGTGGAGATACATGGAAAAGTTTTAGTAGTGCAGGAATTTTGTCTCCTTGCTGTCGAGCAGGCATCTCAGATCCTTCTGCCCCTTCCTGTACAGGTCGTGAGTCAGGTAATTGAAATAAGATTCTGGCAGCTTTATGCAAGGTAGACATACTCTATTCTTTGGGTGTGAGCTTCATAGACATGCTTTATTCCCCGAAGACACAAGCTCAGGCTCTGCTGACCCTCCATGCTCTGCCATTCTCTTCTGCTGCTCTGCTGTCCAGCAGTTCGGAGCAGTTATCTTTATACTCTTAGTGCACAATAGCAGCCACCAGCCAAGCATTACATAATTACAACAATCATGCTGAATCAGTAAATGGGCACACATGCACAGTTACACTACTTTTATAACTTGTTTCTAGTGAATGTGCTGAATCTTGCCCATTTGTAAGAGATGTGAGGTGGGTGAGCCTGACTGAACTTTTTCTACTTTCCTTACACTAGCAAAGTAGCAAAACAGGGATGCAGATATGGGGCTGGTGAATGAATTAAAAACTTGATGCATCAGTTAAGATGGTTTGAACACAGTAAGAGAGTTTCCCAATTAATATTTTCCGTTAAAATATTTTGGCATTTATTGTTTACTTTGCAAGAAGTCTGGAAAAAAAGCAGTTCCAAAGATAGCTGGGAGACTAAGGCACCAGAATCTCTCCACCCTTCCCACCCCTCCACCTCTGCCATCTTCCCCGTGTTGGCTTTGGTAGTCTGATATATTGCCTCAGGGTCTCAAATTGGTTGTTTAAACTCCAGAAGAAGCATTCTAGTAACACCAAGTCATATACGGTCTGAAAGCAAAAAAATGAAGTACTGGGCAATGGCTCATTCCTACTACCCTCTGTCTTTCATTCATGGAGGGGGGAATATTTCTGAGAAGCTTATAGGAGATTTGCCTTACATCTTACTGGCCAGACCTAAGTCACTTACCTACCTGTAGCTGGAAGCAAAGTTGGAGATGTTCAGGTACCCAGGGACAGGTGGATTTGGAATTTGGGGGGGGCAACACTAAGTGACTTAAAGTGAGGTACAAGGTTAGGGCTAGAACAGAGCATGAGCCTGACTTAATCCCAAATCAGTGATATTGACCAAGGACTCTTCTTTTTTCATCTGGAGGCAGATTCTAGACTGAGATCACACCTAGAGGGAGGGTGGTCAGATGCCCTGGGGTGAGGGATGAATGGGAAGACCAATGAAATCATCGGAGGTGATAGGACCAATGCTAAGAATATTTGAATGCCACACTGAGGATTTTTGTTTTTACTTTATAATGCAGATAATAAGGATCTATTAGAGGTGCCTGAGCAAAGGACTAACAGCAAGAAATTTTAAATTAGTGGCAATGTGCTGCATGGGTGTGAGTGAAGGTTAATCAATGCTGTCTCCGCTGGGGACTCTGCCTATGAGCAGGGCTTACCTGCACACCCAAAATAAGAGAGAGCAAAATCCATATGGTTCAGACTATACGATCCACGGAATAACCCAGAGGAAAGTCCATAGTGCCTGACAAGTGTGTGAGGAGTAGGAGTAATCTGAAGCTTTTAGACTAAGGAACTTATAATTCACTAAATGTAAAGGTTTACCAGTTATGAAGAAGCCTTTCACATATACAGATGAAATAGGTAAAAGAGATTCCAAGTGCTTATTCTTTATTTCTAAAAATTATTGTCACAAAGGAGCACAATGGATTAATGGAAAACTTGAAGCTCTGGAATTTGGGTAAAATAAAATATTTTAAATTAAAGATAAAAAAATAGTAGTAAAATTAAGATATCATCCCTGAAATTCATATCTCATTTTTAAGCTGAGTGGCTCTTAATTTAAGAATAACCCCAAGAGAAGAGTTATAAAGACACAGCCAATGAATATTTTTATGGCTTTACCCTCTCTGTCTTCAGGTAGAAAAAAACTGAGCTTAATTATTCTATAATCACTACAGTTTTCTCAGTCCTATTGCTCTTTGACCTTATACTAGATTCTCCCTGGGTAGCTTAATATTCCCTACCATTCTAAAATCAAATTTCCCACGTTGCTTTTATTCAAGAAGGTCACACAGCCATAGGTATAATCACCTGATTAAAAAACCTTCAGCTTCTGTGTAAAAAGTATACTGCTTTTATCTTCTAATGGGATGAGTTCAGATGGTCCTAAGCAATATTTTTAAGCTGTCACTTAATCCTTTACAGCTAACAAATTGTTCTACAAGATCATGGTGATTATCCACGAAGTTGTGTAATTTATCTTAGAAAATGTTTTTTCCACGGTATAATTGATGTCAACAAAATGCAAATGTCTTTAATATTAGGATAAATTAATATCAATCTTTAAAATGGAGACTTACAAGATGCAAACCAAAGTTTAAAAGATACATTTTCAGATTGCCCTTAAATACAGCAAACAAATATTTCTGAAGCATCAATGACAATTCATCCTATTTGCTGGAATTGGCCAGATTTTATTGCTTTTGATCAAAGGCCATCACTTGGTGTTTGGTGTAAGGCATTGCATATAATGTGAAATTTAGAAAAATTGGCAGAACAGTGACTTCTCCCAAGCATGTAAGTATGTAACATATCAGAGATAATAACCTAATAGGAATTATCACAACCTTATTCTGTGGCAGTTTAATAATTTAAATTTAGCTCTGATTTTTAAACAGCAGATAAAAAATGACAGATGCTAAATATTACATACTTATCTATACTAAAGAGTGAGTAACATTTTTTCCCGAATACTATTAAAATTTACTAAATGTTACCCCAGCTGCTATTGGATCCAGAAACTGTGGGATAAAGCTGATATGAAAGACATGTGACTCAAACATTTGTAAAATGTTTATTTGCTGGGTTAGGAGAGTCTGCCTTGAATTATGGCTAAAGGGATGGTCTTGCTAGCTCTAAGGAGGCATTTGAACTTGGGAAGCTATGATTTCCACGAAGATTGACTCCTCTGATTATTTCAAAAGATTTCTCTTGAAAAGCAAGGTTTTTTCATGCAATCTATTATGTAGAACATTTTGACTGACTTTCTATCTAAAATTAATGTCTATTAATCATAACAAACAAACAAAAGAGCTGTTTGGCTTCAGGAGTCCAAGTCTGTTGACTCAGCTGTGTTCATTCTTGCTGCCCATTTGTTTATCCTGGCTTCAGATATGCAAAGTAATGGGATGCCTGGCAGAACGAAGGCCGTGTCTTAATCTCTGTCCCCAGTACCGAGTCTGAGTTATTTAGCCTTAGGTTCACCCAGGCTAACCTCATGCCAGGGGGTATCAACACACAGCAGAATGTCTACACCGGGCCTTCTGATCACTGCAGACACAGGAAACAATTTTAAACCTTGGGTACCTTTTGCTTCAGCCTCCTTTATTTTTCCAAGTTTGCAAGGCAAAGAATTTACTCCTGCTCTATCATCCTACTTTTCTTCTTCCAAAGTGTAATTATTAGTAATAGTAATAATAAACTCAGTCTTATTATTTCTGTGTTGAACTAGGCCAAGTTTTGATGGACAGCTTTCAGAGAAATCCCAATTTTTGCCTAGATCTCATGAAATGAAGGACTCAACTAAAGAGAATTTTACTTTTTCTCAACCCATAATAGCAACACCAGAAAGTTGTTTGGAAATTATTTTGTAAGACTTCCTGTTCTGCAATGTGTTTATATAGTCCCAACGCCACCTGTTTTATGGAGAATAGAATTTTTGGATTGCAAATTTAGACAGTATATACTACAATTCAGCAATGTACAGCAGCTAGGTGCTATCCCAGGTTGCTCCTAGTAACAGCTAATAGCCAACACCTACTGTATTCTTCCCATATTACTAGCAACCATCTAAGTGCTTTACACTTACTATTTTATTCCTCAACACCCTAGGAGACAGGCCCTATTATCACTTTTATTTTTGCAGATAAAAACACTGAAGCCCATGGGGGCTAAAAAATGTGTCCAGGTCACATGGCTAGTAAGTGGCAAAGCCATAGCAGCTGGCTCCAGGACACATAGTATTAATCTCTACAGTGTATTGCCTTTAAAATAATGAAACTATCTTTTACATCCTAGAGGCCCAGTTGCAAGCTTTTGGCTACATCTACAGAGATCCTTCCTTCCTTGTCTCTGGGACTTAGGGATGCTTTCTTATTCAAGGCCACCCCCTTCACTTTTAACTCTTTTCCTTCATCTTTTGCATCCCTGGGATCTTGGTACGCATTATTTCCTCCCTTACCAGCATCTTCAAACCTTTCCTTTCTACTAGATCACCTCCTTTCGTTTTACTGCCCTCCATAATCTGCTTTTATCACTCACACTTTCTGAAGCAGTGCTTTTTACTCAGTGCATACACTTCATTGCTTTTGTCCCATTCCCTGCACATCACCATATCTGTCAACTGTCCTGTGCTCACCCCTTTGTACACATCTATTCCAGTGAAGCAGTTTTGTCAGTGATTCCACTACCATTGAGTTCCCAAAAGCTAAATCCAAAGGACACACTTCAGCCCCTGCTTTTCCACTGATTACTTACCATTCTCACCTCTCTTGTTTAAAGCTCAATACCCCTTCCACTCCCAAGAACACTTCCTCCTCCCTATTTATTGAACCATTCTTTTTGGCTACTCCTTACATGACAGATGTCTCCAGGATTCTGTCCTTTGCCCTATGGTTGTCTTGCTTGTTAGGAATTCTCACACAGGCAAGTGGATCCAACTCCCACCTCCATGCCAGTAACTCCCAAGTCTATAGTTCCATTTGTGAACTTTTGTCCCTGAATTCGAGACCCATGTATCTGATTTTTTTCAAGTATCTCCACCTAGACCTTACCTTATACATCATAGGGATCCAGTGGCTGGTTTTAAGCAGGACAAAAGTATGCTAAGATTTTAATTTTATAAAAAAGAAAGTACTCTTTAGGAAACACTGTGAAGTTGGGTCTTTCAAGAAGATCACTTAAGAAAATTCTGAAATTGTTTTTAAATAATGAAACATAGAACACTTCAGATAAATAGAATGGATGGATGAGATATTTCAGAGATAAAATGAACTAAATTTGATGATTTTTATATAGATGCAAGAGAAGCAGCGCTTAGGAGTGACTTCTGGGTTTCTGACTTAGATAACTGAATGAATGGTAATGCCGTCAAACAAGACTGAAGTACAAGGAGGAGAACTAGGTCCAAAAGGGAAACTTATTAGTTTATTAACTTAGCTGTAAGACTGCTTGAGTCCTTCCTCCCCTGTTCTTCTCCCTACCTCTGAATTCTAAATATATGTATATTTAGAATTTTAAACATATAATATATTTACTTTGAGTTATATGGGCTCCAGGTTCATCCCTATGTCTGCTAAAGACCACGTAATCCCCTTTCGAAGCTGGAACAACAACATTTTAAAGAAAGCAAATGTGGAAAAACTTAGCTGCTATTTCAGGAGGAATTCTGTAGGTTAAAGCAAACTTTCTTGTGACAGTGCAAATGAATTTATAGCTACTTGATCAACTGTATCTTTCTTTCTTTTTTTGGTTTTTTGGTGGGTTTTTTTTGTCTTTTTTGTGACCGGTAAGGGGATCATAACCCTTGGCTTGGTGTCGCTCGCACGGCGCTCAGCCAGTGAGTGCACCGGCCATCCCTATATAGGATCCGAACCCGCGGCGAGAGCGCCGCTGCCCCCCCAAGCGCCTCCCTCTCCCGAGTGAGCCACCGGGTCGGCCCAACTGTATCCTTCTGATAAAAATGCTTCCCTTCCTGGTTTGCCCAAACCCCTGGTGCCCTGCCTCAACTTTGATTATGAACCTTTGATCCCTTTTATTGTTAGACTCTCTCTTTAGTGTCTGCTTAGTCTTCAAAAAGCAACTCTTAGCACCGTCACCCTATGTTGGGTAGAGTTAATCATTTTTAGGCTTTATTTTGAGGAGATATATTCTCTATTCCTTTTCACCTAATTTCTATAATATTCCTTCTCATAGCTAATATTTGGTCAGCTTCCAACCAAAAATTGGAGCTATATATTTTGTTTTGCCCACTGGGCCAAATGTTCCTTGCCTTAGTTTAGTAATTTTATATTTACCTATACATATCACAGCGATGTTCTAAAACAGGCTGATGTTAACCTTGCTACCATAAAACCTATGCCCTAACAAAACTAGGCATTAGAGCTCCACGTGTATGAGACAGACACTGTATATTGAAATACTGAAGAAATTTCCTCTAGCTTTACAATGTAAATGATGAGCCGTTCTTTGGCTTCTAATTGTGCCACAGATATGGGACAAAGAAACAGATTTAGAAATACAGAATCAATCTTGACTACCAAAAAGCTTGGTCCACTGATATTCCTGCCAAGGAGGATTATCTCATGCAGTTTCCCTGTGCCATGGCCCATTGTTTTATACGAGGAAACTGTCGGGAGGACAACTTTTTTTCTTCCAACTTGAGTTCAGTATTTGGGGGCCTTCGAATTAACTGGCAACAGACTGATTAAAAGGAGAAAAGACAAAGTTTGATTAATGTAGTACCAAGTGATGTGCAACTCACTCAATAACCACAGATAAAAGTTTTATACCAAACTTAATGGCAAAGTATGGAAAGTTCCACTGGGCTTTTGATACTAATGGAAATGGGCAGTCTGTGTCTGTGGAAGTCAAATTTGCAGAAAGCTCCCCTGGAGAGGAATTAGTGTCAGCTGTGTTCTCTGGAGGTTCTACTTTAGTCATGTAAGGGAAGTTGAGATATGATTACTTTCTGCATCATATTTAGCTCAAATGATTTCACTTTAAAATAATCTTTATACCAACTCTGGAGGTCCGAGTAGGTCCCATAAAACTATGACTCTATTCTCAGGTGCACATATTTGAAAGAGCAAGGCTCAGTGGATAATGAACATTCATTGACCTTGATGAGTTTATTCATTCTAAACATAGATTTATCCTCAGGTTTTAACTAATAACCCTATTTAAGCCACATTATGAGATAAGGGTGGAGGTAGGGGAATCTCATGACACTAGCAAGTAGGGAAAATGAATATAATATCACCAACAATACTACGAAACCTCGCAATGTAAGGTGGGTATTAAATTTCATATTTATCTATCCATAAATTTGATAGATATACTCTTGCTACACCATCTATCAAGTCAGAATTCTGACATTCTTTGTTTTCTCTCTTTCAAGGACATTATAATTTGATAAAAGTGTAACAGAAATATTAGGAGTTAGAAGAACATATAATTGTTCGGCACAGGGTCCCATATCTCCCAATAGAAGGGAAATATAATTTAATGTTTTTCAAAAGAATGTATTACCAAATACTTCTCATAAACTTTTGAATGAGATACTCAGAAAAAGGAAAATGCCTTTCTTAAATAAAATATTTTTTAAATTCCTTGTTGAAAAAATATTTTATGAACAAATTATATTTCTTTAACACAATTATTAAATTTTATTTTAAAATAAAAGCAAATGATTACTAGTTTTGGAATTTTTAAAGTGAAAACAAGTTGAATCTACAGTGCATAAATATGATCCTAAACACAGTGTTCAGCATTTTCATGGAGCCACTTTTAGCACATGTGAAAAAGCACTTTACCTGGCCCAAAAATCACAGCTCATTTATTAAAAATCTCCATTGAAACCACACCCTAAAAAGTATTAACAGGAATCCCATAGCCCCTGTGCATACCTCCAAGACTGTTTAAGCAATTTATAATGCCCGCGAGATTGAGGTCCATGTATGAAATCTTAATTCTTGCTCTGAGCCTTATAGATTTTATCTAAGAACTAATACTGTTAGTGTAAACATACCTTAAAGGGTCAGACTTGCTAATGCACATTTAATTCTTTCCATTGAAGAGTATGTCCCTTGAGAAAACTATCCAATCATAAAAGTAACAAAGATTTGCAGGAAAGGTCTGACACTGAATATAGAATAAGTAGAGGATGAGATAGCTGGGTTTGGTCACAGCCCTTAACAAAAAATCCTTTTACTGCTGGGATTATTGGTTAACTAAAGCTCATCACTTCTAATCTGAAGAAATGCAGGAGGCCCTGAGGCCCAAATAGGAGAAAGTTATGTGGCCAATGTGGCAAATACATCTTTAAAAGAAGAAATGTCATTACTGGAAATAATCTGGTAAGATGTTACTGCTCACCAAAGTTCTGATATTTTAGAAGAAACCATCATTATTGTTTATATTCCCTATAGGTATCCTCTCTTTACTTCTAGGCTTAATGTAAAAGAAAATATAAACTCCTTTAGCAGTATAATTTAACATTTCTATATTGTATTCTTTTTATTTTTTGACAGCTGGCCAGTACAAGATCCGAACCCTTAGACCTTGGTCTTATAATACCACACTCCAACCGACTGAACTAACCGACCAGCCTGTTTTCTTTTTACTGCAGGGAAATAGCATTCCTCAGGAGTTTTGTAATGTGGTCTCTAACAATAGTCACTCATTTATTAGGACAGTAATAGTTATTTTGAATAAAAAGTCTCACTAGATTATCAAAGCTTATGAGAAATTATGGTAAGTGAGCAATGCTGATTTGTTGCTAGTAAGAAATGTAGTTTAGAAGTTTTGCCTTAA
The DNA here is from genome assembly GCF_027409185.1 of Cynocephalus volans. Classification (NCBI taxonomy): domain Eukaryota; kingdom Metazoa; phylum Chordata; class Mammalia; order Dermoptera; family Cynocephalidae; genus Cynocephalus; species Cynocephalus volans. Next base: position 37,192,826 of record NC_084466.1, on the reverse strand, counting down.
GACTGGGCTCTAGGTTAACCTCATCAGCATTAGCAACTTTTAATTTTAGGTGTACTTTTTTTTTTCTACCTGCAGATACTGGTGAAGAATAAAAATTGCTTCACTTAATGATGCTTGTTCTCTTTTAGAGAGATATTTCTGCCACAATCAGAGGCCTGGATTTACATGGATGAAGGGACTCTCTGCCCATATTTGCATAAATGAAATCACCTGGGTGTGTTCTTTATTCCTCCTCCAATCCAGAAAGGGCTGGAACAGTCCTTTGTTGACACTTGGTTGCAATTAGGGAGCAGACCCCATGGAAAGTGTGCTGTTACCCCAAATTTCACTGCTGTTGAGCTTTGAGTCACTTAACGTATAATTCAGGTAGCCATCACGTCCTTGACCACCAACATCGATACCAGGTTGTATAATAGGACATTTTCAAAATAACTATATAGAACAAAGAACAGTTGGCTCTCAGTGCCCATGGGTTCCACATCGACGGATTCTACCAACTGAGGATCAAAAATATTTGGGGGGAAAAAATAATAATAATAATATAAAATTTGAAAAATAAAGTGTAACAACTATTCATATAGAATTTACATTTATTAGGTATTATAAATAATCTAGAGATGATAAACTGTACGGTAGGATGTGAGTAGGTTATATGAAAGTACTACACCATTTTATATCAGGGAGTTAAGCATCTGCAGATTTTAGTATCCTCAGAGGTCCTGAAACCAATCCCTTGTGGATATTGAGGGACAACTGTATAAATTGTTCCACTTGGAAATAATCTTCATTTTCTTAAGTCATATTACTGACATGTCAGGAGCTTGTTCTTGTTGAGGATGGCAAGTTCAAGAAACAGTTTTGTTCTTTAGTATCCTCTAAACATACCTTTATTACATGTTTCTTTCACATTTGCCTCTCCAAAGTAGATAATTAATTACTGTCAGGTAGTTGATTAATTAATTCAAGTTAGTAATTACTTTAAACATTAAAAAACATTTAAAAACCATAGCACTTGTTTAACTGTAACTGATAATGTATATGGATATCTTCAGAATACTATATAGCTAGAAATAAAATTACCCTCTCTTTTGGAAGTCTGTTTACACCCCAAAGCTGTAGAGGTTATTAATGGGTCCAATGAAGTATGCACCACTAAAACTCAACACATCTCATCCCAACCACAGTCTCTTCCACTGCCGAGTGCCTCCCAGACCAAAGGACAAACTCACAGCCGATTATACCTAGAGACATTGTGTTCCACTCTCTGCTTGTTAGGTCGCTGGCTTCTCAGACCTCACAGGAGAGTTTACCTAAGTGCATGGCCTTGGGGATTGTATAACATTTATGCATTTAGTCAGTAGTTTGCAGTCAGTGGATATTCTTCTAACTATTTAAAGTAAGTATATTCTGATGTCTTCAGCATTTTACCAGCTGATTAGTTTTACACAGGAAAAGGTTAACCTTGAGTCCCATTAAACTATCCAATCATCCAGCAACCAGGCAATCTCTTATTCTCTGAGATGCGAAGCAAATTTCAAATCACAAACTCCATTTGGTTTAAGAGCACTGAAGCAGACTAGTGTGTTTATTCCCCAGAGTTCACTTTGTTTCTGTCAAAGGTAATGCATTTTTAATATACAATTAAATGTTATGATAAAAAATACATAAGCATGTAATTCTGAACTTTCCTACTGCTGAGTGAATTCTAAGTTTTTATTTAAATAGGTATTACACTGAATATAATTGTAATATTAAAGAAAGATCTTATTGAAAATTACTAAATGATCTGCTCTCTGTGATATAGGAGTCACCCCAAAGTACACATTTACACTTTAATTATTTATATAACTGATATTGAAAACTAATACCAATTGAAAAGAATAACTAAGCTAAATTCTAGCTTTTACCTGCTGCAAAGAAAAGAGAGAAAATAAAATTGAGACTTCTTGATTGGCATGTGGATTTGTGCAATTCTTCACCTAACTCAATTTTCACAGGAAAAGAGTGGAATTGACTTACAGGAATCAGGAGTCAAATGCTCCCTAAGAATTTATACAAGAACTGGGGAAGTGGGGGTGTCTCATCCCTGATTAAATTAGGGTTTTTTAGGGATCTGTACTCATATTTTCATGCAAAGCAGCCCTGTGTGGGTCAATGATTGGTCTTTGGCCTCTTATTAAAGAATGTCAGAGAGTCAATGGCTATGAATTCAAAATGAGGACAGCAAGGCCCCTCCTTTAAAGGGGAGAAAACTCCAGAAGCATTTTTTCTCTCTTCTTCAAATCCTGATGCTTCTCAGTTTGTTTCCAAAGATGGAGAAGATATTGAGCAGAAGGAAAAAAATACTTACTATAAAATAATAATTTGGAGGCTTAAATGAAAACAAAATATACTTGATTTTAAGTCTGTCGTCTTCAATGTTGTTAAAATACCTCATTTGTCCCAAACAAAGCTCCAGGAGCACAGCTATAGCATTCAATGAAGATCAAGATAAAGTCTGACTAAAAAGAAATGCCGACAGAAACTCATGTAAAATGAGGGAGTTTTCATTTTGGAGAAAAACAGGACAAGAAAATAAGTAATTGTGTGTTCGCCATTTTAGTATGAATTCCAGCTGGCAAGGGGGTATACTTAATTCTTCTTCCAAGCAAATATATTCTTGCCTTCTTTTCAGAGGATTCTTTGTTTAATCTCTCTGGATTTTTTGTTTCATGTTGTAGGTCTCCTACCTTAGTTGCTAACAGACAAGGTTTCTCTTTGTCTTTGGCTAGGTATTTCTTTCTTAAAGAGAAAGAGAAACAATGGTGCTTTTCTTTATTTCTATGGGGGATGACTTGGGCCTGTTTATCTGAAATTCATGCCAATGACCAAGCAGCAAGAGGTAATGTTACTATAGCAAAAAGATTAACAACAATTTTGAGAATAATGCAAAACTAAAAATATTTCAAGTTATCAGCAACTTCCATAAAAAATAAGTATTAAGTAGAGGTCAAATGGGCTGAAATCACTTAGAAATAATCCATTCAGTCCTTCATTATTTACTTTTAAACCTACATTAATGTTAATATATACAATTCTGTTAAAAGTTTAATGGAAAAAGTCATCAAATATGTTTCTGTGTGTGCGTGTGCGTATGTGTGTACAAACATACATGTATAGTGAATGGGTGGAAATGCAGGTTCTTAGCAGGAAAGGAGGGAGGTTGCAGACAAAGTTGAAAGTGAAACTCTAATGTCTTCAGAAATTACAACAACTATATTGGATCATCATATATTTTTATTTAATTAAAGTATTTAGATGGCTTCAGGTATTAAAATTATAGATATTTGCTTAAATTAGAAAACAAATGTATAGAAATAACACTTGACACATTTGATAATATAAATAGGATTACAAGGTTTAACAAATAAAAATACAGGACACCAATGAAATTTGAATTTTAGATAAACTACAAATAACTTTTGTGTAAGTATATTCCAAATATTTCACTAGACATACTGAAAAGATTGAAATGTAGATGCATTTGCTTGAAACAAGAATTAAGGTTGACTCTTGGCAGCTGGAATTTGTAGTTTTACAGCAGACATACAATTACTTATTTTCCTGTCTGCTCACTTCTAAAATGAAAACTCCATATTTAATATTAATATTTATAAGTATAGGACATACTTATATTTAAAAATTATTTCTTGTTTATCTGAAATTCAAATTTAACTGGGCATCCTGTATTTTACCTTGGCAGCACTAGAAAATGCTAGAATTACTTTTAATATCTGACACATTCAACATTAAAAATAAAAGCTGATCCAAATTGTATATAATTTAGAGTATTTCACATTAAAAAAAGGAAGTGATAGCCTAGGAGATGTTTCTCAAATATAGTTTAATCAATGCTTAGTAGAAGCATTTTTCATTATATCCAAATTTTAATCCTTTTCCAACCCAAAGTGCCTAACCTCAATTTTATAGAGAATTATTTTTTAACCTTGAAATTTTGAGATATAGGGGAGGAAAAAAGTTCTTACTATCCTTGGAATATCTGTGTTTCCCTATCCATGTTGTTTCACACCATCCCTATGTCCTTACCTAAGAGTTGTTGCAAACTATCTTCTGTCACCTTTTCTCTGCCCTGTTGTACATGGTTCTCCAGGCTGTTTAAGGCTGGGTCCAGGGTCTTCAGACCAGCCCTCAACTCTGTCTCACTCCATGAATTCTTCAGATCAGCAGTGACCAGAAACCTAACAAATGTTTGTAATTAAGTGGGCTCTCTTGAGGTGTTGATTTGGCTCTATCTCCAATTACTTCACTAACTGATGTGATTAGTAGAGATTCCACATCATAAAGGACCATAAAATCACTCCACTGCCCTTTGCCTGGAAAAGACCATCATCAGCCATTTGATACAAACAGTAACTTAATGTAGATCCCATGGATAAATTCTAGAAACCCTCACTCTAGACATCAATCATAAGAGCTGTTGCCACTTAAGGGATGAAATTCATTTGCAACAAGCCTGTTATCTCAGCTTAGGGTCACTTTAAGATGGCTCTTGAAAGTAAGATCTGTGTGGGAGATTTATTGATTGGGTGAGAGTGATTTAATAATTCAAGTATCTTTGGACATACAAGAGCTGACCCTTCAGGCCACTGTGAGTTGGACAGAAGGAAAATTAAACTTTAAGTCATCCCCAGAGGAATGTGAAATTATCTTATGTATTTATTTGGTTATATATTTATTGTTTGTATTTCCCTATCATCACACATATACACTCACATACATAAACACACACACACGTGCGTGCACACGCACACGCACACGCACACACCCACCCCTGGAATCTACGATCCACAAAGGTCAGAATTTTGTCTTACTTTCTACTCTATCTTCAGTGTCTGGATCAGTGCCTGACATACAGCAAGATCTGATTAAGTGCTTCTAAATAAATGGATTTTTAAAAAAAAAGAAAAGAAAAATAAATAAATATATAGATAAATGAATAAATGGATGAATGGACAAATTATTAGTTTTGCCTAAACTGATAAAATGCTGTCTCTGTCAGCTCTTCAGTTGTCTCTGGGAAAAGATAGCTTTTCTTGGAAATTTCCAGCTAGACTGTAGAGCAGAAAGGAAAAACGCACAGATTTTTCTTATCATGTCAGAAACAAAAGTTTATTAAAAAATTTCTAAGCCATAGGGCAGAATTTCCCAACTGGCAATTGATAGGCTAGAATTAGTCTGCTGGTATGTTTGGTTTGACAAACACAGTTTAATGAAACACAAAATTTATATTAAAAAGCCTCCTGGTTCTCTTTAAAAATCAGGAAGACATGTCCTAGCTGGTTATACCTTCTACACAGCAACAATCAGGTGGATCTGGGCAGTAGCCACCCGCTTGGACCAGCGCACCCCTTCCTTCCCCAGTTCACTAAGGTCACCTCTACCCCTTGTTGCCTTTGTCTATTTGGTTTCCTCATTTAGGTTACCTGTCTAATCCCAGAAGACATTTGAGTTTATAACCTCTAACAGAGTTTTGGCTTCTTCTATCTCCATTCTTTCCTTTCTCTAAAAAGCATAAGAAAACACTGAAAGGGAAAAAATATATATAAACACCTCAAATTAGAACAAACTGCCAACCTGTTCCAGGATCTTAAAGGAATTAAACCAACCAGAGACAAATGGATCTGAATCGAAAAGCGAGGAAAGAGCAAAGTCTTACAAACTCTGCAAATGAAGGTCTAATAAGACTCTCATGAGAAAGAAATCAGAAAGGTAGGTTGTCATGCCTTCCCCATCTGCCCCTGGCCCTGAGATGAAAAGTGCCCGCATGGATTCAGGGCAGCTTCTCCTTTTCTGCATGAGTGCTACTTTTTGAGACATAAGAGTGGTGGCACCCACCCTCTTGCTGCCCTATCTATAACCTCTTTTTGTATCTATACAGTGGTGCCATTCTCAGGAAACTACTGGACAGGTGGTCACAGGAGGGAAATACTCATGGCATCTAAGACCTGGGTGATCAAGTTCCCACAAGAAAAGGAGGGAATGAAGGCAGAGATGGGTAGGGCCCTGGTAACAGAGCTGTCCAGGATTGTGGCTCTTACGTAGTCTGTGTATCCACAATGATATCAGGAAGGATAAAAGCATTTAAAAACTGCAATAGAAGAATTAGAGTACATATTGTAGGCTAATCAAGAACAGAATGTAGATTGTATAAAATTGAATCAATGAAGTAGAGGGAAAATCTGATGCTGTTTCTGAATGCCATGATAAAAGAAAGTTGAAGGTATGAAAGACAGAAAATAGAAATCTAGCTGAATACAGTCAATCTGTGTTTTTCACAGAGTTATGCTCTATAAAGGCTCCATGCATACTGAATTAGCAGATACAGAACCATTGCTCTTAGGGGAAAGGTAAGTTTCTCATAAGCCTCTGGTCACATTTTTGTCAACTGATCAATACATAACCTTGTTTTCTGAATGTTTCTGTTTAAAGACATCTTATTTAATATACATTTCTTGCAAATAGTTTATTATATGCAATATTTCTTTCTAACATTTTCACACTGTGTGGGACTTTTGAAATGAGCAAGCCAGCCAGCACTAATAAAGAAGGGTTTAACTTCCCCTGATTCTGGGTAAGACTTTTTTACAGTAGTTTTAGGTTCACAGCAAAATTGAAAGGAAGGTACAGAGATATGCCTACTGCACTCTTTCATTGGTCACCATCTCAGGAATTCACATATTTAACCACTTTTCTATAACTTCATCACTCACCAAAGATGTTACTTTAGCACTTTCCAGAGAAGCCTCATGTACAGATAGGTAAAATTCCTCTTCCCTTTTCTGGGTATACTGAATTATTAATTTATTAACATTGAACTCATGGCCAACAGCACTATTTCAGTGTAGGTATATGGTCAACTAATAATAATATACATTTATTATTGATAGCTGTTGTATTGAGCATACTATGCACCAGACATTCTAAGTATTTAAAATTCATTGAGTCACTTCTACATAAAGTAGATGCTATTATCTCACTTTTGCAGAGAAGAAACTAAGAGACTGAAAGTTACTGTGGGTTTGTCAATTTCTTCTTGTATGTTGGTCAAGTTTTGTTTTGTTTATTTTCCAGCTGCATTTTAGGTGCATACACATTTAGAATTGTTATGGCCACCTAGTATATGAAAATGTTTAATACTATATTGATCCCCTTTCTCTTTAATAATTTTCTTTGCCTGAGAACCTATTTGAATTTGTAAGAGTTATTTATATAGTCCGAAGACAAGCACTTTGTCATACATGTGTATTTCAAATATCTTCTCCCAATCTCTGGCTTGTCTTTTCATTTTCTTAATGGTGTCTTGATGAGCAGAAATTTTAAATCATGATAAAATACAACTCATACTTTTTCTTCTTCTTAGAGTCAGTGCTTTCTAAATCCTGCCTATGAAAATTTTGTCTATGTGAAGGTCAAGAAGATATTCTCCTGTGTTTTCTTCTAGAAGCTTTATTGTTTTAGCTTTTATATTTAGGTTTATTATCCACCCTGAATTAATTTTGTGTATCGTGTGAGTGGCCCTTTTTCCAAAGTCATATTATCTGCTTGCTTTTGTTTGCTCTCCAGTGGCCTTCAATTAGTTGTTACATTTTTTTGTTTGCTTACTTGTTTGTTTTACATTTTGTCTAGTCTATAATTATTATTAATCGTATGGTTCATCTAATTCCAAAGCATTTTCCAAACACTATCAACCACTTCATGTCAGGGGAGCTTGGTGATAATGGCTAACTAGCTAACTCTTTCTTCTGGTGTTCTGCCAGACTGATCTGTACCTGCAGTTATACCATGCTCTGAGAGATGCACCAAACTACCATACCTCCAATTGGTGGGATTTGAAAAATATGAGAAATTTTAGGTTAGGTGATGCACGAAGTTTGTGTTTTAAATAGAAGCTAAGCAATCCTTCCTTCCAGTGTAGAGAGAGTAGTCTATTACCCGCATGAAAGTAGTTTTATTACATAGGGTGTACCTATAACGATTTGTTCATTTTATTGCTTGATAATCTTTTAGATTGCAATGAACCTTTTCAATAGCAATGAGATAAAAAGTACACATTTAATGAAAAATTAAGTAGTGAATTTCCATTTCTCTGGACAGTTGATGACAAATAAGTAATTTGTCTATATTTACAATCTAATATGGAAGAAAGAGAGTAAGGCTGGGCCTGTGAACCAAACTGACTCCATTTTCCCTGCAGAGGACACTTTGTTACTTTTCCACCCCTCAGTTAGGAGACCCCTCAAGGCAAATGATTACCATAGGCTGCCCAGACAAAACAGACTGAAATAAGAGAGGAAACAGATATTTACTGAGTTGCAAAACCCCTCCCCAAGGCTTGTTTACTATAATTGTAAAAGTTAAAGATTAACCTTAAGACCCCTTTAGGAATTCCCACCTGTGCACAAAGCATTAAGTTGACTGCTACAATGACCCTCCTGGGGTGGCAATGATGAACACCACTGCCTACTGAGCATGCACCCATGACGCGACCAGGAAGAGCAGAATGGACCACCTCCAGTGATGCTGGCCTGCCACCCCTTAACTCCTTTCTCTATAAAAGACCCTGAACAGCTCCCCTTGGGGGACTAGCCTTACTGTTGCTACCCCCCTTATGCATAAGTCTATCTCCTCTTTTAATAAAGCGTTGCTTTATTTCTATGACTTTGGAATTCGAGAGCCTGATTTAATCACTGGCAAAAACTGGAAAGCTTTGGGCACCGGAGAGGACTCTAGCTGCAAGAGGCAAGTGGCCACTGGGACTATTTTGCTGCCGTGTCTCTGCTGCTGGTAGATTTCTCCTGGAGTCCCTGGCCTAAATTCTGACAAGGCAATGCTTTATTCTCTTTACCTTTCTCTGATTTTCTGAGCCCTTTTCTGTTTGATTGGATTGTATCCACTTCTGTACAGGTGCACCCTGGAGGGCTCCTGGCTATGCTTTGTTTTTCTGATTTAAATCTAGTCCATACTTTTCTTCTTTATGCTGAAAACAGTGGGGAGGACTGCTTTTATCAATTACGGTTAATGGAATAGGTTGGCCCCACCGATTAGGACTAAGCTAAACTGGACCCCTCTGCTCCTCTTTTCTCTTTGTTTGTTTGCTTGGTTAGACATTTAGGTAATCTGAATAAACCTTCCAATCCTTGCATCAACTTTTGGACTTTCGGGTCATTTGTTTAAGGCGAGAGGGCAAGCCGAGCCTGACCTGTCGGTAACATGGAAACAATTTTAATAGAAGAAATTGTAAAAAACAGAGCACACAAACCTACTAAAGAACTACAAGCAACTATTCCAAAAGTTAGCAGTTCTACTGACCATTTAATGCATCCATATGAAGACAATGTCTTAACAGCCTCTGCTAGGGGTACTTGCATATCACTTTCTTCTAAATTAATTATTTTTAGTTCCAGTTTTCTTATGCATATATAAATAAGAAATTGCTGTTAATATGTTGGCTCCATTAACTGAAATACAACTTTGAAAACAGTTAGATGAAGCCAGTTTTATTCCAGTATCAACAGAAGCCTCAAATAGATAAGCAGTTAGGTTAATTTTTTAAATGGTCAGTTTTTTTCATACAATTTATAAAATCGAAGTAAGACTCTTTTTAAGTTTATTCTTTTAATTGAACATCCAACATGGTCTGAAAGCTGTTATAAATTCAGCTATAAATTTCATAAAAGATAAAATTATGTGGTTTTGGTGATATTTCAAATACAAATTTTGATGGGGAAAAGCACTATAATAAAACATTTTTATTAAATAAGGAAATCTATGGAGCAAAAATGTATTTGGAATTGGTCATAGTACACACATAATTCAAAATTGCATCCAATAGTTTTTGATATTCTGCCAGTTCAAATAGAAGTAGTTATCCAAATTTGCAAGTATTTTTACATATACACAGGATAATTGAACTACACAATTTTTGTTACTTAGGCTGATCTTGAATATAAAATAAATACTTGATCATGGCATTATGTGCTTTCTTTCTTTTCTGCCCAATATCAATTAAATTGGAGAATCGGGAGAATTACTTTTTAAATGAAGTGTTTTAAAAATGGTATTGAACATTTTGCAAATGAATCCTTTAAATTTCAGCAGCATTTTGCCCAAACTCATTTGAAAATTTTGAATCAAAGTATTCAGTAAATGAAGTGCCCAAAATACTTCAGCATTTAATGCTTCCCTTGAATTGCTACTATTGAAAACAAAGCATGTGAATGGCAAGGCATTAAAATGTATTGCTTAATAGCACGAGAGCAACTGAACGAATTGAATAATCAGAGCTCAAATGGTGTACAATATTAAATTTTGAAATTCTGTAATTGTGCCTCAGAATGGTGCTTTTCAAACTATCTGTGGTAAAGAACCAGTTTTTAAAATTTTTATTTTAATCCTTCACAAAATTATTCTTTTGAAAAGTACAATAAATATAAGTTAACAGAAAAAGGACATACAAAATTCAAGCCCATATTTTTAATCATTAGCTTAAGTGGACATAAAATTAAATTTTAATATATATAATTAGAGCAATCATAATAGAAAAAGAAAAGAATTACAACAATTATACAAATTGTTCATTGAAGTGTGCTTATGGGCAATTAATACATATAAATGCTATTAGATTCATAAATTCTGTCATTCAGCAATCATAACAAAAGAAAAAATTTAATTGAAATACAATTCTCCATATGAAACACCTACAAGCACACTTAACAAACAGCCTGCGTATCAGTACTTTAGTTTTTAACGTGACAAGTGAGCTTGGCTCTTGATTGCTAATTTATCTAATCTAGGTTGTGTTGACAGTGATGTGACTTACGAGAGATAATATATATCTAAACTTACTTTTTCTTTTCATCGTATTAGTATAAAAACAGTAAAGAAACCAGTAGAACAAATTAGAAGGGGTCTTCAAAAAGTTCATGGAAAGATTAGTATTATCATTTAGTTCTATTTTTCTATGATCTTTTAAAAGTACCTTTGTATGTTAACGTGAATGGAAGAAGAGATTTTTTTAAAATTTCAACAAACTCAAATGATTATTTTTTAACTTTTTTCTGCAATCAAACAAGCAATACTGGATTTTTGAAATTCATACTTAGTCCTTCCTTTCTGACAATTTGTACTATTAGAGTCAAATTTGTTATATAATTTTATGAAAGAAAGAAATTTTCTATGAAGGATCTACTTGTGATGGAAAATAAAATTCAAAACATTCTATTAGATTTATGAAGGATTTGGTGATAATCTTGAAGATATACATTATCAAGATCATCACATACCTCATTGATAATTATTGTCTAATCATGGAACATGTTATAATAATCTACAGAAACTCTTCCTTTCAAGCTTCTAACTTTAATTTTTGCCCCTCAGTCTTATCTGCCATTGAAAAACCTTTTATATTCCTTCATCGTATGCCTGCAATAAGGTCATTAAAAATTCCAAAAATATCAGACAAATAACACTATCTGAGGTAATAAATAAGTAAGTCTGGTGTTCAATCTACATCTTTAAAAACCTGGAAACAAATTTTTTTTTTTAATCTAGCAGAAACACATTCTTGGCAGAATTTTACCCTTGATATAAAGCATACCTCAGCATGCAATAGCAATTGTATATGATCAGTTTCCATATAATCACATAAAAGAGACTATTCTTGAATATAAAATCAGAGCAAAACTAGTATGAAATCTGCTGGTCTTCTTTTCTCTGAAATCACTTCCTATATCATCATCACAATTTGGCTTGCTATTGTCGTATTCAAAGAAGGCATGTGTTTTCAAGTATAAGAGCAAAGCTTATTTTGCCATCAGTAAATTAGAATCGAAAATAAATAATACACAGAGTGTATTAGTCTGTTTTCATTCCTATAACAAAATACATGGAACTGGGTAATTTATAAAGAAAAATGAAATTTATTGCTTACAGTTTCTGAGGCTGGGAAGTCCAAAGTCCATCTGGTGGTGGCAACAGTGACCCAGTGGTCTCACATTGCAAGATGGTGGAAGCAGAGAGAGCAGAGAGAGGGAGAGAGAGAGAGGAAGACAGACTCTCCTCTTCTTTTAAAGCCCGCAGAACCACACCCGACCACCATTTTTAATCCATTCACTACTGCATGGTCCTATAATCCAATCACCTCTTTAAGGCTCCACCTTCCAATTACCATCATAGGATTTCCTACCCTCTTAACAGTCACAGGGGGGGCTAAGTTTCTAATACTTAAAATTTGGGGGACACAATTCAAGCATCAATGAGTTTTGGGAGGACATAATTCAATCTACTACACGGAGTAAGCAAAACAATCTATGTAAATGTAGTTGGTTTTGAAGTCCATTGAAAAGCCAAGGCCTAAAAGAAACATAAACGAACCAAACTCTAGGACATGACAAGCCTTCAAAAAAGTGGAAAGATCCACAGCTGCTATCATGCCTGAATGAAATGGAGAGGGGAGAAGCCGTCGGCCACTGCTAAAGGTTATGAGTAACCAGCTTTTAACAGTTTAGGGCTCAGTGTGAGCTGGCCCTTAGGAGCCCAAGACACAAAGGAAGACTGCACCATCCTCCAACCCTTCCCTCATATCTTTAGGAAGTAATAGGAGTAGGACTCTAAAATTGGGGCAGGGAAGGAAAGTTGAGAGAAATTAGCTTCCCCATCCCCATAACTTGGCATTCAGTTAACTAATCTTGGGGGAGGGGCAGGAGAGTAGAGGGAAATCCCTCAGGGGTAATCCCTTCTTCGCAGAGCATCCACAAGCTACATTCACCCTCTAGAGCCTGAGAGCATCACAACAGGAATGAAAAAGATCACTCAAGGCACAGAAAGTAGGGGGTAAGACTGGAAAGCAAAGAGAACGCCCTAACCACCCAAAACGCTGGCAACCAAGGTGTACAACAGGGAGAGCTCTCCCACAGTTCAAAATGCATGTGGCTCAGCTGCAAAATGCCGCAGACATCCTGAAACTTGCCAGTTCTGAGACTCTAAGCTCTGCCCATTGAAAAGGTTTCTTCTCTTTTAGACTAGATGATGCATTGTTATCATTGACCCAGCAGTCATTTAGATTTACCGACATGTCCACCCTTTCTGTTGCCTTTCATTTCTTTCTAAATCTGAGTTTCCTTTTGGAATCATTTTCCCTTACTTGAAAAACACTTTCTTCAGTACTTTAGAATAGGTCAGCTATTAGCAAAAAGTCTTCATTGTGTCTCCATTTTTGGAGAATAAGTCTGCTGGGTAAAGAGATTTATTATGTAAATGAAACTAAGAGTTTAAAAGTTCCTTAGAAGGCCTATTCTTTGAAATTCCAGAGGATTTTTTCCTTTTCATAATCAGGTCATAGCTAATTGGCACACTGCCTTAAAGGGATGTATATGTTTAAAGCAGACATAACTTGAAGATCTTTGCTCTTCATGGTTCAAAAATTTTACCACTATTGGCAGGGTTTGAGGACTGAGCCCAAGAAAGTTTGGACTGACCTAACTAACCCTTTACCCTAGCTTTTATAATACCCTTTGGACCCAGAACCAAAGGAGGTATTAAGGCCCATTGTATAAGGATCAATAGACATAGGATTTATTATGCCTTGCAGTAACTGTGTAATACTCCTAACCTCCTTTAAACCAGATTCAAGATCTTACTGCTATTACTAGAATGATTATACATCACTTTCCAGGATTGCCAGATCCTCTGGATAAAATTCTAATAGTCATCACCCTAAACTAGACAGAGAGTCATTTTCCCCACAGTGGCCCTTTTTGGTTACTAAAACATCCCCACGCTGTTAACCCTAATGAAAAAACTTGGATTCTGACCTTGACCTTGAAGAACAAAGTGCTTCTGCAAAAATCACTACAGTGATGTCCATAGAAGCCTGGGATACAACAGGATAAAGGATAAACATTGGGACTATTTATTATTTTTTTCCATAGTCCACTTCTCTTCAGAGACTCTTCAACTGCTTTACAAGTTATTCAACTCCAGGCAGGCTGCCCTTGCCCAAACAGAAAACTGGTCCACCTGTCATGTTAAATGAGTCCTACACTATCACATAGTCTGTTCACTGTAAGACACTACTTTATTTATGGAACCAGTTCTTGTTTTCATAAACAAAGCAGTTGCATATATCAGGTTTTTATTACAGGCTTTTTTTCTACATCCCTTGTGAAACAGGTCTCCTTATAGCATGTGCCCAGGAACTTACAAAATGAAGTCACACAGGCTACTCTGGAGAATTATCCAGAAGAATCACTAATTTACTTTTATATGTGCATCATCCAAGTGATAGTTCTTATAATGGGGTTTATACAATTGGAAAAGGTGGTAAGAAATTTGTACAATTGGAAAGGGTGGTAAGAAATTAAATCTTAGCTTATATTATATATGATAGTTTCATAGCTCTTGAAGCTCATTGGTCCAATCTAAACTCTTTAGTTCAAGTAGTAATGATCAAAATCATACCTTTAGATTTTCTATTAGCTTGTCAGTATGGTATCTGTGTCATTCCTAGCCCTTAAGTTGCACTTGGACAAACACTAATGGCTAAACAGTACAATTCATCTCTAAGATATTCACCTGGCTCTTTGAAGTAGACCTAAATGGACCCTGTGATGTGTTTCCTTGATCTGGATTCTAATGATTATCCTGCTTTCAGTCTTTGTGAGTGTTGCGATTGCTAAATGTGGATTCTCTGGAGTCATCAATGGTTCTGATTTTTTTCATGTTATTACCACACTTACCCACTTTGCTATCCCCACACCAACCCTCCTAATTTTTCATGCCCAAAATCAAATTATTACAGTTTCTAGAAAATTGAATCTACATATTGTCAGTTGAAGATCCCATTCGAATTACTTACTTTAATATAAACTAGTGGTAGGAAGTAGACTTGAGGGATCAGGGGTATGGCATAGCTAATCAACTTATATAAATGCCAACCAAAAAATCAACTTCTCCAAATGCTTTGGGTAGCTATATGAATCAAAAATAATTCATTTAAAATGTAATTTTGCATGTGATTAATCTATCCAGTCTGATTGCCTGTGGTACATTTTTATAATTATAAATTGAATGCAGAATAAAGATAATTCAAATAATCTTATTGGCTAAAGCACAGGGCATTAATTCAGTTTATAATAGCAATAATGACCTCAGCCCAGGACATTTCCAGGCAATTAATGACTGGTTGGAGTTAATGGCCCAAGTTTCAGCCAAGGACCATCAACTCCTCCTAGCTGGTCATCAATCCTCAGAAAATGTCCAGTGCTCAGAGCACAGTCAGTCAGATCCATTCAGAGTTTGACACCATCCCAACTTTAGTTTGTGGATTTACTCTTTTCCCTCAAAGTCCATTTCACTTGTAAACAGGGTAAGAATGATTGATACTGTTTTTGAATAATAAATTAATTAATTCATGGAACATAAGAACAACTGTCACATAGGCATTAACATTAAATAATATCATAATATTGAAAATATAGTACAGACCAAAAGTACAGGACATACATTTTCCAGCTCTACAACTTCCTCAGAATTGGGCTGGCTAAGGAAAGCTTGGGTTGTGAGCGCCCATTTCATGTTCTTAGTTTATCTCTCCCAGAGAAAAAATCAGAGTTAACCTGTAATATAGACATTTCTGCTTTCCCCCTAACACCCTGTCCTGCTTGACTTTGAATTTTTTTCCAGGGTGAGTAGGAAGCACAGCAGAGAGAAACATGACTTAATATGCAAGCCCAAGCAATATCGCATGACAATATCATTAGTCATTTCAAGCTCCTCTAGAGTACTTCACATATTTTTTTTTTTCGATCGCAATGGAGGCATATGAAACGGATGACCTGGATAACCAGCAAGGCACACACAGCGTCTTTGTGAGCCATTTGAGCAGAGATTTGGCCCCCATTTCTACAGGAATCCACCAGGATGTGGCACTCACTGGGAGCCAGAGAGCACAGGAAAAGCAACGCAATGTCTCACTGAGTTTGCCTCCTACCAGTTCCCCCCTCTCTTTCTTTTTTCTTTTCTGATTCCTTTGTTGTTTTAATCCATCATGGGAAAGGCCAAGTCATGAAATGCCAGTGTGCAAAGGAGCCTGCACAATCAGGTCGCTGGCCTGGAAGGCATGAACTCAGAACACCTGTGGCTGTTAATAAAAGAGAAAATGCCCTTCATTCAGGGATCACACTTTTCCAAAGTCCTGTCCTACATGAACTTGTTGCCTTCTATTCATTATCTATTTGAAAAGGCAAACCTTTAAAAAATATGTACACATTCAACTGGGCAATTTACTATCATTGTTGCAGAACTTAATGTCCACAATAGGCCTCATGCAGGCTATGCAAAATCATTGTAAAAGGAAACAGAATGCCCCTCAGTAGCTGAACTAATGCCTCCCAGAGGAGATTTCTCACTGGGGAATGGGAAATTTGCTACAAAAAATAAAGTCTTATAATCAAAGATGATTGATGATAAGTATAGCCAAAATAATGTTAATAATGACAAATAACAATTCACTCTTATAAAGTAAAGGAAAAAAAATTGCATTTCTATGTTTTCTTACTTACTGGGAAGATGAGTAGCTATCATTAAAACCATTATTGCTGCTGTCAAAATGCAGACATGGAATAACTCAAAAACTGTCACAAAGAACACTTATGTATTGATGGTTTAATGTATGATGGAGCCAGAAAGAAAAAAAAAATGTTCAGAATATAGGATGCTGCCCACCCAGAGGCTACATGCAGGTACAGAACAAGAGGTATTAAGGATTGTTAAGCAGGAAGGGAAATGTTAAAAGATGATCTGTCAAGTTTTACTAAGGTAGATTCGATGTGCTGAAATAGTACATATTTTAATTTAATCAATATCATGCAGATCAATACTAAATTTGGAGGCAAATTAATAAGATCTATAAAATAAAAATAAAATTTTAATTTGAGTAAAAAGCAGTAATTTTTATATCAATTTACCAAAAGCAGGTGATAATCAATGTTAAGAATCCTGACTTAATTTCTGGAAGCAGACAACTTGGAAGGATATATATTCTGCAGATAGAGATGTAACTGATAATTGGTTTAGGAACAAATTTTCTATGCTGGAGCTCAGAAGATTCAGGAATGCTGAACACTATTTAGCAGAGCTAGGAAATTAATTCACATCTGTCTTAACCCAAAGCCTGTGTGCTTTCTGGCTCACTATGGCTTACATGCTAAAATCTCTCCCTGTGAATCCATAAAATGTGCTATTTCACCTACAGGGATTTCACAAACCATTTAAGTGTGCAAACAGGAAAAAAATTAGTTCATAGTTTCTTCATTACTGTTATGGACTGCATGTTTGTGTCCTACCCAAATTCAGATGTTGAAACTCTAACCCCCCAATAGGATGGTGCTGTGGTTTGAATGTTCCTCCAAAACTCACTGAAGCTTGATCCCCATTGAAACAGTGTGGGACCTCTGGGAGGTGATTGGATCATGAAGACTTTGTTCTCATGAATGGATTAATCCATTCATGGAAACAGGTTCATGGTTTAATGGGTTATCAGAGCATGGACTGATGGCTTAACAAGGAGAACAAGTGAGCATGTGGAAATGTGCTCTTGCTCACCCTTTGCCAGGTGATTTTCTGTATCACCATGGAACTCTGTAAAGATTTCCCATCAAGAAGAAGGCCCTCACCAGAAGTACTTCCCAGCCTTGGACCTTGGACTTCCCAGCCTCCCAAACTATAGAAAATAAATTTCATTTCTTTATAAATCACCCAGTTTCAGGTATTCTGTTATCAGCAAAGGAAAATGGACTAATACAGATGGTATTAGAAGGTGAGGCCTTTGGGAGGTAATTAGGACATATGGGTGAAGCCCCTATGATGGGACTGGTGTCACAGGAAGAGGAGGAAAGCTTGCCCACTTGATTTCTACCATATGATGCTACATATTGGTGGTCTGCAACCTGGAAGAGGGCCCTCATCAGAACCTGACCATGCTGGCACCCCGAGGTTGGACTTCCAGCGACCAAAACTGTGAGTAATAAATTTCTGTTTATAAGCCACCCAGTCCATGATACTTTTATTATAGCAGCCCAAACTAAGACACTACCCATCTATCTAACTTGTTTTGTTATAAAACAAGAAGGCATAGTACATGCCCTCAATAAGCTCTGATTTACATCTAATCAGAGATTAGAATTTGGAAAATCTTTTTATTTACAGAAGGCTTCAGCCTCAGTCAGAAGATGGAAAAGAAGTGATGTTAATATCCATAGTGTAAAGCTGTTTTAAAACACTCCCTAAAGAACATTTAAACTTTAGTAATCAAGGTCAAGAATTATTTTTGCAAATAGCATAAAGTTGTATAACTGTTATACAAA
Source organism: Cynocephalus volans (assembly GCF_027409185.1). Taxonomy (NCBI): domain Eukaryota; kingdom Metazoa; phylum Chordata; class Mammalia; order Dermoptera; family Cynocephalidae; genus Cynocephalus; species Cynocephalus volans. The sequence continues at coordinate 37,174,404 of NC_084466.1, read as the reverse complement.
CTAGGTATGTAAAGAAGAAAACTCATATGGTTAAACATTATTTCCAATTTAGTCTAGATGGAAAAAAAAAAGCACTTAAAGTGTTCTGTCATCCCTTGGTATCCACAGGGGACTGGTTTCATGACCTCCCAAGGACACCAAAATCCACTGGTGCTCAAGTCCCTAATATAAAATGGCATAGTATTTGCATATAACCTACACACATTCTCTCACATACTTTAAATCATCTCTAGATTACTTATAATACCTAATACAATGTAAATGCTATGTAAATAGTTGTTATACTGTATTGTTATAAAATGACAAGGAACAGTGACAAGGGGAAAAGTCTGTACATGTTCAATACAGATGCAATCATATATATACACGTGTGTGTGTGTGTGTGTGTGTGTATATACACATACATACATACACCTTTCTCATTACCAATTTGATGGTCTCTGTCCTCTTACCTCCTTGGATTAAAAAGTCTCTAAGATGTGTTTATCTTGTGAACTACTACATTTAATTTCCATTTAAATTATACAGTGAGCATTAATTGGCTGTCTTCTCACAGTCTACTGGGAATATGTTTTTGTAGTTATATCTACAGATGCTTATGAGCATGTACAGTGCAGTTGTTTTACATTTAGAGAGCAGAATCAGGAAACTTATGAATTGCAAAGTCACCTGTCAAAGGAGTAGCTCTTTTATTCTTTTTTAAAATATGTATTGTAAGAATTTATGATGGAAACTGCCTCAGTCTATCCCTAAAGTATGGAACTGACTGACAGACAATGCTCTTTCTAAGGTGAGTCCTTTTTTAAGATGTGATCCACTCTCTTTATAGATGTAAGAACAAGAAACCAACCCTGAGACATAGGTAGGTAATTCTCAGTTTAAAAATAGGCTTTATTCCCAAAATCTAAAAAGCAGTTGTTCCAACCAAGTGCTTTTTCCCCTACTAGCAATTGTAAGCATAGCAATCATGTTGCTGAAATACCTCACAAAGTTCACCCAACAATTAATAGAGATGAAATGTGACCAAAGATCTATGTCCTGAGACCAGATCCAACTATGCAGAGAGGAAGGGGGAAGGATGACAAAATAAAGCTTTTCCCTTTTATAGCTAATGGCAGGGATTACCTCAAAAGGGTTTTGAAATAGGCAAATTGTATCTTGGGAGTTATCTCACTTCATTTTTTATTCTCTTCCCTTGGTGCATGGCACCTCTCTCCACTGATGACCCTAATCCCAGGGCCCTGATATTCTTTATCTCCCCTATTGCATCCCCCTTCTCCCCCAGACTTACTTCCAGAAGCCATTTACTTCATTTTCCAGAAATCACATCTCAGAGTTATTTTGTACAGTGGTTCTTGGGTTGGAGTTACGAAAAAAACATTTAAGTTGATTTAAACTCTGTACCTCGTTTTCCACTGGTGTGAGATGGTAGTAGACCTTTGCGTAAATCACATGATGGTAGTGAGGAATAAAATTTTAAATATAGACTGTACGAAGACATAGTGTCAACTAAATTGCAAGCCAAATTCTAAGTATTATTTTGTTGGACAAATTTATACAAATGTATGAAGGAGTCATGGTCTATTAACACTTTGAGAATTTTATACATTTTAGCAAGTGGGTGATAACTGATTCTAATTAATATCTAACTGGTAAAATTTCCGATAGTGTTAAAAACATAGGTGAAACAGAGTAATTTGGAAGAAAGATGTTATGTACAAGGCGATGGATCATCCAGACAGAAGCTCCACAGAGTCTGCCAATGCCAGGGTCCCACAAGGTCATCTGACTTTCTCAGTTTTCTTTCTTTTTTTTTTTCTCATATTTCTCTTCTCCAAAATTACTTATTTGTAATATATGCACATAACACATATAGAGAGAGTATATATAATTTTGTAAATAAGTAACCTTGAAGGAGTTACATACAAGTAGTTTTATGGCAAGGACAAAGGAGCCTTCATATGTTTCTGGGGAGTTCCTGTCACTGTTTTCTGGGAAGAAGGAGACAAGATGTGAAGGAGTAGCCATTCATTAGTAAAGGTCATCTGTAAATGGTAAGGAGTGATCAATGGTATTTTTATCCAAATGGCCACTGGGATGTCTCTAGTATGATGGTTCAAAAAATTATTTCCAGAAAATGATTCAAGTCATTCCAGAAAATGATTCAATCATTGAGTCAAGTCAATGATTCAAGTCTATAATTTCTCCTATGTGGGTAAAGGCCAGCCATTTTCCTTCTTAAATAGATGGCCCATAATCTAAGTGTGCATCTTAAAATGCATGAGTGATGTTCAACCACATAACTTGCTTTGGAACATGTTTTAGACTGATAAAATAGGACAGGGTGTATAAAATGGTATATGGTCAGAGACAGATTTTCACTGGACTGAGAATGGGCTGGGTCACTTTTAGTTTATTGTGTGTTCTTGCCAGTCTTCACAGTTAGATAATGGTAAGGATAATCTGATACTCTGCTTTAGGATGAAAATATTTCTCCTTACAACATTTTACACTGAAAAGTGTCTTCTTAACTCGGTAGGGCACTTAGGTAAAAGACTTAAGGCATAATATTACAGGTTTTTAACCCACAATAGCCTTTGCTCTAACCCCAGCCACTGACTGTGATGTCTGAAATTTCCTCAAAGCAGGTAAGTCTTCATGGGGCCAAGAAAGCATTAGGAGCACTAAATGCTACCTGATCAGGAAAGCTAATGATGGGCTGAGAGTGGAAATCCCAGACAACTAAAAGGCAGCATGTTGTCTGTATCAAATTCTTATCACTGTTTAACAACTATTCTAAATTTAGTGCCTTAAAACAAGAATCATTTATTTGTTTATGGTTTTGCAATTTGGACAGACTAGGTCAGAAGGGCTTGTCTCTGTGTGATTTCAGCTGGGGTCACTCAAGAGGCTACATTCAGTGGAAGCTCAGCTGAGAGTGCTGGAACATCCAAGCTGGCATGCTCCTGTCTGATGCCTCAGCTGGGATGGCTGGAATATATAGGGGCCCACTGGACATCTCTCTCTTCCTCTCTCAATCTCTCTCCATATAGTCTTTGCAGCAGGGTAGCTAGATCTCGTTATGAGTTCCAAGAAAGTAAAAGCAGAAGTTCTAGGTCTCTTAAGGCTTAGGCCCAACACTGTTACAGCTTCACTTCTCTAACATTGCCATTGGTCAAAACAACTCACAACACAGCCTCAATTCAAGGGGAGGGTAAATAGACTGTACCTCTTGGTGGGAGGAGCAGAAATAAATGAATGAATGAATGAATGAATAATTAAATAAATAAATAAATAATATATGGCCATCTTTAGTCCACACTAATGTCCCTGCATGTAAAGTTTAGCAGTCACTCCAAACCAGATAGAGAGTAGTTCAGAGGGGAACTGATTATGATCTAAAGATAATTGTTGCTATTCTTGCTGTTGCTGTTGTTTTGTTTTCAGTTTCACAGATTTCTGACCTGGTTCACTCATTCACTCTGAGTTCACTCTGGCCCTACACTTGTCTGACTATTTGCAACCTCTTCAGTGCCCATTTTCAGAGCAAAAATGTATAAAACAGCAGTGGAAAGCTACAGCCCACAGTAGCTGTTTTTGTAAATAAAGTTTTTCGGAAAACATCTCTATCCAGTCATTTGCATATTGTTTATGGTTATTTGGGGGCTATAACAGCAAAGTTGAGCAGTTGTGACGAAGACCTTATAGACCACAAAGCCAAAGATATTTACTGTAAAATCTTGTAAGTTTGCTAGGTCTACTGTAACAGAGCACCACAGAGCAGGTGGCCTAAAGAACAGAAATTTATTGTCCCAGTTCCGGAGTCTAGAAGCCTGAGATCAAGGTGTTGGCAGGGTTGATGCCTTCTGAGGGCTGCTAGGGAAGGATCTGTCCCTGGACTCTCTCCTTGGCTTATAGTTGGACATCTTCTCTGTGTCTTCATGTAATCTTCTCTCTGTGCCTGTCTGCATCCAAATTTCCTCTTCTTATAATACAGACACCAGTCATATTGGATTAGGGACCACTAGAATGTTCTCATTTTTAATTTGATTTCTTTTGCAAAGGCCCTATCTTTAAATAAGGTCATATTCTAAGGTCCTGTGAGTTAGGAATTCAACACATGAATTTGCAAGGTCTGGGAGCACAATTCACCCCATAACAATGGCCCTTTAGAAATAGAAATAGTGTGGTGACACCTGGAATAGAGAAAAGAAGGCAAATCCAGCTGTTATAAGCCCTGAATTCTAGTTTTAATTCCCCTTTTACTAACTGGGTCACTACAGACAAGTCACCAAAACTCTTTGATACTCTTTACATCAATATATGGGGTTCAATGGCACTTGGACTGCACAGCACCCAGAGCGATAGTAAGATCAATCTGGGATGCTGTGCAAGAAAGCAGCGTGAAGAATAAAAGGTGTTGCAAGTGAGTTCTATGTATATGACGTATTGGGATAATTTGCTGACATTCAACTCTGGGGCTTTGTCCATTTGAACTTGACCTTGGATCTCATTCAGTAGGAAATAAATTAGAAGCTTCCTCCTGGTTGGAGAAAAAAAATGATCCCTGTGGTCAAATTTGTTCAATGCTTCTGAATCATGCTGCTCAATATATACTGACCTGCAGTTTTCATAATTTCTGAGAGCTTCTTTCAGGAGCTTTTGACTCACAATTTCTTCTTGTGTGTCCCACCTGCCTACCTGGTTTACCCCTTGCCTGGCATCCCTCTGGCACAGCTAGTCTCAGACTCCTGCCTTGTATCTGAAAGAGTTTCTAGAACCAAACTGCCTCCAAAGCCTGACCCATCCTGGATCTGTACTTCCATCTCTGTATTCTGCCTCCTGCACCTCAAAAAAAGCACCTAGAAAACTTGGACTTTTCCCTCTGATAGTAAGTTGCGTAAGTCAGATCATTTACAGCTTATAAGACATGTTGTTAAATAAGGGAGGCATCTTAGTTAGTCTGTTCAGGCTGCTATAACAAAATACCATAAACTGAGTAGCTTATAAACAGCAGAAATTTATTTCTCACAGTTCTGAAAGCTGGGAAGTTCAAGATCAAGGCATTAGAAGATTTGTTGTCTGGCAGGGGCCCACTTTCTCATACATGTCACCTTAGTGGGTCACCCAAGAGGTGAAGGATCTCTCTTGTGCTTATTTTATAAAGGCACTAACCCCAATCATGAAGGTTTTGCCCTTATGACCAAACCACTTCCCAAAGGCTCCATTTCCTAACCATCACCTGGGGGTTAGAATTTTAACATATGAATTTTGGAGGAATACAAATATTTAAACCATAGCAGGAGGAAGGATGATTACATTTATTTCATAGAATGAACATTATTGTCAGTTTGCCCATTTTGAGTGTGTGTGTGTGTGTGTGTGTGTGTGTGTGTGTGTGTGTGGTTGATTTCCTCTTAGCCTCTTAGTTTGTGTTTTTCGATGTGTGCATTTTATGGAATGCAGAAAAATTGGTTCTAAATTAAATTAAATATTAGTCTAAAGTGGTAAATGCAACTAAACCAAAAGTCTCCCCAACAGAACAATGAAATCATCTGACCTCAGCAAAACTAAACATTAGGTTTTGGTGGCTATGAGTTCAAGTACATAGTTCCACTCAGCAGAGCCAAGATAGCACTCATTTTGGAATTTGCTTTTAACAAAGAAAAATGGGTGCTGTTAATCTTACCTTGATAAATTATGAAATGCTATCCAATTTTTCCCATGTTGATATGCTACCTTGCCTTTTTTTCCCTATTTGCTGGGCTTGAAATTTCCAAATGTACGAGTCAGACAGCACAGCAAAGTCACTTTACTGAAATGGGTATGTGTCACTGTCACTCTGGAAAAAGAGATGGCAGTGTTCTATGCCATAACCAAAAGCCACTCAACCATGGTATTTGATCACTCTGCCAGGTATTTGCCAGAGATTGCATGCTGAAGGGTCTGAAAATCCTCAGCAGATATAATCATAACATTGCTCATTACTCCTAAGCTATTTCTATTTGCTGTGACATTTTAGCAACAAAGCCATACATACTCAATGTTATTAGTGATACGATTGATTCAGGCATGTCTCTCTTCAACTAAACTTCATATCAATTAAGAGAAAATATCCAAGTAAAAAAAATCCAGTTTCTTTGACTCTGGGTTAATTCTAACCAATTCATTAAGCTTTAACTTGATACTGTATCTATGTTTTGTTGAATTGTAATTTATGGAAAAGATTTAGCCGAAGACAAGCGTGAAATTAAAAAGTGTAAAATGAGCCGAGGTCTTTACTCTGTCATTTTAAAAAACATAGGCGATCTCACATTATCCAATAGAATAGAATTAATAAAAGTTATACATAATGTCATAATAGATTTTATTTTGTTAGAACAACATTATTACATCTGATTGTAAATCACATGAATACTTTCTGGCAACCAAAAGAAAAAAAATCACACTGTGGATAATTGTGTAGTTTCCCATATACCAAAATGTATGAGGGGTATATGCTACTTGTATCATTAAATTCTTATTATATTATAATGTAGTAATCTAATTTCTCTAAATGCCTCATTATTTTTTCATTTTAACTGTCAAATGCACATATATTTTATGTTGTTAGTGAATTAAATGGAAATATGCTAAACAGATTGATATTCTGGATTCACTCTGTGATTTAAATGTACTGATTATAGTGTAAAATAAGACAAGGAAAAATATGCTATTTCCTGTAGGCCACACCCTGTGGTTTATAATAAAGGCAATCTGTATTGTGACTAGAAACATATTACATGCAAACAACTGGTGTGATAAGTAATATGATTTTAAATGAGTGTAGTTGCTTATTTGAATCCGAATTTCTGATGCCAGCTACATTTAAGCTCTTAAAACATCTGTGGGTAAATTGCATTGTTAAGTGCCCAGCACAACCTAATGAGAATATAGTCACTTAGTAACTTACCTACCATCCCCAGTGATGACAACTCTTGGATGAAGTTAGCATAGAGGTATAGAACAAAACAGAACGGTTTTTCACCTATCTATGACTGAGTCACAAATCATACCAAAACTTAGTCACTAAAATAAATAAATAAATAAATAACCACTTACTTGGCTCAGAATTGTGAGTGTTCGTAATTTTGGTTGTGCTCAGTTGAGCTGTTCATCTGGTCATGGCAGGGCACGTTCACGAGTTCTGGTCAGCTGTAAGTTAGGCTCATAGCTATGCTGATCTTGGCTGGGCTCTCTCCATGCCTGGACCCCAGCTGGGACAACTGAGTTTGTGTGGCCCTGGTGATTGGTCTCTCATCACCCTGCAGACTAGCTTGGGCTTATTCACATGGCCTCCTAAGAAATCAATCAAAAGCACTTAAGGCCTCGTGAAGCCTGGGCATGGAGTTGCCATACTATCGATCACTTCCACTAAAGTCTATCAGCTGAGCCAGCCCTGGTTTAGGAGTGGAGAGATTTAGGAAAGAGACTGATTTAGGAGAGAGACTCTGCCCTGTGATGGGAGGAGCTGCAAGGTCTCATGACAAAGGGCCTAGATATAGGTAAGGGTAGAAAATCGCACTCATTTTTGTAAACAATCTCCCATACGTGGTGACTTATTAAAAGTGATATTTTGGATAAACATATTGAAAGAGTTCATCAGTGCTATTGTTAGTAGGACTAGTTAAAAGGCCACAAATACTGCCAGAGACTGGAGAAAGGCCAAATCTTGCCCTATGAATCATCTATACCCCTTTCTGTCCCCTGCCATGGGGTTTCAAAGAATGATTACACAAAGAGCCAGTAGCCTAATGAAATTCATTTATTATTTTATTGATAACTGCTGCCAGGCCCTGATAATCTGTGGCAGGCTGGGTAAAGGAAGGACATTGGTAAGAACTATTTAGTATAGCCCTCTAACATTTCATCAAGTCCCTATGGACAAAGACCTATGGAAAAGAGACTGACTATATGTCTTTAATATAAAAACCTTTACTCACTAGGAATTCATAATTCAGTGAATATTCTGGACTTCTGACCATTAAGATTAGCAATTGTTCCTCTTTTAGGATATCAATAGCTAGGAAGGAGGTGGTCAGGAATGGGCCTGACATGCCTCTGTCACTTCAAATCCCAAACTCTATGCAAAAAGTGACGACAACAACAATAATAACAAAAATAGCTTGAAGCTGGGTCTCCTGCCAAAATCTCAGCCAGACTGATGCAGGTGCTTTGTGCATATCACCAGCTCTGTCTATCCCTCCTCACAAAGCAATAACTCAGTAAGCTTGTGGTTTTACCCTTTGGGACAAGATGACAAATAAAAATATGCTTATAACTTTGTAATAACTTTTCCAGCTGCAATATTGACCTGGTGGCTATTCCTGTAGTTTCTCCCTCTTTCATAATTCAATATGTATAAAAAATATTTTTTGACTATTTAATCCAAGTTCATAATTTAATCCTAGGACAGTAAAGAAAAATAACCAAAATCCCCAGACTAGAACTGCTAATCCCAGCTCTATCAGTAAATAGCTGTGTGATCTTAAACATGACTAAGGTAACAATACCTTCCTCGACTTATTTCTCCTTATCAGCATTTGCGTATGCTTGAGTCTTTTGCAATTTACACAAATACACACACACACACACAAATCCAAATTTAAAGCCTCCTCCAATCCTTTTTTTAGTTTCTATCCAGTGATTACTCTCACCCACCTCTGCCTTGTAGTCAAATTTCTACTTTAACCCTCCATTTCCTCATGTTCCACTCCTGTGTGAGCCCGCTCCAGCTTGGCTTTAGCCCCGGCAGTTCCACCAAACTTCTACTAAGTCCGTGAGTGCCTACCATCTTACTCAACCCAGCAGAAGTTTTCAATATTTTTTTTTTTTTTTCTTTTTGTGACAGGTAAGGGGATCGCAACCCTTGGCTTGGTGTCTTCCACACCGCGCTCAGCCAGATAATTTTTTTTTTTTTAACTTATCTTTTTTGACTGCTTGGAAATATCTGACACAACTGATTATTTTGTTCTTTCTTGGAATACTCTCCATTTTTAGTGTCCTTCTTTTTCCTGGCTCATCTCCCTCCACTTAATCAGAGTTCTCACCCTACAATCTCCTCTCTCCTCCCTTCATACTCTCTCCAGTTTATCCCCATGCCTTCAATTATATCTGTATATAATTGAGCCCAAGTTGAGCTCCATGCCCATATTTCCAACAGTCCACGTTACCTCTCCACTTGGATGTTTTAGAGGAAGTTCAGATGAACACGTCCCAAACTGACCTCATTATCTTTCCCCCCAAAGCTTGCCCTTCTGCCAGCATACTTAAAGCCATAAACCAGGGCCATCTTTCACTTGTCCCTCTTCTGCCTCACAGTATCCCAACCATCATCTCTATCTCCTGAAGCCATCCAGTATGTTCACCTCCCCTTCCTCATACTAATTCAAGTTAATCTCATCTTTTGCCTGGTGCACAGCAAGAGTTTTCCATTGACCCCCTTCCATTCTTACCCTCTGTAATCCATTCACTACTGTCCCGTCCAAGAGATGTAAATCTGATGATGTCAATCCCCAACTTCAAACCAACTCTTCGGAACTTTCTCATTTCCCTTGGAAATAAGTTTACATCCCTTCACAGACCTTAGGAGGCCCTGGGTGGTCAGCCTCCCAGCTACCACTCTAGTGTCACTTTCTGACACCCTCCCCCTTGCTCTTTACATTTGGCCTTCTTTGAGCTTCTGGATCATTCAGTTTTTGTTTTTGATTTTTTTCTTCTCACCATTGTACATGTTCCTGTTTCTCATGCAGAATGCTCTTCTACTCCATCTTCATAATTTTTTTTCTTTTTTTACCTTCCTGGCAAATGTGCACTGTACTTCCATAACACATCCAATTGCTTGTTCAATAGCTTTATTCCTTGGAGAATGTATTATGCTTTCTAGAGCAGGGCCTCTGCCAAAAGCTTTCTGCCTAGTCAGGTGCCTGACACATAGCAGTTGTTTATTAATAAATGTTTGTTGAGTAAATAAAGAATCCCTAAACCTCTGAGTGTCTCCCACTCAAAAAAATTTTCAAGTGAAAGTGTAAATTTCTCTGCCCATTCCTCCCATCAGCCAATTCTTGAGGTTGTCTAGGTCATCTAACAAGTAATAAAAACAAATAAACGTGACAGTTCTATGAAACAAAGATCACTTCCTGGAAGAAAAAAATATTGTAACACTTTCTATGTAGTATTTACATAAATGGTTTGAAAAGGTTTGGGGAAGGTTTGAGAAGCCAAATTATCATGAAGGAAAAAAATGGCCTCAAGTTTCAGTGACATAGTCAGCAACTTTAGGCATTTCAGATGGAGACTGATTGTTACCAATCTTACTACCATTTGAATGTCCAAATCGCTCATTTCATGCCTTTTCAAGATCCATGGTAGCTTTCTACCCAACACCACCCCAGTGTTTAATCTCTTTTTTACTTTCTGGTTTCATTTTACAAATATCGATTATGAGACAATTACTGTATCAGGTAAATTTAGTAATATAACTATCACATAGTTCTAGCCCTTTCCACTTGCTATTAAAACTATGGAAACCCTCTGATATAATGTGGTGATTTAGAGGGAAGAATCTGTGTCCAGTAAGGTGTGGCTTGAATCTTACCTATGCCACTTACTAGATTTGTGAGTTTCAGCACATTTCCTACATCTCTGACCTTCAGTTTTCTTATCTTTGAAATGAGTAAAAACCTATTTTAGGCAGGACAGTTTTCTGGGTGGCCTTGGACCAACCCAGTTCTCTCCTCTTCTTGCTTATAATTCTCAAGAATAACCATAGAATGTGCTAGGAATGCAATATCCTGTGATATGAAAGAGCTGGTCAGAACCATCCAGGCTCTGTTCCAGGCTCTCCTAGAAACAGGAGGCCCTTCAATGCTTTCACACAGCAATCCATGGTGCCCTTGGTTATAAAACTTAGACTGGGTTGCTTTCCTGGGCCCCTCAGCTGCCATGCAGATGAGATTCCATCTGCCCTGGGCAGCTCTCCTGAGCCTTGGGGGACCAGCTTGCCTTGAATTCTAGGCTTCTACTGTTCCTTGCTGCCTATCTATCTGTAAGTAACAAATTTGCTTCATGTAACTTATTGTGTGTGTAAGTGTTTTGTCTCACCAGATTTGGGCTAGTAGTAGAAACTGCAGTCCAAGATGCAGTGTGTTGAAGTAGTAACCAGTGCACAGTGAACCTGCTTCACAAAATACCTAAAAAAACTATCAAAACTACCAGCGGAATTAAATGAGGTAGCTTTTGAAGTATCTAGCATGTGCTTTGCATGTAAGTACTCAGTAAAATAGAATTACCTGTAATAATCCTTTAACAATCCAAAACGACAACTAAATATGCCGTTAAAATGCTAAGCTAAGGGGCTGGTCCCATGGCGCACTCAGGAGAGTGTGGTGCTTGGGAGTGCAGTGGCACTCCCACCTCAGGTTCGGATCCTATATAGGAATGGCCGGTGTGCTCGCTGGCTGAGCGCGGTGCAGGCGACACCAAGGCAAGGGTTGCGATCCCCTTACCGGTCACAAAAAGACAAAAAAAAAAAAAAAATGCTAAGCTAAGGAAAAGCATTTTATTTTTCACTGTAAATAAACACAAATAATTCTTTTAATAAGTTTTCAGTTTCTGCATCTATGCTGCAAGATGATATTTTACTATGTGAGTGCATCATCTAGCACAGATATGTGCTTAATAAAATACTTGATAATTACATAAGAAGTACTTTAGATTAGTGGTCTCAAAAGTGAGGTGTGTACTCATTAAGGCAAAAAATGAAATATTAGAGTGTGGATTTATATATGTTTTTATCTCTAATCCAAGAAACAAAAGTTTAGTAACATTTAATCCACAAAGATGATTTTGGTGCTCACCCTCAGTCTATGAGGAAATATTGAGAGATCTACAACATGGAGGGTTTGACAGCAGTACCCTCAGGAGTGGTGTTGCTTTCAGAGTCTGCAAGATATTGTAGTCTACTTGTGCCTGCAGATTAAATTGTTAGGTTGCAACCAATCTAGCCCTCACAAAGAAGACCAGTGGCTAGGAAAATTCCTGCAAACACAAGGACTGAAGTAACACTAATAATGAAACCACAAGCAAACACCAAGAAAATGGAAAAACTGACATTTCTTTTATTACAAATACTGGCTCTTTATCAGTCATATTATGAAAAAACAAACAATAGTAATTCTAACATATTCAACATATTACTCTCCCTAAAATTTAATATTCTGTCATTGAGCTCAATATTTTGTACTCAATGTTTTGTAATAAAATATAATTAATTAATGATTAAATGCTTAATTCATCTTTTGTAATATATTTTAGAGTACATTTTATAATAATGATGATATTTATTAAGTTTGTACATGTGCTAGTTCTTGTTCTAAGCACATTACATATGTTAACTCTCTTAATCCTCAAGATAACCTATAAAGTAGATCCTATTATCATCTTTATGAATCAGTATGTAAGCTGAGGCCCTAAAAAATGATTTAACTTATAAGTTCATGTATTCAGTAAGTGGAGGAATTTGGGCAATCTGAGCCCAGAGTCCATGCTCTTAGGCTAATGTATACATAAGTAAATATACATATGTTATGGTCTTTTTGTTTTTACTAATAGCAGTGTTTTATCAAGAAAATTAAAATCCTCACTTTAAAGTGAAGGTAGCAGAATAGGCCACCCCAAAGTATGCCATATTGACATAAGGATTATTTTGAGCTGGAGGCAATTGAGAAAAAACAGATACAAGGAAAGCTCTCTGCCCTCTGCCTATTTGCCCAAAAGCAGGACATAAATTTACAAAGGTGTTCCTCTTATCCTTTCTACCAGGGAGGACAAATTTAATCACCACAATTTATGCCATCACCAGCCTGGAGATGGCACCGGAGGAATCCACATAACTACTCACCAGTCTTTAACTACCACTAGTTTCCCATCATATTTGCCTTCCCTAGATTTTTTTTTTTTTTTTTTTTTTTGCCACCCGTAGAGACTCAAGGTCCTTCTCCTTTGTTTTTCACCTCTTTAAAAATGCACTGCTCTTTGTTGAAGTTGCTGTATTAGCTGGAGTTCTAAGCCACCTCTCTGAGAGTTACTTTTTGAGTTTTCTCCCTTGTATATATGAAATATACATAAACAAACTTCTGTTTCTTTTTCTCTTGTTAATCTGACTTTTGTTGCTGGGGCCCTTAGCTGACAACTTAGAAAGGCAGAGAGAAAATTATTTTTCCTTCCCTACAAAACCACAGAGAATTCTGGAAAAAAATGGCAACACGCCACTCCAAATGTTAATCTGCCTTTTCTAGACCAAATGTTGTTAGGGAAGAGAGAAAATGAATGCAACAAGATCTTGGTCTTTGTAGGAGAGAAGTGATGTGGAGCTTTCTCCTTTGTGAGCTGATGTGAGCCTGGACACAGAATCAAACTTGTAAATTGAGTCCTTTCCATCCAGAGGCTGGAAAAATGAGAGAGAATTCTGGGAAACAGAAAGTATACTCTGAGTGCAATGGTGGAGACAGGAACTCTGCCTGCTTCTGCCATCCATCCACTCCTTACCTGAGCTACTCTAACAACCAGACAAGAGATCCAGAGACAGACAAAAACTCACATCTCATCTAAGGGGTCTTATTAGCAAAATAAAGAAAAAAAAAAAAAAAGAAAGTAAGAAAAAGAAAAAAATAAGAAAGAAAGAGAAAAAAGAAAACAGTCAATCCACCTAACTACTGAAGAGGTGTCTTCGTTTTCTTTTGCTATATAACAAATTATCACAAAATTAGCACTTAAACTAATCTATGATTTCACAGGAGTCTGGGCACAGCTTAGCTGGGTTCTCTGCTCAACATCTTACCAAGCTGAAATCAAAGGGTTAGCCGAGGAAGCACTCTCATCTGAGTTCAGGATCCTCTACCCAGCTCACTCGAGTTGTCAGGATTTAGTTCCTTGCAGTTGTATGACAGATTCTCGTTTTCTGGTTGGCTATTGGCTAGGAGTCAAATGGAAGAAATATCTCAACATGTAAACTGATGAAATCATCTCGGCTCCTAAGATAATAGCCTCTAATCCTAGCTACCTAGCCCTCTTATAACGTGGCAGCTTACCTCTACAAGGCCAGCAGAAGAATAATGTATCATAATCTTGGGAGAACATAAACTAATAAAGGGGTAACAATACCATCCACCTACACCAAGGCAAGGGGATTATCCTGGGTATGTGCACCAAGAGGAGAGAATCTTGGGGACTGTTTTAGTCAGGATTCTCCAGGGAGACAGAAACTATAGGATGCATAGAGAGATATATTTGAGAAGGGATGTATTAGGAAAATTGGCTCTCTCTATTGTGGAGGCTGAGAAGTTGTCTGAAAGCTGGAAAACCAGAGTCTGGTAATGTGACTCTGTCCAAATCTAAAGGCCTCAGAACCAAGGAAGCTGATGGTATAACTCTCAGACTGAAGCTCAAGGCCTGAGAGCTGGGGAGGCTCTGGGTGCAAGTCCCAGGTTACAAAAACCAGATGACCTGGAGTTCTGATGTCCAAGGGCAGGAGAAGAAGGGTGTCCTGCTTCTGGAAGAGAGGGCTCCAATTTGCCTTTCCTCCACCTTTTTTATTCCATAGGGGTCACAGTCCACTGACTCACACATCAATCTCCTCTGAAAATACCCTCACAGACACAACTGAGGAAGCCTAATCATTCTACTCAAAAGCAAAACCACCTAGGTTTCCCTTTCAGCAGAATAACTAATGCTTGATCAGCTGTGTGGGCATCTCTTAATCCAGTCAAGTTGACACCCAACATCAACCATAACGGGAACCATCTGAGAATTTTGCTACCGTAAGGAAAAAGACAGCAATGTGAACAAAATAATAATACTGAGGAGTTTCTGTTACATAAAAAATGAAACACGGTTTCTCTACTACACAATTTAGGAGATTAAGTATGCCCACTATTAAGCCCAGATATGGAGCCAAAAAAGAAAGAATGGACAAAATACCTCAAAATGTAAAATGATGAAATCATCCTAGAAAATGTAAAAGGCTTGAAGGATAGATTCTAGAATACTGAAATGTGGTTACTATATTTCCATAAAAAGATAAAGTAACAAATAAAGGATGGGAAGTAAATCAACAACAGAAGAATAAAATTTCTGCATTGAAAACAGACTGTGTCTACAGGTCTCAGTCCTGACTGATGTCAGCATAGTGTGGTAAAATTTGTGAAGTTAAAGAATTAAAAATACCTACAAGTATTTAAACAGAGAAAAGTTAACTTCAAAGAAATAAGTATCGTATTGACACGACGACTCTTAAGGCCACTCTAAAAGCTAGAAAATGGTGGAGTACTACTAAGAAAAAAACAGCTTAATTCAGCAATCCTATACCCAGCCACGATGCCATTCATCTGTCACAGCATAAATAGATACTCAAGAATTTGCAAGAAGACTGAGAGGTTGTGAAACACATAACAGAGCTTAGGGAAATGCTTGCCTGCGTACTTCACCTAACACAAATAAAGTGGAACCAAACCTCACACTGGCAAAAACAAATAAGGGCTAAAACAGTGATGAGGCATGAACCTTCCAATTTATACAGATAATTGAAACAGATGATGATAGACCGTCCAAAAATATGTGCTGCAGGTGCTCGAAACACAATAAGGTATTTAGAAAAATACTGTAATGATAAAAGGCAACATTGAAAAGACAGTATAACAGTAACAAACCCATATAGAACACACTAAGGAGCTAACTAGAAAATGCAAATATTCAAGAGATTCCAGGAGAACCAGATAAAAACATCCCTGGAGTCTTTAATCTGCTTCAGTCAGAATTAAACAACTCTAGTAAACTAAAAACTAAAAGACTACAGAGGAGTTTAATAATACAAAAATAAAATAATCAAGAAAAAAATTAATAGACATACATGCTCACATCTCTAGAACAAATAATAAAAAAATTGGCATAAGAATGGAACTTTTATGAAAATCAGTATGGACTTGTCCACAGAGAAAACTTAAACAAATTTTCAAAGCAGAAATCACATTCTCTGATCATAATCCAATAAATATAGAAATAAATAATAAAAACTTGGCAAGAAAATTACTTGGAAACTGAGATACATTCCTAGCTAACACTTAGGTTGAAAAACAAATCAATGGGAAATTTAATACTACCTCGAAAAAAATTAAAAAGTGACTACTTGATATTGAAAACTATGAAAGACAAGAAAAGCTGTTCACAGAGAAAACTAGATAGGCTTCATTATTGAAAAAGAAAGGCTAAAGAAATAAAGAACCATATTCATCACATGAAATAAGAGAAAAAGCAGTTCTTAGGATTACTCCTTTTGGGGTTTTTTTTGGGGGGGTATATAAAATAATTTATAGCATATAATGGATCAGAACTTTGGGTGTATACATAACCATCAAAATTTACTTTGTTTAAATAAAAAATCCTAGTGTTTATCAAATCTAAGCCATAAACAGTTCTTAGTAACATCTGGTTAATTCAGGCAGAATGAATAATGAGATCTGTTTAACTATAAAATCAGAGTATGAATTTGAAAAATTTTATTGAGCACTGGTAAGAATAAAGTCAAATAAAATAAAATAACAACAAGAAAACACCCAAAGAACTATATGGTATTTTCTGATGATGTCTACAACAATCTTTTGTGTAAGACTATCCCTACTAAAGGGACAGGCTTTGTTTTTGGTATGCACAAATATGATGTAAGAAGTTTGAAAGCAGAGATGTTTTAGGATGCTAAGTCTTACAAATATCCCCAAAGAGCCAGACCCAGACAAGATTCCTCCACATCTCGGGATGCAAAATTTCTCTAATGAAGAACATCTTGTTCCTGGAGGCCCACAGAAAAAACTCAAGAATATTTTAAAAACTCACTATTGAATGAACCACCTTTGTGTGCGTAAAAACCCGGCTCTTTGCACCTTCCCCTAAAATTATCATAAAACAGCCAATATAATAGATGAAAACCAGGAAATACACAACAGCACAGAAAATCAAAGTTAGGTGCTGTACACTTGCCAAAACACTAGAGGTTCCAAAGAACACTACAAACCAAACTGTGTGACAAAGCATAGACTGAGACTTAACCATGTAATGAGTACATATAAATAGAGAAGGAAAAAGAACTAAGTCTTTTATAGCTAATAAACAATACGAACTAACTTTACATACATATACATATATACACATAAAGAAAGAAAGAAAATAGTTAATAAACATTTAAACCTCAACAGAAATCAAAGGCTGTACATTAAGACTATAGTCATATACCATTTTTCCCCTCAAATTAGTAAAATAATTATTAATAGTATAAGATTTAGTGCTTGAGAAGATACATTGTGATAGACACAAACAGTTAGTGAGACTGTCAATTGAAACAACATTTTTGGAAAATAATTGTGCAAATTGTTTCCAGAAACTAAAAAGTGTTTATATCCTTTGACCCCACTGCTATTTTTCTAGAATTCTATCTTAATGAGGCCTCTTCACCACAGTCTTATGGTAGGTAAAAAAGTTCAAAAGAAAATAAATGACCAACAACTTATGATTAATTAAGTACATTTATGGATCATCCATAATATTATATAATCATTAAAGTATGATTTGTTAAAAGTTATAATGATACAAAAAAATGTTGTATAATTTTAATGATACATGCAGTCTAACAGTATATGTTAAATCACAATGTAAAAATTGTAAGAAAAATGCTGGAATAAGATGCAAGAATACATTAACAATAAATACATCAGGGAAAAATTTGAATTTTATTTTAAAGAGTGTGGTTTACTCTGAAAGGCTAATGTTTACAAGATTGGTTAAATTAGCTGAATTCCCTTATAACTTGGTTCCATGACAGTTTTGTAATTTATATCAGGAGTTATTTGTCCATATTCTACAAACTATTGCTTCGTTTTGACTAAATTTATTTTCTTTTAATGCCATATCATATCAAGTCTCAGCTGAGGTCTTGGATATGCGTATTATAACATTGTGAATTCACGTATAAAACATTTCAGATTGCTTTGGTAATCAGTTATATTGAGTGCTTTTAATATCAAGATACCTGGAACCAGAAGTATTATTTCCTGTGATACCCATCTAAAAATTATGGAATTTTTGTCTTGCCATATTTCTTACTTATCTAATTCTCACGTTTTGTCCTCTATTTGCAATCTTCTATGGCAGTTGTATTAGGGGTTTTTCTTCCCTTCATTAAATTCAGATTAAAAACAAGAGACGGAGTTTTATAGTTCTTCCAAATATACTTTTTGTGGTTTTCACCAAGTATATACTGAACCCTTACTAGGGACTCTTTATTTCGTTCACTACCATGGACATACCCTGCTGTTTAGTTCTCATACTTTTATTCTCTCCAAGTATCACAAAACCAGCAGAATTGAAATTGTCACTGGTCCCTCCCCTCTACCCCATACCTAGCCAATCCCTGAATTTTATTTCAGAACATTCAGTGTCTAGAGTTGTATCAGAAATTTTTATCCCAACGTATAATGTATTCCCACTTGCTTCAGCAGAAATGAGTTGCCCTGAGAAAATGTAAGTTACCAAGACTTCATTTATATTTTTTAAAATGCAAGTCCAGGAATGCAGGCACTGTGGAAGGACTACACCTATCTGCCATCTAATACCTTCCTGACCTCCCGGTATGAAGTGATTACCAATGCCACGACCTTCTAGAGTTGACAAGACCTCTTCTACCTGCAGTTCCTGGGCCTCCTTACCTGAATCCTCCTATGCTTAGCTGGTGATAAATCCTCTTCAAGATGTTCTGAGTTACCACTGATGAAGAAAACCCTTATCTATTTTAAACATCCAAGGGTAAAGAGTTTCCTTTCCACTTTCTTCCACTTCTCTCTTGCAACAGATATACTATCACACTCAGAATTCTGTTCTGTGAGAATTCCTTCCATTTAAATATTCTTTAACAAGATAACTCTTGCTTAAAGTGTATAAGAATCACTTGGAAAGATTTTCATTAAATGACTGTAGTTTCCTAAGCCTACCCGCTGAGCACTCTATTTGCTTAAGTCTAGTTTGGGAACAGGGAATTGGCATTTTAACAAACATTTCAGTTGATTCTAATACAGCTGCTTTCTACCCACACATTGAGAAAGACTGCTTTCACTTTTTAAAGACATCAGAACCTAGAACATTTTTCAAGCTCTTTCACCTCCTTCTGTAAAATGTTCTACATCTGAAAACAGTCTGCTTCCAAGCCTGCTTCCCAATCAGATATAAGAATAGCTACGCCAACTTGTTTTTCATTTCTGTTTGCAAGGTAAATCTTTTTCCATCTTTTCACTCTTAGTCTATGTGAGTCTTTATAGGTGAGGTGGGTCTCTCGAAGGCAGCATATAGTTAGGTACTCCTTTTTAATCCAGTCAGCCAGTCTTTGTCTTTTGATTGGGGAATTTAATCCTTTTACATTAAGAGTTGTTATTGGAAAGTGTTGATTTACTGGGTCCCTGGTGATTGCCTTGTTAAACTGATTTAGTTCTAGTTCTATCTTTCCATTTGAGGGCTGTGAGCATTAACCAAAAAGAAGATTAACAAAAAGAAGATTTAAATACTCTTTCTTAGGGCACTTGCATTTGCTACTTCACAAAATACTTTCTACTACCCGTGGGTTTTCCTTCTTCATGGTAGCAGGCAGCACCACAAATAGTACTGATTCACACCTTCCAATTCACTTCTGGGCTTCTCCTGCACCCATGCACCTGAGTCGAAGGCATCATTTATTGTATTCTGAATGGATAAGCAGCTTTCAATATTTATAACTTCATGGTCAATTATGTCATATAACTAGCAGTTATTTCTAATTTCCTGAATAAATTTAAATCAAGGCACCTCTATTTTATTTAATTTTAATATCTGCTCATGTAATACATCATTCTCAGCTTCTTTTTCTACCATCCCTTTTTGCCTTTTCTGTACTTTTCCCTATTTTCTTCCTTAATTGTCAAACTTGCATAAACTTCTGGTGCATTTACAAACTCTTTCCAAGTCAACCCTGCAGCTACACAAAGCTTATGATAGTGCTTACTGTTAACACCTGAAAAATAATATGATGTCCCTTAATATTTTCTACCTTTTCAATCATAATTGGATTTCCATTATGTAATCAAGGCAGAGTAGTACAACAAATTGTAACATTTTTTTCTCTCTTCAGTCAAATATCTCACTTACAATAAAAGGCCTATACCCAAAAAAGATAAATTTTATTTTCATTTATGGGACTGTGTTTACATATTAGAAACCTTCATTTATAAAATATTCTCTTTTTTCTTTCTTATATCAGGCAACTGACAGCTTGCAAAGAAGGAAAAGTTTGCTGGTTAGGAAGAGAATGATAAGCAAGCTTAGCTCTTCATAGCACCATGAATGTACAACCACTTCTCACAAATGCACATTAAACACAGTTGAGCATTTTATTTAAAATATGCATACTATCAGCTCACCAATATCATCTTTTAAGCTAATGTACTCAGACATTTCTTGGGAGAAAAATGACTTCTGTGATGAATTTAAAACCAAATAACAAAAATATATTGCACTTTCAAAGTATATGACATGGCATTTAAATGTATCACCACTTACAAATATTATAAATACTTAGTGACTATAAATACGATAAATATAAAACAAGCAGGAAGTGTTTTCCTCTGCAATACAACTTAAATCAGAGATTATATGAATATTTTTCAACCAACTCTTAATTCATGGGAAGTATTTCTGAAACTTCCTTGAGAGCACGAGTGAGCTGGTAACCTATGGAGAAGAGGCTAAGCAAGATGTGCCTTTAGTTCAGTGGTTTGGATTCAAATCCCCCTCCACCTCTTAGAATAAGTTATTTGCATTTTATGTATGTATATTTGTGTATTTTGTATTTATATCTGAGAAAATAAATGTAAAGAAAAAATAGATGTAAAATAATGTTCTTGGCCATAGTGTAAACTCATTAGCTATACATCCTCATCCTCCTCCTTCTTCTTATTGTTATTATTATCATTATTATTAGTAATAGAAGTAGCATATGGTTTTTGGCCACTAAAGTTTCTGAAAGGGATTAAATGTGGGGTGTCTTGTTTTATTATTAGACTGGTTTCCTGTGAAACAGATATTTCCCAACTATGCTGTATAGTCAAAGTCTAAGGTAAAAAGCAAGTAAGATGATACTAGGGAGAAGTACTTTCAAAAATAGACTGCACTCTCCAAATTGCAAGTATGATTATTACTGATGACAATGGTGATGGTTATGGTCATACATTCCTTAAATCTTAATGTCATCCAGATGGGCCCATTTTCTCCAGCCTTCTGGAGTTACTCTTCCTTTTTAAATAAATAACAGTAGTTTAAATCTCCATTCTTTGTTCTACAGTTTCTGCCAGCACTGAGGACTCACTGAGGAATGCACGCATGTGACGCCATCACCCTCTCTGTGTTGTTTCTTCTCCAGTATGTACAATGCCAGCCCTTAGACACCCAAAGTAGAGCTCAGACCAGGAGGAAGCCATAGGCAAGTGGAAGATCACCGTAATGCAGAAGAAACCACATAACTCTCCATTAGTCCCTTCACAGGGGGTTACTTGTTCTCCTTAGCCCCTCTACTAGTTCTCCTTAGTCTTTTATTTGCCAACATATTGTGGATGTCGACCTACCTCTTCCCAACTAAAGTTCTTCTAGAGTATGTCCTTCCTGCCCCCCTCAATCAAACACTTCAGTCCAAGACAGGTTTGCCTCCTGCCTACCCAAATGCTAGTCAAGGGGGGGTGGTCATCCATAAAAAAAAAACTACCATAATGGTCAAGGGCACCTTTCCCAAAGTTTGGAAAGCATCATATAAAAGTCATAACCAGTTCCTCTTCACACTCTTTTCTATATTTTTAGGAGAAGATTATGTTTGCACATCCTTCCAATCTTCTGGTCATCAGTGAACAAACACTTGGAGAAAAGAGAAAGAGAAGGTAAGAGAGAGAGAGAATCAGTCTGGCCTATCTGTCTATGGCAGAGGTTAATTTTCAGAGTCTAGCCAAAAGCCATATTTAAGGGAAAATACATATGTTGGATTTTTTTTTTAGAGCATATGTTTAATAAGTATACATCCAATTCAGCATTTTAGTCTGAAGTGTCTGTATTTTTATAACTTCCCTGGTTCTGGGTTTCCCAAGTACCATGAGATTAGGTACTTGCTTTATCTGGTTAGTTAAACTGCGTACAAAACTGGTCCCTCCCATAACAAAAGAGGTTTAATTTCAGGTTAAATTTCCTCTTCAGCTTTGAAATTCAGAAACCATTTACCACCTCCCAAATGGCATTTTTCAGCTTCAATTGTTTTAAGATCTAAGCATCCAACTTTGTAAATATGAATATGGATTTATATTTAAATAAATATAGAGAACAAAAAGAAACTCTAAGAACTGTTATTTAGTAAGGGATACAGGAAGCATATACATACAATTCATGAGAGTCTTTTCTAATAGCCTGTGAATTCTAATAAGTATCAGATTATTGATCTTGTATTTGTAGCTGAAGAAGAGAAATTCCGAATAGCTCTCTCTCTCATCCTCAAAATATAACTAAGACAAAGAATGAGTTAGAAGATGATTTTGAGATAGATTCTTAGAAGAACATATTTGTTCTCCTAATTCCTGGTGAAAAAAATAGCATTGTCTATTATTACAGCACTCAGCATAGTTATTAAGTATAAACAGAGCATATTTAAACTTAGCTAAATAGTAATTTTGAAATGTAAAATATCAAGACTAAGAAAAAAGAAGCAATCATTCTGAAAACAAGTAGTTATATCCAGATACTATCACAATATAATTAATATTTTAAGACACAAAAATTAGAGTGTGAAAGATAATCAGGCACAAGTTTAACTTATGATCTGAAATGAGTGGCCTATGGCCTATGAGGGTCTTATGTCCATCAATAAACTTAGTGTGTATAGGGCTCTTTTTAATACGTGGCTTAGAGATTGATGAAGTTTCCATAAGCAAAACCTAATCAGGATAGACTCTGAAGGCCCAGCATGGGTCTCCTGGGAACAGTAGGGAATCAAAACTACCATCTTAAAAATTCTGAATGAGCACTGGAAACTCATTCACCTCTGCCCAATTATTGATAATTTAAAGTTTCACATAAGGTGATGAACCTGCCATAAATTTACTCCCTTTGTTGCATAATCAAAAGAACAGCTTTATTACAAAGGGGTTGATTATACCCTTATAATTCAAACATTACTGGAAGTGTTTCAACTTCTGCAATCTTGATATTAATTGCAATTGTCTAAGCAAACATTTTCTAAAATTATAGTTTTTCTAACTTAAAGTATAATTTACTTTCCCTCCTGTACTGTAAAATAACTAAAATGAATTTATTGGGTTTTTTTTTCCCCTCTAGAGCATTTCCTTTTCTGTAAAAGCATATTTACCACTTGTACACCATCAGATTTACAGGAAGAATGATCAAACAGATGACATAAAGTTGGAATACACTGAACAATTATGCAATTTAACAAATCAGTTGTTGTGGTTATTTTAATCATTTTTCAATAAGTTGTCAAATTGTAAATAAGACATAGATTCTTATGATTTTGATATTAAACTATGTTTTATTTAAATCAAGATGATCTTTTATAATTTTATGAAAAATCTGATGCTTTGGAGAACCATTCTCTTCATGGGAAATTTTTAAGTTACATTAGGACTTGCACATGAATTTCACATTGCTGTTGCATAAAAAATTAAATAAATTTTCTCTGATTATGAAAATAATTCTTATGCTAATGCTCTTTTAAAGGTTTGACTTATGTGTCCATTCTTGTGGGAATAAACCAGGAATTGTTGGGGTTTTTTTTCTTTTTTCGAGCTTTTATGGTAAGACAGAAGAGACGGCACTGAAAGACTCCACAACTTTTACAATGACCTACTATATTGGTCACCTGTGAATGTGGCCTTCTAAGAATGCAGCTTTTACCATCAATGGTGATATAAAAAGCTTTCATGAATTCTGTTTCAAAGCTCACGCAATGGTTCACTCTTCTGTAGGTCAGGTAGCACATTGCTCACAGTAGTTTTCTCATCTCTCCCAGGAGAATGTCCTAGCTTGTGTTGATTGATTGCATTTTTAACTATGTTAGAAGTAATGTTTTTTTATGGATGACAAGCAATGTATTCCTTCAATTATTTCTTTATTAATGTCATTCTTTCCTTGTGTTGCTGTCATTACCAATCCTATCACCAATGTTCCCTGTTATAATTCCAAGAAGAGTTAGGCTTCTGTCATTTGATGAAAATATATGTTGCTTTCAATATACTGAGCTTTTTCTCTTTCAACTAAGAAGTAGTCACTGTTAATGGTTTTTGAGGCTGCCTGTGTGAGATTTTCTAAATATGTTTATGCTTCTAGTCTTGGGTGATGTCCCACTACTAAGAATGTGCACATCACTGACATGGTACTGCTGTGCATGAACATATTCAACAGTGTTTAGATGTTCTTTACCCTTCAAACAGCCCTCAGAGTGGTCAGTTCAAAACTAACATTTAGAAAATAATCAGGCAAGTAATAATAACAAAAATGAAAGAAATGAGAAAAATTAATATTTACCACTTATGCATTTACACATTCATTATCTTTCCTAATCTTCACATAACCATACAAAATAAGTATTATCTACTATTATGGTGAGAAAAAAGAATGCTTAGTGAATTTTCACAGGTCTCACCTTGACTCCAAAGACCATAGTATTCTTACTCTATGACATCCTAGTGGGAAATATTGTCCATAAGAATAAAAATCAATACGTGAGGTCTTTCTCTTTTCTGAAGTATTATAACGTTTCATTAGCTACTCCGTTGTAAGGTAGGATATTTTCAAGGCTGCTTATATTTTAGCAACTGTGTGAAGGGAGAAGAAGCAGAGTCACCGGCTTTAAAAAATCTTTTAAAATTGAAATTTGCTTGGAACCAGCCCAAATGTCCATCATCAGATGAGTGGATACGGAAAATGTGGTACATCTACACAATGGAATACTACTCAGCTATAAAAACGAATGAAATACTGCCATTTGCAACAACATGGATGGACCTCAAGAGAATTATATTAAGTGAAACAAGTCAGGCACAGAAAGAGAAATACCACATGTTCTCACTTATTGGTGGGAGCTAAAAATTAATATATAAATTCACACACACACACACACACACACACACACACACACACACACACACACACAAAAAAAAAAAAACAAACCGGGGAGGGGGGGGAAGAAGATATAACAACCACAATTACTTGAAGTTGATACGACAAGCAAACAGAAAGGACATTGTTGGGGGGGAGGGGGGGAGGGAGAAGGGAGGGAGGTTTTGGTGATGGGCAGCAATAATCAGCCACAATGTATATCGACAAAATAAAATTTTTA
The DNA here is from genome assembly GCF_027409185.1 of Cynocephalus volans. NCBI lineage: Eukaryota > Metazoa > Chordata > Mammalia > Dermoptera > Cynocephalidae > Cynocephalus > Cynocephalus volans. Next base: position 37,148,909 of record NC_084466.1, on the reverse strand, counting down.
AAAAAAATTGAAATTTGCTATGGGCTGAACGTTTGTGTTCCCCTAAAATTCATATGTTTAAATCCTAATCCCCATGATGATTGCATTAGGAGGTGGGGTTTGGGGGAGGTGATTATGTCATGGGAGCAGAACCCTCATGAATGAGATTAGTGCTCTTATAAATGAGGTCCATGAGACACTGCTCATCCCTTCCACCATGTGAGGACACAGAGAGAAGGTACCATTTTTGAACCAAAAAATGAGACTTCACTAGGCATCAAATCTACAGGCGCCTTGATCTTGGACTTTCTAGCCTCCAGAGCTGTGAAAAATAAATTTCTGTTGTTTATAATCTATACAGTTTATCGTATTTTGTTATAGCAGCCCAAATGGACAAAGACAGAAAATTGTATATAGCTAAGGCATAGAGCATGAGCTTTTGCTACATTTTTTAGAGTTCTGGTCACCACATTGTCTTTACAAGAGCCTATTTACCTGCAAATGCTTCTAAAAAAGAAGAATTATGCCTTTAACCATTATCATTTAACAGCGTTGCAACTGAGTAATAGCAGATACTGTACATGTGGCAGAGGCAGAAGAATCTGTATTGGCAGGATTCTAGAAATGATAGAATATGGAAATCAAATAAGAAGCAGTAGTCAAGAATGGTTCCTTGTATCCAGTTTCCATAAATGAGAGAATTTTTATGCCATTCATTTAGAGAGAGAATACAGTTGAGAAACAGATTTTAGGTGAAAATGACTAGGTCACTTTTGGAACACATAGAGCTCAAAATTCCTGTAAGACATGTAAGTGAGATTTCCAAGAACTAGCTGGATTTATGGGTTTTGCATTTAGGGCTAAAAATACAACATGTAAGTGGTAATTGAAACCATGAATGTGGTTGAAGTAACCTCATGAGTATGCATAATAAAAAGAGCAAAGAGCTGCTGAAGTAGACTTGGAGAATGTGAAAATTTAAGGAATGAGCAGAAAAACATGAGCTTACAGAAGAGACTAAGAAGGAAAATCTAGAGAGATAGGACGGAATCCAGGAGAAAGTAAAGTCACAGAAGTTATAAAGGTGTTTCTTGCGTAAAGAAGAGTGTTCAACAATGACAAGTGAGAGAAAAAGTGTCCATTTTATAGATCATTGTTAATCTAGGAAGGAAGAAGGAATGGATTTGTTGTGAAGTGGTAGCTGTAAATGTTTATTCCTTTATAAAAAAAAAAAAAAGCCTGATTTTCACAAGGAGTTCAGAAATACAAGGGGATGTGATATCAAGAGAGGATGTTTTAAAGATGGCAGAGACTTCATGTCATACAGTTTTTCAACAGTCCTCATTTGTGAGAGTAAAGAAGCACAATTGTTGAGTCAATCCAAACTTATGATTTTACAAGGAATTTCAACAGAAGAGCAATGGGCAAAAGAGAAGGAGCAATAGTGATCCAGTGGTCAAAATAACAAACTTTGGAATTTAGGTTAGAAAAGAAGCAAGCAAATCCAGAAAGAAACACACAATTTAAAAAGAAATGGAGTAGTCCAGAACCAGAAGTTTGCAAAGGCCAAAGAGAGGGTATATTAGTTTTACGGGTTTGGAAGAACGGGTTGTGGTAGTTACAGAGAGCATGAAGAATTGAAATTTAGTATTTCACATGTAGTGTACTGCCAGGTTTTGATATATTTCAATATGTGGCTGAATGTGTCAGGTACTAAATTAATGTAGAGGTATAAATCATTAGAATTAGTTGAAGAATTGCCTTGGATTGAATCATCCACAAGACATTAAAGTTGCTTTGGAAATTATTAAGATTAAAGTAGAAAAGAATACAGACATGAAAGTATATTTCAGAACATGACCAGGAGGTAGGCAGATGGCAGCCACGAGAAGGGGTACATAGTAACTGCACAAGCTTCTAAAGTTCTTAGTATTTATGAAGGAAGGTGTGGAAGCTAGTTCCCAAGAACCAAACCTCCATATATACCCCTGTGTAGTTCCCTCCCCTTGAATCAGACAATAGAAAAAGGAAGATCTGACACCACATGATGTTATGACTTCTTATGAACATAGGTTGGAGGAAGCCTTGTTATTTTTCACTGGGTTTCTTAGAATGCTTGCTCTGGAGGAATCGAACCACCATATAAGAAGACCAATTATCTAGTAACTACATTCTGTGAGGAAGCCACCCATATAGAGAGGGTACATGGAGAGAAAGATGCCTAGCCCAGCCATCTCAGCTGAAGCACCGGACGTGTGTGATGAAGAAGCCATATTTGACATCCAGCCCAATCAAACCTTCAAATGACTTCAGTGCTGGCCATCAACTGCATGAGAGAACCATTCAGCTGAGCTCAGGCAACTGACCAAACCTTGAGAAATAATAATACATTTTTGTTTTAAGTCATTCATTTTCAAGGTGGTTTGTTGCATGACAATATATAATAAAAAAAAACAACGAGAAATTAAGTAAAGACATGAACAGAAGGCAACATCTCTTCTTGTTATATAAAACGATAAAGAGGAAGGTAAGTCTGGAAGTTGATCGTTTCTTTGTTTAAGATGAGGTGAATGGGTGAGAGTAAGGGGTATGTGAATGAGATGAAGAATTTCAGAAGAGTGACATGGGTTTGGAAGTGACCATGGGGAATGGGAATGAGAATTGAAATGGAAATGGAAAAGGATCTCCGGGTTATGTTATAGGTTGATTTAAGTTGAAATCCATCCGTTCGCATTTGTATCATTTACCCAGTTCAATTAGTTTCTCAAAAGGTTGTTGTGAAACTCATTCATAAGAGGGAAATCAAGGACTTATGAATATAAAATATTAAACATTTAAGTTATGTGGACAATGGAATGTCTCAAAATGAAGGCAGCAGTTGGGATGGAGAAGAAGAATGTGAGTCAGGAGGTAAACTCTTCAATAAAAGTAAGAAAGGTCAATGTATGACAAAATCGAGAGGGCAGAGGGTGGTAGAGTCAAAAGGCGTGACACTCCAAAGTTTTACCTAGAAATGGAAGCATATCACAGTCTTTAACTACATCTATTTTTAAAAGAAAAGATTGCAGGAATAGGTTTATTCTGTCAAAGAGAATCCTTTTTTAATGCTCCTGGTACATAATATGAATTTAATTTTCTGATAGTTTTGTTGGTTGATTGGTACTTTATTTTTAGTTTTATGGCAATTGAATGATTGACCATTTCATAGGAAAAACAGTCACAGTACAAGAAATCATATGATATGTCTATTACTAGAATTTTGCAAGATAGATCTGCATGATTTCCAAATATTTCCCCCTAAAACTTCCCATGGTCTATGTTTTCTTGCTTCTTTTTAATTACTTTACTTCTAAAATTCTATTTGAGCTCTACTAACCTACAGAAGTTCCTTCTTATGGTGAACTTGATAGGAAACAGAATTTATAACTGCAGATTTGAAATAAGTCAACACTTGAATGCCGTAGAGATCGGTGATTAAAAGAAATGGACTATTTGCACATTGAGGCACATTTGACCTTGGAATGGTACTCACCATACATTGTGGGACGTTCATTAAAAATACAGATAATTTTAGGAAATAACTGATAAAGAGAATATTATTAATAATTATTACTAGGGTTATATTCAGTCATCCCTCAGTATCTACAGAATATTGATTCCAGGACCTCCCTCCATACCTAAATCTGAGGGTGTTCAAGTCCCTTTCATAAGAGGGCTTAGTATTTGCATATTACCTATGCATGTCCTCCAATATACTTTTTCTCTAGATTACTTATAATACCTAATACAATGTAAATGCTGTGTAGTTATACTGTATTGTTTATTTATTTATATTATTGTTTATTGTTGTATTTTTAGTTTTATTGATTTTCTTATCAAATATTTTTGATCTATGGTTGGTTTGAATCTGCTGATGCAGAACCCTCACATACAGAGAGGGGACTGTAAATTAATTGTGTATTGGTCTAGCATCATTCTTTTTCTTTATTTAAATAAGCTATGCAGTATTCCTATTCTGTTCCTTCTTTAGAAAATGAAGAAATAGTCTAAAAGTGCTAATATGCCTTAAGCTGAGTATATAAAACTATAAATTATAGAGCTAGAGTAGTTAAAAGAGTTGAGTTAACATATTTGATACTACACAGGATGAATTTGTGACCCATAGAAGTTACATGACTTGGCTATAGGCCCAGATACAGTGTAAATATTTTTTTTTTCCACATAAGGAGGAAAAACAACTTTTCTACTCCTAATACAGTACTTTTTCTAACAAAATGGCTTTATTAGCCTCAGTTATAAGTGATTATACCTGGGAACTCAATTTTCTCAAAGCAAATTTTCAGGAAACATCATTTGCGTCCATTTCAACTTTGACAAAATGCTGGTTTTGCTTTTAAGATGGCCATTTTCAAAATCTGAAATCAAATATTCAGAGCAGTTACTCTTAGAAAAAAAAATTTAAAGACAAAATTTTCATCCTTATTTTTTTTTCCTTTTAAAATAGGCATTTCTAATTGGGAAAACCTGAAAGTACAAGCTACAAGTTAACTTTCTTTCTCATCACAAATGCCAGAATCCTTCAGTCATTTAAAACTTTTTCCTGGCAGAGCTGCCCTGAAGCATTTTTATGATCTTTTCCCAACTCCTGGCCAAATTTTTCTGGAGCCGCTTTTCAGGAACCACTGGAATTAGAACCATATTTTCCTTTCATTTTGCTCCCTTTTTTATTCAGTTAATTCTGTCTCTTTTTCTCTCTCTCACACTCTTGCATATGCTGGTGAACATCTCTGTGGTATTTTTAAAGGAAAAAAATGTTATTCCCCATGTGACAGGCCATGATACAACTTCATGAATAAAAGCTGTATGGAAGTAATACATTTCAAAACTTTTTAAACTATATGTTTTAACCATTTAATTTAGATAGAATTGACATGTAATATACTGTATTTAATTATAAAATTTGATGTTTGGACATGTGGGCACACCAGTGAAAATCATCACCACAATCAAGATAATGAACATATCAGTCACCCCTAAAAGTCCTCTTATGCCTGTTTGTAATCCTTCCCTCTCACCTCTCTCATGCCTCAATGGCTTGCAGGCAACCACTGATCCACTTTCTGTCACAATAAACTAGATTGCATTTTTAGGATTTTATATAAGTCATACAGTATTTACCCTATTTGTCTAGCTTCTTTCACGCAACATAATTGTTTGAGATTCATCCACATAGTAGCATTTTTAATAGTTCATCTGCTTTATTGCTGAGTAGTATCAATGGATCAGATTTATAGACTTTGTTTATCCATTCACTTGTTGACAGACATTTGGATGGTGTCCAGTTTTGGCTACTACAGATAAAGCTACTAGGAGCATTCATACACAAATCTTTGCATGGATCTATGCTATTTTCATCAGGTGAATACTTAAGAGTAGAACGGCTGGATTGTATGGTAAGTGTATGTTGAGCTGCTTAAGAAAACTCTGAACTGTTTTACCATGCGGTTGTAACCATTCTGCCTCCCACCAGCGGTGTATGAAAGTTTCACTTCATCCATCTCCTTAGCGGCACTCAGCAGGATCTGTTTTGCTCGCTGTAGCCACTTATAAGTATGCAGTGGTATCTCATTATGGTTTTAAATGGCATTTCTCTAATGACTAGTGATGTTGAGCACCTTTCATCACTATGTCTGGGATAATGAGACCAGTGGCTTTAATTTCTACACAAATATTCTGGGGTTTCAAATGCTGTAGTCTCTACACACCAACAGCTAGACTAGTGAGACCCATAAAATCACCTAATATAAAAAAAACTAGAAGTGCATAGATCTCTCATCAGTCAAGGTGATAAAAGTGAATGAAAACAACATGATACTATACATAAAGGGAAAAGGAATAACATCTTTAAAATTCAAACTGATAGTGTTCTTTAGAAATTATTTACTATAAGAACCAGAAGAATTTTTTCAGAACCAGATCCTCGATAATGTGTAAAATAAAATGATCAGAATAGAACAGGTGCAAAAAAAAGAAAAAAAGTTTCAAAAAGATACTAGACAGAGATTAAAGAGCAACTGTATAAAATGACGATGGGTGTAACATCTCTAAATGTTTTAAGGGGGATGTTTGTGATGCCAGATTTTCATGCCAGCCCAGTTGGCTTTCACTATGAAAGCAACAAAAAAATACTCACAGATATGTGAGAACCACAAACGTTGCCCAATCATGCACTCTTTTTTGAAAAACGTACAGACATATCTGACTAAATTGAGGAATGAGTTCATTTGTTCATCTACTTATTTATTCAATAAATATCTGTTGAACATTTGTTATATATCAGGCAATGTGTTCAGGGTCCTGGGAAACAGTAGAAAAGGTATCACTTCTTTTCATTGATACAAAATAACAATATAATTGATATGAAAATAATGAAAAAAATAATGAATGTTGGCTCTTAAAATGAATCTTTAACTAAGGATTCTTGAAATATTAAATAATGTTTCTCATTTAAAGGATAAGAATTTAGTTACTGCTAAAATGTTTTATGTTGAACTTTTCTTTGGCAAGGTCACTGCCAGCCTTGACTAATTCAGGACTATGGTTAATAGAAGCTTCATGGTAATTTACTACTTATACTAAATAGATGTAACCAATTACTAAATAAATAAATGAGTAAATAAGTAAATAAATAAATAATTTGTAAACTCCTCTGTCATCTTCATTTTAAGATTCATAGAAGACTTTGAGATTGTAGAGTACCTCAGGGTTCCTACTATAATCATGTGCTTTTATTATACAATAGATGTCAACAATGCCTGTTCCTACAATTCTAAATAATGGATAATTTATTCTACATAGATGTTTGATTTCAATTTGAGAAAGGAGATGCTCAGTTTCCATGGATTTGGGTTTCAGGACACACCTCTGGATTTCAAGCCACTCAGGTACCTCTTGTAGGCCTTCCCCTAGAAGAGAGTTACTGTTGCTTGTTGGATCTATTTTCAGCACCAACATGGGAAAATTGAAACCTCAGGAGGCTGACTTATGGAAATCCAGTGGCCAAGCATGCTCAGTAAGTGAAGTGGTTATATAACCATCATAGCTGAGCATGCTCAGTAAGTGAATGACCTTCCAGTAGAGGTGCTAAAGAGCACAGAACATTCTTGAATGTGTTTGGTGCATGTGATAGAATTTGACCAATGTACATGCCCTAAAAAGAGACCAACTGAGCACGTGCAAGACTATGTTATGTAACTGGGAACCACCCCCCTATTTGAATATTCATTAAGTAGCATGCATATGTATTAGATAGCAGAACTATAAAGGCTGAATCCTGATAGAAGGCAGGGCTGTTGCTCAGTCTCTTTGGGGCCAGCCCACACTTCCCTGGAGGTGTGTATTTCTTTCTATTTGTATCACATTTGTCTTTTACCAGGCTGCCATTCATTCTGGGGCCAGCCCACCCTTTGTCTGTAATTGTGCATTTCCTACTTTTGTATTAAACTTGCTGCCATTGTTGCTCACTTACTTTCCTCAGATCAACCCACACTTCACTAGCTGAGGTGTGTATGTTTTCTTTTTGTATCAAACTTACGTTCAGCAAGTGACTGCTCCCTCTCTTGAGTCAGCCTACACTCTGTACTAAATTTTAAGTGTGTATTTCTTACTTTTGTATTAAACTTTGTGTGGGCTCTGCTTAGTCTCTGGAGCAGGACAGTCTCTCTCTGTGAAATCTGTATCTTTTATTTGTTACATTAAACCTGTTCTCACTTTCTACTGTGGCTCTGCTCTTGAATTCTCTCCTGTCATGTAGTCAGGAACCTGGTAAGAGGAAGGGATGGGTTGAGGTGGGCTATTGGGCCTCAAGCATCAAAGTGACAACTGACTTGTCACAATGTGTCCTCCAAATGATTATGCAAGCAGTGGGAGGAGTATTTGATCTACATGATTCCTCTGCCTCACTGTTCCAGTTTAAACTCATTCTTGATAATGCACTGAAGGTCTTTATCTCTTGTAAGTGTATCAATAACCTGGAAAATGTCTGAGCTCTGATCCTTACTAGACAGTAGCAACTGGAAAGGGTCTCTGGCAGTAAGTTCATGGGTTGACTGACCCCAGAACAAGTGTGAAGCATGTGAAGAGGCTTTTTCAAGAACCCCCCTTGAAGTGGAGTGTAGAGTTCCCCCTCTTTACAAACCCAATCCATCCTATGTTATTTCTACCATTTATTTCATGTAATGGAAGGTTTTTGTTAGAAGCATGAAGAAGGGAGGGTGCGGAAACAAGACTCTTCAGAAAAACAACATAAATTTCTCCACTATTATTTCCACATTCCTTGTTGACTCACATGCCTCTCCTGCAATAAATAATTTACTGTAATAAAAAATTTACTACTCTAAAACTATCATTAAGGCCACTGAAAGAATAAATCATCATGTTTTACAGAGTGTGTCTAGCTAACCAACTTTACTGCTTGGATTTTTATTTGCTGGGTGATGGGATATGCAAGGCAGTTAGAGGAAGTAGGGATTACAGAATAAAAATTAAAACATTCCTACAGCAAGCCACCAGGATTGAACTTGACCTTTGGGAAACAAATCAGAGTCTAATAAAAGTTGTGCTTCCAGCCACATCAGAGTTATTTTTATGGACAATATCTCCAGTGAGATCTCTGACAATTTGTGCACTCACGACTCTCAAAGGAAAGAATGGGATGTAATGCCAGCTTGTTAGCATCTTTCAAAAACAGAATGGACACTCTCAAGTCATTCTTCATCCCCAAATACTCACAAAAATTCCAAAATAACTCCCTTTAGCCCTGTGTCTTTTATATATATAAAACATATTACATGTGTAATGTATTTAAACAGCTTTGGATAACCCTTTAATAACTATAATTTAGCTAATAATGTAAATACCATTATCTAATTCCATTATCTAATTGTAAAAGTAAAATTTTAGATATGATCTAAATTGCTTTGTGAAACTTACCTTTTTAAGGGATGAGGGATAAAGTATTGCTTGAATGTTAAATGATTTTGTGTAGTTTTAAAATACATTGAGAATAATATCAATGCAAACCCTACAATTAGAGGGAAAAAAAATCACAAATTTTAAACTTTTTTCTTTTTTCTTTTTTCTTTTTTTTTTTTTTGACTGGTAAGGGGATTGCAACCCTTGGCAGGGTGTGGTCTGCACTACGCTCAGCCAGTGAGCGCACCGGCCATCCCTATATAGGATCTGAACCTGCAGCCTCGGCGCCACCAGAGACGCACTCTCCCAAGTGAGCCACGGGGCCGGCCCTTAAACTTTTTTTTAATGTAACTCACATTCAGAATACATCAAAAGGGAGAATACTCTTTGAACTTGAATGATAGTATGATAAATTATCTTCCTGATCATGATTTCCAGTTATCATTCCAGGACACTACCTTGATCGGGATTCATTTATCATTCTTAATTTTGTAGCTACACTTTTCAAAAATTTATCAATTCATATAATCAGCAAACATTTATTGTGTTCCTAACATGTATTTAAAGCACTGTGTTAGTCACGATTGGAGGTATAAGATGACCAGGGCATCCTTTATTCCTGCCATCAAGGATCAAATAGACATAGTATCTATCTGTACATGAGACTCTAAGCAAAGCGGAAAGTAAATAACACTGAAGTTGATGCTATAAACTAAGGGAGCCAGATTATTGGCTGAGTTCTCAATGGTGATACTGAAGTCACTGGGAATGTTGCTAGGAATTAGATGGAAGAATATGGAGTCGGATGCTAAAATCTTAGAGAAAGCCGGATATTGACAGTAGACTTACCTTCACTTGATATTACCATTTTCCCTTTTTCCACTGAAACTGTGTCTTCATTCTCAATATGCAGAAGTATATATACACTTTCTTTGGTACAAGGCTTTTGACATTTCTCTGTGGTGACCCAGGTGGATAGGAAGAACGAGCCAGGGCCATATTTAAATGTACACTATGGCTAACCTGGGCTGGAGAAAACAACTTAGATCATACGAGGGTACTTCAAAAAAGTTCATGGAAAAAATAGAATTAAAAGATAATGTGAATCTTTCCATGAACTTTTTGAAGTACTCTTGCATAATGTGATGTTGAAGTATAGCAGAGGGTCAGGTACAGTGCTTAAGAGAGGTAATGACCAAAGCTATTCTTCCGGGAATTGGAGAACAGAGGAAAGCATTCTAGTCTGAGGACTGGCAGGCAGGCAGTATCCATCCCTGAGCCTCCAAGCCTCAGACAGCAGTCAGGCAGAGAATAAGGGAAAACACCCCTGGGCAAGGAGATGTGGAGAATAAGGGAGGAGAAACACATCTCCAGGCGTTGAGAGGGAGCAGGAAAATGCTCTCCCAGGTTGAACAATGGGATGGGACTTAGGATCAAGGACCAAGGTAGAATCCCACAAACCCAAATTAAGCCAATACATGGAAAAGTAAAAAAGCTGCTGGGGTGTGCCAAAGAACTTTTGAGAGATGGATAGGCAGGGTAAATCCAGGTGTTGTGGGGCCTCCTTTGAGCAAAAGAATGCAAAATTAAGAATACAGAAAGTTAGGATTCCTCCCAGAAGGTGTTCATGTAAATAGGTTTCTGTAGCTTAAACTCCATTAACTTTAGAGTAAGTTTACCTCTGAAGACTGGTGAGGGGAAGGGAAAGGGGCTTGAACGGAATAGTGTAAAAATTCTGCTGTTGTCCTGGAAGCATCCATCGGTTTCTAGACTAAAGTATTGAAGCTAAAACACTTATTTCTTTTCTGTCCTGTCTGAATGGCCTGGGAATTAGAGTGGGTCTCACCTTCTATCTGTGATCAAAGATGTTCACTGTGTGAATAGAGAAAGATGAAATCAGGGAAAGTGAAGCAAAACGTTTACATAAGAAATTATTTTACTTGCAAAAGTGGAATAAAAATATTTATTTTCCTTGCCAAATTTCAAAAGATGACTTTGCATATCAGAAAATATAGTTATATGAACATGTATGTGTATTTGAACATTATTTTTATGTAGGTAAAACCAAGTATATAAAAACGTGAGGGATAAAATATAATATGCCAAAAGAGAGTAGTAATGTGCATAGGTTGACAGTATTTTTTAAAGAGTTTTTAATATTATAAAACATGTGATAACCATATTCCAGGAAGGAGAGAGAAAAAAAAAAAAAAGCAATCATTCTCAACCCAGATGTATCATTATAGTTTTTGTTCATTCTTCTCAGATTTATAAAAACATGTACCTTTGCTTATATAATCCTGTGTCCTCTGAAACAGAGGAGACTCTGCCTCAATGTTAAAATGCACCTCTATCACTTATTCACTAACTTCTAAACCATACCCTCCTTTCTTTGAACTCAGTCAAGCTGCATTTTGTGCTTTAACCATCATTTTCATCCTTATTACTAACTGCTTAAAAACAGCCAATGCAGCCCTCAATTTCATTAATGGAAGCATAGTGCTTTGAATATGGGTGTTAATAGCCCCTCTCTGCTCTGGGCAGGGCAGACCACATGTAGATTGCTGTGTTCACTCTCAGAAACACATTTTGTAAGGGTCATTGACAAATGGTATTACATTTGTTCAAAGGAGGATTATCAGGATGTTGAATGCCAAATGAGGGACATTAAAGAAACTGAGGGTGTTTAACCTTGAGAAGAAAAGCCCTGGAATGAAATGGGGAGATGAGATATATCCCATCAATTATCTGAATTTTGTCATGTGGCAGAGGCATTAGGCTTGTTCCGTGTGGCTCAACCATCAGGTGGAAGTTACTGGGAGTCAAGTTTCTGCTCAATCTCAGTGAACTTTCTAACAAGAAAGACTGCCTGAAATTTTAATAAGCTCTCTGTTCCCCGTCTCTGAGAGTGTTCAAGCAGAGATTGGAGCACCACCTGGCAGATGTACTTAATTGGAAGGTAAGTCGAATTTTCTGGAGTTACGAACCCAGATGTCTTCAAAGGTCCAGGCAGGTATGTGAGATGAAGCTGATGAGAAAAGTAATGTGGAGGGAGGGAGCGTGTGGCACGCTAGAGAGTGAACCACCACCCACCTGATGGATTCACACTCACTCGTGAAGCATTCCCAATACGCACTGTACACACACGTACAGTTAGCAGACCATATTCAGCCGACAGAAACCGGTTCATGACCTTTAAACTATGTCATTTCTGAGGTCTCTTCCAAAGTTAAAATTCCTGCCTTTTCAGACTACGTTCACTACTGTGCCCTAGGAATTATAGAATATTTTATGTTATTAGTTACAAATAACTTTCCATTTATTTTAACTTGAATTAAAACTGTAGGAGTCCATCAATGTTTTACATTTTTAAAGAAAAACATGGACTTTTGTAAGCTGGAATATATTTCCATTTTTTTTCATCACCACCCCAAAATCAAAGGTAAATCAGGAATTAATTGAAGTAGTCTTCATTAATGGCAGCATCTATCATTATAGATGCAAGTAAACAGAACTGAGGATTTGAATCAGATTTTCCCATTGAATTATCTGTATGCGTGCATTCTTTTCCCCCAGTATTTCACTATAAGTGCCATACCTATAACTAATATAGAGAAAGAAGATCAAAATTATTGCCTAATATTTGAATAATTGCCCTTTTGTCCAGATAGAGTAATAAATCCCTTTGCTTTGTTTCAAGTAACTAAATATAAAGAAAAGTCTATTTTGACATTAATTTTATAAAATATAAAAAAATAGGTTTGCTGTATGTAAGTAGTCAGGTCATTGACAATAAATTGTAATTTTAGAGTGACAAAGTGCTTTTCTAGTGGAAACACAACCTTAAATACACAATAAATTGCATCTTATCTAAAACACCACTATTTTGGGCTTCTGATTCTTGATTGATTTACTTATATGTTGGATTTGGTGAAAGTGGTATTTCTAATTGACAATTAACTGACTAATACCAATAATTAATAACTGAAGAGGAGAGAAATATTGGGAAATGGGAGTGAAGCTTATAAATTTCATTTTGGACCACTGAGTTTGACACTCTTGTGGGATTTCCATGTGACTAGTCAACAGATGGATATACGAGAAGACTTCAAAAGTTTGGGCAAAATAGAATTAAAAGATAATACAAATCTCTCCATGAAATTTTTGAAGACCCCTGTAGATGCCTCTAGAGCTCACAGAAAGAGATTTGCACTGTACCTTTGAGAGATTTGCACTATGCATTTTAAAGTCCTTGGCACCTAGGTCCTACTTAAAGCCACAGGAATCTTCAAAGTCACTTCATCTTTGCCAAGATTCTTATTATCTTTTAATTCCATTTTTTCTGACAACTTTTTGAAGTATCCTCATAAGGGCATGAACACCAGGAGTGGTAACCATGGGGACCACCATAGAGTTTGCCTTCCACAGAAGAGGAAACACAAGTGCCTAAGAAGACTCTCAACCTGATGCCATTGTCACATTTCCCACTGTCATAAAGTAAAAGTGCTGCTGAGGATTTGAAGCAGCAAATACTCTCATAAATTATTGGTGTAGTATACATAGACACTTTCATTACGAAAGGTGTTTAACAGTATGTATCAAAATCCAATATACTCATACTGTTTAAGCTATTAATTCCATTTCTTGATATCCACACTACAGAAATATAAACACTAAGATAGAAGTACAAAAATGTTCAAAACAAAGTTACGGTAATAATAAAATTTGGAGAAAATCCAAAACATCTCAAATAGGAGAATTAAATAACATGGTACATTTGCAATATGAAGTTTGCAAGCTTAAAAATTAATAGGATAGAGTTGTATGTACTAATACAGAAGAAGGTTAATAATATGTTGTTGATAAAAATTTAAAAAGCAAGTTGTAGAACAATAGCATCTATTATAATAATTATTTTAATGTATGCATATATATATATCTACTTATTCATTCATTCCTCTATACATTAATGCTTTAATGAGTAAGCAGGTAGAGAAGTATACAGTTCAGATTGCTAACAATTTCTTATTTATAACACCCAAGTGCTATTTACATATTTTATATACTTTTTAGTTTTTACAACAAAGTGTTTTTTTGTATAGTTTATATAAGTTTAATTCTTACTTATTCGTTAATATTTTTATCAAATTAAGACACTTTCGTCTCTATTTCTAGCTTACTAGGTGTTTTTGTCAAGTGAATGTTATAATTTTATTCACATATACTTTTGGCCACTAATTCTACTTCTCAATATCATTTCTACGGAAATATATGCACTAGGATATATGAATAAAAATATTTAATACTACATTATTGTAACAGTCAAAATTAAGAGAATACCCAAATAGTTGGCAATAGAGGGTTACATAAATTGTGGTTCACATAAATTGTGGACACTAAAAAATGTGCACTTATTAAAAAGAAGGAAACTTTTCTGCATTTATGGTTATGGTTTTTTTTATGCTACCTCCATTTGCTAGTATTTTATTTTGTATCTTTCATTTTTTACATAAGGCAAATTAGTCTGTATAGTTTTTTTTGTGGTTGTTCTTAGGTTTTGGTATTAGGGTTAATCTAATTTGGTATTAGGGTTAATTTAATCTAATTCTAGGTTTTGGTATTAGGGTTAATCTAATTTCATCTAAGAGTAAGCACCCTTTTATCATTGTCCCATGATTCTGTGTTTTAACGCACTGAATGAAATTGCCTTTTCCTTTAAGATTGTGAAAGAATGAACTGGCCTAAAAATCAAATGGGCCTGGGTGGTTTTGATCCCTTTTAATTGCCTTTTCAATTTCTTGCATAGTAATGGGGAACAAAAAGAGCACAATGAAGAAAAGTGAAGTTCTTGATTTGGGAAGAAGCCTTATTCTGTAAAATCCTCAAAGTGAAAGGAATATTCTGAGATCAAGCTATGAGTATGGGATATTTGCTTGCAGAGGCCACAGTAGGACAGATGGACAGAACAATGGGACATGGAGCCTCAGGAGAGTAGAGGAAGAAGCATCTGGGAATTTGAACAAAGCCCTGAGACTCTGGATAAAAGAAGGCATGGATGGAGTTAATCTCAGGACTCCCAAATTTAACTCAAAATTACTTTGCTTTGGTGTTAGAATTACTTGAAGGAGTGTTTATAAGAATTCTACAGAACAAAAAAGAAATGAGACAAAACCTCATAGTTTAGAATAAGCAGTGATAGAGTCTCAAATCCTACACATCTTTTGGGGACTGTCATACAGCCCATTCCTACCAAAAGCCATCACTACCTACTGTGTTGATCTTTTCTTCCCCTTAAGATTAGTAGCTCTTAGTAACCCACAGATGGGCAATGACAACGTTCTTTTTTAAAATAAACGTTTTATTTTGGAATCATTTTAGATTGTTGGAAAAGTTGCAAAGATAGCTCAGAAAGCTCATACACACTTTCTCCAAGTTCCCCTAATGTTAATTAGGCATATGTTTGCCCAAACTACAAATTTAACACTGATATCATACTACTAATTACATTACAGACTGTTTTCAGATTTCAGTAGTTTTTCCATTAATGTTTTTTCTCTGTGTCAGGATCCGATCCAGGTCACTATGGCACATTTAGTCATCATGTCTCCTTAGCTTCCTCTAGTCTGTGACAGTTTCTCCATCTTTCTTGCTTTTTATGATCTTGAGAGTCTTAAAGAGTAGCGGTTAGGTATTTTTTAGAATGTCCTTTCATTTGGACTTGTCTGGTACTTTCTTATGATTAAAGTGAAATTATGGAAAGAATACCTCAGAGGTAAGGTGTGGTCTTATCATAAGATATCAGGCAACTGAAGTGCCCATCAATAGATAAATGGATAAAGAAAATGTGGTATATATAGACAATGGAATATTACTCAGCCATGAAAAAGTACAAAATCCTGTCATTTGTGGCAGCATGGATGAGCCTGGAAGACATTATGTTAAATGAAATAAGTCCACCACAGAAAGATAAATATCTCATATTCTCACTCATATGTGGGAATTAGAAAATGTTGACCTCATAGAAATGGAGGCTAGAATTGTGGTTACTAGAGCCTAGGAAAGGGAGGGGGAAGGAGAGATAGGAAGAGGTTGGTTTACAGATACAAAATTAAAGCTAGATAGGAAAAATAAGTTCTAGTGGTCTACAATAGTGCTAGATATCTATAATAAAAAAATAATATATTTTATGTTTTCAAACAGCTAGAATAGAGGAGCTCAAATGAATCACAAAGGAATGATAAATTTTGCAGTAGTGGATATGGTAATTGCCCAGATTTGATCATCACACGTTGAATACATGTATTGAATGAAATATAACTTTGTACCCCGTAGATATGTACAATTATTATGCATCAATAAGAAAAAATTTTTTAAATAAAAGAACAAGAACAAAATCAATAACAAATTTTTTTAAAATAAAGGAGTATATGAAATAAAGACCCTCTCCTCTCCAAAAACAGATAGCAAGCAGGAGGCACATGATATCAACATGACACCACTGGTGACATAAACCTTGATCACTTGGTTAGTTGGTGTCTTCCAGATTTCTCCTCTGTAAAGTCATTATTTTCCCCTTCTCATTGTCTGTTCTCTGGGAGTCAGTTTCTAAGTTCAGTGTATACTCAAGGGGAGAGGAATTAAACTCCACCTCCTGGAGAGAGATTGTTTACATATATCATTTGGGATTCTTTTATAGGGAAGATTTGTCCCTTCTTACCCATTGATTTATTTATTCGATCATTTATTTATGTAAGTATGATCTCATAAATACTTATTTTATTCTTTGGATTATAATCAAATTCTGTCATTATTAATTTTGTTATTCAAGGTTAACATTCTTTTAATAAGTCATGTGTGTTAGTTTGTTATCTCCACCTCCAACTTTAGGTAGTTTTTACCCTCCCACTATCAGACTGTCAACTCCTGAATCTAGGCACATGCTACAGAGAATTTGTTTCTTTTCCTTCACAGTATCCATCATAGATCCTTGAATATAGTAAACCTCAAATACATTGTTATATATGTTAGTAGATGGTAAGTAGAGAGAGAGACATATGTGTCTTTCTACCATGATGTAAATCTATATGAAAACCATTTCAGCTAGATAATTCCCTAACCAAATCTTCCAGATATTGTGGGAAAAAATGGTGTGTGAGAAATGGAGGGCAGGATAAGCACACTTAAGGAAAAAGAAAGACATTTCAGGGGTAAAGAGCTGTTTATGTCAAAGTTTGTTTCCCACTTAACATAAGCCTTGACTTTTCTCGTTCTACAATGTCATATCTGTGACACCCTGGCCTTTTCTATAAAACTGCCTGTTTACAAAAAAAAGCCCTATATTTTAGAAGATCAAAATCCCACATGTTAATTTTTAAACCAACTTAAAATTTTAAAAAATGTTTATCCAACACAAAAGAAACGCTGCACATTTTAATTATTCTAATTTTAAAAGTTATTATTGCAATAACCAATTCCAAAGCTCCATATACTGATGAGATAAACACACTATTCTGACACTTGAAAGCTCTTGACCCTAATGTACTAGAGATGTGAGATTGTCTAATTAGGATTCACACCAACACGTGCTATTACATTTAGCAGTTGAGGGATGCGTTTGTAACTTCCTTACTGTGAGCAAAATGGCAAGTGCTCAAAGGCCAAGTCTAAACAGTCAAAATGAAGCAGAATATCAAGTAATTACATAACAAATTCAGACAGTGTAGACAATAATTACTGAGACCAAAGCATTCATCTTCAGCTCTTGGATATCTAAGCTATCTATTTAAGTATTGGACCAGCTCCATACAGAAATGGCATTGACTTAAATGTATTTATTAAGATAAATTTAAACAGTTTTGATCACTATTTAGTCCAATGAAGAAAACAGAAGCTAACTATGTAGAGACAACCATTATATTTTGACTGGAATCAGAAAATAAATTAACTATATATAAGAGGGACATTCCAGAATCTTAAATTAGGTTTGCAATATATTTGGGAAAATGTGGGAGGGGGGTGGAAGGAAAATCATCAGTAAAAAAAAAAAAAAAAAAAAGCTTTTCTTTTTATTTTATATTTGAAGTCATCAGATTTGACAAGCTACTAGCTCAAGAAGAGCTTAATGTTCTAATATATCTTGAAATAGGCTCTCTGGTATTTTCACAGGGTCAGAGCTGAAGTACACTGACAGCTTCTCTAAATACTATTTTCTCTTTGCTCACTTCAGGAAACATACCACCTGATGCCCAATTAACACAATGATTTATGTAAAATGAAAGTCCTTGCTTCTTTGTTTCACTGTCATCCCTCTGTGGTGTCCCCAACCAGTGCAACATTTAAAGCAGCATCTGAGAAGTATGTTTATTGCAAAGGGAGACCACACACACACACACACACACACACACAAAACCACCATTGTTCTCTCTTCCACAAGTGTGCAGGTATTCCATGTGGAGAAGAAGAAAAAGAGACTCCAATTTCTTATGTTTCCAGCACTCAGTCATCTTGCTCCTCTCTTTGCAGTTGTTTCAAAGCAGAGTTTCATCCAGTAACTGGGGGCATCAGAAGAGAGGCCTCAGTCATGGCAGGAAGCACTGGCTCTTTACCTCAGAAAAGACTCAGGGATGAAAGAGGTCCTGTTCGCTGCTGTTTGAAGTTCTAGTTTGTTTGAGTGAGCAGGAGAAATAAAATTATTTGTTTGGGGAAGCCAGGAGTGATGGCGGCAGTGTCAGATGCCAGGAGTGTGTGGCTCTGGGCCAATTACCCAGCTTCCCTTCATCCAGGTAACAGAGGCCACGAGGGTGCCATCTCTTTGGGACTACGCCACTCTGCTCCATTTCCACCACTTCTGAAGCCCTCTGTTTCAAAGGGTTTTTCAGAAAGGTAAAGAGAAAATCTGATTGTGGTTGCTTATGGAAGAGAAAATCTGATTTTGGTTGCTTATGGATACTGATGTGGCTTACCCAAAATATATTAGGTAATAGCAATTTCATAGTCAGTTAATGTAGGTTAGGCAAGGCAGGTTAGAATATGTTTTGTCCATGTTTTTCCAGTGATAAATCAAATTGAACAGGAGCAACTGGGTGTGCAGATGACATATTCCTTTTCATATTTCCAATTACTAATTACTAAAGACCAGTCCTTTCTCTATGTGGTACTTCACCACTGTTTATTTTTACTATACATTTATTATGGGTAAACAGTTTATCTTGCAGTATTTGAGATCATAAGTTAACTGGAAATGAATTTTCTTTTGGCATCAAGGCACTTCACGTGGGTTAATTATGATTACAAACCTTGAAATGCCCAGTGCCTTATACTTCTGAATGTGAAATTCTGAAGGTATTGAAAGGATTATCTTGAAACAGACTTTAGATTTGTGTATTTACCTAAGAAAAGATAGAAAACTTTTTACTATTTTCATTTCATCAAAAGATGTAGAACTTTTTTTTTTAATTTAAGACATTGCCAAAACATGTAATACTAAAAATTTTGTGATTACAGAAGCATGTAAGAGTTTAATCATAGTAGATCAGAAAAAGAAGACTTAGGATCAACTTAGTATTAAGAGATAATTTAACTGAAGGAAACATAAGTATATATAAAAATATATTTATTTAATATAACTAAACCTAGGTGGTAAATTTCACCAAAGTGGCTAGATATTCCCTCTCCTGGGGGATATCATGCCATAGCAGCAGCAGCTGGGAAAGAAACACAAATGAGCTAAAGGGCACCTGTCACAAATCAAGAAGAGGAAGTCCTTAAAGAGCTCAGGCATTGCTCAGCTCCAGCCAATCGAGGCACAACAGAATATCAACCTAGTGTTGCTATTGCTACTGATTTTTCAAGAGAAGCTTAAAATTTAGATTTTTATGAATGAGAGATCTCTTGTTTTTTGAACACTGGATTTTTTTTTTTTCAAAAATTTGACAGTCAAACAAAACAAGGTTGAATTAGGCCCCCAGGAAGCCAGCTCATTCCTCAGATGTAGGGGGATCCTAGAGGAGCCAATGGTAATTGGCTGGAGAGACGGTCAATCAAATGTCTCTCACTGAGCACACTGACACGCCGGTTCACTGGGGGTACAAATGCAACCATCAAGGATGCTTAAGTTGAAATTACCAAGTAGCTCATGATGAAGCTCAGTATCTTTATTGCAATAAATGAATTTTCAGTTTCACATTAATGTATATCATCATAATAGATTCTGTTTTTATGAGCCTTTTTGTTTCCTAGGGAGGAATGGAAAAGTCATTTATAATGTTTGGCTAAAACTGCCCAGACTTTGTGCCAGATGGGGCCTGATAGGAACTTGGACAGTGAGAGAAGCACACAAATGTCATAGGTCCCAGGGCTGGACCAAACAGGGTTCTTTCTTGTTTAATGATTCCAAAGAGATTCTCTGATGGAGAGGAAGGTGCAAGATTAGGCTTCAGGGAATGGAACCAAAAGTAGGAAATCAGAGAGGAAACTTATCAGTGTTTTAAGCAAGAGAAAGGTAAACAACAGTGATGTAAAATGATCAACGAGTGGGAAAACAAAGAAGGAACAAGGTACAACACGAAAGGGGGAAGCTCTGGAGGTTAATACCCCTTGTACACTACAGCATCCTTTTTACAGAGAACCCCTCATCAGTCCCATAGAGGAAATGGTGAAATCTCAAAGGGATACGATAAGGTTAGATTTGGGAAAAAAACCCAAAACTCCATGGAAGAATAATTGTGTTTATCAGCAGCTTATTAAATACAGGTATGAACCATAGGGGGATTTCCATGCTTCTCTATATTTGATATGATATAAACAGTTCTTATTTTGAAACTACTTGGGCACAGTTGCAGGTAGATCTAAGTTATAGCTTTATGGCACTCCAAGGTGCTGCTTAAACCTTAAGCCTTCACAATTGAATGACACTTTAAAGATATAAAGAAAAACATTTTTTGGCAAAAGGGTGAGGGTACAACCAGGAGTAGAAAAATCATCCTTGAATGACAATTAGGTGAACCAATGGGAACTCTCCAAAAAAAGAACAAGACAAGGACTCCCCCAAGTCCCATAACATTCAGTATATTTTCTTGAAAAGGCCATTAACATAGGTCTAAATCAAAGTGAGTGGGATGTAGAATATTCCCCCAGCGTCATCATAAACCTAGCACAGTCTTATAAATCAGTGAAGCAACATGCTCATATAAAGAGTGAAATACCACTGTATAAAACTGTATAATGCATGTGATAAGGCCACCACCTTTTTAGAATCTAAGTTTATCTTCAAGGGATCTTTAGGGGTCATGAAATCCATTTCTTTTTTGCCTCACGTAAGCACTGATTATTCTTCTCCCAACCTCTATCCTGCCCCTTTTCTGTTCTATGCTTCACACTGAGCAGTTACACCCTGCCTTGGCAATATGTTCTTTGGCTTAACTCTACCTGTTCCATGATATGAGACTTCAGGCAATCTTTCATATCAGTGACTTCCACTCAGATATAAAAGCTTTTTAAAGTCTACTAAAAATTGTAGAATGCATGCCCAAGTGAAATGTTTTACAGATTACCATTTCATTTCAAAACAGCAGAGTGAATTAGAAATAGAATTGTGGTTATATCTTTTAGTACTACTCAAAATATGGGCATAACTATAATCTCTCTTAAAGGTAATTGTAGCTTTTCCTAATGTAAAACTTTTAGTATAATTATCCTCCCTGCTTATTAACTTAACTGCTGTCAGATACACTCACTTAGTGTTTTTTATCGTAACTGTTAGTTTTTTTCACTTTTACTACATTTTAAGGAATTGTTTTGTAATTTATTCAAAGGTCCATACAATTTCTGAATATACTGTAGGAATATGGCCACTGTTGCCTTTTCTGCCCTTTCCTGACACTCCAATAGTGTATCTAATAGAGGTGTTGATGGCAGTTACGTCATCAAAATTTGGTTTTCATTTAACTTGATGACCTAATGTTTGAGTTCTTATGTGTCAAGTATGCTACCAGCTTATTCTAGCCACATAGTATCTTCTTGAAAGCAAATAGGGGCTAAGTTGGTAAGTAAATGAGTAAAAAAAAAAAAAAAAAAAAAAAAAAAAAGCTTTTTAAAGTAGATATACTTTTTTAGAACTGTCATGGGTTGATTTTTGTCCCCCCCAAAATTCAAATGTTGAATTCCTAACTCCCAGTGCCTCAAAATGTGACCTTATTTGGAGATAGAATCCTTACAGAGGTATCAAGTTTAAATGAAGTCATGAGTGTGTGCCTAATCCACTACAACTGGTATCCTCATAAAAAGGGGAAATTTGGACACAGCGATATACATAGAAGGCAGATGTGAAGAGACAGAAAGAGCAGATGACCATCTACAAGTTAAGGAGCAATGCCTGGGATTCTCTCACAGACTCAGAAGGAACCAACCCTACCAACACCTTGACTTTGGACTTCCAGAATCCAGAACTGTGGACTTTGAGTAAAGCAGATTACCCTGAATTATGTAAGTGGGCCTCACCCAATCAACTGAAGGTCATCACAGAACAAAGGCAGACCTCCCGCAAGGAACAAGGAATTTTGCCAGCAGACTGCATTTGGACTTAACTGCAACTCTTCCCTGAGCTTCCAGCCTGCTGGCCTAGTTTAAAGATTTTGGACTTGCCAAACTTTAAAATAAATATATCTATATCTAAATACCTACACACACACACACACACACACACACACACACACACACACACACACACACACACACACACACACACACACACACACACACACACACACACACACACACACAGACACTGTTGGTTCTGTTTCCCTGGAGAAACCTGTCTAATACATTAAGTACCTATGATAAATAATAATAAATTCAACATTTTTGAAGCTAACAATAACCCAGGAAATACATTGGACACTTAACGTGGGTTATTTTATTTTAGACTTGTATAATCTTGAGGTAGATATTGCTATCTTCCAAATTTTATAAATGAGGAAACCGAAGCATAGAAAATTTAAGTAACTTGCTCGAGTCACTGAGCTAAAGATTTTGCCATTCTGACAATAGGACATGTGCCCTTAGCTACTGTGCTGCAGTAATCATCACTAGGAACCAAGCTACGTCCAGGGGATAAAATGGTAAGGTAGACATGGTGCCTGGCTTCAGTGGGTATTAGTTGTAGATGTGGTAAACCTAGCAGTGTGGTGAATGCCCCAGAAATGTTTATTCAATTGTAGCAAATTAGCATAAAACATTAGGCTATCAAGTTAAATGAAAACCAAATTTTGATGAAGTAACTTCCATCAATTCCTCTATTAGATATACTATTGGAGTGTCAGGAAAGGGCAGAGGAGGCAACAGTGGCCATATTTCTACAGTATATTCATAAGTTGTATGGACCAGGCATAAAATCTTAAAGGGGCATTATTGTGTATAAAAGTGGTTCTACCTTCCAGCTGGAAATTACTGAACCTTAGGAAAGAATGAATCTCAGACAGAATAATGTTTGTCTCTAAGGAGAAAAATGAGCTAGACTTGTTTTATTTTTAATTTTTTCCTCTTGTATATTTCAAGGTTTATAACTCCCAGAGAGGTGTGTGCACATCTCTGCCTGAACGCAGCCTCATTATGTTCAGAACAAACACCAGAGCAATGTGTCCTGCAGGTGCGATGTTTTTTCCAGCAAAACCATTAGTCGGCCAGGAGTTGCCCATTAAACGCGTGTCTTTTTACAACCAGCTGGATCACTTCCTATTACTCATAACAATGTTATTTACAAATGAGATGCTGAAAGGGTAGCGTTGTCTGCCTCAGCCAAGCTACCTTCTGTTCTATTAAGAATATATAAAAGTAATAGAAAGGAAACACTTCCTGCCAGTTAACAAGATGCTGGTGAAGGTCCTGAGGCAAAGCCCAGGGCCCTTACACTAGGCAATCATTAAGTGCTAGGAAACATCTACAGAGAGGTCACCTCTGGTGATGTGGGAGGGAGCAGGGGAATCTGGGGGAAATATTTACCTCCGCCTGAGTGGGAAAGCTGAAGTACTCAAGAAGACAAATATGCAACAAGCCAAGGAATTGAGAAATCCCTTAGTTTTCATCTGAAATCCATTTCACCGCACTACAGCATTTTTATGGAAGAAAAATCATGGTATGCCCTTTCCCTCCTTGGTTTTTTGTTTTTAAAACATTTTACCTACTCTTCCTCAATGTGATGGCAAACTCTACATGTAGGATCTGATTACAAATCTGGACTGAACATTAGGAATTTCAGTAAAAGAATTTATGAGGAATGTCTGCTCTGATCTGTGCTTCATTTGGGTTACAAATTATATACAGTGCTGTTTTGTTTTGTTCTGTTTTGACCAAAGATCAAAATGAAACCAAACCTCTACAAAATACCTAATTTGGGCTAATCTTAAAGCACTAGTAAGTTTGCTCTCTAGATATATTCACAACATGCCATTTCTACTTGATTAAAGATTACAAAAATCAAGTTTGGTTTGAAACAGCCTTTTGCCTATGGCTGCTGATATTATATATTGCTTTTGGCTTTGGTTTCCAAAATATCAGTAGATGGAGAAACTGAAAAGAAGTAGAAGGATCTGCAAAGTTCGGGAAAAAACCAGAAGCTTCCTCCCACTACTGTGTATCCCAAGTTTCTTCACTCCCACCCCCTTACTCACTAGTTTTATTTCTGGGATACTTCTTACATTCTCTTTCTATGGATTTTTTTCTCCACACATGTTTTCTGCTTTGTTTCTCCTTGCCCATCACTACAAAAGGCTCCAAATTTCTTCACAAGCCCCAGAAATAATCAGTAGACCCCCCAAAAGTAGGCAGCAATGCAGATAGTTCCCTAAGATTAAGTTGAGGAGCATGAAGAGGTTTTTACATTACTTACCCAATAGAACCCAATTTCGTAATTTCAGCATAACCAGATATCCCTGCTTTTGCATAAGGGGTATAATTTTGTAACTTTTCCCGATCTGGTGCTCAGTCTTTCTCAGATTGTCACAAGAAATTAAGCATTGCCCCAAACTTGCATGAAAACCCTTTGTTAGCAGTGACTACCCCTTAGAAAACAGTTTAGTTGCCGTCTGCTGTTACTTAATCATCCATTTGGCTCAAGCTGCTCATTAAAACACCCCTTCCAGTCACAGACACACTCTGGATGTGAGGAATCTGGTAAACGAAATTTTCTCCATCTTTGTCCCATACGTATTTTAAGCATGAGGACCCACGTGGCGTGGCAATGTTTTGACTTACTTCTGTGAGGTAATTGCTCATGTAAAATATTTAAAGAAGAGAGAGGCAAAAGGAGGTGACTTTGTCAGAATGTGCCTTTTTAATTCAATATTGAATACATTTTATTGCTATGAGAAGCTTACTGCTATTATAAAGAGAAATTCAGAAGAAATGCGTTAGAGATGTCATTCTCAGCAAAGGCTCTTCCAGGTTCGGGGATTTTATTAGGGACCCTCACTGTGGTCCCGAAGTTTTGGTGGATAGAGATGGGGATGTAAGTCCCTACTCTGAGTTTAAAAGCCAGATGAAAAAAATAAGCAGAATAGCTATGTTTTACTTAGAATTTCTCTTTGAGGAGTTAAAAAAACAGCATTTCTCTTCTCTATTAACCTATCAAATTTCACTTCCTTATTAAGTTCAGACATCTTCATTTGCCTAGTTTTCACTACAATTTTTTTTTTTTTTTGCAATTTAATAAAGCAAAGGCAGTTATTGCTATTAGCGGTCATTGAATACATATGTTCTAAGTAACAGTTTTATGACACTTTACCATCAGCTGTCAATATTATGCTAAGCATTCAAGGGGAGAGGGCTTTAAGTGACCAGTTTAAGACAGCAGGAAAAGTCAACCAGAGCTAGGAAGAATCTGGTTTCCATAAATTGTCTGGGTTTCTTGACATACTGAGTCACACTGTCAGGTAATATAAACCTAGTGTAGTTCAGATTCTTCAATAAGGTAAATGAGGCATGTTATTCTTCTTTACTTCTGCACTCAAATTATCATGCTGTTGTTTCATGCCATTTCATCAAAATTTATATATTCAAAACATAAAGCATATGATTAGCAATTAAATGGCACTCTGTATTTACCAGATATTTTTCAGTCATTAATTAATTTTTAGTTCCTGTTTATGTTTCCAATTGGAAAACATTAGGTCTTCCATTTTGCAGGTAGAAAAACATAGTTTTATATGGTAAGTGATTGTAAAAAAATGTTAGTGACAGAGAGAGGATTACCCTTCAATTGCTGTTTCCTAATTGTACCCTTATTTAACTCAATTCCCACAGTAAGACTGTTCCTCATCACACCATATGCTTCTACTCCCTTTATAGATGTCTTGGGTTTGGAAAAAGAGATATTTTGCATGCATAACAGAGGTAAATTTTTCAATCTAAAAATCACATCTTTGGGACAGCCTGACATCAATTTATCAATCACTATAACTGTTCCAGCTCTATGTCAATTAGTTCATTTCCTGTCATTACACATGTCAGTCATTACTTTTCCTTCACATTGTTACTTGTTCTTGTCATTTCTGAAGGCATGTAGGGCTTTGTCTAATGTCATTCCAAGACTTTGTGTGTGTGAGTGTGTGTGTGTGTGAAATGACTACAGAAAATAACTAAAACTTTTCTGAGAGAGATTAGTGAGGAAGGAACCACAGCGTGCTTGCCCTCAAATGTCAATCAAATTTCCCCAAATTAACCACATTAAAAATACGTATTTTGCTGAGTTTCAAGACCTTTCATAATCATGGATAGGTTGTTCCATTTTGTAAGAACGTACAAAGATCATTAAAATGTTTATCTTATGTGTTTAATAAAAAAGGAATCATAGTTAATTTCTCATGACATGTCCTCTGCATGACTTTCTGTAAATTATGGCCTACCCACAAAATTAAGCTAGACCCTTGTGGAGTGGTCACTTGACTTGTGCTCATACAAGATAGCAAGATAGCATGTCACTTTAAAATTATATAAGTGGGGACAGACTCATGGGGAAAATAATCTACAGAAAATCTTGTTACTAGATGTGTACAGTATTTTAATAAAAGGAAAATCAGTTAACAAAAGAATATATGCACTACTATAATTCTCACTTAAAAATTATTTATAAACATATGTATTATAAATATATATATCAATACACAGTGACACATACATGTGCATTTGTCGAGACTGTAGTACGTAGCTTTAGAGCTAGAAGTTTATCCACAAAAATGATTAGAGTCTCTCTCCATGAGGTCATATTATAGGCCGTTGAAATTTATTCTTTATACTTTTCTTTAACATTAACATTTTTCTACAATGAATAGGCATTAACTATATAAACAGGAGAATGTTCAAAAGTAGAGAAATAGATGTATAATCAGTCATAAAAATTCTAAAATTAGAGGGCTGTGTGTTTAAATTCTTTAAAAAGAAATGCTAATAAGGAAAATGTGGTATATATACTCAATGGAATACTACTATGCCATAAAAAAGAATGAAATTCTGCCATTGCAGCAACATGGATGAGCTTGGAGAAAATTATGTTAAGTGAGGTGGGCCAGGCACAGAAAGAGAAATACCATATGTCTTCACTCGTAAGTGGGAGATGACAGAAAGAAAGAAATAAAAGGAAAGAAGGAAGGAAAGAAAGAAACATAATATTACATTAAACTTTCCAAAAAAAATAACAGAACTGTGGTTATCAGAGGTGGGAAAGGGAGAGGTGGAGGTTGGCAAGAAACTAGTTAAGGGTCACAAGGATTGATTACATTTTGTAAACATGAATATACTAATTATACTGATTTGATCTCCACATATTGTACACATGTATTGATACTCGATTCTGTACGCCACAAATATATACAACCAATTATCTTTCAATAAAAAAAACTGTCCAAAAAAACCCCAAACAATAGCTAAGGCCACTGGACTTCACTTATATGTGGAATGTGAAAACATCAAACTCATAGAAGTGGAGAGCAGAATGTGGCTACCAGAGGCTGAAGAGGATAGGTGAGATGAGGAAAAGTTGACCAAAGGATACAAAGTTCCAGTTAGACAGGAGAAATGAGTTTTCAAGGTCTACTGTATGGTAAGGTAGCAAGGAAAGTATTGTTGGTAATAATATGCTGTATATTTCAAAATTGCTAAAAAGAACAGATTTTAAACGTTCTCACTAAAAAAAAGATAAGTATGTGATGTGATGATACGTTAATTAGCTTGATATGATCATTTCACAATGTATACATATATGGGAGCATTACATTATCCCTCACAAATACATGCCATTATTAATTGTCAATCCAAAATTTTAAAAAATTTTAAGTAAAAAAAATGGAATTAATAAATGTTCGAGTTTTAAGGAGTTAAATTACAAAATACTTCCAACAATACTACCTAAATTCAAAATAATCTCTCATTTAGACATTTGTAAATGGCCATCTTTTTGCAAATGGACTATAGTAAATAGAAGGTTAGATCTAGCTAGGCTAAAGTGAGACAGAATACCTACTCATAGTAAATCATTGCCATGTGGTGGTGAAAATATCAGTTTTAATGAGAAGACCTGGTTTGTAGCCGAGGATCTTCTTACTAATACGTGACATGTAATTCTCTCTGTGCTCAGTCTCTTCTCTGATGAAATGGATATAAAATATCTAATAATTGCCAATAAAAAGAAATGCTAAGTTAAAAATGTATTAGGAGAGTAGTATTACATGTTCAAGATTCTGAAAATAATTTACAGACTAGGTAAATGAGTAACTCACATTTTCTACTGAAGGTGAATTAAGTACAGCTGTTAAGAAGAAAACAAAGAAAAGGTAAAGATTTTTTGAACCTAGAGGGTTAAGAGTAATTTTTTCGTTATCTCTTCTGTTTGACTTTATTACAACTAATTACAGTTTGCTTGGGCCCAGTTAAGCGGATTCATAATTATATTACTTAATTTTTAAATTTTATTGTTTAATTGACATGTAATTGTACATATTTATGGGGTACAGAGTAACATTTCAATACATGTCTATACTGTGTGATAATCAAATCAGGCTAATTAGCATATTCATCATAGAAACATCATTTCTTTGGGATGAGAATGTCTGAACTCCTCTCTTCTAGTCATTTGAAAATATACAATAAGTTATTGTTAACTATAGACACCCAGCAATATATCAAACTATATCAAACTAAAAAGCTTCTATGCACCAAAGGAAACAATCAACTGAGTGAAGAGGCAACCTGCAGAATGGGAGAAAATATTTGCAAACTACTCATCCAACAAGGGATTAATACTCAGAATATACAAAAAATTCAAACAACTCAATAGCAAAGAACAAATAACTGATTAAAAAATGGGCAAATGAGCTGAATACACATTTCTTAAAAGAAGATATACAAATGGCCAAAAAGTAAATTAAAAAATTCTCAACAACACTATTTATCAGGAAAATGTAAATTATTTTTTATTTTTTTCATTATGCATTCATATTTCATTTGCATATTTTCTCATGTTGTCCCTCAATTTAAAAAAAATAATTAATTAATTTCATTGGTTATGAATATTCATGGGGTGCAAAGCAAATAGTCACCACTCATGCCTAAGATGTGATGGCCAGATCCATACTGGCATCATGTCCATTGCCACAAATTGTGATTATAAGCTGTGTCCCCCACCCAATTATCACCTCAGTTATCCCCAGCCTCCCTCCCATCCCCCTTTCCCCACTACACTTTGTATCCCTAGGTATG
Source organism: Cynocephalus volans (assembly GCF_027409185.1). Lineage (NCBI taxonomy): Eukaryota > Metazoa > Chordata > Mammalia > Dermoptera > Cynocephalidae > Cynocephalus > Cynocephalus volans. The sequence continues at coordinate 37,119,212 of NC_084466.1, read as the reverse complement.
TTCTCTCCCTCTGCAAGTGCAATGCACCACTTTGGTCTTCCTTTCCTTTCTTCTTTATCTCTTAGATCCCACTTATGAGAGAGCACATATGGTATTTATCTCTCTCTGCTCTGTTTACTTCACTCAACATAAGTTTCTCCAGGCTCATCCATGTTGTTGCAAATGGGAGAATTTCATTCTTTTTTATGGCAGAGTAGTATTCCATGGTGTATATATACCACAGTTTCCTTATCCAATCATCCATCAATGGACATTTAGGTTGGTTCCATGTCTTGGCTATTGTGAACAGAGCGGCAATGAACATGGGAGGGCAGATATCCCTTCGACATGATGATTTCCATTCCTTTGGGTATATACCCAGAAGTGGGATTGCTGGATCATATGAGGATCTGTCTGTCATTGTTTGAGAAACCTCCATACTGTTTTCCACAGTGGTTGTACTAATTTACAGTCCCACCAACAGTGTAGGAGCGTTCCCTTCTCTCTGCATCCTCGCCAGTATTTGTTATTCACCGTCTTTTTGATTATAGCCAGTCTAACTGGGGTAGGGAAATGCAAATTAAAACCACAATAGTTATAATGGCTGTTAACAAAAAGACAAAAAAACAATAAATGCTGGAAAGGATGTGGAGAAAGGGGAACTATACACTGTTGGTAGGAGTGTGAATTAGTACAGCCATTATGAAAAACAGTATGGAGTTTCCTCAAAAAAATTAAAATTAAGCCACCATATGACCCAGCAATCCCTTTAGTGTGTCTTTATCCAAAGAAAAGGAAATTGGTACACCAAAGAGAAACCTGCACCCCCATGTTTATTGCTACACGATTTATAACATATGGAATCAAAGTAAGTGTCTATCAACAGATGAATGGATAAAGAAAATGTGGTATATATACACAATAGAATACTACTCAGCCATAGAAAGAATTAAATCATTTCACTCGTGGAAACATAGAAGAGCCTAGAAAACATTACGTTGAATGAAACAAGTCAGGCACAGAAAGGGAAATACTTCATGTTCTCAATCACATGTGGTAGCTAAAAAAAAGTGAGCTCATGGAGGTATAGATGAAATTATGGTTACTAGAGGCTGGAAAAAGTAGCCGGGGAAGGGGAATAGGGAGAGGTTGGTTAATGAATACAAAATACAGAATACAGAAGTACAGAATTACAGGAAGATTAAGTTCTGGTATTTGACAGTAGTGCTAGGTGTTCATAATTAACAAAAATTTATCTCATTTAATTTTAGTGAAACTAAAGGAAGTGAACCCTCACAAAATGGACAGGGGCCTTTAAAGATTTGTGCAAAGGAACTACAGATAGCAGTTAATATTAATCATCCAAGATCAAGCAAATATTAAATGGCAGAGCTGACATCTCCCACTCCTTATACAAGACATCCATTAACCACATTTCATGTTAGAAGCAATAACCATCTGATAATTCAAAATCACTAATACTATTTGGAATATGTGTCTACAGCACATTTTTGATAATAAATTAATATCACTCTAAGTGTGTTCTGTGTGTTAAGATAGTAATGATAATATAAAGCTACCACACTAGCAAGACGTAAAAAATGAACATCCGGAACATAAAGACAGACCATGACAATTTTAAGGGATGTTTACATCATGTCATACTCACTGCAGAATTTTATTAAATTTTTCTATTAAATCTTATGACAAGTGTTTAGAAGTATCCTTTAAGATTCTTTCACTTCACTGTAAAAACCAAGCGCTATGTACCAATGAGGAAGGAAAGTCTTGTTTCTGCAACAGTAAAATGGAATGAAATAATGCACTGAAAGAAATAAAGAGACAGTCTAAAACCATTTCTTTTTCAGGAAGTACTGCTGGAAGAAAGAAAATATTGCCAGAGACTGGAGTAAACAGTCACAAATCACACATCATGGCCGATTTATTCTTTTGGATGAAACTATGGATTATGCTGTGTCTCAGCTGATGGTATTTGCTATATACTGTTTCAGTAATGGAATATACTAAGAACTACTTTTTTTGTGAGCCACTAAAGATAGTTGCTCGATTTAAATGTAACCATTGATAGAATATATGACTGTGACTGGAATGGATAAGAGAATTTACTTTTAGAGCTCAGAGATAGCCCAGCTTGTGAAATTCAATCACTGCATCATTCACAGGCAGACTATTGCAGCAAAGAATTGAAACCAGAAGCAAGTGAAGTGAATAAACTACTACAAGATGTCAATTAGGACTCCTGCTGCACAACTCTGATCACCTGTAATAATTGACAAATGAGGTACCTTGGAGCTGGGCAAGAGGGGAGCCTTCGCTTTAGGTCATGGTCCCAGCTTCATATCACCAAAGCGGACTTTTAAAAAAAACATAGAGGAATACTTAAAATATTTAATGGCATGGAGGGTGAACATATAAATCTTTTGAAGCATGCGTAGGTTTACTAGCTATCTTACAACAAAGTACTTAAATACTTTTATTAAATTTATTAAAAGATGATTTGTGTATTTTTCTTTTACAAAAGAAGAGTGAATTTTGCAACCTTTAATCTGATGAAAAGAAGCCATCAGCAATATGTCACCCAGAAAATATTTTTCAAAAAAATTAGCATACTTAATCTGTACTTTTAAGGTAAAGATATTTTAACAATGTCACAAAGTATCTGCCCTCCCCTTTTTAAAGGAAACTCCTGATATGAAAAGAGTATTTTGAAAATTGATGTTTCAAAGTATTTCTATCTTTATGGGATTTTGTCATTGAAAACGATACAAATAAATCATTCAGAGAAACTTTCATATTTGCACACCTGAAAAACTTGGAAATCAGTCATTCTAACCTGTTTTAAGAGCTTCTAAATAAAGTTTCAATAGAGAATCAATCTATCAGTTTAAAATATTAAAATGTAGCACATACTGAGTTTAAAACTAGGAAAAATGGACATTTGTCATCCTATTTGCAACGATTGCTTTTAAAAAGGGGCACGAGATTGAAAAATATGTTTTGTTATTTGGTAGACAAAACCATTTAGAGCTACATATATTTGTGAAATATACTTTTAAAATTTAAAATGTAGTATCAAAATTAATAGCATCCAGAACCAGATCTTAAGTTTCTGTACCATGAAATGCTAAACAGAGACTTTATGAAAAAATGTATGTTCAACCATATTGCTCTAGTTTTAACACATTTTTGTGAACACAAAAGTATTTTATAGTAATAATAAAAAATATTTTTAAACTAATGTGTATTTCAGCTCTTTATAGTGTTTTGAAATTTCTATTTCATCTGCTTTATGCTACTTAATTTTATTAGTTCAATAGTATATATATTAATGCATGGATATATATACATATGCATATGTACAAATATGTATATATATCTATTTACTTACTGAGGGTTAGAAAAATTTAACTGATAGGATATATGATTGTAAAAAATGTAGTTTACTGATCTGCTGGATAGATGTATATAAACCAAGCTTTAAAAACTTTGGAGGCAGCAAGAAAACATTTAAAGGAAAGTTCTATTTCATGTTATAAGTAAGCACATCTAAATCAATGTCTTTATGTGGATTAGATAAAGATATTTTCCCAAGCAAAATATTGTTCCTCCTGATTACGTCGTGCTGTTTGAAGCAAATTGTTTTTGCTGCTGTGAAGGTTCCCAGGGCCTCACTGGGGCTCACGGTCCGACCAGAGCATGGGGAAGCAAAGCACATTTCAGTAACAGATAATATTCCAAAATGAGACAGTGTTCTGCAGAGAGAACAAGACCTTTACTTTCTCAAGCCTTGAGGGAGTTCATGCTTCTGTTTAAATACCAACACTCTATAAAAATCACAGCCATTTATCTTACAATTTAAGAATTCTCTGTCGTTGTCACATAGCAGTTTTATTACAGAAAAAAAAAAAAATGGTAAGCAAATTTCTTCACTATCCCCAAATCAGATCATGTAATTTGCATCTTCCTCCTTGTCTTAGTTATTTATCTGGGACTTTCTGGTAAATAGTCTGTACTTCATGGAAGTGTCACATTAGCTTAAAGTCTAGGGTTATATCAGTTAGTGACTGTATTGATCTGTGACAGAAAATGTACACAACGTGATCATTTAACTTAGGAATGGAGGGGTTATTTGTTTTCTGTTTGGTTTGCTAACAGCAAAAATTATATTTTAAAGTCATAGTTAACCATCAATATTATCAGTCACATCATTTTCAAAGGATTAAAAACTCACTCTTTGTATATACTTACAGGACAATATTATAGTGTTTATTCCCTCGCAAAGGATAAATGCTTTTTGAAAATCAATAAAACATCTTCTCTCATAGTAAATATAATACATATTCATTGTAAAAAATTTAAGTATGGAAGAGTAAAGGAATAAAATAAGGTGAAACAATGTGAATTCTTATATAGTATTAGAGGAAGTTTAAATCAATATCCAGTTGGGAAAACAGTTGGCATTTTCTGGTAAAATTATAAATATATATCCTTGTGACTCAACAATTCTGCTTCTAAGTATGTACCCAGAGAAACCCTTGCACAGTGAACACTAGTAGATATGTACAACAATCTTCTTAGCAGCATCATTCACCATGGATCTAAACTGACAACAAATCAAATGTGCATTGAAGGCAGAATTGTCAAGGGCTCACACTTGGAGTTCTATACAGCAATGAAAACAAATGAAGGAAAGCTACATGCTTTACATGGAATACTGTATAGCAATTAAAATAAATGAACCACAGTTACATGCCAGGAAATATTGCACAGAAATGGAAATAAATGAAAGCCGCATGGAGTACTACACAGCATTAAAAAATCAACTCCAGGTGCATGTTATATATATGTGGAATGCCGTATTTGTTCATATGGCTCAGTCTCACAAACATAATGTTGAGGAAAAAAATGCAAGTCACAGAAAATTAAGTATTCTAATTTATAAAGTTTACAAAAAGAGCAAAATTAAACTATAAAAAATTAAAACATACATACATGGAAACAAGGAACTGGTTATCTCACCAAGATAATGCTTATTTCTAGATGGATGGGAGAGAAATTTGAATAGTGAAGGACACATAAGGGTGGTTTTAACTCAAAAAATTAGATACTGACCGAGTTATGTTTAATATGTGATATAAACTTAACGTAATTATAGCATTCGCCTCTATATTATTACAACTATCAAAATAGACATAAATGAGAGATACAAGGTTCTCTAAGTATTAATAACATGCCATTTGAAAGCAGCTTAAAAACTAGGGTTATATCAGTGACAGACTGTATTCATCTGTGACAGAAAAGATGACTAACATGTGCAACAAGAAATCTTGGGTTAGCTGTCAGGGTTGGGACAATGGCTCCATGATGTTATCCAGGACCAGGCTCCTTATTTCTTCCTGCTCCATTGCCATCTGTATATGGCTTTTGTCTTTGTGGTAGCAAGATGGCTGCTGCACCACCAGGCATCACGTCCACTATCCAGGCAGCAAAAGGATGAAAAAAAATAGCCATTGAGTGTGTTTCAGCTGATGCCTGGCAGTGCAGCAGCCGTCTTGCTACAATCACTCAGATGAAAGCCAGGCACTGAAGACAATGGAGGAGGAAGAAACAATGAGGTGAGATAGTTGTATCATCTTCCTTTGGAGGTGTTTGGAAAGGAATATGAAAAGTGATCTTTACTTGGAAATAAAGCAACCTGTTTTTTACGAGAGTGTTAGGACATATAGAATATGAAAATAATTATTTGGATGTCAGGAAATTAGGACCAATAATTATTTTTGTAGATGACATAGACTGGGATTAGAAATCTTTATGGATATAAATGTGTACAGAGGAGATAATTAACCTAGAATGGTGACAAATACTAAAAGCTGAAACAAAGCTAAAAAATACTAGCTGACATAGCAATATGGGAATCTTAGAATTAAAAGGGGACTTAGAAAGTGTCCACTTCAATATTCATCTCAGTATCTCATGTCATCATAATGAATGGTCTATGAGGGTGCCATGCAAACACATGAACCCAATCTTTCTGCTTTCACTTTCATTTTCAGCTTCGTTTCTTCATGTAGCAGGAGGACCTATATCCCCTTGCATCCACTAAGAGGCTGCAAGCAGCTGTAAGGGTAAGTAAAGTCTTTTGGTGCTCTCTCTCCCTCCCTTTTTATAAGCATTTCCTAAGTATTCCGGTTATATGAACAATTATATCCAAAGCGAATCACAAAACTCACCTTGGGTAGACAAAACTGGCCAAAAAAAAAAAAAAATCTGGAAACCCAGATCCAAATCCAAACTTTGTTCCCAGCAAGCCAGTTCCTATAACATGATTTATATCCCTCAAACCCAGATATTTTATCTATGTAATAGTCTTTTAGACTTCTCTTGAACCTTACACTAGAAAACAGTGATATTCAGTGCACTGATTCCTTCCCGAAGGAACAAATGTTTTAATCCTCTCACCACATCTTCCCCTCGAGGATGCTAAGTACTTATACTGGAAAAGTACATACAGAACCTTTGAAATATCTGCAGTGGATACTTCAGAATTATCTAAACACGTCTTCATTTCCTAGAGGTTTAAGAGCATCATAACAAGGTAAGACAAACAAGCGCTATGGAGACAAACCTAGTTTTAAGTTCTAATGCTGTTATTTATCAATTATGTAAATTTCAGAAGCTTCTTATTCCTCCTCTGCTAAGTCTGGACAATAAACCCTGTTTTATGTAGTGATTATAAGGATTAAATGAAAAACATAAAAACGAAAACATGTTTCATGCTTCCCAAAATTCTTCAGGGCATTTTGCTTTTAGCCAGGGAAAATTGCAGTGCAGCCTCCTGGAACATAAATTTTATTCCAAGATTGGGAAATGAAGGAATTTAAGGTAATTTGACTCATAAATAACGTGAAACATTGATTAGCTATTGATACAAGCACATACCATAGAATTCAAAGTTTGTACAAATATCTAAGCTAAACTGAAAACTTCAAAGAAATTTGACTCTTTCAGTGAGTTGCCATGGATTTTGTACTGCCCGACATTAGATATACTTTGGTGAAAAATTTATAAACAACATATGCATGGCTTGTGCATTGTCAAACACTTAACAGATGGTCCATGGCAGTAAAGATAAAATTTTCTCATCTAGGTAAAATTCCTTTGCAGTGGATATTTCTCATGAACTGAGCATCACACATCATGCTAACTATAATACATCCACAGGGATGAGCAAATAACTGATAATGCAACAGAGAACAAAGCACAACATATATTGACAGAAACAATAACCCTTTGAACCTAGTAGACTAGGAAAAGAATGTCATTTGGAGGAGATTAAGAACTTTTGGGATAGTTGATGGCCTGAGGCATAGCCAGGGGCTATTTGTTTTCTGAAATAGCTACCCATGACCTCTTTACCAAAGTGATATACATACATGTCAGTAATGGCAGAGAGACAGATATCTTGCTAATATACTCTTAATGGGCAACTTGGTATTTAAAGAAAAGGAAAAATATATACACCTTTCTTTTTACATATTCATTACAGATATAGCAAATAACCCCAGATTAGTCATGCCATTTTGGAAGTAGCTGTAGAAATCACAATGCTTTCAAACTGGGGATTGGAATTCATCAGAAGGTAATGAAAAAATTTTGTTGGGTCAACTCATTTTTTTAATTAAATAAGATAAAGTATTACAATGAAATAGAGTAGAATGTCAAGGAAAATACAAGACAGCTTTGTATTTATGAGAGTAAATACTGGTTTTTGAAACTTGTTTCAGTTATCTGTAAAATGGTTCCATATAAGTGTGTAAGAGGCTATTCCCATGTAAAATGAATTTTGTGTTGTGGATTGCAGCAAAAAAAGCTTACAAGTCCCTTTGATTTTACAGGTTAATGAAACTGAAGCACAAAGAGTTTACAAACTTTGCACAAGCAGATCAAGAATTTTTATTAATGTTGGGCATTGAGGTAGCACTTAGGTCTCCTGATTCACTCCAAATTTATTTTTCTGTTTTTGCCAAATTTTTCAGCATTGCCAAGTGATCAAAAACCTTGAAAATATATTTATTTTCCTTAAGAGATATCTTAATGATACTTCAATAAATACCAAAGTTTTTTTATATTCAAGTGCAATTTGCAAAAATGAGAGATATATATATCCCAAAAGTCTTTGCCCCTTCCCCCCCACCAACAAAAATGTGGTAGGCAGCCTCTGAGATGGCCCCCAGTGATCTTCACTTCCTGGTATTCATGTCCTGGGTAATTTCCTCCCCTTGAGAGTGGGCTTGAAAAAGTGACTCACAAGTGAATAGACTATGACACAAGTGATGCGATGCTAATTCTGAGATTAGGTTACAAAGAGATCGTAACATCCATCTTGCTCCCTTCCCTTCCCTTTCTCTTGCTTGCTCTATTGAAGCAGCTGCCCAACTTATGAATTTTCCTATGGAGAGGCCCACATAGAAAGGAATTGAGGGAACCTATAGCAACAGCCAATGTAAAACTGAGGCCTTTAGTCTGAGAACTGTGAGAAACTGAATCCTGCTAAAAACCACATGAGTGAACTTGGCAACATCCTGCCCTAATAAGGCTGGAGTGGAGACTACAGGCTACACCTGGATTAGCCTTGAGAGAGACCCTAAGCTAGAAGATCCATCTAAGTTGTGCATGGATTCTTGACCAACAGAAACTATAGATAACAAATGTTTGTAGTTTTAAGGTGTTAAGTTTGGGGGTAATTTGTCATGCAGCAATAGATAACTAATACACTAATTATTTCCCATTTGCATGGAAAAAATACTAGGAAACATTGTGATGATTTTTCCCACTCAAAAAAAATAAATAAATAAAGAATGCCTAAAGCAACTCCTAACACAAATAACCTCATGGGGTTGTCAAGATGGAAAGTGAAGAAAAGTGAGACCAAGGTATAGGACACTGAAATGTGAATATGGAGTTAAAAGTAATAAATCACAAAAGGCAATACAATGCCTATAATTTTTTAAAAAGTGTTGACAAAGATGTGGAGAAATTGGAAAATTTCATACATTGCCAGTGGGAATACAAAATGGTACAACCACCATGGAAAAGAGTTTGGGAGAGGTGGAGTACACTAATGTTTATAAAGCAAATGTATTTCACAGGGCCTAGTTTCCAAAACCCTGTAGTTTCAGGTTTAACCTAACTTTTTAAAGTTACATATAGAGATGTTAACCTTGCAAAAGACAGGAAACTTTCCCCAGGCTAAAGCCTCTGATATAGACATAGAATTATAACACAGCAAAATTGCTGGCTCAAAGGGTAGATGTCCTTGGTGCAGGTTAACCTTACTTAATTGTTATGTAAACATACTAAGGAAATTGCTGTAGGGAAAGAAAATGTTTGCGAAGAACTTAACCTTTTGCAAATTGCATTGTGGAATGTCACTTTGTTATCGCACTGATGTTACCAGCCTCTATTGTTAAACTGTACTTAGCCATAACTCCACCTATGTTGCTTTTCTGTAACTTTCTAGTTTGGAGAATAAATACTGAGACAGAACCCCAGTTCAGTGTTAATTTCCCAAAGGAAGAATGCCTCTCTCTTGAGGGTTCTGGGAAGTTAACCCCTTCAGCATGTCTCAGTGCTCAGAGGAAATGGGATTTGAGTAATCCTTTGCATCTCTGTCAGCCAGGGGAGAGAGGTGGCAAATCCATGTGAGGACAAAGAGAATGCAAAAGAGAGAGTCCTCAAAAAGTTAAACATAAAATTTCCATTGATTCCAGCAATTTCATTCCTAGGTGTATACCCAACAGAATTAAAAACACATGATCACACAAATACTTCTACAGGAATGTTCATAGCATTATTACTCATAATAGTCAAAAAGGAGAAACAATGCAAGTATTTAATGACAAATGAATAGATAAACAAAATGTGTCATATTCATATTATGGAATATTATTCAGCCATTAGAAAAGAATGAAGTACTGATACATGCTACTGTTACAGAATGGACTTCAACAGGGAAGTGATCAGCACTCAGAGGGTTGGAGAGTCAGGTATTTTATTATACCCGCGGGCCCAAATGAGCTAGCGCTTCAGAATCTGAGCCCTGATTTCAGGTCTTACAGAGTTTATATAGGCAAACTCTTCTGAGTTCTAGGTTTCTCTTTCTCAGCATTCATGTAGCTAGTACAGTAATATGTTTCATTTCTCAGTGGTCACGTAGCTATTGCAGTAGTCATTGCAGTAAGCAAGCACATTTACAAAAGCAGGAGTGCAAGCAGTTGATCATCAGTAAAGCTGATACAATAAGCAGGTTCTGTTCTAAAGGCAAAACAAGCTACTGAAAGAATTAATTTTGTATTTTTCCAACACTGCAACATGGATGAATGTCTGAGTGTGAGCTAACAGTAAAATGCCCACCAAACTGAGAAGATATACTGAGACTGAAGAATGAAGCAGGCAGCTCCATATAGTTTACAAGGAGTTTATTATTATTATTGATATTATCAATGGGTGGTTATTATAGGGAATGGATTGGGCAGAGTATCAATCTGAGTACTGTGCAGTTGCTTTCTGAGCAAACTGGGGGCAGGAGTTGAAGCTTATAAAGGACTTAGGGACAAAAGTGGAGTTATGCCAAAGAGAGAAAGGCTGTGGAAGTGGAAGACTCCCAGGCCTCACAGCGTCCTGTTGCTTATTCTTGGGGTTCCTGACATCATTTCCCTGTCTTACACAAGCATACCATTCTGTTACTTTCCCTTCCTCGGTTGCTAAGCAACTTATACAAGAGAAAGAATATAACTATTGAAGCCAGAGTCCTGAGGGCTAGAGGATGGAGGGAGTTCTGATCAGCATTCCTACAGATGAACCTTGAAACCAGGGCTGTAGAGAGGGGGGAAAGTGGAATGACAGCCTAATGGACACAGGATTTCTTTGGGGGGTGATGAAATATTCTGCAATTAGTGGCAATGGTTGTACAACACTATGTATTTCCTAAAAACCATGGAATTTTACACTATAACATGGTTAAAATTATAAATTTTGTGTTATGGAAATTTTACTTCAATTTTGTTTTAAAAGGCAATTAAGAGATGATGAGATGACGTAAGGGATAAGGAAATGGAAAAAATAAACTGAAGGAAAGAACTTTTTATTGGTTACTTTCCTCCAAAGAAACTGTCCTGTTGGCTTGGAGCTGTCACAAATCTAATGAGGATCCATAGTGCCACCCAAGCTGATTTTGTGGGGATTAACCCCTCTGATTCACCATACCACTGCAAAGCAGCCCTATGGTAACTGCTTCCAAGTGGTAATAAGTCTTCATTAAAGAGCAAAATCACTTCTTCCCTAAATCATCTGAACATTTTTTTCAACTTTAGCATGTATTAAATCCAAGATTGTTTTTTTATATTTCTCTCCATATAAAACCTTATAAGGGTCAAACATTATATTCTTTTCTAATAATTCCCTAATGGATTTTTTACATAGCCTTCTAAATAGAAATTCTTTTTAAGTGCTTGAAGAAAAATTAAAAGCCTGTCATTAGGTCATAAAAGGAGAAAAAAAAATTATTTGAATGAGATCATTTAATCAGGAACCTAGAAAGAAGAAAATTTGACATATAAAGGATAGTTTATTTTGATATTTTTCAGGAAGGAATACTTTGAATCTAAAAAGGAATTTATTAAGTTTTCAAAATTTTAATATTTAAGTAGATAGATTATGAATTTTTCCATGCCTCAGTTCCCCTTGTATCTCAGATATTTTTTCCTCTCTCAAACCTCATATCTAAACTATCTGAGTCTCAGGCTATTTCTGTTGTCATAATCATAATGGCAATTCTTCAGTCAAAGACCTCACCATTCCTTCCCAGGCTTTTTGAATAATTCCTAACTGGATCTTTAATACTTCCCGTCTATTCACTAGGATGGTCTTGCTCTAATCCTTACTCTGAAGTCAAGCGATTTTTCTAAAATATAAATATGATAGGTCATTTCAAATACTCTTTTACCACAGGAAGTGAACTCTTGCTGGGTCATTAAAACAATTTCGTGGACCTCAGACAAGAGTTTTTCAGTGAAATATAGAAACGACTACAGGATGGAAAAGGGAACGGGAAGGAAAGGAAAAAATGAAAGACAAGACTTTATTAATAGGGAAGTTGTGTTTCAGGAAACATTTGCTTTAATTATAAACAGTTGCTTAATTACAGTTTGTCTAGAATTTCTTACTGTCAGTCAGGGTCAGAATGGTTCGAAAGCTACTACCAGACAAAGTAAAATCAAGTTTTGGTCTGATTTAAAAAACTCACTTCATCTGGCTTTTGTCTGCCTTTCCAGCCTTTTCTTTTGCCCCTGCAGCCGGGCTTTTTCATCCCTGTGCCTTTGATATTCCCCTCTCTTGTCTGGCAAACGTCTGTTTATCCTTCAAGAGGCAATTCAAATGTTTTCTCCATAGAGAGCTGATCAACTTCCAGGAAGTAAGCAACACTTCTGTTCAAGGCTGCCATCAACCTTCCTGTAAGATCCTTCATTACACTGCAATCGCTTGCTGATACGTTTGCTTCTCTGAGGTTTCTCAAAGACAGAATTCTGAGCAAGTGCATTACCTGATTTGTAGTAAGTGGTTAATAGTGGAGTCAATAGGTTAATGTAAAATACATGAATAAATAGAGATTAAATATTCTTTATGTGTTTATATACCATTATATTGCTTTGTGATTAAATTATCCCTTCAGAACTTTTGTCACTATGCCATAAGAATTAGCAATTGCTTGGGAGCATTATTATTCATCACTAATTATATGAATTGCCTCAACTTCTCACCCCCTGGATTGCTCCATCTAGTTTAGCATCAGTGTAGAAAACATCAAGTGCTGCTTCTGCAGCCAAGAGTCCATGTTCAAAGCCCAGCTCCACAACTTCCTCGTTGTAACTTCAGGCAAATTACACAGCAGCTCTTTGCTTCAGGTGCCTCATCTGATGATAATAATAGAAAGGCTTAAATTATTTTATACCTATAAAGAGCATAGAACTGTTCCAGCACATAGTAAGAGGCCTCTAAATTTTGCTATAGTTATTGTCCAAGTAAGAAGCAGAAAATCAATGCCTATAAGTCAGAGCTTTGCCCTAATGACTGTCAATTTATTTAAAAAGCACTATTTAATTTATCTGAGAACCCTATTTGTTTTCTCTGTCCTCAGCTACCCTGGATGTTAGCTACCTACCTCTTTGAGTTGTCACCCAGGCTGTGTATCACGGAGTTCACATTTTAAGTGAAACCAGGTCAAATATAGCTCTCAAATAATGAGGAGAAAAAAAATCTAGTTTTTTCATGGATAGGATGATGAGGTAACAGACATACTTGAAGATTTTTTTGTTTTTGTTGAGGTTTTTTGGTTAAGATTTGATCCTTTTTGTTTGAAGACTGAGAGGTACACAGATTGCCAGACTGTCATAAAACAGATTTACTAATCTGGAAGTGTTAAACATGTTCTATTCCTTAACCTGGGTGATGGTTTACACAAGTGTGTCACTTTGTGTAAGTTCATTGCATGAGCCCTAATGACTTGTGAATGACATACTTCCATAAAAGTTTATTTAAAAAAAAAAAAAAAACTTATTTACCCGTGATTGATGCACTCTTAAAGTTTGTCTTATGTCTGAGATGTTCTGACTATGTCACGTTATTTCCAGTAAGAGAGAGCTTATCTCAGTCTTCTCCCCAAGAACATTTTCCCTTGATTAGCTGAACACAGTCCTATCTACTCAATTCCTCAAACTAGAAATCAGAGTAAAAATTGATTCCCCATCTCCTTTGTCACCATGAATAACCAATCAATCATTAACATCTTGTTAATTCTACTCCTAAAATATCGCTCAGCACCCATAAAATGCCTTTTCATTCCCAGTGTCAGCGCTCTAACCCTGGCTCTTGGCATTTTTCATCTGATGACTGCAAATGCCTGTTGACTTGAGTCCCAGGCTCATGGTTATCTCCAACTCATTCTCCACTTTGCCTCCAGTGTCCTTTGTAAGAATCACATCTGATCTCACAGTTTATATACATAAATGCAGTTGATGTTTTCCAATTATCTACAGGATAAAGTGTAAACTCCTTAGAAGAATATATTTAGGTCTTCACCAAATGACTCCATCCTAACTTTCTTTCCAAGGTCATCCCTACCCACTCATTATGCACCATAGTTTCCTATTACATGCACAATTCTCACCATTTCACAAAACTTCCATGTAAGTTCACACCTTTGTTCTGCTTCTCTACTTGGCAAAATCCTGCTCATCCTATCCTTCAAGGTTGAGTTCAATTATTATTTCCTCAGAGGCTTTCCCTTACATGCCCTGCATTTCCCCAGACAGCACAAATAACCTTTCATATAACCTCACTACCCTAAAACTCCCTTTAAACTTTTAGGATAGCCTTACGATGCAATATTGTAGTTAGTTGTTTAGATATTTATTTATGCAAAAAAGGTTTTGTGCATCAGTTATGTGCCAGGTTCTCTGCTGATTCCTTGGAATTCATTTATAAGCAAGATGGGTATGTGGTCTGTCCTATTTTGCTTTCTAGACTGAGCTGCTTGAGGTTAGAGAACATATCTTATTCATCTTGCTTCCTCAGGTTAGATTAGAGCCTAGCATCTAATTAGTAAAATCTCAATCAAATATATGCATTCTCAGGAATAGACACTGTGCCATCAGTACCTAGCATAGAATCTGGCACATAGTATTTTTTTTTTAATTATGCAAGCATTACTAAATATTTATTTAATAACTTAGCCTATTAATATATTTTATTTACCATCTCAGTGTCAGTCCTATACTACAGATCCTGGATTATTTTCTAAATAATATCAAACAGTGGTTTGCTAAATGAACCCAGGTTTCAGAAATTGTCTGCCAGTGAATTGTATCAGTTTTCTAAAGAAATTAAAATAAAGACCTGAAATATTTCTGAATGACATACATCTTCAAGAATTAAAAGGTGCATTGTTGATTACTTAAGTTGGGATAGTTCACAGTCCTTGCTGACCAAGAGTTTTCAGTGGGAGCCCCTGTCTTTTTCTTCCCACAAATATCACTGGTGCCCTGTGTCCAGAGACTCAGTCCTGTTCAGTTTTCAAACCAATCCATATTAGAGGAAAGCAATCAATCAGCAGCCTCTCCTAACTACCTGTGGCCTAATATGACTTATATGAAATCTGGTTTACCATTTGACTACTGGGTTATTGTTTCTACTTTCCCAGGCTATCACTACTCTAGCAATCGAGTTATCAGTTGTTACTGAAACCTTGATTTGAGACATTGATCATAAGACCTAAAACCCAGTTCCCTTCTTACAAAAAGAATTCTGTATCTTAGGAACCAACTCTGTAGTTAAATCAGTTTATCTTAGCATCCTATCCTGCTTGGCCCTAATTTCTACCTTATCTCTATCAGTTTATATTTCAAAAATCTGATCATGCTTTGTGATTAAAACAAAAAATGTAACACACTAAATTAGTCAAATATGGCTTAACCACAGCCACTTTCTTCCAAATGAAACTGTAATATTGTTCAGAAATTAGATACCTGTGTGCTTTATGGGATATTTCCCAAACCACAGAGTAAGTGAATGTTAATTATTCCAGACAATTAGAGTAATTTCATTCCCACTGGAAATAAGCTTGCATTTAACACATCCCTAGCCAATGAGACATAAGGGACAATCTATTGAAAAGCTTGAAGGAATATATCTTTTCAAGGGCAAAAAACAGAACTGTACCTCCCTAACTTTACACATCGTCATGGATGATAAAATGCTTGAGGCTGCAGCAACCATCTTGCCACCATGAACAAAAACTCTGATATACTGAGTTGGAGCCAGTGAATTAAACTAATCTGTAACCCCCCACACCTCCCACTTTCTTATATTTTCCTTATTGCTTAGTCAGTTTTAGCAGAGTATTCTGTATTTACAGCTCAAAGCATTCTAACTCGTGTATTCAAGTTCCCATACAGGCCAGAGAATAAACTGGGATTTACCCTGTTATGGAATGGATGCAGCAAGGAAGCCCCAGACACTCGGAGGGTGGAAGGGTCAGAAAGTTTATTACGCTCGTGGGGCCCAGGCAAGCTCGCATTCTGAAATCCTGGGACCCCACCCTGAATCTTACAAGACTTTTTATAGGCAGGTTAGGTGGGCTCTTTAAGTTTCAATTTCTCCAAATTCACGTGACTTGAGCAGGCAGCTGATTATTAACTGGGCTGACTTCTGGGGGCCCGGGGAGACAAGCACAGTTAGCTACAGGTGCATTGCACAAGCACAAAACAAATTTTAATTTTGAGTTTTCCCAACAACCCAAGTTTCCTTCAAAAGTTACAAACACATATAAGGTAAATAGGTGAACTCTTATGATAAAGAAGAATGAGAATGCGTGTTTATGGGGGCGCTGGGGGGGGGTGGATTGATAGGAAAATGCAAACCACCATGAGGACTTCCGCTGTGAACAGATGATGTAGACCCATTTCTCTCTGTTCTTCCCCACTCAGTACATCTATGAACCCTAGAAATAATGCAAATGGCAACCAAAGAAAGTGTCTGAAAGCTGGTAAGGAGAAGACACACTGGTTTGGGACTGTAAGACTGGAGGAACAACACAGTGGCCAGGCGTTCTTTCCTCCCTCTCAGCAGAAGACCACCCAGACCCTGAGTTTCTGATTCTCAGCATCAAGACAGTAGGCAGCCCAGGTGGGCCCATTCTTCTTCCAGTTTTGTCAGTAGGTCCAAGGAAAACACCAGGCAAGACAACACCACCCATAACAGGGATCCATCCCTTCTAACAATTAGCAGTGAGAGCAACAACTTGAATGAATTTCCAATGAGTTATAATAAATGAGTGTAGAGCTAGGGCTGGGTCTGGAGCCCACCATTGGTATAGTCAGAGCAGGATTCTGAGCAGGTACAGGAGCCAAAAGCCCTTGGAAGAAGGAGGAAATGTGGTTATTTTTGAATTTGCTGGGCCCTATGGCCACTTTCCTCTTGACCGGGATCTGGTTGCTGCTCACTGTACTGCAAGGCAGCATAGACCAGGCGCTACAATGGAAGACCCCTTAGGAGGGGGAGGAAGTGTGGCTGTCCTTGAGCATGTGGTGCTCAGTGGCCACTTTTCGGCTGACTGGAGCCTGGCTGCTGTTCACTACACTTCAAACTGATTGAGATTTGAAGAAGAAAGAGTTGTTGGAAGCATGGATAAATGTCCTGGAGGATGACGTGCAGTGACTGGCCACTCCTGCCTCTCACACCAGGGAAGACGACCAACCCAGTGGTGAGTTGTGGGAGACCGTGCATCTCCAGTCACGACCTGTCATGCATCGGAAAATGAAGCACGAGCAGCCTATGGGACCAGACAGACAACTGGTGGGCAATCCACAGGTGACTCAATTCACCACCTATGTCCCATATACCCAGGTTGAATTAATTGACTTAGGAAGACAGTTTTGGCAGAAACAGGGGGAACCCCTGGCTGCTTGGCTCTTATGGTTATGGGACCTAGGGTGGATAGTGTGATGTGCTCTGGTGAGGAGATGGAGAAATTGGCCTCCATTACCATACACCTGTCCCTGAGGCAGTGGCTGCAGAATAGCTGCAGATATGCACAAGGGCCAGGTAATCACTCCTTGATGGACTGGGTGAATGCAGCTGCCTGAACTGCGTGGGCAAATGCTAGAGAACTGCCCAAGATTGTTAGTAAATGGCAAACGTATGCTGAGTTGATCCAAATCATTTGGGGACTGGGGATGCGGCAGTCCATGTTTAATGTGAAGACTCGTGGCTCGGACGATGAAAATTTTAAAGGCATCATGAGAGACATGGTGCTGCAAAACGCCCCATCAATGTCCTTTGGGAGGCCATACTGACCCCATGCATTGGTCGTCCTATACATGAGGTAATGACCATGGTAGCTGGCTTGGGTGAAGTAGAGGATAGCAGACAAGCAAAAGGGGTCCAAAAGGTGGCTAAGACCAAACCCCCAAGAAATATTCGGGATTTTATCCCAAAGGGACCAAGCAAGACTAGTCATAAGCAGATGTGTCTTGACTCACTTGCAGCAGGGGTTGATAAAAAGAAAATTGACTGGCATCCAAATGCAGTCCTGTTTGCCTTGTGGCAGCAATTGTGCCCTGAACAGCATTTTACCAAATGTCCGGAAACAGGTAGCAAGGTATGCTCAGTGGATTTAAAAGATTTTTTTGGCTGCTCCTGAGGAAGTGAATGAAATGTTCCATTTCGATTAAGGAGCAGGCCAAAGTACTCATCTTTTGGGGGCAGGTGAGGACCGGAGGCCTCATGTTGAATTGGCAATGATAAAGCTGATGCACTGGCTAAGGTAAGGTGGCTGGAGAGAGTTCCAGCAGCTGATGTAGCTAGGTGGCTACACTGGAGAATGCAGCATGCTGGCTGCAAGACCTGGTGGTCGATGGCTTTCCAGGTGCTGCATAAACCCGAGAAAAAATGCCCCTGATGGGCAGATGTGCTCCTGATGAGCAGATGGGCCCCCCTGATGGGCAGATAATTTGTGTGAGAGTGTCCCTGACATGATGGCAGGTGGGTCTTGTGGGACCACTGCCAAAGTCAGAGAGTTACTGGTCTTCTGTTTGTATGGCCTTGTGGGGCCCCAAACCAGGTAAGATACCTATTCCTGCAACCATCCTTTCTCAGGATGGCAAACTGGTATGTATCTTACCAGAGGGGCAAGAACTTCCCCTATTGGTACCAATAACCCTTCTGTCTTTTTGCTCAGTGTTCTGGTTGCAGGCACTGCACTAGAGTTGCATGATCAGTGTGTCAACCTACTGAATGTGCATTGAACTTCCCATCGGTGTGACTGCAGGATTCGCATGGAAAATCACACCAATGATGACTACCAACTGCACATATCTGGCTAACAGTTAAGAGGACAGAACTACAAGTCTTAAGGCATATTGAACAGACAATAGATTATATATAAATGTAAGGGTCATTTATCCTCACTAAGGGAACATCACGGAAGATTCTGAAAGCATAGATTGTATGGTGAGGGACCCTGAAGGGGTGGATTGTGAAGAAAATAGAATAGTTTAGTCAGGGCCCCTTGCCTCAGGTCCAGTTGGGGGTGGTGCAGTACATTCCTTGTAAACGAGTTGTGTGTGGGTGGAGTTGGTGTGCATGCACACCCATGTGTCTTTTTTAGTTTGTTGCTATTCTTGTGTGTTCTTCAGTTCCTAAAGCAGCAGCTGGCTGGCAGAGAGCTCACGTCTAAAAATAGAGCATGTTTACTTTGCTGGCAGCTGCTCAGTTTTTCTTTGGACTTTGCTGGTAGCAGTTGAGTTTCTGAGTTTCTTTTTGGACTGCCTAGCTCTTCCACATGTGTGTCCTGAATAAAGACTACTCATTCTTCCACCAAGGCTCCAAGGACCTTTTTGCTGTTACCTAGCTCATAGACCTGCATCTGAAGGCTTTGTGACCCAGTCTGGACAATGCGCTTGAGGGGTCTGTGAGCTCCAGACCCAGCCCTAGCTCTACAATGAGGAAAAAAAAAAAAAAAGTCAATTTCCAGAAGTTATATACTGTTTGATTCCATTTATAACATTTTTGAAACAACACAATTTTAGAAATGATGGAACAGATTAGTGGTTGCCAGGAGTTGGGGGGAGGGAGCATAAAGGGAGGTAGGTGGTGTTTGCTCAATATCTTGATGGTGGTGGTAGATGCATGTCCTGCACATGTGACAAAATTGTGAAGAACTACACACACACACACACACACACACACACAAATGAGTACAAGCTAAACTGGAGAAATCTGAATATGATTAGTGAATTGTATCAAGTCTGGTGTCTTGGTGTGATACTGTTTCATAGTTTTGTAAAACATCATCACTGGGGAGAACCTGGTAAAGGATACAGGAGTTCTCTATGTATTATTTCTTACAGCTTCATGAAATCTACAATAATCTCAGTGAACATTTCAATTAAAAATAGAAAACACAGGAGGACCAGACTACAACCCTGTTCCTCAGATTGTGACCCTACTTTAGGAATCTCTGGATGATCAGACTAGACTGGTTCTAGAAAAACCTAGGAAATATGAAATCTCTCTAGGTTCAGGCCTTGGTGGTCTAGATAAATCTGTGAACCCATTGCTTCACAAAAATGTTTAGAAAGGTCCTTAACGCTGAGGAATTTGTTGTGTCAAAGAAACTGTTTTACTTCTTTTTTTTTTTTTTTTTTTTTTTTTGGCCCATCTGTACTTGGTCTTCAGCTGTCAGCACAGACCAATCCTGTTTCTTGAGGAAAGGCAAGGCTACATTTGACTGTGTATCATATTCTACCAAATTCTACCCGTTTCAGTAAACATAATGAACTCCTTGAGAAAAAAAAAATGCCAGAGGGTTAAAGGAATAATAAAGGAAGTTTACAGTGAACGTTAAAGCTGCAAATAAAACTGTGAAGTGCTGTGCTAATTAGGTGAAAGAGTTGCCAAGAAGTTCTTATGAACGAACTTAGGAATGAACTCAAGATCCTGTGGATCCGGAGCCAGACATATGCAGCTTGTTTAATATCTACTAATGTTGTGAAACATCCGTCATCTTTCATTTGCAGGCACATAAGTCATACCTCATGTAAATCAAAATTAATACTGTAAATCATGAATGCATGGCGTTGCAGAGTGACATGTAAGTATGTTACTTTTCTAAATATTTTCCAATTGAGAGACTCTTCCCTGTTCCTTTGACATGCTTTTCTCATGCCTCATCAGGTGGAGCAGAATGGAGTAGAACACACCCTAAAGAGCTCCAGTATGAATTAATTTCTTCTTTATTCCCAAAAGGTTTCAAGGGAAGACAGCCCTCCCGCTTCAGGAGAGATATTAAGCAAATAGGATTTAGTGCTTCACAAAGTTCATATTTTGAATTGCAGATGAAGAAAACTATTCCCAGGTTCTAACATTCCAGGTCAGTGATAATGACTTTGTAACTAACAGATTTGTTTTTTTTTTTTATAAAAATTATATAGTCAGGCCTAATTTGTAATGTTTAGCAAAAATATTTGATTTTCTTTTTTTGCTTATTATTTGATCCATTTATTTTCCTAAAGAATCTCTTGGCTTATGCAAGTCAAAGTAAAATATAAATAAGGCAATTACCTGGATAAACCTAGAACAATAAACTTGTCACCATTGTCTACGTAATCAGCTTAATATTTTACTTTTTTGTTACTATGCAGTGTGTGGGCTCAATAATGGTTAAAAAATAAGGGCAGAAGAATCACACTGCAAGCGAAGGTAACCATTTCATTCTGGGCTACAGTGTGAACTAGTCATGTTTCTGACTGGCAGGAAAATACAAAAGAAGGTACAGTACTGTTTAATTCTGCTTAAGGTTATAATTCAATAAGTCACAATGCCTTTTGAGGCCTCTAAATCTAAGTCCCTGTGGTTATTCAATTTATGACTTTTTGTCAGTCTTTCTCTCAATTTATTTCTAAACCACTATTGACATCAGATCTAAAAATTGAATTTATTACAAAACCCACAGGGCAGGTTGATACCTGTTTTAAGGCTGTCAATGAATGCCACTTTTATGAATATACTATATCCATGGCAGAAATTCATTTAGAAAGGTTAATATGGAGCCAAAAAACATCCAAAAATGATGTAATTTATTTACGAATTCAGCTAAAAGAACCATAAAACTAAAATACATTACCTAGTAATTTTCTGTCATTGTATTGTTTATTATAAGTTTCTGATTCACTAGTACTGCAATATGCCACAATTACTTAAGCTATATCTTTAATTAAGCATCAATAAAATATGAGTTGGATAATTATTCCAGCAATTTTATTATATGTTTAGTGAATAAGTTAACATGAGATTTTGCATTATGAGATCTCACATAAAATTTAGTATGTACATGTGAATAGCTTAATTGAATGACTGAAATCATCCTCAAAACGAAAATTAGAATTTTTCTGCATCAGCGTTTCCTTATTTCTAAAAATAATTCTATTTCTATAATAATAATTCAGGAGAAGGAAACTTTTCAAAGAGTTAGCTTTGAAATTTTAGAAGTGAAAATGAGTGTGTACACCTGTGGTCTTCGTCTTCACACTGTGCCAGGGTCTCGCCTACACACCCCGTCTACTATAAGAACTGTCATATATATGTCATAGTACAGCTTTGTTACGGAGAAGAAACTACATTCAAAGCCCCAGGCCATTT
Source organism: Cynocephalus volans (assembly GCF_027409185.1). NCBI lineage: Eukaryota > Metazoa > Chordata > Mammalia > Dermoptera > Cynocephalidae > Cynocephalus > Cynocephalus volans. Next base: position 37,096,958 of record NC_084466.1, on the reverse strand, counting down.
AAGCTATTTGCCATCCATCCGACCTTCCAGTAGGGAGACTGGCTCCCTAGTTTCAATTATTCCAGGGCTTTCTCCTCCTTACCTCGGCTCTGTGCAATAGAAAATATTAATGCTTTAATGATGTCATGAAATAAAATATGCATTAAGTTCCTTTGTAAGGGAATTTAAATCTGCATTAGAGAGAGCATTGCTTTTAAAAGCAATGACCATGGCATATGACAAAGTGGGTAAGAGGAAAAATAAGTAAATTGAAGCATAATATGGACAAACAGTAAATTGGTGTGGTGGGGGTGGAGGGAATCCTTCTTTTCTAATTGACCAAAGATACTGATTTTATCATAAAGTAAATTGGCATATTTTGTTCTATTTCTCAAATACCAAATTACGGTGTATGGTGTATTTATATATCTATTTCTTCTGCAGTATAAAAACAAAGTTTTAGTTAATTAATTTAGCATTTTAATTATTTCTGTTAGTCCCTCTTCATTACTTTTCTTGTGGGGCTTTTGTGACCAGTGTTATTTTATTTTTCCACATAAAATTTATATAATTTTCTCATGTTTGTTTTTTTTAATTTTCAGTTATTTTAGCTGAGGCCTAATTTAATTTAGAAATAAAATTCAGAATTGCCTGTTCTTTGTTTTTTTTTTTTTTTTACAATCTATATACTATTCAATCTCTTCTAAGAACAAGGTATACTTTTCCAATTATTTAATATATGCATGGATGCTTAAGGGTCTTTATTTAGAATTTAAACATTTCTTGTTCAATTAATTCTTAGGTATTTTATTGCAATTTGTATATATGCAATGTTTTTGTGTGAATGTATTTATAACTATCATTGTATTCTCTTGTTTCTAGTAGATTTCCAGTTGTTGCTCTTCAATTATTCAAACATGTTATTCGCATATGATGCTTTTAACTTTATTTTCTAACATTTTTACTTCTTTTTGCTCTCTTGTTAAATTGCATCATCTCATAATTCCAGGGAAATATAAAATTATAGAAGTAATGAAAGCATACTTTACTTTTCATTGGGACATCACCTAACCATTAAGAAATAACTGCTTTTGTTTGATACACCTTTATGGATATTTGTGTGTATAATATGTATTTATAATATTTACACATGTATGTTACATATAATTATCACTAAATCTGTCTGTAATACATATACACATGAAGGAGGAATATCTAACTATTCGTTTAGGTTTTAGGCAGGATAGAAATTGTTCCATAAAATACTTTTGGGAGACTCTATTGAGGTGATTATATAACTTTTATCTTATAATTATGGTTAATTATATTAACATAACTTCTGGTATTAAAGCATCATTGTATTCCTGGGATAAACCCCATTTTTTGGAGCTGCACTATTCTTTTGCTATCAGATAAATTCTATACTTCAGATTATTAGGTACTTTTGAAGATCTTGTGGTGGCAGTGATGGTGGCACATGCTACTGTAACCAATATGTTTATATATATCATGTATATGTATCGTGTGTGTATAAGTGAAAGTGTGTGTTATTTTCAGGTTTAGATATTGAAGTGATATTGGTCCTATGAAAAACATGAAAAAAAAAAAAGAGGGCTTTCCTTTCTTCACTATGTTATTGAAAAGGTAGAATAATGGAGTGACATTGTTCCCTGAAAATTTAAAATTATTTATCTGTGAAAGCATTTGAGGCTTGATTTTATCAATTTCTTCCATCTATTTGGATTTTCCCTGTCTTTCACCCCTCATTCAGATAAGATATATTTTCACACATAATTTTCTATTCTGTAGATTCTTTCAACTGTGTTTGTAAATAATTTTGCAAAGTACACTCTTATGAATCTAGTTTCTTTTTTATCCCCTGCCATTTTCTAGTATTCCATTTTAACAATCACTCACATTTTTCCTTGATTAGGCCACTTAACAATTTACCTATTTCGTTCCCTATGAGTATATATGTTTCTAAAGAGCCAGCTGTTCGATCAGAAAACATCAGACAGTCAAAAAAAGTAACTGGAAATTGTTGCCACAAAGTCAATACAAACCAAGAACAAATTTCTCTGAATTAAAAAATAAAAATGTTTTAAAGAGCAGTTGCTTCTATAAACCCACAAATATAATAATAGCAAGAATTGATAAGGTACTTAACATATACAAGGCACTATTCTCAGTGCTTTAAATACATTAACTCATTGAACCCTCACTACATCCCCCTTCAAGTAGGACAAGTATTATCCCCTTTCTAAGATAAAGAACTAAAGGTGCTGAAAAATTAAAAGTTCACACAGCTGGTAAGAGGCAATAGTTCAAAATGGGGATATAAAAGCTCAAGGAAACTGTGACAGAAGGAAAGACAACATTAGCTTGCAGAGAGATAAATAAAACCTTCACAGTTATGATCACAGGAAAACTGGAACATTGATAACAGACCAAGAAGGAAAGTAAACCCTGTGAAAATCATGAAGTACAGGGCAAAAAAGAGCAAGTAAAACAAAGGGAAATAAACAAGGAGTTGAAAAATAATGTAGAAAAAAATAACAGACATAAAAGGCATATAAGAAAAGATTTGAAATAGTAAATCATAAAAATATGTGCAGATATAATTCAGAAAACCTTGCCAGAAAAAAAAGTCTTGAATTTACAGACCCGAAGGGACATATTTTCCCAGGTACACAGAAGGCTCTAAACCAAGAGACACCATAGTAAAGTTATTGAAATTAGAACATAAAGTAGGTATTCAGACAAAAACGTCAAGTTACCTTCAAGGTAAAGACAAAGAAACCAGGCTAATCTCAGACTTCACAGTAATATTTAGTGCCAGAAAACAATGAGAAAATACCTGGAGTCCTCAAGGAAAAAGAAAATGACCCCAAAAATATTTTTTAAATTTTTATCTTTTGAGAATAAATGCAATTGAAAATGTAGTTCCCATGTGCTCTTCTTGAAAAAACATAAACAGACAAATTTCATGTAACCAGGGGATAGAAACCTACTGCAAAAATACTGTCCATAAACGTTGATTCCTTTTAAGTGTTAGGCTAAAATTAAAATAAATGTCAGGATTATGGTTACACGACAGATTGTAAATGTGATACGCCTAGCAAAAGTTGGAAAAAGATGGATGAGAAAGGGAAGTTAAAAAAGTATACAGACTTCCTCATATTTTATGGCTGGGTTCGAATACATATCACTAAGAGTTTAAAAACCAAAAAATATTGGCAGAAGTATATTTAAGGTTATAAAATTATTAAGAATTAAGAAATATAAATATAATCAACTAAAATCAAGTGATGGGGAGTAGAGAAGCAAATGGCAATATAATAATTTTGTCATTTCTAAAAACAGAAAGTCAATAAATCCTTTCTAAGGAAATGGAGAAATATATAAACTTTAACTTCATACCATCATAAGACCTCTATGGAGGGCATTTAAGCAATTGCTATCAAAATAACATAACTCTGATACCAAAACCAGATAAAGACACAACAAAAAAGAAAATTACAGGCCAATATCCTTGATGAACCTGGATGCTAAAATCCTCAAGAAAATATTAGCAATCAGAATACAACAACATATTAAAAAAAACATACACTATGATCAAGTGGGATTCATCCCAGGGATGCAAGGATTTTTTAACATACGAAAGTCAGTAAATGTGATACATCACATCAACAAACTCAAGGACAAAGACCATATGATTATCTCAATAGATGCTGAAAAAGCATTTGACAAAATTCAACATCCCTTCATGAGAAAGACTCTCAACAAATTAGGCATAAAAGGAAAATATCTCAACACAATAAAAGCCATTTATGACAAGCCGACTGCCAGTATCATTCTGAATGGGGAAAAACTGAGAGCCTTTCCCTTTAGAACAGGAACAAGACAAGGATGCCCACTCTCACCACTTCTATTTAACATAGTACTGTAGGTATTAGCCAGAGCAATCAGGCAAGAAAAAGAGATAAATGGAATCCAGATTGGAAAAGACAAAGTCAAACTTTCCCTATTTGCAGATGACATGATACTATATATAGAAAAACCTAAAAACTCTATCAAAAAACTCTTAGAGCTGGTTAATAACTTCAGTAATATTGCAGGATACAAAATAAATGCACTCAAATCAGTTGCATTTATATACTCAAATAATGAATTAATGAAAAGAGAAATAAAGAAGTAAGCCCATTTACAATTGTCATGAAAAAATAAAATACTGAGGGATCAGTTTAACCAAGGAGGTGAAAGACCTCTACAATGAGAACTATAAACCACTTCTGAAAGAAATTAAAGAAGACACAAAAAGATGGAAAAATATTCCATGCTCTTGGATTAGAAGAATTAACATTGTGAAAATGTCTACACTACCCAAAGTGATCTACAGATTCAGTGCAATCCCCATCAAAATACCAATGACATTCTTCACAGAAATGGAAAAAACAATCTTACCTTTCATATGGAACAACAAAAGATGCCAAATAGCCAAAGCAATCCTGAGTAAAAAAAAAAAATTAGTAAAACCAGTGGTACAACTCTACCTGACTTCAACTTATATTACAAAGCTATTGTAACCAAAACAGCATGGTACTGGTATAAAAACAGACACACAGACCAGTGGAGTAGAATTGAGAACCCAGAAATCACTCCTCCAGCTTACAGCCATCTGATATTGGACAAAGGCAACAAAAACATACACTGGGGAAAAGACTGCCTCTTCAACAAAAGGTGCTAGGAAAATAGGATATCCATATACAGAAGAATAAAACTAGACATGCACCTCTCACCATATACTAAAATCAACTCAAAATGGATTAAAGACTGAAGTATAATACCTGAAACTGTAACATTACTAGGGGAAAATATAGTTGAAACACCTCAGCAAATAGGTCTGGGGACAGACTTTATGAACATGAGCCTGAAAGCACAAGCAGCAAAAGAAAATATAAACAAATTCTATATCAAACTAAAAAGCTTCTGCACAGCAAAGGAAACAATCAACAGACTGAAACAACAACCTACATAGTGGGAGAAAATTTTTGCTAACTATGTATCCAACAAGGGATTAATATCCAGAATATACATAGAACTCAAGCAATTATACAGTAAAAAAACAAATAACCAAATTTTAAAAATTGGCAAAGGAGCTGAATAGATATTTTTCAAAGGAAAACATACAGATGGCCAACAGATACATAAAAAAATGCTCAACATCACTAGTCATCAGGGAAATGCAAATTCAGACTACACTGAGATACCACCTCACCCCAGTTAGACTGGCTATAGTCAAAAAGATGGTGAATAACAAATGCTGGTGAGGGTGTGGAGAGAAGGGAACACTCCTGCACTGTTGGTGGGACTGTAAATTAGTACAACCACTATGGAAAACAATATGGAGTTTTCTTGAACAACTACAGATAGATCTTCCACACTTCCAGCAATCCCACTTCTGGGTGTATACCCAGAGGAGTGGAAATCATCATGTTGAAGGGATACCTGCACTCCCATGTTCATTGCAGCTCTGTTTACAATAGCCAAGACACGGAACCAACCTAAATGTCCATCGATGGATGATTGGATAAGAAAACTGAGGTATATATACACCATGGAATACTACTCTGCCATAAAAAAGAATGAAATACTCCCATTTGCAACAATATGGATGAGGCTGGAGAAACTTAAGTTGAGTGAAATAAGCAAAGCACAGAGGGATAAACACTGCATGTGCTCACTCATAAGTGGGAGCTAAGAGAGAAAGAAGGAAGGAAAGAAAGACCACAGTGGTGCATTGGTCTTGCAGAGGGAGGGAACATTCCTTGGGCTACAATGTGGAGTGGAGCAGAAAGGGGAAGGGGGAGGGAGGTGGAGATAATTGGGTGGGGGACACGGGGTACAAGAGCAATTTCTGGTAATGGGTATGCTGCCAGTATGAATGTGGCCCTCACATCATCCCATGAGGGGTGACAATCAGCTTTGTATCACATGAATATTCATAATGCAAATAAACAAATTAATTAATTAATTAAATTCAATAAAACCAAGTACCCCTTTCACCCAGAGCCTCTATTTTTAAGAATTTATTCCACAGATACACCTAAACCTGTTAGAAAAACATTTACAGGAATATTTATTGTAGTATTGTTAATAACAAAATAACCTAAGATAATAGAAAGTTGTTAAAAAAAACATTGAGTCAATTTTGAAACAATTTCCAAGATGTATAAGTGAAAAACCCAAGTACAGAACAGTGTGTACAGGATGCTGTCGTGTGTAAAAATATTTTTTTAAAGGCAAACCTATTTGTGTGTACGCTTTCATTTGCATATAACTCTGAAAGAATATATACATAAAAATAACTGGTAGTTTAGTTACCTCCATGAAAAGAAATTGTTGAGATGCAGATGGGGACAGGTTTACTGTTAACTTTTTGATTTTCTACCAAATATATGTATTGATTACTCAAAAATAATGAGTTTTAATTTTGTAGCTAGCTAACTTGCTGAAATGATGGGCAGATTTTTAAAAAATGAATAAGAGGTGGCGAAGTGGACAGAATTTAGTATATAATAGTATAAAATGTTCTTTTGAGGAAAGTGGCTCTGGAGAACTATGAAGAACAAGATTTGGTATAAAAGAGGAATGTGTGTTGTTTTGTTTTTCTCAGTTTTTGAGTGATAGAGATATGAGCATTCTTAAGGGCTATGGAAGTTGGGACGGGGTGGAGGTAGCTGGAGGAAAAAATGAGTGAGGGGAAAACAAATATACTTACTCCTGAAATATGATTGAAACCCTTAGAAATCACATTCTGTTGCTTGCATCAGAGACAGGAAATGACAAGGTTTAAGCAAGCCGGAGGTTTGTTTTTACTCACATAATACAGAACGCAATGGTGGCCAGTCCAGGTGCCCCACATTGTCATGGAGACCCCAGGCTTCTCATCGTTTCATGATACCACCCTTTACATGCTTTCAATGTCAAGACGTGATTATGGAATTGCCACTGAGGGATAAGAACAAAGGGGGAAAGAGAAACATTCCTGTAAAGCTGAGGAAAACTGTGTTAAGGAGTTTTCCCAAATCCCCCATCCCCCCACCCCCCCAGTGACTCTCTGGTACATCTCACAGCCCCCCTTTCTTCCATCTGCAGTGAGGACTGGGAAATGTAAATCTGTAGTTGGCCATATTGCTACCTAACAGAGCAGAAGACTTTTTCTAAGGGAGAAAAGCACCTTCCTCTACTACAATTGCTGGGATTGCAAAATACCTCAACCTGCTCCAAAAATACTGGCCTCTCTAGTTCGCCATTAGAACCTGATGTTCTCACCCTTGGAATTCTTACTGGGGATTAAACCTCGGTCCTAGAAAACTACAAGAATAATGAATGCTACTAAGTTGTTGGAGAAGAGTGTTAATGTTTCTGTAGATATTATCCCTCAACTCCACCAAGCCTATCCTGAATTGTGGTTTCCAGCAAGTAGAGTTAGACTGAGGTGCTGTAGCCCTGGCTTTGAGCTCCTGCTGGGAACTCTTTGACCTTGGGCAAGTGTAATGGATTGAATTATGTTCCCCCCAAACTCATTGAAGCTTGAATTGTATCCTCCGAGTTTTATGTATTAGAAATTTTGCCCCCACTGTGACTTTTAAGAGGGTGGGAATTCCTATTATGGTAATTGAAAGGCATAGCCTTGAAGAGGTGATCAGATTGTAGGACTGTGCAGCAGTGAATGGATTAAAAATGGTGGTCCAGGGCATGGTTCTGAGGGCTTCAAAAGGGGAAAGTCTGTCTCTCCTGCACTCTGCTCTCTCTGCTTCCACCATCTTGTGAGACCCCTGGGTCACTGTTGCCACCACCAGTTGGACTTTGGACTTCTCAGCCTCAGAAATTGTAAGCAATCAATTTTGTTTTTCTTTATAAATTACCCCCATTCCAAGTAGTCTGTTATAGCAACACAAAATGGACTAACACAACAAGCAACTCCCATTTCCTGAGTCTCCCTTGTCCCCAAAATGGAGCACTTGGTCTAAGGATCCCTCTATCTCTAAAGTTTTATGTAAACACTTTATTGGATTAGCTAATTTCCACCTGGAAGTAAAGGAAATTGGTGATTCAGTGGATCCCACAGGAAAGGGAAGCCTTGTAAAGACTGTGAGGATGAGATGGTGCCCCTTGTCAGAGGCTGCCCAGGAAACAGCAAACGCAGAAAGAAGCACCAAGATGACAGCCTGGTCAATCGAAAAGTAGCATGGGCCCATGGAGTTAGGTGATTGCAGAAAACCCTGAGTAGCACTCAGCAAGAAGACATGTTGGACACCAGAGAAATAAGTACACACAGAAGTGACTCACTGGTTAATAGAGAACAAGGTTGAAAATGACATGGTAATTCACACACACACACACACACACACACACACACACACACACACACACACACACACCCATACACATCCATACATTCATAAATGTATCAGATAATAACGATAGAATTAGAATTGATATACCTGTTTGTCAAGCAGCCCAAGTGTTTGCTTAAAAATAACACTTTTAGGTGCTAATTGGCTCCATGAGAACACCATTGCAGTCTCTTTAAGATTTTGCTTTGGTTCAAGCAAAGCTGAATTTATGAGGCATCCAGGTATTTAAATGAAATCATGGCTCTAATTGATTAAATGCATAAAAGCAAAACGATGCTATGTAAATACACTTAAATATAATGACATGTGAATTAACATAAAATAGGGCAGACTCCACATCACACATTCCCAAGCTCTAAAGCAGGGTGAGAGGAAAGTGAAGCTCTTTACACAGACCCCACCGCCAGCCCAGTACAGGCACAATCTGGCTGGATGCTTCCATTGTTATTCAAAACCAGTTATCAGGAACAGTCCAACCTCTAAATGGAGCCCACAGCAAGTACAAGCTATAAAAAGCATTCGTTTGTCACTAAAAGAATATGAACAAGTTTAGCACATCTACTTTTCCACACTTCAAGTTTTCAAATGAGACTGTAAGGTGATTATCAAGGGAATTTTCAAGCAGATAACTTTCCCTCTACATTTTTTTTCTTTTATCCAGGCATAATATACAAATGTGCGATATATCTTAGTCCCAGTTACTCAGCAACAGATGACACCTACATGATCTTTCTGGAGGAAAAAGAAAAAAATCAAGACTTATTTATTGTCAAGTAACCCTTAGGAAATGGGCATTTTAACTTATTATTCTGGTAGTAAAATAATTGAGAAAATACTTTTTCATCCTATTTCTTTTTTGCAAACCCCTTTTATCATTGTTTAGAATTCTAGTTATACTGCCAAAAGCTGCTTTCCATTTTGTTGCTTTGTCATCCTTACTCAAGAAAAAATGGCTACCTGGGGAAGACTGTTTAGTCAAAAGGGAATATGAGGTGTCTGAGAAAAAAGAAAAACACAAATAGAAAAAAAAAACGTATAAACAGAAAAAATACATATACATTAAAAAATACATATATATACATATAAAAATGCCTGTAAATATAAATGGTAGTAATGCTACCATTAAGAGATACTAGTTCTGATAATGTTTTCAAATTTAATATAAAATATCTAGGATAAGACAGAAGACTATGACAGATTGAATGTATAACGATCTTTACATTCCATTTACAATCAGCTTCTGAGAACTTATCATATGCCAGGGGCCAAGTTTGAAACTGGGACGCAAAGATAACTTTTGCCTTCAGCGAGATCCAAATCTAGTGAAGTTTGGTATGAAAATAAAATTTTCTTAATAGACGGAGAATTACAAAAAAAACAGTCTGTGTATGTGCAAAGAAGTAAATGGTTCATTCCGATTCCTAGATAGTGAGATAAGTGACACTAGAATATTATTTCAGAAGACTGAAATGGAGTTCACCAGGAGAGAATGGGGAAAGAGGATGGTAATTCCAGCAGAGGGAACAGCATATGCAGAAGCATGCAGGTGTGACACATCATTGAGCTTTCAGGAACTACAAATAACTGATTGTTGCCAGAAGGTAAAATGTGGGGAGTGGATAGTGAGGGGACGTCAGGGCTAGAGAATTAGATATAATTCTCCAAAGTAAGTCAAATCTTAAGTATTAATCATAGTTAGGAACTTGGAATTTTTCTTAAGAGAAATGCAGAGGTTTTGGAGCATTTCAAGCACAGGAACAATAAGATTAGGTTTCATACTGAGAAGAGGTAAAATAGTTGCAATGAAGTAAGGACCTGATGGGAGGCAAGATGAGAGAGAAGTCAAATTATGTCCTCTGGACTTGAGTATCCAAGATTTCTCTAAAACTGCCATGCATTAATTTCATATTTAAAATACATTTTCATGGTTCATAATACAAAAATGGTAAACCATAAAAGGGTATACAGCAAAATTTTCTAGCCACTCTTGTCTGTAAACCACTCAGGTCCCCTCCATTCAGGCAACCAATATGATTATCTTTTGTCTGTCCTTCCAGAGATATTTATGTACATTCAAACTCATATACTCCCCCACTCCACTTTTTGCAAGAACAGTTTCTTATTCAATATACTATTCTGTATTTTGTTTTCATCACTAAGCAATGTATCTTGCAGGTATTTTTATTTTAGTGCACAATAAGCATCCTCAATCTTTTTTATAACTGCTGCATATATTTTCCAGTGTGTACGTACCATGACTTATTTAACCAGTCACCTATTGAAGGGTATTTAGATTGTTTCAGTGCTGCAATAAATATCCTTGCACACATTTTATTTTGCATCTGAACAATTATATCTATAGAATTCTGCTCCCATGATCTATTGCTGCATAACAAACTACTCCAAAACATAGTAGCTTAAACTGACAGTTATTGCTATAGCTAAGAATTTTGTGGGTTAGGAATGAAACAGCACTTGGCTGGGAGATTTTTCTGTTCTTTCAGGTATCAAAAAAGGTCAATTTCTTCCTATTTAGCCAGTGGATAGTTTGTTGGATGGTTCAGCATGGCTCAATCACCTGTCTAGCACATTGACAGAGACAGCTGGAAGACTGTCACTCAAGCGTGACAAATGTCCAAAGAGACTTCACATGGCCTCTCCAGCATGATCATCTCAGGGTTATTGAACTTCTTCCATGGAGTCTCTTGGCTTCTCCAAAGAGTTAACTTTCCCCATCCCTAGCCTCACCTAACAGTATTGTCTTGACGTCCAGGATACTGCCATCCATATCAGGTCCCAGTACAGATGATACTCTTTAGTGCAGTCACTTGAGTATGGTTCTTACAAATCTGAAGACCTGTGAACTAAAACAAAACTATTCTCCTGAAACACAACCAATACACAATGGCATAACAGAAGCTAAATCATTGGAATGTACAAACCCATCCAAAAATGGGAGAAAAAAGAAGCACATTTGGTGGTATCTTGATTGAAGTTCAGTCTTACCATGTGTAAATCATTTTCTGTGGCTTTTAATTCAACTTCGGGGCTCATGGAACTCACCTCTTATTTATCCTTTATTTTCTATACCAAAAAGCCCATTTTGGCTATTAAGTAACATTTTCAGCTTCCTTCTTGCTCTGAGAGGGTTGAGGGCTCATAGATTCTTCTTTTTCTTTTCTTAAGTGTGTCTTTCACTTTCAAATTCATAATACTAATGCAATTCTCTTTTAAATTTCATGGGATTCCTATGAATCTTAGTAGGGTTCACTATATTAGATAAAGGCCACACAAGAAATCTCTCAAGACAGGACCTCTTGGGTGTAGGACCTATCCTACAGAGACCCCATCAGGATGCTGTGGGAAAATATCTTTCAAATTCATGGAAGACTTTTTGTCTAGTTGAGAGTTTCTATGAGACATGCCCTTAAATCTTTGACATCCTAACAAAGGGTATTACACCCTTGAGATGATTTTTGTTCTATAATCATTTCTTAATTTTTGAGCCTTATGAAGAAGCTGAAAATGAGAAATAATTTTATTTTCAAGTGGCAAGAAATGGCTACTTTATATTTTTTCTAAATTTTGCTTGAAAACTAAATTTTTCCATTTGTAACTCATTTCCCTCTATTTGTGTTGCTTTGCCTCACACGGAATAACGGAGATGCAAAAAGGATTACTCAAAGCCCATCTCTTCTGAGCAGTGAGACACCCTGAAGGGGTTAACTTCCCAGAACCCTCAAGAGAGAGGCATTCCTCCTTTGGGAAATTAACCCTGAACTGGGGTTCTGTCTCAGTATTTATTCTCCAGGCCAGAAACTTACAGAAAAGGAAAATAGGTGAAGTTATAGCTAAGTATAGTTTAACAATAGAAGCTGGTAACATCAGTGAGATAACAAAGTGACATTCCATAATGCAATTTGCAAAATGTTAAATCAATCCACCAACAAAAGCTTGTTTTTAGCAAATACTGTGTTTTCCTACAGCAGTTTCCTCAGTATTTTTATATAATAATAAAGCAACTTTTTCAACATATCAATTAATAGGTTAACCTGCTCTCAAGAACAACTGTCCTTGAGAGCCAGCAACTTTGCTGTGTTACAATTTTTTATCTATATCAGAGACTTTAGCCTGGGGAAAGTTTCCTGTCTTTTGCAAGGTTAACATTTCTATATATAATTTTAAAAGGTTAGTTTATACCTGAAACTGCAGGGCTTTGGAAACTAGGCCCTGTGAAATACATTTGCTTTATAAATGTTAGTATACTCCACATATTTGTTCATTATTATACAAGGCAAAAAAAGAAAAGAGAGAGAGAGAGAGAGAGATGGCACTTTTAAGACTGTTCCTAGAAAATTTCTCAGCTGAATTCACCAGTTCATTAGTTATGTATTTTGTTTTCCATGTTATTATAAGTGACAATATTGCCAAGCTTCCAGCCACTACATAATAAAGTTGCCTTTTTGCAGCCTCCAATAACAATCTTCTTCCAGTTTTCACAGTCTCCACAAGGCCTGTCTAGCTTTTACCTCCCACTGGTCACAAAGTCAGTACAACATATTTTAAATTTTTGTTATACTGGCACTTCACTTCCATCTATCAAATTTTGTACTGGTTGCCTATGACTGTTAACAAAGTACCCGAAAACACAGAGACTTAATGCAAAACAATCTGATTGTATCCCACAGTTTCAGAGTGTCAAGAATTTGGGCAGTGGTCAGCTGGGTGATTTCTTCCTCACATGGCATGGACAAAAAGATTTTGGTAACATTCAGCTGGCGAATGGGTTGGCCTGCAGGATCCAAGATGGTAATACACATGTCTAATTGAACTCTATGTTCAAAGTAATTTTTATGAAAATCTAACAGGGTTTGTAAGAAGTTTGACAGATTCTAACATCTATAAAATAACGAAGGCCTAAGAAGAGCCAAAATAAGTAAAAAAATATTTATGGTGAGGAAAATTCCCCTGCCAAATCTCGAGACTTACTGTTGAATAGAATAACTAAGGTAATTGTTACTGGCATACAATTTGACCAATAGAGCAGAATGGAGAGCCCAGAAGCAAAGCTGTACATGTATGGAAACGTGTATATGTAACAAGAAGCATTGCAGAAAACACTATTCAATAAATGCCCAGGAAAAATTTGCTAACATTCTTTTAAAATTCATGAGGTTATTACCTCACATTATACACACGTCAAAAATACCAACTTCAGATGTGTAGGGAAAAAAATAAAACTTGTAGATCAAGATAAAGAAGAAATATTATCCTAAAAAAGAAAGGTAGATAAATTCAACCACATTAAATAGTTTTTGGTTATCAAAAAAATTTTTAAAAATAAATAGCCACAAAATTGGAGAAGATATTTGCAGCACATATAGCTGATAAAACTTAATTAGCCATGTATTAACCTGCTTTTGTTACTTATAACAAAATACCTAGAACTGGGTAATTTATAAGAAAATTTAATTTATTGCTTATAGTTTTAGAGGTGAGGAAGTCCAAAGTCCAGAGAACACATTTGGTGTTTGTATTAGTCCACTTCTGTTGCTTATAACAAAATACCAGTAACTAGGCAATTTACAGAGAAAACAAATTTTATTCCTTACAGTTTTGGAGGCTGGGAAATCCAAAGTTTAGGGAACACATCTGGGGAGGTGACTCCACAGCAATGCAAGGTGTCAAATGGTGAGAATGGCACAGCAGAGAGAGAGAAACTCTTTGTATGCTCTCCTTTACCTCTGAATGAGGCCCCTGACCACCATTATTAATCCATTCACTATGTCATGGTCCTACAATCTAATCACCTCTTCAAGTCCCCACCTTTCTATTACCATAATAGCATTTCTCACCTTCAACAGTTACAGCGGGGATTAAGTTTGTAATATATGAACTTTGTGGGACACAATTCAATCAATCCATAGCAGTCTTCTTTGGTGGCAGCTTTACAGCAATGCAGTGATCTCACTTAGCAGAAAATGGCAGAACAGAGAAAGAGAGACTCTAGCATGTTCTCGTCTTAAAGCCTTCAGAACCACATCCCTGACCACCATTATTAATCCATCCAGTACAGCATGGTCCTACAATCCAGTCATCTCTATAAGGCCCCACCTTTCATTACCATAATAGGATTTCTCACTCTCAACAGTTCCAGTGGGGATTTAAGTTTCAGTGAGGTTGGGGGGCATCCAATATATGGCAATCCATGATGGATAAATATATAGGTAAGTAGATGGATGGTTGGAAACACAGATAAGTAGGTAGATAGATAACCTATGAAACAAAAAAATAGTAAAATGCAATAATAGAAAATGACAAAAGATATTGAATAGTACATCCCAGAAAAGGAAACATGGATGATGGAAATAAAATAAGAAGCTCAATCTCATTAGTAATCAAGGAAATGTATATTAAATTCACAGTAAGTTATAATTTTCCACCTAGTATAGATTCGAAAATTGAGAGTGCCAATACTAGGTGTTGAGGCTTGCAGAAACAGGAACTCCAGTGCAAATGTACATTGGTACAATCACTTTGGGAACTAATTTGGTGTTATCTTACACTGTTGAGCATTCACCTACCACATAATTTAGCAACCCTCATGCTGGGTTAGAACAGTGTTACTAAAATTATGGTTCAAGGACAGGTACTGGTCTTCAAACTATCCATTAAAAGAAGGCAATGAGATAAGGAATTTTCACCAGAATATTAATAAACACAACACTTCCTTCATTGAGGAAGTTATAAAACAAAAACAACAACAAACTGGCTGAATCAAAAAGTGGGTTTTGGTGCAAGCTCCATAACTCACTGTAGACTGGCATTTTTAGTAACACCAGCCTAAAATGCCTGTGGTTGGGCCAGCCCGTGGCTCACTTGCAAGAGTGTGGTGCTGATAACACCAAGGCCATGGGTTCGGATCCCTATATAGGGATGGCCGGTTAGCTCACTTGGGAGAGCGTGGTGCTGACAACACCAAGTCAAGCATTAAGATCCCCTTACCGGTCACCTTTTAAAAAAAAAAATGCCTGTGGCTGATGCTCAAGAGTAGGCAGTAAAAGAAATTTGGTGGGTCACAGATAATTTTTTTTAAAAATGAAACAAAATAGAATAAAATGGAATATAGTAGATACAGTAAACTAAACTGAAGAGAAAGTAGCAAAGTGCATCATACTTTTTGTTTCAGCAAGCAACCCAATTAAAAAATGGGCAAAAGAGCTAAGCAGGCATTTCTCTAAGGAAGATATACAAATGGCCAACAGACATATGAATAAATGCTCAACATCACTCAGCATCCGGGAATGCAAATCAAAACTACACTGAGATACGATCTCACCCCAGTTAGGATGGCTAAAATCCAAAAGACTCTGAACGATAAATGCTGGCAAGGTTGCGGAGAAAAAGGAACTCTCATACATTGTTGGTGGGACTGCAAAATGGTGCAGCCTCTATGGAAAATGGTATGGAGGTTCCTCAAACAATTGCAGATAGATCTACCATACGACCCAGCTATCCCACTGCTGGGAATATACCCAGAGGAGTGGAAATCATCAAGTCGAAGGTATACCTGGTCCCCAATGTTCATTGCAGCACTCTTTACAATAGCCAAGAGTTGGAACCAGCCCAAATGTCCATCATCGGATGAGTGGATATGGAAAATGAGGTACATCTACACAATGGAATACTACTCAGCTCTAAAAACGAATGAAATACTGCCATTTGCAACAACATGGATGGACCTTGAGAGAATTATATTAAGTGAAACAAGTCAGGCACAGAAAGAGAAATACCACATGTTCTCACTTATTGGTGGGAGCTAAAAATAAATAAATAAATTCACACACACACACACACACACACACACACACACACACAAACTGGGGGGGGAGAAAACATAACAACTACAATTCCTTGAAGTTGATATGACAAGCAAACAGAAAGGACATTGTTGGGTGGGAGGGGGGGAGAGGGAGGAGGGAGGGAGTTTTCGGTAATGGGCCACAATAATCAACCACATTGTATATTGACAAAATAAAATTAAGGGGAAAAAAAAAAAACTTTGTTTCAGATATAAAGATTACACATTCATACACACAAATAATCACATACACATATATGTATACACTGAGTTGTTATATAAAACATTTCTTCTGTAGATCACTGCCCAAAAAATTGAAAACAATATTACTAAAGAAATCCTGTGTACATGCTCTAGGAGACATTTAGAAGGATTAAAATCATAAAAAGTATCTTCTCCAACTACAGTAGAATAAAATTAGAAATTAATAACGTGAGAAAATTTTGGAAACTTGCAAATATGTAGAACTTAAACCAAGTACCCCTATTTAACCAATGGGTCAAATAAGAAATTGCAAGGAAATTAGAAACCACAACATACAAAAATTTATGGATACAATCAATTCGGTGTTCACAGGGAAATTTCTAGCTGTGCCCACATTTAAAAAAAAGGAGATGAATGTTAAATCAATAACCAAATAATCTCACCTTGAGAAATTAGAAAAAGAAGAACAATCTAAACCCAAAACAAGGCAGGAAGGAAATAATAAATATTAGAGAATAAATTAATGATATAGAGAATAGAATAAAAATAGAGAAAAATCAAATAAACAAAATGTCGGACATTTGGCTAAAGTGACCAAGCAAAATAACGAGAAATCTCAAATTACTAAAAAAAAAAGGGTGACATTACAGAATACAATGGCCTTATAGAAATGAAAAACAAAAAAAGATTTTGAGGGAATAGGTAAACAATTATATGCCAAAAAATTATGTATCCTAGATGTAATGGACAAATTTCAAGAAAGACACAAATTGCTGAAACTGCCTAAAGAAGAAACAAAAAAATCTGCATAGACCTATAATAAGTAAAGAGATTGAATTGGTAATCAAAAAACTTCCAAACAGAAAGGCTCAAGTCCACATGGCTTCACTGATAAATTTTACCACACGTTTAAAGAAGGGTAACCAATACCTCAAAAACACTTCCAAAATATAGAAGAGAAGGGAAAACTTCCTAACCCATTCTGTGAGTCCAAATACCAAAACCAAAGACATTACAGAAAAACAAACAAAAACCCAAACTAAACTAAAGGCAAAAATCTCCCCAAAAGTACTAGTAAACCAGACCAATGATATCTAAGAAGGAATATTTACTATGCCCAAATGGGATTTATCCCAGAAATGCTAGGTTGGTTCAGTATAAGAAAAATCAATATGTTATACCATATCAATACAATAAAGGAAAAAAAACACTTGATTGTCTCAATGGACACAGAAAAACATTTAACAGAATCTACCACCATTAATGACGAGAAAGACTCAACAAACTTGTAATTGAAGGGAACTTTCTCAACCTAGTAAAAGCAATCTACGAGAAGAAAAAATAAATCACAGCTGTCATCATACTTAATGGCAACGCTTTTCCTCTAAGATCGGGGACACAAAAAGGATGTTCACTCTAGCCATTGGTACTAGAGGTTCTAGCTAAGACAATTAGGCCAAAAAATTTTAAAAAGTGGGAAGAGGTGGCAAGGGGAGAGGAAGAAAGTCATTCAGATTGCAAAGAAAAAAGTTAACTGTATCTATTTTCAGTCGACATAATCTTATAAACAGATAATCTCAAAGAATTCACAAAACATTAATAGTATACTAGAGCTAATAAACTAATTTAGTGAGGTTGCAGGGTATAAGATCAATACTCAAAAATCAGTGTATTTCTATCATTAGTAATACGTGATCCAAAAATGAAATTAAGAAAACAAGTCATTTATAATATCATTAAAAAAAAAAATACTTACGGATAAATTTAACAAAAGAAGTACAGGACATACACACTGAAAACTACAAAATATTCTTGAAAAAAATTAAGACCAAAATAAATGGAAAACATCCTGTGTTCCTGGATTGGAAGATTAACATTGTAAAGATGGCAGTACTTCCGAAATTGGTCTACAGATTTAATAAAATCCCTATAGGAATTCCAATTGCCTTTTACAGAAATGGAATGATCCTAAAATGAATATGGAATTGCAAGGGAACAAAAACAGTCAAAACAATCTTGAAAAAGGAGAATGAAATTAAAGGACTCACATTTCTTGATTTCAAATCCTACTACAAAACTACACTGATCAACACAGTGTGGGACTTGCTTAAGTACAGACATATATCAAAGGAATAGAATTGAGAATCCAGAAATAAACCCATCCATCTATGGGCAATTGATTTTTGACAAGGGTACTAAGGCCATTTGTATTAGTTTCCTGTTGCTGGTGTAACAAATTACCAAAAAATGTGGCTTAAAACAACAGAAATTTATTCTCCTCCAGTTTGGGAGGCTCGATGTCTGAAATGAAGGTGTTCGGCAGGACCTCACTCTCTCCGGAGGATCTAAGGGAGGGTTGTTCTTTGACTCTTCAAGTTTCTAGTGGTTGCTGGTCCTTGGCTCACAACCCTGTCCCTTCAATCTCTGCCTCCATCTTCACATCACCCCTTCTCCTCTGTGTGTCTCTGTCTTCACTTCTGTCTCTTTTAAAGACAATTGTCATTGAATATAGGATTCAGGTGGGTAATCCAGGATAATCTCATCTCAAAAACCTTAATCTCATATGCAAAGATCCAATTCCAAATAAAGTAATATTTACAGATTCTGGGGATTAGGACATGAAGATATCTTTTTGCAGTGTCTTATTCAACCCACTACATTATTCAATGTAGGAAAGAATAGTCTCTTCAACCAATGGTGCTGGTACAATTGAATACACACGTGCAAAATAATGAATTTGCACCCCTATATAATGCCATATATAATAACGAACTAAAAGTGGATCAAAGCCGTGAATTTAAGAGCTAAAACTATAAAAGTCATAGAGAAAGATACAGCCATAAGTTTTTGTGATAATTGGATTAGACAATGATTTCTTAGATATTACCTCTAAGTATAAGCAACCAATGAAAAAGTAAACTGGACAAAAAGCTAAAAATTTTGTATGCCAAAGGATATTATCAAGAAAGTGAAAGACAATCCACAGAACAGGAGAAAATATTTGCAAATTATGTATCTGATAAGGGACTAGTATCCAGCACATACAATGAGCACTTGTGATCCAGCATTAAAAAGACAATAGCCCAATTTTAAATGGGCAAAGGATTTTAATATCCTCCAAAGATACTCAAATGGCCAGTAAGCACATTAACATGTGCTGAACATCATTGGAGAAGTACAAATCAAAGCCACCATGAGATACCACTTCATATTCTCTAAGTTGAGTATATATTATTATTCTTTTTTAACAGAAAACAAGTGTTGGGAAGGATGCTGAGAAATTGGAAACTTCATACATTTCTGGTGGGACAGAAAATTGTGCAGCCACCTTGTTAAATGGTTTGTCAGTTCCTCAAAAAGTTAAAATATAGAGTTACCACATGACCCAGTAATTCTACTCTTAGGTATATACCCAAGATAACTAAAAACATATATCTGCACAAAAACTTGTACATGAATGTTTGTAAAAGCACTATTCATAATAGCCAAAAGGTGGAAACAACTCAAATGTCCATCAGCTGATGAATGGATAAACAAATGTGGTATATCCATACAATTGAATATTATTCAGCCATAAGTAGAAATGAAGTACTGATCCATGTTATAACATTGGTGAACCGTGTAAATATTATGGTAAGTAAAATCAGACAGACACAATATGGAATGTTCAAATAGGAAAATACATACGGGCAGAAAGTAGTTGCCAGGGTTAGAAAAAGGAGGAAATTGGGAATGACCGACAACAGTATGAATTTCTTTTTGTGATTATAAAAATATCCTGGAATTATACAACAGTGACGGGTGCAAAACCTTGTGAATTTGCAAAAAACAAGTAAACTGTGTACTTTAAACAGGTGAATTTTGTGATATGAGAATTACATCTCAAAAATAATTAAAATAAATTTTAAAACAAATGAACTACAGCTGCCCAAAACGTGAAAGAAACTTGTAATAAAAACAACAATATTGAATTGGAAAAAAAATTTAAGTCATAGAAGATACATATAATGTTTCCCTTTTTGTAAAACTTAAACATGAGAAAATCTCAAAGACAAATAAATAGTAAAAATAAAATTAAGGAATCCATTTACTTGTGGGAGTAGCCCAAAGGTATATGAAAAACTAATAGTAATGTTTTTGTTATTAAATATTGTAAATGTGTCCATGTTAATTTTTAAAGAATGCTTATTACCGAGCATATATGCTCTTGTATGCTTTGACTATCATACAATAAAACATTTAAGTGTTTTTGTTTTCAATTTTACATGGCTGGGGAAATGATAGTGTCACTAATAAAAACAATGGCCTTGGGCTGAGCCCGTGGCACACTCGGTATCGTGCTGTGCTAGCAGCGCGGCGACGCTCCCGCTGCGGGTTCGGATCCTATATAAGAATGACCGGTGCACTCCCTGGCTGAGCGCCGGTCATGAAAAAAAAAAAAAAAAAAAAACGATGGCCTTAAGAGCAGATGACCTGTCCTTTTATGACATGGATCATCTTTACTTTTAGTCAATGTGCCCCATCATTCTTCCTCTAATGATTACTTTTCCTGAGTCACTAGTCTTTTGATGAGCAGCCAACTGAGTCAAGAGTTGAGCTTTTTATAGATCTGGAGATTCAAACGTGAGTCATCTACTCATTTCTGGCACAGTTCATTTCAAAATTATCTTCTACCTCCTCTCAGCTAAAATTAAACTTCCTATTATTTTATCTAAGTCAACATCATTGTTATTATGCTGTATATAATATTTAAATTCATAGTTCTCCTTGAATCACGATATCCTGTCATTCCCCATTTATTGCAGGAAAGCATTTCAGTGCTTTATGAAAAAGGTATGTACTGGACTGAAGCAACAACATTATTTTTCAGCTTAAACAGTCAAATTGTACTTTCCTTTTAGTTCAGGGTATGACAGTCATCTTGAAAAACAAGCTTATTGAAAGAAGAAGAAAAAATTTTTAATTGTTTTTGGTTTGGGGGGTGGTTTGTTTTGAATTGCAAAAGGTTCTCTTTATATGTCTCTATCATAAGGGAAATTTCATACTAATAGAAGAGACTGCGGTAACCCCTCTAGGTTTGTGAGTAGAGCTAAGAAAGAGACACGCTTTCTTAGTTAAAGAAAGGTCAGAAGTGAACGTTTGTATTTCTGGCTTTGGTATCAAACAGCAAGTATAGAATCATATATACAGAAGATAGAACTTTTGCTGTGTGAGATTGCAGGTCTCCTCTCCAACAAAAGAATCACTAAACTAGTGAAGATAATCAAAGACACTACTATTTAAAATTTCTGGAAATTGACCAAAGAGCAGGCAATAAACTGAGAAACATTTATTCTAGAAAATCTACAAAATTTCAGTAAGAACAGTGGTAGTATGTGGCTTTTGAGCCAGAAACTCTTCCCATCACTACCCCCAACTTTTACTCGGTGTTGCAAAAGGTTTATTCTGGGTAGGCAAGTCCAAGAAAAGGGTGGCTCCCATCTCCCCACTCCTTCCATCACCCCTCAGTTTTAGGGCTTCTCTTAGCCTCTTCAGAAGACTATATAAATTCATAATTTACATAAGATCATATAAATCCACAATTTATAGAGACATAGTATTGATTATACAATACATATGTAAAAAGTATTAGTAACATATATAAAATAATATGTATGACAATAATATCAAAAGAGGGGGAAGCTACACTGGAATTAAGTTTGTGTATTTCTGAAGTTAATTCTAAAAGAATATGTATATTGTAATTCCTAGAGCAACCCAAATAATAATGTTAAAATTAATAAAAGAATTAAAATAGTATACTACAAAATATTCACTTAATAAAAGGATGGCAGTAAAGCAGGAACAGAGGAACAAAAAATCATGAGACATACAGAAAATAATAAAATGACAGGTAAAAAATATAACTACATTAATAATAATATTAAATATAAATGGATTTAAAAACCAAAGCAGAAAACAGAGATTTATAGACTGGGTTTGAAGACAAAATCCAACTATATGTTGTCTAGAAGAAATAAAAATTAAATAAAATATAAAGATATAACAAGTTGAAAGTATAAGAATGGAAAAAGTTATACTATGTAAACAGCAGCCATAAAAGTGGAGTAGCTATACTAATATCAAACCAACATTAAGAAAAAAACATTACTAGAGACAAAAAAAGGACATTTTTACAGTGATAAAAGGATTAATTCATCAGAAAAAATATAATTATAAACTCATATGCACTTAACAGGGCCCCAAAATACATGAAAAATATAGACAAAATTAAAGGGAGAAATATATAATTCAACAACAAGAATTGGAAGCTTAATGGCCAATCTCAGTAGTAGATAAAACAACTAGGTAGAGATTTAACAAGGATACTGTTTTGAAATCATAGATGAGAGTTTGAGACTTTGGACTTTTGAGTTGAAACAAGTTAATACTTGGGGATGGAATGGATGTATTTGCCTGTGAGAAGGACATGAACTTTGGGTGCCAGGGGCAGAATGCTGTGAGTTGATTGAATTGTGTCCCCAAAGTCCATATATTAGAAGCTTTATTCCCACTGTGACTGTTGAGGGTTAGAAATCCTACTAAGGTAATTGAAAAATGGGGCCTTGAAGAGGTGATTAGATTGTGGGACCATGCTGTAAAGAAGAGATTAATAATGGTGGTCATGGACATAGCTTGGAGGGCTTTAAACAGAAAGTGAATGAGGAGGTTATTCTCCACTCTCTCTGCTCCACCATTTTTGCATTGTGATACTCTGCTGTCACTGTCACCACCACCAAGGCTCTCACCAGATGGACTCCCTGGACTTTGGACTTCCCAGCCTCAGAAACCATAAAAGATAAATTTTGTTTTCTTATAAATCACCCCATTTCAGGTATTTTGTTATAAGCCATAGAAACAGACTAATACAGATACTGAAGATGTGAACAACACTATAAACCAGCCACACCTAACTGACATCTACAGAACACTCCACCCAACAACAGCAGAACTCATTCTTCTGAAATACACATGGAACGTTCTCCAGAACGGAAAAGATGCTAGCCATAAAGTAAGTCTCAACAAATTTAAGAGAATTGAAATCCCACAATATACATTAGAATAGCTATAATCATAATTAAGAGACACTGGAACTTCCATACATTGCTGATGGAAGTGTAAAATGGTATATAATCCCTCTGGAAAATTGTTGGACAGTTTTTATAAAGTTAAGAATACACTTACCATACAGCTCAACCATTCCACTTTGTTGTATTTACTCAAGATGAGTGAAAACATATGTCCACAAAAAGATGCAAGCATGAATGAGTGTTTATAGCAGTTTTATTCTTAATAGCCAAAAACTGGAATCAACCCAATATCCATTAGCTGACAAATGGGTAAACAAAATGTGGCATATCTATACAGTGGAATACCACTGAGCAATAAAAATAAATGAATTGCTTATATACACAATATGGATGAATGTCATAGTTATGAGATTCCATTTCATTGAGATTTTTAAAAAGGCAAAACTTTTTTGCCTTTGTGACAGAAAGCAGATCAGAATAGGGCTGGGAGTGTTGAGAGGCTTTATGGAAATGCGGCAAAATAGAAGTTTTGGAGTAATGAAAATGCTTTGTATCGTGATTCTGGTGGTAGTTAGATTGTCCTAGCATGAGTGAGAAGTTTAATTCTTATCGATGTAAGTTCAAACAGCAAAGTTGCTGGTAAACTATAATTTTTAGAGAATAAGTTTTCTCAGTAAGTGGTCCAAGTAAGAGATTGTTAGGGCACTTTATTTTTATTTTTTTTTATTTTTTTTTTAAATTTTATTTTGTCGATACACATTGTAGCTGATTATTGCTCCCCATCACCAAGACCTCCCTCCCTTCTCCCTTCCTTCCTCCCCCCCAACAATGTCCTTTCTGTTTGCTTGTCGTATCAACTTCAAATAATTGTGGTTGTTATATCTTCTTCCCCCCCCCCCCCGGTTTTGTGTGTGTGTGTGTGTGTGTGTGTGTGTGTGTGTGTGTGTGTGTGTGTGTGTGTGAGTGAATTTATATATTAATTTTTAGCTCCCACCAATAAGTGAGAACATGTGGTATTTTTCTTTCTGTGCCTGACTTGTTTCACTTAATATAATTCTCTCAAGGTCCATCCATGTTGTTGCAAATGGCAGTATTTCATTCATTTTTAGAGCTGAGTAGTATTCCATTGTGTAGATGTACCACATTTTCCATATCCACTCATCTGATGATGGGCATTTGGGCTGGTTCCAACTCTTGGCTATTGTAAAGAGTGCTGCGATAAACATTGGGGAACAGGTATACCTTCGACTTGATGATTTCCATTCCTCTGGGTATATTCCCAACAGTGGGATAGCTGGGTCGTATGGTAGATCTATCTGCAATTGTTTGAGGAACCTCCATACCATTTTCCATAGAGGCTGCACCATTTTGCAGTCCCACCAACAATGTATGAGAGTTCCTTTTTCTCCACAGCCTCGCCAGCATTTATCGTTCAGAGTCTTTTGGATTTTAGCCATCCTAACTGGGGTTAGATGGTATCTCAATGTGGTTTTGATTTGCATTTCCCGGATGCTGAGTGATGTTGAGCATTTTTTCATATGTCTGTTGGCCATTTGTATATCTTCCTTAGAGAAATGCCTACTTAGCTCTTTTGCCCATTTTTTAATTGGGTTGCTTGTTTTCTTCTTGTAAAGTTGTTTGAGTTCCTTATATATTCTGGATATTAATCCTTTGTCAGATGTATATTTTGCAAATATTTTCTCCCACTCTGTTGGCTGTCTTTTAACTCTTTTAATTGTTTCTTTTGCTGTGCAGAAGCTTTTTAGTTTGATATAATCCCATTTGTTTATTTTTCCTTTGGTTGCCCGTGCTTTTGGTGTCGTATTCATGAAGTCTGTGTCCAGTCCTATTTCCTGAAGTGTTTCTCCTATGTTTTCTTTAAGAAGTTTTATTGTTTCAGGGTGTATATTTAAATCCTTAATCCATTTTGAGTTGATTTTAGTATACGGTGAGAGGTATGGATCTAGTTTCATTCTCCTGCATATGGATATCCAGTTCTCCCAGCACCATTTGCTGAAGAGGCAGTCCCTTCCCCAGTGAATAGGCTTGGTGCCTTTGTCAAAGATCACTTTAAATCTGTAGTGTGTTCTTGGGGGTCACTGAATCAGTAGTTGGAAAAGTTTTCTCAACAGTAAGCATTAAGACTTGAGGATTTTACAGATAGTTCCAACAAAACTCTAGAGATATACTGATCTAGTCCCATATACAACTCTTACAGGGAGATGAAAAAAAGAGAACATTCCGCTATTCATTCCATGAAAGTGGTATAACCTTACAACCATTTCCACATGAAAATGTTCCTTATATCTTGTGAGTTTGAAAAGGCATTAGAGAGCACACAGTTAAATTTATCCAGGATGTGAAGACTGTCAGCACTAGTCATCACTATTTTACCAAAAGAAACTGAGGCAAAAAGAAATAACTTAGGATCTAATACAGTTCCTATTTGGCATGGAGTAGATTCTCAGTAAATGATGAATTAAATTGCCAATGTGAGGGGCTGGCTCATGGTTCACTTGGGAGAGTGTGGTGCTGGTAACACCAAGGCCAAGGGTTTAGGTCCTTTTACCAATCATCTTTTTAAAATAAATAAATAAATAAATAAATAAATAAATAAATAAAATTGCCAATGTGGCATTCTTGTTTGGTTAAACCAGCCTATCTTAATCATCAATGGTGGGATATCTTGAATAAGCAGATTTATGAAAATAAAAAAGATTTCCTTGTTTTTCTAATATTATATGCTAAATTTATATTACATATAAAATTAATGATTTTGTACATTTATATATTAAAACACTAAGCTTATTTTGTTAGTGAAATGGGGAATTATTATAGACTAATGAAAATGCTTTATTTTAGAACTGTAATTGAATATCTTTGCCATTCTTTTACAATATAAATGCATTTACTGTATTTACTTTCCCTGTGTCATTTGTTCTGAGAAAAATTTCTGAAAAGAATTTGAAGTACTTTGATGCTGTCTTCAAGTCTATCTTTAAGCCAAAACTAACTCTTATAATTAGAATTACCAAAAAGCACTACAAATATAGCCTTAAAACTAATTTTAGAATGTTATTGGTTACCTACTGACCAAATGATTCTTCAAATTAAATGTTTCCCCCCATCAAAGTAGGGTAGTGTTGGCTGCCCTTGATACTATTTCAAGTTCTCTTTTAAGCCACTAACTCTAAGGGCATTTGAAAACCTTTCATTTTCCTCTTCATTGTTTGCCTCTCCACAAACTTACTGAGAACAACCTAGAGTAGAAACTGTTAGAACAGGTCTTCTTCACCATAGATATGACTGCTGTGGACAAGACTGACATTTCACCCACTATCTGAGAGTAACTCTGGGGTCTGGGATCTTGAGCTATTTGTATAGTGCTGCAGTAGTGAAGTCTGGAAGTTCATGGCCTCAATTCACATTTCCTCTTTTAGGACAGCTAATTTAAAGAGATAAGACAAGCAAAAGACACAAATAGGTAGTCTATAAAAGAAGAAATAAAATGCTAAGAAATACCAATAACTATTTCAATTCTACTAGTAATCAATCCATTGAAAGAATGAGATAACTTTTTGTGAGTGTTTAATTCGCAAAGATTTTAAGTGATAATGTTTGTAAGAGGATGTGTAGTGGTTAGAATGAAGGTTCTGGAGCCTCATTGCTTGTGTTCAAATTCTGGACTCATCACTTAGCAGTGCTACCTAAAATCTTGGTTTTAAGTATTTAAATCTTGTACCTTAGTTTCCTCATCTTTTAAATGGGCCAAATAGTAGTGTCTATCTCAGAAGTTTGTTGTGAGGATTGAACAAACTGGTATTTGTGAACGAATCTGTAATAGTTCCTCGGACATATTAAGAGCTCACTAAATGTTAGCTATTGGTATAAGCAGGAATTTCTATTCATAGGCACTTGCTTTCTGAAAAGTAATTTGCTCCCTAAGTATCAAGAGTATAAAAAGTGCTTAAAAAATTGTAATCCAGTAATTTCCCTGTGAGGGAAACTATCTGAGCAAAATAATAACTACTTCAAAGATTTACATACAATGATTTTTTTTTTTTTATCAAAGCAAGAGTTTTGATAAATTGGAAATAACTTAAATGCAACATTTGGAACAAAATGAATAAAATTATGCTATTTATAAACATGAGCTTTTTTAATGCAATAGTTAAAATGATTAGGATAGAAGTTCTACTATTGACCAAGATAGAAAAATAAGGACTTAATTTAC
Organism: Cynocephalus volans; assembly: GCF_027409185.1. Taxonomy (NCBI): domain Eukaryota; kingdom Metazoa; phylum Chordata; class Mammalia; order Dermoptera; family Cynocephalidae; genus Cynocephalus; species Cynocephalus volans. The sequence continues at coordinate 37,069,187 of NC_084466.1, read as the reverse complement.
TTTCCTGCCTTAAATAACTAGAAAAATATATAAAATATATGAAAAAAAAATACTTGCAGATATTGGACAATAGGCAGATCAATATGCCAAAGTGGCATATTTTTAACTCCTTTAGCTCTATAGTGTTAAGATGTCAATTCTCCCCAAATTGATATACAGATTCAACAAAATGCCACTTAAAATCCCAGCAGGCTAGTCTACAGCCATACCACTCTGAATGCGTCTGATCTTGTCTTGAAAGTCCCAGCAGGCTTTTTTTTAAAACATAAATTATTTAGCTGATTCTAAAATTTCTATGGAATTGTAAGAAACTAGAATAGCCAAAACAGCTTTTATGGAGAAGCACAAGGTTGGAGACCCACACTATCTGATTTCAAGACTTAACATAAAGCTGCAGTCAACAAGGCAATGCTGTACTGAGACATAGACATGTGTTGTCAATTGATTTTCAACAAAGGTCACAAAATAATTCAAAGAAAAAGAATAGTGTTTTCAAAAGTGATGCTGGAATAAATAGATATCTATATGTTAGGAAAACAAAACAGAACAAAAACAAACTTCCTTACCTACCTCACACTATAATAAAACCAGTTTTATAAAATGTAATAACTGAAGGTAATCAACTTCCAGAAGAAAACTGGAAAATATATTTGTGACCTAGCTTAGGGAAAGATTTCTTAGAAATGACACATGCACAAACAAAGAACTGCCATCAAAGAATGCACTACACTGTTGGTGGGACTGTCGATTGGTGCAGCCATTATGGGAAACAGTATGGAATTTCCTCAGACGACTACAGATAGAACTGCCATACGATCCAGCAATCCCACTGCTGGGTATATACCCCAAGGAATGGAAATCATCATGTTGACGGGATGCTTGCACTCCCATGTTTATTGCAGTTCTATTTATAAGAGCCAAGAGTTGGGACCAACCTAAATGTCCATTGTTGGATGACTGGACAAGGAAAATGTGGTGTATATACACAATGGAATACTACTCTGTCATAAAAAAAGAATGAAATTCTGCCATTTGCAGCAACATGGATGAATTCAGAGACAATTATGTTAAGTGAAATAAGCCAGGCATGGAAAGAGAAATACCACATGTCCGCAGTCATAAGTGAGAACTAAAAAAAATAATAATAATTAGTTAATTGATTGATTAAGAAAGGAAAGAAAGATACAACAATCATAATAATACATTTAGCTTCCAAAGGGAGAGAACAGAACTGAGGTTACTAAAGATGGGTAAGGGGAAGGGGGAATGTGGATAACGAAGTAAACAATAAAGGGCCATTAAAAATAATTAATTATGTATAATATTGAATATACTAATAATCCTGATTTGAGCACAGATATGTACAACCTATTATGTTTCAATAATAAATAAATAAATAAACATTAAAATAAAGAAAATGAAGAGGCAAGCCACAGACATGGAGAAAACATTCACAATACATAAAAGGAAATGCTATGGTCTAAATGTCTGTCCGTTTAAAAGCTCAAGTGGGGGCTTGATTCCCAATGTGGCAGTGTTGAAAGGTGGGACCATTAGCAGGAGACTGGATCATGGAGACTATGCTGTCATAAATGGATTAGTTCATTCATGTGTGTAGTAAAGGGTTAATGGTTTAAGGGATTATCATGATTTTGAACTGGTATTCTGATATGAGTGACAGAAAATGAGCTAATATAGGAAGCAAGTCCTTTATTTTTTATATGTAATAAAATTATATATATGTAATAAATATATATATACATAATACATATTTTATATATTTTATGTGTACTAAATGTATATATTATATATAAAGTAAAGGACTTGTATCCAAAATATGTGAAGAAGTCTATCAATTCAATTTTTAAAAATCATAAGGAAAAGGAAAAAAATCTGAATAGGCATTTCATTAAATAATAAATACTAATGAAAAGCAAGCACGTTGTTATGAGAGAATTGTGTCTCCTCGCATCACCCCAACCAAATTTATATGTTGAAGTCTGAACCCTCCATACCTCAGATTGTGACTGTATTTTGAGATATGGTCTTTTCAAAGGTAAGAAGGTTAAAATGAGGTCATTCGAGTGGACCCTAATCCAGTATGACTAGTGCTGTTATAAAAAGAGGAGATTAGGACACAGATACACACAGAGGAAAGACCACGTGAAGACACAGAAAGAAGTCACCTATCTACAAGCCAAGGAGAGAGGCCTCAGAAGAAACCAGCCCTGCTGACAATTTGATCTTGAACTTTTAGCCTCCAGAATGTGAGAAAATAAGTTTTTGTACTTTAAGACACCCAGTCTGTGGTACTTATTAAAAGCATCCCGAGCAAACTCATCACACAAGAACATGTTCGGTATCATTAGAAAAGTGCAAATTTAAACATACTAGAATGTCCAAAATTAAAAAGATAGTCAAAATCAAATGTTGATATGGTTGTGGGGCAACTGGAATTTTCATACATTGCTGGTGGAAATGGAAAATGATATAGCTACTTTGGAAAACAGTTTGGTAATTTTTTTTATAGCGTTAAATACACTCACCATACAACCCAGCAATTATATTCTCAGATATTTATGTAAGAGAAATGAAAACATATGTTCACTAAAAGAATTGTATTTAATTATTCAGAGCAGATTAATTGATAACAGCTCACCTATAGAAACAACCAAAATGTCTATCAACTGGTGAATAGATAAGCAAATTGTAGTATATCATATAACAGATTACTACTCAGCAATATAAAGGAAAACATTAATGATACATGCAACATTACAGATAAATCCCAAAACTATTATGCTAAGTGAAAGAAGCCAGACCAAAGACTACGTACTGTATGTTTCCATTTACATAAAATTCTAGAAAAAGCAAAACTATAGTAACAGAAAGCAGATCAGCAGTTACTAGGATCCAGGGGTAGGAATAGGAAATTGACTGCAAAGTGACACTAGAGAACCTTTTGGGTTGATAAAAACGTTCTAGATAATGATTTTTGACAGGCATACAATTTGTCAAAATTCAAATTGTGCAGTTAGTTATGAATTTTTCTATGTAAATTATACTCAGCCAAGATGATTTAAAAAATAATTAGGATTTACAAAGTGTTTTGATGGCACTTATACAATGGTAAGCAAAAAAATTCAAAATATTAACACTCTGTGTAAAACACATTGAAAAATGATAAATTATAAAATGTGAACTATACTTTCTTCTTAGTGATTGAGTTATTGGTGCTTTTATTTTGGTACTCTTCAGTAATTGCCAAATTTTCATGGTAAATAAATTTTATTTTTTTTCATTAAAAGAAAAAATAAACTTAAAAACTATATTAGTTCCTTCATTTTGTTTGATTTTCAAGAGCTACCTAAAGTGATAGAGTGGTAGTAGTAATGGAAGTCAGAACAACAGATTATCTCTCACAAGCTCCAGAATAACCATGAGGCTGAATTTCAAGTGTTAGTCCAGAATCCAAGATCAACAACAGGCTGTTGACCTCCTGATGTTATGATGAACAGGTGTTCTGTGTCATTGCTTCTACAGTATTTGAACCACCAGCACCCCACCTCACCATCTATACCATATATATTCTTTTTCCTCTATGGAGAGGCTTCTGCTAAGTCTTGACTTCTATGTCTTGATATCTGCAATCTGCCTTCCCTGTGTGCTCCTCATATCTCAAGATCAATCTCTTGAGAGCAGGAATCATATAGGCCCAATCTAATTATCATTTGTTTTGATTCTAAAATACATCCTAAAATTGATTGACACTTCTCTCTTTGAGAGGTGGAGGCTAATTCGACTCCTTGAATGTGGGCTGTCACTAGTCACTTGTTTCTAACAGATTGAATGTGGCAGATGTGATGTCATGTGCTCCTAAGACTGGGTCTTAAAAAGCATTATGGCTTTCTCCTTTTCTTTCTCTTGGGTCACTTGCTTTGAGAGAAGCCAGTCACCGTGTCCTAATATTCAAGTAGCCCTGTGGGGAGGCCCATAAAGACAGGAACTAAGTTTCTTGCCAATAGCCGGAGAGGAGCAGAGCCTTCCTGTCACTGGTCACGTGAGTGAGCCATCTTTGAAGCCAATGCTTCTGTTCCAGTCGAGCCTCAGATGACTACAGTTCCAGCTGACATCTTTACTACAACCCAAGCCAGTTAAGCTGCCCCTGAATGCCCAACCTCCAAAAAGTATAAGATAATAAATATGTTTTGTTTTCAGACAGTGAGTCTTGGGGTAATTTGTTACACAGTCGTACTGCCCACATTAAAAGGGAGTTGTATCTTAAGCTTCCCCAGAGGTTGACTGTCTTAAGGCACCCAGGCATAAAAAACAATCCAAGAGTGTTCTCTCAGCAAGCAGTTTGGGTTTAGAAATTTGTCCAGGAGTGGAGTTATAGAAAAGAGGGATATCTTTACTGGCTATGCAGTAAAAAAAAATCTGAATAAAAAATACATGCCCTTTTAGGATAATAGACAAAGTACTGCTAGCTTAAAAAAACAGAAATAATTATTTTCCACACAAACAAGACACCAGATGTAGATAAATTAGTTTAATAAAAAGTTTCACAGAAGCCTAAGTTTCCTGGAAGCTGGTTTCTAAGGTATGTTGTTTTGAATTTCTAGATTTGCCACTGTTAACAGTGTAAACCTAAGTCACTTAGACTTTTTGAGTTTCTTTAGAGTAATTATTAATCTTGTTTTGGTCAAAAAACACTTTGGAGAATCTATAATTTTCTTCCTGATAAATATAGTCTGACGCAGTGAGTTTAAAAATTCCCTGCTTCTTTTGGAAAATATTTCCTACCTGGCAATCGTGCATATTTAACTTGAGTAATTCCAGTAGTCAGGGTCCAAGTAACTCATGGTTTTCCAGCATTTTACAATCTGAAGATTTTCAATTAAATGGTTTACTACAGACTTACTACTTCCACTCCCTATATTAAGTAGTGCTTTATAAATAAAGTTTTTCCTTTTTCAATTAGTGTTTTACTTTCTGTTCCTAAGGGAGCTGAGAATCCAAACTATAATACAGGTGTAAAGAGTTACTCATACCCAGTACAGCGGATTTACATAAACTGCTGTGACACACCTATTTGTTATAAGTTATGAATTCTTGGTGTTAAGAAATAATATTAACTCATGTTGGTGCTCACATAGGGAGACTAAATTTAAAGGAAACCCTCATGATCAGTTCACTACCTGGTTTCTGTACATTCAGCTTTCTGTCTAATGAACCTCTTTTTATTGGAGTATCAGAAAAGTAACCCAGGATGAAAGGACACATTGATCACAGATTAACAGCATTGTTTTCACAAACAACAGACAATCCTGTTTTGTCATTTATAGAGTAACATATAGAGATCACAGGAGCACAGAGACAACCTCTGATGGCATTATCCTTCTCAATACTCCTAGCTGAATGTAACTACACATGGCCACAAGGACACTTTTTCTGTGGGTTAACCTTTTTAAAGATTAAAGATTCTTCAGAATAAAGTACCTATGAAATGAATCTATTAGATGCTGAAATGGGATCAATACTGATGGATCTTGGATATGACTGGCGCCATCTTGGACATGACTGGGGCCATTTTATACACACTGAGCACAATATGGCCGCCAGCCTTTCCCTTATGAGAAACCTCATGGTATATGAGAAATAGAAACTCCTCTATTTCTGCATGAGTATAACCTTCCACCTGATCGCATCAGCCAGCCTTACCTTCCACAGCAGCACCAAACCCCTCCCTGATTACATCAGCCTTCCTTACAGTCTATATAAGCCCTCCCACCCTGACTCCGGTTGCTGCTCCATTTTGAGGGCAGCCTGGTAGATTCTTTTCCTTTAATAAAGCTTGATCAGTACCCGGTGTTTTGGCTCACTTTCTTTCAAATATTTCTTCCATAAAGAATGAAAAGGAAGACACTAAAACGTCTTGTTTGATTACTGTTTGGAACAGCAAGACAGCAGGAATCAGATGAGTGGGTTTGCTCCTCCCTACAATCCAAGATAGGATATTCCAAAAATTCCATAACTTGCCCTCAAAAGAAAGTGAAACTAATTCTTCCCTATTTATGAAATGTTTCACCTACCTTAAGAGATGGATTCCAATGCGGCTCTCTAGTTAGAGTCCCCTCACTGATTGATTGCCAGTGTGGATTTCATAATAATTTCACCTTCAGAAGACATAATAAAGAGAATGTTGTGATATTAAATAGTGACCAACTGCAGCAAGTAGGGCAAAATAAACCCTTTCACATAATTCTTATTTTTTAAAGATGTATATTTTTAAAGTTTCAGTTTCAAAGAAAAGAACCTTATTTCATTAGCATTAGAAGAACACAAAAAAAGAAAGAGAAGCTGTTACATCAACAATTGATAGAAGCTGCTATGGTGAGGAACATTAAATAACAACGCCATCTACAACCCTCTCCGCAACCACAACTCCACCTTCTCCTCTTCAGGTGGAAAAAAAAATAGAAACCAAAAGGTCAATCTAGTGTTGTAATTCAAGTTAGAGAATAACAGCCTAAGATTATTAAAAGGATTCTTTCACAATTTATGATAATGTACAATCATGTTCTTTTCTCCTAAAAGACTTTTGCAGGATTGTATTTATTTCTTATAAAGGTGAAATATCACTTGTCTTGCAACAGATGTGAAATTATCCTTATTAGATACTTTTCTCGACACTGGTATTTTAACACTGTGATTAAACCAGATGGAAAACAACTTTTTTTTTCTATTTCTTTAAGAAAGGAAAAGGTAGTGGGGAGGAAATAAAACACACACTCACAACCAGGTACTTTCAGATTCTAGTTGCCATAACAACTTGAATCAGCTTCCATCATTAAATCATCTTTTGATCATGCTTATGGATTCTTTTGTGTGCAACAAGTAAAGAACTCATTTATTTCATTTATTTTCTATTGAGGAAATCCTTCTTTTTGAAAACAGCTCATTGTCTATTTTATTAAACAGAAGCAGAAAAGTATTATAAACCCCCTCTCAAAACTATAAAGCACAAGGGCTCCCCAAAGAAAGCTAGGAAGTGTTTTATTACATTTTCACAGACTCCTAATGGTATTTGTAAAGGGTATTTTGTGTCCACGAAAATTAAATACTTCTGGTAATTTTACAATGTGTGAATTATCGATATATTTTCCTCTGTTTCAATAGGCCAATTCAAGAATTGTTTATGATAACACCACCAAAACATATTGCAGTAAAATGCCTTCCTTCTGCCTCTTGTCTATCGTTTAATCTGTGGGTCTGAACACATCTGGAAAACAGTGAAATCAGTGGGAAGTGTGAGAAGCTGGTATTGAAGCAAGTTGCTTCCTAGCAACAGCAGTCAGGAAAACAGACTCATTTGTCAAGTGGCCCCAAAGCAGGAAATTAGGAGGCCCTGGAGAATGACAATGGCATAATCAAGGTGCAAAACCTAAGTTAACATGTACCTTCCCAAAGAAGAATATTCAATGTCCTTTCTAAACCAGATGCCCAAAACTGAAAAGGAGTACGAAAACCATGACGGTCATTGGAGAGGACTGCTTCTCTCACTTACGTGATGAAGCTCCGATTTGTATGTGTGTGTGTTTGCTCAATTTATTACAGATTGTTCCTTTGTAAAATATAAAATAAAATATAATAATATATATAATATTATATATACTATAATATATAATATAATATATAATAACATATATTATATATGATATAATAATATAGTATAAAGTATAATAATAAATTATTTAGAAAAATGAAACAAAAATATATATAAAATACAAACCCAAATTTTAATTATTAGAGTCAACTGAATCTTTCTGATTAATTGCTTAAATGTTCCTGAACACCTACCCTCAATTTCTGTACACAGCTCCTTAGGAGACAGAAACCATTCACTGATGTCACCAGACAGCAGACCACCACACGTTAAGTAGCTCTGGTCTAGAGCAGAGCTTCTCAAACTTATTGGGCATCAGGATCATCTAGAAAGCTGTAAATGCAAATTCCTAAGCTGCACCCTCAGATGGTCTGATTGAATACATCTGGGCCTGGGATGGAGCATTTGCTTTTCTAACAAGCTCACGGGTGTTGCTAATGAACGAGTAGCAGCACTTTAGAAGGCTTACTGAACTATCCAGTTCCATTGCCAAATGCACACAGCATGGACATCAACCATAAAAATCCTATGAACTGAATGAGGATAAAATTTTACCCAGGAGGAGAGAGGGGAAGCTAAGACTAGTTTCTCCAGTGGTTCCTCTTCATTTTTAACACAAAAGGTAAATGTCATGCTTAGATCACAAAGTCCTTAAAGATCTTCCTCATTCCCCTGTTATTGTACGTTTATTCCTCATTTCTTCCCAATGTGGAATTTATGCTTCAGGCACAAGGAATTCGGGTAGATGAAATCCTGGAATTTCCAGGGTTTTCCTGTTCCCATACCTTCCCACTTTCATCCTCTCTGCCTGGAAAGCCTTCTGCGGCCCTCACCCCAATTCCTCTTCCTTCCTCTTATTCATTCGTTCAGCAAATGTTTTTGAGCTACCCGAGTGATAGGATTTTTATGTGAGTTTTAAATGAGATAGTGCATTTAAAGGGCTTGGTAAGGAATGCAGCACGTGGCAAGAACTCAAAGATGACAATGATGATGGTGATGTTGGTGATGCTGACACTGATCGTGTGGACAAGGACTCTGAGGTTATATGATGATTTGAGGATCTAACACTTTGTTTCATAACTACTGATTTTTAAGTCACCTCAAATAGACTGTGAAGCTCCATTGTAGGAATTGTGTTTTTCACCTCAATATTTCCATTTCCTAATGAGGTTTCTAGCGTACAGTAAGATCTTTATAAATGTTGGGAGAGTGGTAAGAAACTGAAGGGGTATTAACACACAAATATATCCTCCTATTATTTTTCCACTATGCAGTGTTATATATCTTTTAAAATGTCCCTTTTTTCAGCCTCCTTACCACAAAATGAAAAAAGAAAAAAAAAAAACACTCTCCATTTTAAATGACCCTGGGTGGAAGCAATTAATTTATTCGTTAATTTAATTGTTGGATTATTTCAGACCTTATAGAAATGGTTAAGCATTTATTATCCATGTAAATGGAAGGGGAATGTGACAGCATGGAGGTGTATCACTTGGATCTCCCCTCAAGAAAGAACTTGCCCTTCAACTGCAAAAAGTACAGTTTCATGATCTGTCTCAGCTTTCAACTCAAGGCTACAGCCTTCTCCGGCAGTTCCCAGTCAATGACTGAGCATAAGAGAGTACAAGAGCTTGGCTATTTCTGCCTAGTCAGTATTCCTTCAAGGGGGAGTCCTTACTCTAGAGCTTTCACTGACTTGGCTGAGACTCTTTCTGTTCTGCATCATGGCATGAAGCTCTTCTTCCCAATCCTGCTTCCTTCCCATCTTATCTTTTGTAGGTGTTACTGTAACCTGTGTACTTCTCAGTTCATCTCAGAGTCTCCTTCCTAGAGGGTTCAAATGGCATAGGAATATGAAAATGCAAAAGCATGCTTTTGGTTTCCATGATGGGAAATTAAACATTGAGTCAAACTGGAGTCTAGCTAAAATAAAATAGAAGAAAACAAAACAAAAAACTTGAAAAAGATAAGCAAGACCTGCAGAGCACTTCCCCCATTTATCTGAAATTAAGCACAGAGAAGGATAATTGTGTCCCCCACCTGCTGAGACACTCTATTCTTTACCCCTTAATGTGCTACTGTCACTACTGCCATCTGAACTTCATTGTTTCTGTCTTCATTTTTCTCCATTGTGTACATTCCTGATGCTTTCAGACTTCAGGACTAATATTCACAAGTCATCCTTCATCTTGTTTATATTCAGAAAGGTACCATAGCCTCTGTGGGTGACTGAAGGCAATCTTAGGTACCTCCTTGATTATTTAACAGCTGAGAGCAGGAAGATATAGCCAAGCTGTAGCTATGGAAAAGGTAAATTTATTCAAACACCTAGTAATAAATGGTGGGGGAGGTTTGTACTAAATCAGTGGCTCTTAGTCTCTTTTGGCATCTTGAATACATTTGACTATGACACAAAAGATGTGGGCTCAATCCTTAGATTAAAAAAGATACTATTATTAGAATCAGGACTTTAGGGTAGGTATTCTACTGTTATCTTTTCATTATAATCAATGTTTTACTGTTAATCATGAGTGCATACTAGGATCATATTTTGCTGTATTAATGAATGTTTTTCATTCACAGTAGTTTTATTTGTTGTTATTCTAAAAATGAAATGACTGCAATTCTGCCTCAGGGAGGGGAAGGTTCAGAAAAATAAATTAATTAATAAATATATTAATAAATAAAATATCTTTTTTAGTGGTTGGTTTTTCAAAGCTGATGTCAAATTTTCCCCATCTTACAGCAGATAAAAATTCCTAGTGTGGAGAGGGTGAAAACAAAATTAGAGGTCAGATGTGCCCCTCTATGCATGGGTGAAAAGATTAGTGCAACAATTTCATATTTAGGGGAGTCACAGGCCCCTTTGAGAAGCCAACAAAAACCATGGACCTTCTGAAAATACACTTCACACATTCACACAAAATTTTGTACATAATTTCAGGAGGTTCACAGACCTCCTAAAACCTATCTGCCAACCTCTGAAGGATCTATTTGGAGGATATTGCTCTAGATTGTGGAAATAAAGGCACTCATATTATGGCATTAAACTAATTTAATCAGAGGCAGGAGGAGAGCATATGGGAGCAGTCAGAAGTACCCTGAAGGCACAGTCACTGAGTTCTGACTTCCTGAATGATTAATGTTCAGACATTATTTATTCTGGGAGAGACAAGTCTCCAGTTTCTCTTCTCAAATAAAAAAGAATAGAAACGAACTCATAAGTGCAGATCTCAAATCAGTTATAAAATCATCACCTGTGGTCATCTGTTGTGGATTGAATTGTGTCCCCTCAAAAGTTTAATGTATTGGAGGCTTGATCCCAGCTATGGCAGTGTTAAGAGGGTGGGAAATTCTATTATGATAATTGTAGGGTGAGGCCTTGAAGAAGTGATAAAGTTGATGGTTTAATGCATGTGGTTCTGAGGCCTTTAAAAGGAGAGCACATGAGGAGCTATGTCTCTGTCTTTGCTCCGCCATTTTCTGCCATGTGAGGCTCCTATGTTGCTGTGAAGTCATAACCAAAAAGGCCCTCACCAGATGTGTTCCCTGGACTTTGAACTTCCCAGCCTCTGAAACTATAAGTAATACATCTCATTTTCTTTATAAATCATCCAGTTTCAGGTATTTTGTTATAAGCAACAGAAATAATACATTATGACAGCAAAGTAGTCCCTTAGGCCACACCGTTCTCTCAATTGAGAAGGTAGAGTTGGTGTTCTTTGAGCAGTGATCATCTTTGAAAAAACACTGCTTCTAGTGAGATGTTTCACTGATATATTTACAGAAGGAATAAATGTGTCAGATTTGTTTCAAAATAACCCAGGATGGGAAGTGCATATAGATGAAACAAAATTGGCCATGAGTGTGTAATTACTACAGCAGAGTGATAAGTACATGAAGATTTCTACACTATTCTCTCTACTTTGGTATACGTTTGAATTTTGTGTAATAGGAAATTTAAAAGAGAGAGAAAGAGACTTTAATGTTTATTTTAAAGGAAAAGGCAGTCCAGGTAAAATAGAGGAGCAGAAATATATAACCTTCTTTCCAACCACTCTGGAATGAAGGGATTTTCCAAGTCCCACTTTATTCTTTTTGATATGACCACAATATCTCATTTGTTCCCTTATTTCATTTTAAAAGAACCCATCCCTGGTTTTCTATTCATTCAAGGAGGTTATGAAGAATGATTTTAGAATGGTAAAGCAAATGTTAACTCTTGGTCAAACCAGAGCATATGTCACCATTAGTCCTCCCGCCTCTCCCACCCTCTGCTTTAGAGATACTTCACAAATGACATGAGGTTCCCAAGATAGGTCGCTAGGAAGCACCTTGTTCTTTGATGTCAACTTCTCACACTGCCCTCTGTCTTCCATGTTTTAGACCCAGTCCATCCAGAAAATAAAGAACACAACTATCAGTTGATGAACAGTAGTGAGCGCATCACTAACTTGGGGCCTCAGTGAGGGAAAGTCTAGACTGATCCGCCCAACAGGATTATTTTAACTATTTATTTATTTATTTATTTATTTATTTTTTGTGACCGGTAAGGGGATTGCAACCGTTGGCTTGGTGTTGTCTGCACCACGCTCAGCCAGTGAGCATACCGGCCATCCCTATATAGGATCCCAACCTGTGGTGGAGCGCTGCTGCATTCCCAGCACCGCACTCTCCCGAGTGAGCCATGGGGTTGGCCCAACAATTAAATTATTTAAACAATTAAATGAGATAGTGAATATAGCTGTTTGTAAATTCTAAAGGAATTTGTTTCAGATCATGTTTAACAGAGTTTCCCAGGGGTCTCTGAGAGTACAGTGCTTTTTCTGGCCCACCCAGGATTCCTCCAGCGCAGCTCTGCTCCCATCTGTTCTCGTATACAGGGTTCTGTGGAGAATTTCAACTGAAAAGAAGGTTCAGTTGCTAATGAAGATAAGGTTTAAAGTCAGGAACTACTGCCAACTGAATATAAGTGAAGAGATTAAACATCTCTGGAATCATAAATCTTATAAATGGAAAAATACAGTTTGATTTGATATATATGCTATACATGTATTTTTGCTATATAAATATTTGCTATATTTCACATAGAGTTTTTCAGGAATGCGTGTCTGACAGAAAGTGGGGTGGGCTAGAGTTTCTCAGAAGAAGACAAGCAACGGAAACAGCAGTGGCATTCTGGAACCAGAGTAAGAATCAGAAGACCTGGGTTTGAATCCTGACACTGCCTTTTAGCACCAGTCTGACTACAAACAACCTGCTTTATGAGTTTGTTCCCAGTTTCTTCCACTGTGAGCTATTTAAAATAACACTTGCCTTGTTGAGAGAGTTAAATGAGAAATTTAAATGCCTGATATTTCCATAAGAGACTTAAAGAAAATTACTGCTAAGATGACTTTGCTTCCCCTGAGAAACTGCTATATTTCCTTTTTTTTAATAACAAAAATTATATAGCCATTTTTGTATTCCGTTTTGCTTCACCTGCCAGAAAGTTCAGTTTCTAATTTAAAACACAGCTGTAAAAACTAGGCTGACCCTTATAGTCTATGAATTTGTATTCTTCCTTTCCTTGTTAATGAATTTCTACCTTTATTTAAATTTTCCCTGATGTCAATTTTCAATTTCATTACCTTTTTAACATGTGTGCTCTGATCTAAGCTGTTCCCAATACTTTATGGAACAAAGCAGTAGAGGTGGAGAGGATAAATCTGGGGGGACAGGGGGTAGAGAAAGATGACGAAGAAGAGCTGGGGAGAATAGATCTAACTTTTTTTCCACAAATGCTCAATAAGCAGTTGTAACATATATACGATATGATCAATCTGGTTGTTCATATCTTCTGGGAACTGCTGCATTGGGATGTTCAATTAATAACACTTTATATTTGTAGTGCACCATTAATTTCCTGAGATGTTATGCCCAGGATGAGAGAGTGTCACAGACAACACAGTCCCATTATGGAGTCTTTTCTGGCACTTTTAGGAAGGCACTATAGAGGACTGAGAGGAGCACAGTCTTTTTCCTATTCTCTCTCTCTCAACCTCTCGAGCTCTCTCTTTTATCACAGTTTGGGTTATTAAATATAATACACTGGAGCCTTGCTATAACATCCAATCTTTGCCACCAGCCACATAATTTATTTATGTACCTAGAAATATTCCTGTAAAACATCTATGTATTATAGATGGATAAATAAATGGTAAGTGATAGCCGAAAGAAAAATAGTCTAGACCTCAGAGGAATCTAATAATTCAAACTTACTACAGACAGCCTGAAGATAGTTAACATATATAGTATTGATTATGTCAAGATTTAGTACTCTGGAAAATCTCATAAAAAACAACATTTTGCTATCACAGGAGTTTGAGAGAGAGAGAGAGAGGCAATTAAAATGCAAGAAACACTAATCTTGTTCATATGGAATTTTACAAATATTTCCAAGAATAATACTATTGCCACCTAAGAGTAGATGTTTGGTTGCAAATCTATCTTCTGAAATGCCAGAGAATACTTTTCTTAATTTGAAAGAAAAAAAGGAAGAAGCAGCCACGCATCTCTTGATAGTGACATGCTCAGAGCTTATACTCCCTGGTGTTTATGTTATATCCCAATATGAGTCCCATTGAAGAATGTGTCAGCTACCACATGATGTGACAATACTGACCAAAGAGGGCTTTGGCATTTCTGTAGACAATTGCTCCTACACAGAAAGGCTGGATTTAACTTTGAAGCATGATGATTATAAAGGGCCACCACACATTTCTGTTTTCTCTGCTCATCTTTCCTCTTACTTTGTTCTTTACTTAGGTGATCTCACTTCTCCCAAATCTTCAAATATTGCTTTTATACTATGGCTTCCAAATTTATAGTTTTATCCTTGATTGTTTCTCTCATGAACCCCAAGCCCAAAATTTTAAGCTATTCAGAGAATGCTCCATTTTGGTGTCCTGACAGCACACCAAATTAAATTTGACAGAGGACAAGTTCCTCCTCCTCCTCCTTCCTGTACCCCACACCCAGCTCCATTAGGTAATTCATGATCAGAAATGACTCTTCCAGCCCCTGCCTGTTTGCTTTCAAAGGATCAGCCAGGCTGCCTTGTGGACTTGAATGCAGGGAAGAAGCCGATGGGGTGTTCAAGATAAAGTGAAGATATGAGTCCGCACCCTGCATCTCCCAGGACGTTGCTCCTACTCCCTCCTCTGTGCTCGCAAAGCCTTCTGCCCATGCCTCTGTCACAGAACTTAGCTCACCAAAGTGTGACTAGTTGATTTAGGTCTCTTCCTTTTGGGGGCTTGAGCTCCTCAAGGGCAGAAAAAATGTCCCACCTTCTTAACCTACCTTCTTAATATAACCCAGATACCTACAGCATGTTTCTGAATGAACTTCTCTTATTTCATTTGGAAAATAGTCAATGAGCACCTACTGTGTGCTAAGTGCTTGAGATATAATTGTGAAGATGACAGACTTTTTCCCCACCCTCAAGAAGCTAGGGAACACAGATGAGAAGAGCAAATACTGTTATAGTGTAAATTCAGATGCTATAAAAGCATGTGGGAAAGTATTTAATCTCTAGGAAGACGGGAAGGAAAACAAAGACTGGGATTAGGGAGAGACAAGCTAGGTGCTTAAAGCACAAACTTTAAGAAGGCACTAACCCTTAGAGCCATATAAGTGCAGGATGAGCATCTGAGATGAGCGCCTCCTTAAATTTTGTTTCCTAGTCCTAGCCCTGATAGAAAATTTATCACCTGCCCATAGGTACTGTCATTCCTGAAAGTATACAAAGGCAGACTGGTAGAGCCTTAGAGACCAGGATCCTCTCTAACAGACAATCGAATATTTTATAGAATGTGGGCAGACTCCCTTCTATCAAAGGCTGCACTTGAGAGATTAAGCATGATCACTTTAGATAGGTTGATAAGTACAACTATCGCACAGGAATAATAAAAATTAGAGTAAAAGGATGTGCTTACACAGTACTAGTCGTGATGCATATATTAAAGAGAGGTGGTGCTTAGAGTGCTGGCCTGCAGTGCTCTGCCCTTTACCAGCTATGTGGCCATGGCTATAACTTATCCTTTCTATGCCTTACAGTTTCCTCATCGGGAAATGGTAATAATAGTAACACCTTTTCTCATACAATTGTTGTGAAGATTAAATGAGTTAGTGCGTGTAGAGAGCTTAGAGCATTGCCCAGCACACTGTGAACATTCAATGAATATCAACTCAGGTTATTGTTCTTTAACTCCTCTGACTCTCCCTAGCAGGTACTTCTATAGAGAATGATAGCTAGCATTTCAGACTCCACATTTGAGATCTGAGAGGATCTTAAGAAATTAGCTGAGACATTTATACAACTGTTCTCTCAGGATATTCAGCATAGATCCTTAAAACTAGCATGCCCCTAAGTTATTTCCCCCCATCCTCAATCTTCTCTTCTTAAGTTTCCTATCATAGTTAATGACAATAATATCTATCTATTTTTATTCTTATTACTCAGTTTTAATCCTCTGCTTTGCAACTGATACCCATTCTCTGTGTGTGTGTGTGTGTGTGTGTGTGTGTGTGTGTGTGCGCGTGCGTGCACGCGTGTGTGTGTGTTTAGCAATTTGCTCTCCAACTAGAATGTAAATTCCCATGAAGGCACAGGCTTGTTTAGTGCTATATTATCAGCACCTAGTGTAATAGCAGGCACTCAAATATTTCTGAACAAATGAATGAATGAGTGGATACATTTTCAACTCCTCTCATTCCTTGCCTCTTACTCCTCATCAATTGATCCAAATTCTGTCAATTCAATCTCCTGAATATCTTTCACCCAGTGTGTTGTGTCCACACTGCCACTACTCTCTCAAGCCCTCATCGCCTCCCACCTGGATTACTGAAATGGCACCTTCCCTGCTCCCCTTCTTCAAGTCTCCCATTTCCCCAAAACGATCTTCTTAGTGTAGTCTGGGTGCTCTCACTAACATGGAAATCCACCACATTACTCCACTGCTTAAAACATTTCAAAGCAATCCCAAAAGGTTACATGCTGTATAATTCCATTTCTATAACATTCTCAAACTTACAAAATTGAAGAGAATGAGAACAGATTTAGTAGATGCCAGAGGATATAGAGGGAGGTGGTGGGGTGGGTGCAACTGTAAAGGGGCAACTCGACAGATTTCCTTTATGGTGATGGAACATCTCTGCATCTTTTTTTTTTTTCTTTTTTTTTTTTTTTTTTTACTTAATATCATAAAATTGCTTGAATGGTGTTTTTCTTTTTTTAATTAATTTATTTTTTATTTTAATTTATCAATATACAATGTAGTTGATTTTCACATCCCTTTACCGATTCCTCTCCCCCCCACACACCCATCAACATCATATCTGTTCATTTGTCTTAACAAGTTCAAGGAATTGTTGTGATTGTTGTGTCTTCTTCCCCCCTCCCACTGTTTGTATATTTATTTATTCATGCTAGTGGTTACATGGATTTATACGTGAGATTGAATTTCCTACAACCTCACACACACACATTAGTGAGAGTCAAAAAATCAAAACTGAATAAAGCTTATAGTCTAGTTAATAGCATTGTATCAATGTCAGTTTCCTAGTTTTAATATTTTGGTATAGGCACATGAGATGTCACTATTGGAGAAAGCTGAGGGTGAAGGGTTTGTGGGCCTCTATACACTACTTTTGCAACATCCTATAATTATGTCAAAAAATATATTTAAAAAAACATTTCAAAGAATCACTATTACTCTTGAGAAAAAGTAAAATCCAGTCTCATCATCACAATTCACAAGACTTTGAAGGATCTGGCCTTAGATTGCGTCTCCAGCTTCATTTCTTGCCATTAACGTGGTTCGGTTGTAAGTGGGCCAGTGAATTTGTTTTACTCTGTTGTTTCATTGGTTTAAAGCTCTAAAATATTGCCTCTTTTAATAAGTATATAAAAACAAAAATAAATAATGTGACATATATCCTTGGCATATATACTGCGTGACACACCACCCAAAACTCAGAATCTTAAAACAATAACCTTTTATTATCATACATGAGTCAACGTGTCAACTGAGCGCACTTATGCATCTCTGGTCATCTGTGGGTCAGTGTTGGTGTACAGCTGGCCATAGACTTGTCTAAAATGGACTTGGCAGAAGCAGCTAAGCTCTCTCACATGGTATGTCATCCTGCTTATCCTCATTATTACACAGCGGTGGCAGGGTTCCAAAGGGGGAGGGAGTCCTCAAGGCTTAGGCTTTGCCTCGTTCACAGTCACTTTCACCAAATGCTATTGGCCAAAGTATGTCAAAAAGCCAATTTATATTCAGGAGGTGAAGAAATTGATGCCATGTTTTGGTGAGAGGATCCACAATATCACTTTGCAAAAGATGTGGACACCGTGAAAAATTGGGGCAATAAAATAATCTACTGACATCCTCTAATATAAGCCATCAACACACGAATAATGCATTTTCCCTTTTAATATAAAATGCTAAGGTGCCGAGTGAGATCACAAACATATGTCCAGCCTAAATTCAATATTTTGAAAGACTTCATCATATGGAGCAATGGAAAATCATGGTCTTTTACAGACGAATAAAGGTTCTCCTTAATGCCTCCAAATTTGGCAAGTCTTTAGAAAATCTGCTGCTTTCTTCCTTCAGCTTCTCTTCCAGGTTTAATTTCCTTTTTATTTCTTGTTCAGTTTCAGTCTTAATGAAGCAGCTTAGCATTCAAGCAGCAGCAGCCCACTCCCAGGGAGAGCCATTGTTTAATATTAATGTTCACCTAAAATGAAACAACGCCCTGCTGCCTGCACATTCATTCAATGAGAAAATCTAACCCTCAGAGAGAGGCAGGGAAGGGTGACGATGCTGCCCTCATTTTGTCCTTAGGGTGCAGGGCACCGAAGCGGAGAGCTGCCACATGGAGGTGAGGAATTTGATCCTGCTGCTCGAGTCGATCTGAGCTGCAAAACTCTAATCATCTGAGTGGGCAGGAAGTCACCTAGGCAATTCAGCTGGTGGGCACCCATGTGAAAGGGAGAGATAATCATTAATGTCACTCCCGAGATCGGAAGGTCTTTACGGACGGAAATAGATTCCACCTTCACATTGCAGTAGCCTATTGAAGTGCGGACAGTGATTTGTGAAATGCTGTGGGAGCAGGAGAGCAGGCTTAAATCAAATTCAGTAGCATGTGATTAGTTGATAGAATAACTATTTTATTGTGCTTTGGACTCTAAATTCTGGATGACAAGTCACTTCTGCATATTAAAATGAAAAGCTTTTCCGAAGTAGCCTTTACTCTGTGAAATTCTTATATAAAGGTTACAGTTAAATAGAGAAAAAGAAGAAAGTCTGCTTACTAGTTTACCCACCTGACATAATGCCTTGGAGAATGAAACAATCTCCTCTCCCTAAAAAGTCTCTTTGGACAATCAACTTCAGTGTCAAAGAAAGAAAAAATTTGTGGATCAAATGAAGTAAAGTTGGCTAGGACTAAAATTTGCCCTTGTGCCATCCATATTCTTCAATAGCACTCCTTTTTATTCCCTTCTCTTTCATGAACTGAAGATACATAAAATTGTGGCTAAGTAGTTCATTTTTCATTATAAAATCCTCAAAGCTACAATTATTGCTATATTTAAGCATATGGAAAATTTACGTACATGAAAAACAAAAACCATGTTTCACCTTGGTACCCAGATCTCTTGTGGCAGTAAAATAATATGCATTTTTTCATATCTTAATAAGATTTCAATACTCAAATCTTGATAAAACCTCAACTGTTACTCTTATACTTCCAACTGTTAGCACACATGTATTATACAAAATGCCAAGAATTCAGTAAATGGAGATATTGTACAAATAAATGCATGAATTACATACTGCTTTGCAGTGTTTTGTTAGGCTAACCACATGACAGACACAAAGGATTTTTCAAAGATGGGCACAGTGTGATTTATGGGTCAGCCTATGTACTGGTTTATGGACATCTTGTTCCTGTTAAATGAGTCAAATGAGATGAAAAAAATCTCTTGTCAATATGCAAGGGTGATACAGTCTGTAACCACACAAAAACAGCTCTACATGTCGTACCAAATATTGGCAAAGTACTTTATAATTTACAAAGCAATTTATTTTTTATTAAGATATCAAATCCTTATCAATCCATGAAGTAAGTAATGAGTTAATTGCAGGTGGCCGAGATTCAAAAGATTGAGGGTCACTCCAGACCCCTGAGTTTATAATTGGCCAAGCTAGGATCCCAAATGTGGGTGCTGGGGTTCCAAATTTAGTTCTCTTTCTACGGTCATCATCGGTAAAAAGAAAAAAGAAAAAATTCAACTCCTCCTTCCCCACCTTCAACCCTCTGAAAAATAATTGAAAATTTTAAATTGTGTTGAAATTCAGTGGAATTGTTTGTGATAAATGGCTAAGCTTCATTGTAACAGAAATGGTTGTATAATTACTTTTAATTGCCACTACCATCCTTTGAAGCAGACTCGATTAGCAATATGTCCCATGTGACATGTGAAGAAACAGCCCTTTTAATGAAGCACTGTCACAGTTTGCTGACCCTAAGGCCACTCTACTCTTCTTGCCAGTTCAGGATTAGGGTGGCATCCTATGCTGACTTTTACCCTAGAGCAAATCTCTGAGAGTACTGGGATGAATTGCTCTGGAAATTACATAGCAAGATTGTGTTGTGTAGGTTGTAATTTTGAAAATGATATGTGGTGCCTAATAAAGCCAGCGTTCAACTTTCCACTTCTAAAAATACTTCCCCTAATACAGAAATTCTTTTAACTGCAGTCCAAATCTTTCATTCCACAATTAGAGATGAGAATCTGGAGCCGATAACCTCTCTGGAGTTAATGTACCCATTGAGTTTGGGTTCTGGCAATTGCTAGAGCCCTGTGGATATAGCTCTAATACCTCACAGATGTGGCTGTATATTAAGTGAAATAGTAAGTACAGCACCTGACTTTACATGCTAAGATTAGGGATCCCATAAGTGTTGGCTCCCTTTTTTTCCAATTCCACTCAAATCTCCCTTGCTATTTCTCTCTTGAAAATGCTCTCTACTATGTGACCAACTCGCTGTTACCTAAACTTTCTACTAACACTCTCATGCTGGTCCATCCGCTTGAAATGTCCTTCTTTCTGCCCCTGCTTAGAAATTCCAAGTTCTACCTCCACATTCTCATTGAAGTTTTTGGATAGCTTTTCCCATTATAAGCACCAACTCCCAGCACCCAGACTCCATCCATTGATCATATCTCGAGAAAAGCACATTGTGTTGGCTGATCACATAATCTGCCTATAAATAAATTCTGAGATCAGTAAGTATTTGCTGGATTAAATTTAGGGGAAGTCATCAAATAGGCTAAGAATCACCTGAGGAGAGAAAAGGACAAAAATGGGAATAATGGAAATAACAGAAAACACATTTGACCTACTTACACTATTGCCTCCAGCCATGTCTGAAGGCATATTTGGAACTATTTTCATAAATTTCTATAAAGTCCTGTTTTCATAACAGAGTAAAAGAGTTATCATAACACAATAAGAAATACAGCTTCTATTGGGTATTTGCACATAAGTGGGCCGACTAGGATGCTTAAAGTTCTCTGAGCTGCTCAGGAAATAAATTTTCACTTTATTTTGAGAAGAAAATATTTTAGGAGAGTCAATTTGCTTTGTTTTGTTTTGTTTATTTTGTCTATTGAATGTTTAGCTTTCCTGTTTCATTTTTTCAGACAAGGCAAACACAAATATGTATATTAATTATTATGGATTATTTCTGCTATTTTCTATGTATTGTCATAACTACTGGATATCAGGGACACAGAACTGAGGCAAAATGTAAACAGTCAAGAAAGATCTGAGGCAGTTTAGGGTAGTGTTTAAGTACATGGGCTTTGAAGCATGTACCATCTGGTTCAAAACTTGGCACAATATTTACAAATTGTGTGACCTTGAGTGTCTTTATTCCTCAACTTTCTCATATCTAAAATGAGGTAATAATAGCACCTAATTCGTGGGCCCTTTATGAGAATTGAAAGAGTTAATGTGTGTAAAGCACTGAGAACAAGCCTGGCACATAACAAATACTATATAATTTTTTGCTGTTATTATCTGATAAATGGAATTAATAATTTAAATCAGACTGTCTCAGTTAATGCCTTGTCACTAAATCAGTTCTTCATTGCTGCATAACAAACCACCTGAAACAGTGGCTTAAAACAACAAAAATTATTTATTTTAGTTTTATGGTTGTGGGATTGACTTGGCTCTGCGGAGTGTTTCTTGCTCAAAGTCTCTCATCTGGTTTCAGTCAGACCCTGGATGAAGCTGGAGTCATCTCAAAGGCTTCCTCACTGACAGGTCAGGCAGATAATGTATATCAGCTCTGACTTCCACTGTAGCTGAACATCTACATGTGGCCTTTCCATGTGGTCTGACCTTCCTTACAACATGGTAGCCAGATTCCAAGAGCAAGCCTCCTGAAAGCCAGGGAAAGCTGTATTGCCTTTTATGATCCAGTCTCAGAAGTCACATCATTTCCACCATCCTCTATTGGTCCAAGTAGTCCCAATTTAAGGGGAAGTGAGATAGACTCCAGCTGTTGATAGAGGATGGAAAGGTCATGTTGTAAGAAGATTAGATGGGATGGAAAATACAGCTCAGTCATTTTTTAGAAGTACAACCTGCCCCAGTCAACTACTCATATAGTAAGCATTCATTACGTACGTGTTGAATTGCAAAGACACAGGGGTGATGTCTTAGTTGAGAATTTTTTTATTATAAGACACAGAAAACAACTCAAACTAGTTAAACAAAACAAAAAGTGATTTTTAGAAGCCTATTGTGTTTTCTCATGATCCCTAGGGATGTTATGCCTCTTAAGGGACTATGGCCAGGAACTGTTGAGTTTGTTTTCAAAATTTAACTGGAATCTACTGCATCTCACCACCACCTTCACGACTGTCATTCCCATCCTAGTCACCATCATCTGTTACCTGGATTATTGCAATACCCTCCTAACAATTCTCCCCATTTCTTTCCTTTGGTCCCTATTGTGTATTCTCCACATGGCTGCCTGGGATCCTTTTATTTGTAAGTTAGATTTTATCATCACATGACAGTGACTATCCATCAAATTAGGAAAAAAATCCAAAGACCGTACCCTGGCCCATAATGTCCTCCATGACCTTGCCCCTGGGTACCTCTTCACTCCATCACCTACCACGCTCCCCGTTGTTTCCCCTGCTCTCACCCTCTGGCTTCTTTGCTATTCTTTGATATTCCAAGCATCCTTCCAGCTTAGGGGTTGTTGCTATTGACTCTGCCTGGAATACTCTTTTTGTAGATGTCTACATGGTTTGCTCCCTTTCTTCTTTAGGGACTCTATTCATATATTTCCTATCAGAGAGACTTTCTCTAACCCATCATTTGCAAAGTAGCACATATCTCAACACCTCCTGGAAGACAGACTTGTTTTGTAGGCCCAATACTAGATTCCAAAAGAGAAGAACCTGACTAGCTCATCAGAGCTGAGTGTTCACCACAGTCCTATCAATTTCATCTTGGATGGGAGTGGCAGGTTTGTCGTGTAGTAAAACAACAGAGCTGCTAAAATTCAGTCCTACACAATGTACAGTTCCCAAGAATAGGGGGCATTGGGAACTGTGCCATTATCTCAGCAAGTCTAATACAGCCACGAAAAGAGGAGATTGAAGCTCTACACTAACTCCTTGGGTGACCTGAGACAAGTAAAAAGTCTGAGCCTCAGTTTCCTTCCCTATCAAGTGATGATAGTATTATCTGCTATAATAACTTGCAGTGAGAGCAGTAAACTGAAAAGATAAGAGAAATTAAAACACATTGGAAATTTTAAAATCCTTTATACTGAGGTCTTGATGTGCTTGAAAATATTTCAGCTCAAAATAAGAGATAGATGAAGCAAGTGTGAAAATTTTTGATTGTCCAGGTGATAGGTATATAGGCATTTATTATACTGTTTTCTATACTTTTGTGTTTGTTAGAAAAATGGCATAATAAAAAAATGTGAACTACTATGTAAGGTAGGGAATAAATGCCACAGTTATAAGTGGAACCTCTATACCTATAGTCCCTTGATTTGGCCATTTATTTGTTATTGTTTATTGGGATGACATCATAGTTGTCTTTTTTTAGTCTGTTTCTAAAATAACCCAGTTTGAAAATTATTTCTAACATTACAGGTGCCACCATTATCATGACAAGAATGGTGCTTTTAAAATGCAAATTCGCAGACATTTTTAAAGACGTTGTGTGATTAGAAACTTCAACACAACATTATGAAAATATCATTAAATGAAATCTATAGGAATAGGATAAAGTTCATGGGCATTTCAGTGGTGAAGGTCCAGGCCACTCCTCGGGCCCCATTTCTTCTCTGTGTCATTTTCCTTTGGTGGCTGTCACATCATTCATTCTATCTCCGAGAGTGGCTCTGAGTGAAAAGTAAGTAACTTCTTTCATCATTCTTCTCAGAGACTAACACATTCGGACCTTTACATTTCGATGATTTTACTGCTGATCATCAGAGGAAATAAGTAGGATGACAAACATAACCAGGAGAAATTATAAACATAAGGAATGCTACCAATTCATGGTCCATAGATTGACTGCTCTGATGATGAAAAGGATCCCCATTGGATTTCTGCCCACAGCTTCCATGCCTGAGAATGAAACTCACAAAACCTGTCTTTTCTTCTTCCTCCTATCTATCAGGCTAGGGATTCTGAAGATCGTGTGTTCCTGGGAGGTCTGGAAGAACCCAGTGCACTTGGTTTCAATGTTTCTTTGTATCTCTTAAGACCTCCAGATCTAGTTAGAACAATTTCCCTGGGCTTTTGCCCTTCAAAGCAACCCTTTAAAGGAAAAGAGATGTCATAGTTATCAAAATCCTTTTAACACAGTTGGACATTTAACACATCTCTCTTCCAAACATCTTGATCTGCCCAATTTCATTTGTTAAATTGGTTTAAAGTGTCTAAATTTTAATTTTAAAGTGTTTAAAAGGTTATATTATTTCCAGTTTTAAACCAGTAATTGATATCCCAATTTGAGAATTCAGGATATCATTAAATATAAATGTAAAAAGCTTGCCCATGAGTGACGTTCAGCAAACACGTGGAGCAGATCTGATGAGGATGGTGGAAGGATTGTGCGGTACAATTTCCAGAACTGGCTAACAAATCAGCTCAAATAACTAATTTTAAACAGTAAGGTTGGTTGCTGGTCAATATAAAGTACTTGTTGCAGTTCAGAAAACAGAAAATATAGGATTAATTCGGTGATCATTTCTTCAAAGGACAACATTGTTAAAAACCAGGATGTGGTCCCAAATCAGACTTTATAGGAGCCCCCTCCAGAGTTTTCAGGAACCACTCTAAGCTATTAAACCTTGGAAGTCAATAGGCGACTTGGAACTAGTTTAATTATAAAGTAACAGATTGTAAAAGTAAGTGTTCTATTCCCAGCACTTTCCCATTTCTTCTAAATGAATTCCTCAGGAAGGGAAACAGAGATCTATAGGCAGAATGCAAGTGGGAGATTTTTAAAAACATTTTATAGCCTGGGAGAATACCAACTTCAATAATCCCTCAGAGTATGCAGTGGTAGCAGACATTTATTGGAAAGCAAAGGGCAGAATTCCATGTCTGAGTATATCTACTTCTTTAGAATACATAGATGTATTCTAAGTAATGTAGCTCTCCACATAATAAGTAGAATAATTTGGATTTTTCTCAAGTCTTCTTTTTCTGTTTCTGCTTAAGAGGAGGTCCTCTGCCTAAGATTTCAAGATATTGAATGAACACTGGGTGGAAATGAGTAACATCAGTGGCTACCATAGAATTGCAGAGTGGTGAATTTTAAAACATCGTAAATTAATAATAAATTTCCACTTGATAATCTGATTAGAAAACTCTCAAATCCAGAAACGGTACTTTCCAAAAAAAAAAAAAAAAAAAAAAAAAGGGCCGAGCCCGTGGCGCACTTGGCAGAAACGGTACTTTCCCCCATCGTTCTTTAAGTCTGTATTCAGGTATTTGGCTGACATCATGATGTCTCATTACTCAAGAGAACTGACCACCTCTGCCATCTGGCTGCTCCTGGCTTAGTCATGCCACACTGAACAGGTCTCAATTCCATTTTTCTTAAAACTACAAATAAATGTCATTAACTTTTGAGCAGAACACACACACACACACACACACACACGTGTGTGTGTGTGTGTGTGTAATGCAGAAGTGTAGGTGTATGTTTAGCCTGTTAAGTATCCATCAAAACCCAAGAGAAACTTCCACTGAGAGAAAGACTTGGAAGATACTTAACTGGTTCCTATTGAACACACTTAAGTTGTTTCTCTTAAAAATATGTATTCCTTGTTGCTTTTGGAAATCTGTTTACTTCCAGTGTATTTCATTCTCCTATAAAATCGAATGTGTTTTACCTCCACAGAAAAAAATACATAGTGACCCCCCAACTCAGGAAACAAGAGCAGAAGGTGGTGGTTTCAGCCTTTTTTACTACCTTGAGTTTACGAGAGGGATAAAGAAAACCTAATGGCAGATAATGCGGGCCTCAGGGAGGTTCTGCAAGAACACTGAATGTGTCGATGATTTTTAAAAGTCCCTATTCAATATTAGATATACAGGATGAAATTAAATAGAGAATACTTTATTGCCCTCCATCCTATAAAAATTTTTAAGTGTCTGATATGTGCAAGGCACTCTGCTAGGCTCTATTATATGCATAGCTAATTTAACCCTCATGACTGACTATGAATGGTATTATTAATCTTATAAGATGAGCAAAAAGATTTTCCAAGATTAGGAGACTTGCCTCAAATCACACAGCAATTGTTCAGACATTCAATTCAAGGCTACTGTTATAAAAACCAGTGTTCTTACCTTTCTCTCAAAATGGATTGACCATGGAGCAATCCAATAGGACCAGGGTTGATACCCACAGAGTGGAAGGAAATATTTGTGGTAAACATACCTAACCAAGGGACTTATATGGAGAATATATAAAGAGTTTCCACAAATCAATAAGACAAAGACAACAAACAGATAGAATGTATGAAAGTTTGAACAGGAACTTCATAAAAGAAAATATCCAAATGGCTAACAAATATATGAAAAGCATTTTCATTGATTATAATGGAAGTGCAAATTAAAACTACGATGAAATATTATAGATGCACCGAAATAGCTAATATAAAAAAAGACGAAGTGGGTGAGGGTACACAGCAGTGCCTCACTTCTGGTAGAGTCTAGACTGGTATAATCCCTGTGGAAAACCATTTGCCAGTAGCCACTAAAAGTGAACATGCACATGGCCTATGACTCAGCAATTCCACCCTTAGGTATAGAACCAAGAGAAATGTGTACATATGTATACCCAAAGATATGTTCAAGTGCATTCACAGCAGCACTGTTTGTAGCAACCAAAAATGTATAACTATCTGAGTGCCCAGAATGTTTAGTCCATAGAAATAAACAGTGTGAGCTACTGAAAATCACATATGAAATATGTTAACTAGAACATTTCTTTATTTGATTTATCCTGAATAATTGATATGCTCCCAATTTATTATCAGATAGAAAATTTACTTCCTTAAAATGGAGCTTTATTGTGTCTAAGCATTAGTATTTGTGTGTGTATACATATATGTAATTGAACATATGTATGTACATACACATAAGTTATGAGAAAAAAAATAATTTCAATTTTGTGCAGCAAAATATTGTGCAAGATTTTGCACAAAAAATTAATTCAAAAGCCACATTTTATATGATAAAAATCTTTTAAAAACACAATGTTTTTATTTTTAAACCAAAGGGCTATTAACTTGATACATTTAAAATAAAGAGTCAGTTGTTCCAGATTGGAATTTTTATAGTTAATATGTAGGCTGAAAAAAAAAAAACTTGAAAAAAATTCCTTTTCTTGTTAATTTTACTAAGATAAAGGAAGAAAATGTTCTTTATAATTTCTTTTTGAAAAAAATGAAAAGAACAGTTTGATTATTTTCCTCTGTAATCTCTTGAAAAGGTTTGCACAGAACAGATATTAATAATATCATGGTAATATGGTCCAAACCAAAATGCTTGCTATTTAATGGTAAGAGCTGTTTTTTATCATTACATACATGGACTAGTTTACCTATACCCTCATTACCTCAGATTAGTTAATTTTAGCTTGATTGGAGTGTTAGGGAAGGTGGTTCACAGTTCTGAATACTAAAGAAGTATAGAACACATTATCTTCCTATCTCCCAATGAGCACCGTCATAAATATATTAATGCTATGTTCTAGCAATCAAGAGTCCACAATTTGTGAGTAAATTATAATTCGTAATTTATTCTGTAATCTGGGTCTGTGGAATAGTGTAGCAGAAAGAGTATTGATCTAAGACTCATAAATTTGATTTCTAATACTGGCTATAACCAACACAATTTATCTAAGTCTCAGTTTCCTTACCTGTAAATAAAGGACTTGGAAAGTATCAGGTCACCTGAAGAAGTATAATTCTGTTTTATTTTTCTGGTCCCTTCAGCATTGGTCAGACAAGGATCAGCCCTGGGTTCCCTTGATTCTTTCAAATGGGTAGGTCGAGAAGCTCTGAGACCTCTTCTTACCTAACTCAGTGAATTAACCTTTTGTGCTATCAAACATAGTGATGTCTATATTGCTGAATGATTGCCACTCATAAGCTACTACATACCTGGTGACTTATCAGGTGGGTTTACACTTAGTTGTGCCTGTTTTCAAGCCTATGTATGCAAGTTTTATATACAATCATAATTGTGTAATTGAATTAAATATTATGTAAACAGGTGTTCTGAGTATGTAAAGAAAATATTTATTTCTATGACTAAGTTGAATGCTCTAGAGAGAATTGGTAAAAATGAGTCTCTAACTAAAATTGCTCTTGAATTAGGTGTGGTAACCCAACAGTAAAATAATTTTTAAAATCTAAAAACATTCTGCACTCAACCTTACGGTCTATGTCAGGTTCTTGCTCCATTTAAAAAAACTAAAACTTGAACTTGTAGGTGATTCATTAGGATATGGTTAGTGGTTAAACTCTGCTAAGCAGAACTGGAATCAAAGAGAAGGCATTTTCCCAACATCAAAAGACTGAGGAAACACTATTATTTGTATTAAGTGAAAATAAAATGTTTAAGGAATGTGTTCTCTGGAAGTAGACAGATTTTCACACAGGGAATTTATCAGGGATTGTTCTAGGTAGCAACACTGTAAAGAAGGGAGGAATGAGCAATACTGTGCAGAGGGAGAAGCTGAAATGCAATGTAGTTGCAGTAGAAGTCTCAGAGTGGTCTCAACTGAGGTGGGAGTGTAGGGTTTATACATCCTTCTTCCCACACACTGGCCAGTCATTGGGTGATGGCTGTCCCCTAAGGAAAGGGCATAACCTGGGCAAGGTGACTCCAGCTCCCTTGGCTTGAGGGCAGAGGTGAGGGAGGGACCCAGCTGTGAGCCATCAGCAGATTCCTTTCCTGCAGGTAGGAAAATGAGTGCCTTGATCTTAAAACAGGGTTCATTAATATGCAATTGAAAGGTTTTTGAAAATGGCTTAGATATAAGTAAAATGGATTTAATGAGATGTACTGTGAAAAACTTAAATGGCATATATAAAAACATTCCTGAGGATTCTTTAATTGGGGAGCAACTCTAATGAACTTCTTTCAATCCCTTCTGATCATCTCCTGTGTAAATCAGTGATTCTTCAACCTGGGGAAATTTTGCCTCCCCCCTTTACCCTAGGGAATTTTGACAATGTCTAGGGACATTTCTGGTTGTCACAACTGGAGGGGCATGCTACTGGAATCTAGTAGGCACAGGCCAGGATACAGCTAAACATCCTAGAATGAATACAGTAGCATCCACAAGAAAGAAATATTTGCCCCAAAATGTTAATAGTGAGAAGGCTGAAAACCCTTGTCTAAACCAATGCTTTGGTTAATAGTTGCAGGCAGCAAATATGTAAGTCTTAGATGTCTTTGGAATTTCAACCTGTTGCATGGAAGTTCATGCTTCTATTTCCTTCTGACCATTTGACACATTGTGTTCAATAAGATTCAGTGCCAAGGGTTAAGGTGAGAGCAGCAGATTACTCTTTGTTCCAAAACCTTTCTTTTTTTCTTGGACATGGAGATTGACCACATTTTCCAGTTTCTGCAGTTTGAGTGGCCAAGTAGATGGTTAAAGTAAAGACAGTCAAAGGATGACTTCACAAATCACGCAGTTTATTGCCAAAGAGATTTTTTTTCTTTTGGGGTCTCATGCTTAAAGAGGAGGAAAAGAATGAGAACAAAATTATTATCGTCTAGTTGCTCAGTTAGGAGGGAAGCAGGCCTCTGTGGAAAGTAAAGTCTAACTAAAGTTTGAGTTCCAGAGGGGGCAGAGCAATATGGCCAACTAGAAGGAAACATTGTTCATTCTTCCCACAAAGACAGAGAGTGCATTAAAAGTAGCTACACCTGAATGAGAAAAACAAAAGGAGGGAGCTGGAACACACTGAGGGAGCAGCAGAAATGTTGGTGAGTGCAGAAACTCAGGAAAGTCACAAACAGAATGGAAGAAAATTCCTGGCCATCATCACCCCATCCCCTAGCCTGGAGTGTCAGAGGTTCAGAGGAGTTTCTTACCATGAGAAGGTGAGCCGGCTGGCATTCCAACCCACAGGAGAGTCTGTCCTGCCCTTGTGGCTGCACCCCTAGTAATGGGAACTGCTGCAAGCACATGCAGCTGTTTTGTCCTGGGGAGGGACACACACACAGCCACCTCCCCATCCAGGGCCCAGACTGCTGCAGCAAGCTTGGGACCAGAATCAGTCTTAACAACCTCAATTTGGTTTCAGCTCTGCACCCTGGAAATAGATGATCCACTGTAGTGAGAGTGCTACCCTTAGGATGGAGGAGGTCAGTGCATTCACCCCCCAGACCCAGAAAAGCAGCATATTCCGGTTCATTGCCCTTGGCCAGTGACCCTGCCTACATTGGCGGGATGCCCATACAACACTTAGCCATGAGGAAGGGAGGAGAAGCTATATACCTCTCTCAGTGGTGACCGCTGCAGCTATGCACCCAGTGCTCGGAATGCCTGGGGGCACACACAACTGAGTAGACCCAGAGAGGGACACAGGTGAATCTGCTTCCACATCGCCCCAGGCCCCAGGCTACTGCAGCAATCACAGATTTGAGATCAGCCCCAACACCCAAGAACATTTTGCTCTGGCCTCAGCAGTGGTTCCACTCCCCTGAGGCCACATTATTGTGCTGGATTACCCACACCATGTCCACACAGCATTCTGCACCCTGGGAAGTGGCAGTCTGGTGCAGCAAGGGTGCCACCCTCAAGATGAAGAGGGTCAGCACTCACTCTTTACAGTCAGAAATCTGCCTAATCAGGGCATCTAGCCACTGCTGGCAATCCCATCTTCTTTGGTGCAGTGTCATTGCAATTCTTGCAGCCACGAAGAGGTAGTGGAGGATTCACATGCCTCTCTTGGGCACACAACCACACACCCTGCAGCATCAGTAAGCCCACCCAGTAAGTCCCCAGCAAGGGGACTTCAGAGGGATCCAGCATCTTTCTTGGGGGCACAGCAGCCCATCCACAGCCCCAGCAACTTTATGCAAGTCCGTCCATTCCAGCTTAGGAGATCCAGAGTGTCCCAATAACACTCTTAGGTTAGGGTCACAGCGGCCTGTCCACAACCACAGCAGACTCACCCAGACAGGGCACTCCAGCTGAACAGCTACCAAGAGCCCCAGCATCCTTCTTGGTGGTGAATAGCTCCACCTAAAACTGCTAACATCTCACCCAGAATACCCCACTTCAACAGTGGTACTGTAGACCATCCTAGTGTCCCTCCTGAGACCACAGGGCCCCCCACACAAATCCAGTGACCCCACTCAATGTTGAACACTTCAACAGTGAAGCTACAGAGTACCCCAAGGTCTACCAGAGTAGAGGGCCCTTCCCAGAGCCCCAGTGATGCCACTGAGTCACACACTCTAGCTGGGGAGTGGCTGAGCTCCTCAATATCCCCCTCAAAGACTAAGATCTTAATCCTGACACCCAGAAATCCCACCCATGGCCATCCATTTAGGCTGAGGACCTTCAGATTACCCCAATGCACCTATCAGGGTTACAGGACACTAGATGGGGTACCAATGAGTCTGATCAGAGCCAGCCACCTCAGCCAAGGAGCAGCAGGACATCCAGGCACTTCTCCTAAGAGCTCAAGATCTCGTCCATAACCTCAATGACCCAAACCTACTTACTCACTTCAGCAAGGAAATACTGAGTGCCCCAGTGCCTAGGCCACAGAGGTACTCACAGACAACTCCAATGTAGAATACTGTCATGGTAACCACACAGGGACTTCACTACTGCCTCTATCCAGAATTAAAACTAAAACAACCTACCCAATGGTCAATATAAAACACATCTACAAGAGGGAGTCTCTCTCCTCAAAAGCCACTCGTAAGTATTAGAAGAAACAACTGCTCAACCAGATGTCCAGACATCAATGTGGGGATACTAGAAATATGGGGGGGAAGGAAATGTGAATATGACACCCCAAAGAAATACAATAATTCTCCAGTACCATACCACAAACAAAAGGAAACCTATGAAATGACTGAAAAGGAATTCTAGTCAACAATCTTAAGGAAACTCAAGGAGATACAGAAAACTCAGATAGATGACACAACGATATGAGAAATACAATCCAGGATCTGAAGGAGGAACTTATAAAGAGATAGATACATTTAAAAAGAATGTAGCAGAACTCTTAGAACTGAAGAAATAATTCAACGAAATTAAAAAAAGATACAACAGAGAGCTTTAGGGCCAGCCCGTGGCTCACTCAGGAGAGTGCGGTGCTGATAAAACCAAGGCCACAGGTTCGGATCCTATATAGGGATGGCCGGTTGGCTCACTGGCTGAGCATAGTGCTGACAACACCAAGCCAAGGCTTAAGATCCCCTTACCAGTCATCTTTAAAAAAAAAAAAGAGAGAGAGAGAGCTTAAGCAATAGGCTAGAGCAAGCAGAAGAAAGAATTTCTGATCTTGAAGACAGGCTTTTTTAAATAACCCAGGTGGACAAGAAAAAGAAAAAAGCATTTTAAAAACGAAGAAAACCTATGAGAGCTGTCAGACAACCTTAAGCATACAAACATCTGAATTATGGGTGTTCTGAATGGGGAGGAGAAAGGAAAAAGCACTGAAAACCTATTCAATAAAATAAGAGCAGAAAACTCTCCAGGTATCTGGGGAGATATGGACTTCTAGATCCAAGAGGCTCAAAGATTCCCAATAATATTCAATCCAAAAAGGTCCTCTCTGAAACACATCATTGTCAAACTGGCAAAATCAAAGACAAAGAGAGAATCCTAAAAACAGCATGAGAAAAGCATCAAATCACCGACAAGGGAGCCCCCATCAAACTAACATCAAATTTCTCAGAAGAAACCTTACAGGCCAGGAGAGAATGGGATAATATATACAAAGTACTCAAAGAAAATAACTTCCAGCCAAGAATACTCTACCCAGCATTCTATCCTTCAGAAATGAAAGAGAAATTATGTATTTCCCAGGCAAACAAGAACTGTGGGAGTTCACCACTGCACAACCAGTCCTTTAAGAAATCCTCAAGGGATTCTAAAACCAGCATCTGGAATCCAAAAAATAATAATTGCCACCATGAATATGTGAGAAAGAACAAAACCCACTGGTAGAGCAGATATGCAAATGAGAAAGAGAAAGAAACTATATATTAACACTTCAAAAAAAATCAAATACCTAACACAAACAATAAAAAGGAAAGAAACAAAAGATACTTACAACAATAGAAAAATCAATAAAATGCCAGTAGTAAGACAATACCTTTAAATAGCAACCCTAAATGTAAATGGATTGAATTCCCCACTCAAAAGACATAGACAGGCTGAATATATTTTAAAAAACTATATTCAATCCAACTATATGCTGCCTATAAGAAACTCACCTCATCTGTAAAGTCTCACACAGATTAATAGTGCAGGGATGGGAAAACCTATACTATGCAAATGGAAACTAAAGTGAGAAGGACTAGCTATCTTATATAAATAAAACTGATTTTAAGCCAAAAATAATAAAAAGAGACAAAGAAGGTCATTATATAATGATAAAGGGATATATCCAGTAAGAGGATGCAGCAATTATGGATATATATGCAACCAACATCAGAGCACCCAGATATATAAAGCAAACCCTATTAGACTTAAAAAGAGGGATAGATCCCAATACAATAGTAGTTGTGGACCTGAATGCCCCTCTCTCTGCATTGGACATATCATTTAAGCAACAAATCAAAAGGGAAACACATGATTTAAACTACCCTCTAGACCAATTGGATTTGGCAGACATTTACGGATTATTTCATCCAACAACTACAGAATATACATTCTTCTCATCAGCATATGGAACATTCTCTAGGATAGATCACATATTAGGTCACAAAACAAGTTGTAACAAATTTTTAAAACTTGAAATCATTTCAAGTATCTTTTCAAGCCATAATAGATTAAAAATAGAAATCAATAACAAGCAAAACTTTGGAAACTATACAAATTCATGGAAATTAAACAACATGCTCATAAATGACCTATGTGTCCAAAAGAAATTAAGCAGGAAATCAAAAAAATTTCTTGAAACTAATGAAAATATATCATACCAAAATCTATGGTATACAGCAAAAGCAGTAACAAGACAGAAGTTTATTGCAATAAATGTTTACATCAAAAGAATAGAAAGACTTCAAATAAACCACCTACTGTTATACCTCAAAGAATTAGAAAAACAAGAAAAATCCAAACTCAAAATTAGTAGATGGAAAGAAATTATTAAGATCAGAGCAGAATTAAATGAAATACAGATTCCCCAAAATGATATAAAATATAAATGAAACACAAAGTTTGTTTTTTGAGAAGATAAACAAAATAGACAAACCAGTAACTATCTTAACTAAAAAAGGATAGAGAAGACCCAAATAATAAAAGTCAGAAATGAAAAAGAAGACATTACAGTTGATACCAAAGAAATACAAAGAATCATTAGAGACTATTATGAACAACTATTCACTGACAAATTTGAAAACCTGGAGGAAATGGATAAATTTCTGGACATATACAAACTACCAAGACTGAGCCAAGAAGAAACAGCAAGCAACAATATTGAAGCAGTAATCAGCAGTCACCCAACAAAGAGAAGTCTAGGACTGGCTGGCTTCTCTGCTGAATTCCACCAAACCTTTAAAGAAGAAATAATAACAATCTTTTTCAAACTCTTCCGAAAAATTGAAACAGAGGCCATTCTCCCAAACTCATTCGATGAGTTCAGCATCCCTTGATACAAAAATCAAAGACACAACAAAAAAAGAAAGCTACCAGTCAATATCCTTGATGAGCATAGAAGCAAAAATCCTCAACAAAACATTAGCAAATAGAATACAACAGCACATCAAAAAGATTATACATCAAGATCAAGTGAAATTCATCCAAGGGATGCAATGATGGTTCAACATACACAAATCAATAAATATGATACACCACATTAACAAAATCTAAAACAAAAGCTCTATGATTATCTCAATAGATGAAGAAAAAACATTTGACAAAATTCAACATCCCTTCATGATAAAGATTCTCAGCAAATTAGGTATAGAAGGAAAGTATCTCAACAAAATAAAGCCATATATGACAAACCAACCACCAGCATCAGCCTGAATGGAGAAAAGCTGAAAGCTTTTGCTTAAAACAGGAAAAAGACAAGGTTGCCCCCTTTCACCATTCCTATTTAACACAGCATTGTAAGTACTAGCCAGAGCAATCAGGCAAAAGAAAGAAAAAAGGGCATCCAGATTGGAAAAGATGAAGTCAAATTGTCCTGTTTGCAGATGACATGATCCTATATACAGAAAAACCTAAAGACTCCACCACAAGTCTCTTAAAGCTTATAAACAAATTCAGTTAACTTGTAGGATACAAAAAGCAATATACAAAAATCAGTAGCATTTTTACACTCCAAAAATGAAGTAGCAGAAAAAAGAAATCAAGAAAGCAAGCCCATTTACAATAGTTGCCAACAAACAAACAAACAAACATACAAGCAGAAAACACATAGGAATAAATTTAACCAGGGAGGTGAAAGATCTCCACAATGAGAACTACAAAACACTGCTGAAAGAAATTAAAGAGGACACGAGAAGTTAGAAAGGCATTCCATGTTTGTGGATTAGTAAAATTAATGTTGTGAAAATGTCCATACTCCCCAAAGCAATCTAGAGATTCAACGCAATCCCCATCAAAATAACAATAACATTCTTCACCAAGTTAGAAAAAACAATCCTAAAATTCGTAAGGATCAACAAAAGACCCCAAATAGCCAAAGCAATGCTGAGTAAAAAAAGTAAAACCAGAAGCATTACACTACCTGACCTCAAATTATGCTACAAAACTATAGTAACCAAAACAGCATGGTACTGGCATTAAAAACAAACACATGGACCAAGGGAACAGAATATAGAACCAGTAATCAATCCACATACTTATAACTAACTGATTTTTGACAAAGGCACCAAGAACATACATTGGGGGAAAAGACAGCCTCTTCAATAAATGGTGCTGTGAAAACTACATATCCGTGTTTAGAAGAATGAAACTTGACCCATATCTCTCACCATATAGCAAAATCAACACAAACCAGATCAAATATATTTAAATATAAGACCTGAAACTATAAAACTCCTAGATGAAAACATAGAGGAAACACTTTGGAATGTAAGACTGGGCATAGACTGTGAATAAAACCTCAATAGCACAGGAAACAAAAGAAAAAAATAAACAAATCGGATTATATCAAACTAAAAAGCTTCTGCATAGCAAATAAAACAATCAATAGAATGAAAAAAGAAACTACCAAATGTAAGAAAATATTTGCAAACTATACTTCCAACAAGGAATTAATATCCAGAATATTCAAAGAAATCAAACAACTTAACAGTAAAAAAAGAAAATCTGATTAAAAAATGGGCAAAGGATCTAAAAAGACATTTCTTAAAAGATGATATACAAGTGGCCAACAGGTTCATTAAAAAATGCTCAACACTACTAATCTTCAGAGAAATGCAAATCAAAACCACACTGAGATATCACCTCATTCTGGCTAGACTGGCTATTATCAAAAAACAGAGAATAACAAATGTTGGCAAGGATCTGAAAAAAGGGGAACCTTCCTACACTGTCAGTGGAATTGTAAATTAGTGCAACCATTATGGAAAACACCATGGAGGTTTCTCAAACAACTGCAGATGGAACTATCATATGATCCAGCAATCCCACTACTAGGTATACATGCAAAGGAATGGACATCACCATGTCGAAGGGATACCTGCACTCCAGTGTACATTGCAGCTCTATTTACAATAGCCCAGATATGGAGCCAACCTAAATGTCCATTGGCAGATAAGTGGATAAGGAAAATTTGGTAAATATGCACAAAGGAATACTACTCAGTCATAAAAAGAATGAAATTCTGCCATTCCCAGCAGCATGGATGAGCTTGGAAAAAGATATGTTAGGTACAATAAGCCAACACAGAAAGAGAAATACTGCATGTCCTCACTCATACATAAGAGCTTAAAAATAAATGAAGGGAGGGAGGGAGGGAGTGAACAATCACAATAATACATTGAACGTTCAGAAGGAAAGAACAGGACTGTGGTTACTGGAGGTAGGAAAGGGGGAGTCAGAGGGGGTTAGCAAGAAATTGATTAATGGACTCAATGAATGAATATGTTTTCTAATAATGAATATGCTAATTATCCTGATTTGATCATCACACATTGTACACAAGTATTGACATTCAACTCTATACCCCAAATATGTATAATCAATTGTTTCAATTTTTTTTTTTAAATTTAGGTCTACCTTTATAAGAGCCATTCTCAAGAGGACAGAGTCCCAAGCCTGTCTCTCACTAGCTATGAAATACATACAGATCATTTTGCACCACCGGACGCTGATTAAAATATTTATAAATTTAGGACAATAGTCTATTACTAGTATCCCTTTCAGCCCTAAAATTCTATGTATCTAAGCTTGACCTGCTCCCTGCTTCCCAAGTCTCTCATAGAACTTCTTCCCAGTCTGGCTCTTATTTCTTCCTTCTCATGTCTTCACAGAAGTCAGCTTGCTTTTCTTTTCCTTAATGTTCATACAACTAATGGGTTTTTTGAGTTCCTATTTAACCAACACTAGGTTTAGAATAAGAAGCCACACCTAGTACTCCTTTCCATGTGATCCAAGAAAGAATGTAGACATTTTGAGATATTTAGTACTAATAACGCTGGAATTCAAATCAGGGATAACCAAAAGCAGTAAGTATTACATCATGATGTTCTCAGATAGTGTATTAGAAATTGTAAAACAATATGTTTTTTGTTACTCTGCCATAAATTCCATTCCCTGGTGGTCATTCCTCACTACGTAGCCCCAGGGAAGGGAAAAGAGAAAATTAGATGCCACATCTGGGAAACAGAATGTATGATATTAGAAAGCCCTTGGATGAATGTAATCAGAGGAAGGAAGCCTATTTCTTCTGCCCCCCAGAGAAATGTAGAGGGAAGGAGAAAATTCAGAAGAAGGAGGCACAGGCGAGGAGATGTGTATGTTTTGACCTTGCCTCTCTGGGCCAAAGGCTGAGGAGAGAAGCATATTGGATAGGCTAAGGGTCAAAACAGAAGTAGGAGAAGCTTTTGTTCTACCTTCCATATGGGGCTCTGTAACGAGATTACATTATAAAGTGACATGATCCCCAGGGTGGCTGTAGCAGAGGAATCTTGGTAAAGTGGCAAGGGTGGGCAAGGGAGGATCCCAGAGCCTCCTTTGTTGCTCAAGTATCCTGAAAAAGATCCAAAACTTTCTGTGTTGTCTTGAGCAATGCAGAAGGAGTTTATAGGTCTAGCTTTCCAGATGTTACTCTAGCAAGATGACCCTATAATCTCAGGCTGCTGGGAAGGGTCAAAGCCAGGCCTCAGAGCAGAGGCAGGGCCTGGCCAGTTGGGGTGAAGCTCTAGCTTTGCTACCTAAAGAACGAAAAATGAGTTGTCCAGTCACAGACTTTAGCACCAGACAAAGGTGAGCTCTTCAGATGCCAGAAAAGTCAGAGGACGTTATGAGAGAATGACTCTCTTCCATACTACCTGGAAATCTCTTGAGACATTTTCTCCCAGTCAGATGATTTCTTGGAAAGATGCAGAGGGAGAAAGAGAAAATCCTTAAAAATGAGGTTTTATTTGAAAAGAGAGAGAGAGAGAAAGAGTGAGAGACAGTGAGATTATTTAAATTAACAAACCAGATTAGTTATCTGGATTTAACCAAATACTTTTTCTCCATTTCTCCATTACTATCTTCACATAAGTAAGGAAGATTAGATTGGTTATGAAAAATAAAGAAGGTGTTTTATTTGCACACCTGAAAATGCTGATTCTTCTACACTGACACTAATGAGTACTTACACAGTGCCAGATATTAGGCTAGGTAGTTTGATTAGGTGTAATCAATGGAAGTCAATGGCCTTTTAATCTCATCTTCCTTGCAATCAAGCCTCCTTTTCCATCCTCCAGGGCTGCACTATATCACACAGAAACCCTCTTCCATGGAGGCTCTATTCTCTAGCACAATCCACCTTCCTCGATGATAAAAAATTATTCCAGGTGCTTATTAAAACTCAGGCTTTCTAGGCCACCCACTTAGAGACCATGCTTCAGTGTGTTTAGAATGGGGCCCAGGTATTTGAAACAAGTATCCCTGTGACTCTTATCGCCAGGGCAGTTTAGGAAAACCTTGTTCTATTGTCTAATCCACAGATGTCAATCTGTCCACACAGTCATTTACCCATCAGTAAAATGCCGCCACCATGTATCCTGAGGCATAAGCCAAGGTCTTAGGAGTTCTTGATTCTGCATTCTCACTAATTCCTATATACAATTCATTACCTATACCTTTGGTCCTGTCATCAAGTTATATCTCAAATAATCCATTTTCTCTCCATCTTCTCTGCTAACACCACTATCATCTACTAGCCAAAACTTCAACTTCTATTAACTTCTCTTTTTTTCATTTTTTTAATTGACATGTATTGATTGTACATATTTATAGGGTACAAAGTTATATTTCAATACATGTACATGATGTGTGATGATTAAATCAGGGTAATTAGCATGTTCATCATCACAAAACGTTATCATTTCTTTGTGACGAGAACATTTGTCTCTTTTCTTGCCATTTGAGAATGATGGTTCTGCTTCCACTTTTCCTCTTTTTCACTGTTCTACGTTCAATGGCCAGAGTCATCTTCTTAAAACATAAATCATATTTTTTCAATCTCATATCAAACTTCTGATTAAATCTTTTCGGGGGTTGTATTTAGGGTAGAACTCAAACTTCTTTCTCATGGCTCACAGATCCCTCAGGTTCTGGCCTGAACTGCCTCCCCAGCTTCACACAAGCCCTTTCTCTTATCACTCATTATCCCATCCACAGTGGTTTTCTTTGAGTTTTGCAAACACAACAGGCTCTTGTCTGTTGTATAGACTCTTTCTGTATAGACTCTTTTTTTCTACCTGTGACACTCTTTATCCATTCTTTGAAAGACTAGGTCCTGCTCTTCCTTCAGCTCTCACCTTAATTTCACTTTTTTGAGGAAGACTTTCTTTTTTCTTTTTTTTTTTTTGGTTTTACATATTTATTCTCAACTTTTAAAAAAAGGTACGTAAATCAATGTGCAAATTCTGCATGATTCCTAGCACCAGGCAGGAAGCAGGGTACCTTCAACATGTGCCAGATTCAGATACGTTCCCCTTCTCTTGGGAATTGTCTAAATCACTTAAATGTATTCTTTGGAATTTATGTTCTAATTGACCATTGTTAACCTTGATTTAAAAAGTTCCCTCCCATCAATACTGTGTATTTTCATTATGAGTTAAAACTAGAACAAAAGGTATTTCATAATTTTTTATTGATGGCATTTCTCCCATGGTTTAACATGTTAATTATACTGTAATAAACATGGCTTTAATATTAAACTTTTCCTTATTATCCAAAGTCACCACAGTCCATTTCAGTAAATATAAAAATATATGCTTAATACTTTGTACAATACTGGTTTTTGGTCCAAACAAAACTGGATCAGAAAAGCCAATAAATTCAACTTTAAGAATCCCCAATTTTTTTTAAAGATTTCCAAATGGATTTAGGCAACTTTGAATAATGGGATTTACATAATAAAATCTGAGACAAGACTAAACAAACAACAAAAAAAATTTCTAACACAAATTTAAAATTTCAAGTTCACAGATTTATGTTATGCCAAAAAAGTACAGAAACAAAATTGTATTTACACAAGTTTCATAATAAAATAATGAAAAAGGCAAGACAGGTGATAGAAGAATGAAAATATAGAAACAGCATATAATTATTAAATGGAGAACGAACTAGATCTAACAAGTCCTTAGCACGGACCATTCTTTAATCAGGCTTCCTCTATCAGAAAATTTTAGTGCACAAGACACCCGACTCACTCACTTCACACATACACCAGCACGAACTCGGCATAGAAGTCATTCATTTCAACATCGTCTAATCTATACAGCATTCTAATCTATACAGAATTCCTCAGATATAATTACAATTTCAATGTGTTCCATAAACGTTTATCAACACACACAAAATGGTGCAGATGGAGAGGTTCTACACAAGGAAGACTTTCTTGACCATGCTATAGTAGACTATTATCAATCACTCTATAAATAGTAGAATTCTTTTCTCATCTTAATCTCAGGTTATTATTCTTGTTCTTCATATCACTCACCACAATGTATAAATGTTTACTTTTGTTTAGTCTTGCATGTATTCATTTATTCATTATTAGCTTTACAGCTAAAACAGGATCTCTATGAATGTAAGTTGTGTATCTTCTTTATACAACATAGCATGTAGCACTCAGTAAATGCCTGTTGAATGAATAAATAAATGAAAGCTGGCATTATTAGACCTTCCAGCTGCCCTTAACTTTGTAAGAGATGGAATTCCTTTTCAAAGCTTCCTCTGGAAAACTCAACTTGTGTAATTTCCTCACAGACACAACAGGAAAAAAGTATAAATATACCAATTTTCCAAAGTAATTCTCTACAACCAGAATAAGGGGGAGGTGGGCAGAGAGAAAAGGAATCTAGGTAACTTTCCAGAAGAGCAATACTCTGGCTTCTTGTGCCAACTTGCAAGATAAACCATATTCTGTTCTTAAATTCTAGTTACCACCATGTATGAAGAGTCTTCCACACAGAATTGTGTCTATTTAATAACAGCTGAGATAAAACATACAAACAAGTTAGCGTGTCGACAGCTGAGGCAGAGAAAACCAGTAGACTTTTACCAACATTGCTATCCTCTTTTTCTGTTTGTTGGGAGACACACCGTAAAAAGAATGGTTTTATGTTTCTATACACATACCAATAATCTTATAATAAGTTGCTCCATTAGAACATTTTGAAAAGTCATCTCTATTTTTCTCAGGTATACCCTTATAACTGGATATCACTCTCTAGAGTTTGTGGCCATGATCTCTGTACTCAGGCTTTGTTGTTACTGTTTCTGAGCCTTTTCAGTTCCATAGGATATATATATATATATTATATTTTGTGTGGGGGCCATTGTTTACATTCACTATCATAAGACATTTTATTATATTTTTGTGTCTTTGTCTTTTCATGCTTCTTAAAATTAAATTGTTTAGTTCCATTTTATAGCCAACTTGAAAGCTCAAGTGAATATTTTCAAGGAGTTCATGGACTTTTTGAAATGCCCGTACTACGCAAAGGACACTCTTATTTCATACATATAAAGGGTCATCTTCAAGAGAGGGTGAATTATAGCCTTTCTTAGTGTCAAGAGATAATCGTAAAATCTCTTCATTTCCATTTCTTGATCATGAATTTTCTCTTTCTCTGCTAGTGAAGAATTCTGGAATGTTACTATCACCACAATAAAATTGCTGGTTGATAGCTATCTTATTTCCAAATTCCTTCTTTGACACTCATGAATGTGCAGTAGTTCTTCAAAATGATCCTATTTATTTATAGTTTATCATATGATGTTAAATCCTTTTAACCTGATACCTCTGGGATGTACATTATTGCTCCAGCTGTAATTTACTTTCTAAAATGAGATTTGGGATGAGTTACTGATATTCACCTTTCAATGAAATGCCTTCCTCTAATGAAATTTTATTCACCCTGACTGACAGAGTAGTTGAGCTTTTACACCCAAAGAGTAGTCTCTAAATGACACTAGATACTGTTGACTATTGACATTCAAAAGAGGCTCATTCAAGTAGCTTTTATAAATCAACAATTGGGGGATATAATTCATTTTATGAAATGTACATTTGAGAAAAATATAACCTTATTGAGAAATAAATGTTGGTCAGCAGGCTTATTTACTAGCTAAATTTTCCCCCACATTTGTCTTCAAAGACCTGCAAGTCACAAAAGTGTGAAAAATAGTCATTGTCATATATTTATAGGTGCCAAAGTAAACTTAAATATGTTTGGTCACTTTTTAAATAATAGATATAAAAGATTGTTTATTTTTGCCTATGCTTTGCACCAACAATTCCAAACACGTCAAAGTGGACTTCTAAGAAAACTTTTTGTTACACAAATGTGTACTCTCACTTACAATAGTGAAACATCAGTAACATCCTAGCTAAGCAAAAAGGGAATATGGCTAAATAAATCACAATAGATCTAAGGGATGGAATCCTGTGCAGTCATCAAAAAGACACTGTAGAATATGTAATCATATGGAAAGATCTTAACATATTTATTTATTCAGCAAATGTTTATTGAGCACTTATGTTCTAGACACTGTGCTAGGTCCTAGATTCTCAATAGTGATAAAGACAGACATAGTCCCTGACCTTGGAGATGAAAAAAGTACAATACAAAAAAAAGGCATATATTTGGTAAAACTCAATTTTTTGCTATTTTATATATACACACTGTTAAACAAAAATCATTGGAGGCCATTGTTTTGAACTGAGCTCTTGCATGAGGCCCCAAC
Source organism: Cynocephalus volans (assembly GCF_027409185.1). Taxonomy (NCBI): domain Eukaryota; kingdom Metazoa; phylum Chordata; class Mammalia; order Dermoptera; family Cynocephalidae; genus Cynocephalus; species Cynocephalus volans. Next base: position 37,025,258 of record NC_084466.1, on the reverse strand, counting down.
ACACCAGACCAAACCAAAATGGAGTCCCTCATGTAAGTGCCACAAAATCAGACTTAAGGAAGCAGACAGATTCCCAAACAGACCAGTTTTTCCTGAAAGCAAGAGATTCCAGTCTACCTGAGTCATCAAAATACAGAAGTCCCCTCTGCTTTAACCCTTACCAAAAAACGTAACCTGAAGTAACCTGACATTAACGAAAATAGCTTTTTTCTGTTGTTCTGCTTCGTTGTTCCCACCTTACAAAACCCACTGTTCTGCCATTGCCCAGTGAGAGCTCCCATTCTGTTTTAAAGAATGGAGACTGCCCAATTCATGGATCACCAACAAAAGCCCCTTAGATCTCTAACTAAATTTGTTGTCATTTTGTCTTTTGACAACACATAAAAAACACTGCTGAACACATTGCTTATTTTCTTTGATGGTAGAACTGTAAAAACTTTATTTTTTTTCCTTTTGCTACATTTGCTAAAATAGTGATACTTTATTCGTATTAAAAAGGAACCAATTTTAAATTCAATTTTCAGCAAAATGTTACAAATCTGCATATCATGGCCATCAGCATCACTTGAGAATGTTGAAACTGTAAATGTTAAATAAGTAGATGTTAAAATATTCACAACACCTAAGGTATAATGTGATTACAAACAAGAGTAGTGTTTATATCCCTTCAGCCAGTCACCTACCTTCATTGAATGTTTGTACACAAAGCATCATAGCAAATACTGCAGAGGTTGATTATTTTTCTTTTTATAAAATGCTTTGAATGTGAAGCAAAAATTGCAAAATACTGTGTGATTATAATTTAAGCTGAAGGGCATATACAGGCAGTAATTTTAATTATTATCTTCTAATGATGAATACACTTGCTCTTGCCCCATAAAATATTTGGCCACCAATGTGACTTCAGGGTAAGTTGATGTTTGCTTCCCGCCACAGAGATTTTATTAAGATCCATTAAGGTATCTTGTTAACTACACCTTCTCATTTATTGTGAGGTCTTTTTACTTTCCTTTAGTAAATCCAAAGTGAATTCAAATGAATAAAATAACGTAAATTAAAGAGCATGGATGTTTAGTAAAACCTAAGGGAAATTATATTCATTGTGTAGCATAACACCGAGTATAATGAAGACAAGACTTTCTCCCCAGTGCTCATTTTGTGTGTTAAACACTTTAATCATTTTGAGCATAAGGGCTTTCCTTCATTATTATTGCAATGCTAGGAAAGTCTAAGGTTGTCTTTCTTATACAATCAATGAGAAGAGCAACCTACATTTAGAAAGTGATCTATATTCATATGTTTTCAAATCTCTTTATATGCAATTTTTCATTGCTCTTGTCTGTTTATTATAAGCTTATTCTACCTGACAATTCAAATGAGGTCAAAGTTTTACGAACCACATTGGCTGACTGTATTAGATTTTTAAATAACAGGACTAAGTGTATATATTGGGGTGAGGCTGGGAGGTTGGGAAAAGTATCCTTAAGCTATAGTTTAATGTTGCATTTTTATGTTTTTATTTTTTTTTTGTTCCTAGATATTTATGAAGTTTTTTCCTCAGTGAAGATTATTGTTGAAAGCTTTTTAATTCTTTATTAATTTGTTCAAATCCACTCTAAATTTGGTAGCATAGTAGTTTAAACAACCTTAAATGCATATTGAGTTTGGTTTGAATCTTAATTATGGAATCTTGGGCAAGTTATTTCATATGGGCTAGTTTTCCAAGCGTAACAGGAGAGACTAATAACTGCTTCACAGAGTGACCATTTGGAATAAACAAGATGATGCATGGACAGTGCCTGTTGCCTAATGAATGGTAGCTACTGGTAGCATCATCCATTGCTTAATGTGGAAGCTGCTAGAAATAAAGACAGTGACAGACAGTATAGATCCATTCTCGAGGATTACATTATTATATCACTGACTCTGACTTTTGTCCTAAAATTTTTTTTAAAAAATACAGTCTCAAGGGATAAAATATAAAGTTAATTATCCCAGTCTATGCTTGCTTTATCTATTCTTTTTGTTTCGTTTTGTTGGTTAGCCAGTACAGGGCTCTGAACCCTTGACCTTGGTGTTATCAGAATCATGCTCTAACCAAGTGAGCTGGTCAGTCCCCTATGCTTGCTTTGGAGACAATCATTGATGAGGTAAACAATTGAATGACTTCTGGTAATTATTCCTTATGAGACTGAATGCCCCCAAATAATTAAACACTTGGCAAGAGGGTCTAACCACTGTGCACCATCCCACCCACTGTGACTCCCACTCTGTTGGGACAGAGGATTAGCAAACACCAAACAGAATTTTCTGAGATTTCTTCCAGTGGTGAACATGTATTGCTCTTGAAATAAAATATATATATTTATATACAGTTATGAAAACTTAAAATAATCTTCAAAATAAGACTAGAGTAGGTATAGGCTCAGAGCTGCAGCTATGCAAGCTCTTTGCTAAGCACAGAATCAAATACTAATCAAAAATGACAATAATAGCTGCTAATTTAATAGAATACTAACTACATGTCAGGTATATTTGTTGTACTCAATTCCTTACCTAGATTATCCTAGTTGACCTTCACTGTTAGTGTGAGTTAGGTACTATTTTATACCCATGTTACAGACAGAAAAACAGCATTTGAGAGGTGGAATAAATACCCAAGTCAAAGAACAAGACACTGCATGAATTGAGCTTGAAACCAAGCAGTCTTATTTCAGAGGCTCTGTCTCTTCCCTGTGGTCCATCGGCTGTCTGGACTGAGCCGACATGTTAGGAAAGAAGTATCTGACCTGAAAAATCCCCCAGATAACAGATTCAGAGCAGCATAACCAACCCTATGCTCTTCTTATTTCATCTGTAAGGATGAGGATCCTAATGTAAAGTTCTGTCGAGGACCATCTCAGGACCTGCTATTAGTAGCAGCTGGAAAAGAAGGTACTCAGTATTTACTACCTATCTGGGTATTTGTTAAGTGCTTTACTTGCCTATGTCTTTTATTTCTCACAACAAATCTACAACATAGACATTATCATCCCCACTAGAGGAAACAAAGATTTAGAGAAATTAAGTAACTTGCCCAAGGTCTCACTGTTAATAATGACGGGATGGATCTGGCTCTCAAATCCAGACCACTCATGCCAGAGTCAATGCTTCAGAACAACACATCCTGCAAATACCTGAATGTTGGGGATACTTAAAAGCAGGACCTGTACTTTTTATGTTTGTATTTCTATCTCCTAGAACAGGGCTTGACATAGAGTCAGTGTCAACAATAATTACAGACACTTAAAAAACACTTACTTTGGGCCAGGCACTCAATTGCTTTATATATGTATATACGATATATATATATATATATGTATATATGTATATATGTATATATATATGTATATATGTATATATGTATATATATGTATGTATGTATGTATATATATATATGTATGTATGTATAAATACACACACACAGTCATTTGATCCTCATAACAACACTATAAAAAGATACTCTTATTATCACCATTTTGCAGATGAGAAAACTGATAAATGAATAAGAAATGGAAGAAGGGAAGGAAGGAAAGGAAGGAAAGAGTGAAGAGAAAAGAAGAAAGGAAAGAATATTTCAGAATATGGAAGTTGGCCTCTTGGAACAGATTCCTTTTCTGTTCATCTGTGAAGCCCAAACACGCACCATACAATGTAGATCCCACTGCTCTAGCCTTGCCTGGTACAGAGACAATTAATGATTTTGTTTGATTTAGAGTTTACATCCCATTTGCATCATTAGACACTGTTCCAATTTAAAATGTCACCAAAACTCAATGGCTTCTCTGGGTATATAGGCCCAGCTGTGCCATTCGATTTCCGTAATTTCTGAGGTGGTTTATATGACATGCCACGCAATCACTCTGTAGGTAAAGTTTCAACAAACCTGACTGAATGTCATCTCTAAAAAAGACCAAAGTTGGCAGCTATAATGACATAAGGGGCAGCATTCTAGAGATAAACCAAAACAAGTACCAGAGGCAAAACACAGGGACAACCAGGGAGCAGAATCCAGCCAGGTGGAAGCTTGGTCCAAGCACGTCAGGGGATCAGGTGGAAGGGGATTAGGCTGGCTGGACTAGAGTCTGCGGAGCAGGCTGTGCTTCCCTACTCACAGAGCTGCTGTTCAGAGTCAGGTCTGCCATCCTTGGCAGTCCAGAAGAAACTGGAAGGCAAAGCGGGAAGTTGTCCACAAGTACAGGCAGGAGCCCAGCTACTGATTTCAGAGTACAAAACCAGTCCAAAGCTGTCCATAAACTCCATTTGATCTCCGTCATTTAAACTAATGACCTCGGTGGGGTTCTTTAAATTCTTCTAATTATAAGATTAGTCCCAAAAGCTAGTGTAGGGCTGGATTTCTGATGTGTATGCTTACTTTGGGTTCAGTCCTGTTACTTCTGTCTATTTGCTTTTCCTTGATTCTAACACCTTTTCCAGTTAGCATATGGCATCATTTGCAAATGATGATTATGCTGTCTCCACTTGCCCAATCATTAGGACCTCCTGTTCTCATCTTCTTCGCATTGGATAGAACATGGAGAACGGTACAGCCCCATATTCCCTCACCCAAAACCCTTGAGACCAGATATGTTTTGGAATTTGGACTTTTTTCAAATTTTAAAGGTAGTAATACTATTTCCCATAGTAAAGTATAAGGTAGCACTCCTTAACTAAACACATTAATATTCCTTCAATAAAAAACAAAATGAACATTCTAGGGATGAATACAGACTATGTAGCACCTTACATCAGTTCAGGACAAGTTTTGCTGTCAAATGTTATTAAAAGAAACTGGTTTTCAGAGCTTTGGATTTCATAATTGCAAGTAAGCATCTATAAACACAAAGTAAGAAACAGTAGCTATAACGGCCATCTTTTCTGAGAACAAAAAAATGGATGAGACTTGAGACTGTTTGAATGTAGAGGAGGAAAATGCTGCAAGAGAATGAAGTTTTATGGCCAAGAGAGAAGGGAAGGCTGAGGCAGTGTTCTCCAAAGAAGCAGAAACACACGACCCCAGAGCCCATACATTTTGGACAAATGTAGAGTCCTATCTTTAGATGTACCCCTAAGCCTTTAACTCCTAGGACCAGAGCACCCTGAAGTGTCCTGTACTATAGCACTTACCACAACCATCTGATTTCCATACCAGCCATTGCCTCTAAAATGGCTATATCATAGTGGCTTTATCATCTATGCATCCCTGAAAACATCCAGCATAAGACCTTTATTTGCAGCCATTTAATGAATCAAATTTGGGGAATTAATTAGTTGTGGTATGCAAAAGATACTGAATAGAGAAAGGAAAAAGGATTTTCTTGAAGGCAGTGACCTTGGCCATATCATATGCTGCATGGGTCGACAATTCCCATGACAACACTAGCTAAAGGAGGTGTCTGAAGAGTCATGGCAAACTCAGAAGAATGTAAAAGATGGATCATGCTTCAGTTACTCAGCCTAACTGCTGAGAGGAAACAAATACTTGATCTCACTGGTTTACAGGGTCACTGCAGAGGAGGAAGTGCTCCTGGAGCAAGGGGACTTTTTCATAAAATAGCTCCAGGTCTTCCGAGTTCCACCTTCAAACACTGTTGTAAAATCCCTCCACTGATACCGGTTCAGCAGCAACCACTTAACCACTAGCCCATTGCTCTTCAGGTTTCTATCTCCAGTTCAATGACAAACTCATGACTACCCAATTCCCCTTTTTCCCTCATTTTCTCAATCCTCAATCCTGCTCGGCTTCCACCCGCCAGTATTTTTACATCTTCACAGGCAACTTTTCTCCTCCTGGACATAATCCTCAAATTCTATGTGTCCAAAATCAAGTTCATTGCACTATCCCAATTCCACTCCTCTTCCTGACTTTTAAAGATTTATAAACTGCATCACCATGTTTCAAAGGATAAACATAAAAATGATCACACCTCCAAAGAAAATCATGTTATAAATATGCCTTCATTTCCATTGATGTTCTTCCAATCTCCCACCCAGACTGTTTCAACAGTTTCTGTGTGGATCTCCTTTCCTCCAATTCATCCATCACATCAATAATAGTTTTAACCAATTAGGAATTGCATTCAGCTGTGAGTAATAGACCTCTGAAAAATAATGCCTTAAACAAGATTAGGGTATTTTTTCTCTCCCTTTGACTGAGATTCCTGGTTCCTGGTTCTGGTTTTGTGCTCTACCATTTTTAGATGGTGGTTCTTCTTCTCAAACTTTAAAGGTGGCTGCTGGAATTCAAACCATCATGTTCATTTCCAGGAAGGAAGAAGACAGGTCTAAGGGAAAAAGGACAAAGAATCAGCCTCCTTCCTAGGGAGCTGTCCTGGAAGCCCCCACAAATAATTTCTGTTTAGAATATAGTCTCATGGCCCCCTTAACCACAAGGGAAGCTGGGAAACAGTTTTTTAGCTTGCATTTGCCATTCCCCTAAAATTTAGATTGAGGTAGTAAGAAAGATGGGAAGAATGTCAAGTAGGAAATATCAGACTGCAGGTCTAGGATTTCTGAAATAAATTTCTGATGAAAAGGAAACGTTCAGCATAGCCTCATTGCCTACCAAGCTAAATCTAAATTTGTGGCAAAATATTGAAGGCTTTCCATGATCTAACCCCAGCCAATATTACCAGCCCTTTCTTCTACTATTCCTCACAGTAGCAGTTCTCAGATTTTAGTGTGCATATAAGTCACCTGGGGATCTTGTTAAAATGCAGAATCTGTTTCAGTAAGTGTGGGATGGGGCCTGAGGTTCTGCATTTCTAACAAGTTCCCAGGTGATACTGATGCTACCGGTCCCTAGAGTAGCAAGCTTCTAGAGCAATGATTCTCAAATAGGGGTAATTTTGCCCCAAGACATTTGGCAATATATGGAGAAATTTTTGTTTATCACAATGTAGAGGGTGGGGATAGGGAAGGTGGGTGCTGCTGGCATCTGCTGGGTAGACACCAGGGATGCTGCTAAATATCCTACGATGCACAGGACAGTCTCCTACATCAAAGAATGATCTGATCCAAAATATCAATACTATTGAAAGTTGGGAAATCCTGTTCAAGATGTAGCCTATGTTCCAGAAGGATAGGATTATATGTTACATTAATATGCTCTGCATTTTCCTATCCTTACTAGTTCTATCCTCTCAAATGATAGTCAGCTCTATCAATTGACGTCTCAGTCATGTATCGAGACCTCGATGACATACCACCTGCTTCATGAATCTATCCTAGCCACCATAGGCTCTGTCCCACCTCTGAATTGCCCTATATTCACTTCTTTGTCACATACACCCTGCTTCCATTAGATTATAAATTGATCAAGGGGGATATCATTCCTTCATCACCTTGGTCACCTCCATGGTAACTAACATAGTGCCCTATACACTACTGAATGGGCTCCCCTTTTTATTTTTATAGCATACATAGTTAAAATAATCATTTAAAACATGGATAGGTAATATAATGTATTATAATAATATATGTAACATACATATTAAGCCTGTAAAATACTGTCCTTGGGCAATTAACTCACCATGGTTCTAATCCTGCTTGTCTTTTCTTTATGCCAACCAGCACTGCAGATTGTAACAATTTCCAGTCCTCATAAAACCCAAATGTGATTTCCACGGACAGATTTTAAATGCAGAAAAAAAATAAAGTTTAAAACCCCTCATTTAGGGCCACTGTCTGGCTTTCATTAAGCCTCCTCTGATTTTTTTCAGAGCCAGAGTTCATGGACCTGCGCCTATTTACCTGCATGGCTGAGATTAAAATGAGTAATAGATCCTCAGTGCCATCAGGACAGCTCCTAATGCATTTTTCATTAAGTTGAACTCCCACTTGGGTCCTCTTTTTGAGGTTCAGGCAGAGGTAAGAGAGGTATGTGCTTGCTTGTTTACTAGCATTTAAACAGGGTTGCTCTTTTCTCACAAACCATAATAATTTTCTGCTTAAGATGATTTCTGGGAAGGTAGAAACATTGTGTTTATTTGACCATCTGTTAAGAGAGTACTGATTCATTAGAACAAACTTCCAACTGATTCACATTTCAAAAGTACAATAAAATATTTTAAGCAAAAGTCAGATGGACATCCTACTTTTCATAAAAAAAAATCCACATACATGCATATCCATCACCAATTCACACACACATATATATACATACATGCATCACTTATACATATGCATACTCATATGCCCACACACAGGCATACACATATTTCACACATATACATATACACATTCACTTATATGCCCCCCACACACATGTGCACAAACACATATATATCTGCAGTAGGCTGAAAAGTGGCCCCTCAAAGATAACAGGTCCTGCTGGCCAAGTGCGCACCCACCAGAGAGGCTCAAGTCCCGTGGAGACCATGTGCCCCATGGCACCAGCAGGCAACCAAGTGGGAGGGCCTCACCACCGCTGGACCCCATCCCCAGCCCAGGCAAGTGTGTGCCAACCAAAGAGACACCTCCCCAGAGAGGCCCAAGACTTGAGGTGACTACGCACCCAAGGCGCCAGCAGGTCACAGAGCAGAAACTGAGGCAGCCATGCCAAATTGACAGCCCCAGCAGGATCCTAGCCAGACAACAGTGTTAAACAAGTGGACTGTGAAATCCCTTGCCACAATGACTAAACATCAAAGGAAAGATACCAGAAATATGAAAAATCAAGAAAGTACACCACCAAAGGGTAATAACTCTCAAGCTCTAGATCCTATAGAACAAGAAGCCCTTGAAATGTCTGATAAGGAATTTCGAGTGATAATTCTAAGGAAACTAAATGAGATACAAGAAAACTCAGCTAGACGACACAATGAAATGAGGAAAAGTATACAGGACCTGAAAGAAGAAATGTACAAGGAAGTCAATGCCCTGAAAAAGAATGTAGTAGAGCTTGCTGAGCTGAAGAATTCATTCAACCAAATAAAAAACACAACAGAGAGTTTAACCAGCAGGCTTGCAGAAGCAGAAGAGAGAACTTCTGACCTTGAAGATGGGCTGTTTGAAATAACACAGGCAGACACACACAAAAGAAAGAATTAAAAACATTGAAGAAAATCTAAGAGCGATATCAGACAACCGTAAGTGCTCAAATATCCGGGGCATGGGTAGTCCAGAAGGGGAGGAAAAAGGAGATTGCATTGAAAACATATCCAACAAAATAGTGGAAGAAAACTTCCCAGGTATAGGAAAAGACACAGATCTTCAGATTCAGGAAGCTCAAAGATCCCCAACTGAATTCAACCCAAAAAGGTCTTCTCTAAGACATGTTATAGTCAAACTGGCAAAACACAAAGACAAAGAGAGATTCTTAAAAGCTGCAAGAGAGAAGCATCAAATCACCTATAAGGGAGCCCCAATCAGACTAACATCAGGCTTTTCATCACAAACCCTAAAAGCCAGAAAGGAATGGGATGATATATTCAAAATACTAAAAGACAGAGATTGCCAGCCAAGAATACTCTACCCTGCAAGGCTATCCTTCCAAAATGAAGGGCAAATAGTATATTTCTCAGACAATCAAAAACTGCAGGAGTTCACTACCACATGACCACCCTTACAAGAAATTCTCAAGGGGGCACTGGGTTTGGTACCTGAAAAATAACTACCACTGCTGTAAAAACTCAAGAAAAATCAAAACCCACTAGTAAAATAAAAATGCCAACGATGAAGAGAAAAAAGAAAGTTTATCTACAAACCAAGGAACCAACAAATATAGAAGACAAACAGTAAATCAGAAAGAAAGGAACAAAAGACACTTAAGACATCCAAACAAAAATCAATACAACGTTAGGAGTAAATCAACACTTTTCAATAACAACTCTTAATGTAAAAGGCTTAAATTCCCCAATCAAAAGACACAGACTGGCTGACTGGATCAAAAAGGAGGACCCAACTATATGCTGCCTTCAAGAGACCCACCTCACCCATAAAGACTGACATAGACTAAGAGTGAAAGGATGGAAAAAGATTTACCATGAAAACAGAAATGAAAAATGAGCTGGAGTAGCTATTCTTATATCTGAAAAAATAGACTTTAAACCAAAAACCTCAAAAAGAGATAATCAGGGCCACTACATAATGATAAAAAGATTCATCCATCAAGAAGACATAACAATCATAAATATATATGCACTCAATGTCAGAGCATCCAGATTTATAAAGCAAACTCTAGTAGACCTAAAGAAGGAAATAGACACTAATGTCATAATAGCAGGGGACCTGAACACCTCACTATCAATATTGGACAAATTGTCTAGGCAAAGAATCAGCAGAGAAATACAAGATCTAAACAACATTCTAGGCCAACTGGACTTGGCAGATATCTACAGAACATTCTATCTAGCAACCTCAGAATATTCATTCTTCTCATCAGCACATGGATCATTCTCCAGAATAGATCACATGTTAGGTTTCAAATCAAGTATCAACAAATTCAAAAAAATTGGAATTATCCTATGTATTTTTTCACACCACAATGGATTAAATGTAGAAATCAATAACTAATGAAATTCTTGGAACTATACAAACACATGGAAATTAAACAGCATTCTACTTAATGACATATGGGTCCAAGAAGAAATCAAACAGGAAATCAAAAAATTTATTGAAACTAATGATAACAATGATACATCATACCAAAACATGTGGGATACTGCAAAAGCATTACTAGGGGGAAATTTATCTCATTAAATGCTTACTTCAGAAGAATGGAAAGATGGCAAGTGAACAACCTAGTACTTCACCTTAACAAACTAGAATAACAAGAACAATCTAAACCAAAAGATAGCAGATGGAAAGAAATCATTAAGATCAGACCAGAACTTAATAAAATTGAAACCGAGAAAATGACACAAAAGATCAGTGAATCAAAAAGTTGGTTTTCTGAAAAGATAAATAAAATTGACAAACCATTCACTTGGCTAACTAAAAAAAGAAGAGAGAAGATCCAAATAACAAAAATTAGAAATGAAAAAGGTGATATTACAACTGATACCTCTGAAATACAAGGAATCATTTGAGACTAGTATAAACAACTATATGCCAACAAATTTGAAAATCTGGAGGAAATGGATAAATTTGCAGACACACACAAGCTACCAAAACTGAGCCAAGAAGATGTAGAATATCTGAACAGACCAGTAACAATAACAGAGATTGAAGCTGTTATCAGAAGGCTCCCAACAAAGAAAAGCCCAGGACCAGATGGATTCACAGCAGAATTCTACCAAACATTCAAAGAGGAATTGACAACAATTCTCTACAAACTATTCCAAAAGATTGAAACAGAGGCAATTCTCCCAAACTCATTCTATGAAGCAAACATCACCCTGATACCAAAACCAGGTAAAGATACAACTAAGAAAGAAAAATACAGGCCAATATCCTTGATGAATATAAGTGCAAAAATCCTCAATAAGATACTAGCTAACAGAATACAGCAACACATATGCAAAATTATACACAATGATCAACTGGGATTCGTCTGAGGTATGCAAGGTTGGTTCAACATATGCAAATCAATAGATGTGATACACCAAATCAATAAAATCAAACACAAGGACCATATGATCATCTCTATAGATGCTGAAAAAGCATTTCATAAAATTCAACACTCATTCATGATAAAGACTCTCTATAAGTTAGGTATAGATGGAAAGTATCTCAATATAATTAAAGCCATGTATGATAAACCCACTGCCAATATCATCTTGAATGGGAAAAGCTGAAAGCTTTTCCCTTAAGAACAGGAACTAGACAAGGATGCCCACTCTCACCACTCCTATTCAACATAGTGTTGGAAGTGCTAGCCAGAGCAATCAGAGAAGATAAGGAAATAAAGGGCATCCAGATTGGAAAAGAGGAAGTCAAGCTGTCCCTGTTTGCAGATGACATGATCCTATATATCGAACAGCCTAAAGCCTCTACAAAGAAAACTCTTGGAGTTGATAAATGATTTCAGCAAAGTTGTAGGATACAAAATCAACACAAAAAAACAGCAGCACTTCTATTCTCTAACAGTGAACATGTAGAAAGAGAAATGAAGAAAGCTTGCCCATTTACAATAGCCACCAAAAAAATAAAATACTTAGGAATTGAGTTAACCAAGGATGTGAAAAATCTCTATAATGAGAACTACAAACCACTGCTGAGAGAAATTAAAGAGGATGCAAGAAGATGGAAAGATATCCCATGCTCTTGGATTGGAAGAATCAACATAGTGAAAATGTCCATACTACCCAAAGTGATATACAAATTCAATGCAATCCCCATCAAAATTCCAATGACATTTTTCTCAGAAATGGAAAGAACTATCCAGACATTTATATGGAATAACAGAAGACCATGCATAGCCAAAGCAATTCTGAGCAAAAAAAAATAAAGCTGGAATCATAACACTACCTGACTTTAAACTATACTACAAAGCTATAGTAACCAAAACAGCATGGTACTGGCATAAAAACAGACACACTGATCAATGGAATAGAATAGAGAATCCAGAAATCACCCCACACACCTACAACTATCTGATCTTTGACAAAGGCACTAAACCTATACACGGGGGAAGAGACTGCTTCTTCAGCAAATGGTGCTGGGATAACTGGATATCCATATGCAGGAGAATGAAACTACACCCATACCTCTCACCATACACTAAGGTCAACTCAAAATGGATTAAGGATTTAAATATACACCCTGAAACAATAAAACTTCTTAAGGAAAACATAGGAGAAACACTTCAGGAAGTGGGACTGGACACAGACTTCATGAATGCGACCCCAATAGCACGGGCAACCAAAGGAAAAATAAACAAATGGGGTTATATCAAACTAAAAAGCTTCTACACAGCAAAAGAAAAATTAACAGAGTTAAAAGACAACCAACAGAGTGGGAGAAAATATTTGCAAAATATACATCTGACAAAGGATTAATATCCAGAATATACAAGGAACTCAAACAACTTTACAAGAAAAAAACAAGCAACCCAATTAAAAAATGGGCAAAAGAGCTAAATAGGCATTTCTCAAAGGAAGATATACGAATGGTCAACAGACACATGAAAAAATGCCCAACATCACTCAGCATTTGGGAAATGCAAATCAAAACCACACTGAGATACCATCTCACCCCAGTTAGGATGCCTAATATCCAAAAGACTGTGAATGATAAAGGCTGGCAAGGTTGTGGAGAAAAAGGAACTCTCATACATTGTTGGTGGGACTGCAAAATGGTGCAGCCTCTATGGGAAATGGTATGGAGGTTCCTCAAACAATTGCAGATAGATCTACCATATGACTCAGCTATCCCACTGCTGGGAATATACACAGAGGAATGGAAATCATCAAGTCGAAGGTACACGTGTTCCCCAATGTTCAGTGCAGCACTGTTTACAATAGCTGTTACAATAGCTAAGAGTTTTAACCAGCCCAAATGTCCATCATCAGATGAGTGGATATGGAAAATGTGATATATCTACACAATGGAATACTACTGTGCTATAAAAAACGAATGAAATACTGCCATTTGCAACCACATGGATGGACCTAGAGAGAATTATATTAAGTGTAACAAGTCAGGCACAGAGAGAATTATCACATTTTCTCACTTATTTGTGGCAGCTAAAAATAAATAAATAAATACACAAATAAACTGGGGGGAGGAAGGAAGAAGACATAACAATTACAATTCCTTGAAGTTGATACAAGTGAACAGAAAGGACATTGTTGGAAGGGAGAGGGAGAGGGAGTAGGGAGGGAGGCTTCGGTAATGGGCCATAATAATCAACCACATTGCGTATTGACAAAATAAAATAAAATAAAATAAATAAGAAAGAAAAGATAACAGGTCCTAATCCCTGGAACCTGCTACATTATTTGGAAAAAGCATCTTTGCTAATGTTACTGACAATCTTGTGATGGGGAGACAATCCTTGTAAAGAGAGGCAGGGGGAGATTTCACAGACACAGAAGAGAAAATCTTGTGAAGACAGAGGCAGAAATTGGACTGATGTGGCCACAGGTCAAGGAACGCCACCAGTCTCCAGAAACTGGAAGAGGCAAGGACTGGATTCTCCAGCAGAGCCTCTGCAGGGAGTGCAGGCCTGCTGACACCTTGATTTCAGCTCAGTGATACAGATTTCCAACTTCAGACCTCCAGAACCATACAAGAATAAATTTCTATTGTTTTAAGCCAACAAGTCTGTGGGAATTTGTTACAGCAGCCTGAGGAAACTCATACAACATCTGTCAATACTCATATATACATACACACATATACTCACATATGAGGGTACTTCAAAAAGTTTGTGGAAGATAGGATTAGGAGGTAATACAATCTTTCCATGAACTTTTTGAAGTACCCTCATATTTAAAGACTCATCCATGCATGCACATACATGCACACACATATATACCCACCACTTATGTACATAATCATGAACACACATCCACATTCATTACACAATACATGACTGTATATATATATATGCTAACAGGTTAAGTTGGTTATCTTTAAAACATGCTCAATGAAAACAAAAACTCTAACATACCCTTCTCAAATAAATAAACATATAAGAAAATAAGATGTCAAAATATTAATAACAATTGGAAGAGAACACTATGAGTGAATTTTCCCCATATTTAGCCTTAGACTTATATAAAGAATAATAATTGATATTAGATAAAAGTCTATTATGTGTTAAGTCACTGTGCTCATTGTCTTATAGGTATGATCACAACAATCACATACACATGAGACTGAGGTACAAAGACAATAAATAACTTACTCAGGGTCACAGAGGGATGGAGTTAAGATATGAACTCAAGCACTAGTATTCCAGAGGCTGCATTTTAACCAAGGAGCAAGAGTGCCTTTTAAGATCTCAACACTTTTTCTTTAATAAAACCCTATGCATTTGGTTACACAACATTTCACCAGTGCCACTTGATGCTTTTTTTTTTTTTTTTTTTTTGTCGTTTTTTCGTGACCGGCACTCAGCCAGTGAGTGCACTGGTCAGTCCTATATAGGATCCGAACCCGCAGCGGGAGCGTTGCTGCGCTCCCAGCGCAGCACTCTACCAAGTGCGCCACGGGCTCGGCCCTGATGCTTTTTTTCATGTCATGGCATCTGTGCCTGTGCTGGAATCAGAACTAATTGGGTCATCTTCATCTGAGATCAGAGTTCCATCTAGTAAGAGTCTGATCTTTACCCAGCTGAATCCTGTCTACCCCATACTGTCTGAGACCTTCCACCACATGCACTGTGCACACAAGGCATGGGCCCACACCAACAGGTATGACCTTTGCCCGTCTCAACCGGGCTTTCCAGGCACCACACAGAGATTGGAGCTCTTTCTTATGACTGTGGTTTTGGAAATACTATTATTATTGTTTATGTTCCATATATATAGGCCATATATTCTAATGCAGAAATAAAAAAACGTGCTATGATAAATACATGTTTTATTTTAAAAGGCCAGAATATTACAAATTGAGTCCTTCTGAAAATAAGAAGACATTGATGATCATTTTACCTACACCCCAACTGATAGTGCAGCCATGAATATCAAACTATTTTCAGGCCTGATATTATGATTATACTAAAAGAAGCTGCTTCACCAGAGGTATGGGGAAAGTATAGCATATTGTTTATACAAAAATAGGCCATTTTAGGACAAAAATTAAGATACATCTTTGTTCATCTAAGTCCCTACATAAGGATTCCTTCTTTTAGGTCTCTCTGGGCAATCACCTGATTCAGTCTGTTTCCAGTCTAGTTCTGTAAGTCCCCAAATCATCACTTTTCAACCATCAGTCCTGGTTGAGCTTCTACCCTAAAATCTTGGCCATCGTGGTATCATTTGTCCAGATTCCCTCAACCACCTTCTCTCAGGTTGAACTGCTTACCACCTTGACTGGTAACCCTGGTGACAGATAGTTTGTCCCGGTTTCCCAGCGTCTACTCTCCATTCTGTGTAGGTAGGCAAGTAGGTAGTTACTTTAAGGCAGCCTTTAACACTCACCAAAATACCTGGATCCTTCCTTTTTCCAGCTGTTGTTCGTAAAACCCTGTTCCTTCCTTGAGCCTGTGATCTTATCTTTACCGTGAGGACACTCACCTCAAGGGTGCCCCTCTTCATACCACACACAGGAAGACAGAACAGTACGATGTCTTCCTTCCTTCTCTAACTTCCCTGACACGATGAGGATTGGCCAGCACACACCAGGAGGCTCGGGACAACCTTACAGTGCACATCCTTCACTTACTACATTTTACCTTAACTACTTTTACTACTTTCTGAACAATGTGAGAAACTTACAGGCATTTAATTTCTTTTTACTTATTTGTTTGTTTGTTTGTTTGTTTGTTTTATTATACATACATGTGGGGTACAACGTTGGTTTTCAATAATTGTGTACAATGTGTGGTGGTTAGATCAGTATAGTTAGCTTATTCATCATTACAGTATGTACTCATTTCTTGTGTCCATTGACCAGTTCCTCATTAGCCCCCTTTCCTCTTCCCCTCTCCTCCCCTTTTTCACCTCTAGTTGTCTAACAGTTCAACATATTACTGTGATTGTTGTCTCTTTCTTTCTCTCTCTCTGTTTCTCTTTACTGTTCATTTGTTTCATTGACACCCTCCTCCACTTTTCTTTAGTGCTTTCATATCCCTCACTCCTAACATGTTATAAACCCTACAACATATTCTTATTGTTGTTTTAAAGACTCAGTATCATGTTATCTTTATCCACACATGTCTTTCCATCGCATTTTCTTGCTTTATTTCTTTATTCCTTTCTGCAATATTCTTCAGCTTGAAGAAATTCTGCGGCTTCTGTAGATGTGCTGGTGTCAAATTGTCTAATAATTTTTTTGTCTGAAAAGTCTTTATATAGCTTTCAGTTTTGAAGGATATTTTCATAATGTATATAATTCCAGTTTGGCAGTTCTGTTCTTTCAGCTTTTTAAAGATGACAATTCATTGTCTTCAGGTTTTCATATTTGCTGTTGAAAAGCTGGCCGTCAAGTTTATTTTTGCTACTTTTTAGGGTAATGTGTCTTTTTATTTCTTTCTGTTTTTAAGGTTTGTCTTTGGACTTCACTAATTTGACTAATTTTGCTTTTATAACAGCTCCTTACATTAATATGCTTAAAACCTTTTTGCAAAGGTTTATATAATTGCAATACCTGTAATCCTCGCTGTTCCCAAGAGGTAAAGAAAAGAAAAATTGTAGACTTCAAGCCCAGTTAATACCATTAACCTTTCTCTGCAAGGCAATTCTCTGCAAGACAATTCTTTACCATTGGAACAATAATCCTAAATCTCATCTTTAAAAGATGATCTAAAAACATTGTGATATTTGGAGAAATAATTTCCTTGGGAAAAAATACTAGAGATTTCTGAATCCTTTCAGTTATCAATGTCATCATAAAGTTACATCCTCAATTGATACCCTCACAAAAACAATTCTTGGGTTTTCATCAAATACAATGGCAAATATATACAATTGGTCTTCATTACACACATATTCTGCATTCGGGAATTTTCCTACTTGCTAAAATTATTTACAACTCCAAAATAAATACTCATGACCCTTTCAAGGTCTTTCTGTGGACATGCACAAATGACAAAAAATTTTGAGTTAACCAATGAGCACATTTCCAGCTAAAGTCAAAAAAGGTGAACCTTTGACTTCTTGTCTCAACTTTCATACTATAAACAAGTATCCTTTTCATGATCTATTTACTGTTACATTTTTCCATTTTTGCATATTTTGTTGGTGATTGTAATGTTTAAAATGGTTCTCAAGTATACGGCTCTTAAGTGCTGTCTAGTGTTCCTAAGCTCAAGAAGGCTGTAATGTGCCTCATGGAAAAAATACATGCATTAGAGATAATTTTCATTCAGGCATTAGTTGTACTACTGCTGGCTGTGAGTTCATTGTTAATGAATCCACAATATATGTTAAATAAAGTGTCTTTAAACAAAAACACACATAAAACAAGATTACACGTTAGTTGACGGAATGTTGTGTCCAGAGACGCACAGAAACCTAACCATGTATTTCCTCTAGGAGCAAAGGTTTAGTATTCACTAATTCAGTGTTGGTGGTGACTTTATAAAACATAACTACCATGAATAATGAGAATCAGCTGCAAATGGACAAGCAGTAAAATGGAACACAAGCAGAATATCATTATTTTCAGATTTAAAAGGCTCTTTAGCTATGAACTGGTGACAACATTAAATCCAATGTAAAATGGATTTTTTAAAAATAGTTTAGCTATTAATAATATACTCTGCAAAAACAGACAACCAGGTGAATTGCTGAAAAAGAAAAACAAATTAAATCCTACTTTTTTTTTTTGATGGAAGAGAAACTTTCTTTACCGATTTAATACATTTCTCAGTTGAAATATATTTACTCTCAAAATTGCAGCAACCTATGCAGGTTGCTATTCCTGACTTACTATTCCTACCTTTCTGTCCTTATTACTATGGACTGAGAGTGCTCACAAGGGATATGAACACTTACAACAATAGGCCAGGAAGTAGGGGCTACTTTCTATGTGATCATATTAGGTGGCATTTACTCTAGATTGTCCTAGCTTTGTCGAGGTAGAATGGTGAGGAGGTTCAGACCAGACATACTGAAACCAGACCTCTGAGCTGGAGTGCAGCTCTGCCATTTAGCAGCTGTGGGAATTTGTACACATTACTCAAATTCTCTGTCCCTGATTTTCCTCATTTGTGAAATGGTGAACAAAATAATACTACCTCTAAGAGTTGAGAAGAATATTAAATAAGTTAACAATGATAGAGCACTTAGAAGAGTGTACATCATAAATGGTAAAAATGGTACAAAGTCATTATTGTCTTTATTAGCAGCCTACGTACAGAATAAAGATGCATTGGGTGAGATGCGAATGTCTGAATGATCATACTGAAGAAGGTTTGAGTAACTTGGAAAGGGGAGCTTGACTGACCGTGCAAGACTATCTTCCTTCTGTTCCTGCTCAGCATGTGTATTATAATATTTCATTGATTTCCTAATGGTAAAATCTATGGATGATATAAAAATAGAATGAGTTCCACCAAAAATTGTTATTTTTCCTTTGTAATACATATATCTTACTGCTGCCAAAGTTACTTTTCTAAAGGTTAAAACTAATTTTACAATTTTTCCCTAAAACATCTCATGATTCCCATTCCTTATATAAAATTTGAAACTCTATTGAAATTTGTGTCCAACCAAAGATTTTCTGGTTCAACCTTCCCCATATCGAGAGAAACAGCTTCCAAAACTGTGAAAGAAGAATTCTACTATATTCCATACAAGGAGCACACGTACAGTATCAGTTTCAGTTCTAGATCATATATTACCAAAATATCATTAAAAAATATAAGTTTAACTGAAAGAAAGCAGGAACAAAGGACCCAACACCATGTCCTATGAACAAGTCAAGCATCAGCCTTTAAAAAGATAATATAATGGGAAAGGAGGGGTGGAGTAGTCATTTGTCTGGGCCTGTTGTCCAGAAAGAAATGAACAGAGGTGTCCTGTATCACCCCTTTGTGAAGACGAAAGAGACTTAGTGAGAACTACAAGAAGGTGAATTTCTGTTCAACAGAAGACAACTTTAAAGTGAGTGTACTTGTTTGAAAATACAATAGGCTATCTCAAAAGAATGCCAGTGATTTTTTAAATGAGTTAAAGAAGCTATCTAACTTCTTTAGAACTGTATTCATCTCTGAATAGTTCTGATGAATAAAGTAGGAGCTGGGAGAATATGTAACGTGGGGGCAATAGTTTAAAACCAAATTCTGAATCATATCTTTATGGATAATCATGAATATGCAGTCTTCATGGGCATAGTCTCCAAATGCTTTCCAGATAGTGAAAAGGAAATTGAAGTACATGAAGAATTATACATCTTAATACGCCTTACTTTTGCAAACTAAAAAGGTCTCTTTTAAGCTCTCCAAATAACACAAGTGAGTTGTTACTTCTAAATTTAAAACTCATGCAAACACAGCAATAGTCTGTCATCAAAAATGAAAGGTCAGTTTTAATCCCATTCTTTACAAAAGGCCAAATTTATAAAATTCAGATGATGGAATATTATGGCCTGCCCAATTCCATTGCTTCAGGTAAACTTTCTGATTGATTTTTAATCCAGTGCTTTTTAAGAGGCCAATTGCAAATAGCTAATTATGAAAGTAAACCAGAGACTAGCAGTAAAGAACTACTGC
The DNA here is from genome assembly GCF_027409185.1 of Cynocephalus volans. Taxonomy (NCBI): domain Eukaryota; kingdom Metazoa; phylum Chordata; class Mammalia; order Dermoptera; family Cynocephalidae; genus Cynocephalus; species Cynocephalus volans. The sequence goes on along the minus strand of NC_084466.1, from coordinate 37,004,953 downwards.
TGTGATTAAATAGTCCCTACTTCTTGGTGCTCATGGCTAACACTTAGCCATGGAATCGAGACAAAGACCCAATCTGAACCCCGAGGAAATGTGTCAGTGCTTATTAGAAATAGCATGTTCCCCAACATATAAAGATTATTATTTAAACATTTATATTCCTTCATTGTGATCGGATATAGGTAACCTGCCAACCAGTAATTCATTACCATGTTTTACTTAGAGCTGACTGAGGATGTTTTTGTAGCAGATGCTGTCAGGGCCCTGCCTAAAATCTCTCAGCACTCAGATTTTCCAGTTGCAGGGCCCACTGGCAGCGAAAGTACTTGCAACTCTCTACCTGAGAGTTTCCTCAACTGTGGGAATGTGGGGAATGTGTTCTGCCTATGTGTCAGGTGGGCTGGAGTTGCCAGGGAGTTTACACCATGGGGAGTAGCCTCCAACTAACGTGAAAGTTGGTGGATAAACACCCCAGTTTCTCTATTTTTGGGGGCATAATTCTGGGTAATATCTACACTGTCCCCCAGAGGTCTGCAGTGGAATTGAGCCCCAGTTGCCGAAAGCAGTAGCCAACTCATTATCTACCCAGGATTCCCTACCTGGTCTCTTTTCCACGCTCTCGGTTGGTGTTTCCTGGGATTATTTCCCCAAATAATCCACCTATTCTCACATGCTAGTCTCAGGCTTCAACTTTGGGAAAGTCAACTTGAGGTCATACTTATCAAAATGATTTTTATATCCATATTTGGGTATTTTTTAATACCCAAAAATAACCCAAAGGATTTATTTTTATATGTATTTTATCAATTTTTATTAATATGGTTATTTTACTCTTAAAGTAAAGAAATAATGTTGCACAGCCACGAATGTGCATGACCTACTATATTCAACAACATGAATTTCATGATCAGCAAAAGAAGGCAGAACAAAAGAATATGCACTATATGATATGCATTATTGTAAGGGCAGGCAAGAGTAATCTACGATGTTAGAAGTCAGGAAAGACGACACTCTTGGAGACGCGAATGGCCCTAAAAACTATATGAATATATTTTTTAACCTATTGCAATGAGCTCTGATTTATTCTCTCCCCTCAGATTCTCAGATTAATTATGCCAGCGACAAGTATTTCTGCATATACTGGCTTTGTGCTCACAAACTGGTAATCATTTAACATTTTAGAAAAGCCAAATCCTGATTGATGTTCAGTTAAATCTCCAGACTCAAATGTTTTGCGTTTTCACATATGGCCTTTGCAAAGGATTAACACACCAACTATTGTTATCTTCTAATCTTAGAAAAGCCTTAAGGAGGCAACGGGTGAATTAGGGACAGAAAGCACTACTCTATTACAGTTTACAAAGGTAATCTCTCAAAACAAACATACAAACAAAAAACAACAGAAAAAGAATCTTCTGCTCCACACTGCTGAGAAAATGATATAAAGAAGGGAAAGGAAAGAAGTTTTTATATCTTCTTTTATTAATACCATTTACAAACTATTTTCCATAATTACAAAATAACAAAATAAATTTAAAACCCATAGTTGATATAATTTAATGCTTCTCCACTCTTAAATTCATAAGAAGGCATTTTCTTAGTGAAAAGATTCTCTCCTATTCCTTCTCACAAAGTTTCCTCTCAATCACTTCTCATTAATGCATTCTCTTTGCAGAGTTGCTGACATTAATGTCCTTCAAATTTCCTGGCTCTGGGGACTCTCTCTTATAGCTAGTGATGCGTTGAAACAGGAGTTATTACACAGATCCCAAATCAGTATTTCTCAAACTTTGCATGTCTCACCATTACCTGGAGGCTCCAGCTCTGGAGCTTCTGATTCAGTAGGTTTGGGGAGGGGCCAGACAATTTACATTCTTAAGTTCCCGGATGCTGTTCCAGGCACCACACTTTGAGAACCCCAGCCTACATTCCACTTCTGCATAATTCACCAAGTGCTCTGGAGCCCCATCTCCCTTTGTACTCAAACCTTTAAGATAATCATTTATTTGGGGGTCTTTTGCTAATTTCCCTAGGAAGGAAATAGCTTAGTCCCTATAGTATTGCTGCAAGATACTCAGTTTTTCCTCTCCATTCTTTCTCTAAGATAACTCAGCTACCCATTTTGTTCAATATTACTTTTAAAATAATGATCCCAAAATTTTAATCTCTCCCTCTTTCTTTTTCTCCCACTCCCCCATACTCTCCTCTCCCTCTCTTTTCCTGTCTTATAGGATGATACCTTTGTTTCTCTAAGGAATATCTCTATGCAGCTGTTCTACCCATGCTTTCTGTTTTCAGATACCAAAGTTTTGTCAGGACCCAGACCAATGTCTGCATGAGTATCATGATTAGATTAAAGAAATACAACCTCATCAGCACCTTTATTCTTCTTTATGGCTGTACACTACATCATATACTTAAATTTATTTCTTTGCCTTTTCGATCTCATATCCATAAGTGTATCCAAGACTCAAAGTTCTCTTGTTAAATAGCAACATCCTCCTGCCTCTCAGTGTTTACTCATTTTCAGCACTTTTTTTCTCAGCTGAAAAGTGATTCAGAACTGCTTCTTACATCTATTAATTGGCAGCATCAAAATTGTCCACAACCATACTCATTTTCATTGTTAACCCTGTAAACGTGCCATCCTCTCTACCTCAAAGCCTTTACCCTTCTCTTTAAAGTGAGCCCCTCTTTCTGTTAAGATGAAAGCTCTTAGTATGACTTAAAATTGACCTATCCCCAAAAGCAATTCCAGAAAAACTGCATCTCACTCAAGATCGCATGATAACTTTAGCAATTCTTTGGTAATGAACACAACCCAAACATACCTGTGTGCACATGTTTCTGGTGATGTGCTTATGTACAAAGGAACTTCAGAAAGTTTGCGGAAAACTAGAATTGAAAGATAATACAAACCTTTCCATGAACTTTTTGAAGTACCCTTATGTGTTGCCTATTCCAATTAGAAAAATTTCTCCAGGTAAGAGACTCCTTCCTTACTTCCTTTGCTATTGGTACCATGTATGATGTTCTGACCACACAACAGGGTCGAGTAATTAGCAATACCTTCTTTCTAGAGATGGAATAATGTGACACAAACACATCATACAAGAGTAACAAATGGCTACTATGTTCCACCTGACCTGCTGAACCAAATTGACCTGTGTGATGCTGGTCACAAGCTCTATTCTTGCACTAGTGGGCAATACTATGTTAATGAATAAGTACCATTTACCTACATCTATAATACAAATTATCTTGAATTGAGAACCATCAGAGTATAAAATTAAGTTGATTTATGTTCATTTGATAAAGATTCAGGATTTAAACATATATGGATAATCAAATTATAGATACATAATAGAGGTAGACAGGTAGGTAGAGAGAGACAGATTGAGAGACTGACAGAAAGATGAACAGACAATCCTACTGAATTCTAAGGGAAAGGAAGTACAATATAGGTATTGGATAAGTACAATATAGATATAATAGAATAATTCCTAGAAAAAGTTACATTGATTTCTGTCACCCTCAGAGCCAAAGAATTATAAATTCATTTTATGTAAGCTTAAGTGAGGACTGGATCATCATACAATGTTTGTTGATTAAATTCATTTTCTTGAGTATACATTTGTACCAGATGCTACATATCCTGAGACAGTCCTTCCTGCCTCTAAGGCACGCACAGTCTAGAAGAAGATAAAATAAACTATAATACAATGTGTCAAGTGCTTTAAGTCATAGGAACAGAAACGATTGCAAGAGGTTAATCGGTGATTGGACGTTGAGAAAGTGACTCTGGACTATTTTCTTCAAGATGTTTGGTGAAGACGAGAGTTGTGAAATGCGGTAGTAGAATAAAGAGAAAGGAAGGTTAATGGTTTGTTTGTTTGCTTGTTTGTTTATTTTTTAATAGGATAAAGAAGATGGTTTGTAGGCTGCACAGGAGGCGTAAATGAAAGGAGTGAAATTACAAGAAGGGGGAAATTGATGAAGAGTGAGGTAGTTGCTGAAAGAAGGAAGGTGGGAAGGAAGGAACTAACAGAAGGAAAAAACAAGTGAACTAGGGGAGGGGAGGGAAGGGAAAATGTCTCTCATTGGAAATTCTTAAGATCAGCAAGAACAAAATGCAAATCTCTACTTTAATACATTAGTCTGCCTTACATGAGGGCAGAAACCCTCATTTATCCCTACTGTTTGCCTCATGATTTATATTCATAAAATACCAAACTGCTTTGGTAACTGCCAAGATATACTGTGCTGCTTCTTGTTTTCATACCTTTCCTAACACTGCTCTCCTTGCCTGTGTGTTCTTCCTTCTGCTACACATGCCACTCGAGTACGTGCACATGTGTCTCAGTTAACCTTCGATATAACAGGAGACATGAGCAAGGGTATCTCATCACCACTTCCCTTCGAAGAGAACCAGACAAAATATAAAACTAGAGAAACATCTCAAGAAGCTATCTCAAGAAAATAAGTAAATAAATGAACAAATGCTTAAGTAAATAAATTAAAAACAAATGCTTATATCAATCATTTTTATACTCTTAGACTGTAATGACATCAGAAACTGAGGCAACTCTATAAGTCTCACTAGTCCTATCTCCCCCGTGGGCAGCATGCTCTCTCTTCCACAGAACGTCCCTTCAGTATTAACTGGTTTCTTCTGCTTACTCTTAGTTTCCGCTCCCTTATTATTTCTCTATAGGCACCACATCAAAACCAATTGGTTCTGATTCATTCTTATGAATTTTTAAGTAACTATTGCAAGGCTATTTGGATCATTTATTTAGATTTTCTTAGTTCAAACATAGAAAAGAAATAAATTGGCTCAATGCATTTTTTTATGCCATTACATGGATTGCTACTCAATCTATGAATTTATGAGTCAGTTTCAGAAACCTCTGGTCCAAACAGTTATAGTAAAAGAGCCAAGGTCATATAATATCAAATACAATTATCTAGATAACTAGAAGAAAGAATGTGGCATTGTCATGACAAATATTCAGATGGTTGGCTTATCCAGTGCAAGATGGCCACCAAGGCAAAGGGGACTATGGATTCCTGAGCTGGAATAACAGAAATTCTGAATCGAAATAAAGAAACCAAGAATGAACATTTTGCTAGTTAAACTAAGATAGTAGTGAATTGACACAGGAAGTAAGTAAAAGAAGATCTCCTAATAGAACTTCATTAACTTCTCACAATTTGAGAAGTTGAAAGCAGATAGTGGAAAAGATGAAGACCACTCTATTTCTGCTATTATAGATCATTTAAAATCTGTTGTGCCAACTGAGCAATCCAAAACATACCCGAGAAAGCTTTCCAGCATGGTGGGCTGCTTCCCTGGTGTGGTGGTTAGTAGCACCAGGAAGAAAGCTGGAATCAATCACACTATGTCCCTGGATATGAAGCTAAGATGAAGAGAAGACCACGTAAAGAAATTTACCTGGGTACTGTGACAGCAACAAATATAAGAAAAGAAAACACAGTAAAATAAGGTTCCCTTCTGGCGATATAATTGCTCTAGGCCCTCCCCAACTATTTCTGGATTCTAGAGCTGCATTGTTTAATACAGTCGCCATTAGCCACATGCAGCTATTCAAATTTCAATTAATTAAAATAAATTAAATTAAAAATTCAGTTTCATAGTTGTACTAGCCATATTTCAAGTGGCCAATTGCCACAGTGGCTAATGACTATCATGTTGGACAATGAAGATACAAAATATTTCTTTCCTAGAATGTTAATATACAAACAAGTAATAAACATCAATTTTTTTGATGAATTTCAAAAATTCATCCAGAAAATGTGTAAGTGAGAATCAGAAAGTTACCAAAAAAGAAAAAAGGTGAGAGAACTTGCCATGAAATAGTATTAAAATACACATAAAGCTGCTGTAAATTAAACAGCATTGGAGATGTTAAAGTGAATAGAAAAATAGATCAGTGCACAATTAGACAGTACTGTAATATACCTAAATATACATGGGAATTGTAATATAAAATATGTCACTTCGAATCACTAGTACTGGAACACTAGTAATAAATTTTGGATGAAAATAAAATAATAATTAGCTACTTACTTCATATCAATTAAAAAAAAATTCCAGACAAGAGGACAGATCTAACTGCATTTAAAACAGTTTAATAATCTTGGGATGAGAAAGATAGAAAAGACTTCTTAAAGAAGACATGAAACCAGAAATAACAAGCATAATTATAGACATAACATAAGAAAAAATCTTGAGGTAAAGACCTGAACTTAAAAATTAAAATGGTTTGCTTTGTAATATGCAATAGTAACAAAAAAAGAACACCATTTAGAAATGACTTAAACATTTTCTTCATTTCAAAGATAAAGATGGAATTCTAAAAGGAATTCAAGCAGGAAAATATAGTTTCCCAAAGAAAAGAATATATTCTAGTCAAGATTCCTTTGAACAGCAACAAAAATTGACTGTATAATTAAGCAGTAAAAATAACATCAAATCCCCAAAAGCAGAAATAGTAGAGGCCACATTGACCATGGTGCAATAAAAGTAGAAAAAGTTTTTAAAGTATAAATTTTAAAACCCAATTAAATAGAAATTTTAGGAAACAAAACCACACAATTCTAAATAACACCTAGGGCAAAGAAGAAATCAAAGCTGTAATTACAGACTGTATCAAAAATAAGGATTAAAGGGCAACTTCTGGTTCTTGACAGATGAAGAACTAGCTTGGGCTGCCGGATTCCTCTAAAAAGGTTTTTTAATTATGAAGCATATAGAAATGAAAGGGGAGAGCTTAAATCTAAAGATCTAGTCTTAAATATAAGAACCCCTTACAGGAAGACAAAGGAGGAATCTTTTGGAAACTTTCACCTGGACGAGGAGAAGCCCATCTCTTTTTCTTTCCTTAAACTCAACAAAAGGTATATAAGCTAGTGCTCAGGATCACACCTCCTTGTATACTACAGAAAGTGTAGTTATAGCCCCATGGGATGCTGAGCTCACAGACAAAAGTAGCTGGACAATAAGGAGTATGTCACAAATAGCATTTTACAAAGATGCCTACACCTACATGTTCATGCATTCCCGCAGGCTCGTCATACAATGTAATTGACATTCCTCCTGCCAAGATATGTGGTTTATGTCTTTTTCTCTTGAATTGGGGCAGAGATTCATGCCTACCTCAAATAATGGAGTAGTGCAGAGGTATGCTATGATACTTCTAAGGCTAGGTCAAGGAAATAGTTCAACTCTTCCTGTTTCTCTCTGTCTCTCTGTCTCTCTCTCTGTCTCTGTCTCTGTCTCTCTCTCTCTCTCTCTCTAACAGCCACCATGTTATGAGCAACCACACTCCAGATAGAGATGCTACATGCGGATTTTCTTGTAGACAGCCCCAGCCAGATCTCCAGGTAATACCTGTGTCAACCACCAGAAATGTGAATGATTATTTCAGTCCCCAACCATCAAGTCTTCCAGCTGAGGCCCCAGACAGCATGGAGTAGAAACAACTCATCTCCCCTGTACACTGTCTGAATTCATGGCCCACGGAAACAGAAAGACCAAAAATGATTACTGTTTTCTGAAGCCACAAAGCTTCAAGGTAATTTTTCATAAAAATGTTATATAGCTATAGATGACGAATACCAAGAGCATTCACTAGGAAGAAGAGTTTTATTACATAAAGTAGAATTAAGGACAAGAATAAAATTCTCAAAGAAATAGGGCAGGTTAGTAGTAATATGACCAAGAACCAGAAGTGAAAAAGAAAAACCAAGTAAAAATATTGGATATTGAAAATATAATATTTGAAAACCAGAATACATTAGGTGAAATAAATTGCAGAATCTTATAAAGTCTAAGAAGGGGTAAGAGATGAAAATTAAGAGATATGGAAAATAGAATTAAATGCCAATATATAGATAATGGAAATTCCAGAAAATGAGAAAGAAAAAGATGTGAGAAATATTTGAAGGTAATTATGACATATTTCACTGAGTTACAGAATAATTAAAGACCTTAAACTGAAACATCTGTAGAATTCAAAAGGGAATCGTTAAGAAAGCCCACTCTGTAAGTGTTATAACAAAATTTGAGTGTGTCAACATCACACATAATGGATGAGTTTTTGTTTCTTCTGTTCTTCATTGGTTTCTTGCATTATGATTAGAAAAATAACACGAAATATCAGGAGTCACCTTCCCCAGAAATCTTTCCCTACCCAGCTCCTTTTAAGGGCAGATGAAGTGTCTCTATTTGTAATCACATAATATCCTGTTCATGCCTCAGAAATTGTTTTTACTAGTCTGTGTCTGTCCCCATCTATTAGCATGTTGAGTGGTGATTATTAACCAGAATAGCACGTCACAACCTCAGGGAAGCTGCTTTTATTGATGATGTGTTTGTTAATCTACTACTTGCCCAGGTCCCATGTCAAGGCTACTGAACCTGAATCTTTAGGAGTGTGGTACAGATTTTAAAAAATACAACAAGATTTGCCTTGATTAAAACCACCGATATGAGGGAAGGTATATGTATTCATCTCTGTATCCTTAGAACTGGTGTATAGAAAATGATGAGAAAAAATGTTTTTGAATGAAAACATGAAATATAGATTGCACATTATTTCTAATATGTTAGCTCATGACAAAAAGCTCATGACATTTTGTTTCCCAAAATTACAGCAAATCTTTTTGAAGTCTGATAATTGAATGTCATTTGTTAATCCTAACATTGTCATCTGTGTGATCTAACACAGTTACACGTTCTTTTGTCAAGGATCAAGCTTTAGTTCACCATTGACCTACTATCTAAGACCTTGGCTTAAAGCAAATTTTTACCTTCTAATACTAGATATTAGATATTGGGCAACTTAAATTGAAATATCTTTTGTATCTTTGCATTCCAGATTTAGCTATGATTACAAATTGTTTTAGTCCATGGACTAGATTTCTCACTCTTCCCGAGAGTAATATGATACAGATTTCTGGTTCAAAAAGACACTGCATTTGCTATCTTATAAACTGAAAAGTATTAAAATTGCTTAATGTATCAAGAAACTAATAACTTGTCCTTCCTTAGAATTTCAAATGAGAGTAGTGAATATTGTCATCACATGTGGAAGATTCTCCAAAAGAACTACCTGTTTTCAACAATTCCTTTTGTGAAGAATCCACATACGGGTCTTTACCCATACAGGTTATTTTAGTTTTAAAATGTTTAGGAAAATCTGGACAGTCCCCTGGCAGCTTTATTACCTTATACTTGACTAATGCCTTCCAATTTTCAGAGGATCTTCATATATATTTTCTCATTAGGACATTATAGCAACCCCATGAGGTTTGTACAGCAAGTATTATTACTGTTCCTCCCTCACAGATGAAGAGCTTGAGATTCCAACCTGATAAGTGATTGACTCAGAGACAAGTGATTTGGGATGGGGACCAAATCATCTGGCTCCCTGAATGATACTGTCTCCATCACTCCATAGCGTTTCTGGAGGATTCTGCCCAAAGAAGCAATGGAATGTGTGAAGCTACATATTTAATTGTTCTGTGCTCTCAAGTTCACTACATACTACTTTCAGTTGGAATTTTGGGGAAGAAACAAGTCTTCAATCATGAGACATGGTGAAATAGAACAGGCAGAGAACACAATATAACACCAAGAAATGAGAATCTTCATCTTCTGTTATGATGTGTTTTCTATGTGTTATACCCCTATGAAGAAGTTTGTTCATTCCATATGTATGGACTGAAAGTGTCCCCACCAAATTCATATGTTGCAATGCTAACTCCCAATATGACAGTATTTGGAGGTGGGGCTTTTGGGAGGTAAATAGGTCATGAGAGTGGAGCCCTTGTGGATTGGTATAATGCCCGTATAAGAAGAAACACAAGAGCTTGCTCTAACTCTCTGCTCTCTGCCATGTGAGGATACAATGAGAATATGGTCATATGAGAATATGGCAAACCAGGACACCAGATCTGCTGGCACCTTGATCTCGGACTTCCCAGCCTCCATAACTGTGAGAAATAAATTTCTGTTGTTTAAATTAGCTGGTCTATGATATTCTGTTATAGCAGTCTGAACTAAGACACCATAGTTTTTTAAAAAGTACTTACAATTTTAAAATCCAATTGACATCTTTAAAAGTCACAGCCAGTTCTGGACAGTTAGTACCAGAGTTTCAGTTTAACATTTATGTGAGATACTTAGCATGTGCCAGGAACTTTGATGTTCTACAAATCCTATTTAATCTTCACATCAGTCTATGGTTATATGTCATTTATTCTATGCCAGCTTTCATAAAAGGTAAATGCAGAGTGCACACTCCTCACCAACAACCTCTTTGCCAGCAATAATCATGAAAATAGATTAAACATGACCCCACGCCAAAACTAGTTTTCATAAAAACTGCGCTGTCCATGATTCAGGTACGGAGAGGAACAGGGAGACACGGTGCACAGCTGATGGGTATTTAAGCTTTTATGCCCAGAGGGAGCTCTAAGGCAGACGTGAAAATTCAGAGGAGTTCATCATAAGATTTTGTGTTATGCAAGTGAAGCCAAAATATTTTTCACTTGCCTAATTCACAGGGTGTAACAGAAATGTAATGAGTATGAATGAAACATTGAACCATTTAGGTGAGAACAGCAGACCCCCGAAAAAAAGAAAAAATGTAAGTTAAAGATTTATCTACATTCCAAATTCCTTCATAAATATCTATGTAACTGACTAGTTACTCAAGAGGGACAGAATAATGATCCTTTAAGAGCTTTCCTATTTCTTAGCTTCGAGTTCCTAACTTAGGTGAATACAGGCTTAGTTTTAATTTTTAAGATAAATTCTATTAGAGGAGGAATGAATAGCTGATTCATTTTGTTTCAGTGAGTTACTTTTGCACTAGATTTTATATTTTTCAAGCAGCCACTAGCAGTGTTCCAGGACTGAGAGATCAGATAACACATGCCACACAGATCCTGCATCACATCAGTAAGGCCAGCAGTTCATCCTGTTCCCTACTCCCATACAGCTGAACCCAAAATGAAGTTCTTGTCAACCTCAAAACCTCCCACTGACTCATTCTTGGATTTTCTCTATGAGACTACAGAGCAGAACGAGAAATGCCTGGGGCTCAGAAATCTGCACACTCATTTCAGATCAGCTCAAACTCCTGGGTCTCCGTAGGCTCTGGGCCCGTGTGCAGAAGAGAATTCCTGTGCGGGTCAGCAGAACTCCCACATTAAACTATTTTCCTTTCTTCTTATATCCAAGATGAATCCAATAGCAATATCTAGGGTTTCAACCTTAGCCAGCTGCTTCAACTTCACTTAGAGCTCTTTGGCAAATACACTGTGGAGATCCAGATTGAAAATGCCACTCCCACCTCAATCTCATGAGCGACAGGACTCAGTGGGTTTTACATGTTATTTCAATTTTGGAAACAGAATTAAAGAAGCAAGGACACATTCGTTCAATATTCATTTCTTGAGCATGGCTAGATGCTCGACTCATATTAAGTATTTTAGAGATTTACGTCAATAATTTGAAGGTTAAATTGCTTCAACAGCATAATATACATTAAATCATGCACATGTAGTTGAGGTACAATGGGAATGAGCCATTACACTTAAAACATATTGCCATTCTTAAAATGACCATCTAACTGCAAGTGGTATAGCTCTTACATCACGAAATGGAGGAAAGAGAGCAAGAAGAGGCTTCCTCTCTGCTGCTACTAGTCATTTATTCAAATTCTCTCTCATCAAAGGGTAATCATTTACAATTTGATATGCCAAGAAGTTAAAACTTTATAAGGAAATAGATAAATCCCTAAATGCTGAGATGTCAGATAACACATGCCATGCAGATATATTTAAATGCCTTAAATTCTTAATTCCAAGATATACGAGAACTCCTTTTCTTTTTTTACAGCATGCTGCTGGCTGATAAACTAACAGAAGCCATATCTCCTGACCATAGAAGAGTTAGGATATTATATTTTTGTTTGTTATAACCAGGCTGACTTAAAAGAAGATAGGCCTTCCACTGTTAAACAAAAAAGACATAAACTTGGAAATATAGCTATAAATAAATATATAGATTAATAAGAAGTGAGCAAGACTAACATCTCCTTCTGTCATATATCTTCCCCCAGCATGAAAGATTTCATTTGCGTTTTAAATAGATAAATACAAAAATGGCATTTTCCCTTGGCAAGAAAGTAGCTGTTTTGTATTATTTACCTAGACTGCATCTGTGTTTCTAAAAAGAACAGTAAATACATTTCTGGAGCAAGACATGTTTCTGTGATAATGTGTGTAATGCTTCTTAAACACTTCGGAGATTACTAAAACAGTTTCGCAAGAACACAAGATAAAGATAAAGAGATGCTCGCAGCATTTTCCACTAAGCTATTAGTAGAGTGCTGCAACTGAATGTCCTCACAAAAGTAACCATCAGAAGGCAAGGCCAGGACTGTTCCAGGCATTCAGAAGGTAATCTGGTTCCAGTCCAGTCTGAAAGGTATATAGTCCAGACTGCCTTCTTCACGAGGGCCCTCTGAGTAAAGAACCCAGTTTGGGAGACACCCGCCACCCCAAATACTGGGTTAATTTTTTAGCCTGCAATGAGAAATTCACAATATTGCTGATGTAGCATCTTCTAGTTGATGCTCAAACCTTAATTGTGCGAGCACTTCACAAGAGTGTCAGAGAGAAATAAAATAGCTAATTAGATTAGGTCTTGTATACACCCTCTCCCAATGCCAGGCCAAATCCTGGAGAATCGTGTCTTAAAGCAGCAGTCTTCTTAGGTCTCTCAAGTCCCCTAGAACTGTGTGCTGATGGTAGCGTATGAAGGGTCTTCAAAAAGTTCATGAAAAGATTTGCATTACCTTTTAATTCCATTTTTCTGTGAATTTTTAAAACTACCCTCGTATTCATCCTTCCAAATCATAACAGTCATTTATTCATTCAGCAAATATTTATTGAGCTGCTATGATCTGCCTTCATGGAGCTGATATTCTAATGTGGAGAGGTGGGGAAACAGACATATAGGTAACAAACTAATAAATGCCCAAATATGATCATTTTGTGCTTATGAAATTTGATTGATTTTGTCTAAGTGTTAAAAGTGTTACGAAGAGAATCAGAGAGTGATGCAACTTTGAATGTGGTAGTTAGAGATCTTGTTGAAGAAGAGCCATTTAAGAGGAGAACTGCACAGTCAGCAACAGCCAGGGAACTATCTGGAGGGAAAGTTTTTTGAACAGTGGCAATAACACATAGCAAAGTACAGTGAGAGGAAGATAGAATGAACTTGGCATTTTCAAAAAAGTAGAAAGAAAGTGTGTCTATAGGTCAGCTCAGGATGCCATAATAAAATTCCATTTAAATGGTATGGCTTAAACAACAGGAAATTATTTCTCCCTGTTCTAGAAGCTAGGAAGTCCAAGATCAAGATGCCAGCTGGCCGTTTGCTTCCCCAGTGTCCTGGCTTGCACATGGACACGTTCTTGCTGTGTACTCACATGGCAAGGGGGGAGACAGAGGAAGTAAGTTTTCTGGTGTCTCTTCTTATAAGAGCACTAATGCCATTATAAGGGCCCTACCCTCATGACTTCATCTAAATCTAATTACCTCCCAAAGATCGCATCTCCAAATACTATCACCTTGGGTTAGAGCTTCAGCATATGAATTTTGATGATAACACAATTCAGTCCACAGAAGTGAGTACAGATAGAATTTAGAAAGTGAGGGGGACAGCAGATGAGAAAGACTAAGGGGTAGGAAGAAGATGTATCAGGAAAAATTTTACGTTCTATGGAAAGAGTTTTAATTTTTTCTAAGTGTCATGGGAAACTGTCATGCTTTGAATTTACAGGTAGCAGATTCTAAGATAGATATTAGTGTGTAGAAAGACTGTTTGGGAATGGCCTCGGGAGCAATATGTGTGAGAAGGAGGAAAGGAGGCAGAATTGGGCTAAGAGAGAATTGAGCTGAGCTGCAACAAGATCCAACAGCTTCAGCCAACTCCACTGGGAACTCGGGAGTGAACATGGCCAATAAGAGTGGCCCCACATGAAGCAGACATGGCCAGGCCTTTGTACTCCTGCCTCCATCAGCCACTGGGTATAGGCCGCCCTGAAGAAGGAATGGTCTTGGAACAAGGGGTTCTCTGCAACTATGGAACCCGTGGAAGGGCCGACAGCTGAGGCTCTCCTCTGAGCACTTGCAGGAGCTGGGCAACACAGCCTTCCTTTGTAGAGGACTTGGGTGGATCATCACAGCGCCCACCATGTAAGGAGATAACATAGCATTCCCATGCTTTTTGCCGCTCTATTCACAATAGCCAAAATTTAGAACCAACTTAAATGTCCATCAAGGGATGATTGGATAAAGAAAATGTGGTATAAATACATAATGGAAGATTACTCAGCCATAAAAAAGAATGAAATTCTGCCATTTGCAACAACAGGAATGAGTTTGGAGAACATTATGTTAAATGAAATAAGCTAGGCACCAAAAGAAAAATACCACATGGTCTCATTCATATGGGGAAGTGTTGATCTCACAGAAGTAGAGAGGAGAAAAGTGGTCACTAGAGATTGGTAAGGGGAGGGGAGAGGGGGAATAAGGAGAGGGTGGTTGATGGATACAAACTGCAGAGAGATAGCAAGAATAAGATCTGGTGTTCTATATCAATATGGAGAGGCTATGGTCAACAACAAAGTACTATATAATTTCAGGTAGCTAATTGAGAAAATTTTGAATGTTTCTAGCAAAAAGAGGTGACAAATATTTGAGGTGATGATTATGCTAAATACTCTGATATGATCATTGTACGCTGTATAAATGTACACAAATATCACATTGCACTCCGTAAATATATGCAATTATAATGGGTCGATTAAGGGGGAAAAAAAAGTGAAGTAGAAAGTAGAATATTTACCAGATACAGGAAAGGGGAGGGATGAGTAGAAGATGAGGAGAGGTTAGTAAGTGGGTACAAAGTTACAGTTAGGTAGAAAGAATAAGTTTTTTAAAAATAATAATTTCCAATATTTTAAAGGGTCTGCTAACAAACCTATACAACTTGTGCCCTAGAGGAAAACATTACATTTATTATATTGGAAAGAAAATAAATCTGCCCTTGGTTCTGGAAGGAGACATTACCTCAATCTTCCAAGGTAGTTTGCCATACAAATAGCCTTGGAAAAAATAGCCCAGAATGAAAACAATCAATGCCTCTACTTGCAAAATGTGCAGAAAGAGATCTATGAATAATCTTCTTCTAACCTGTGTCACTCCACAGATTGCTTAGTGGTTGCAAAGGGAAAATACATACTTTACAATGGAATGATCTAGTGGTAAGTTCATTAATTAAGTGATGGAATTTTACAACACTAATAGAGGGACAGTCTGATTTTGTATACCTCCTGATGTACTGCAATATGAAATATGCTACATCAGCTATGAAGTGTCATAATTTTTAACCTGGACCTCATCAAGCTTCTAGACCTAAAGACCTAACTTCCAGTTTATCGGCAACATAAAAATAAAGGGACAAATTGAAGGACACCATGAAAAAACTATCAGAAAAGTCAGGAAATTCTACAGTCTCGGATTACTTTAAAAATCCAGTGTCATTAAAACAATGACAACAACACAAGTGAAAGACTACCTCAGACTAAAAGTGACTAAAAAGCATAAAAAACAAGTGTAATATGTGAAATTGAATTAGATCCTTGCTTAAGAAAAAAAAAAGCTATAAAAACATTCCTGGAACAATTGGAGAGATTTGGATATGAACTGGATATGAGATGACATTATGTTTCTTGATTTTCTATTGTTCCTCATGCTGATCTCTTCCCAGGAAATCTCTGCCATGTACCTTATCTTCTCTTGCCACTTTCTGAGTAACTCCTGTTCCTTCTTTATGACTTAATTCAGGCATAACATCCTGTAAAAGGCCTTCCTACTCCTCCCTCCCCTGCAGACTGTATGATTTTCCCCTTTTCCCTCAAAGTCCACACATATATCAATTACGATGTTTATCACATTTTAATTGTATATTTATATGTCTGTCTTCATCATGAGGCTAAACCTTATGAGAACAGGGACTATGTCTTACTCATTTTTGCATCTTAATTGACTATTATTTAATATGTTCTTGTGGATTGGATAGCTAGATGGATAGATGGATTAACAGAAGATCGTAGGACCAGTAAAGGGACTTAATGAGCTGATGATGGAAACCCAAAAGGAAAAAATGGCTCTCCCAAGGTTTAGGAACAAAAGAGCACCCAACGGGAAGAAGAAAACCAAAATGGCATTAATTTAGTCCCACAGTGTAATTTTATTCAGCAAGAAAGTTTTTACTTCATCCTCCTTTCTCTTTATACACATTTCCAGTTATTTCCCATATGGGTTTCAAACAGCATACGAGAGAAATTCAAACAGCTCGTGTAAAGACTTGTATTATCTCCCAATTCTATTTTTCCCCAAACTCTTTGAAATACCTTTGTATTTGAACTAATGACTTCTACCTCTCCAACTCTAGCTTTAAGCCTTCTCCAGAGATCCAAAGAAGAAATGCCCTCTTCCTACTGGTAATTATCGACTGAATTTCCTACTCCTACTGGTAATGAACGAGTCATGTAGGATTCCCCTTCACCATCAGCCAACATGTGAGAAGCTGACTCATGGAATCCCTGACCCATGTGGGTCCAAGTGCTTGCCTTCTAGAAGATCACAAATCATACTCACCGGACAGAACTGAAAGGAAATGCTTTTTATTTCAGAAGACGTCAATGGGAGATAGAGGGTAAAGTCCCAACTGCCTCTCTGATCAACTGAGGGCTGCGGTTTATATAGGTAAATGCATCAGGCAAGATAGGATGCTTTGAGGGATGTATGGGATGAGGATGTCTGCTTTTGATACACACTTAGTTAATGTTAAGAGTGCTATAAAGGGAAAACAAAGTTAGCTCTATAGTGTGTACACCAGTCGGGGGGCATTATATGTTTACAAATTTCCCCTTTCTGTTAGTAACGTCCACAATCTTCGGGAAGGAATGTGGTCATAGTCATCTTGTCTGGCTACTTCCCACTGGACAGGTTCATCGAATTCTAAGGAATCCACATGTGGAATTTCTGAGCCTACAAATGAATTTCTTCAGGGGTTACTGTATATCCCAATATTGTCCTGGATCTCCTCCCCGCCAACATTCTTATGCATTTGTATGCCCAGGGCTATATTTCCTGGCTACAAATAAATACAAAACCTAAAGGAACACAGGTAATAACATCTCCTGAGGATGCTGTTCGTAAAGCTGCTCTTTCTAGCCATGGATCCATTATCATCAAGTCACAAGGGGCCAATAGGGATCCCTTTCAGAATCCAGGGGTTGATTTTATAGTAAGTGCCCAGTATTTGAAAATTGTCAGTTTTCATTTTCATCCAAAAGAGGCTGTCCTTCAGTAGACATCAGATACACACAAGGAAGTTTAGCATTGGGACCTGCCTTCAATTGTGTCAGTTAAACCTAAAAAGGTATTCACGTGTCCCAATTAGGTTTTCTTCTACCTCTTTATGTTCAAGATGGGCAGGATGGTCTAGAACCAACTGTATTTTTGGATGACATATCCAACAGTGGGAGAGATTACCAGGTGTAGCCAGGGTCTGAGAGATTCATACTGAAGAATTGTCTTTCTAGGTCTAGCTAATCTGTAGAAAAATAAATCCAATAATATTAATCATTTTCATGTAAATTTCAACTTTGAATCTGTAATGAGCTGGACTTCCCAGCTGCCTGGATCATTTTTCTTCACTCAGGTATGATATAGCCAGGTTTTGAGTCCCTTCAGCTTTAATGCTGAATGGGTGACAAGTAACAGATCTTAAGGTCCGACCCATCTTCGTTGCAGCTGTGAATCAGGGTGTTTTTTCTCTGCAGGTCTTGAGTAGGACTTGGTCACCAGTTTTTATAGCATGTACAGTGATATCTGTCAGGTAAGCCAACCTATTAGAAGCAACTCATGTAACATAGTTAAAGCAGCTGCAGTTTATTTTACATACGGTTCTATAAGCAATTCTCCTTATGGGGAGGAAAGGTCAACGGGCCCCTGTGCCTAACCAGTCAATCATCTCCCATACAAAATTTTATAGGGACTTAAACCTACCTTGCTCCTGAGGGCCACCCATATCTTTAGTAGGGCCATAGGTAATACTTGGACCCAGGTTATGTTTGTTTCCTGACGAAGGCTGGCCAGGGCCCTTTTCAGAGTCCATTTCATCCATTCAGTTTTCCCTGTGGACTGTGGCCTCCAAGGAGTAGGTAGTTCCCAACTTATATTTAACAGTCTGGCCACTTCTTGGGTGGTTTTGGAAGTGAATACTGCTCCGTTGTCTCTCTGCAATGTTTGTGGTAACCCAAAATGGGCAAAAATCTCCCACAAAAGTATCACTTTTGTGGCCTTTTCTGTTTGTGTGGGGAAAACTTCTACCCACCCAGCAGAAGTGTCTACTAAAACAAGCATATAATAAAGGTTTTCTGGAGCCTTGGGCATTTGTTTGAAGTCCACGTGTCAATCTTCACCCCAGTAAGTGCCCTGCGATTTACCCCTGCCATGGGAATTGTGGGGCCACCACCGGATCCTCAGAGATTATTGTGAGCAGAAGTCAGGTGGCTAGAAACAATATTTGTGGGGGGGAGCAGCTGGCTGGTAAGGAGATCCTAACATTTGACCTTCGCGTTATCAGCACCACACTCTCCCAAGTGAGCTAACCAGTCAGCCCCCTAGAAACAACATTTTGAATTGTTCTTTGCAAGCTGAGTCTTATTAAATAAGGATTTATCTATTCCAGGGTTGCATCAAGTCCACGGTGAGTGCTCTGGTGTATTTGGTTAAGGATGGATATCATTGAAGCAGCTGGTAAAAGCACTCATTTGGTGGAATCTATCATCCACCCAGTGTCAGAGTCCAGCCGGAAACCCCACTCAGCCCCTCTCTCAAGATCCTCAGCAGTGTATACTGGTTTCTGAGACAAACGTAGAGGAATTCGAGGAATCATCTCTAGCTGTACTCAGGCCTGCTTCACAGCCCATTTAGTGGCTTCATCTGCTTTACTGTAACCTTCAGTTACCTCATTATTAATCTCCTGGTGGGCTCCAAAATGGATGGTCGTTACTTCCTTACGTAGCAAAACTGCTTGCAACAGTTCTAATATCTGGTCTGCATGTTTTATTTCTTTGTTCCTGGAGGTCAAAAGACCTCTCTCTCTCCAGATAGCCCCATGAGCGTGAACTATCGTAAAAGCATATTTAGAGTTAGTATAAATATTTACTTCGATTCCTTCAGCCAGGGTTAAAGCTCAAGTCAAAGAAATTAGTTCAGCTTTTTGTGCTGAGGTACCAGGAGGAAGGACCTGGGCTTCTATTACCTGTTGAATTGTAACCATGGCATATCTAGCTTGATGCTTCCCTGGCCAATAAAGCTGCTGCCATCCATATGCAATTCCATATCAGGTGCCTCACGAGGTTGGTCAGTCAAATCAGGTTGGCTAGGATAAACTTGGTCAATTATTTGCACATAATCATGATGTGGAGGGGGTCCAGAGAGGCAGGTAGAAGAGTGGCAGGACTCAGAGTAGACAGAGCCACTCAGGTGACATAGGATCATCTAGCAGGATGGCTTGATATTTGCTGAGCCTTCCCATTGTCAGCCAGCGTCTTTCCTTCTGTTCTAAGAGGGGAGCACATAGTGCGTAGTGTGCATAGTAACTGGCTGACCCATGGTAAACTTTTTAGCTTCTTGGAATATGTCACAAGTTGTGACCACTGACAACATATGTGTGTGCCACTGACCACAAATGTGTATACCATCCTTTAGTCACAGGTTCTAATTGCTCAGAAAAATACACCACTGGTACAAAGAGGTCAAAGGGCTTCCAGAGATCTGGGAGGCCCAGAGCAAGGTCAATCAACAATCTTTCCTTAATGGTCCAAAAAGATTTTTGGCATTTGCCAGTCCTCATAAGAGGTTCTTTTTCCTCCCATTTTAAGGTTTCATATAGGGATTTGGCTATGAGCCTAAAGCATGGAATTGAGATGCAGCAAAAGCTGGTCATTCCAACAAACTCATGCTTTTAGGGACTAAAACCTGGGTTTTAGGGACTACAAGTTGGGAAATGCTTTCCCATCTATTAGACAATAGATTTCTTTGCCCCTTTGAGATTCCAAATCCCAAACACTTTGCAGTTGCTTGGGCAATCTGAGCCTTCTTAGAGGAGATTTTATATCCTTTTTCAGCTAAATAGTTTAATACTTGTCAACAATGTTGGAAAGAAGCTTTTTCATCCAAGCTGGCAATCAAAATAACAACATATTATAGACTTTTCCATTTAGCAATGTCAATTAATGCAAATCTCAGGCCAATATTTTCCCAAATATGGTGGGAGAACTTTTAAATCCTTGGGATAACACAGTCCAACAATATTGTTTAGTCTTAGTTTCCGTATCCTCCCATTCAAATCCAAAGAGTTTCTGGAATTCAGAGGCCAGGGGGATACTAAAGAAGGCATCTTTCATGTCAAAAACAGAAAAGTATGCAAAGTCCCTGGTCAAAGTGGTCAGTAAAGTATATTGGTTGCAGCAGCCTCCAAGGTGAGCTGAGACCTGCATGGCACTGGGGCTCAGTCTAAGGCCCAGAGGAAGTGCCCACAGTGGCAGCAGCTGCTGAGGTGAGCCAAGCCCCTTGTGGCACCAGGTTCCAGTGTAAGGCCCTAGGGGGAAGGGAAACACGCACAGCTCAGCAGCCACAGAGGTGAACTGAAACCCCATGGCACTGGGGTTCAGTGTAAGGCCCCAGGGGGAAGGGAAGCACACACAGCCCAACAGCTTCAGACGTGAGCCAAGACCCTAGTGGCACCATGGCCCAGTGTAAAGTTCTGGGGGAAAGGAAGTGCACACAGCCCAGCAGGCACTGAGGTGAGCTGAGACCTCCTCAACACCAGGGGCTTAGTCTATGGCCACAGAAAAGTTGGAACAGGAGCCAAGGTGGTATAATATAGACACCACCACCCATTCTGTAACCACAAGGACAGTTCACCACCACAGTAGCAGCCAGGGTCACTCTACAGGCAACCTGCCACTTATTTGACTACATTGATGTAAGAAGAGTCACCAGTAGAGTCTGCAAATAGAGGAGGAAATCTTTAACCTCATAGCCAACCCCAGAGTAACAGAAGAAACAAGTCCTCTACCAGATGGCCAAACATCAACAAAAAAATACTAGAACTACAAATAAATAAGAAAATATGACACCACTGAAGGAATCTAATAATGCTCAAATTCCAAACCCCATAGAACAGGGAATCCTTGAAATGTCTGAAAAGGAATTTTGAGCAATGATCTTAAGAAAGCTTGAAGAAATAATAGAAGATTCAACTAGAAAACACTAGAAAACAAGAAAAAATATCCAGAATATGAAGGATGAAATTTACAGAGATTAATACCTTAAAAAAGAATGTAGCAGAACTCCTAGAAATGAAAGATTCACTCAGTGAAGTAAAAAACACAACAGAGAGCTTGAGCATCAGACTAGAACAAGAAGAAGAAAGAATTTCAGATCTCAAAGATGGTCTTTTTGAAATAACCCAGGCAGACAAAAAAAAAATGAAAAAAGAATTAAAACTAATGAAGAAAATCTAAGAGAGATAGCAGACAACCTCAAATGAACATCCAAATTGTGGGTATTCCAGAAGGGGAGGAGAAAGGAAAAGATATTGAAAACCTATTCAAGGAAATAATAATGGAAAACTTCCCAGATGTAGGGAGAGATGCAGACCTTCAGATCCAGGAAGCACAAAGATCCCCAAACAAATTCAACCCAAAAAGATCCTCTCCAAGAAACATCGTATTCAAATTTTCAAAGCTCAAAGACAAAGAGAAAATTCTAAAAGCAGCAAGAGAAAAGCATCAAGTCACCTATAGGGGACCACCCATCAGACTAACAGCAGACTTCTCAACTGAAACCCTACAGGCCAGAAGAAACTGGAATGATATATTCAAAATACTGAAAGAAAAGAATTGCCAGCCAAGTAATCTTTACCCAGCAAGTCTCTCCTCCAGAAATGAGGGAGAAATACTGTATTTCCCAGACAAACAAAAATTGCAGGAGTTTACCACCACACAACCAGCTCTGCAAGAAATTCTCAAGGGAGCCCTGTATCTGGAATCCGAATAATGATGATCACTATCATGTATACACAAGAAATAGCAAAACCTGCTGTTAAAACAAAAATGCCAGTGAGAAAGAGTAAGAAGCTAAATCATGCCACCTCAAATTTCCAACTAACATTAATGAAGAGAAATAAAAGGGGAAGCAACAATCAAAAGATATTTAAAATATCTAAACAAAAAGCAATTAAATGACAGGAATTAAATAATACCTGTCAATAACTACCCTAAATGTGAATGGATTAAACTCCCCATTCAAAAGGCAGAGATTTATTGATTGATTGGACTAAAAAGCTAGACCCCGGTACATGCTATCTTCAATAGACTCATCTCACCTATAGAGACACACACTGACTAAAAGTGAAAGGATGGCAAAAGATATACTATGCAAATGGAAACCAAAAATGAGTAGGAGTAGCTATTCTTACATCAGATAAAAGAGCGTTTAAGCCAAAAAACATAAAGAGAGACAAAAAAGGCCACTATATAATTGTAAAAGGATCTATCCAGCTAGAAGACATAACAATCATAAATATATATGTACCCAATACTGGAGCACTCAGATATATAAAGCAAACACTCTTATACCTAAAGAAAGAAATAGGCCCTAATATGTTAATAGTTGGTGACCTGAACACCCCTCTCTCAGTATGGGGCAGATCTTCCAGGCAACAAATCAACAAAGAGACACAGGATTTAAGCTACATGTTAGACCAACTGGACCTAGCAGATATATACAAAACATTTCACCCAACAACTAAAGAATATATTTTCTTCTGATCAGCTCATGGAACATTCTCCAGGATAGACCACATATTAGGTCACAAATCTAGTCTCAGCAACTTTTTAATAATTGAACTCATTCCGAGTATCTTTTCAGACCAAAATGGACTAAAACTGGAAATCAATAACAAGCAATACCCTGGAAACTACAAATACATGGAAACTAAACAATAGGCTCCTGAATGGCCTATGGGTCCAAGAAGAAATTAAACAGGAAATCAAAAAATTTCTTGAAACTAATGAAAATGGAGATACATCACACCAAACCCAGTGGGATAGTGCAAAAGCATACTAAGAGGCAAATTTATTGCAATAAATGCTTACATGAAAAGAATGAAAAGACTTCAAATAAATGACCTAATACTACACCTCAAAGAACTTGAAAAACAACAACAATACAATCATAAGGGTAGTAGACGGAAAGAAATAATTAAGATCAGAGCAGAACAAAATGAAATAGAGACCCCCCAAATGATAGAAAAGATCAATGAAACAAAAGGTTGGTTTTCTGAGAAGATAAATAAAATAGACAAACCATTAGCTCAGTTAACGAAAAGAAGAAGACAAAAGACCCACGTAAAAGTCAGAAATGAAAAGGGAGATATTACAACTGATACCACAGAAATATGAATCATTAGAGACTATTATAAACAACTGTGTGACAAAAAATATGAAAACCTGGAAGATATGGATAAGTTCCTGGACACATACAAACTACCCAGACTGAATCAAGATGAGATAGAAAATCTGAATAGACAAATAACAAGCAATGAGATTGAAGCTGTATTAGCAATCTTCCAACAAAGAAAAGCCTGGGTCCAGATGGCTTTACAGCTGAATTCCACCAAACCTTTAAAGAGGAATTAATACCAATTCTCCTCAAACTATTCCAAAAAATTGAAACAGAAGCCATTCTCCCAAACTCATTCTATGAGGCCAACATAACTCTGATACAAAAACCAGATAAAGACACAAACAAAAAGAAAATTACAGGCCAATGTCCTTGATGAACATAGATGCACAAATCCTCAACAAAATATTATCAATCAGAATATAGCAACACATCAAAAAAATTATACACCATTTTCAAGTGGGATTCCTCCCAGGGATGCAAGGATAGTTTAACATACAAAAGTCAATAAACGTGATGCATATCACATCAATAAACTCAAGGACAAAAACCATATGATTATCTCAATAGGTGCTGAAAAAGCATTCAACAAAATTCAACAACCCTTCATGATAAAGACTTTCAACAAATTAGGTACAGAAGGAAAGTATCTCAACACAATAAAAGCTATTTATGACAAGCCCACCACCATTCTGAATGGGGAAAAACTGAAGGCATTTCCCTTAGGAACAGTAAAAAGACAAGGATGCCCACTCTTACCACTTTTATTTAACATAGAACTGGAGGTACTAGCCAGAGCAATCAGGCAAGAGAAAGAAATAAAGGGCATCCAGATTGGAAAAGATGAAGTTAAACTGTCCCTATTTGCAGATGATATGTACTATTTATAGAAAAACTTAAAGACTCTATCAAAAAAACTCCTAGAGCTGGTTAATAATTTCAGTAATGTTGCAGGATACAAAATAAATTCCCCCAAATAACTTGCATTTATATTCTCCAATAATGAGCTAACAGAAAGAGAAATGAAGAAAGTAAGCCCATTTACAACAGTCAAAAAAATAAATAAAATACCTAGGAATCAATTTAACCAAGGAGGTGAAAGATCTCTACAATGAGAAGTACAAATCACTATCGAAAGAAATTAAAGAAGACACAAAAAGATGGAAAGACATTCCATGCTCTTGTATTGGAAGAATTAACTTTGGGAAAATGTCTATACTACCCAAAGCATTCTATACATTTAATGCAATGCCCAACAAAATGCCAATGACATTTTTTGTAGAAATGGAAAAAACAATCTCAACATTCATGTGGAACAACAAAAGACCCTGAATAGCCAAAGTAATCCTGAACCAAAAAAATAAAGGTGAAGGCATAACACTACCTGACTTCTAATTATACTATAAAGCTGTAGTAACCAAAACAGCATGGTACTGGCATAAAAATAGATGCTTGGACCAGTGGAGTAGAATTGAAAACCCAGAAATCACCCCTCAAGCTTACAGCTATATGATACTTGACAAAGGCAACAGAAACATACATTAGGGAAAAGACTGCCTCTTCAATAAGTGTTGCTGGGAAACTTGGATATCCTTATGCAGAAGAATGAAACGAGACATGCACCCTTACCATATACTAAAATCAACTCAAAATGGATTAAAGATTTAAATATAAGACCTGAAACTGTAAAATTATTAAAGGAAAATACAGGTGAAAACTTCAGGAACTAGGTCTGGGCACAGACTTTATGAACATGAGCATGAAAGTACAAGCAACAAAAGAAAAAATCAGCAAATGGGTCTATATCAAACTAAAACCTTCTGCACAGCAAAGGAAACAATGAATAGAATGAAACAACCATGTACAGAGTGGGAAAAAAATTTTGCTAACTATGCATCCAACAAGGAATTAATACCTATACTATACAAGGAACTAAAGCAATTACACAGTAAAAAACCAAATAACCCAATTAGAAAATTGGCAAAGGAACTGAATAGACCTTTTTCAAAGGAAGACATACAAATGGCCAATAGGTACATGAAAAAAATGCTCAACATCACTAGTCATCAGGGAAATGCAAATTAAAACCACATTGAGATATCATCTCATCCCAGTTAGACTGGCTATAATCAAAAAGACAGAGAATAGCAAATGCTGATGAGGATATGGAGAGAAGGGAATGCTCCTGCGCTGTTGGTAGAACTGTAAATTAATACAACCACTATGTAAAACAATATGGAGGTTTCTCAAACAGCTATAGATAGATCTTCCATATAATCCAGCAATCCCACTTCTGGGTATATATCCAAAGGAATGGAAATTATCATGTCGAAGGGATGCCTGCACTCTCATGTTCGTTGCAGCTCTGTTCACAATAGCCAAGACATGGAACCAACCTAAATGTCCATCAATGGATGATCGGATAAGGAAACTGTGGTATATATATATATACCAGGGAATACTACTCTGCCATCAAGAAGAATGAAATTCTCCCATTTGTAATAACATGGATGAGCTTGGAGAAACTTATGTTGAGTGAAATAAGCAAAGCACAGAGGGATAAATACCATATGTACTCACTGAAAAGTGGAAGCTAAGAGAGAATGAAGGAAGGAAAGAAAGACCACAGCGGTGTGTTAGACTTGCAGAGGGAGAGAACATACCTAGGGATACAAAGGAGAGTGGGGAAAGGGTGAAGGGGAGGGAGGTCAGGGATAATTGGGGGGATAATTCGGTTGGGGACACGGGATATAATCACAATTTGTGGTAGTGGGCATGCTGCCAGTATGGATCCGGCCATCACATCTTAGGCATGAGTGGTGACAATTTGCTTTGTACCCCATCAATATTCATAACCAATAAAAAATAAATGAATAAATGAAAAGAAAAAAATAAGAAGAAAGAAGAAAAAGTAAATAAGAAGAAAAAAGTATATGGGTTGGCTACCACCAGATAGGTATCTTCTGTTATGTGATTGATAGCCCTCAAGTCCTGAGCAAAGTGGTATTCTTGTGTTCCTCATTTTAATACTGGGAGTACAGGAGCATTATAAGGGGACCGACAAGGTCTCAGCAGACCAAGTTGTGAAAATTTAGTCACCAATGGCTGAATGCCTAGCTGGGCTTGTAGTTACAGGGGGTAATGTCTAATTCTTTGTTTCTCATGCTCAGCCTTAGTTTTAATTACCACTGGGGTGGTGTCTACTTTCCCAGGGGTCCTGCTTGCCCATACTTAAGGATCTCCTTGGTCCCTTACAGCCTTCAGAATTACTAGATCCTGCCTAGTTTCAGAAACCAAGGCAACCTGTAAAGTCCATGCTTGCTCTTCTGGAACACGGATATGAAGCTAATTTTTCCCAAAGGTAATCTGTGCTTAGAGTTTGGTTAATAAATCTCATCCCAAGAAAGGAATTGGGCATTCAGGCATATGCAGAAAGTTATGGGTCAACATATTTGAACCAATCTTGCATTCCAGGGGCTATAAGAAATGGTGCTGATGTGACTTTCCAGATACCTCTGTTACTGACATAGCTTTTGGGGTTAATTTAGCTAACTTTAAATTAAGAACAGAGTAGGTGGCTTCAGTGTCAGTAAGAAAATCAGTCATTTTTCTTCCCACCTCTGAAGTTGTATGCGGTTCTTGGTGGGAGAGGGATATCACAGGCAGTTTTTCTCCTGCCTATAAAAGAATCTCTGCACCCTGTCATGCAGTTTCTCTTCCATCTAAGCTGGCCATCTGGACATATTTTCATTTTTGTTTTTCCTTTTTAACTTCAGGCGATCTTTACGCCAGCGGACTTCCACCTTACAATAGACACACTGAATCTTAGTTAAAGGAGTCTTAGATGAGGGCCCCTTCTGAGGGGGCTTTCTGTTTTTTGGGTCTCTTCCCATTTTCTGATTTTGAACTAGGGCCACTGTTATGAGTCAGGACTATCCCTTATTCTTCTGTTGATCCTTTAACTGATCCCAACTTAGAAAATCCTTATAGGTTACTTCCACTAGGTGAGACACTGGCAAGGTTAAGTCCCCTTCCAATTTTTGAAATTTTTGTTGGATATCAGGTGAACTTTGTTTGATAAAGATCATATTAACCAATTGGGTATTTTCTGGATTATTTGAGTCCACATCTGTGCATTTACAGTAAGCCTCCAGAATCTGTTCCAGAAAGGCTGGTGGGTTTTCATTAGGTACCCACTTTAATACATGTACTTTGTTCAGACTTTTGATTTGGGGAACACTTTTCTGCAATCCCACCAGTATGCATGTCCAAAAATGTTGGATCTCACCTTCATCACTGCTGTTGGGGTCCCATTCAGGACTGCAGTAGAGGACAGCTTCCTTGGCACTGGCTCTTACCAAGTCATTGGGGTCCTTGGCACGTAGTCTGTTGGCTTCTTCCCTGGCTTTCTCCAGTACAAACTGGCATTCCTCCAAGGTCAAAAAAACAGTGAGAAGATTCCATATGTCTGCTCAGGTAGATTGGTGGGTTGTAAAAATAGACTCAAAGAGTTCAATCATTTTAGTAGAATATTCCTGAAAAATGTGGTTATTTTGTTTCCAATTATAAAGGTCAGAGGTAGTAAAATAACTGTATACCCACATCATTCTGGCTGGTTGTCTATTTCATTTAATCTACCTATGGGCACTTGACTTAATAAGGGGTATAGTCCCGCTACAGAAGAGGGCTCCTGGCCAAATTGAGTACCCATTTGGGTACAAGAGGGTGAGACCATGTTCTTAGCCAGACCAGGTTATTTGCCTTTGATTAAATCTGGGGATGAGTATAACATCAGAGTAGAAACTCCAGGTCCCTTAATATTATAAGGCGGGGGTTGAACAGGGGCAGCAGTCCCAGGCTCATTAGCTGGTGGTTGTGTACCTGCCTTTTTTTGTGGGTCCCCAGCTGGCACTGGAATAAAGATGGGGGCCAGGCTGAGAATGGGCCCAGGAACTGGATCAGGTAATTAAGCCCAGACAGGTAAAGGATGAGGAGCTGAGAGGGTAATAGGGATGGATGATGGGGGAGTCCCTCAGCCACTTGCTTCACTGGTGGTGGAAGCAAGGGCCACTCATCTAAAGGATCTGGCTGTGGAAGCAAAATTGGTTTCTTTTTCTTATCTCAGAACTCCTCTGACCTTTGCATCAACAATTTATAACTTTCCTGATCTGTTTCATTTTGATACAACAACATGAAAGATTGAACATAGGGAATCTCATCTCATTTACCCTGATTATGACAAAATATATTAAATTGTAGAATTGTATTATAATTTAAACTTCCATTTACAGGTCACTTCTCCTAATCTCCTAATGTGCATTGCAGCCATGCATTATTACAAAAGAAAATAATATTCTTTTTCATGGGCTCATAGCTATACTCAGCCCAATTTTGTAGTATACATTCTAGAGGATTAATAACTGGGATAGATGATTGATTTCCCATATCAACTTGCACGACCAGCACACACTCCAAAGTACTAATCATAACAAATAGCACACTTACCAAAGCACTGCGCACAACAAATAACACTTACCAATGTACCATCCACAACAAATGGCACACTTTCCAAAGCACTATTCACAACGAATAGCACACTTACAAATAGGCTTGTCAAATGAACCCCTGGTGAGTCCTTATAACACTACGGGCAGAATACTGTAAACAGGGTTCTCCAAATACTATACAACTGCCCAAGTGTGGGTACAAGAAGGACTCACCTGTCTGGACCAGAAAATCCAATGCTTTTCTTTATGAGCAAGTTCCAGTTTTATAAGCATGAGTAGGGACAGATGTCTGGGGAAGCCAGGAATTCCCAATCATGTCCTCTGCCTAAAAAGGGCTGAGCAGCTGCTTGGACAATGAGGCAGAAATTTTTGCTCCCCAGAGGCCACCTGAGCTACGAGCAGCTCTTGCCTCCATGTTGGGCACCAAAAATGTGGTAACAAATGAGTCCCATAGGATTCCCCTTCACCATCAGCCAACATATAAGAGGCCAACTAAGGGGAATCCCTGACCCAGGTAGGTCTGAGTGCTCATCCACTATAGGATCACCAATCACACTCTCCAGACAGAACTTAAAGAAAAGGCTTTTTATTTCAGAAGATGTCAACTGGAAAACAGAGGTTAAAGTCTCAACTGCCTCCCTGATTGACTGAGGGCTGGGGTTTATATAGGTAAATGTATCAGGCAAGACAGGATGCTTTGAGAGATGCATACAGGATGCAGTATGCATTCAAGTGTGATAGACAGGTGCTTCCTGCTTTGTGATCAGGAGGTTTTGAGAGATGTATTAGAGGAGGCAGGATACTTTGAGATATGTATCAGACAGGACAGGATATCTGCTTTTGATACAGTCTTAGCTAATCAGTAATGGTGAGTTATAAAGGCAAAACAAAGTTATTTTTATAGTGTACATACGAGTGTATGGGGTTTTCTACATGAACACTACTCCACAGTCAAGGTTTCAAAAATGAAGTCCACACCCAAATCCACGGCCCTTTCTACTTTGGTCTATACCATTGTCAATAAAGTCACTCACTAATGCTAGCACCTTCAACCATATCTGAGCTCCATTTCCTGTACTCTGTCAAGTCCACCATGAATTTCTCAAGCATCCTTGGCCATCCTCGCTGCCAAACTCTAGATTTGGCAGCAGTTTGTGAGAATGACCATACAGAAGTAGGACAGAAGCAACATTCCATCAAACATAGCTTGAACTTGTTCCTTCTCTGTTGCATTGTCTACCTAATTCAAAGCATCACTAGGAAAGGATACAGCCTGTGTTCAATACCACCCTGGCTAGCCTGATCTTGCAACACCTCCTTCTTACATCTCAGATAAACCAAGCAATTTTCTCAACTACTAAGATTTATTTTTTCACATTCCTCTCTTCATTTATACTATTACTTTGCCTAAAATATTTTTTTCTTCCTTTATATGTCATTGCTTTTGCCTATCAAAATTCTATCCAAACTGTAATACAATAATAACTACTTTATATTGAACACTGCTAATAAGAGCCAGACTCACAATTTACTATTCTTATTTAAACTGAGGGAAAAATTGGAGAGGCTACATAATTTTCCCAAAATTATGCAGCTAAATTAAAACTCTATTTTGTGTCCAACCAATATGTACCAGAAAATCCAGTTCTGAAGGGTGAACTACCAAGGGCAACTGTTCTTTCCCATATTTTTGTCCACACTGTTTCCATATATAACACACTTCCAAGCTTCCTTTTTTTTTTTTTTTGATTGCCTTTCACCTGCATGTGGAATATAGCATAGCTATCTGTCAAAAGCATATTTATCTTCTAAAGCTTCACTCAGTTTTCTCCTTCTTTATAACATCTTCACCAATTTCCCTAATCAGAATTTTTAATTTAAAAAAAAGAATTATCTATTTTGTGTTAGACAATGAGAACTTTAGATAAATTTCAGTGGTCCTCACAATAACCCAAAAAAGAAAGTACGTTAATCCTTTTTAAAATGGAATTTGTTTATTTTAAAATTGAAACACATTGTATGTATTTATGGGGTACAGAGTTATATTTCAATGCATGTGTACAATGTGTGATAGTCAAAGAAGGGTAGTTAGCATATTCATCATTGCAAAAAATTATTTATTTATTTATTTTTCGTGATGAGAACTTAGAAAGTTTAACTAGCCTAAGATAACATGGCTAGTTAGAATCAGAGCTGAGATTCAGCCTGTTTTATTCCAGAGCATGGTTATTTTTCTCTACACTGAACTGTTCTCAATCCTTCTCTATGTTCCTATTAGAATTATTATATTCTACTTGGGGTCATATTGACCTTGAGCTCAGGTCCATGCCCTATATACCTCCATATCTGTCATGTTGATATAAATTAATCTAATTGAGATTTAATTAATACTGGCATTAAATTCAGTAATGACGGAATGAAATAAATGAAAAAAAAAATAAGAGAGAGCAAAAGAGGAAAGGCAGATGAGGAAAAGAAAGAGAAGAATTTATAAACTTAATTTTTATTAAATTCAGTATATAGAGCATCTCACACACCATTAGTTATTGAATGAGAGGTAGTCAGTCACTACCTAAATACCACCTACAAAATGAAATATTATGTGTCTTGTAATTTTACAAATATTTCTTAATTTTACAGTCCAATACTACATGCTGACCATACTCACCTCCAATTATTTCTTTATTCATTCACTGGTCAAAAGAAGGGAGTACGAAATTTAGGTTTTCAAATACACAAAATGTTAGCATTTGTGAATTCCAGCAATTCAGGACTTCAAAGAATTTTTCATAAGTTAGCACATCATAAGAGATATATTTTAAAACTTTGACATTACACACACTTAGGAATTCTATTAGGTTTTTTTATTAGTTCTTTTAACATTAGTTGGAAAAAATCTCTTCTTTCAGATTGTCTACTTACAAGATTTTTCTAAGAATTTTATTACGGTTAATTTTTTATGTCAACTTGACTGAGCCATGGGATGTGTAGATCTCTGCTTAAACATTATTTCTGAGTGAGTCTGTAGGGGTGTTTCTGAAAGAGATTAGTATTTGAATTGGTGGACTAAGTAAAGCAGATGGTCCTTCCCAGTATGGGTGGGCACCATCCAATCCATTGAAGACATAAATAGAACAAAAAGATGAAGCAAGGTTGGATTCATGCTCCCTCTGCCTGACTGCATGAGCTGGATCATTGATCTTCTACTGCCCTTGGCACTCCTGGTCTCAACCCTTCAGACTCAGACTGGAATGTACACACTGAGCTCTGGGGCTGTCAGGCCTTCAAACTACACCATTGGCTTTCCTAGGTCTTCAGCTTGCAGATGACAGATCATGGGACTTTTCAGCCTCCATAATCAGATGAGCGTGTGTGTGTGTGTGTGTGTGTGTGTGTGTGTGTGTGTGTGTGTGCTATTGATGCTCTGTTTCTCTGAAGAACCTTGACTAATATAAACCTCTATGTATATTTGCCAAAATTTGCCTGCCTTGCTTCACTTTTTTCAAATATGTCTTCTAAGGAGACCTACACAGATTCTCTCTGATGCTTCTACCCATTGGTTATTGCTATATTTCCAGGATTCACTCACTACGATAGATACACATTTTTCTCTTTCCCCAGACTTTTTTCTGAAAGCTTTTATTCCCAGAGTTGTGACACCTGAATATTGTCACTTTCAAGTCCATCTTACCTTAATTCAACATTTCTAAGACTAAACTTATTATCCTATCTTTCACTTTCCCTCCAAACCAAATATTCCTGCTTTATTTTACAATTTTGGTTAAGATCATCACCATTACCTCCTTTATTTAGATTTAGAACTTCAGTGTCATCTTTGAGGAAGCATGGCATTTGGTTTAGTTTTTTGAAGTTATACCATTAAAAACACATTAGTATTTACTTATACGGACTTATGCTTAGAGGAATGCTTTTGAATAACATTCAAACCTTAAAATAATTTTCAGATCTCATATATCAGTTGGTCAGTTATAACCAGATCAGTAAAATTATATTTAGTAGGTCAATTTTCAAAAGGTGATTGAGCAGATTCAGCCTCCTATGGCAAACACAGTTTACTTCACTAAAAGAACAAACACAATTCTCTAGAGTAAACATTGTAAAAAATATAGAGTAAAAAATGTGGTCTTTGGGGTTTTTTTAACAATCAATCTCAAGTTTATAAAACATCAGTCCTTGGTCCTAGTAAAACAAACCTTTGACTAACACAAGAAAACCCTATGCCCTTTTCAGTAAATAGATTAATAGGAACTCAACTTTAGGAAGACAAAATATGGAAGTATATGTAGCTTAAATTTTTTTGGTAACATATTTAGCCTTTAATTCCATATGGGTAGTTGTGGATATTACTTATTCAGTTACTGGTTAAAAATGTGTATTTTGGTACTTTCACTACTTGTTCAGATGATTTAGTGAAAACTTGATCAAGTTGCTACATTGACCATGGATTTTTCCCTCATAGATTTGCTAACTAATGGAAAGGTTGTGTTCAACCAATTTAAATTCAAGATGCAAACATAGATACTTAAAAATGTCTCTATTTCTTCCTTAATGTACCCAGATCTCCTCTCCCCAACCCACATCCACACAGCTATAAGCAAAATTTTGTCCTTTCAAACAACATAGGCATCGACACAGGATTAAAGATGCCATTTTGTTTCTTTTTTTTTCAACATGTCTTGTTTTTCTAACCAACCAGGAAATTTTCTAATTCTTCACACACACACACACACACACACACACACACACACACACACACACACACACACACACACACACTCCAAGAAAAAATAATGTCAGAGAAGTTGCATATTAAATCTCCCTCTTCGATGCATACAATGCTCATTAGCATATTAAGAAGTCTGAAGGTTACAGTTCTGAGGGAATCTGTTTAACACCACTTAAACTCCATGAACTAAAGAATTCTTAAATTCATTACAACATCTGTAAGATATCAAAGAACAAGAGTCCTGTAGAAACTCTTTGGGAAAACCTTTCACTGAAGGCTGGATCATCTCACTTTCTTACTCTTCTTTCCCAGACCCTCTCACCCTGCACCTTCTGACCATGGCCAACCACTCTCGGTTAGCCCAGAAACAGACCTCTTATCTAATTCTTTTACTCAAGATGTTTGGCAGCTTTCCACAAAAACTAATATTTCATGCAAAACCAAGAAAAAAAACTAAAAAAACTGGGTGTCTAATGTTAAAGGCATGAGATTCCTGGAAAACCAAGGACTTCAAGGAATCTTTTACATAACATATTTCATAACGTATTCATCTTCCAAATTTAGGTGTTTAATAATTTCAGGCTCTAAAATGTTTTATGAGTGACAGTAATACAATGTTAAACACTGATTTGTTCCTAATTACATAAGATGCAAAATAAGTTACAAATATTGCTCTTGCCTTTAATAGTTCACAATTTGTGAAGGAGAGAAAAACATAGACTCTACAGAAAAACTATAAGCATCCAATGATCAATTCAATTCATAAGTTATTTAACCCTCTTATACATTTCACCAAAAGTGCAGGCACAATAAAGCATAAATAGGTTATCAACAAATCCATGAAGTTAAAAAATCTAGTGAAGAGAAAGCCAGATTATTAAAAGATAAGAGAGACATAAAATATGCCATAAGAGAAGCAGGGACATAACACAGGGTATGGCAGACAGATTCTAAGAAGGCCCCCATGGTTCTTAAAGTGTTGATGCCCTTGTGTAATTTCTTTCCCTTGAGTGTGGACAAGATCTGTGACTTGCTTCTAACCAATGGAAAGTGGCAAAGATGATTGATAACATATGCATGATTACATGAGAGCACCACACCCATCTTATTGGAGTTGTTCTTGCTCCATTACCGGCTTTGAAGAAGCAAGCTGTCATAAATCCTAAAGCTTCAAGGAAATGAATTCTGCCAACAAAGGGAGCTTAGAAGCAGACTCATTCTCAGTTGAGCCTTCAGATGAGAACCCAGCCCAACCTAGCTGATACTTTGATTGTAGACTTTTGAGACTCTAAGGAGAGGACCCAGATAAACTATGCCTAAACTCCTGACCTACAAAAATTTTAAGATAATATATGTGTGTTATTCTAAGCCATTAAATTTTTGATAATCTGTTAAAAGATAATTAATACATAGAGATTCAAATGAAAGAATATCTGATCACGAGTAATAAGACAGTTTTCTTTGCAGAGGTAACCTCGTTATAAATGTTAAGGAATCATTATGATTTGAACTCTTAGTGATTAAGGCATCAAATGACTCCTAATTTCAAGGAGCTATTAAATTCAATTTAAAAATTAACATTTACAGGCCGACCCCGTGGCACACTCGGGAGAGTGCGGCGCTGGGAGTGCTGCAGCGCTCCCACCAAGGGTTCGGATCCTGTATAGGGATGGCCGGTGCACTCGGTGCAGCCGGTCACAAAAAAAAATTATCCGTGGCGCACTCAGTAGAGTGCTGCGCTGGGAGCGCGGCAACGCTCCCGCCGCGGGTTCGGATCCTATATAGGAATGACCGGTGCACTCCACTGGCTGAGTGCCGGTCACGAAAAAAAAAAAAAAAAATTAAATAAATAAAATAAAATAAAAATTAACATTTAGTAAAATAAAAGCATGGCATATAAATAAGAAACAGCTAGAGCCCAGGCTGCTTAGAGCATAGAGTATACACTAGGAAGAAGCAACTAGTATGGCCATACTTTGCAGAATGACCTTAAATATTACACAGAGATGTTTGTACTTTATTTGGGGACCATATAGGAGCAATTTAAGATTTTTGAGTTGGTAGTGGTGTGACTGAAGATGTGTTCAGAGAAGATAATTCTGGTAATTCAAAACTTATGCATTGTGTTGAAAAAAGGAGGAAGCCCACAGGAATCTAGAGCAACTGAGGTAAGAAAGGGCTAAATTAGAGAAGTGAGAGAGGGGAATTGAAGTGCGTGATGGTTTATTTTATGTGTCAACTTGATTGGTTAAGGAATGCCCATGTAGCTGTAAAACATTATTTCTAGATGTGTCTGTGAGGATGTTTCCAGAAGATATTTCAATTTGAATTAGTGGACTGAGTGAAGATCACCCTCAGCAATGTGGGTGGGCATCATCCAAGCCATCGAGAGCATGAATAATACAGAAAGGTGAAGGAACAGCAAATTTACTCTTTCTTCTTGAGCTGGAAATACATCCTGTCCTTGGACATTAGAGCTCCTGGTTCTTAAGCCTTCAAAGTCCAAAACTCACAGCAGCAGTCCCCTCATCCTCTATCCCTGGGTTCTCAAGCCTTCAGCTTCAGACTGAATTACACCACTAACCTTCCTAGTTCCCAGACAGCATATGGTGGGACTTCTCAGCTTCCATAATCATGTTATCCAATTTTTATAATAAATCTTCTCTTACATGTCTATATATATCCTATTGGTTTCTCTGGAAAACCCTGACAAATACAGAATGGGAGAAGTTTCTAGAGTCATATGCAAATGGAAGTGAAAGAGCTTAGAAACTGCTCAGCGTGGAAGGGCAGAATTGACTCAAAGCTTTCAAACCTCAGCTTCCTCTCATGAACAGATAAAAGAGAATCGCGAATGGTGAAAGGAAAGGAAGGTAAAGGAGTGATTAAACGATAAGATGGTGTTGCTGCCATGCACTTTTGTCAGTGTGTCTTGATGCAACAATCTTATCCAAATTTCCAAGTACTTCAATGAAAATGTCTCAAAACAAAGCAAAATATCTCTAAGTGGCAGTATTAGAAATAAGAGTGAGTAAAATCTTGCTATCAGCTACATGCATGTATTTTTCTTTAAACTTTCATGTGCATGACTATGGGCAAAATACAAGCTGGAGTTAATAGTTTTATCATTATGCTACATTTCTCAAATGGATGTGTGATGTGATTGTTTAATATAATGAGGTACTACACCCCTATCCTCAGTGATAGGTGAAAAAAAAATTGAGGGTTTAATATCCTCAGTAAGCTAATTATAGGTCACCAGGTTACAGGTAATTCAGAGGAACTACAACATCAAACATCTCTATTTCCACCAGCACATCCATTGAAACCACCATGACAAAGCTGTTATTCTCCTTTGTGATACTAAGGCAGGATGGCAGGCTCCAAATAATGCATAAGCTACCAACATTTCCACTTTTATCCCTTTTCAAAAAATGATGAAGTGTCTATTTCATCATCGTAAAGAATTGAAATCACATGGTGAATCCTGATCATTGCTTTCTTGGCTCAAGCTCCAGGTTCTTTGGTTCATCCATGTCAGGAACACAGACTGCCACTGCAAATAGATGAGTACAGAGCCCAGACAGCCTCCAAGCCATAGAGCTTTCCCAGGGTTGGAAGGACTCATGCCAGCTTGAAATCCTGCTTCTATTTCTTCCTCAGCAATTAGCACTTTTCTCACCAATGTCTACCTTTCCTATGAAGTCAGGTTAACATTTTACATGTCAACAATGCTCACAGAGAAATGTGAAAGTCTTTCCTTTACTTCTTAATGCAGAGTCCAGTCTCAGTAGACTGAAAACAGAATAGAAAATATAACCATGTATATTAGCACTAGTCCTCAGCTACTGGGTCACACAGCTGCACGGTGACATTTCAGTGTTTCACTGAGAGTAGGACCAGAAAAGAACCAGACGGGGAGATGAAGTGGTCAAAAGAAATGGCCATGCCAAAGCATATATTTTCCTCCCCTTTCCTCTCCTCTCCCTTTCTCTGGATCCCCCCTAAGTTTCCAATGTTCAGGATGAACTCTTCCAAGATCACTCTAACCAAAACATTTCACTCTGGACTCTGAATTCATAACAACTATAAGAGCAACATCCTCCATGATATTTCTCATATTGTTGGTTTGTTTAGCCATTTATTGTGTGTATATGACTTATACTCGTTACCGGGTAAGGGGCATAGGGTAGAGAATGTGCAATACCTCCTGGTTATCACTTATATTCCTTCCAGTGCACATTACTTGGAATGTAACAGGTTTTAAATAAATACTTGTAAAATTAATAAAAACTAATCTTATAGGAGCCAATTTCCTTGGAGGAGTGGGATTAATGACATGTGCAGGGTTTACCTGGAAGTAACCATGCTATTGAAATCTTGTATGAAGAGAAGTAAATATAATTCCTAGAAGGTGAAAGCGGAGCAAGCTGGGAATTTGGGGCTGAAAATTCAACCCGTCCATGGTGCATTCAATGCTGGGGCCAAATGTTTCAATTCAGTCTAAGACTATGAAAAGCTCTTAGTGTTATAAAGTAAAGATGTACATGCTAGAGATTGTAAAGAGAAGTCAAATCATTTTTTTAAGTATATTATTTTATTATTTGCATGACTTCTTTTGGAAATATATTTTCTAGTCATTTATCTTTCTAGTCACCTAGCTTAGCTTAACATTTTATCTCATAGCCCTGGATGCTAACATATTGGTTGGCTGATCATATGCACACACACATGCGCACATGCACACACTGAGTGGTAATGATCCTCAGGCCTACTTTATGTATGAAGAAAACAGGCACAGAGGGGCAAATGGCCTCCTAACATAACATCAAGAGTAATGAACCTTGTTCTTCTGTGACACAAGCCTACACTTAGTGTCCAGTCAATGCGCATTACAGAGTAAGGGTGGTGAGGTAATGAAGTATGTTACACATTTGTTTTTGAGATACTAGACTTGCCCAACTTTGAGCAAATTAGTCTATCTCTCTAAGCCTTAGCTTTGGCATTGGAAAAGAGGGCAATTCCTAAAAGGTAGGTGTATTGTGATTGGAAATAAATCCAAGACAATGGCTCACAAATGTCAGAGTCCATCAGATTCACCAGCAAGGCTTGTTATAGACTGGTGGCTGCGCCCCATTCTTGTACTTTCTTACTTTAATAGTTCTAAAGTGGAGGCCAAGAATTTGCATATCTAACAAGTTCTCAGGAGACGCTTATGCTGAGGGTCTAGAAATCCCACTTTGAGAACCTCTGGTCTAAAGAAACTAGCAAAGAATGGACATTCAGTACATAGTTGTCGTTATTATTTCTGAAGCATAGAGAGCAGCTTAATGAAATGCTGGGAGATAGGGAAGGCATTGAACATCCACAGGAGACATAACCAAGAGCACAAGTCCTGAAAACTCAGAACACAGATGGAAGGTCATCTCATCCAAAGCAAATCTGACATAAGAAGGAAGTGCTGCTCTTTAGTATTTATGCTAGAAAAAAAAATCTTCATTTTACAAATGTCTTTTATAAAAAAAAAATGTAATGGCTCATACAATACACTGTATGGAAATGATTTACTTGCCTCTCTTTTTCCTCTTCATATTTGACCTCTTCCTCAGAAAGTGGTGAAATTTTAATGGCCAAGTTGGGAGATTAACACTAATGGGAGCTGCCTGTGTTAATCCCTTGTGAATAACTGGAAAAATGGATTTTTATCTGTTAAACATTTCCAGATTTTGCCCTTAAACATGTAATACAATGTAGTGTCAGAAAAATTCTGTAAATGTGTTTTATTTAAAACTAAGCACATGGAAGAGGGAATGTTGGCTCATAAATATGGGACATGGAAATACTATTAAATATCTAATGGTTATAATTTTTAAACAATGAATCCACATATGTAGTGGAAATTTGAGGGAAAAACTGCCTAGAGACATGAAAATCACTTTTGGAACTGTATAGTAAAAAAGCAATTATTAAACCAGATTAATTTTGAGATTTGGGGCCATAACTGTGTTCCCTATTTCCATTAATTCTCCCAGTCATCAAAACTTAGAAGAAACAAAGATAGCACAAGTGTTCCTACCCACCCACCCTTCATATCTGAGACTTAACTGATTCTGTCCTCAACTTCCTTCTCCCCAATGTCTCCTCATTCTATTTCCATTTTCATCTCCCTGGTTAAGAGCCCCATTTCCTCTCACCTGAATTATTTCAATAACAGCTTAATTCCTCATTGTTTCTTATTCCATCTTACACCTAACTTCATATATTTTTTCCTATTATGCCAACTCTGTCTTCATATGACAATACCTTAATTGTGTAATGAATAAAAGTCCGAACTTGGCCTGGCAATCAAGGCCTCCATGATCTTGCCCTACCCTACTTCATACTGTTTCACTGATTATTTTATGCTCACCTTACCCCAGCCACATTGAACAACCAATGACTTCTGGAAAATTTTGAGCTTTCCTCTATTTTATTGTCTACACTATATCTATCTTTCTAAGTGACTAATAAAATTGTTAGTGCTTTATTATTTATGAAACAATTTCATAAGAATAGTCTCAACTGATCTTCAAAGGATTAAATAGAGTTGTACATTAGGCATTTTCTTTACCATTTAGTAGAAGAGTAAATAGAGACTTAGAGATATTAGCTATTGATAGAAATAGACTAGCCAAGATACAGCTGTGATAATTCTAAAACAAAATCAAACCAAACATTCATGCACACACATACATACACACACAATTGGGAATCATTCCAACCTTAGACAATCTTATCTTATAAATCATAATAAGCAATGAAGTTACAAGATCTATACATCAAAATAATTCATCTGAAAATGTGTTTTGATAGGTAAATCAATTCAATGATAATTACATTTAAGGCAGGCTGATGTAGAATGAATCCCAATAGCCTGAATATGGATTCTCAACGGAGCTACCAAATACTCCTACTGAAAAGTTCATGACTAATGGGTTATTTATTAATTTCAAACCTAGGGAGTTTTGCACCCAGAGCAAATAGAATCTTCCCTCATTTTTCTTTCCTGATAGGTTTCTATTCTTTGATTTTTACGTCCTCTTATTACTAAAAAAGAAATCCATAAGTTCCCATAAGTGATGATGCTAGCTGTCTTCTTATATTCTTTAATCTTGTTGTCATTAAGAAGTAAACTATTTTATCACAAGGGATGGTAGATTTGACTCATAAAATCTAACAGATGTAAATTTTGATTGCAGAATCAACTGTAAAAATTATCTGGCACTTTGTCAAATATGGAGACATAAATTAGAATCTTCATATATATGGGACCCAGAAAGCTATTTTTCAAGAACTCCAGATGATTCCCATGCCCTTCAATCTTTAAGAAACAATAGAGATCTTCCACTTATATCAGCAATGAAGTAGCTTACATAAACCAAACTTTCTGTCATGGACAACCATAAAAGATATATAAAATATGAAAGATTAAAAAGCTCTTCAAGAGCATCTAAGGGCAACCAAGGAAGCCTGAACTTGACTGATTAATCTCCAGGAAGGAAAAGATGTTCATTGAAGTAAGCCCCACATTCACTACCATTTTCTCTTTGATACATTTGTTAATTCCTAGCATGGTACATAAAAAACAAACTGTTTGAATTCAGAAATTCATAATTTCAAAATTTGAATTCAGAAAAATTTGAATTCAGAATTCTCAAGGCAACCAACAAGTGAGGGATCAAAATCAAGGAGGAAAAAAAAAAGAACCATAGAGAAGCAAACCAGTGTTCAACTTGGCTTTTGCCCATTAGATGTTTGCTAAATGGAGCAAGAAGTAGAAAAAGTCAACACAAAACTGCTGCCAAGATCTTTAGAAGCTAAGCAGAACTTCATATTCTCACAGAGCTTGGAAGTCAAAATGTGAGTTCAGGGGCTTCAAAGGTACAGGGGTTATAGTGTATACAGGCTTTCAGGTAAGACCCCAGAAGGGCAACAGACTGGTAGTAGGAACGAACCACAAAGAGACCTGTCTGGAGATCAGCCTCAGTTCAGCTCATCACTGATTGGATCAAGATAATTAGTCTTTACTCTAACTGCTTAGGAAAAATTTTAAAATCCAGGAGGAAAATAATATTATCAAGAGCTTTTCAATTTTTGTACACAAAATCAAGCATGCAATCTGCAATCCAAAATTACCAAGCATTACTGGAAATAGGCTCAAGTGACAAAAATAAAAAGATAAAAGAAAAAAAAAAACCCAGATAATCCTAACAGACCTACAGTGATGCAAGTATTGGAATTATCATAAGGGGATATTAGAATAATTGTGATTTGTATGATTGTACTTTCAATAAAATAGTTTAAAATATAGAAAACTTCACTAGACAACTGAATATATAAAAAATAATAATAATAAATGAAGAATCTAAAACTGCTAGTAAAAAATTAGGAGATGAATTTAATAACTGATGAGACATAGCATAAAGGAGTAATTAGTGAACTGAAAGAAAGATTAGTATTATTCAAGCAAAAGTACAGAGGAACAAACCAATCTTAAATAGAAATAAAAGTATGTAAGGAACATATGAGACAGGGTAAAAATATCTAATATAAGAAGAGAAAAAAATGTGATATAAGCAATATTTAAAGAGACCATAGCCTGAAGAAAAGTAGATCCAGCAGAGAAAAAAAAAAGAAAGGAAGGAAGGACTGAAGGAAGGAAGGAAGAAAGA
The DNA here is from genome assembly GCF_027409185.1 of Cynocephalus volans. Taxonomy (NCBI): domain Eukaryota; kingdom Metazoa; phylum Chordata; class Mammalia; order Dermoptera; family Cynocephalidae; genus Cynocephalus; species Cynocephalus volans. Next base: position 36,962,336 of record NC_084466.1, on the reverse strand, counting down.
AACAAACAAACAAACAAATAAACAAACAAAGAAAGAAAGAAAAGACACATTTTCTTCATAGAAGCAGCAATAAGGTCCAAAGATAACTTTTTAATAGAAATGATGGAAGCCAGGAGACAATGGAAAGAAATATGTAAAGTGCTGAAAGAAAATAACCACCAATCTAAAATTCTTATGTCCATTAAAATAATCCTTAAATAATAAAGTCTAAGTATAGACTTTAGACAAACAAAAGCAGAGAAAAATCAGTGCCAGTAGATATGCCCGAAAATAAATCCTAAAGAAAGTTCTTCAAGCAAAAGAAAATGATAGCAGTTGAAAACATAGTAATAAAAACAAAGAATAAAAATTTCAAGAAAAAGAAAAATGTTGGTAAGACTAAATGAATATCAACTGTTTAAAATAGCAATAATAATTCCTTTTGGGTTTTAAAAATATAGAAAGATTTAAAATAAATGACAACAATAGCAAAAAAGTTGTCAGGAATAAAAGTGCTAGCATTACATATGTAATTCAATTCAAGTATTCAAGTTTCAATCTCTAGGGTAACAACTAATTAAATAGTAAATGACAGTACACATAAGTTAATATAATGGGGAGAAATGGAATAACAGTTAAAAAAAGAAAAGGATAAGAAAGAAGGAAAAATCAACCATTAACATATGGGTCAAATAGGAAAAACAAATAATAAAGTGGTTTTAAACCTAGTAACTATATTAAATGTAAGTAACCTAAATATTTCAATTAAAAGGCAAAGATTAATAGACTAAATAAAAGAATCCAAATATATGCTACTCATTACAGACACCTTAACTATAAGAATACAGAAAAGTTGAAAATTATATGATGGAAAAATATGTGCCATACAAACACTAACCAAAATAAAGGTGGTATTTCTATATTAACATTAGACAAAGTAAAATTTAAGACAATAGGAGGACCAGTGGTATATTTTCCTGTCAATAAAAACATCACTTCAAGAGGAAAATACAACAATTTCAGTGTGTAAGTGTCTAGCAACATATTCTCAAAATAGGTAAGCCTAAAACTGATTAATTTAAAGGAAATATAGACAAATCTAAAATTGTAGTTGGAGAATTTTAACACATATCTCTCAGAAACTGAAAGAGAAAGCAGACAAAAATTAGTAGCAATAAACAAGATATGACAACATGGTTAACAAATTTGACTTAACTGTCATACAGAGAACATTGCAACCAAACTGAGGAATACACATTCTTTTAAAATGCAGACAGAAATTTTACCAAAACTGAGCATGCAACAAGTTACACAAGGCAATTCTAAACAAATTTCAAATAACTGAATTCATACAGAGCATGCTTTCTAACCACAGAGGAATTAAGACAGACATAAATATTTTTTGGAAAAAATCATTAGAATGTCTGCAGATAGAAGAAAATAAACAATAAACTTCTAATTAATCAATGTGTAAAAGAAGAAATCACAATAAAAAATATTAAAATACTTTGAACTGAATAAGAAAAGAGCTATGACATAACAAAAATTATGGGATGCAGCTAAACCCAAAATTAGAGGGAAATTTATAGCCATAATAAATGAACATATTAAAAAGGAAGAAAAGCTTAGAATTAATGATCTAAGTACCTATCTCTAGATACCAGAAAAGAATAGTATATTAAATATCAAGAAAATAGGAAGGAAATAATAAAGTGCAGAATTTAATGAAATAAAGATCAAATGTATGATAGGGATAATTTTTTTTAAATGTGTTTCTTTGAAAAGATTATAAAGTTTATAAACTTTACCAAACCTGATAGAGAGGAAAGCAGGGAGGAAGTGGGCAGGAGAGGAGGGACAATGGAAGGAAGAAAGGATGGATGGAAGGAAGGAAGAAAAGAGGGAAGGAAGGATGGAAGAAAAAAGGCAAACAGAGAAGATAGAAGAGGAGAGGAGGGAAGAGAAAACACAAATTACCACAATCAGGAGTAAAAAATGGAGTCTCAGTTGTTATGCTAAATACATTAAAAAGGTATAGAGGTTAAACAACTTTAAGACAATAAACATAAAAATTTAGTTCAAATAATCAAATTCCTTAGAGAATACAACCTAACAAAACTGAAACAGAAAAAATAGAAAATCTGAATAATTCTCTATTAAAGAAATTAAGTCTATAATTAATACTTTTTCCACAAGGAAAACATCAGGAATAAATGGCTTTACCACTAACTTCTTCCAAACATTTAAAAAAGTAAAACAAAAACAATTGTACACAAGTTCGGTCAGTGAAATTTACTACGTTAGCAGAATAAAGGAGAAAAGTTGTATGGTCGTCTTAACAGGTGGGGAAAAGAAACCTTTAATAAAAATCTAATCCATCTCATGTTAAAACTCTTCAAAAACTAGGCATATAAATGATCTTATGTAATAGAATACAGGGTATTTATAAGAAGCTTACAGACAATATAATTAATGGTAAAATATTGGAAGATTTCCCCTGTAATCAGGATTCAGACAGTGATGTTCATCAACATCTTCCTTTTCTCATTGTATAGCTCTTGCCAGTACAATAAAGCAAGAAAAAGACAAAAATTATAGGGATTGAAAAGCAAAAGATAGAAATGTTATTATTCACAGTCAAGACTATAACGTAGAAAATCCAAAATATCTATAGAAAAATTATTAAAATTAAGAAATGAATTCAATGATGTGAGATGAATAGTCAATATAGAACAAAACAGTTATATTTCTGTATAACAATTTACAATATCAAAACATAAAATACTTAGGAATAAATGTAATTAAATTTTTCAAGTTCTCCGCACACACACACAACTTCATTGAGAGAAATTAAAGACTTAAATAAATGGAAGTATATATTATACTCATGGAATGGAAAACTCAATATGTGAAGATACCAACTCTTCCAAATTGATATATTGATTCAAAACAATCCCAATCAAAATCCTGGCAAGATTAAAGCATTTGCTTTTTAGAACAACTTCTGGAACCAACTGTGGTAGGTACGTGTCAGTTCATTTGTGCTGCTTTAAATAAATACCACAGACTGGGTAATTTATAAAAATAAAAATTTGTTTCTAACAGTTCTGGAGGCTGGGAAATCCAAGATCAAGGCACTGGGAGAATTAGTGTCTGATGACGGCTGCAAACTCTGCTTCTAAGATGGCACCTTGTCACAGTATCCTCCAGAGGGGATGGACACAGTGTCCTCACATGGTGGAAGGTGGACGGAAAAGAAGGATGCTTCTTTCAACCTTAAGCGCTTTTATAAGAATCCCATTCTTAATTATCTTCCAAAGGTAACTAAGAAAAAAATAGTATTACCTCTAAAATTACCTCTTAATCCTATTGCATTGGAGATTAAGCTTCAATGTGAATTTTGGAGGGAACACCATTGTTCATACCACAGTGGTAGCGTTTCTTGGAATACAGAACCCTAAATTCTAAGATTTGCTTACAGGAAATTTATTGGGGAGTACTCACAAGAACAAAAACTCTGAGGAGTAAGGTCCACAATACTTAGCAAAGGGGGAAGTTTAACTGCAATGCAATTGCCCCTGACCTTCAGCTCCCTACGTGGAACTCTGGAGCTGGGATGCCACTCTACAATTTTTCCAATAGTGGAAAGAGACCCAGGCCTTTTACCCCTGCAAGGACCAGTCATTGGATACAAGCTGCCCAGGGAGAAGGTGGTATATCCTTGAGTTAGACAGCTTCCTTTGATCCAGAACAATTCCTGAAAAGGGCCTCAGCTGTAAGCCCTCCACAGCCAACATTCCAGGCATCAGGAAAAGTAAAGACCTCAGCCCAGAAGGGTGATTTGGGGCCACATCATAGCATTTGCTACAGTATAGTTCATGCATTATTTTATTGATTCTTACAACAACCCTATACGGAATGTACTGTTATCAAATGATAGATGTAGAAAATAAAGATAACACTGGTTAAACAATTTGCCCATCATCACCGTATCTTGCTAGCAATGAAACCTGTACTGTTTATTATTCATAATGCTAAGGTTAAATTAACAAATGCCTACATTCTTTTAATCAAACTTACTAAAGAGAACAAAGTTTTGTCCTCATACCTGGAGAGTTAAATTTACATGGAAGAAATAGTTATTTCTATTTTAGACCTGAAGTCTAAAATTACTTACATATTCTATTATTTTGAATGTTTTCTACCTTATATTTTAAAATTATTCTATACCCATGGAAGAGTTTTCTCCATCAGCAGATGTTTTAATAAGCAACTAAGAGTACATTGTTCAGGCCTTTTAATTATATATTAAGTCAAGGCATTTATTGAACATCCACTATCATCATAGCCCTATTGTTCCAGGCACTAAAGGGATGGGGGCTGGGAATAGGAATTAAAAATCAAAAGCAAACCAAACCAAACAAACAAAAACTCTCACCTCTTTGGGCTGTTTATTCTCCTCAGCCAAGTAAGCAATAAAACTGAAATTGCAACAGTTCTCATAGCATATAAGTCCTACTAAAAGATATTATTTGTATAAAATGGCATTTAAATTCAATTCAAATTTCATTATTACAAGTATTCTCATAAATGTTAGTTATTCTAAAACACTGCATGAAATTAAATTACTTGCTCTCATTTGAATTATAACCTGTCATCATGTTTTACACTCTAATGGCATCATAGCCTTATTGGTACATTATTTTCTAATAGTTTCATTGAGGTATCATTATACATAATACTATAAATGTTTGAATTGTACAATTTGATGTTTTCATATATCTATACATCTGTGAAACCATCATAAAAAGGAAGAAAATAAACACACTCATCATCCACAAAAGTTTCCTCTTGTTGCTTTATAGTCCCTTCTTCCTACCCCTCCAAAGCCCACACCCCGTACCAAGGAACCATTTTTTGAGATTTATCTACGTTAGTGGGTGTATCATTCCTTTTATTGCTGAATAGTAGCCCATTTTAAGAATATGCCAGAATTTTGTTTATTCATTCACCTGTTGATAGACATGTGGACTATTTTCACTTTGATACTGTTACAAATCAAGCTGCTATGAACATCTTGTTCAAGTCTTTATTGGACATAGGCTTTCAGTTGTCTTGGGTAAATGTTTAGGAGTGGGATGACAGGATCATATGGTAGGCGTAGGTTTAACTGTTTAAGAAATCGAAGAACTTTTTCCAAAGCAGTTGTACCATTTTATATTCTCACTAGTAGTAAGAATATGTTCTTCGGCATTTACTTCCATCCCACTGAGTTAGGCAGGCAGCATGAGGGATATTCGCCACAGATAGATTCTTTCTCCACCAAGCTTTCTGCCCCATGACCAGACTACCTCGGTCCCATATGGCTTGTCTGTGTGATTCCCCACTCAGCCTTGCCTCCTCCGCAGAGGAACGACATCACATTCCAAGTCTCCCACCCACAAGTTCTATACATTCTTCCCATTTTTGCAAACAAGAAGAATGCCTTTCACCTTGGAAAAGTGTGCTTTACTGCTGCTTTAGTCTCTAACCAATAGTAGTTCTTACCCCAGTTCTGCTTGATTGTCACTGTTTTTGGTAGACTCTCCTCCTGTGATGTGGTTCAGTGTTTCAGGTGTCTTCTGATTCTGTCAGAGACAGAATTGTTTGTCATTTTCCTTCTGTGTTTGAGTAATTTCTGAGTGGAGAAAGGAAAATACAGGTCGAAAATCCCTTATACAAAAATGCTTGAGACTGAAATCGGATTTCAGATTTTTTTCTGATTTTAGAATGTGTGCACATACATAATGAGATATCTTGGGGATGGGACCCAAGCCTAAACACAAAACTCATTTATGTTTCACACATACCTTATACATATATTCCGAAGGTAATTTTATACAATATTTTTAGTAATTTTGTGCACCTGTCATATGAGGTCAGGTGTGGAATCTTCCATTTGTGGTATCATGTCAGTATTCGGAATTTGGAACATTCTAGAATTCAGATTTTCAGGTTAGGGATGCTCACCTTGTACTAATTTACCCAGCCATGTTTAAAATGGATGTCCGATCTTCCTTTTAGTGTCTAAATAATAAGAAATCAAGTTCCAGTCTTTGAGACTTCATGAAGTCCAGCCTTTTACGAAAATTCTTCTCTAGTATTTCTGGGTGTCTCTGGGAATTTTAGGGAAGTACTTCATGTCCTTCAAATCTATCCTCATTAATATATGTCACCTCAAGCAATTGTCTCACTTTAGATGGCTTCTTCCCTTCCTGTAACTTACCTCTTGCCAATTCACAACTAACTCCAGGTTGCTGCCACTTTCCACAGATATCTCCTTTAATTCCGAAAGACCTGCTGAGCTCAAGTTATGATTTTAGCAAGATATTAAAGAAGGCCTGGGTACAACATACGGCAACACAGAGAACTAGCAACTGCCAGTTGAAATGGATGGATCTTAGTGCCCACAACGTCAATCCCGACTTGAGTTTCTGGTGACTTCCTGCAAAGTATTCACAGGCTCATATCAACCCCTACCAATGAACTAAGAATCTTCAACCAGAATAGTTCTAGTCCAACTTCCCTTCAACCCCACAAAAATAGGGAATTTTCCTTCCTCCAGTTCAAGGCTTGCCTTTTTCTTGCCCCAAGATTAAAGGAGGGGCCATTTATTCCATTCAGGGGAAACTCCATTCTCATCCATAAGGGTGTTATGTTAGCCCACATAACCAGAACAAGAATATCACAATAATCCAGGATTATGTTTTCTCAAATGATATACCATGAGGAAAACACATGGAGACAGGCCAGATACTATTTAACTAACTAAGCTCAGTTCAAGTTTAAGTCACAGTCTGTCTTCCAAATAAACATAGGCTTCCCACTCTAGCCTGGTCTCCCAATCTCTGATGAACAAAGTCATACTTAGATAAGAACTCACACATTCACACACAAATGTATCTCCCAAGAAACAACAGTTTTCAAGCTTAGGGCAGTCAAACTCCAAGTCGGAGTTTGTTTTCAAGGGAAATTACCTGGTTCTTAATCGGCAGAGTTCTTTCAATATAACCAAGTGCACGTTCCTAAACCATACCCTTAAAAATCTCAGTCTAAGACATTTTCATTTGAATGAATTCGCTAATTCAGAGTTTCCCAAACTAAAATTAGGTTCTATGTAACTAAAAATAATTGTGAAAATGTTCCCTCCTAGAACAAAAGAATGATATACCCCATTCTAATCACTTCTCAAAAAGGCCAAAATTGTTTACAACACCCAAAATGACAGTTTTCAACAATTTAAAGAAATCAAATATCTTCTTATAAAATATACACAACACTTCTAGGAATAAACACCTTTTTATATCTTTCTCCAAACCAAAAGGTATCTGTCTTTGATTATATGGCAAAATACATAATAAGACATGATATCTAAAAGTGAATATTGCCCAACAGTGAACTCTGGTCCACACCAACCCCAGTAGGATCATGATTTCCCTTGCCTTGGACACTGTACTCGGTTAACAGCCCAAGGTATTCTCAGCAATTTCGGTAACATCCTCACATAACTGGTTAACTATAAAAAGTTTGGTCAGTTACACAGACTTTTTTAAATCTCAGGAGTTTTATTACATTTCTTTAAGTTTTTGTGAGATTTCCCGTGAAATAATACCACAGTGCCCAGAAGAAATTCATGACCTTTCACCAAGTTTGCTCCGATCCTCTCTGTGGCATGAATAAGTGGCAAGTTGTAGATGTCATCTCAAGTCTGCATTGTAATTTAGAGTTTACCAAAGACACCCTTTGATTCTATTTCATTTTGATCTTTATGACAGCTCTATTTTTTTTTCCAATAGGTTTTTTTTTTGATGTTCAAATCAGTATAATTAGTATATTTATCATTATACATGATAATCGATTTTCGTGGCCCTTTACCGATTCCTCCCTTTCACTCCCTCCCTCTCCCTCTTTCCCACCCCTGGCAACCTCAGTTCTGTTCTCTTCTCTTAAAAAGTTCAACATATTATTGTGATTGCTGTATCTTTTTTCTCTTTTAATTTACTTGTTTGTTTATTTTTATTTTTATTAGCTCCCACATATAAGTCAGGATATGAAGTATTTCTCCTTCTGTGCCTGGCTTATTTCATTTAACATAATTTTCTCTAAGTTCATCCATGTTGCTGCAAATGGCAGCATTTCATTCTTTTTTATGGCAGAGTAGTGTTCCATTGTATAAGTATACCACATTTTCCTTATCCACTCATCCAATGATGGGCATTTAGATTGGTTCCAACTCTTGGCTATTACAAATAGAACTGCAATAAACACGGGAGTACAGGTGTCTCTTTGACATGATGATTTCCATTCCTTTGGTATATACCTAGTAGTGGGATTGCTGGGTCATATGGCAGTTTTATCTGTAGTTGTTTGAGGAACCTCCATACCATTTTTCATAATGGCAGCACCAATTTACAGTCCCACCAACAGTGCAGGAGTGTCCCCCTTTCTCTGCATCCTAACCAGCACTTGTTATTCTCTGTCTTTTGAAAATAGCCAGTCTAACTGGAATGAGATGATATTTCAGTGTGGTTTTGATTTGCATTTCCCAGATGCTGAGTGGTGTTGAGCATTTTTTCATGTGTTGGCCATTTGAGAAATTTCTGTTCAGCTCCTTTGTCCATTTTTTAATCGGGTTACTTGTTTCTTTACTGTTAAGTTGTTTGAGATCCTTGTACATTCTGTATATTAATTTTTGCCAGATGCACATTTTCCAAATATTTTCTACCATTCTATTGGTTGTCTTTTCATTCTGTTAATTGTTTCTTTTGCTGTGCAAAAGCTTTTTACTTTGATGTAATCCCATTTGTTTATTTTTCCTTTTGTTGTCTATGCTTTTGGGGTCATATTCATGAAGTCTGTATCCAGTCCTATTTCCTGAAGTGTTTCCCCTGTTTTCATTTAGGAGTTTTATAGTTTCAGGATGTATATTTAATTATTTATTCCATTTTGAGTTGATTTTGGTATATGGCAAGAGATATGGGACTATTTTCAATCTTCTATATATGGATGTCCAATTTTCCCTGCACCATTTATCGAAGAGGCAGGATTTTCCCCAATGTATGTTCTTGGTGTCTTTGTGAAAGGTCAGTTGGCTGTAGGTGTATGGGATGATTTCTGAATTCTCTATTCTGTTCCATTGGTCCATGTGTCTGTTTTTATGCCAGTACCATGCTGTTTTTGTTACTATAGCTTTGCAGTATAATTTGAAGTCAGATAGTATTATGCGTCCGGTTTTAATTTATTTCATTTTTTTGCTCAGGATTGCTTTGGCTATTCAGGGTCTTTTGTTTTTCCATATGAATGTTGGGATTGTTTTTCTATTTCCATGAAGAATGTCATTGGTATTTTGATGGGGATTGCATTGAGTCTGTAGATCACTTTCGGTGTATAGACAGTCTTGCAATGTTAATTCTTCCAATCCAAGAGCATGGAATATTTTTCCATCTTCTTGTGTCCTCTTTAATTTCTTTCAACGTGATTTGCAGTTCTCATCATAAAGATCTTTCACATCTTGGTTAACTTTATTCCTAGGTATTTTGGTTTTTTGCTGATTATTGTAAATGGGCTAGCTTTCTGGATTTCTTTTTCTACTAGTTTGTTGTTGGAGTGTAAAAATGCTACTGATTTTTGCCTGTTGATTTTATATCCTGCAGCTTTGCTGAAATCATTTATCAACTCTAAGAACTTCTTTGTTTTTAGGCTTCTCTCTCTATATAGGATCATCCCATCTGCAAACAGGAACCATTTGACTTTTTCTTTTCCAGTCTGTACTCCTTTTATTTATTTCTCTTCCCTCATTGCTCTGGCTAGTCCTTCTAATACTATGTTAAATAGGAGTGTTGAGAGTGGGCATCCTTGCCTAGTTCCCATTCTTAAAGGAAAAGCTTTCAACTTTTCCCTATTTGGGAGGATATTGGCAGTGGGTTTGTCATATATGGCTTTAAGCGTGCTAAGATATTTTCCTTCTGTACCTAATTTGCTGAGAATTTTTATCATGAAGCAATGTCAAATTTTGTCAAATGCTTTTTCAGTGTCTATTGAAATAATCATATGGTTTTTTTCTCTTTGATTTTGTTGATGTGGTAATGCTTTTCTTTGTTGAGAGACTGCTGATTACAGCTTCAATCTCTCCTTGATATTGGGATATTGGTCTGTTCAAGTTTTCTGTGTCTTGTTGGTTCAGTCTTGAGAGTTTGTATGTTTCCAGAAATCTATCCATTTCCTCCAGACTTTCAAATTTCTTGGCATATAGTTGTTTACAATATTCTCTAATGATTCTTTATATTCTGTGGTATTGGTTGTAATGTTTCCTTCTTCATTTCTGATTTTTGTTATTCGTGTCTTCTCTCTTCTTTTTTTAGTTAGCCTAGCTAATGACTTGTCCATTTTGTTTATCTTCTCAAAAAAACCAACTTTTTGTTTCATTGATCTTTTGTATTGTTTTGGGGGTTTCTATTTTATTTAGTTCTGCTCTGATCTTAATTATTTCTTTTAATCAACTAACTTTGGGGTTGGTTTGTTCTTTTTTTCTAGTTTTTTGGGGTATAGCATTAGGTCATTTATTTGCAATCTTTCTATTCCTCTGATGTGTTTATTGTGATAAACTTCCCTCCTAGTATTGCTTTTGCAGTATCCTACAGGTTTTGGTATAATATGACATTAATTTCCTCAGTTTCAAGAAATTTTTTGGTTTCCTGTTTAATTTCTTCTTGGACCCATATGTCATTCAGGAGAATATTGTTTAATTTCCATGTATTTGTATAGTTTTCAGAGTTTCATTTGTTATTGATTTCTAGTTCTAATCCATTGTGGTCTGGAAAAGTACATGAAATAATTTCAATTTTTAAAAATTTGTTAGACTTGATTTGTAACCTAACATGTGGTCTATCCTGGAGAATGTTCCATGTGCTGATGAGAAGAACGTATATTCTGTAGTTGGATGAAATGTTCTGTAGAAGTCTGCCAAGCCCAATTGGTCTAAAGTGTGGTTTAAATCTTGTGTTTCTCTGTTGATTTTCTGCCTAGATGATCTGTCCAATATTGAAAGAGGGGTGCTCAGGTCCCCAACTATTTGGGTCTTTCTCTTTCTTTATGTTTAATAGTGTTTGCTTTATATATCTGGGTGCTCCATTTTTAAGTGTGAACGTATTTATGATTGTTATGTTTTCTTGATGGATAGATCCCTTTATCATTATATAGTGGTCTTCTTTGTCCCTTTTGATGGTTTTAGATTTAAAGTCTATTTTATCTGATATAAGAATAGCTACTCCTACTTCTTTTGGGCTTCTATCTGCATGATATATCTTTTTCTGTCCTTTCACTCTTAGTCTGTGTGTCTTTACAGGTGAATATTGAAAGGAATTGATTTACTCCTGTCATTTTATTGATTTTTGTTTGGATATTTGAAGTATGTTTTGTTCCTTTCCATTTTACTGTTTGTCTTCCATGTTTGTTGTTTCTTGAGGTGGTTAAATAAATTCCTTTCTCTTTGTCATTTGCATTTTTGTTCTACTGGTGAGTTTTGTTCTTTCTTGTGTATTCATGACAGTGATTGCTGTTTTTCTTATACCTAGTAGCGTGCTCCCTTGAGGATTTCTGGTAGGGTTGGTCTTGTGGTGGTGTACTCCCACAGTTTTTATCTCAGAAATATATTATTTCCCCTTCATTTCAGTAGGATAGCCTTGCTTGGTATAATATTCTTGGCTGGCACTTTTTTGTTGTTTAGTATTTTGAATATATCATCCCATTTTCTTCTGGACATTAGGGCTTCTGATGAAAAGTCTGCTATTATTCTGATAGAGGCTCCTTTATAGGTGACTTGATGCTTTTCTTTTGCTGCTTTTAAGATTCTCTCTTTGTCTTTGAGCTTTACCAATATGACTATAACATGTCTTGGAGAGGAACTTTCTGGGTTGAGTCTGTTTGGGGATCTTTGAGACTCCTGGATCTGAAGGTCCATATCTCTCGCTGTACTTGGGAAGTTTTCTGATATCATTTTGTTGGATATATTTTCAGTGTCTTTTCCTCTTTCCTCCTCTTCTGGAACACCCATGATTCAGATATTTGTGGCTGAAAGTTGTCCATCTCTCTTAGATTTTCTTCATTATAAAAAATTCTTTTTAAAAAATTTTTGTCTGCCTGGGTTATTTCAAAAAGACCATGTTCAAGATCAGAAATTTTCTCTTCTGATTGTTCTAGCCTTCTGTTTAAGTTCTCTGTTGTGTTTTGTATTCCATTGAATGAATCCTTCAACTCCACAAGCTCTGCCACATTCTTTTTTAGGACATTAATTTCTTTGTACATTTCTTCATACATTTCTTCCTTCAGGTCCTGGATACTTTTTCTCATTTTGTTGTGTTACCTGGGTGTTCTTTTATCTCATTGAGTTTCCATAGATTGTTGTTTGAAATTCCTTTCCAGTCATTTCAAGGACTTCCTGTTCTATAGGATCTGATATTTGAGAATTATTATATTCCTTTGGTGGTGTCATATTTTCTTGTTTTTTCGTATTTCCACTATCTCTACATTGGCATTTAGTCATCTGGTAGAGCAGTTGCTTTTTCTAGTACTCCGGGGTGTGGTTTGAGGAAAGGGAGCTCCTCTTGTAGATGCGTTTTATAATGACCATTGAATGGGGTATTTTAGTGTTTGTTCCAGATAGATGCAGTAGTGTAGTCTCCCTGCAGGTACTTTGGCCAAATTTAGTGTTGGAGTTGCATGAGAGTACCTCTATGGCCTAGTCCTTGGAGCACTTAGTATTTCCTTGCTGAGGTTGGTGACACTATGTTGGTTTCTTCAGGATGTGGGCAAGCTCTCAAATTTTGGGGACTACTGCTTTGGAGTCTTGTCACTCTTAGGTTATGGTGGGTGTTCTTGAGTGGGCCCATTGGCTGTTTAGCTCCCCTGGTGGGTGCACTGGGGTATACTAGTGCTCCTCAATTTGAAAGAGTAACCTTGGGTGGGTTTTCTCTTTTTTCTTTTCTCTTTCACTGGACTCCACTGGTGACTCTCCTTCTGTCTATGGCAATGAGTGGTCAGCGGGTCACCTATGAGGTAGCAGTGAATGCTGGTGTGGCAGTGAGCTGTCCTTGTGGTAGAAATTGTTGCGACAGTGACTGTCACAGCCCACTCATTCAGCACTGGTGTCTGCAGCAGTGGCAGGGAGTGTTGCTGACAGCTCAGCTGCCTGTCGTGCAGGTGCTATTGGCAGCAGCAAGTTGGGCTGCCAGTGGCAGGGCTGCTTACCCAGGTTCCACACAGCTGCCTGCTACATTTGTGCCCTCAGTGGCAGCTGGGTCAGGCTCTCAGAGGTGGGGCCCAATTCAGATTTTTTTCACATGAATTATTGTCAGGCAAAATTTCCCCCTGTACTTCTAGAGTTCTTTTTTAATTTGAGTGCATAACTTAATATTTAGCCTTACTAAATTTTATCTTTCTTATTCTGCTCATTACTCATCCACCAAAACTATTTTGAACCCTGATTGCCTTCTGAAAGGCTAGTTATTTCTCATCAATGTTTATTACTCACAGATACAATTAACTTGCCTCTATCTCCTCAACATTGTTGATAACATTTTTGAACAAAACATAGCCAAAGATGGGATCCTACAGCATGTCCCTAGAGATTTTAGACCAGGTTGTTCTCAACACATTATTTAACACTCTAAGCTAGGGGTTAGTAAGCTGCAGCCTGCAGGCAAAATTCGACCTGCCATCTGTTTTTGTAAAGAAAGTTTTATTGGAACCCTGGCCACACTCATACATTTATGTGTATCTATGGCTGCTTTCATGCTACAATGGCAGAGTTGAGTAGTTGGATCACTGACCACAGGGCACAAAGCCTAAAATATTTGCTGTCTGGCAATTTATAACAAAAGTGTGCTGACTGTTGCTATAAGTGACAGATGGGTCAGCCAGGTCTAAATACCACCTAATGGCACCATCGTTCCCTTTTTAGTCATATGAACATACTTCAAATGTCAACCTACCAAAATAAAGATACCTATATCTGCAACATTCCCCTGGTCTATAGAATCTCATAACATCATCCAAAAAGGAAATGAAGTTAGTTTTGTTTGGATTTTCTTAGTGTATTTCCTCAGGCTCCTAGTGATTGTGGTTTCCTTTCTTCAACTGGCAATTTCCCTATTTAATACCTCATTCTAAAATGAAGCTAGGAATCCTCCATCTGTACTTTTTCAATTTCTTTTGTGCACTTTTTTGGAATTTGGGCCTACCCTACTCTTCTAGAATATCCACCATTCTCTATGATAACATACAGGGACTCTACAATCAAATAGGAAAGCCATTTCACTTAGCAATTATACTAACAGAACAAAATAATTACCACGATATTTCTATACTTAATACTAAGGTACCTGTCGTAATACTGGTCTTTTATCTTTTAAGGTGATTTATTTTTATTTAATATTATAAATTTTGAACAATCAACGAAACTGAATAGTTAGTACATTTTATTACTAACACAAAATTTCTAAATGTTAAAATACAAGAAGAAAAAAGATAAATTTATAAAATGTGTATATTAGACTTATATTACCATTTTCTATATACGAGTATGTATTATTAGCTGTTCTTGGCTCTCACATCATTCTCTACTTGGCCTCCTTTAAACCAGGAGGCTGTTGGAGTTGCTGCCTCTAATGTAGATGTGAATGGGCTTCAGAACTTTTGAGTTGAGATGACTCCCTAAATAAAATTGTCAGAACTGCTGCCTCCCAAAAGTAACTCTGTTCTGTGAAGGGGGCCACGTTACCGTAATTATTTTTCATCTTCCCACCAACCCAAGAGGCCTGGCCCTGGATTAGTCTACATTTTTCCCAATAAAAACAGTCTACCCATTTCAGAGGATTTCTCTAGCTCCATGCTTTCCCTTTCCCCCTGTTTTTGCCATTAGGGACTGGGCTAGGGAAAAGAACCTGGAGTTGTTGCCAGAGCTGAGGGGAGGAGGAAGATCAGTGTGCCAAGGAGGACAAAGCAGAAAACATTGGACAACAAAGTCGAAGGGTGAAGGAAGCTGCTGACCAAGGATCTGATAAATGGGATTTCACCAAGCAAAGGTTTTTTTTTTATTATTTGGATACTTAAAAATAACACATTACAGTATTTAGGGACTTTTATTTAAGTACTTTCAAATAAAAATTATATGCTGTATTAGTCAAGGTTCTCCAGAAAGACAGAAACAATAGGTTACATATAGACATATAGGTGAATGGGGATATATTAGGAGAACTGGCTCATGTAATTATGAAGGCTTAGAAGTCCTACAGCAGACCATGTGCAAGCTGGAGACCCTGGGATGCCAGTAGTGTGGCTCAGGCCAAGTCTGAAGGTCTCAAAACCAAAGAGCTGATGGTGTAACTCTCCATCCAAGGCTTAAACCCTGAGAACCTAAAGGGCCACTGGTATAAGTCCTGGAGTCCAAAGGCCAGCAAGTCACAAGTTCCGATGTCCAAGGCAGATGAAAAGAGTGTATCCCAGCTCCCAGAGAGAAACACCAACCTCCTTTTCTCTATTTTTGTTCTACCAAGGTCTGCAGCTGATTGGATGGTGCCCCAATCAGCCACCCACACTGAGGCAAATCTTTTCCACTTAGTCCATTCAGACTCACATGCTAATTTCTTCCACAAACACCTTCACTCTAGGTATTCCCTAATACAATTGACATCTAAAATTACCCATCACATATGGAAACTTGAAAGAAAACAGCACTGAAGTAGCTGAGTATATCATCAAACTGGCCTTCTCCATTCTGCTCCCATATTTCAGACCTTCATCTCTCACCTGGATGAACGCAGGGACCTCTGAATTCACCCACTTCTGCCACACTGCCCCGGGAAGACATTTCTCAATGCTTCTAATCCTCCTACAGCACCCCCTCAGCCACAGGTATGATTCCCAACTTCCTAACACATGCTCTCAGTGTTAGCTTTTACCACTTCTCCCTGCAGACCCAACACCCCAACCACAACACCCAAACACCCTGAAGCACAGGATGTTTCTGCGTCTTTGTATTTATTTCTTCTTTCCGGAAGGACCCTCACCCACTTTTCCATCAGAATAACTGCTATTGATCCTTCAAGACAATGATCATTTTAGTTCATTAGCGAAGTATTTTCTACACTGCTCTCCAAAGCTACATTAAATGTTCCTCTTCTGTACAAGGCTCTTTAGTAGGACTCTTCATGCCAAATCATAGTTGCTCATTTTCATGTTTCACTATGGGCCATTCTTTATTCAGCTTTGTGTGGCTAACTGTGATCACAGAGCCTCCCACATGGCTGGGGCTGAGTAGTGCTTAATGAACAGGAAATGAAGGAGTGAACTCATTCAAAAGAGACTGGGCCTTTCTTACAACCACTATATTCATCTAAAACTCCAATTATGTTTTAATCATATTTATTTGATCCTTTCCGAAGTTGAATGTGGTCAGATCATCTGTAATTTCTATACCTGCAATTTGCAGCTTCTTTAATTTCATAATTTGAAATCCATTTTAAATGGATCTTTTCTTCTAGTTTACCTCAAGTCAAATAAATGGTAAATTAAGCCAAAGGATGGCTCTGCTTGCTTTCACATCCATCAATGCCTCCCTTCCCACTGGGGCTATTTCTGCTTCACAGCCATTCTCCTGCACACATGGATGAGTCCGCCCCTAGGGTCCCTTCTTGATTAGCCATGTGCCCATCATTACGTTTGTGGCTGTCACTGCCAGCTCTCCCATTTACTGTCC
This sequence comes from Cynocephalus volans, assembly GCF_027409185.1. NCBI lineage: Eukaryota > Metazoa > Chordata > Mammalia > Dermoptera > Cynocephalidae > Cynocephalus > Cynocephalus volans. The sequence goes on along the minus strand of NC_084466.1, from coordinate 36,945,565 downwards.
TATTTGCTCTTCCTCCTCCTCATGTTTCTTTGTCTGCCTCACCCGATTCTTCTCTCAGCCTCATGTGGCAACATGAGGGGAGAATGGAAATCAGAAAACCTGGAGCATAGCTCCAGCTCCCACAGTAACAAGTAATTTCAAGTGACAAACAGACCCATCACTGCTGTTGAAGCAGCTAAAAATAGTATAAGTAGATGTTTCCTTTGTGTTCTGATTTAATTCTCTGCAAGGTACATACTAATATATCCACTTAAAAGATACAACAACTGAAACTGCAGTGAATTTCCCACAGCCACATAGCAGGTAAGCTATGAAGCCCAGTGAAGCAGCATGGAGTAAACCAGGCAGACTAGGGTTCAAATCCTGACTTTATCACTTATTAGCTGGCTCGTCTCCAGTACCTTAATCATTTTCAGTAACAGTTTCATAATGATTAAATGTGGATAATAATACCAATCCTACAGCATGGTGTATGATAGATGAGAGCATTTGCAGAGCAAACAGCAGGATGACTAGGACAAAGTAAGTGCTCAATGAATGGTAATTCTTAATGTAAAGCAGTGACACCAAACATGGTTATGTAGCTTGTGCTCCTAGGACCATAGTGTCCTGTCTTTTAGGCAAATTAACTTTTTCATTAAGTGAGGACTTGAATAAGATGGCACTAAGAGCTGTAAAGACCTGGCTTCTCTCTGTCTTAGTTCTTTTTAGACAGGTTTGACACTTAACCTCAGAACTTCACTTTTTCTTCTATAAAATGAGGAAAGTGGGGAGGAATCTTTCTTAACTTCTTGGAGATTTTGAGGGTCTGCTTAAATAAAGTGGTGTCTTGGTTTGTTTTCTGTTGCTATAACAGGATCCCTGAGACTGGGTAATTTATAGTGAACAGAAATTTATTTAGCTCACAGTTTTGAAGGCCGGGAAGTCCAAGAGCATGGTGCCAGCATCTGGTGAAGGCCTTCTTGCTGTGTCATAAAATGGGTGAGGGCATCATATGGTAAGAGGGCAAGAGTGTGTGTGTCAGCTTAGATCTCTCTCTTCTTATAAAGCCACCAGCCCCATCATGGGGTCCCATCCCAATGACCTTATCAAATGCTAATTACCTCTCACAGCCCCTGCCATCAATCAACATATGAATTTGGGGATTAAGTTTCCAACATGAAATTTAGGGAACACATTCAAACCATACCAAGTGAAATATTTTGAGAAATGCCATATGTAAAGGAATCCCTCTGTAGGGTTAAGTGATTAGGATTCCCTCTCCACCACCACCTCAATTTTTTTTTTAACTTCTAGTATTTGAGGTACTAGACAACAGCAGATAAGTGAGAGAAGACAGTTTACTGCTTGGAGAGGCACTCAAATGACACTGTGTAATTTATATTTGGTTTCTGATTCATGAAGCTAGCCCTAACAGAGCATCTGTTCCAATGTTCTGAAAATTAGTGGGCTCTTCCTTGCCTAAAGAGTAGATTTCAATTAAATAGTGAAAAAACTGTCCCCTCCAAAAACAAACAAACAAACAAAGAACAACAACAAAAAACTGCAGCATGCCAAAAATGGGGTCCAATGTAAATTGAATGCAGCTATCACTGAGTGCAGGATGAATGCACTTCGACAGAATTCTATGCTTCTGAGCAAGCTCACACCCTGGGAATATTAAGGGATAGTTGAATGGTTAAAATTCTTAGTGGATGTTATTGGTGTTATAATTATGAGGTCCGCTGAGGAAAGTTTGCTTTGAGAATGAGTAAGGGTTAGGGGGCTAAGGCACACATAGACCCTGGATAGCCTGTGTTTCATACTATGCCCTGTTTCATCCACGATGGGCCTAGACATAAATAAAGCTGATGATACACAAATCGCATTTCTACATTACTCAGGCAACTTCCTATAATCAGGGAAACCACAACTACTTTATGCAAAAAAAAAATCCTGGAACTATTAATTTTGGCCAAACACTGGGGAAAAAACCTCAAGATCCTGCAGGCCTACATTGTAATTATCACAATGATCTAGTTATTAGGTTTGGCTTATTTACCCCTACAGAAAGGGGGATTTGTACTGCCATCTGATCTTTGACAAAGGCACCAAGCCTATTCACTGGGGAAGGGACTGCCTCTTCAGCAAATGGTGCTGGGATAACTGGATATCCATATGCAGGAGAATGAAACTAGACCCATACCTTTCACCATACACTAAACTCAACTCAAAATGGATTAAAGAATTAAATATACACCCTGGAACAATAAAATTTCTTAAAGAAAACATAGGAGAAACACTTCAGGAAATAGGACTGGACACAGACTTCATGAATATGACCCCAAAAGCATGGGCAACCAAAGGAAAAATAAACAAATGGGATTATATCAAACTAAAGAGCTTCTGCACAGCAACAGAAACAATTAACAGAGTGAAAAGACAACCAACAGAGTGGGAGAAAATATTTGCAAAATATACATCTGACAAAGGATTAATATCCAGAATATATAAGGAACTCAAACAACTTTACAAGAAGAAAACAAGCAACCCAATTAAAAAATGGGCAAAAGAGCTAAGTAGGCATTTCTCTAAGGAAGATATACAAATGGCCAACAGACACATGAAAAAATGCTCAACATCACTCAGCATCCGGGAAATGCAAATCAAAACCACACTGAGATACCATCTCACCCCAGTTAGGATGGCTAAAATCCAAAAGACTCTGAACGATAAATGCTGGCGAGGTTGCGGAGAAAAAGGAACTCTCATACATTGTTGGTGGGACTGCAAAATGGTGCAGCCTCTATGGAAAATGGTATGGAGGTTCCTCAAACAATTGCAGATAGATCTACCATACGACCCAGCTATCACACTGCTGGGAATATACCCAGAGGATTGGAAATCATCAAGTCGAAGGTATACCTGTTCCCCAGTGTTCGTCGCAGCACTCTTTACAATAGCTAAGAGTTGGAACCAGCCTAAATGTCCATCATCGGATGAGTGGATACGGAAAATGTGGTACATCTACACAATGGAATACTACTCAGCTATAAAAACGAATGAAATACTGCCATTTGCAACAACATGGATGGACCTTGAGAGAATTATATTAAGTGAAACGAGTCAGGCACAGAAAGAGAAATACCACATGTTCTCACTTATTGGTAGGAGCTAAAAATTAATATATAAATTCACACACACACACACAAAAATAAAAACGGGGGGGGCGGGAAGAAGATAAAACAACCACAATTACTTGAAGTTGATACGACAAGCAAACAGAAAGGACATTGTTGGGGGGGAGGGAGGAGAGGGAGGAGGGAGGGAGGCTTTGGTAAGGGGCAACAATAATCAACCACAATGTGTATCGACAAAATAAAATTTAAAAAAAATAATAATAAAGTAGCATAATTCCAAAAATATAAAATAAAATAAAATAAAAATAAAAATAAACCAGCCTTGTAAAAAAAAAAATTCACTAAACTAAAAAAAAAAAAAAAAAAAAAAAGGGTGATTTGGTACAAAACAGTAAAAAAGAAAATTCAAATCAGAGTCACATCAACAAGTAAGACCTCCCTGTAGCTCTGCCCTGCTGTGGTCTCCCCCCTTACCAAATCCAACTCTCACCTGGCTCTGGGAGTCTCTCCTCTCCCACCGACTTGCCTGCATCAGTGATTTTTTATCTCATAGATCAATACTGCTGTCTTTATTTTTCCTACCTCTTCATCTGTAAGACGATTCTCAGCTCTTGTTGACACCTTGAGTCAGTCTCCCATTTCCTTCCTTTAAGGACCATTAATCCTCAAAAGCAACTGGTTCTCTGCTGATTCTACCTCCTCTACATACATCCACTGAAGCTTCCTGTGCTATCATATCTATTTCCAATATTCAACTGAAAACCCTTTCCCAAAATGCTAACAATTACCTCCTAAAGGTTAGCTCTTTCTTTCCTTCTAAGCCCTCAAACTACTGAAATCCGGCACTATTGCCCACACCTTCCAAATTCTTGGAATATTTCTTTTATGCTTTGAGACACTTACTTGGAGACACTACCCCTGACCATTCATATTTTAGTCTTCTATTTCTCTGTCTAGCCTTTAAGAATAATCTTATCCTCAGTCCTCCTCTTATTATTCATCCTTAGCTATAATGATAAATGTAGTTACAACTTGGTTGCAAGAATTATAATTGTACACTGCCTGGCATTTACTAAGCATTCAATAAATAGCAGTAGTTATAACAGATCTTTTCAACTTCATTTCCCACCACACATGGTCATAAAACTTATGTTCCAATACACAGATTTTATACAGTAACTTGATCTTTCCTCAGACATTACCTTCATTATGGAATGTCTTGCCCTTTCCTCCAATAACAACTTTATACAGCCTTCAAAGACCAGTTAAAATATTACCTTCTCCTTGAAGCCTTTCTTGATGTCCCATCAGAACTTTACTCTAGCCCCCAGAGTGCATAGTTACCTCCATTAAAACTAATTGCTTTATGTTTTAAATAATAATGTAGTCTGACTAATAGCTAAGGCCACGTGTGACTCAGTCTCTATCAGAAGTACATTCAAAGGACAGCCCAGCTACCAAAATATTTAAAATACAATTCCCATTTGTATTTACATCTCTCTATTTGTAGTTGCTATCCAGTTTATAACCCTTAATAACACTTTCCAAAAAATTATTTTGCCCTTTCCCAATTCTTTCTCACTATCTTCAACTGCTGTAGAACAATTTATAGGCTAAACCTTCCAACATTTTCCCATTTACCCAATACCCATAGCATTTCTTGTTTCACCAACCAAGAACTAACCTTTTATTTATGTTTTTTGCTCCAGTCTTCAGACACTCCTGATTATGCACCTTCCAAAACTTAGAACTTCCTAAAAAAAATAGAACTTTCTTTGGATGGCAGAAGATGTGGATAATACAAATGTAGGGCAGAGAGAAAACTGATAATAGTTACATATGAAGAAAATACAACCAACCACCACAATTTTAATTGTATGTTTTCTTCTTCTTAGTTTGAAATGGTACACAGAGAGAGATTCTGCATAATTTGTTTTCTTGTAGCACTGAAGCATTCATAACTCATGCATTTATTTGTAGAACATATAGTACACATCTAATAGAAAGTGACATAGAAGAAGGAGGGGGTAGGATAAACAAGGATACCGCTTTCAGAGAGCTTAGGATAAGTGAGCTTAGGATCAGTATGCCTAGCCCTTAGAGATGCTCAGAACTTATTTGGTGAATTGACTTCAACCCCCCTCCACCACCCCCGACTCCACCACCAGCTACTCAATTGTATAGAGAAACTGTTCTCTATGGTACACCAAACTGGCATACAAAATTTCACTAGTACTTTATTATAGTTGTCCTCAACCTAGGTGTTATAATTGATTGTAAGAGTTTTTTAAAGTAATTTATAACAGTTAAATTAGCAAGGCTTTTATAATTTTTAAAATATTAAACTGTTTTCTGTAATCAGATTATTGTTACCTATTTGCTTATAATATATACATTCCTAGCTGAAAGAGATAGAAATGGAATTAAAATTAGTGTGCTGCAAATTGCTTGTACACCTGGGTACATCCATGAGCATGTACCTCGTATGTGACATCCACTCCCACCTGTGTTCACAGTGGGAAAAAAGGTAAGAACTGATCAAGCCTAATAAAGGCCCCCCATATACTAGTTCTTATAACAAACCAGCAAAAAAGCAATCTCAAAATGACTAAGACACTCTCTGGCATCCTCATCCTTTCTATTCCAGTTTTTCCTCAACTCATTCCCAATGACACTTTTATTCCTTTCACAAACTCCACTTCTGTCCAAATCCCTCATTTCCATGTTGAACACTTATTGCATTTTAAAATTTCATCTTCCATCTCTTTATGTTTTCTCTTTTTGCCGTGCTTTCTCTGCGTCCTGCCCTGCCCTGCTGTCCGGCTCCTGCTTTGGGAATGGAGTCAGCTGACAGCAGCAGCCATGGCTGAGAAAGCTGAGCCAGAAGGGGCCCAGTGAAAGGAAGCAGATTAGGTATGTCAATAAGTCATCTGGGAGAGCTTGTTAGCTTTAGCTTAAAACCATGGACATTGTTCAGTGAGGTGACTTGGAAGACATTTAACCAAGGGGGAAATAAAGAATACACTGACTAATTGGCCAAGGCCCAACTGGATCTCATTTTCCTAGGAAAGACACTTCTGGATGTTACAGGTTAAAACCCATCGTTCTCTTCATCCAATTCTCAGTTTCTCCTGTACAATAATTGGACCACCCTCCTCACCCAACCTTTTCCAAAACTCTTCCTTCAACATCCTTTAAAATATCCTCAAACCACATTTCCTTAAGAAATTCTCCCTCAACTTTGAAGCAGTAGAGGCCATTTGTCCTAATATTCAATTTCAGTACATCATTCCCCATTCTAAATAGGCATATACCTCATGTTTACAAGGTAAAGGCAATATATAATCATGTAAATAAAAATTAAAGTTGCCTACAACAAACTTCAAGAGATCGGGCAAGGCAAGTTATTTGTTGACTAAAAATTTACATCTCAACTTCTTTTTTTCGTAAGTTTTCAAAATCCACTTTACCTCTCTTAAAGTTTCCTTCGAACTCATGGAAACTATTCGTCTCTTGAACACTTCATTTTCCTTATCTCACCTCCTTTCCTAACCAAGCATAGTCACTTGGGCTACTCTTTCTCAAACACCTTCAGAAGGGTCCTTTCATTTAAATCAACCCTAACCTCCTCAACCCTGATTCTAATTAGTTATCCTTCTTCAACACTCTCACATCCAAACCACTGAGCACTACTGTTCTGTTCAGATTACCTGAAAGTGAATTCAGGGGTGGTGGGCATAATCATATACATATAGACTGATAATGAGTTCACAGTGGCTTAAGTATCATTTGGCTTTTCAGCACCACTTGCTAATTTTATACCTGTCAGTACTAATTTCCAATCCCATGAAGAGCATTTTTAAATCCTCATCTTTCTCCTCAAGAACCAATTGACTCACTTTGCATAAATGATCCTGTTTCATTCTTAGCCTAGATGTTTTCCAAAAAAAAGAAAGAAATCCTCAGCTTCTCACCTCTTCCCATAGAAATTTAGCTACATTCTTTCTCATCCCTGTAGACTTTCTCCCACTCTGAGAAAGAAGCATCTTTTCAAATCTCTCAAGCCTTATTTATAAAATTTTCTTAGCATTCACTTTTCCCTCTGACTATACACAGCCTAAAATTTTTCAGAAAAGTAAATATTGGGCCAATGAATTGATCTAATTATTAATCAAACATATTACCTCTCTCAAACATATTTCTCTCTCTCCCTTCCCAGGCAACTTTTTGAAAAACTAGCCTACTGTTTTCTTGAAACACAGGCTATATACTGACTTACTCTCCTATAATGCTTCATACTCAAAAAACCTTACTAAAACGGGGCTGATAATGGTCAATATTTACTTTGATCTAGTAACACATAGACACAGTTGAAACTAAAATAGTGTTATGAGATTTTTATACACACACACACACACACACACACACACACACATACACACAAATGTCTTCTGTCCCCTTCCTCTTCCAAGGGGACAACTATCCTCAAATTTTACTTCTGGAAGTCACTTCAAAACTACTAGATAATATGCATATGCCACTATCACTTCATCAATTGCAGACAGTATTGGTTAAATTGCTTTTATGAATTTACACTCTTCTTTATATCCCATCTTTTATATAGTTATATTGCAAATTTTGGCTATTTCCATTTCAATGTTTATATTACTATGGGTATGCAAGCTGTTATTTAATATTGAACCAAGTAACAAATTAAAACTGGATTTTCTTTCTTCAACAACTTTCCATTTTTTTCTTGGATTTAAAAAATCCCTAATATTTTCATGCACTTGATTCTCTGTGCTTCAGGCTGTATCTTGTCACGCCTCTACCATTTCTGTGAAAAGCCTCCTCGTACAAATTTTCTCATCATAAAACTTTACATTTTTCATAAGTTCTTATTTCTTATGAGACTTTCCTCTGAGACCCCTCAGTCCTCTTCCTCCAATCTGGACTAGGTGCTCCACATCAGACTGTTGGTCTGCAACTTCTCATCCCAGTTTTACTAGGTAGAATTTTTTTTTTCCTGCATCCCATGTCATTCTTTTTCTTGACTTACTTTCTAATTTTGACAAAATATAATCCAGTAGTTGCTTGAGAAAGGGTAGTTGGAAGTAATTTTTAAGACTTTACATATCTGAAAAATGTCTTTATTTTACATCATATTTCATTTACACATTGCATTTGTGCAAAATTCTAGATGCTCAATAATTTGGATACATTATTTCATGTGTTTTTTTTAACCAAATGATATGTTGAAAGGGCCAGTGAAGTAATGAGTCTACATCCAATGCGAGGAAACTATTTTTCTTTCTATAGAAACTAAAAATCTTTCCCTATGGAGATGTGGATGGGAATGGAAAACAAAGGACACACTGGAAAAAGTAGTCAAAATCATCAACTTTTTCAGAACTCAAAAATTAATCAGATGCTTGCAATAATTTAAGGAGGGTTTGTTCAAGAAAAATGATTGAATCTAGTAAGATCAATGACCTTCGTGGTATTTTTTTTTTTTTGACTGGTAAGGGGATTGCAACCCTCTGGTTGGTGTCATCCACACCACGCTCAGCCAGTGAGCACACCGGCCATCCCTATATAGGATCCAAACCCGTGGCCTCGGTGCTACCAGTGCCGCACTCACCCGAGTGAGCCACGGGGCCGGCCCCCTTTGTGGTATTTTAACATGCCCTATTCCTATCTCCTGCTTCCCACCACCATGATATCCCTAAAAAATAATCTCTCCATAATAATGTGGAAAACAAGCAGACCAAAAGGCAGCAGAGCAAACATAACAGGTATAAAACTATCTCCAAACACCATTTCTATGGTTGAAATATGTCGCCCAAAAAGCATGTGTTGGAAACTTTATCCTCAATGCAACAGTATTAAGAGGTGGGACCTTTAAGGGGTGATTAGGCCATAAAGGCTTTGCCCTGATGAATGAATTAGTACATTATTGTGGAAGTGGATTCCTTATAAAAGGACCAATTTGGCCTCCTTTTGCCTCTTTCTCTTGCTCTCTCTTTGCCCTTCTGCTACGTTCTGACATAGCAAGAGGGTCCTCACCAGATCCTGGCTCCTTAGTCTTGGACTTCCCAGCCTCCAGAATTCTGAATCAATAAATTTTTGCTCATTATAAATTATTCAGTCTGTGGTATTTTGTTACTGCAGTACAAAATGGATGGAGACAACAATATTAGAGAATTGTTATTTTTTTATGTCGGGCCTTAAAAACTAATGCCACTTTAAGTGACGTTACCAGCAGCGCCATTATGGGCTCACAAGGGCATATTAACGTGGCAGCCTAAGACGGCGCAGGGAGGAAGTAGGGTGGGAGTGTCTGCAGGAACCTTGCCTTAGCCCTTATTGGCCAAATACGTGCTTCTGGGCTCGTGAACACTGCGTGATTGCAATAGCTAGGCATTGAGACAGGATGCATGCTCTTGACCTTTAAGCTGATAGGATTATGTTAAAACCTCCCCTCCCCATCCGCCTATAAAAGCAAGTGCTTTATAAACGGAACTGCTCCACAGAACCCCTGCCGTGTCTGAATGTCCTTTAATGGGCTGGTTGGGGCCAGCGGCTATGCTCACCTCTCTTCATGGCTCTCTTCTCCCGTCTCCTCCCAATGGGGATTGGAGGGAAAGAGGAATCTGGGCCATTTGCTCACCCACCAAAAGGAACGAGGCTAGGGCTGTACGGGTTGGCTGGTGGTGGACCCGACATTTTGACATGCTCGGTAATTCCCTAGAAAACCCATTCTCAGGGTTTGTTGTTATTTGACCTGACTTAGACCTTGGTCAGTGCCAACATTCTTTTCCATGGTGCCTTCGTCAAAAACAATCAGCAGCAATTCTTTAATCTCAAAGCTGCCTGATTTCTCTGTACTATATTTTCTCTGAAAAATATAATACCATATATTTACCATACAAACTGTGGTAAATAAAACCCTGGCCAAAAAACTTAAAAGAAAAACCTGGGAAATAAGATGTACAAGCTTTGAATATCCTTCAAAAACTCCATTATGTTATTGGAAATTAAGAAGGCCATGGATATGCATAAGGCTAGACACATTCCAAGGTTGTACACATGCCCAGGAAAGACATGAGAAGGTGTTAAGCTGACCTTGAGGCACTGCAAAAGCAGGACAAGTGAAGGCAAATACAGAGATGCAGAATGCCTGAATAAGCATTGAAGCATGTCCTAAAACACACATAGAGCTCTTTGCAAAGGCTGGGTGTCTTATTGTTTCAAAGCATTTAAGAAAATCACTGTCCAGTCATTAGCTGACTACATAATTAGCTTAAGAAAGTCACCAATAAAGAAACAGCAAGAACAACAAAAAACAGCAACAACAAACCTGAGAGGAGAGGGGGAATCTAATTTCCAAAGTTGCTAAATTATATTATTTTAAATGTTCAGTTTTTAACAAAAAATTTATGAGAAATTCATTGATAGAAAACTGCACTTGAAGATTTGCAGATGATAACTTACTAGACAAAGACTTTAAATCAGTTATTTAAAATACGTTCAAAGGAAACCATGCCTAAAAAAATACTAAAGAAAGTAAAAGAACAATATGCCACCAAAATATAGAATACCAATAAAGAGTAGATATTACAAAAAAGAACTAAATAGAAGTTCTGGAGTAGAAAATACAGTAAATTTATTAGAGATGTTCAATAGCAGATCTGAACCTGAAAAAGGATTAATTTGCAAAGTGAATTGAAGTTGTGCAGTCCTCAGAACAGAAAAATATAAGAATGGAAATAATTAACAGGTCCTCAGAGATCCATGGAACACCATGAAGCATACCAAAATATGCATAATGGGAGTCCCAGAAGGACAAGAAAGACAGGAGCAGAAATAACATTTGAGAAAATAATTGTCAAAAAATGCCAAATTTGATGGACGTTAATCGTTACATTCAAGAAGCTCGACAGACTCCAAACGGAATAAACTGAAAGATATTCACATGTAAAACATCATAATCAAACTGTCAAAAGCTAAACTCAGATTAATCTAGGAGGCTACAAGAGAGCAGCAATTTATGACATACAAGGTAACCTCAATCAGATTAACAACCGATTTCTCTTCTGGCCTTGGAAACCAGAAGACAGTGGGATGACATATTTAAAGTGATGAAACAAAAAACTGTTGACCAAGAATCTATAGCCAGGAAAACTATCCTTCAAAAATGAAAGAGAAGTTAAGATATTCCCAGGCAAACATAACTGAGAAAATTCATCACAAGCAGACCTACCTTTCAAGAACTACTAATGGGATTTCTTCAAGTGGAAATGAAAGGACACTACACAATCATTTGGATACACATAAGGAAATAAATAAAAAGGTAACTACATAGATAAATATGATAAGAAAATCTTTTGTTATCTATAAGGATTCTTTCTACTATCTGATTTTAAAATTGACTACAAAAAAATTATAAATCTGTATTGATGGGAATAACAAGTATAAGGATGTAATTTGTATGACAATAACAACACCAAGGATGAGAAAGTTAGTGGAACTAAATAGAAAAAAAAAGTATTTGTACCTTATTGAAATAAGTCGGGAATAATAAGAATGAGATTGTTATAAGGTAAGAGACTAACTATATCCCCAGAGCAACCACTAAAACAAACAAACAAACAAAAACCTTTAAAAATGCAGTAAAAGAATAATTAGGGATTAAAAATATTATCCAGCTATATGCTATTTACAGAAGACACAATACACATTCAAAAATACAAATAGACCAAAAGCTAGAAAATATATCATACAAATAGTAATCATCAGAAAGCTGGAGTAACCATAATATAGAAACTCAAGGGACTCAGAATGGCCAAAACAATCTTGAAAAGAAAATACAGTTGGGGGTCTCACACTTTTCAAATTCAAAACTTACTACAAGCTTAAGTAATCAAAACAATGTCGTACTGAGATAAGGATAGAAATGTAGCAGCAGCCAGAAGAACTGCGTGGCTGGATGTGGCCCCTCACCCCACCTCAGACCAGGGGGGGCGGGCACCAGCCTACAGGTCCGACCTGCCAAGTTTGGCCCAGCAGAACTGCACAGTGCTAGGGGCTCATTCTATGACCACAGAGTCTGGAACAGGAACCAAGGTGGTCTAACATAACTACCACCACACCTACTTTCAAGCAAAGACAATTCACCTCCACAGGAGCGACCAGGGCCACTCCAGAGCCAACCTAAGTGTAATAGAATAAGCAAACCCTCTACCAAATGACAAAGCATCAGCAAAAAAGTACTAGAAGTACAAACAATCAAGAAGAAATGACACCACCAAAAGAATACAATAATGCTCCAAAGTCAGACTCCACAGAATAGGGAATCCTTGAAATGTCTGAAAAAGAATTTTGAGCAATGATCTTATGAAAACTTGAAGAAATAAAGGAAGACTCAATTAGAGAACACAATGAAACAAGAAAAAACACCCAGAATATGAAGGAGGAAATCTGCAAAGAGATTAATACCTTAAAAATCAGTGTAGCAAAACTAGAAATGAAAGACTCACTCAATGAAATAAAAAACACAGTTAAGAGCTTGAGCAGCAAGGTAGAGCAAGCAGAAAAAAGAATTTCAGAGCTTAAAGATGGTCTTTTTGAAATAATTCAGACAGATGAAAAAAAGGAAAAGAGAATGAAAAATAATGAGGAAAATCTAAGAGAGATAGCAGACAACCTCAAGTGCTCTAACATCCAAATTGTGGCTATTCCTGAAGGGGAGGAGAAAGGAAAAGGTATTGAAAACCTACTCAAGGAAATAGTAACAGAAAACTTCCCAGGTGTAGGGCGGGATACAGACCTTCAGTTCCAGGAAGCTCAAAGGTCCCCAAACAGATTCAACCCAAAAAGATCCTCCCCAAGACATATTATGGTTAAATTTGCAAAGCTCAAAGACAAAGAGAGAATTCTACAAGCAGCAAGAGAAAAGTGTCAGGTCATTTATAGGGGAACCCCAATCAAACTAACAGCAGACTTCTCAACTGAAACCCTACAGGCTAGAAGAAAGTGGAATGATATATTCAAAATACTGAAGGAAAAAACCCTGACAGCCAAGAATTCTTTACCCAGCAAGGCTCTCCTTCAGAAATGAGGGAGAAATAGTGTATTTCCCAGATAAACAAAAGTTGTGGGAGTTCACCACCACATGACCAGCCCTGCAAAAAGTTCTCAAGAGAGTCATTCATCTGGAATCTGAATAATGGTGGCCACTATCACAAATACACAAGAAAGAGCAAAACTCACAGTTAAAACAAAAATGCCAGCAAGAAAGAGAAAGAACCTAAATCATTCCACCTTAAATTCCTAACTAATATTGAAGAAGAGAAATAAAAGGGGAAATAATGATCCAAAGATATTTAAACAATCTAAACAATAAGCAATTAAATGACAGGAATTAAGCAACACTTGTCAATAACTACTCTAAATGTGAATGGACTAAACTCCCCATTCAAAAGACACAGACTGGCTGACCAGAATAAAAAGCTAGACCCAAGTATATATGCTGTCTTCAAGAGACCCACCTCAACCTGTAGAGACACACACAGACTAAAGGTGAAAGGATAGAAAAAGATATACCATGCAAATGGAAACCAAAAACGAGCAGGAGTAGCTATTCTTATATTGAACAAAATAGACTTTAAACCCAAAAACATAAAAAAAGATAAAGAAGGCCACTATATAATGATAAAGGGAACTATCCAGCTAGAAGATATAACAATCATAAACATGTATGCACCCAATACTGGAGCACCCAGATATATTAAGCAAACACTTTTATACCTACAGAAAGAGATAGGACCTAATACATTAATAGTGGGTATTCTGAACACCCCTCTCTCAGTATGGGACAAGTTTTCCAGGCAACAAGTCAACAAATAGACACAGGATTTAATCTACACCCTAGACCAACTGGACTTGGCAGATATATACAGAACATTTCACTCAACAGCTAAAGAACACACTTTCTTCTCATCAGCTCATGGTACATTCTCCAGGATAGACCACATATTAGGTCACAAATCTAGTCTCAGCAAATTTTTAAAAACTGAAATCATTCCAACTATCTTCTCAGACCACAATGGACTAAAACTGGAAATAAACAATAAGCAAAATGCTGGAAGATATACAAATACATGAAAACTAAATAATAGGCTCCTGAATGACATATGAGTTCAAGAAGAAATTAAACAGGAAATCAAATAATTTCTAGAAACTAATGAAAATAAAGATACATCATTCCAAAACCTGTGGGATACTGCAAAAGCAGTACTAAGAGGCAAATTTATTGCAGTAAATGTTTATATCAAAAGAATGGAAAGACTTCAAATAAATGACCTAACACTATGCCTCAAAGAACTTGAAAGACAATAACAATCCAAACCTAAAGGCAGTAGAAGGAAAGAAATAATTAACATCAAAGCAGAACTAAATGCAATAGAGACCAAAAAAACAATAAAAAAGATCAACACAACTAAAAGTTGGTTTTTCAAGAAGTTAAATAAAATAGACACACCATTAGCTAGATTAACAAAAAAAAAAAAAAAAGGAGAGAGAAGATCCAAATAACAAAATTTAGAAATGAAAAGGGAGACATTACAACTGATACCACAGAAATACAAAGAATCATTAGAGACTATGATAAACAACTGTCAACAACAAATTTGAAAATCTGGAAGATATGGATAAGTTTCTAGGCACATATAAATTACCACAACTGAACCAAGAAGAGATAGAAAACCTGAACAGACCAATAAAACTCAATGAGATTGAAGCAGTAATTAGCAATCTTCCAACAAAAAAAAAAAGCCTGGGTCCAGATGGCTTTACAGCTGAATACTATCAAACTTTTAAAGAGGAGTTAATACCAATTCTCCTCAAACTATTCCAAACAATTGAAACAGATGCTGCTCTCCCAAACTCATTCTATGAGGCTGACACAACTCTGATACCAAAACCATATAAAGACGCAACAAAAAAAGAAAATTATAGGCCAATGTTCTTGATGAGCCTAGATGCTAAAATCCTCAACATAATATTAACAACCAGAATACAGCAACATATTAAAAAAACTATACACCATAATCAAGTGGGATTCATCCCAGTGATGCAAGGATGGTTTAACATATGAAAGTCAATAAATGTGATACATCACGACAACAAACTCAAGGACAAAGACCATATGATTATCTCAATAGATGCTGAAAAAGCATTTGACAAAATTCAACATCCCTTCATGATAAAAACTCTCAACAAATTAGGTATAGAAGGAAAATATATCAACACAAGAAAAGCCATTTATGACAAGCCCACCACCAGTATCATTCTGAATAGGGAAAAACTGAAGACCTTCCACTTAAGGACAGGAACAAGACAAGGATATCCACTCTCACCACTTCTATTTAACATATTACTGGAGGTATTAACTATAGCAATCAGGCAAAAGAAAGAAATGAAGGGAATCCAAATTGGAAAAGATGAAGTCAAACTTTCTCTATTTGCAGATGACATGATACTGTATATAGAAAAACCTAAACACTATATGAAAAAACTCCTAGATCTGGTTAATAACTTCAGTAATGTTGCAGGATACAAATCAGTAGCATTTAAATACTCAAATAATGAAATAAAGAAAGTAAGCCCATTTATAATTGTCACAAAAAAATAAGATACCCAGGGATCAATTTAACCAAGGAGGTGAAAGACCTCTACAATGAGAACTACAAACCACTTCTGAAAGAAATTAAAGAAGACACAAAAAGATAGAAAGATAGTCCATGCTCTTGGATTGGAAGAATTAACCTTGTGAAAATGTGCATACTGCCCAAAGTGATCGGCAGATTCAATACAACCCCCATCAAAATACCAATGACATTCTTCACAGAAATGAAAATAGCAATCTTACCTTTCGTATGGAAAAACAAAAGACCCTGAACAGCCAAAGCAAAATGAGCAAAAAAAAAAAAAAAAGCCAGAGGCATAACTCTGCCGGACTTCAAATTATACTCTAAAGCTGTTGTAACCCAAACAGCATGGTACTGGTAAAAATAAAATAGACATTCTGACCAGTGGAGTAGAATAGTGAACCCAGAAATCACTCCTCAGACATATAGCCATCTGATATTAAGCAAAGGCAACAAAAATATACATTGGGGAAAAGATTGCCTCTTCAACAAGGGTGCTGGGAAAACTGGATATTCATATGCACAGGAATGAAACTGTATATGCATCTCTCACCATACACTAAAATCAACTGAAAATGGATTAAAGACCCAGGTATAAGACCTGAAGCTGTAAAATTACTAAGGGAAAATATAGGTGAAACACTTCAGCAATTAGGTCAGGGCACAGGCTTTATGAACATGAGCCCAAAATCACAAGTAGCAAAAGAAAAAATAAACAAATTGGACTATATCAAACTAAAAAGTTTCTGCACAGCAAAGGAAACAGAGTGAAAAGACAACCTACAGAGTGGGAGAAAATTTTTGCTAACTATGCATCTGACAAGGGATTAATATCCAGAATATACATAGAAGAACTCAAGCAATTATACAGTAAAAAGACAAATGACCCAATTAGAAAATGGGCAAAGGAGCTGAATAGACATTGCAAAGGAAGACATACAAATGGCCGACAGATACATGAAAAAATGCTCAATATCACTAGTCATGAGGGAAATGCAAATTAAAACCACACTGAGATATCACCTCACTCCAGCTAGACTGGCTATAATCAAAAAGACAGAGAATATCACATGCTGATGAGGATGTGGAGAGAAGGGAAGGCTCCTGCACTGTTGGTGGGACTTAAAATTAGTACAACCACTATGGAAAACAATATGGCAGTTTCTCAAACAACTACAGATAGATCTTACATATGATCCAGCAATCCCTCTTTGGGTATATATCCAGAGGAATGAAAATAATCATGTTGAAGGGATACCTGCACTCCCATGTTCATTGCAGCTCTGTTTACAATAGCTAAGACACGGAACCAACCTAAAAGAGAAAGGAAGGACAGAAAGAAAGACCACAGTAGTGCTGTGATCTAACAGAGGGAGGGAACATTCCTGGGGCTACAAAGAGGAGTGGGGGCGAGGGGGAAGGGGATGGTGGTTGAGGGATAATTAGGTGGGGACAGAGGGTGCAAGGGTAATTTCTGGTGGTGGGTGTGCCCCTAATGTGAATCTGGCCCTTACATCATGGGCAGGAGGGGTGACAATTAGCTTTGTATTTCATGAATATTCTTAATAAATAAAAATTTTTTAAAAGAAGAACTTTGCCCTGATTGCAGGGAAGCTTATAATATTAAATCTCTGTTTGGCACAAACCAAAAAAAAAAAAAAAAAAAAATGGGTAGAAATGTGGATGGAAGTCCAGAAATAAACTCTTACATTTATGTTCAATTGATTTTTACAGGAATGCCAAGACATTGCAATGGGGAAAGAATAGTCTTTTCAACAAGTGGCACTGGGACAACAGGATTTCCACATACAAAAAATTAAAGTTGGACTTCTCTCTCTCACTATACACAAAAATTAACTCAAGATGGATCATATGCCTAAACCTGGGAGCCAAAATTCTAAAAATCTTAAAAGAAAACATAGGCATAAATCTTTGTGAACTTAGATTAGACAATGACTTCTTAGCTGTGACACAAAAGCACACTCAGTAGAGAAAAAAATAGATGAATTAGAATTCATTAAAACTAAAAACTTTTGTGCCTCAAAGGATAACATCAAAAAAGTCAAAAGACAACCCACAGAATGGGCGAAAATATTTGAAAATCATGTCTTTTCAGAGAATAATATCCAGAATATATAAAGAACTCTTACAATTCAAGAATAAAAAGACAAATAACCCAGATATTAAAAAATGGGCAAAGGATTTGAATACAAATTTCTGCAAATAAAAAGGTACACAATGGCCAATAAGATCATGAAAATATGTTCAACTCCTAAGTCGTTAGGGAGATGCAAATCAAAATCACAATGAAATACCACTTCACAACCACTAAGATGGAATCAAAAAGAACAATAACTAATGCTCATGAAGACATGATGAAATCAAACCCTCACTGTATGGAGCAGTGGGAGTATAAAACAGTGTGGCCTTTTTGAAAACAATTTGGCAGTTCCTCAAAAATTAAACAGAGTTACCATATGTCCCAGCATTTCTACTCCTAAGAGAAATTCTCTATAACAAAGAGAATTATAAAGATTGTACATTAATGTTCATAGCAATGTTTTTCATAATAGCAGGAAAGTGGAAACAGTTCAAATGTCCACCAACTGATGAATGGATAAACAACAACAAAAAAAATGATATATTTATTTAATAGAATATTCAGTGATTTTTCGAAAGGAATGGATTTTTGATACATGTATGAATGAACCTAGAAAACATGCTCAGTAGAAGAAGCCATGCACAATAAGACATTAAATGTACAATTCCACTTATATAAAATGTCCAGAATAGGCAAATCTATAGAGATGGAAAGTTGGCTGGTGGTTGCCAGGACTTGGAGGAGGGTGGGGGAGAATGGAGGGTGACTGCCACTATATAGAGAGTTTCCTTTAGGGTCAATAATTAGATAATAGTGATGACTGCACAACTCTGAAAATACTAGAAACAACTGAATTGCACATTTTTAAAGGGTGAACTTTATTATATGTGACTACATATCTCAATTTTTTAAAAGCCATTTTCTTTTTTTTCTCATAGTATAAATTTTCACAATTCTGTGATATAATGGGAGTCTTTTTTCATTCATATTTGCCAGAAGAACAATTTTTACTCACTACTCATGTTTCTTTCCACATGGAGAGAATTCCATTTGTGTAACTCTTGGATTTTCTTGGCTACTTACTCATTCTGAGCTAAAGGATGTGAAACACTGCTCCTAGTTCAGACTCCATTTTTGTTTGAGAGCTACCTGCCTGCAGATAGCATACGTACACTACTTCCCAAGCACTCTTTCTCCTCTCCCCACTCTCAGAATGAGGTATGTTTCTGTACTGTAATGGTTTGTAACCTTGCCTCCGAATGTGCCACTTACTTGGCAGTATTACTCTGGTACCTATAATTTTCAGTCAAGGCAATCCTTTCTGGATGTCTTTCCACAGTCTTTAATCCCCCTCATAAACAGTAGTTAAGAGTTACGGAGGACTTCTAGAGTTTTTGTTTTCTTTGGGTCTGGTTTTTTGTCAATAATAGAGTCTAAGTTTTCAGTTGCTTGGGGTAAATTTTGAAAGCAGAAAGGAAAAACCATCATCTTAACGCCACTTAAATGGAACTTTCCCAATAACAGTTTAACAGATCTTCCTGAATCTACCTCAAGTCCTCCAATGCATCCTCCAATGCATCGTCCAAATTGCTGCTAGAGTGAACTAGCAACAGGTCTGATCATCTTCCTCTCTTGTTCAAAATTCCCTAAGAAACAAGATATGATTTAAATTACTTTGCATGGCATGAAACTCTTGGAGATGTGTTCTCTCTCTACCTAATTCTGCTTCTCTTTTGTCTCCATTCTCTTTGTTTTCATACTCCAGCCATGCTAATACACGGGAAGTCAGAGAACTGCAAATGTTTTCTCAACTCTCATAACTTTGCATGTGGTTTTCTCCATAAAATATCATTCTTTCTTCTTGCCCACCTGGAAAACAACTATTTTACCTCCAATATCTGTTTCAGATAAGATGTTCTGACTAATGTGAAGGGAATTAATCACTCCCTCTTCTCTGCTGACTATCTCTGCTGTCTCTACGTGGTACCTGAAGTCAAGTACCTTGTGGTACACTCCAAGATGATTATTCGTTTAAGTGAAATTTCCATTCCTTTAAAATTATGTATCATGTTTGTCAGACAGTCTTTAAGCCCATTCGTTCTTTCAAATATTTACTGAGCAACAACTCTGTTCCAGATATGAAATACAAAGATAAATAAAAATATCCCATGCCTTCAAGAAAAACAAGGCTGGTATTGTCATTTACCTTCTTAGAGTTTTAAGCCATGTGTCTGTAAGTATACTCTAAGCACCTTGGAGGCAAGAACCATGCTGTATACATTATTCTAGAATTTTCAGCACTTATCACAGAATCTTGTATGTTGTAGGTATTTGATATCACTGCAGTCTACAAACTGTTTTTCTGTCTTCAGTTTTTCTCTGATTTCCACCGCCAAAATGTTCTTCACAGGAAACTGAGGATACTATTTCTAAAATAAAAGGCTATCCAAATCATTTCAAACAGTCAGTGACTTCCCTTTCCCTACAGGACAAGGAAAGTCATCCCCATTAGACTGTAAGCTCAGCAACGAAACTGTCTTCACCTTCTTATAACCCCAATTGTCAGCAAAGAGACTGACACCCAAATATTTGATAAAAAATGCATTGGTTGGATCTGAGTATTGGTTAAAGTAAATGGATGGATCCTGAGATCTGACTATATATATTTTATTCAAAAACATTTTAATTTTTCTAGGATTGGAGCAATTAGGACATGACATATTTTGTCTAACTTATTTATTTATATGTCCCAAATATCCTGGGCACATTATTCTCACTTATTCTAGAGGAAAGGAAACATGACTACTTACAGAGTATAGAATCTAAGACAATAACATGTTTAAACATACAGCAACTGTTTACCATGGTATTACACTTGGGTTGATGGCCTAGTCTTTGAAAAATAAACAATGGCAAAAAAGCAGAATTTCTAATGTAATACCTTCTCAGTTTATAGTCCCTAAAATTCTGATAAATATTTCAGAAATAACTAAGGACATACATTTGTCTCTAAAGAGCTTAAAAGTAACTGTCATTCTTTTTTATCAAAGGAAAGTACTGAAACAGAGTGAGCGAGTGATATAAGCAAGGTCACAAACATAATCCTGAGGTGCAGATGATGGTGACATAAACAGAATCAGATAACGACTCACAGAACACAGTGAGGAAGGCCAGGAATACTAAGCAGGGAATATTGATGGGGGTATTAGACAGATAATTCTACAAACTAACATGCCTGTCCTAAACAATAAAATCCCTGACCACAGAAGGCAGAGACCAAATCAGGAATAAGAAAAGCAAAATCTGAAACCACATGTAAAGTAACTCTCCTCTTATTGAAGAATCCTATAGATGAAATCCTAAGATCATTCTCCCAACAGAATCTTTTCCAACAAACAATGCTCATCAGGAATGGGCACCTCTATTTTCTCAATCAATCAACATCACATAGGTCTAAAGTAGTTCATTTAGCACTCTCTGGCACTTGAACTCTTCCTCATTTTTGCTTCTGGATGCTGACCTACTTTTTCTGTTGAAGCTATGGCCTGGTAGTCAATATACATGTCCATTAACAGAAAGTTGCAAACTTAAAATGTTTTCTAAAGGGCGTGATCTCACACTACTTTTTCAGGTATTTGCACTTCTTTCTTTCCCTGTTCTGCCACTGTCAAGCTCATAAGGTACACTTCTTTCCCTACAATGGATTTAGGTTTCCAAAGTCTCCTTAGCCTCTGCTCCTTGAGGACCTAATCAGCTGCATCATCCTGGTATGGTTGAACTTACAGTCTTGACAGCCTTGGCCTGGGCAGAAGCTGCTCCTTCTCAGTCATCTCTGAAACTTCAAGGAAATCTACCTTTTTAAGGGCCTTAGGCTGAATTTATGAGAAAGGCAGAGCAGCATTAAAGATCACTGAGTTTTCAAAAGGAGTTCTCTCTAGCCTGGCCACTAAGAAAATTATCCTTTAAGTTATTTGTTGTAGAACTATACAGAACTAATAGAAAGAAGCAAGCTCTACAGATTGCAGCCAAAAAAAAAAAAAAAAAAAGATGGGGGGGGAGGGCAGAGATGTTTCGGTTTCAGCTCTACTAATTCTTCTTTTTGAAGGATGATGTGTGGGAAGAAACTGATGGATCCTTTCTTTTCTTCTAGCCTCTACCTGTTAGCAATGTCAATGGAAATATGTGTATCTATGGATGGAACTTGAGTGTTGAGTTGTCAGGAACAGAGAATATCATGTATTTCGTATCGTGACTAACAGCGAAATATTAGCAATAACATCCATGGTACTGTAACCTATCCCATGATGTGTAAATTCCATGATTGGAGCTAAGGGAATCTTATTCTTAAGGACTCTTAATTTTAGCACCTCTTATCTTCAGAAAGCAATCTCTGCCTATCTACTTTTGAACGTATTTCTGCACTCATTAACTGTTTGGTTCTTTCTGTTTTCCTAGATAGACATTGATCAACCAGCACAGCATTTGGTTTTAATTGTTGAGTCACCTGTGCATTCTAACAATCTATAAAATTCGCTGGTGTACCTCGAAGTTGGGGTCCATAACCTTTTAAAACTGTCAGATCAGCCCATCTTCAGACCCTCTTGTTCTGGCTTTGGAGCAAGAAGTATTCAGGAATTCAACAGGACCCAGATAAGGAGGCAGCCATCCATTTCACAGAACAGGCTGTGGCTAATACACTTCGGTTAGAGGAGGCTTACCATAAAGTTCTCTCCTACCCTACCTGAAATCCTCTTCAGATTGTCACACAGCTTCATAGTCTGCAAACTAGATTTATTTGGGTAACATTTGATTTTAAGATGCCAACGCTCCCACAAAGCATATTTGATCACTTTATTGCTAAACTCACAATGAGAACAGCCTTCACAAACTAAAAATGAATTTTGACCCGGGAAGAAGAGAGTAGACCTTGCAACAAGTAAGACCTCACTGTAGAGTGCTCATGAGATAGATATGGGCTTTAGACAGCCAGGAGTCAGCAACAGGATAATGAAAACAGGAGCTGAGGGGATACAAGAAAGACTGAACGCATTATGTGCCAGTATTAGCTCATTTAATCTCAAGTCAACACTATAAGGTGTTTTTTTATTATGTACCTTTTTTTCAAAAATGAAAAAAATGGGGCTCAGGAAGGCTGTCACTTTTCCAAACTTTCCTAGCGATAATGGTCCAGCTGGGATTTGGATTCAAGTGTGTCTGTCTGGCTCCAGAATCTGTCCCTTACCTGAAAGTTTGTACCACCTGGAAGAGGCCAGAATAGGATCAGGGGCCACTGAGCCTGAGCTCTCCCTCAAATTTTCCGCTATTGCCATGAGTAGCTAGACCCTAACTTCAGCTATATTCTCTTCAACTGCTTTCTGGAACTCCAGAGGACAGTGAACTTGGGAAAATGCCACTTATTCTTTCTACAATCTTACTCTGATAGAGCATAATTAGTTTAGCATAAGTAAAGTAACAAAATTTGGGGGATTATAGGATCTACTTTCTTTTGGTCCCTCATTAAGAGCATGGACCAGGGAATCAGACTGCTAAGTTGAAATCCCTGTTTTATCATTTACCAGTTGTGTGACTTTGGCTAAGCTCTTCAGGCTCTCTAGGCCTCAGTTTCCTCATCTGAAATATGCAGATGATAAAAATTTCTACCTCTTAGGGTAGAGGTGATGATTCAATGAGATAACATATGTAAGGCACATAGAGCAAGCAGTTAGTAAAGGTCAAGTATAGATTGCTTTGCTTAAAAACTGTTTTTTGTTCTTGGAGAATTTTCAGGCTCTAATAATTTAGAATTGTTCATCTTCATATATAAATATAGAACATATTTTTGTCAATTTCACAAAAGTATTTTGCCGGTTTATTTGATGTAATAATAAATAAACCAGAAGTCTAGACACAAAGGGAAATTATATCTTTTAGGAAAGATTTTTTTTTCTCAACAGTTGAGAATTAAATAGTATAAGCTGCAATATATTAATGTAGGTAATTCTTAAAATTTACAAATATTCTTAGGCTTATAGAGGCCTATGTTCTAAGAGACTAAGTATTTCAATTTGGCTCAGATTGTGCAAGTTCAGTGAATCTAGATGTTAAAGCGTGTTATATATATTAATCTTGATTGATCTACAAAGGTATTTCTGCAACTTACATCATTGTAAAATCAGTTCCATTCTTTAATATCATCATTCCATTATGCTTTAGTATGTAGTTTAATGCTTTTCTTCCAAGTGTAAAATATAAGCTAAGCAATAACATGCTTAAAGCAGCATTTTTTAAGTCTCCAATTTTGCAGTCAAGAATGTGTTCAACAATCCAGAGATGTACAATTCCCTAAGCAGGTGAAAAAATGTGATTGTGCAAGCTGAAATGACAGTTTTCCTACTATTTTCCATGCATGCTGTATGCATCTGTTCTATATCTGGAAATACGTTTTTACATCTTTTTTTGAAGAAAATTAAATAAGCATTTCTATGTTTTGTTTCCCAGTTATAAAATATGTACAAGAAAATACGGAAATGAAGGGCTAAAGAGATACATATTAGAGTAGAAAGCACTAAGATTTCAAGGCTGGGTATGACCCTAGACAATCTTTGTCATCTGTACAAGTGACTCTTCAGAAAGTGATAAAAATTACTGCCCATAACAGGCAAGGAGCAGAATCTCGCATGGTGTTTAAAGTGAATTAGTTCATTCATTTGTAGCTGGAAGATAAATTTTTGCAAGACTCTGAAGACTCCTTTCATATAAAGGCAGCAAGAAATTAAAAGACCGTTTAGTTGGCACTGTAAGTTTTGCCTAGAATTTACCTGGACTCTAATCGTCTTAAAGATGATACCCATTACAGGGCCTCTCACTTTTAAACTCTTTAGCAACACTGTTTTATACATATAGAAACAGAGCTGTAGAATGATGTTTGACAGTTGGGTTGACTATCTGTGTTTATTATAATAGTAGCTCATTTGTGATCTTTTGGAATTATAAGTTGTAAACACAACCGATTAAGAATGCCCCTGCTAAAACTACTCTAGTAAACACCTGAGAAAGGCAAACAGGCCGTATTCTTAGTGATATTCATTCAGAAGTATTCACTGTTTTCTTCTTGGCTTCCTCTTCTCCTTCCCTCCCCTCCATCCCTTCCTGCGCCATCCTGAGCAATTCAGTCCTAAAGGCACTTGATGAGGCAGAGCAAAGTAGGCATCTGTGCAGGGGAAAGGGTGGGCTGCTTGAAGTGACAGAGCCCAAGCCAAGTGATGAAGATGTTCACTAAGGGGTAGGATGGGGAGTCAGAAGCCAAAAGGGCTGAGGAGGGCATCCACGCTCTAGGGTGGCTTGGTGTAGGGTATCAGAGTGCAAACTGGGAGAGGAGAGGAAGAGAAGAGGGTGACCATTTGTTCTCAGGGGAATCAGGCACTGAGCAGAGGGTGCAGGGCATCTGCCAGGGGCCTGCCCAGCACAGGTGACAGAGCCTAGGTGATGGAAGGAAGGCAGCTGCACGAGGTGGGGGGTGGCCAGGCACGGGGAATCAGAGCCCAAGCAGGGTGGGGGGACAACCTGCCACAACAAGTCAGAGCCCAAGTGGAATGAGAAGGGTGTGTAAGCAGGAGAGAGGGATGGTGTAGCCATTAGAATTGTGTTATATACAGGGAAGTGATCACACAAATACGCTGGAAATAATGGCAGCCAAGTTTTTTCAGTGTAAGAGAAGAGTCACAAATACAAAATATGAGAGAATGAGAACCAGCCTGCAGAATTGAATTAAAATCGGTAGTATCAACGTGAGCTCACGGTTTTCAGTAGCTGTTAATTAGCTAGCTCGAGAGGTGAACAGAGACAGGGTAAAAATATAAATGCAAGTGTGTGTGCACTCGTGTATATCCAGGAGAGGGCCTGGGAACGGGGATACCCCAACGGCAGTGAGCACACCTAATGCGCTTCTAAATACTATTCTCCACTAGAAGGGAAGAAAAATCCATGGAGGAATAACTGATAACTGGGTTGGGACAGGGAAAGTAAAAATAAGTCTGGTAGGGCCAAGCCCGTGGCGTACTTGGTAGAGTGCTGCGCTGGCAGCGCGGCGACGCTCCCGCCGCGGGTTCGGATCCTATATAGGACTGACCAGTGCACTCACTGGCTGAGTGCCGGTCACGAAAAAACGACAAAAAAAATAAAAAATAAAAAAAAATAAGTCTGGAGCATCTCATCCAGAAAACAAGGAAGTGCTTAAAGAATAATAGTGACATGTTAAAAAGACACAGAAGCCACCGGAAAATATCGGGCTATTTTAGCATCAAAATAAATAATAATAGTAATGGATTATAAATGATTAAATAAAATAGACAACCATGAATACATAGAGACATAAATAAATAAATGGAAAAAATGGAAGTTTAATAATAAATGGGATATTTACATAGTTTCAAAGTACTTCTTTATGAAATACTTATTAATTACAAAGATGGGGTAAAGTAACTTCTGAAGGGAGAGGCCTGGCAGGCACCGCCTCAATCAGGTGAGCAAAGTGAGCAAAACTGTACTGCCCCACAGGTGTGCAGAGCACAGGGCCACTTGTATGACATTGCTGCCCAAGGTGCAAAACCAGAATCTGATTACCGTGAACCATCTAAGAATCCCAAGATGAGTGACATTCTGCAAAATAACTGGGCTGTAACCCTAAAAGCATCAAGCTCAGAAAAGGAAAAGAAAGGGAAAATAGAGAAACTATTCCAGACTGAGACTAAAGACGCATAACTAAAGAGACTAAAGAGAAATGCAGTATGGTTCTCAGCTGTGTCCTTGATCTCTAAAGGACATTATTGGCACAATTGGCAAAACTTGAACAGGGTCTGAGCATTAGATAGTTACGTATCTGTCTTCACTTCTTGATTTTGATAATTATATAGTGAGTATGCAGAATAATATTTTTGTTTGTAGGAAATACATACCAAAGTATTTGGGGGTGCATTGATCTATGGTGGTAATGAGGAGGACATAGTTTAATTCTCTCCATTATTAAGTCTTAAATTCCACTTTCCACTACATTACTCTTGCATATTGAATTTTCTTTATGTCCAGGGAAGTCCTTTTGCAGATTCATCCTAGAAAAAAATTATTTATAGACGAAATATTTTTCAGCATTTGTTTCTCATCAAGTTAATAGTATTCTTCCCCCATGGTTTCTTTCTTGAGGAAAGTCTGTTTCTTATGGGAAAAAAATAAAAATAATATAAAATAAATGTTAACTCCTTTTAAATTTAGACAAATGCTCTCTCTTTTGCCTTATTTCCTATGGCCATGATCAGACTTCTTTAAAATTACTGTCACGCTGACCACACAGAACAGCTCTATCAGTAGGGTTCTCTTAAGCCAAGAATTACCCCACAGCATCACTGCTGTACATTCAGTTGAATGTGACTGTGGAGGCTCTAGCTGAAAGCACCTGAGCTTGTGAAGTGGGCATGGTAGATTTGGAATCTGGCTCTGCTGTGTGTCATTGGGTAAAATGCCTAATAACCGTCAATTCCTATTTCCTCCTTTGGAAAAATGACCAAAGTGACATCCAGCCCAAAGGGTTGTAATGAGAATTAAATAAAAACCACAGGTACATAGAAAGTTCCCACTTAAAATAATTGTAATTACTATTATTATTTTCTCCCGACACCAAAAAAAAAAAGTTCTTATTTAAATATCCCTGCACTGGCCGGCCAGCTGCCAAATAAATAAACAAATAAATAGTTGCATTACTATTATTATTCTCTTCCCACTTTTTTCTAATAGACCTGCCTGATCCAAATAATCTTTGGCTCTCCTCCAACCACATATTTACGCATAGTCTATTACTGAAAAGTCTTATTTCTCAGGTTTCCTTATTTCTTTATACCCATAATGAAAAGCAATTTGGCGCATTATAATGACCCATCTGTGACAGGGGGATTCCTGCTCTTCTAGAAAAGCTGAGATGGGGAAAATGAGGGGCTTTGCTGGAGGCAGCTGGGAGAAGAGGCATGGCTGTATTTTGGCTTCTGGAAGATGACCTCAAGGAGCTGAAACGTGGACTGCTGGCTCTCACTTCCATGAAAATTTAACGCTGTGTTCACGTTATGTCATTGGAATAGATTCTCTTCAGCAATGGACTTATTTGTATACATTGAAAGTCAGTGACTTTAACAAGGTCTTGAGAAAGCATGAGGAGCAAATTCTAATGTGAACACTTCAAAAGAATTCAAGACAGATGGAATTCAGATTCCCTTTAACTTTTATGACCAGTACTCCTTGTCACTGCAGGCATACTAACACACTAGCCTTGCCTGTGTCCCAGCGGGTTTGGGCAAATCTCCCAATACAGAAAACAAGCAATTTTGCCATCAAGGAAGCAAATTTAGCCTATTGGTTAAAAGTGTGGGTATTGTTTTGACACAGGCCTAGATTCAAATCTCTTTTCTATCTCTTACTATCTGTATGATCAAGGAAGTTACCTGAGTCCTGACTTCTTCTTTACTAAAATAGGGATAATGATAACCAGTTCAGGTGGTTGATGTGAGGGTTAAAAGACAGTGTATTACTGTGCACACACTATCTGACGCATACTCATCACCGAATATATTGTAGTAGTTATTCCAGTTGCTCTTATAATTGTTGACAGGAGATAGTGTGATGAGTAGTGAATCAGCCACACCTAGCCAACTCTGAAACCCAGAATACCACTTTATGGTAATTTTCTACCAGATGGTATTGAAATATCAGGTAGATCAAAAGGTGTAATGAAATTTAATTCAGTGGAATTAACATATCCATAAATGTGCACATAGACTAGCACCTAAGTTCCTACATTACATATAACTATCGTTCTCAGCATTCAATATCACAAAGAAAAGAGCAGCTATTGTCTTTGCTTCTAAATTAGCAATGTAAAGAATGGCAATGACCAGAACCTTTTTTTTTTTTTTTTTTTGGAGATAGACTGGACATACTCTCAGGTTTTTAAATGCACAGACCTGATACAATTTCTTATGTACTGAGGCACTAATTGAGTCTGCAGACATCTTGTCTGGAAACTTTAATAGTTGATTGGCTTGGTGACCAGAAAACTGCAATTATTTTGCAAATCCTTAATCAGGCTTTCAGACAGTGTCCATCTACAACAGCAAATGGTTATCACACCAATCCCTAAAACCTGAATACAAGCCATAAACTGAAATGTGAGTCAATAACCTAAGACTAGCAGTGATGTGATCAACAGCCCTGATCCTGGGTAGATTTCTAGCCTAGATAGTCTGAGTCTGTTGCAAAAAAAAAAAAAAAAAAAAAAACCAGCAAGAAATCTGTCATTGGGGCATTCTAGGTCAAGTTCTGCTGAAAGGGTGATGATTAATGTGCATGTATCAGTCAAAGGAGGCAAGTGCTTTATTCTGGCATTGCTTCTGAAATACATGATGAAACTCAACAGAAAAATGGGAAAAATAGATGCAATCTAAAACAACTTTGAATTTCTTCCTGAAAGCAGGGACCAAATGATATTGATCGTCACATTTTAAGACAGAGAAAAATTTTTTTCGTGTTCTTTTCTTTTTTTTTCATTGTATCTGTCATGCATATATTGCATAATGATCTAATCAGAATAGTTAGCGTATCTATCACATAAACATTTATAATTTGTCTGTGGTTGTAACATTCAAGATCCTCTTTTCTGGCTATCTTGAGGTATACAACACAATATTATAAGCTATTGTCACCCTAGGGCACCAGAACTTACTCTCCTTATTTAACTGTAACTTTGGAACTTTGTACCAGTCTACCGATCTTGCCCTGGCCCTCTCCATCCCTTTCCCTGCCTGTGGTAACCACTATTCTACTCTCTATTTCTCTCTTTTTATTTTTCTTAATTGGCACATGATAATTATATATATTTATTTAGTACAATATGATGTTTAGATATATTCATACTATGTGCACTGATCATACCAGGGTGTGTTAGGAACATTCAACATCATCTTTACTAGCTATTCAAAGACACACAGTACTTTGTTGTTAATGTGGAAGCTAAAAAAGTAGATCTCATACAAGTAGAGAGTAGAATAATGGTGACTAGAGACTGATGAGGGGAAGGGGAAGGGAGACGGTGGGGACAGGGTGGTCAGTGGGTACAAATCACTAGAGAGCTAGGAAGATTGAGATCTAGTGTTCCATAGTAATACAGGGAGACTACAGTTAGAGAAATTTTTAACAGGATAAAGAGCAGTTACCATCTGGTTACTCTGGGCCATATCCAACCAAACCACCAGGCAATCCAGTAACCTTGCTAAAACCTATGTAGCTAAGTACAGGTGTCCTCTTTAGCACCATAGAAGTCAAAAACCTGGGGCTTGGAAATCATTAAAACTAGTGTCTTCTGAGTCGTCTGTAAAAGGTGGTACCAATATGGAACTTCAGTATTACCCAGCTATGGCAAGAGGGGGCAGAAACAACACTGACTTCTCTAGAAAAATCGACCTGATTTTGGAAATAACTCAACATACATCAAGATTAAACGGTGATGGACAGTCTAACTTACCGTGACGTATTTTATTCTATTTTTTACTAATCAATTTTTATATTATATTTTTAAATCATTTTTTACTATTCTATTTAATAAACGCTTATGTAGCATTTACTTTGCAAGGCATACTTTTAAGCACCTTACAAGTATTAGCTCACTTCTTCCTCAAAATAACCTCTTGAAATTGGTACTATTTTTAACCCCATTTTACAGATGAGGATATCGGCAGTGGTACGCCTACAGTTTCTAAAAGAGTTTCTAAAATCAGTAAAATAAAGATACTCAAGCAGACTCTCGATTTCTCTAAAAAGTACATTTTAAAACGTAAACAGGCAAACAGTATTCTTATCAGCATGAAACAGGCCCCATAATATGCAGATAAGAATATAGAATTCTTCCCTCCTCCAAAAAAAAAAAGCCCTTATAAAGCCATATCTTCATTATTTTAATGGCATGTATTTCAACTTAAATATAGGCAAGGTAGATTTAAATGCCAACTGGCTTTAATACTCATCACCCAGTTCTAGTGTTCTTGCTCTCTCACTCTCTCCCTGTCTGTTTTCTTCTTCCTATGCCTCACTTCTCTCTGACTCCCTCAAAGAAATAATTATCGGAGCAGTCCACTCTCACTGCTACACTGCAGGGGCTAATAAAGAGTTGGCGAAGAACAGTGCCCAATATGAAAGGATTTACTTCAAAGGCACAGCACATCAAAGTGACTTGCCAGGAAGCACTGAGATCTTGCTGAGCTGGGCTGGCCTGGCCCCCTTCTCTCTTCACTTCCTGGCTCAAACCACCACTCGGGGACTCGTCAGCCACTGAAGGTATTTCAGAGCTTGGGCGTCTGCCTCCATCTGCACCAGCTGGGGAGAGTGAAGTGATACATACATACCAGGTGTTACATCTTTTGTTTTGATTAGATAAATGCTCTCAATAGATATTATCACCTAATTCTCCTGGGGTTTCTTTCTCCTTGAAGTGTTTTACAGTGGTTTTCAAATTAGGTTGCATATCTGCAATGAGGATTTGTTCCAGTGTAGCCTTGTGTGTTGAGTGATGTAAGACTTAGGGATGACATCTGTGATGTCATCAAAGTGTATTATTGGAGCTGCAAGAGTACATGTTATAGGAAAGAAAACGAATGAACTGAAAACAACCTATCATGCCACAAAAC
Organism: Cynocephalus volans; assembly: GCF_027409185.1. Classification (NCBI taxonomy): domain Eukaryota; kingdom Metazoa; phylum Chordata; class Mammalia; order Dermoptera; family Cynocephalidae; genus Cynocephalus; species Cynocephalus volans. Next base: position 36,913,917 of record NC_084466.1, on the reverse strand, counting down.
CAAATAAAGACTTTATCTTCAAAATTGGGCAGTGTTGACAACACAACAAATATCCAGTTAGAAAATGAAAGATTCTGTCACACTGATTTTTTTAAATGTGTGGTTTTGTGTTGTCATATAAAAGAAGCATTTGAATGCTTTTCTTTGTCACTTTATATCCACGTCTTAGCTGCATTGTAACTACAACCTTAGAGTTACTTGAGTCTCTCTTCCTCCTTAATATCGGGGACTGTTATGCATTTCCCTTTGCACTTTCTCCACTTCCCAGCCCAAAGCCTTCCCAAAAAAGGGCCTGTGAATATTGCCTAGACAAATGATGGTGAATAGTATAGAGGAAGTATAAATGAAGCCCTTTGTGTGTAACTTTTCAAGGCTTAAAGTTGATCTGGAAGACACTGCTTTGGTATGCATTGTCTAATTCCAGCAGAAACTAACCCCAAAAGTCTATTATGTCAGGATTCAGAGAATTTTTGCTCTTTACTTTGTCTCTTATCTTCCTAAGAATTTGAACTTGAGTTATAGATGGTTAATAACAACAAAAGTCTATATTTCTTTCTATTCAGTCTACCAACTATGTGATTCCATAGTACAAGCAGGGTAATAGAAAAAAACCTGGGGACAAAATATCTTTTCCATCTCTTTAAAGATTGAAACATATGATTGATCCATGGCCAATGTCATGTTTAAGAAACATAGAAAAATTCAACAATAGAAGTACAGTGCTGTTATCATTTTACCTGCTGCTAAAACCTATACTTTTCTAAACCTCCTAGAGTTTTGGACTTACAGAGCTATCTGCAAAGAGATTTACCTTCTATGCCATTCAGAAACCATAATAAACCACTGCTATTGTCACCTGCAAAGGCCAGCAGCTAGTGCAGGCTGTTTCTTCTCCTTCTTGTCCTGTAGGAGATGCCTATGCTCCAGGGATGGTGTGGGACACAGGATGGTTAGAACTTGTGTGTTCTATAGGGTCAGCCACTTCAATCAACGGCAGGTTGTAGATGGCATTTCCCATCTGAGTGGAAGGAGAATGTTACTGTCAGTGAAACTACTCACCTGGTTGGACCCAATCAATTTTCTCTGAACACCAGGTTTGAACCCTAAAGAAAATCATGCTGTGTTTTGAGTAGAAAAATAGGTTTTTATGGATCATTCACCTCAAAAGTATAGCAGAAAATTATGGACCCCCTTATTCTCACCTTTTACTTGCAATATTTGAAAGCCCATTGTGTGCCTCTGTGTGTTTGTTGTTGTGATGTTGCTGTGTCTGACCCCCACCCCTCTGTGATTTTCTCACTGCTAGTCTACAAAAGGAAAAGTTCCCAGATAGTGAAAGTTTTAGAGAATAGAACATTAAAACAGTTTTCTTTCTATTGTATTCAAAGATGCTCAAGACTAGGTGAATAGATGTATTTACAAAATGTCTGCTGTACTCTTGGATATGTGTTAATAGTCACTTGACTCTGATAGCTGAAAGCACAGGTTCACAACATTTCTTACATGTTAGAAACACCTGGGGAGCTTTAAAAAAATATGAGGATACTTCAAAAAGCTAGCAGAAAATGGAATTAAAAGATAATATGTATCTTTCTGTGAACTTTTTGAAGACCCTTCATATTGATGATTGGTTCTCAACTCCAGCGTTTCTGATTTAATTAGTCTAGGGTACCACTAGCTTGGAGTTTAGCTGGAAGCTTATAAATCCAAGGCTGTTGGGTCTTTAGCCCAGAACTCCCTGTTTCACCTCCCCTGCTCTTAGAAACAACACAGAGACAGAGAACCATGTGGGCCAGGCACGTAGCGTCTGCTCCTAATGAATCAAGTGCATGGATTAGAATAATACACTGTTTCCTGTACTATGCCTGACAAAGAGAGGTCAATGAGATACTCTCTCAGAAGAAGCTGAAAGAGTTTAACATTTGGTTTCTAGGGTTAAATAGCCATCTCTTAGCTTATTGGATATTTCCTATGCAGATCCTCTTAGTCACAAACTGAGGGGTTCCTTCAACTTTAAACCAGACCCAACTTTTCTAAGCAGGCCTGAAGTTTGCATAGATGAAATAGGCTTTCATCTACATAGAACAATTTAAGGGAGACCCACCAAAATCAGTCTCTTCTGTAAATTGCTTCTTTACCTGAATTTAAAAATAAATGACATATATGTTGTGTAAGTATTTTTAGAATTGAAGAATGTACCAATTAAAATGAAAGCATTCCTGGTGGAGGAGAGAATAAGGAAAATGATCTTAAATCAGTTTTGGTAAGTAATTTTCAGCTCACATGATAATTCTAACTGATTAGTAGCAACTATTCAGAGTATTGCATTGAGAAGGTAACATATCATGACACAGTTAGACTAATTCTAAGAAGAAAAAATTGGTTTACATTAGCAAATCTATAAATATAATGTATCAGATCAAAGAATAAGCAAGTTATTATCATCTCACAATGTATAGAAACTATTTGATAAATTTAACACCCATTTAAGATTTTTTTAAAAATTCATAGAATAAAATGACTTTTATAAAAGCTTTCATAACGTGACAAAATATGTCTACCAAAAATTTACAGTAAATATAAATTTTAATGGTGAAATATTAGAGCATTCTGTTAAAATCACATCCTCCTAAAATCAGGAACCAGACAAGAATATCTATTGTTATTGCTTCTGTTTTCATTATATGGGAGATTCTAGACAATTAAAAAATACAAGAGGGCATAAAATGCAAAGGATTGGCAAAGAAGCAACAAAACTGTCTTTATTCATATATGATATGATTTTCACATAGAAGACCCAAAATAATCTGCCAAGAATTATTAGAACTAGTAAAAGTGTTTAGCAAAGTGCTTGGATGTGAGATTAACACATAAAAATTAATTACAGTTCTATATATCAGCAACAAAAAATATAATATGCAATAAGATACTATTTACAAAAGCTGTTTAAAGAAAACTTTAAGAAACCAAGGAATAAGTCAAATAAACAAAAAAAAGCACAAGACACTTTTTAACTTTATGAGAGATTTGCAAGAATATCTAAATATGTAGAATTACCATTTTCATGGAAGGTAGCAGAACTCAATATAAAAAAGGTGTCAATTCTTCACAAATTGGTTTACAGATTTAATTCAAAATTTGAAAAGCTTTTCAAGAAACCTGATAGCTGATTCTAAAATTTATATGGCAAAATTAATATCCAAGAATAGACAAGAAACTTCTAATAAAGAATACAATGTACAGGGGCAGCCCCCACCACCTGGAAGAAGGCAGGAGCATGCATGGGGTCCTGGCAAGAGCCATGGGCAGCATTCTCTGCCCAGCAGAAGGCAGGAGCATGTTGAAAACGCCAGCTCCACATGGGTAGTCCACCAGAGCCACTGCTGGTGCAGGGGTGGCTCGCTGCCACAGTACCAGCCAAGCCTCTGTGCAGGTGGCCCATCACTCAACTGCATTGACACAAGGAGAGTCACCAGTGGAGATGGAAAAAAAGAAGAGGAAGTCTTTCTCCTCAAAGCCCACATCAGAGTAATAGAAGAAGCAACTTCTCTACTGGATGACCAGACATCAATGTAGAGATACTAGAAAAATGAAAACCAGAGAGAATACGACACTAACAAAAGAATACAGTAATTCTCAAATACAGACCCTATAAATCAGGAAACCCTTTAATGATTGAAAAAGAATTCTAAGCAACGATCTTAGGGAAACTTACTGAGATACAAGAAAACTCAAGTCAGACAACATAATGAAATGAGAAAAAAATCCAGGCTATGAAGGAGGAAATTTACAAAGAGATTAATACCTTATAAAAGAATGTAGCAGAATTCATGGAATTGAAAGATTCATTCCACAAAATAAAAAACGCAACCGAGAGCCTAAGCAGCAGGCTACAGCAAACAGAAGAAAGAATTTCTGATCTCAAAGATAGTTTTTTCAAAATAACCCAGGTTGATAAAAAAATGAAAAAAAGAATTTTTAAAAAATGAAGAAAATCACTTTTTCTGCTATACCATTTTCTGCCATGTGAAACCCCTGCATTGCTGTAAAGCCACCACCAAAAAAGACTCACTGGATGTTTTCCCTGGACTTTGGGCATCCTAGCCTCTGAAACTGTAAGCAATAAATTTTATTTTCTTATAAATCATGCAGTTCCAGGTATTTTGTTATAAGCTACAGGAATAGACTAATACACCTCCTAATAAATTCTATTTGTGAAGCTAATTTATTAGATCAAAGAGAGGAGCTTGGTGTTGCCTGCTCTTGGAAAACTGACTGAATAGTGGGACTAAAAGTGAGGCAGAAGATTATTTGTGGATATTACAGCTGATGCCAGTAAGACCCACGTCTCCAATATCACAACCCTGACCGACAACCCTTGAAGAGAGAAACTAGAAAGATACCATTATCTTTAGTGAGTAGTTTCCCTCAATTTAGTCAGGAGCTCTCATTAGAGCCAAGCCCACTCAGTTCCTTGAAATTTCAAGATTCTGAAGGAGCTGAGGTCTGCAGTCCCCTCCACCCAGAAGCAGGCAAGAGAGCATGCCCAAGGTCCTAGGCAGGAGCCAAGCTCAGTACCCCCTGCCAAAAGCGAGCAAGAGAGCATACTGGAAACACCACTTTTGCAAATTGGCCCACTACTGCCACTGCCAAGCCATGGCTGCTGAAAAAGTGGCTCAATGCCATAGTACTAGTCATAGCCACTGTGCAGGTGGCCCATCAGACACTCAACTGAATTGACACAAGGAAAGTCACCAGCAGAGACCAGAAGAAGAGGATGTCTCTCTCCTAACAGCCCACTCCAGAGTAATAGAAGAAGCAACTGTTCCACCAGATGAACAGACATCAATGTAGAGATTCTACAAATATAAAAAGCCAAAAAAAAAAAACACAAACAAAAGAATACAATAATTTTCAAATACCAAACGCTGTAGAGCAGTAAAACTTAAAATGACTAAAAAGGAATTCCGAGCAACTATCTTAAGGAAACTCACTGAGATATGAAAAGAATCAGTCAGACAACATAATGAAATAAGAAAAAAAAATCCAGGATACAAAGGAGGAAATTTACAAAGAGATTAGTACCTTAAAAAAAAGAATGTAGCATAACTTGTGCAACTGAAAGTTTCACTCAACAAAATAAAAACACAACTGAGACCTTAACCAGCAGGCCAGAACAAGCAAAAGAAAGAATTTCTGATCTTGAAAATAGACTATTTGAAATAACCCATGTATATAAAAAAGAGGAAAAAAGATTTTTTTAAAAAATGAAGAAAATCTAAGAGAGCTAGCAGACAACCTTAAGTGCACAAGCATTTGAATCATGGGTGTTCCAGAAGGTGAGGAAAAAGGAAAAGGCATGGAAAACCTATTCAATGAAATAATAACAGAAAACTTCCCCGGTACAGGGAGAACACGGACCTTCAGATCCAGGAGACTCAAAGATCCCCAAACAGATTCAACCCAAAAAGATCCAAGGCATATTATAGTCAAACTGGCAAAGCTCAAAGACAAAGAGAGAATCTTAGAAGAAGCTGGACAAAAGCATCAAGTCACCTGTAAGGGAGCTCCTATCAGACTAACAACACACTTAACAGAAACTCTACAGGCCAGAAGAAAATGAAATGATATATTTAAAATGCTAAAAGAAAAGAACTGCCAGCCAAGAATACTGTATCCAGCAAAGCTCTCCTTCAGAAATGAGGGGAAAATAGTGTATTTTCCAGGCAAAGAAAAACTGCAGGAGTTCACCACACACAACCAACCCTAAAGAAATCCTCAAGGGAGTTCTGCATATGGAATCTGAAAAACTAATTACTATCACAATACAGAAGAAAAGAACAAAACCCATTGGTAGAGCAAAAATGCAAACAAGAAAGAGAAAGAAACTAAATCTTACAGCCACAAAAAGCCATAGCAATAATGTAATAATGCCCGTACTTTATTTACAATTTTAGTAATTTCAGTCGTCTCTCTTTTCTTGGTCAGTCTAGATAGAGGTTTCCAAATTTTGTTGATCTTTTTAAACAATCAACTTTGGTTTTATTAATTTTCTCTATTATTTTAAATGCCCTATTTCATATGTATCTATTTTAATCTTTGGTATTTCCTACTTATATGCACTTTTGGTTTAGTTTGCTCTACTTTTTCTATTTTCTTAAGGAAGAAGTTTACATTACTGATTTGAGATTTTTTTAATTTTTAATATAGGTATTTACAATATAAATTTTCTTCTAAGCACTGCATGAGCCCTGCATTCTATAAATTTTGATATGCTGTGCTTTGGTTTTTATCTCAAAGTACTCTCTAATTTCCTTGTGATTTTTCTTTTTACCCATCATTTATTTAGGAGAGTGTTGTTTAATTTCTACACATTTGTGAGTTTTCTAAATTTACTTCTGTTATTGTGGTCAGAGAACATATTTTCTTTAATTTCAGTCTCTAAAAAAAAAAAAAGAAACAAAAATTTAAACAAAACAAAAGTTCATGAAAAGATATCCATTATCTTCCAGCTCTATTTTTCCATGAACTTTTTGTAGTGTACTTGTGTTTATATTGTTTCATTGATTTTTTTTTTTTTTTTTTTAGCAATTCATGTTGCTAAACTTAGATATTTGATTCCTGTTCTGGATTTCTTTTTATTAAATGGACCTGTTGACTTGCTTGGAAATAATTTGCCTTTGAAAAGTTTATTCATCTTCCTCTGTTGAAATTAATTTGATATTTTCATGTTTTGGAGGACTTTAGAGAGCTATTTCAAATAATTGTGGGGATTACTAAATGAAATATGTAAATTTTAATGTTATACGTCTCCAATTTTTGTGAAAATTTGAAGTCCTACTTTCTACAGAGTATTTTTGCTATTCATCTGTTATTCAGTTTAAGTATTTGTTATTTGAACAAATAAATGTGAATATTCTTGTTTTTTTTAAAAAAGGAAGGAAATCTAACAGAGCTAGCAGACAACCTTAAGCACACAAACATTTGAATCATGGATGTTCAAGAATGGGCGGAGAGAGGAAATGGCATGGAAAACCTATTCGATGAAATAATAATGGAAAATTTCCCAGGTATATAGAGACATGGACCTTCAGATCCAGGAAGCACAAAGACACCCAAACAGATTGAAAAAAAAAAAAAATCCTCTCTGAGACAAATTATAGTTAAACTGGCAAAGCTCAAAGACAAATAGAGAACCTTAAAAGCAGCAAAAGAAAAGCATCAAGTCACATATAAAGGAACCCCTGTCAGACTAACAGCACAGATGTTTGTGTTATCTTGCTTTATAATTACACATGGTGCAGATGACTTTCCTATATCTGAGTCAAATAATACAAAATCACATTTTAAAAAATTTAAAGGTAAGGGGAAAAATTCTTTAAGAATAAGGTAAAGATCAAAATATGTACTTGTAATCTAAGTTTTCCAGTAACATCTCAGTAAAATAACTTTTAATGCAAACACATTTTTGAGTGGAAAGAATGCTAGTTTCACTGCCTAATAACACCTGGATGTGAATGCTGATCCTGGGAAGCCCAGGTGTGTGCTCGGTGATTTGGAACAAGTTATACAAGTTCCGTTTCCCCTTCTGTAAATAGGGAATAATTGCATCTACCTCACAAGCACATCGTTAAGATTGAATGACCAAGTGTACTTAAGAACAGCTAGCAGAGAACTGCTCAAGGGAAATACAATGTGTTCAGTCCCTGGTAGCTATAATTTCATTCATGGTCTTTTACAAATTAACTAATACTTTGAGTGTTTACCAGTCTCCAAGTTAGGGAAAACATCTTATTTTCATCACAAGGAAGGTATAAGAAGTGAAAGAAGGTGGAAACTACCATTTTTGAATATCTACTATTTGCTAAGCACTGTTCAGTACTAAGAATTTTACAGATATTAAAATATTTATTCATCAGGAAATACAATGAGAAAGGCATTATCAACTCCATTCTGCAGATGAGGAAATCAAGCTGAATTACCTTGCTCTAGATCTCTCAGCTGGTCCCTAACAGAACCAGGGTTAGAACCTATCTAACTGGGCTTCTCTTTTCCACATTCCCTTCAGTACTTCAGATCCATGCCAAGAACAACTGCAAAACCCTCTCTCCTGATTTAACATAAATTCTCTCCTGTGATGTTCCCCTGTAACTGCTATTTTAGTTTTAGGAGCCTGTATAGTTCACAGCCCACTTGCAGAGAACTGAAATTTGGTACCATCGAGATCCAATGAATTTTAATGATTTCTTAGAACAAGTTCCCCACTTCATTCACTTTGTAAAATTCCAGGGACTTTAGAGGTGGGAACTGAAAAACTCTAGCAGACTTTTACAGTAGGTAAACCTTTATGGTTTGTGTATACAGCATAAGAATAATATACAAACAGGGATATTACCCTGGGATAAACCTTTGATCTTATCACTAAAACACAGCAAAGACCTTTGAAGTCTAGTGAACATCTCACTGAGGAAGGGATACAGAAAGAAAGAAAAGAAGAGTAACAGGTAGGAAAATGCTGAAAAGAAAACTTCAAAGGGTCCTACTTAACAATACTGCCAATAGTGACTCTTACTCTGTCTGATATATCGTCATGACCTTCATGACACTATCAGAGCTCCATCCTGTGTTCTCATCTGCTTATATACTAGGCATTGACTTTCTAAATACATACACAGTTTAAATTTTCCATATTTTCTTTAGGTCTGTCAATTTACAAATTTTCCTCTCTGGGATGGCTGGTGGTCAGGTAACAAATTATAATGATGAAGAGTGTAAGCTCTGGAATCAGAACTCAACCCCTTTCCCAATTCTATTTCTTAGCAGGTAGATAAACTTTTCAAGTTACATAATTTCTCTGAGCCTCAGATTACTCTTCTATAAAATGGATTCTAATAATAACGTTTACTTTACTGGATTGTTATCAGAATTAAATGAAATAATGTAACAGCTGTGAAGGGCATAGTCCAGGACTCTGTAGACTGTAAACACCTTACATTTATCACCACCATTGACATCAGCATCAAACTGTGAGCTCGGAAATGCAGTGATGCTGACACATTTTATACAGAACAGAATTTTACCTGATGTTTGATGATATTAATGTTACAAGGTGATGGGGACACAATAGCCAACCAAATGAAGAAAATGCCTTAAGAGAATTTTTTTAAGTATACTTGGAAGATAGCTCACTGTAGTCCTTTGTACATAATAAGAGCTTTAGGCAAAGCCTGGCCTTTACATTTTCAGTTTCTGTATATTGCATCCTTTTCTTTTTCTTTTATTGACTCAACTTATAAAATAATGCATCCGACCACAGTGATGATTCCAAATTAACTCACAGAAAATAAAAATGGGGGAAGAGATAAGAAAAGGTGACACAACGGCACATTTATATTTTTACTTTGGTACTTTTTTCTCCCCCAAATATGATGTAACTGCATCTCCATGGGGGGAAATAATGTATTCTTGGCGAATTCAGGCTCAACAAGAGCATGAAAGAAAAAGAAACCTCTCATGTTAATTTATGGCAGTTTATTTTACATCCATATGGGAAAGTTCATTTGGCTTGAACTTTTTTTTCAGACCCTGATGAGGCCGCTATTGATTTAGTATTCTACTAGAATACAAACCCACAAAATTCATAGCATGGAAAAAGCTAATTATGGTAATAAGAATCAAGCATGCATAATTCTATCAGAAATAGTTAGTCACCACTCTTCTTGTATTGTGACGCTTTTTTTTTTTACAACTGTTCTGTTCATTAGGAGAAAATTACCTTTTAGTGTTAAGCAGACTATAAATGCACTGTTTATATTGAAAGTGGAAAAAAGCTAATGTTTTATTTTGTGTCAAAGTGATTATTGCTATCGGTGTCACCTTACTGTATTACTCCAAATGGGTTTGCAAATGAAAGCAAAACTTTGCACGTGCTGTCACTGTCTGAGCTTCCATTGAAGAAGAGCAACCGCCTTGCTGAGTTTTGAGTAGACATTCTGGTCCAGGATCAAGTAAGTTACCAAAAGTTACCTTACTGGCCCTTACTTTCTGCAAGGGACAGGTATTTTCAAACAAGGCTCAACTATTGGGACAAAATTTATTTTATTTTTTTATGTCTCCAGAGAACAAACAAGGAACCATAGTGTAAAATGTTTTGCACAAAAGTTCAAAGGAATATGAGGGCTTCGGGGGTAGGGCAAACAGCTGAAATCATCTATTCCAAACCTCTAGCAAGTGGAGGAATCTCCAGAGATAGATGCATTCAGCAAGATGTCCACTGCCTCAAAAATAAATAAATAAATGAATAAATAAACAATTCTACTCATGAATAATCTTAACTGTTAGTTCTTTGTTGGTCTGACCAACTCTGTCACTCTTATCTGTTGGAACAAGTTCTTCTGTCTAAACATAGGTTAGGACCAGGTAGACAAAGACTAATGATGCAAAAGCAATGGAAAAGTTGAACAAATTGAACAAATGCCACCAGGGAGGAAGGGAATATTTGTGTGTCATAAAAAAATGAAAATGAAAAAAATAAAAATATGAAAAATTGTATACATTTCTATTATAGAAGAAACACAAATTAATATAATAAGTTACCATTTTCATCTGTCAGGCTGAGAAATACTTTTGAAAAGTAAATGTTGGAGTGCTGGATAAAGAGTGGGGAGTTGGGAATAGAATGTCTCAACTCATTCAATGCCAGTGAATGGTAAAGTGTTACAAGTTTTGAAATGAGTATCAAAAGCTTTAAAAATATGTATGCCTTTTGACCTCAAAGTTCCATTTCTATGAAATTACTCTAAGGAAAAATTATATACAGGGATGTTCATTAAAGCATTATTTAAATATAAAATTATAAATCATATAAATATTAATAATATTTTCTGGGACCTTGTTTAATTCAAGGGAGTTCAAGCATTTCAGATTTGATTTTGTGTAATTCAGGGAAGTTCAAGGGATTCTCAGGGTCAAGTTTGGTTTATACTGGATGTCTGTCAGCTTCTCCTAAAATTGCTTTTGTATAATTAGCCAAAGCAAGTCCAGAAATTCACAGAAGTAGGAAATCTTGGATAGCTTTTTTGGACCATCCTTTTCTGAAGAGGAACATTCATGAAGTTCTCAATCTTTCAATAGCAGCAATCCTGAACTAGCCCTCCTTCTTACTCACCAGAGCCACCGTAATTTTAAGACTCTTCATGAAGATCTCCAAAATTAGCTTCCAGTAGAACAAATGATGAAGACATTTTGCATATCACTGTTGCCTAGGTGTTGAAATCCCCTCTAACATTTTAATGTGACCTGTCCTGCAATTTTAACAGGAAACTACCACTAAAGATAATTTTATTATTACTTTAAATTGCATTAAAATTCTTAATTTTTTATGTGTTTTACTTTTCCTTTATTCATAGCTTAACTTTTCTAAAAGTTATTTAAGGAAAAATTGTTTGTGATACTACATATGTGATTTCTTCCAATCTTCCAAGCAGAAAGTAGATGCCCAATGAATAAAATGTGGGCCCAAGATGTATGGGAATATAGAGTTGTATATGACTGCATTTAGGTTAACTTAATTGACAGTTCACAAATTCAAGAGAATTTTGATTAGTCATGGTCAATGCTAGTAATTATGATGGAAGTTATGTAATGATAAAACCTTTTACAGGAAACACGACTGATCTCAAACTCAAATGAGAAAAAAATTGCTTGCTAAGTACAAAGATCACAGTGTTCTTTCATCAAGTCACCTGTATGAATGAACATGCCCACATATTACTTTAGAAGCAATGTAAATAAAATAGACCTAAAAATCAATACAAGCAAAACTGAAGGGACTGGCAAAGTGTGCTTCTATAATAGTGACTAGATTTGTAATAACCTAGGGGAGAAAAAAATAGGCATTTCTTTATAGGAGGCAGGAAACAAATATGACATGAAAGCCAGAGGCTATGCTGAGCCAGTGAAATTGCCCATTATTTAAACTGCAGGTGGTGACACTCACATAAACTGGTGTAGAGAGATACAGCCAAAGCGAGTGGTATGAGTGGGTTTAGTGTGAAATCCACTATGGGATTCTGTACTTCAAGGCAGGGCAGAGGAATACTCTGCCTTAGGAACACACAGTACTGGAAATCCTAACCTTGGAAGAAGACAACTTAAAGGCTAAGTATACTGGATCCATAATTTCAACCCTGTTTACAAGATTAGCATCTTGGCAGAAAATTTAGGTAATTACAATTCCTAATATAGAAAGAGAAGAAAAAGATGGCAGGGAAAGGAAAAGAAAAAGAAGACAAGAAGACGATGAGGAAAGCAGATGCTGTGGAAGGAGAAGACAAAGAAGGAAAAAGGAAGAAGCAGGAAAAAGTGAAGAATATGGATGGGGTGATATCCAGGAGATGAGTAAGAGGTAAGAAAAAGTGTTGACAAAATGTTGGAAATATGTAAACAGAAATTTCCAAACAAGTCTTCCTGCTTCCAGACAAAACTGGAAACCAGAGATGTTGGTCTTCATCAAGCCTCCTCTAAGCCTGTATATCAGGAGTTATAAATATTTTTTGTAAAGAGCCTTATAGTAGATGTTCTTAGCTTTTGCAACTATTCAACTCTGCTGTGTAGCATGAAAGCAGCCATAGACGATGTGTATGTTCCAATAAAACTTTATTTACACAAATAGGCAGGAGGCCAGATTTGGCAAATCAGCTACAGTGTTCCAATCTCACTGTGTTGTATTGCTTTGTCTAATACTTCCCACTAACCATTATTCCTTCACTCAGTACACTATTGTCTTCCCCACTCAATGTCCCACTGACTTCATAATTTTTACAATTATGCTGTCTATCTTCAAAACTTACCTTTCTATTTCTTCTCACTTTGAAGTTAACCTTTCTGTATCCTTCGGGTAGCAACTAGCAACCATAATAAAATTTCCCTGCTTAGAAGTTTATGAGGGCATGGCAGCTTCCTCCTATCACATCCAGATGCATCCTGAATGAACTGTGCTCTTCTCCGATTCAGTAATTAAGTCATTCTTTCTCTAATCATTCAAGAAATGAGTATATATTATGTACTTCAATCTATAAATATAATTTTAATTTTTTATTTTAACATTTATTTGTACATATTTGTGGGGTGTATTATGTTGTTTTGATTCATGCATATACTGCAAAATGATTCACTTAGAGCAGATAGCATAGTCCACAGATTTTGCCTGTTTCTATGAGAACCATTTTTGTTTGTTTTTTCATTCCACATATGAGTGAGATCATGTGGTATTTGTCTGTTTGTGCCTGACTTACTTCACTTAACTTAATGTTTTCCAATTCCATCCATGTTGCTGCAAATGATAGGATATATATATATACATATATATATGTATATATATATATGTATATATATATTTAATCGCTGAGTATTATTCCATTATGTTTCTATCGCAGTGGGTTTTTTTTAATTATCTTCATCCATCTGTTGGAATGGAATGGACAAATGTAATTTCTAAAATATAGTTCTTGACCTGAGGTGACTAATCATGTGCAGTGATTAGTAACATGTTCACTCCCCTCCCATATCCCCTCCCCCATCAAGTCATTACAAAGCCATTAGTAAACTCAGTAGAGAGGAATCAATCTAGAAAGGGGAGATTAGAACTAGGAAAGACTAATAGAAAAGATATTTGAGGACCAAAGACTTGAGGAGCTAGCAGTATTTCTCCCCAGAGGAGTTTCATTTCTGGGTGGGCTATTAGGACATGTTGGGTAGTGGGCACCAAAGAAGCTCTGGCTCAACAAGAGAGAAGTAGAGAAAACCAACTTACCAGCCAAAACACTGTTGTTACTCTTTCTTCTTTGCTAAGGTCATATAATTTTGCAAAGAACTTCCAGATAAAAATGGCTCATGGCTGCCATTCCTTAATACAAGCAAATAAGATTAAAGAGTCTGCTTATAGCTATGGCAGGTAATACTATGTTAGATTAATCTTTCCAGCAGGATCAACTAGAAAATCTGAATAAAATATAAGAACATCTGTTTGAAGGCAGAAAATGGCTATCACGACAGCAAGGGCAGCCATGGAGGTACACACTTCGACATCCCTTCAAGAGACAACGACCTGTAAAGATTGCAGTTAGCTAACAGCCTCCAAATGCCACACTTCAGAATCTATTGAGACACTCATGCTGAGGCCACATACTCCCCTAGGCTGTCCCTGGCCAACGTGGAACTCTCTAACCAGCATACTTTACTCTGCAGCTCCTTATCAGTCTAGCTGAATCTATCTCAAAGCTGCAGTGGCCTGAGACTCTTCCTACCCACTCTCCTTCTTTCCTCCTATTTTCTCATAGGTATCAGATCTGTATCACAGTCTCTCTCTGCCTACTCAAGCTCTCTCTCCCCTCTTTTTTTCACAAGCCTTTCCTCAATGAATCTCTCGCTCTTCAAATTTTGTCTTGGAATCAGCTTCTACTGAGAGTAGTCAAAAAATATGTAATAAAACTTCACAGTAATATGAGGTTATTGGATTGGACTATTCACCATTCGGCTGGTGGAGGGCCTATCCTAAGCAGTGTGTGAGTCCCTGGCACAAGATAGTAAGTAGTCCAATTGCTCAAGAATTCACCTGTAGTGATCTGGAAAAAAAAGGTACCAGTGGTGAGCAATATCCTTGCCAGTGTGATGATTTGGGCATTTGAGAGATATTGGGAAATAAGATATATGAGGACAGTGGAGTTGTCTTCTTATTAGACAGTTGCACTGATACTCTGAAGAGAGATAATAAGAAACTCGGAGTGTTTAACAGTAAACCAACAGGGCTAAGTTTGAGGCCAGAGGGGGCCACATTTTGATAGTTTACAGTGAGCTATTATCTCCTAGAATAAAAGAGTAGAAACAGCTGAGAAGCAAACTCAGAATCTCGTATTCACGATTGAGGTACTCCAGAGATGTTTAAGTGCTCAGGCAAGGGAAGTCTGTTAAGCTAAAGTCAGGGCACTGTTGGGGAAAACGTGAGACCTGACAGATGGTATGAAGATATCTAGGGGGATGCCCCTGAGGAGGGTGGCTCTACAGACTCCCATGAATCCTTAGAGACTGCAGAGCTAGACAACCCCACTCTTTTAAGATCCAGCACTTCTCACCATGGAGAAAAAGCCTGCAGAGATGTCTCCCCTACAAGGCAAGAGGAAGTCCCTCAGAACCTTCCAGTGCCTCCTCTCCAGGTGGTCAGGATAACAACTACAGTTAAATCTCATCATAACTCAGGATGAGATCATGCTGGGCCTGATAAGAGAGAAGAGATTAAACTCTGAAGGAAGCTGGAGGTATTTGCTAGCATGTACTGGCAGGAGCCAAGGGAAGCCCTTGGATTGGACATTGAGGGTACTTGGGAGCCAGAACATAAGACTGGGTAAGCAAGAACTCATTACATTGTGGTCACTTTCTTGGGATACAGGATTTAACACACTGGCAAGGAGTTAACACCCTAACTCTAGGAGCTGAGGCATTTTCTCTACTAGAGTGGCTCTTATAAATCTGGAGAAAGAGGTGACACACAGTGAACTAAGTTGAAATTCCAGAGTTACTATGGCAGATAGTAGAGAAAGAAGTAAAGAGGCTGAGTAAATTGAGCCTGGTGGAATAAATGTATAATATGAGGTCAGAAGAGGATTGTGTTCCACAGAAGTACTCAAAGTACACACAATTCACCAAGACCAAAAGGAATGTGCTGTGAGAAAGACACCAGCATCGCTAAAAAGGTCCTTAGTGGCTCTTCTTGGGAGGTTTGTATATGTCCAGAAATGTAACCATTTTCTCCAGTTTCTCAAATTTGTTGGTGTATAGTTGTCCATAACAGTCTCTAATGATTCTTTGTATTTCTATGCTATCAGTTGTAATGTCTCCTTTTTCATTTTGATTTTTATTATTTATGTCTTCTCTCTTTTTTCAGTTAGCCTAGCTAACAGTTTCTCTATTTATTTATGTTCTCAAAAAAACCCAACTTTTGTTTTGTTGATCTTTTGTGCTTTTTTTTTTTTTTTTTGGTCTCTATTTTATTTAGTTCTTCTCTGATCTTAACTATTTCTTTCCATCTACTAATATTGGAGTAAGATTGTTCTTGTTTTTCAAGTTCTTTGAGGTGTAATGTTAGGTGGTTTATTTGGAGTCTTTCTATTCTTTTGATGTAAGCAGTTTATTACAATAAACTTCCTTCTTAGTACTGCTTTTGCAGTATACCATAAATTTTGGTATGATGTGTCTTTGTTTTCATTTGTTTCAAGAAATTTTTTTATTTCCTTTTTAATTTCTTCTTGGACCCATAGATAATTCAGTAGCATTTTGTTTAATTTCTGTGTATTTGTTTAGTTTCTACAGTTCCTCTTATTATTGATTTCTATTTTTAATCCATTGTGGTTTGAAAAGATATTTTAAATGATTTCAATTTTTCAAAATATGTTGAGACTTGATTTGTGACCTAACATGTGGTCTATCCTGGAGAATGTTCCATGTGCTGATGAGAATAACGTATAATTTGTAGCTGTTGGATGAAATAATCTGTAAATGTCTGCCAAATATGATTGATCTAAAGTATAGTTTAAATCCTATGTTCCTCTTTTGATTTGTTGCTTAGAGATCTGTCCAGTGCTGAGAGAGGGGCGTTCAGGTTCCCAACTATTATTGTATTCAGGTCTGTTTCTCCCTTTAGGTCTAATAAATGCTGAAAAATCATTTTAAAAATCAGCATCTATACATGATAAAAATTCTTATAAGATTAAAAATAGAAGGAAGCTTTCTTACTGTGATAAAGGATATGATATAATTCCTCCGAGATTAGAAATGAAACAAGAATCACATATACTTTATATTGCCTCTTTTCAACACTGTAAAAAAAAAAATCATAGCTGGTGAATTAATTCAGGAAAAATATAATAAAATATATAAGGATTGGAAAGGAAAAGAATAAAACTGCTATCTGCAAATGGTATTACTGTATACGTTCATATTCCAATGTTCTCAGATAAACTATTAGAACTAAAAAGTGAATTTAACATGGTCACTTTTATATCCACTGATAGAAGATCAATATAAAAATGTTTAAAAGTGTATAAAGACATAAAAGAAAAATAAAAATATTAATAATTAACAATTTGAAAATGAAATGTTAAAACTCAATCCATTTTCAATACCAATCAAAACATAAAATATCCAGGAGTAAATTTAACAAAAAACGTGCATGAGCTTGAGCTTGAGATAAAAATTTACAAAAACTTATTAAAGAAGTTTAAGACCTCAATTCATGAGGAAATATAGCAAGTTCATAAACAGAAGACTCAATATGGTAAATTCGGTATTCCTCAAATTGATCTATAGATACAGTGCAATCCTAATCAGAATCTCAGCAGTTTTGTTTTGGAAATTTACAAGGTAATTTTAAAATTTATACGGAAATACAAAAGATCAAATGTAGTCAAAGCAATCTTAAAAAAGAACTAAGTTTTAGACTTACTACATAATACACTTATAAAACTATGATAATTAAGAGAGTAAGATAAAAAAAGAAACCAAAGGAAGACAATAAGAAATTCAGATTCACACAAATACAAATCATCTGATTTGTAACAAAATCACACTACAGTGAACTGGAGAAATAATAGTCTTTATAATAGTAAAGTAAAATAGTGCTAGGTCATTTAGACATCTACACGGAAAAAAAAATCACTCTTGACTCAGCGCTTTTCACAAAGCTTTTAAAAGAAAACATACAGGAATATTTTAACGGCCTTGGGTAGTTAAAGATTTCTTAAACAGGGTGCAAAAAATAATAAAATAAGGGAATGATTGATATGTTAGACAGAATTAAAAAGAAAAGGTTAAAGATAATTCACAAAATGAAGGAGTGAACTTGCAATGAATTTATCCAGCAAAGGACTTGTACTCAGAAATCCTGAAACCCAATAAGAAAAAGATAAATAACACAATAGAGAAATGGGCAAGAGACCTACACAGGTGCATCAGAAGAGAGAAACTACAAAGGGCCAATAAACATATGAGAAGTGTTCAAGCTCATTAGTCATCAGTAAAATAAACATTAGCCATCATTCAATTATAATAATATACCACTACATACTCACCACAATAGCTAAAATTAAGAAAATTGACAATACTAGGTGTGGGCAAGGATGTAGAGTAATTAGAACTGCTTGTCAGAGTCTAAACACTTTGAAAAACTATCTGTCAATATTATTAAAATTGATCATAGATATACTCTATGTTCAGCAATTTCACTCTGGGTATAGTAACTGAAATAAATGCATTTCAAAAGAAATGCAATAACAAAAATTAGAAACAACTCAAATATCGTCAACAAGAGAATCCAAAATCAATTCTGGTAAATTCATCCAGTAAAATACTATAGAACAAACAAAATAAAAAACAAAAAAGGCTACTGCTAAAAATAACAACATGGATGAATCTCACAAATACATTATTGGGTTTTTAAAAGAAAAAAGCCAGAAATCAAAGACTGCACATTGTGTTTTCATATTTAATTTTAATGTTTACAAAAACATCAAAAACAGGCAAAACTTACTGAGTTCAAAATTATGAGAATGCTTGCAATTGGGCAGGTAGGGGGTTCTGTAAGGAAGAGATAAGATGGCTGCTTCTGGAGTGATGGTAATGTTCAATTTTTTTTTTTTAATCTTGTAGATGTTACATATTTACAGCATGAAATTCATCATGCCATGTACACTTCCAAGTTGTGCATTTTTCTGTGTGGATGCTACAGTAAAAATCGTAAAAAATTTTACTCTGGTAAACAAGAAATACCCTTTAGTTGCCCTTTAAAAATAGCAGCCAGTCATACCTGAGATTCTGATTTCAAGTTTTTGCCCAGACTCACATTAACCAACCTCCAAAATGACACTTTCTTAGTAAAGTGTAGCCACATTCCACAGGAGGCTAAGAAATGGTATTTGAATCAAACACTTTGCTTTGCAATGTAACCACCAGCTTGTATAAACATAACAAAATGCTTCCTACCATGTGAACTTTGGGAATGTTTCACCAAGCAAAATGGCTGCAGTTTTCTATAAATAGAAGAGTTTTTTCTGAATGAAATTTGGGTTTAATAAGATTTTTCAACATAAGCTGTACATATGAATGTGTACTTTCTCCTTTCCTTGCGTTTACAGCATGAAATAAGTTATAGACCAATTTTATGTAGCTATTTTATATGCAAATAAGAGATTATTTTTGCATGTTTTCAGTTTTATAGGAGACAGGCAAGAGAATTTCAAATAATGCAGTTTTCCACCCTAGTCATAGAACTGACTTTTCTATTTAGTTCATTCTGCTTTCTGTGGGCATCTTTATCTCTTGACAGCTGATGGAAAATATTTAAATATTAAAGGTTGAAGAAGTCAATACAATTTATAAATAATTTTATTATTTCAAAGTGAACCATGCTCATTTTGGCTTTTTTTGAGCATGAGTTGAAGTGGCCATTTGAACTTTTTCCTCCAGTCGAAAGCAAGAAGTGTCTTCCATATGGATAAATTGCCAGATGCCCGGCTCCCCACATGAGCAGATGTGAAAACACTTCTGTGGTGATTTGAAGTCAGGTCCATGGTGGAACCCACATCTGTCCTCACAGGATGGGGATGATAAATCATTTATTGACTGGCGTTAATGGCCACTAAAGGAGTTAAGAGGACTCAGATGAACTGACTACAGATCCTAGAACTGTAGCTTTGTTTTTGGCAAGATGGACAGATTTGGAAGGACCCATAGGCCTGACAGAGCTAATACAGAGAGCATGCTCTTGATCCTATGATACTCCAGCAGGGACAAAATCTGTCTTGGCTAGTGGCACACCGAAGGAGCCAACAACCATTAGGCAGAGGCTCAAGTAAGCAGGTGGGTTTTGTCCATTAATGGCCTACAGTGGACAAGGCAGAGATGGGGGTGCAGGAGAGAGCACAGGCAGACAGAGGGCAGAGGTTCAGGCAGGCCGTCTAGATGGATGTGGGATGGCAGCAGGAAGCAGGAATTAGAATTCAGCAAGACTCCTGTCCTGAGATGATTGAACAAAGGCAGTACCCAAAATCAAGAGCAAATGAAGTTCTAAACAGGACTTGTTCACCAAGATGGAGCAAAATCTGCTTAATAGAATGATGGTGAAAGGCCAGAGCAGAGCCACCAGCACTTCTTATTATGTGCTACTTACTCAAGGCTCTTCAAATCCCCCCTGAACAGTACCACATCTGATGGTGGGGAGATGGCCAGGAGGATTGCTAGAAGAGCCCAGCTATAAATTCTGGGGGATGCTGTAACAGGAAGCCAGACAGGATGTGTAGAGGGAGGGAGTACGGAGGGATTGGAAAAGAACATGTCTTGGGACTGGCTGATTGGCTCACTTGGTTAGAACATGGTGTGGCAACATTAGGGGCAAGGGTTTGGATCCCTGTACTGGCCAGCTGCCAACAACAACAACAACAATAACAAAAAACAGGCCTTGATTAGACTTGATGTCCTCATCTGGAAAATAGAAAACAATATCAACTCCTAGGGATGTTGAAAAGATTAAACGTCAGTGGCTAGCACATAGTTAGAACTCCAAGAATGTGAGTGAACCAGTGAATCTTTCAGCTACTCATGAAAATATTACAGTGGCCAAGGACATTCTCTAAACTTGGGAGATTTTCGACAGGTTATGAACACTATAGCAATAACAATTGCTAATGTTCATTGAGTACTTATTATGGGCCAGTCACTGTCTTAAATCTTTACACATATTATCCCATTCACTCCTCTCAACCCTAGGAGGTGTGTAATAGTATCAATTTCATTTTACACATATGGAAACCAAATAACAAAAAAAAGTTAAGTGATTTGCCCAAGGTTACACATTAGTTAGTGGCAGTATCAGGATGAACACAGGTTTAGAAGCCCATACTAATAGTTTAATTACACATAATGCCATACTTCCTCCATGGAAAGAAAAAAAAATAGAGAAAGCCACATAAGAGCAAGAATTGGCCCATTCAGTACCTAGTTAGAACGTCAGTGGTAGACCACAATGAGACACATAGATAAAGTAGTCAAACTGTGGCAGCACATTTTTTATATGTTTCTGGTAATCATTTCCCTAACTATGCTCCTGGCATAGAGCTCAACAAGCACAGCCATGGCAGGAGCAGGGATTTTATGGCCAAAGAGTTTTATTACCCAGTGTGAGCAATGGTAGTGTATGGCCAGCATTATTTCTGGGTCGTGGTCCTCCGTGGTGCACAGATAACAAGTGGTAGCTGCCTCATTTTCTCTCTGATCTGTAAATTCTAGGATGGCAGAATTTCACATATTAGAATGTCATATAATCCATCCACAGAAACTTTAAATATCAACTTATGCCCGCAGGGATCTGGAAGATTTGATGTGGTTTCCAAAGGCATCTACATGAAAAGATCTTTGATGATAATTCATCAAAAATAAGAGAAAAATGAAAGAAAAACAAGCAGCAGCAACACTCGTGATATATACATAGTATATATAATAGAATTTGATGTAATTCTTTTTAGTTTTACATAAGTAATAAATATTCATTTTAGATAAATTAGAACATTTTTAAATCACCTAAGATATTACCAGAGATGATTATAAGACTTTATTATTTAGCCTTCAAGACTGTTGTCCTAGTCATTTAACTTTAAGTAAAAATAAGAATATTTATCATATGGTACAGCCTACTAAGTAACTGCCTTTCTCATTTAGCAATATTGTTAATATCTTCTCATGTCCCATATGGAACTATATTTTTAATGACTGTTTTTATTTTGTTGTATGGATACCCACAACATATTTTATCAGTCCTCTATTGCTACATATCTAGGTTATTTCCAATTCTCCTTATTTATTTGTAAGAATGTGTATTACATTTAGCATATTAACATTTATCCTGTTATATAGAAATATTGCTATCCAGTTCCTAGTTAGCCTTTCAACTTTATTGTGGATGTGCATTCCGAAATTTGTTTTTGATTTTTACGAAGTAGAATTGATTGAATATTTTAATTGTGAAATCTGCCTTTGGTGCCATACTGAGAAAGCTTTTCAAGAACACCCCCCACGCCAGAATTATATAAATATTTGTGAACATTTTCCTCCAACTTTTGAAAGCTTCATTTTTTTTTTTGGATTTGATATGTTTTTGAAAGAGTATACTAATCTTGGCAAATCACATATCAAAATCTGCCAGATAGCATATTTTCTAAAAGAATACTGTGATGAATTTTCTTTGAAAGAGAAAAAGGCCCTTGTATAGTACAAAAACTCGAGATAGAACACATTGGAGTTTCTTCTGTAAAATGAAGGGTTTGGATTACATGTCTCTAGAGGTTGATACAATTGTATTACATAAAGACATAGAAATATTATCTCTGGTGTGAACTCCAGGCTGGATTACCTGTGGCTAGAAAGCATATCCATTCCTTCATCCAGTTATAAGGACTGGCTTCAAGTCATCCATTCTCTTTCCAGTGTGTTAGAAGTGCCCAGGTGTATTAGAAGACACTGCACCTGCCCCTCAGCTTATTCTAATTCTGAATTGACCATCTCCATGGCTTCATGTATTTCTTCAGAGGATACAAGCGATATTTTTATATCAGAGAGTACACTGGTCAAAAGAGAAAATAAATGCCATGGCTGCTATTCCTAATAATAATAATACTACATTTCCAAAAATCTCTGTAATTTTACTACAGAGATTTTTTAAATAGGAGCGATGAAATCTGACATGTAATGTGCAAATTGCAAAGCCTTAAGATTCTACATGTCTTTTCTTTGATTTCATTCTAGAACAATTTTTTGAGCTCCTACAATGCCTCCACAATTAAACATTAATAACTTTAAAATCTATGCATTATTCCATAGCCACCTTTAACATGTCAGTCAACGATATCACTAACTTTCCAGTTTAAGGTATTTTTCCCCTTGGAAGAATCTGTTCATTGCAGTAGTTAACAACCACTCGGTTAGCAAAGAGCCCTAAGACAAGAAAGGAGACAAGTTAATGGTGTAACAAATCAGTCGTTAAGCTAAATGGTCAGTTTGCACAGTAGAGTATTATTGCTTTATTGAACCCAACTTAAAGATTTACAGCAGTTACATTTTATTCCAGGTACGGGATGCACAAATGAAATACAGAGGGGTGCAGTTTTGTTTTATGCTGCTTTCATTAAGAACCCAATTGCATGGCAAAATCAGTTAGTATATATCTCGTTCCATGTGACAGCCAATTTTCCACTGAGATTGGAAACTCTTGGAGCTCTTTAATCCTTGATCTCACTTTGAGAGTACAGGGGGTGGGAGTTATAGCATGCTTTTAAATTGTTTAAAGTAAAGCATCAGTGGAAACAAGCACTTATCCCTGGCTTCTGAACGATGGAACTTCTCTGGATGGAAAGTGCATTGCCTTGACTCCAAATCTGCTTTGATGATGAACTCCATCTGGGACATATTTACTAGCCCAGCAAACTAAGTTACTTTTTTCCCCCCTAGTGAATTTCTTTTCAGAGAAAATATGTTGTATTATAATGATATCTGTCACCAAAATAAACTGTGACACAATCAATTTGGCCATCTACACGCCAAAGCTGATCTCACCATGATTCATTTAAGGAATATGATTTTTTGTGGGGTTTTTTGTTTGTTTCTTTGTTTTTGCATCTGTGCTATATGCTAAGCACTTTCAGGCCTTCATCTATATATATAGCAGGTAACAGTCCTCATGGGTTTAAGTGCTCCAAAGGAAGGAAAATATGCTCAAGAGAGTGGTTGGGTGGAAAGCAACTGCTAATATAAGGAGTGGAAACTGTTATTTGGAGGAATAGAAAATCAATCAATCAAGAACCCTGTAAGTAAAAGGAATGATAGATAAGTATTTCACTGAACATATCTAAAACACCCTTTCATACACTTTCAAAGTTTTGTCTGCTGATTTTTAGTTTCTCTTAGCAAACCTTTTTTTCAGTTCAGAACAGAAGAGCTTCAGCAAAAGATTAAAGCTTAGAGTTTTAGGATAATGTGTGCTTAAGACACCTGCTCAGTGCCCAGCACTCTGTACAGAATACTTTTTATAGCCCTAACAACAACTAGAAACATTACAATAGCTGGGGTTTGGAAATAATTGCTTGGTTCATATCTATAAAAAACTATTAAATCAATCCTACAGAGGATAATGCATTTTGTTATGTTTTATAGGCATAAGGATAGAAGCTATCCAGATTACAGACTAATTCCAAACCTCAGCTTAACATCATTTAATATATTTATGTTTTAAAACCACAAGTTGCAAAACCACAAACAAACTGAATTTCTTTAGTGGGACTAAAATACCACAAGATAAACTGTTAGACCTTGTTTGTGAGCGTATGTGTTAGTGTGTGCATGTGTGTGTGTGCATGTGTGAGTGCATGTGTGTGCATGTGAGTGTGTGTGTATTATGTGTAATGGCACCTGACAATCTTCAGTTTCCAGACTGGTTACTCACAAGATAGCAACAAAGAACAAAATAGTTTTAGAAAGCCTGTTTTCAAAAGTACACATAGTATTTGAAACATTGTAAAAATAAATTCTTTCAATATTGAATTATTTCATTTTCATATTATGGTTAACAAAGTAAACTTTTATTGGCCAACATAAAGACTATGTAAAATTTAATGAGATCATATGTAGTGTAGATTATATGGCATATTTGCATGAATGTAAATGACAGTGTTTAAAGATCTTTTTGTTCCTTGCTCCAGTGGCACTTTTCCCAAATACATTGACAATATTCCTATACTAATTATCCATTGATAAAAACAGGTACAACTAAACAAAACCCATTGTTCTTTGCCCTTATGGAACTCATTGAAAGTTAAATGAGAACTTTTGGCCATAAGGCCATAATTTTCCTGGCCTTGGCAGAGGAAGGGAGGTGGATCAGTCAGGGTCTTACACAGGTCGGGGGGTGGGGCTGGGGGTGGGGGGTGGCGATTAAGGGAGACCAACAAGGAGTCATGAAGAAACCTGCAGCCAGCAACAGCAGGAACAATTTCCACCAAGCTTGAAAGGGCAAGAAGAGTGCATTCGTTTTCTATTTCTGCTGGAAAAACTTGTCACAAATTTGGCTGCTTAAGACAGTAGAATGTTTTTCTCTACAGTTCTGGAGGTGAGAAGTCCAAAGTGAGTTTTATGGGGCTAAAACTAAGGTTTCTTCTGGGGTTCTCTTCCACTAGATGCATGTAAGGAAAATAGAAACAGTTTAATCAGGCTCCCTCACCTCCTATCAGGCAGGACATGATTCAGCACATTTCAGCATGTTCACTGTGAACAGCTTATGTAAGAGTAGTGTAACTGTGCATGTGTGCTTATGTAATCTTTGGCTTATTGCCACTCTTGTGTACTGAGAATATAAAAGCCAACGGCTCTGAACTGCTGGCTGGCAGAGCTCACGTCTGGAATAAAGTATGTCTATTGTGCTTAAAGCTGCCAGAATCTTTTTCCAACTACCTGACTCACGACCTGCACGGGATGGGGCAGAGGGATCTGTGATTCAGCCTGACAAGACACAGGAGAGAATCCACTTCCTGGCCTTTTCCAGCATCTAAAGCTGCATTCCTTGCATTCCTAGGCTCATGGTTCCTTCCTTCATCTTCAAAGCCAGCAGTGGAGCATTTTCTCTCTCTAACTCTGCTTACATCAAATTACTTTTTTCTCGTCTATGTGTAATCAAATGCCCCCCAGCTCCCATGTTTTAGGATAGGATACTCGTAATGACTTATAGGACGTACCTAGATAATTTAGGATAAACTCTTCATCGTAAAATCCTTAGCTTAATAACATTTGCAAAAACCTCGTGTCCATATAAGGTAATATTCATGGGTTTCAGGGATTAGAGTGTTGATATGGTTAGAGACCATTATTCAGCCTAGCACAGGGAGGCAGCTGGAGCTGTTACTGGAGCCCAGGGAGACCTGCAGCAGTAGGAAAAGGCTGTTGCACAGGAGACATGGTCTACGGTAATAGAACACAGCCACTACCAAGAGATAGCTAACCAAGAGTGAGTCTGGGAGATTAGTACCCCAGCATCTCTCTTCTTCTACCTGGGCCTCCCGTCAGTCAAACCCAATGGGAAACTAGAGAGCAAAGAAGGCCAGAAAATGCAGTCCATAAAGGTCAGCCTGCTAGAGCACAGAGGAGGGTAGAGAAGGCTAAAGAATAGATCTCAAAAATCAAATGGAGAATATCTGGCAAAGATGTGTACCAGAAGGCAGCTGACAATAGTTCTGAGTCCATGTGTAGGAATGAGGACACCAGCAAGAGGCTAGGGAGATATGGACCTGGTTTCTCGTGAGACTTAGGCAGTGGTGGTACTTTCAGTCTTTATCTAGACTCTGGTTGGAAGGGCCCCACTGTGGTTATGATTCTCTGTATAAGAAGTTTAACTATAATCAACTTGGAAAAAATAAAAATCAAGAGCTTTGGAACTCTACTGGTCTTTTGTTGCCTATAGGCCAAATCATTTCTGTTACATCTGTTTTGTTCTGGTGGAGTTTTAAATCATATTTCTTCACTCTTCTATCCTAAAAGTTTTTTATTAAGTTCTAATATAGAGTTCTAATATGGAGTTGAGGTAAGGCAGGCTGTGGGATTCCTACTACCTGTAACAAACTGCAATGATTATTATTTTCTTTCTTTTTTAAAATTTTATGCATTCTTGTTAAACATTTACGTTGTTTCAACTTTTTTTTAAATTGAAGCTTAATTGACTATACATATTTTGGGGGTACAGCATTGACTATCAGTATTTTCAAAATGTTAATGTTTAATTTATTACGTACCTTTTTATCATAGCATTTTTATTCTTTGGGCTTTGCTCAGGGAGTTGGTACCCTTACTCTGGGTCTTTATATTGTGGCCACTGAAATACAAACTACCAAGGTCAATTATCCTCAGAGCTCTTGGGAGCACAGACTGAATTCTATATGGAGATCTTAGCATACAGATGGCACTAATTTAGTCCTTGCTATAGACACATTGATTCCTGGCCTTAAAGTCAGTGGAACCAAGTTTTACTTTCTCTAAGTCCATCTCCCTCAAATTTAGATTAAGTATCTACAGAAAAAATAGGAGGCTGTAAATACTATGTTGACTTTTAGCATAACATTAATTCAAACCAAGGAGAGAGACACTGGGTCATACCCACAAAATTAAAACCAGGACATTCTTCCATTTCTTTGTAAACTGCAAACCACTAGTTTAAAAACCAGGCTAAAGTTCCAAAACCTTGGAAAGAGTCTTGCAGGGTTAAAGCCTGGTTGAATTCCATAGGTACTCAGTGAATTATTTCCTTACCTCCAAAGTATTTTTCCAGTCTCTAGGATGACCCCTTATGGTGGGATCTAGATTGAACTCACTCCTCTGAATTCAGGCTGCTTCATTGGGGCTTTTTAAGCCATGGTAGTCTGGTCCATATCTCCCTAGCCTCTTGCTGGTGTCCTCATTCCTACACATGGACTCAGAACTATTGTCAGCTGCCTTTTGGTACACATCTTTGCCAGATATTCTCCATTTGATTTTTGAGATCTATTCTTTAGCCTTCTCTACCCTCCTCTGTGCTCTAGCAGGCTGACCTTTATGGACTGCATTTTCTGGCCTTCTTTGCTCTCTAGTTTCCCATTGGGTTTGACTGACGGGAGGCCCAGGTAGAAGAAGAGAGATGCTGGGGTACTAATCTCCCAGACTCACTCTTGGTTAGCTATCTCTTGGTAGTGGCTGTGTTCTATTACCGTAGACCATGTCTCCTGTGCAACAGCCTTTTCCTACTGCTGCAGGTCTCCCTGGGCTCCAGTAACAGCTCCAGCTGCCTCCCTGTGCTAGGCTGAATAATGGTCTCTAACCATATCAACACTCTAATCCCTGAAACCCATGAATATTACCTTATATGGACACGAGGTTTTTGCAAATGTTATTAAGCTAAGGATTTTACGATGAAGAGTTTATCCTAAATTATCTAGGTACGTCCTATAAGTCATTACGAGTATCCTATCCTAAAACATGGGAGCTGGGGGGCATTTGATTACACATAGACGAGAAAAAAGTAATTTGATGTAAGCAGAGTTAGAGAGAGAAAATGCTCCACTGCTGGCTTTGAAGATGAAGGAAGGAACCATGAGCCTAGGAATGCAAGGAATGCAGCTTTAGATGCTGGAAAAGGCCAGGAAGTGGATTCTCTCCTGTGTCTTGTCAGGCTGAATCACAGATCCCTCTGCCCCATCCTGTGCAGGTCGTGAGTCAGGTAGTTGGAAAAAGATTCTGGCAGCTTTAAGCACAATAGACATACTTTATTCCAGACGTGAGCTCTGCCAGCCAGCAGTTCAGAGCCGTTGGCTTTTATATTCTCAGTACACAAGAGTGGCAATAAGCCAAAGATTACATAAGCACACATGCACAGTTACACTACTCTTATATAAGCTGTTCACAGTGAACATGCTGAAATGTGCTGAATCATGTCCTGCCTGATAGGAGGTGAGGGAGCCTGATTAAACTGTTTCTATTTTCCTTACATGCATCTAGTGGAAGAGAACCCCAGAAGACACCTTAGTTTTAGCCCCATAAAACTCACTTTGGACTTCTCACCTCCAGAACTGTAGAGAAAAATATTCTACTGTCTTAAGCAGCCAAATTTGTGACAAGTTTTTCCAGTAGAAATAGGAAACGAATGCACTCTTCTTGCCCTTTCAAGCCTGGTGGATATTGTTCCTGCTGTTGCTGGCTGCAGGTTTCTTCACGACTCCTTGTTGGTCTCCCTTAATAAGCTCCTGCTTGTATTGCCCACCACCCTCATGTTCAGATGGGAGGAACTAGAAGTTAATTACCAGTGGCTTTCGATCTTAGAGAAGATGAAGAACCAGTTGAATATTCAAAAACTGAAAATAAGAAAGCTGGAAGGAAGTGAAAAAATATTAAGCCAGAGATTTGGCAGGTGGAAGAAGATGTATCTGGGTAGCCTGAAACCACACCAAATGCAGACGGAACTACCCTATTTATAAAAGGAAAAGAAGCAAACCACATTTTTAACAACAAAAAGATTTTGTTGTTAAGTCCTTAGATGTTAGATTCCTAGATGCCTCATTCCATTATCCTCAATATTCCCAGTTTTATAACCAGAATATCTCAGCTCTTCTTCTAAATGCTGTAATGCCACTCCAAAGACAGGCAACTTTTGAGTCCCCCTTCACTCCTCCTTGAGACACCATGTGTTGATGACTTTTTGATCTAAGCCTGAACCTGAATTCAAAGACTTGAATGGCAATGTATTCCAAGATACTATCTTTGATCAAACATTTGCAATTGATGAAAAAGAGAAATCCTTAGATGAAGAAATGATCTTTATATACTTGTTTCTTGCCAATCTTGGGCTACTGGCTATCATTGGATTTAATCTCCTCCTAGAATCTGGAAAGCAAAAGAGACCCAGAAGGAAAGAAAAATGTATTCGTCAAACCAGAATTATGCTGACTTGAGTTGATTCTTTATAAAACTTTGGGTGAGATTAGTAAATCTTCCCCCAGAAGTTTTCCCAGAAAAATAGGCACAGAAGAGATCAAAGGAATCTGATAGACAAATAGTTCCTTGGACAATTTAGTCTTTACTTAAGGCCCCAGTATGATTTGGTTTAAGGAGAATCAGCACAGAGGAGCCATATCAGCATAGAAGGCAACTGCACCTGATGCACAGACTGAGCAATCAGAGTCAATGGTAATGATATTGCTGAAAATGCATCACACTAACTTCTCTGTAGTTGCAAATTTGCTTTTTTAAAACCACTGTAATCGATGTGTGTATCTGTAAAGTGTGTAAGCAGTTGGCTTCATCAGAATCATTGTTGTACTACTTGAAGCACACCTTTAGGATACTAAATACAGTGCCTGGTGTTTCTGCCTATTGACAATTTCTGATATCATCTCTCCCAAAACACAATATATATGTGCCCAACAGTAGATTTCATGCCTACAACTATGTGCAAGAAAACAATTTGCATCTTCCTCTGAATAGCTTCAAATCCATACTGAGGGCATGGACTAGCCTTTAGTTGTGGGGTCGTGGTTGCTTTACAATTAGTATTCTAAAGGTACAAATGGGTGGCTGCTTTTTAGCAGTAGAAATTGTTGTTGTCTTTTCTTGCTCTTTACTTTAACATGCCCATTGAGAAATCTTCCAAGGGTTCAACGAATTTGGGGATCTTTCTATCAAGAAAGTTCTGAGGAATGAAAATTTCTTCTGACTTTGGTATAAAAACCTGATCTTTATTTCATAACAAAAAGAAAGTGGTACCAAAAGAAGCACACTGGAGACAAACTTTTGGTTAAGTGGAAAACAATGACTTAGGTAAGAAACATTTATAAAAGGTTCACAATTAAACATCAATGAATGAACTTTAAGTTTCAGAAAATATTTGTTAGTTTTCATAAATTTCATATTATTCTAATACATAATATACATATTTAATATATTATTAAATATATAAATTATATATTATAGCATTTATTGCAGAAAATAAATAATCAGGTAATTTCCCTGGGGAGAAAAATGCCTCAGGGACACACACTCAAATCAAAAACTACTCTTTCCCTTCCCCCAACCTCCCACAAGTAGGACACCAGGACACTGACAGACAGGAACAAGTGCCTCCCCAAGAAGTCACCTTAAAGATTTTTGGCCCAAACATTTTGAGTTTATGTGCTTAACTTCACTTCCTCTACAGATTTCCATTCAAACAGCTAAAGTAAGAAAATAATCAGCAACCATCACTGGGAATTAAGCAAGAGTGCCATCCACATGCCAGAAGTTTTAAGGAATTTTCATAAGGTATAATGCAGATTAAACCAGACTGAGGCAAAGATTTACCAAACTACAACCACTAGAGATGATGAAAAATCCTGTGCAAGGAGTAGATGAAAGAATCTCCCAACGTAACTGATTCAGTCCTCTTCTCCATCCTTGCAACTCAGACAAAAGGGGAAGAGGGTTATAAGATCACAGAAGGAAGTAATAATTGTCATGCTAAAGCCTTAGGAAGTGGCCAAATTCCAGAATCCACACAGATTT
The DNA here is from genome assembly GCF_027409185.1 of Cynocephalus volans. NCBI lineage: Eukaryota > Metazoa > Chordata > Mammalia > Dermoptera > Cynocephalidae > Cynocephalus > Cynocephalus volans. The sequence continues at coordinate 36,882,774 of NC_084466.1, read as the reverse complement.
AGCTGAAGCATTCCTGACTTCTACCTGGCATGAGCAAAAAAAAAAAAAACTGAGCAAGGAGTGAGCATTACTGTTCCTAAGAGGGGTGCGTGTGCCTGTCGACAAAGCCAGTTACCTTTGAGAGGGTGAGGAAGGACCCTCAGCCAGTGAGAACTACAGAGGAACTCTGCCTTCACAGGCAATCTCATTGTTCTGACAAAATACTAAGGGATTTAAATGTTTACCCAAAAATATCATCAGGCTAAATGTATGACAGCTTTCATCATTTTGGTTTATTCCTGAGTGGATTGTTTTTAAATTTCTTTGACAATTCCTATTTCATTTCCCTGTTCTTTCATATAAGACTTCTTATATGCATATTAGATGTATATACATCATGTCTCTTTTCTTTAATTTTCGTGTGTTATTTCTATGAATTTTGTGAAAATTTTTGAGTTTATCTTCTAATAAAGCAATTTGATTTTTATAGAATGCAATCTACCTTTCACTCTTGTTCTTTTAAATTATACAAACACAATAAGAAACCTTTCCTGTTCTTATATTGCTTCCTTTTTATGACATCAGCTATTGCTTTAGGAGAACAACATCCTCTTAAATCTCATTGAGAAAATAAAGTGTTAAATTTTTTATATCTGTATTCACAAATGATCATTTATCCAAATTTTATCAGACAGATCCCCATGTTTTAAAATATAAAATCTGCATTTTGCCTGTTGGTTTTCATATTCATCAGAAGGAGACTATAAATGAAAATGGAAAATGAGATAAACTGATTGTTACTTTTCATAATACAGATTCATTAGTCTGCTCTTTTGTTGGTATATAAAAATGAAAAGAAATAAACAAAATATGTACCTCAAAACTTGGAAAGATAGAATAAACTTAAGAAAACTGGAATGATGTTATTAATAAAGATGAAAATTGAGCTAAAGTAATTAGAAAACAGGAGTTCAGTAAAACCAATTAACCAAAGAGCCATTACTTTGAAGCAAACAAAGAATAAAATAGATACAATCTTGGTAAGGCTAAATGAGCAAAAGTGGTAAAACAGAAATATGTAAGCAGAATTATATTTGATTTTGTTTTTGAAATAAAATGATGTAAATTTTATGTCAGTATCTCTAAAAATAAAGAATCTTTTAGAAAACTATGAATCAGCAAAACTGACTAATCAAACAGGTAGTGATTCAGAATAGTCCAATAATCATGGAAAACATTTAAAATATTGTCAATGAAATACCATCTCCCACACCTCTATGCATCTAAGCTGGATATTTTAATTGTTTGATGACCTGACCATTCCTGCAGTATTTAAACTGTTCTGGAGCATAGAAAAACCAAACAAAATTTAAAAGATTGTTCCTGTATTTCTTTACTTGACTAACTAAACCTGCCACCGAGAACGTGCTACCAAAAACTGACAAACCAACCATGAAACAAAACTATAGAGAAAACCTATTTGTAAATACATATTGAATATTGCCAAATAAAATATAAACAAAATGATTCCAGCAGCAAAGTAGGTATATTGATTTATAAATAGTTTTATTGTTAGTTGAAAAAGTATACATTCTCTTTGTAAAACCCACACAACTCAGGAAAGGCAAAAATCACTTGAATTTCCATTACCAAGACATAACCACTATTAACATTTGGATAAACATTCCTCCATTTTCTCTCTAGATATACATGTACATATGGTTAAATATAAACAACTTCTGTGAAGAAAATTATAACGTATGTACATGATATATGTAATCTGAGAGTTTTACTCAACAATATGTCATGGACATTGATCCATGTCAATAAATATAGAGCTTACACCATCTGTAATGGTCACGTGTTATTCAATTGTATTTATGTCTATAATTTACTTAACTAGTTTAACTAATGTTTAGGTTATCTACAATTTTGTGTCATTAAAAATAGCTCTATGATATACTACCTGTTCATAAATCTCTTCCAACTTTGGGCTTACTTTCTAAAAGTAGGGTTGCTGCATTACACGACATACAAATTTTATATTTTTCTATTACCAGATGACCTTTCAGAAAAGTTATACCTATTTAGAGTTCTATCAACTATGCCTGAGAATACAATTGCCTTGCACCCTCACCAGCATAAGGTATTGCCAATTACTTAGTATTAGACAATGATTTGTGAGGAAAGGGCAGTTGTTCAGTAAGATTATCTATCATTTTTTATATTTATTTATTCAACAAATAACACTTTGAATGTCTGTAGGTGCCAGAAGCTGAGCTAGGCACTGAGGATTTAGTGTTCAAAAAGAGAGATGGGTCGTTGGCCCCAAAAAACATTTTTGAGAGAGCCGGGAAAGTCATTAGATTAACAAATAAATAAATGAACAAAATAATTACATGTTGAGACAAGTGGTCTATAGGAAATAAAAATATTTTGAGAGTAACAGGAGGAGGACCTACTTTGGATAGTAGAGTTAGAAATTGCAACTTTGAAGAGGTGATATTTAACCTAAGTTAAGAAATACTGGGTAAAATGTGCTCTTGGCAGAGGGAACAGTACAGCAAAGATTGCCAGGCAAGAAAGACATTGGTGTGTTCAACAAAAGAAAGAAAGGAGGTCAGTGTAGCTAGAGCACAACAGAATGAAAAGAGGCCTGAGAGGGAATCAGACCTTGTTCAGCCTTGAAGACCACAATAAGGATTTTGAATTATCTTATAAGTTCTATGGAAAGACATTGAAGAACTGTTTTCTATACAATTATGAAACCTGATACAACTATATTTATCCTCTAAAAGCTCTGTCGACCCTGTGAATATTGAGTTCAGTAGCAATGCTACTCACTGAAATGGGGATGCCTGGGTGAGAACAGGTTTAAGGAAGAGGAATACCAAGGGGTCTAAGGGAGAAATGCTTGCTATTGTTTGGATGCAGTTTGTTCCCACCAAAACTCATGTTGAAATTTAATTGCCAATGTAATAGTGTTGGGAGTTGGGGCCATTAAGAGGTGATTAGCTCATTAAAATGGATTAAGGTCTTCCCCATGAGACTGTGTTAGTTCTTGAGGGAATGGAGTAGTTCCCACCAGAGTTGGTTTTTACACCGTGAGGTTGCCTCTCATGTTTTGACCATTCCACACACAAACAGTCCCCCTTCCCTTTCTCTGCCATATTATGATGAAGCATGAGGCCTTCACCAGATGCATCTACCTGATCTTGTACCTCCCAGCCTCTAGAATTGGGAGCTAAATAAACCACTTTCCTTGATAAATTGCCCAGTCTTAGGTATTCCGTTATTGCAACAGAAGACAGACCAAGACAATGCTTATGCAACATCTAAGTGGAGATACATTAGCAACTGGATAATGTCAAGTACAAAGCTCAGATAAAACAATTGATATAAAGGAGAGCACTTCAAAAAGTTCACAAAAAAATAGAATTAAAAGATCATATGACTCTTTCCATGAACTTTTCAAGTACCCTCCTACTGGTTAATCCCCAGTATATAGAACGTTTTTAAATCATGGGATTGGATAGGACTATCTAGAGTATATATTGAGAAGAGATTTATTTTAATGTTTTCTAAATTTCAAAAAAAAAAAAAAAGAGGCACAGTAATTTGAAAGTATGGTCAAAGATAAAGGAGCAGGTAATAGACTAAAAAAAGTTTTAATTAAAAACATTTAAAGGTACGTAATATAAACAGCATTACAAGGGATCAGTACTCATTAGCAAATATCCAGTGCTACTTTTCACACTACAAAAGCACAAATCATGTGAATGCATCATTCGTCTTTTAGATTTTACTACATTAAACTTTGAATGAATTGGTACTGAGTCTTCTAAGAGAATGAGGAGGCTGCCCCAGCCCCGTGTTATAGGCTGAGCAACCCAGATAGGGAAGACAGTGTGGAGCAGAAGAGAGTAGGACTGTTCCTGGAATGTGCCAGTGATCCCAACTGTCCTGCCATTTTCTTCTACCCCAGGAGCAGCGCACACACGTTCCACCTAACTACCCTGGCACCATATATTATTGTTATTATATGTGAGAAGAAATCCATGCTTCCCACTGTGGAACTGGGAACCTTCCTTCCCCGGGAAGGAGATAATGTGATGGATGGGCATCACAGCACAGCATCTGGCTTTTATATTCTTATAGATTCTTACAGAAGGAACCAGCGACTGGTAAACAACAATCTTCACTGACATGGCCCCTTCTGCATTAGAAAAGTTAGCATTAATTGGTATTATTTTTCTCATTGGAATATAACCAGGAAAGGAGGACTCCAGCAGGATTCCTGATAAGAAACATTAGTTTGTATTTTAAAAAGATGTAACTAAAGAGGACGGTAGCTGTACAAGCAACTCCAGACATTGTAATACAGCGAATTACAACATTCCAGCCAAAACAACATTTAGATAATGATCAATTCCTATTACACTGGGTCAAATACAAGCCCCAAAGAATGGAAGATAAATTTATCTTTCTGGGGCCTGCATAAATCCCTTAGTTGAGGGAGGGGGAGGGGATGTGAAATATCACTAAAAAAATCAATATGTTTATTGATTAATCAAGCTACTGTGATTTATTGGGCACTCATTCATTTGTTTGTTACAGTCACTTCATGCATTGCCTCTGGCTGTGATAAATGGTCTGGCCTCCTCTTTGGGAAAGAGGGGGGTTTTTCAGCAGTCCTTCTAGAAGTGTGGGCCCCAGTTGCCTGCATATTTGCTTCCATGGCAAGTTAAAGTCTACAAACTGCTGCAAACTATGGCCTTGAAAATATCAGATTCACCCAATGTGAGGAGCCTCAACAGCAGTGCACACAAACATCAACTCTGGATTCTTCCAGAATGGAAACAGAAAGCCAGAGCAGGAGCATGCTTGATAACCAGGACATAATCATACTTACCAACATGGTGAGCAGTTACTGTCTAAAATAGCCTGGTATTTCCTATATTATATATTATACATGTTCTCATTAGGATACCAATAGCTTAATTTCTATAGCTGTTTTGTTTTTAAAATATTACATAACTTTATTTTTGTCTCCCAGGACCCTTTAAACTGTATTCAGTGGAGATAATCCTCCTTTGCCTCTGGATGAAAACCTTGTTGCCAAGCATTATTGCTGATTTCCTGGGTAACAGGTAAACTCTGGTTACTTTAAGCGAATGCAGCAGCAAATGCGGTAATAAAAATGTCCAGTCCAAAGTATCAAAATGCGAGAGTTAACTTAGTATTTTATCTTCTCTCCTTCCTGCAAGGGAAAGGATCATGGCACTTCTCTGCAATTTCACCTGAGGGACCGCCACCCCTGCCGACTTCAAGCTGCTGTTTCACTCCTGGCCAGGGACAAGCAGGAGGGAATGAGGATAGGCCAGTTCCTCCTTGGTTGGGTAGTGTCTCACACTCTGGGCCTGCCAGGTGGTGAAAGCTGCATCCCCAGATGGTACGCAGCAATTGATGAAGGTGACTTTCTCCAGCGATGCTCACATAGGCTTCAGAGTTTTCATACTAGATCCCACTGCCCTCAGGCCAAATAAATATTTATCCCAAGAGGCCTCTCCTCAACACACTTTCTAGGGATGTTCCCTCACCCCTCCAGGTGGCCCTGCTGAACAGATGACTCCATGCCTGATCTGTATCCCATGTGGGAAGACCCACAGAAAACACTCAGGCCTTCCTTCCCTTATAAATGCTGGGAGTACAAGCCAATTCCAGCACAACATTTGCAGCAACCAACCATACTAGTTTGCCCAAGACTGTCCTGGTTTTACTACTGAAAGTCCCACATTGTGGGCAACAACTCATTCCTGGGCAAACCACTTTCTTGGCTGCACCTCCTCCTCTCACTTGCAATTGCCACAATCTACTCATAGATTGTGTCACAAACACAAGGTTTGCCTTTCAAAGCTTGGAGAGGAAACTCTTGACGTCCCTCTCATTTGGCTTAGGAATAGAAGGCAGCATCTCCCAATCTTCACCCAAAGGGGCACATCTCACACACGTCCAAAGAGAGGCCACCATAAGCTTAGGGAGCTTCTTGATTTATCACATGACTCTACTAGGTAAATTGATGTGTTGAAAGTATCTTCCTGGGAACTTGTTCATTCCTAGTTAAGTGCAGTTAAGTAGAAAGTTTTCATCTTCTTTTATTTCTGTGACACAGATACAGTCTTCTGCATTCAGTAAGATGCAAGCAACATACACTTCCCTGCCTCACTCTTGATCCCTTCCTGGAAAAGCCTACTGGTATCTAGAGTGGCACTTCCTACTTTCCAGTTATCTATCAATGGAAATGCACAAGTCTTGAGGATCAATTGTGGATCACTAAGTCTCGCTCCAAAGAGCCTCCTCACACAACACAGAAATACTCAGCAGACCTCATGGGGTCATCACCGTGCCACACTAACTAGAAGGACAGGGGCTGGTGACTGGACTTGTGCTGAGATGAAACATGGGCCCAGAACACAACAGGGAGAGAGACTACTTATGCATAACAATTTGGTGCCACCATCCAGAGTTTTATAAATAATTTCTCCTCCATAGATTAAGAACTCCCAGCCCTTCCCATTTCATATCATTACTCAGTTGTGTTGAAGTTAAAAAAAAAAAAAAAAAAAAAGAAAGAAAACAAAAGCCTCTTTCAGCCACTCTTTTTCCAGTGCAGCTGATAAAATAGCTCTGTTATTATTGTAGTGACATTTGGGTTTCTGGAACTAACTTTCAAGATCCCTTAAACTGCTACCCTTAGTCAAAGACAGAACTATTTCTTGCAGCCATTTTCTTCCTAGAGATGTGAGATTCTTTGCCATTCATGCCCAGATTTACACTAGAGTCTCAATTTGAAACTTCCCTGCAGCGACCCAAATCCCCAAACTGCAGCATTCCAGACATCCATCCCCCTATGAAATTCTTTGACTTCTATTCTGGGCTCATAGCCAAATTCCCACATTTCATGACTTTGTCCCTTCAACCTTAAACATCTGTTCCTGCTTTAGGATTTTTTTTCTAATGAGCTGATTGCTCAAATCCTGTCAATCAGAAGCAACTCTTCCTGATTCTTCCCAAGCTCTGTTTGCCTCTGCAAAGAAAAACCTCTGACTTGTTTTCCAACTACCTACTTCAGCATCATTATCAAGGGCTCCCTCTGGCATCTCCAAGACTATCACCCCCTCCCTCAGGAAGTCACTACTCCAGACATCTCATTTAGGTGCACAGCTCCTCCCAGGCAGCACTAACAGAGAAAACAAAATATTAGCAATTAAAATACACCTCAATTCTTCAGGTTGCAGCCAGATAAGGATAATCTCAATTTCACCTGTGAGTTTATGAGGGGAGAAATATGCAAAAGAGATGGTGCCAGAGTTCATATGCCTAGTGGAGAGTATGATGAGTCATCTTCCTCCAGTCACCAACCAGTCCCTCTTATCCACGCTTTCACTTTCCAAAATTTCACTATATTTTGAGAGAGAAACCACATTCACTTAACTATTATTACAGTATATTATTATAGTTGTTGTATCTTATTAATAGTTATTGTTGTTAATCTCTTACTGTGCCTAATTTGTAAATTTAACTTTATCATATGTATGTATGTATAGAAAAAACACAGTATACATAGGGTTCGGTACTATCTGTGGTTTCAAGCATCCACTGGGGTTCTTGGAATGTATCCCCTGCAGGTCAGGGAGGACTACCATACTCACTTTGCTCTATAGCAACCTGAAACTCTAGTAATTTGAAGTTACATTTGGATGGGTATGGTTCTTTTTAGACTAACTTTCCACTTATTTAATTTTTTAAAATATATTCTAGTAAAAGTCACAAGGGAAGATTAGGCTGCAACTACTCTGCATTTTCTTAATAAGGGTTTTTTCTTGAACATTTCATTGCACCTCTGGAAAATTTCATCTCGTAGTACTTTGTTTCCACAAGTCCAGAAAGGCAAAAATTAACACTTAAAGGTAGCAGCAACTCTGCCCACATGACAGAAATGGAAATACACCAAGCCCATGCTCACTGCCAGTCACTTCACCTACAGACAGGATTAACATGCTCTCAGAAACTGAACATGTTTCAAGAGAGGGAAATATACTTCGTTACTCCTTTGAATGTCTTTTCCCATCTTTTCCCATTTTTCTTTCATGAGAACTGGGGAAAAATTATCTCTGAGGTATGTGCATGTTTGTTAATTTGAGGTCCTGTCTTATACTGAAAAGTGGCAGGAGCAGCCAGTGTTAATTTGAATCGGTCTTCTGAAGACATATTTTCTCCCTGCTTTTGGCTTTAGAAAGGCACTACTTTCCTTTAGTGGATGGATTATGTGTTAAATGACCTATAGCAGATCGTTTAATAACATCAGCTTCACCTGAAGAATTCTGCATGGATTGAAAAAGTCATCCTAGAGGCATCTGTTCTCCTGTTTCCTTTAGGTCTGCTCTAGCCAAGAGCTAACAGTTTCCTGAAAACTCCAAAGTCATTCCTCAGCCATTCAAAAAGTCACCTTGATTGGAATGAACACTGTTTAAAGAAAAAAACACAATACTTCTCCCTTAGAAGAAATCTGTGATTTACATTTTTTTCTAGATTGGATTCTCCCTTTCATGTCTACATGCTCTGAAAATGGTCCTCCCATTACCCTTCTCGCTCCCCAAATATGTGCCCTAAAGAACCTCCACCCAAAGGTACTTCCAAACCGTGGCATGGAATTGCTTAAACCATGAAAGACATACATGGTTTAAGGGCATAAATCAGTGAGGATGTATGACTTGGAGAACTTCCTCTGGCACTCACAAATATGCACCCATTAAGATGGTTGAATTTATTTTTACTATTAACCCTAATAATTATCTGTATTAATTGTTTTGTGAAATTAAGAAAAATAAGTTGTGTTTAGCAGTTATCTCATGATTTGGTAGCAAAATCTCTTTTAAACATTCAGTTTAACTCCACTTTCATTATTCTAGGAGCCACAGAACAAGCAGCCTAGAATCAGTGCATGTCTGACCACAATCATTAGGTTGGCAGAATCAACTTTCACCTCAATATTAATCAAATGGGAAATGACATTGTGTGTAACATGTCATCCTAAACCAAGAGGGAGTCTTTCTTTGCATTGGATATAATCCATCCATCGGACAGCCTCAAGTCTCCATCAGCAAAGATCAAGATGGACAATCTCTGAAGAAATCTTATCCCCAACCCTTGCAGCCTGGCCGCCATTAACTTCCTGGAGTCATCAAGGCAGTCATATCACGCCAGTCCCCAAGAGAAGCCCAGGATACCCTGGCCATCCCTTATCCTCAAGACTATTCACCATTTGGCTCTTTTCTACCCTGTAGTTGCCTCAAACTTCCCACATCTTCTCCCCATTTTCTGAGAATTGAAGCAACTTGAAGAGAACGCCACAAGCTCCCACCATCACATCTACACCCCCTCCTGGATTTGGGCCTGGATGCTCTGCCCTCTCTCCTATTCTTGTGCTCTTTCCTTCCTCCTAAAGTAGGCCAACCCCTCGACAACTTATGTGCTCGGTCTGTTTCTTATTTATCCACAGTCCTCTAGCAATTCCCCTCTTTCTCTTGCATCATCAGCTTATCACACCGTTTCTTTCCACTAACACACAAACTACCACAAATTATGTTGAGTGACATAAACCAGGCACAGAGGGAAAAATGCTGCATATCCTCACTCATAAGTGGGAACCAAGAGAGAAAGGAAGGAAGGAAAGACTGCAATGGTGTGTAGGACTTGCAGAGGGAGAGAGCAGACCTGGGGGGGGAGCAGGGATTATTTGGGTGGGGGACACAGGGAATAATCACAATGTGTGGTAATGGGCATGCTGATAGTATTGATCTGGCCATCACATGGTGGGCGCAACTGTTGATGGTCAGCTTTGTACCCCATGAATATGCATAATCAATAACAAAAAATAGAAAACCTTCTCATGGTCCCACATTAGTCTCCAACCACTCCCCATTTCTGTCCTCCCTTTGTAGCAGATCTCCTCCAGTTAGTTGTCAAGCTCATTGTCCCCAGTTCTTCTCCTGTTTGCCCTTAAATCTGCTGTAATCATGCCTTTGCTCCTACAACTTCACAAAATTGCACTCATTAACGTCACCTATGTGTTCTATCACATTTTCCAAAGCTTTGAGGATCATCCTTGCTACTTGTGTGACTTGAGGAACACTGAAGGAATCCATTGCTCATCTTGATAAATTGAAAATTACCTCTTTTAAACCTCCCCTCTTTCTATAATGCAAGATATTTCTATAATCACAATTTACTGCACAGATTGCACAGATTAGCAGATATATAGGTCAATGATTACCATTCTGAAAAACAGAAAAATGAATTTATTCCATTCAGTGCCTGTTGGTGCAAATGTATGATGAAAGGATTGGTGGGGCACAAGGGTCAGCCTACAGGTTGGCATGTAAACTGCTTTCTGCCATATGGGGCAGTCTTCAAAAAGGCAACATTAATTTGTTTGAACAGATTTGTGTCATTGTCTCTCTTAGGAAAAGGGGCCAGAAAAAAAAAATACCACTTCTGTTCAAAAATATTCCCCTCCCCTAGCCAGGCTTATAATTAACTAAACTCCTAACCATTTATCTTTAAGGGTCAAAACATTGCTATCCAAAAAGGTATCTGTTACCCAGCAAACGCACTGACGGAATACTTAAGGTGAATAATAAGCATTTGCTACCTGTTAACACATTATCACAGAGTGGGGTCCAGAGGAAGGAAAAACAGTTTGGGAGATGGGAGAACCAAATGAAATGCAGCCACTGTGTGGTTGTTGGGGGGGAGGTAGGGTGGGGGCAGATTGTCACTTGGAGAGAGGGTGTGGCTGGCCATCGTATTCGAGGGGTGACACCATGAAGGAATGAGAAGGAGAAATGTTGAAAGAAGTGATAGAAGACTACCCAAGGCCCTCGGCTTTCTTCATACATTTGCCCAAGAATAATTCTGCTGTTAAGATGTTTGACCTTCCATTTTTGCCTCTCAAGGCTGTTCTATGTTTATGCTCCAAGAAGATTAAGTTCTGATAGAAGCTACATCTCTCAGAAACTTTGTAATGCCTTTTTTGAAGAAAATAAAGTGACAGTAAAGCAGGTTGTGTTTGTAGACTCAGACTGGCTTCCAATCATTCTTTTCTCTCTGTTTTGACATTGGTCAGTACAGGGATCGAACCCAGAAACTTGATGTTATCACACCATGCTCTAACCAAGTGAGTGAACCAGCCAGCCCCTTTTTTCCCATTTAAACGATTCTTCTGTAAGTTTTGAATGTGTGCTTCCCCCTCTCTTTTGGTCTTTGAGTCTAGCTTGCATTTATTTTTCTCAAATATCTTTTTTTCACATTCTGATGAAAATTCTCCACCTTCACCTTATTCTTCCAATAATTTTTCATTTATTTGTATATTTTTTTCTTTTTTCCAAATTACCTGTACTGGGTAAGCAAGTGATTTTTATAAATCCAGTGTATTCTCAAATTGCTGGCATGTTGACTATTCTCATTTCAGATGGTAATAGTGGTGATTCCTAAAAAATTGGGTGAAGGTATTGCAGCCACCCCTGGAACCAGGACAGAGATTATCCCTAAAGGATTGCAGTTCCACCCCAAACCCCAGTTGAAGAGTTAGAGCTGGGATCTTAGAATATTAAAGCCAAACGGAAATTTAGAAGTTGCTGTCACAGACCAACCACCTCATTATGCAGACAAGGAGATGGATGCCCAGAGAGATGGAGAAACTTTTCTAGAGTTTTAAAGCTAAACTCTTGCAAAAGTTGTTACCAGGGAATTTTCTTAGGTCAGAGACCTCAGAAGCAGTGTCTGAGACAAGAATTCATGTACAACTAATAGAGTAAAGAAATATTTCCAGGAGAAGCTGCTGAGGTCAGTAACTAAGGTCTGGCTGGCAAAGGGGGAAGAAGAATCACATTTCCCAGGCCTTTCTAGCTCTCTGGATATGTTCAGGCAAACCTGCTCCAGGAGCCCACAGGCAGTCTGCAGAAGGCAGTCTGAAGATGGAGGCCAGGAGAAGCAAGACCTCACAGGAGCTGGGGAAAGGTGTGCACAGAAGGAAAAGGGAGCCACAGGGCTGTGAGCAGAGCATCAACAGTACCTGCTCTAGAAATTCTGTCTCTAACTCCCTGAGAGTCATCCTATAGCAATGGGATGGGAGAAGGATATTTTTCCTCTTTGCGCCTTCATAGGACTTTTGCAATTACCTTATAGTATTTTACTTTTAAAATAGCATATGCAAATTTCACCTTGATCATATTACTTTCTTAGTGGCTCTTTCTTGGTTAGAGATTCAAGTCTCTACTACTTAGCCTGACATTCAAGGCCTTCGAAAATATTATCCTAAATTCCATTTAAAGCCTCCCTTTCTCACTCAGAAAAAAGACTATATTTGAGGCACATGGTCAGCCATCCCTCTTACATATGACACTTCTCTACCTCCATTCTTTTCTCATGCCAACCAGCCTCCCAGCATTGCCCGATCAGCAAATCTTCATCAATGTAAATCACTGTTTCAGAATCTCACTCAGACTATATGTTTTGCATGATCCTTTCTGACTACACTTGCTGGAAGTAACATCTCCTTCCCTGGAGTTCTCATCACCAGTTTTGTCTGAACTATGCATTTGGCAACATTATTCTGTGAAATCTTTTCTATTGTGTTCTTTAACTATTTTTTTAATTAATATTTTTATTTTATTTTATTTTGTCAATATACAATATGGTTGATTATTGTGGCCAATTACTGAAACCTCCCTCTCGCCTCCCTCCCCCGCCCCAACAATGTCCTTTCTGTTTGCTTGTCGTATCAATTTCAAGGAGTTGTAATTGTTGTGTCTTCTTCCCTCCCCCCACCCCAGTTTTTCTGTGTACTTATTTATTTATTTTTAGCTCCCACAAATAAGTGAGAACATGTGCTATTTCTCTTTCTATGCCTGACTTGTTTCACTTAATATAATTCTCTCGAGGTCCATCCATGTTGTTGCAAATGGCAGTATTTCATTCTTTTTTATAGCTGAGTAGTATTCCATTGTGTAGATATACCACAATTTCCATATCCACTCATCCGATGAGGGACATTTGGGCTGGTTCCAATTCTTAGCTATTGTAAAGAGTGCTGCGATGAACACTGCGGAACAGGTATACCTTCGAATTTATGATTTCCATGCCTCTGAGTATATTCCCAGCAGTGGGATAGCTGGGTCATATGGTAGATCTATCTGCAATTGTTTGCGGAAACTCCATACCATTATCCATAGAGACTGCACCATTTTGCAGTCCCACCAGCAATGTATGAGAGTTCCTTTTTCTCCGCAACCTCACCAGCATTTATCGTTCACAGTCTTTTGGATATTAGCCATCCTAACGGGTGAGATGGTATCTCAGTGTAGTTTTGATTTGCATTTCCCAAATGCTGAGTGATGTTGAGCATTTTTTCATATGTCTGTTGGCCATTCATATATCTTCCTTTGAGAAATGCCTATTTAGCTCTTTTGCCTATTTTTTAATTTGGTTGCTTGGTTTTTTCTTGTAAAGTTGTTTCAGTTCCTTGTATATTCTGGATATTAATCCTTTGTCAGATGTATATTTTGCAAATATTTTCTCCCACTCTGTTGGTTGTCTTTTAACTCTGTTAATTGTTTTTTTGGCTGTGTAGAAGCTTTTTAGTTTGATATAATCCTATTTGTTTATTTTTCCTTTGGTTGCCCATGCTTTTGGGGTCGCATTCATGAAGTCTGTGTCCAGTCCCACTTCCTGAAGTGTTTCTCCTATGTTTTCTTTAAGAAGTTTTATTGTTTAAGGGTGTATATTTAATTCTTTTTTTTTTTTTTTTTGTCTTTTTGTGACCGGCCACACCGCGCTCAGCCAGTGAGCGCACCAGCCACCCTTATATAGGATCCGAACCCGCAGCAGGAGCACTGCTGCGCTCCCAGCGCCGCACTCTCCCGAGTGCGCCACAGGGTCGGCCCTATATTTAATTCTTTAATCCATTTGAGTTGACTTTAGTATATGGTGAAAGGCATGGGTCTAGTTTCATTCTCCTGCATATGGATATCCAGTTATCCCAGCACCATTTGCTGAAGAGGCAGTCTCTTACCCAGTGCATAGGCTTGGTGCCTTTGTCAAAGATCAGATTGCTGTAGATGTGTGGGTTGATTTCTGGATTCTCAATTCTATTGCATTGATCACTGTGTCTGTTTTTATACCAGTACCACACTGTTTTGGTTATTATAGCTTTGTAGTATAGTTTAAAGTCAGGTAGTGTTATGCCTCCAGCTTTATTTTTTTTTGCTCAGAATTGCTTTGGCTATGTGTGGTCTTTTGTTATTCCATATAAATGTCTGGAGAGTTTTTTCTATTTCTGAGAAAAATGTCATTGGAATTTTGATGGGGATTGCATTGAATTTGTATATCACTTTGGGTAGTATGGACATTTTCACTATGTTGATTCTTCCAATCCAAGAGCATGGGATATCTTTCCATCTTCTTGTATCCTCTCTAATTTCTCTCAGCATGGTTTGTAGTTCTCATTATAGAGATTTTTCACCTCCTTGGTTAACTCAATTCCTAAATATTTTATTTTTTTGGTGGCTATTGTAAATGGGCAGGCTTTCTTGATTTCTCGTTCTGCATGTTCACTATTGGAGAAAAGAAATGCTACTGATTTTTGTGTGTTGATTTTATATCCTGCTACTGTGCTGAAATCATTTGTCACCTCCAAGAGTTTTTTTGTAGAGGTTTTAGACTGTTCAATATATAGGATCATGTCATCTGCAAACAGGGACAGTTTGACTTCATCTTTTCCAATAAGGATGCCCTTTATTTCCTTCTTTTCTCTGATTGCTCTTGCTAGTACTTCCAACACTATGTTGAATAGGAGTGGTGAGAGTGGGCATCCTTGTCTAGTTCCTGTTCTTAAAGGAAAAGCTTTCAGCTTTTCCCCATTCAGGATGATATTGGCAGTGGGTTTATCATATATGGCTTTAATTATGCTGAGATAATTTCCATCAATACTTAACTTATAGAGGGTCTTTGTCACGAATGAATGTTGAATTTTTTAAAAAAGACAATTTATCATATATACATGTGGGATACAACATTGATTTTCAGTAGTTGTGTAAAATGTGTGATGGTCAGATCAGTATAGTTAACTTATTCATCATTACAACACACAATTATTCTTTGTGTACAATAACTCTATTTTTTAGAGTAGTTTTATGTTTACAGAAAAATTAACCAGAAAGTACAAGAGAGTTCCAATATATTCCCTCTCTTCCCTGCCCTCAGTTTCTCTTATGCCTAACATCTTGTATTAGTGTGGTACATTTGTTACAACTGATAAACCAATTCTGATACATGACTATTAACTAAAGCTCATAGCTTACACTAAATTTCACTCTTTGTGCTGTCCCATTCTATGGGTTTTGACAAATGCATAATGTAATGTATTCACCATTACATTTTCATACAGAATGTAATAGTTCCTTCCAATATTTTAATAATAAATTCTGAGTGCAGTGAAATAAAAATTCTCATGCACTACAGTAGTAATGCAAATATGTATTCATATATATGTACATATATATAAAATCTGGAAAACAATTTAGCAATAGGTACCAGAGCCTCAAAAATAATTCTGTCCTTTGGTACCATTGACTTCTAGGAATCTATCCCAGTGAAATGATGTGGTCTCCAATTTATGACCAGGAATGTTGGCAATGGAAGAAAATAGGTAGCTTTATTTGTAAGTGTGGAAAATTAGAAAATAACTAGTGCCCAACAAAAAAGGAAAAGTTAAGTGAGTTATATCACCTTATACAATATGTTATTATATAGAGCTTTGTAGTGACACTAGAAAATGTTCATGTTAAATGAAAAACAGTAGGACACAAAACTACATATAAAATATGAGGCTAACTTTTTAACTATTCACAAACTACATGTAACCGAAAGAAAGGACTAGAAGAAGACACATAGAAGGGTTAGTTCTCTGTATCTCTGACAAGGAGGAGTAGGATGATTAAATCTAATCTTCACCTTCTTTTCAGTGCTCTATATATTTCCAAATATTCTACAGTGAGACCACATTTTCTTTAAACCATTAAAAATAAACCAAAAGTTACCATTTAAAAATGAAGGTAATCTTTTAATAAATTAAACTCGTTTTTTTCTCCTAGTCCCTAGTTTGAAAATCCTTAAATATTTCTTAATGGATTGCAATTGGGACTTAACATGCCCCTGATTTCTGGAAGCTGTATTTTTAACATGTGATGGGGGAGGAGGGAATGGAAGCTTGTCAAAAATACCGCATTAAGTTCACAGCTGTGAAATTTCCCAGTTGTCAAGGTTCCTCCCAGCCCACTCAAGGTGTGGTTCTCCTCAAATAGCAGAGATTTTAGTCAGAAAACCCAATGGACATGTTTGTTTCCACATCTATTTAACCAGTCTAAATTTTTTCAAAATTTGGGAATTTTGGAGAAAGAAAAAAATGATAGGATTTCTCCACTGGTAAGATAATATTTTCCTCTTATAACAAAACTCTCATGAAAATATGCATCTACCAGATGTCACATTTTGTTAAAGGATCTTCTTAAGAAAAAAAGATTTAGAAAATGGTGCATATTAATCTTTCCATCTTCAGGGACAATTTCACAAGAATTGGGGAGAACCAGGATGGTCCAGTGAGAACCAAGAACAAAAGTAAATAACGAGCATTACTTTGTGTAAGAAGCATGTCAGCACTAGAAACCACACAGCCACTTCCTTCTTCCTCGCAAGTTTCCACACTTGTCATGTGTTCACAGTGCCACCCCTGTATATCCTTGCCACTACCCCAAGGAGTAACCCCACAAACCCCCCTCCTCAATTCCTATCTCCTCACAGCTGATCAGGCAAATAGTCTCCAGCTGGCTACCTGCAGCCTTCCAAGTGCCTGCTGTAGTGTGGTCTGCCTACCCAGGAATTCACAGGAAAACCTTTGTCTTCAGCCATATCTTCGTTTATATCCAAGGTCTTGATTAAGTCTTTTCCGGACCATTTCTAGGTTTTTGGCCTCCTTTTGTTATTTACACGCCAATTAATTCACACAGCTAAAAGCAAGACAAGAGCCTCAAATTAAATGTCATCATCCCATTAGTTTCATTTTATTTTATTTTGTTAAACTGCTTTTAAGAACTGTCTGTGTTTTATATTCCAGAGATTCCTGGCTTCGGCCGAGGCAAAGTTCCAATAAACACATGGACTTGGTTACCAGCCTGGGAACAAGATGGAGATATTTGCTCTCAACTTTAGCCCTGGCTTTCGTTCTGCCCTGGAGTCTGTTCATACAGAGTCTGGAGAATTTGTGTAGTTTGGCTGACAATTTTGCCTTTCATAAAAAGCTGAGATGATTGTTTCCATGTATAGTATTACAACTGTAAGGACAAAACGCAGTTTTCTAAAACTTCATTTTTCTCATTTTCTAACGTACTCTTGAATTAAACCACCATAGTTTATCAATCAGAATTTCTCTGCCTACTTAAGTACAATTGTAACTCTATATTGTGACACTAACAGAACCTAAAACCATGGTATAGTCTCATTGGAACAAAAGAAGCTTTCCTCATTGTGTGAATTTTACCTCAATAATAAGCCTCTGTGCACCAAATTGATTAGATTTCTTGTAAAAGAATAGCTGCCGTTGCAAATCCAAAATAATAGATGGTTGACATGTGACACTAATAGTAGCCAATAAAATAGCTACAGGAAAATTTTCCCAACTGCTTTGTAAATTGATTATCTATAATGCCTTATGATAAATTGACCCATAATGTCATCTGATGGCTATTTATTTAGGCAGAAATTCGGCCTGGGGAATTTGAGAAACAAAATCCCAGCACTGTAACGATGGTGGTAATTCATTTCACAGTCTTCTAGAATGGCAGATACTATGGTTTAGTAAGTTTTGTCTTTGCCCATATGCCCTAAAACAGACTTTTACTAACATTAGTTTGGTCAAGAGACAAAACTATTCTGAGTAGCAATTTGATAGGTCTCTAGAAGCACCTCAAACTGAAGTTGTCCCCACCCCCACCACCAAATAATCAGCTTCCTGACTTCCCTATTTCATCAACAGAATTAGCATTAGCCCAGACTTCCAGGGTCAAAATGAGTTGTCTTCAAGTTCTCCTTTTCAGTTAGTTTGCAATTCAATTACCACCAAAACCAGTTCATTCTTTCCTCAGATTATCTCTTTCATGCATCCTTTTCTTTGCACCCCCACAGCCCAAAGACAATCTTGCTCATTATTCCTCATTCTCAGCACTGTAGTCCTCCTTCATGTGGCCTCTCTATCTCTAGCTTTCCTCTCCCTCTGCCTTAAAGTCCTACATAAATCTTCTGTAAGTTCTGTAAGTTTGAGGGGTCACTCACCTGTTCGTATTGCTTCAATCGGTCTCTGTGGCCAAGAACAGCAATTTTCCAGTTATTTCCACTCTGACATATGTATGTGGCATACAAGCTGGAGCACTAGTAAGATGTGTGTCTGGCTCCAACACTCTGCTCTTTATATACTCTCTTCTCCCTGTGCCTCCAACCAGAATTGTGCATTCCTGTTTTATTTTACTCACATGGAACCCAACACCCATTGCTGTATGCTGACAATATTTATGTTTGCATTGTAGTAGATTTAGAAGACAACCTTCAGAGATTCCCACTTTCTTATATTCATGACCTTGTGTCATCCCTTTCCCTTGAGTGTGGGCTAGACCTAGTGACTTGTATCTAAGGAATAGAATACAGCAAGCACAATGGGATGTCATTTCATGATTTGGTTATAAAAGACTGTGACTTCCATCTTACATAGCGGACTCTCTATTGCCTTCCCACCTTTGTATACTTTGATGAAGTTAACACACCATGTTGAAGAGGCCCACATGGCAAGGAACTGAGAGCAGCCTGAGACTAAATACCAGCAAGGAACTGAAGCCTTCAATCCAACAGCCCTTTGAGAAACTGAACTCTGCCAACACTCATGTGAGTGAGCTTGGAAGTAAATCCTTGCTAATCAAGCCTTCAGATGAGACCACAGCTTTGGCCAATACCTTGATTTTAGCCTGTGAGAGACCCTGAAGCACAGGACTCAGCTAAAACATGCCTGGATTCTTGACCCACAGAAACTGTGAGTTAACTGTTTTTCAGCTGCTAAATTTTGGGGTAATTTGTGGCACCGAAATAAGTAAAATACACATATGTTACCTCACCTGCTTATCTAGCCTCCCAAAGGCAGAAACTCTGAATGGTAAAATTAAGTATAAGCATAATGGACAATGTAAATGCTAACACACAGCAAATGTTAATTAGCGAGTGATTAAATAAATGACTTTACTGAACCAATTTTCCTAATTGTTACAGAGATTAAATATCATCTAACTTTCTCTAAGTGAATGAATTGCATACAAAGTTTATACACACGAAGTTGAATATCAGACTATATGTTTTGATTTTTGCCTATTTCTTCACTCATTTACAGTTTGTTTTTAATAGAAACATGTTCATGTCATCCTAGCTTCTACTTACCTAAAGGAATGCATAATTCACAGACTGATAAATAATAACAAACTGGGATTTGTTTTTGAATGATGATATCAAACAAATATAAGTTTTTCCATAATAAAAATGTGCTTAAATTATAAAAGGAATAGGAATGTCATCTATGTCACTTAGGATGCTTTGAGCTGCAAATAACAGAAAAATGGAACTCATGTAATTCACAGAGAAGATGTACTTCTTTTATATATTAGTAAGTCTGTTGGCTTCAGGATTGAAAATTGAAGTAGGTCATTAAGGACCCAATATTTTCCCATATTCCAACTCTGCTCTTCCCAGACTAGCTCCTTCATGGTTGCAAGATGGTTGCCACTATTCCAGTGATCACATCCAAACACAGGAAAACAAGTGGAAGAAAAGTATCTCTTCATTTTTTTTAACAGAACAGAAATCTTTCTCAGCAGCACCCAACAGACTTCCCTTTGCATTTCAATGGCCAAAATTGGGTCATGTTACCTGATAAATTAAACTCTGATAAGGGGACTAGGATAACTATGACTGCTGGGGAGGGCTGGATCCCTGAATAAAATTGGGATTTTACCAATTCATCGTCAGCAAAGATGAAGGGGAATGTCTATTTACATCCACAAAAGATAACATAAAGTAGTCCATAATTACACAAAAATGTGCTTATGATGATTCAGCAGAAAGAGCAGCTATTGTCACCTGGAATGATTTGGTACTATGAGAAAAGCTTACAAATCAGAATAAAAACCACTATCCATCTACCAAAGTTGTCTACTTTTCTTTTTTTTTTTTTTTTTTTTTTTTTTGTCCTTTCTTGTGACCTCGCTCAGCCAGTGAGCGAACCGGCCATCCCTATATAGGATCCGAACCCGCGGCGGGAGCGCTCCTGCGCTCCTGCGCTCCCAGCACCGCACTCTCCCGAGTGAGCCACCGGGGTCGGCCCTACTTTACAATAATCTTACTAAACCTTGCAACTGTAATGGTATCATTGGTTCTTTTTATCAGCCATTCAGTTCTTATTTATAAGAAAATATTATGGTCTTAAAATTAATTTTTTAAAAACATTACATGCATGGATTTACAAAAATTTACAAAGTTTTAATCAGTTTCAAAACATTTTTTTCCTAGAAAGCCTCGGTGACAGAAGAATTACTTTCCCTTTGATTTGGTATGCTCTTAATTGCCCAGGGTTGTAGTGGTTAAAACAAAAGAATAAAATAGGCCCCCAGAGATCTATGTTGCAGCTGAAAGGCTCTGGGAGAGGAAGTACAGTCTGAAATCAGATAAGTAGCCGAGTTCATTAACTTGTCTAGTTGCCACCGTTAGAAGTAGATGATCATGGTTGTCAAGGACGTGGGATTTGGAATAAGACCTAGATTTGAATCTCAGCCACACATCTTATTTAGGATGCATGGTTTAATCTCTGTGAGACAAAATTTCTCCATCTTTCAAATGGGGATCACCCAACTTACCTCATGGCGTTATTATGAAAGTTAAATGAAATAATGTCTGCGAAACACTTAACACAGCAGTGAACACTCAGTCACTGTTAGCTGTCATAACTGTACAAGCTGTTCTAGGAAACATTTCCCAACCACATCCCATAAACTGGTCTCCTCCAACTGTCTCCGGGATTGTGCTGTAGGATGAGGTTGAGCTAAGCTCCTCCCATGTGGAGGTGTGGGACTGCTGCAAACGTTCCAGGAGAAGCATCGCCCCACCTCACACTGAACTCCAGCAGGCCACATCCCTCTCCTGCAGGCCAGGATGCAGAGGCAGGAAGAAATCCAGACTCCCTGTTAAACACACATTGTTATTAAACAGATTGCTCACATGTTTGCCTCTTCATCCCTCTCCAGAGATCTCAGACCTCTTTTTTCCTTACTGACTGACAGCCTGCACATTGAGGTTCACCCTTCCATATGAGGCTCTTTATTTTCCAAAGGCTTCCATTCACTGGCCTCGGATGCAAGAAATGCAAATGTGCATTTGCCCATCCCTGTCCTCCTTCTGAGTCTGGCATAGCGGAAAACATCTATATACTTCATTCTGTGATTTCTTGAGCTAAGTCAGTAGTATCCGTTGAACACTGAATAAGGCAAAGAGACAAAAGATTTGAAAAGCATTTACTTCTTTAGTGATTATTCAGATTTACAATTGGGTTTTTGTAAGTGATAGATGTGCCCTGGTGAATCACCTTCACTGCACTTTAAAGGAATCTAAATCTATTCATGGCCCCTTCTTGATTGCAAATTCAACCAGTTAAATTGTTTATACCCATCACAGTCATGGGGTTCCGATCTTAGAAACCTACCTAAGTAGAAGGCTATAAAGCTTCAGGTTATGTTCGTGACATAATCTCCGGACTGGATACAAGGGGACAACATTTTCTAGTATGCTTTTCCCATTAGTGTTCTACTCCTCAATTTTTTTGTTCCAACAACCATTTGTTTTAATTATCTACTAATAAAGCAATATTAGTATATTTGGGTGTGAAAGATTCATTGCCATCCATTTTCTACAGTGAAAAGTAATTTCAATTGTAAATACAGAAGGTAAAATCAGCATTTTGGGATTCTATTACTTCAATAATTATCTTCTTTGCCCTGTCATAGTGGATTAAAAGACTTAAGCTTTTTTAGGCATCATGCACTGAATTAGTAAAGTTACACATTTTAAAAGAATCAAAATTAAAATATTAATTATCATATGAAAATTCTTTGAGAACCTTTTGATGAAGAGTATAATGAACAATTGAAAGTGAGTGGTATGAGTGGGATGTGAGGTTAACATGGAAATACACACCAATACTAGTTATCCTAACTACATAAGTAAGACTGTACAACAAGATTTTTTGAAAACATGACAAGTATGGTAAGAGATCGAATTAAACCCAGATTATTGGCATCCTGTACACACATGGTATCATTCAAATATGAATAAAACAGATATTTAAGATAGGTTGATGCAGACTTTGAATAATTGCCCTGCTGGAAGCCAAACCAAGCTTCTAAGGGCAAAGGCATGATTTTCCCTGGTGGGAAAAATCCTTCTGTCACTCTTCCTGGGAAGGGGTCCATCATAGAATGGGAAATAAGAACCCAATGGGGCTTGGATTGGAATAAGGGAATTCTGTCTCCCTTTCTTTGGGTCTGGGAGTCAGTATGGTTTTGAATGCCAAGGTCTGAAGACACCTGGAGCACTCCTGGTAGGAGAGGCAAATAAAGGTGGAATGCTGGCTTCCACCACACAGATCCAGGCAGGGGGTGGCCAGAGAGGGGGGTCTAAATCTGTGTGATTGTCATAAAATATTCTCTGCCTAGATTTTCACTTCCCATGTCTTCACAACTTCGGGATTAGGTGGGAGGGGGGTGGGGGGCGGTGGTTTAAGTAAAGTTACAGCCTGACCTGTACTGCCCACAGGCAGAAGAAGGGTTGACCTTACATTTTGGATGGAGCTTTCTAAAAGGAGGACAGTGCTCTCTCCCCAGCACACACGCACACATAGCCAGAGTGATTGTAGCAGCAGAAATCCCCCTCAGAGAAGCAGCAGCAGAAATGAGGAAGGAAGAAATGTAAGTTAGAGCCAAGTGACGCTAGGCACCCACTGGTGAACTTATATGAGGGCATCCAGTTTAACTGCTATTTTTGACTATGTGATTCCATTTAGTCAAGCTACAATTTAAACTTTCTTTTCCTATTAAAACTGACCAATTGTTCATTTGAACTTATTATATTAATTGGTCGATTTATGTTTCATGTAGATTCAGGCTATGAAAATCAAGAATTACAAGGGAGAGAACTCCTTAACCTTCTTAATGGTCTTCATACTTTTCAAGTCTCTCTCTCCAGGGAGAGATTTTTTCCTCCCTGAGCTTTTAACTCTTTCCACTACCATACCTTTATCATTACTTGAGACAAATTTAAAGAAAATCGGTGAAATGACTATCTTTGAATTCCAGATAAGTCAATGACAAAGAGAGTTCCAAACCTGTATCCAAGAAAACAGTCCTGGTTTGAATCAACTGAAAGGTTAGTATTTCACTCAAATATTTCACATTTATTACCCTATTTTCCCTCTCAACGTAAAATGAATTTGAGATACCAAAATAA
The DNA here is from genome assembly GCF_027409185.1 of Cynocephalus volans. Lineage (NCBI taxonomy): Eukaryota > Metazoa > Chordata > Mammalia > Dermoptera > Cynocephalidae > Cynocephalus > Cynocephalus volans. The sequence continues at coordinate 36,859,092 of NC_084466.1, read as the reverse complement.
AGATATTCAACTTGCTATATTGCCATTTTACCATATCAAACCCCTATTATGGAAATAGTAGTGCTTCCTGTAATTTAAAACTAAGCATAGTTTATTTTCATAAAATAAAATATATATTTCAGTTTGTTTATAAACTTAACTTAAATTAGTTAAAACTTATTACCAACACAGAGAGCTAGAAGGATGCAATTAAATATCTTACTTGGAATGGTTCTACATATTGCATATATGCTTTATTTCTTGTATCTCCTAGCCTATAAAGGCTAAATAAAAATGAATGAGCAAACATTGAAAACAATGTAAACCAAAGATTTTGGTGACAGACTTTACTAATTCTCTGAAAGTACTTAGAGTACTAAGAATGTAGCTTAGTCCTCAAAACATAATTATTTTAACACACACACACATAAAATACAGGTTGCAAAATAAAACCAAGTCAACCATTGAAATTTTGATGGGATTAGAAGGAGCAATCCCATTCTGTATGTCAAAAAGCAAATAGAGTCAATTGTTTAGATATTTGATACAAATAAGAGAAATGCCAACTAAGAAGTCATCCACCTTTAAATTGTTCCCTTCTTTCAGGTGTGTATTTTGCCACTTTAATTATTTTATGTTTCCTGTCTAGAAGCAGCAGCTATCAAATGGAAGCCAAGTCTTTATGTTTTATATAGGATCAATTGCATTCCCAGTGCTTAATAAACAATTCCTTAGGAATAATTTGCCAATGAAGGGCATCTGCAGGCTAGAATTCTTCATTGCATTGTAAAGCTTGAAGCAGAGTTCAAATCATTCTAAATCTTAGTGTGGCAGTGTCTGTGTTCTAATAAAGTTTCATTTTCTTAAATCTTAACCTCAGAAGTTAATTCCTTCTTGCTATCCCAGACAATAGTCAGAGTAGACTAAATCGTATAGTACACAAATTGGGCATAAATGCTTTGACATTTCAGAAAGTAAAGGAGAGTTCCTAAGGTATAACTCAAGACTTTCCTTCTTGCATGCCATATGTCTGTAACCAGCTTAAATCTTAAAAAGAAATTTTGTTTTGGTGTTAATGATCCCTTACTATGTGTTATATTTGTTGTAAAGTTTATCCCCTTCTATTCTGTGTTTGGAACAACTTGAAATGTTTGTAATGGATTTCATCACTCAACAAATAATTTTGAGAGCCAGGGATTGTAGTAAAAGCTGAAAAGACACACCAGACCAGACCCTTGTTCCCATGGAGCTCATATTCTACAGATAGAAAGACAGACAGTAAACATGTAAATAAATAAAGAAGCTAATTTCAGGAGTTGGTATGTGCTATGTAGAAAAGAAAAAGAAAAACAAACACACAAACAAAATAAAGTGCAGTGCAGAGGAGGTTTGGGGGAAATGACTTATGCTGGACTGAAGAGCTATGACCTGAATAATGAAGGAGTTGGCCTGCCAAAGACCAAGAGGGCAAGCAGCCCACACAGGGGAGAGCTGATGCAAAAACCTGAAGATAGGAATATGGTGGTGGAGAAAAGATGGAAGGAAAGCCATTGTAGGATGCCTGGAAGGGCAGACGTGGGGGGGAGGAAACTAGAGGAAGAGATTGAAAAAGTCCACAGTTTTCATAATTTTTGTCAGTTCACAGTGCCACTGAAATCACAATTCCATCAGCATTGTTGTACTGGCGTGGCACCATTCACTGAATGCAGCTGGTTACTCTTAGGAACTAAATTGTGTCCCCCCAAAATTCATATGTTGAAGCTCTAACCCTCGGTGTGACTGTTCATAGATAGGGCCTTTAAGGAAATAGCTAAGGTTAAATGAGGTCATGTGGGTAGGCCATAATCCAACAGGACTGGTGTCCTTCTAAGAAGAGAAAAAGAGAGCAGATATCTCTCTACCCATGCACACAGAGAAAAGGTGATGTAAGGACACAGCAATAGTCATCTGTGTGCAAGCCAGAAAAAGAGGCCTCACCAGCCCTTTTGGTACCTTGGTCTTGGACTTCCAGCGTCCAGAATGGTGAGAAATTGTCTATGTTTTAAGCCACCCAGCCTTTGGTATTTTGTTATGGCAGCCTGAGCAGACTAATACAGTTAGTTACTATGTCACAAACAGATTTTACAAAATAAGGATAATTTTTTCCCCACATTTATGTCAAATCACACTTGATTCACTTAGAAACAAAAAAGTTTAGTGGCAAAAGAGATCTTAGAGATCATCTTCTCAAATCCAGTCATTTTATGATAAGGAAAGTTAAGATTTAAAATGAAAAGACTAAAAGGGCAGGTCACATTATTTTCCTTCATGTCACTACCAAAGATCCATGATCCATTTGCGCTGCTGGTTTGTTACCAGCTTTCTTCTGACCTCTGATGTCGCCTTTCTCCATGACAACCAGACAAATAATGAAGCCTGTGAAAAACTAAATGGTTCAATCACCTCTACGATAAAAAAAAAAAACAGCCAACCTAAATTTAAAAGAGTATGAACAGACTAAAAATATTTGCATTAAATACAATATATTAAAGTTCTCTTTAATACAGAGAAAATACAAATATATAAAACAAATGACAAGACTTCAATTATTAAAGGAGAAAAAAGGATCGCAGATATTTCAAATACAAACAGAAAAAAATATATATGGGAAAATACTCTCCGGGATGAATAAATGAAAATTATAACAATTTCAAGGAATTATTTTATGCTGATAGCAACAACAATTTAGGGCTCCTGGTGTGATTTGAGTTAAGAATGATTTTGGTGGGGCCGAGCCCGTGGCGCACTCAGTAGAGTGCTGCGCTGGGAGCGCGGCGACGCTCCCGCCGCGGGTTGGGATCCTACATAGGAATGACCGGTGCACTCACTGGCTGAGTGCCGGTCACGAAAAAGACAAAAAAAAAAAAAAAAAAAGAATGATTTTGGTGAAAATGACCTAAAACAACCCCTTTGTGGAAAACAAGATTCCAACATGTAGGAGAAGCCCTAAGAACATTCATACCACTTGAATCAGATTACTATTCCTGATAAGTTCAAGAAAAGAAATACAATAAGAGCATACAGAACTTCATTGTAGAATTATCTGTTAAAATATAAATCTGCCTATATCCTTAATGTTACAGGAATAGTTAAGGAAATAATTATACATCAAAATATTACATGGTCTGTAAAGATAATAACTTTAAGAAAATTATTAAGAAACTGGGAAACAATATAGCATAGTGGTTGAGAACACAAATATCAAAATCAGATGAGTGAGGTCAAATATTGAATTCTGTCCCTGCCACACACAAAATAGGTGAAATAAATTTTCTCAACTGTAAAATGGGAACAACGGGTTAACAGTGAATATTACTTGAACACTCGCTGTGTACAAATAATATCTGAAACTTATTACAGTGGCCCTTATTATTCACAGATTCTGTATTTGCAATCCTACTTGATAGAATTTACTTGTAAGCCCAAAATCAATTCTCCTGATATTTTCAAGGCCATTTGTGGACATGCACAGAGCAGCAAAAATGTGAGGTGTCCAATGTCAGTTCCCAGCTCGGATGAAATTACAAGGTTCTACAGAGGATGGAAATTCTCAGGGCAGTGCAGGGTAGAACGAGAGCTCCAGATCTGGGGCTGTGGGCTGGTATTTGAATCCCAGCAGCGACACTTGTTAGTGGAGTTCTGAACTTCATTTTCTCTTTTGTAAAATAAAGAGAATAGAACCTATTAGGATGAGTTGATTTTAAGATGTAAGATTATAATCTATATGAGGGGTGTGTGTGTGTGTGTGTGTGTATGTGTGGTGTGTGTTTACGTACATATTTCCCCTAACAGCAATGGTTCAATATTCATTAATTTGGTGTTCCAGGCAACTTTATAGAATATAACTACTGTAAAAAATAAGAATCGACTGTATGGCATTGACTCATTTAATCCTCACACAAATCCTCTGAAACAACCTGAGATAAAAACTGGTGGGAACTGCTACCTCCCCAAGGGCTGGGCATGCAGGAAAGAAGGGGTGCAGTTACTGGAACCTGCTCAGCCTTGGAGGAAAGCACTTGTAGTTGGCACTCAGAAGGGGCTGCCACACAGTGGCTGCTGCCTCTGTGGGTACGTGAGGATGGTTTGCAGAACGGCAAAAGAAGCTGGAGACCAGGGTCTTTGTATTTATTTATTTAATTTTATTTCTTATTGAAACCTAATTGATTGTATATATCTGTGGGGTACAGCATTGAATACCAATACCTGTGTGCAACATGTGATCTTCAGTTTAGAATAACTAATATATTCAACATTACAAAACATAATCATGCTTTGTGACACAACCAATTTCTCACTAACCCCCCATCCCCTCCCTTTTGTTCTACGTCTGGTGGCCTCAATTCCATTCTCTCCTTCTGAAAGTTCAACTAATTACTGTGATTGTTGTTTCTTTCTTTCTCTTTTATTTATTTATTTTTTTAGCTCCCACTTATGAGTGAGGACACACGGTATTTCTCTTTCTATGTCTGGCTTATTTCACTTAACATAATTTTCTCTAAGTTCATCCAAGTTGCTGTGAATGGTAGAATTTTGTTCTTTTTTATGGAAGAGTAGTATTCCATTGTGTAAATATACCACATTTCCCTTATCCAGTTGTCTGCCAATGGACATTTAGGTTGGTTCCAACTCTTAGCTATTGTAAATAGAGCTGCAATGAACATGGGAGTGCAGGTGTCCCTTTGACATGATGATTTCCATTCCTTTGGGTTTATACCCAGCAGTGGGATTGCTGGATCGTATGGCAGTTCTACCTGTAGTTATTTGAGGAACCTCCATATCATTTTCCATAGTGGCAGCACCAGTTTACTATCACACCAACAGGGCAGGAGGGTTCCCCTTTCTCCTCATCTTCTCCAGCATTTGTTATTCTCTGTCTTTTTGGTAATGGCCAGTCTACCTGCGGTGAGATGACATCTCAGTGTGGTTTTGATTTGCATTTCCCTGATGCTGAATGATGTTGAGCATTTTTTCATGTGTCTGTTGGTCATTTGTATATCTTCCTTTGAGAAATGCCTATTCAGCTCCTTGCCTGTCTTTTAATCAGGTTATTTGTTTTTTTACTGTTAAGCTGTTTGAGTTCCTTGTATATTCTGGATATTAATCTCTTGTCAGATTTACAGTTTGCAAATATTTTCTCCCATTCTGTAGGTTGTCTTTTCACTCTGTTAGTTCTTTAGTTTGCTGTGCAGAAGCCTTTTAGTTTGACATAATCCCATTTGTTTATTTTTTCACTTATTGCCTGTGCTTTTGGGGTCATATTCATAAAGTCTATGCCCAGTCCAACTTTCTGAAGTATTTCCCCTATGTTTTCTTTTAGGAGTTTTATAGTTTCAGGTCTTATATTTAAGTCTTTAAACAATTTTGAGTTGACTTGGGTATATGGTGAGAGGTATGGGTCTAGTTTTATTTGTTTACATATGGATGTCCAGTTTTTCCAGTACCATTTATTAAAGAGGCAGGATTTTCCCCAATGTAAGCTCTTGGTGCCTTTGTCAAAAATCAGTTGGCTGTAAATAAGTGAGTTGATTTCTGGGTTCTCTATTCTATTCCATTGGTCTGTGTGTCTGTTTTTATGCCAGTACAATGCTGTTTTGGTTACTATAGCTTTGTAGTATAATTTGAAATCATTATTATGCCTCTCACTTTATTTTTTTTTCCCCCCTCAGGATTGCTTTGGCTATTTGTGGTCTTTTGTTGTTCCATATGAATGTTAGGATTGTTTTTCCTATTTATGTGAAGAATGTCATTTGTATTTTGATGAGGATTGCATTGACTCTGGAAATCACTTTGGGTAGTATGGGCATTTTCACAATGTGTATTCTCTAATCCAAGAACATGAATTGTCTTTCGATCTCTTTGTGTCCTCTTTAATTTCTTTCAGCAGTAATTTGTAGTTCTCATTGTAGAGATCTTTTACCTCCTTGGTCAAATTTATTCTTAGGTTTTTAGTGTTTTGTTTTATATTTTTTGGGTGATTATTGTAAATGGGCTTGCTTTCTTGATTTCTCTTTCTGCTAGTTCATTATTAGAGTGTAAAAATGCTACTGACTTTTGCCTGTTGATTTTATATCCTACAACTTTACTGAAATCATTTACCAGAGGCTGGGCTCTTTAACCACAATTGCAGTTAACAGCTGCTGCTGGGGCTGCACTGTCATAAACAGGAAAAAAAAAAAAGAAATCCCTTCTTCCTGCTTCTTCTCTTCCAACTTCATATTTTCCCTTAGCCTTCCTACTGGCAGAACCTATAAGCAAACTGACAAAGGGGTCTGGGAAATATAATTTGCAGAATCCCAGCCCCAGAATCACTGGAAAGAGTAAAAAGATAGGCATGAGGTTGAAAGACTATGAGGACATTCATTAGCCTAGAGTCCTCAGATAGCAGAGCCTGCAGCAAAACCTTATGTACTGCTATTTTATTAGGACATTCAATCTGAGAAAAATGGGAGTGACGGAAAAGCAAAATGAGGCAGAAAAAGAGGGAGAGTAAATAACCTGTTATCAAGCTGCTCACCACTTAGTGTCAGGTGCAACTGCCAGAACTACCTTCCAAGAAGCCAAAGAACTCCTGTATCTCAGGAGAGAGAAGGGAGTACAATTTATCTGCTTGCTCCTCTCCCCTATTGGCCCAGTACTGGTCATATGCATGTAAACTCCTCTTCATTCCACATTGCCCATGCATGGGGACAGAGCAGGCCTTCCAGAGTCTCACTCCTCAAGGGCAACAGAGAAAGCCTCAGACAGGAGGGGAGAGGTGGATGGTACAGACATGAGAAGAGGTACCCTTAGGTTGTTCTCAAGCAAAGTAAGTTGCTTCAGATATGGGTGGGTAGAGCCACACAAATATGGCCTTACTGTGGCTGGGGTTAAACAAGTGGCCAAAGTCTCAGAAGATACTTTAAGCCTAGAGAATTCCATTTGCAGGATAAGAACTCTCTGATATAGCAAATGAAAAGGAGTGTGGGTGTACACAGGTGTGTGCACTGCAAATTAGGGTATATTCATCATCGGATAGGGCAAAGCATTCATATAATCCACAACTCATATGGACATTTCTGTCCAGGACAAACTCTAAGCTGAACAGAGCACTGGAATAATTGTTACAAACTAGGGCTGCAGCAGACAAACAGGATCTATGATATCTTTAGGTCTAGCTAGGAGAACTACATAAAAATTAAAACTTCTGTTTAGGTGAGACATAGGAAAGGATTTTTTAAATGAGTATATTTTTTTCTATAAAAATTTTAATTAATTTTAATTTAATAGTAAGTTTAATTTTTAAAAATAGTAGAGAGATAAAATCATGGAAATAATATGCTGTAAGTGTAATATTCTGTATTTATTGTTTTTCCTGTCTCTCATATTAAAAACAATACAAATATTTCTTCAGGCTATGGGTATAATTCAGGAACTAGCCTTTCTCTCACCTCCCCGTGATCCTCTCTCTTAGCTCTTATTGTACTGAAGTTCTAGCTATTTCAGAATTAGCCAAAGAGAAAAATAGCATCTCCGTTCAAGGCATTTCTTCTGAAAACATTTTCTTTTTTACCTTCAATAATTACAGCTAAGCACAAAAGTTCCCAAGCAGAGAGTCTCACAGTGGAAAAGGCATGTATAATGTTAAAAAAAAAAAATTATTCTGACACTTGATAAACTGGGAGGAAGACTTTGTTCAGGACTATTACAATAGGTGAGTGAGACTGGGCTGAATGCTAAATAGAGCCAGGACAAGTAGGGATTTATAGCCAAGCAGCAGAGTGAGGGGGTCAGTAGATGGAAAATTACTAAGAGGAGACATCAAAGATTGGGAAGTTTTTGCTAAACTGACTTACCAGGATTCTTGCTGAGGGCAGGCCAGAGTGATCAGATGTCAAGAGCGGGAGGATTCTCTCTAAATTTACTCAGCAGGATTCCTGCTAAAACTGGACTTGACAAGGATGGAGAGAGAAGCCCAAAGTCAAGGCCTAGTTGAGAAGAGGGCTCAGATATGCCTGACCAAAGTTTGGTCAAGAAGAGAAGCCTTGTCATTAAGAAGGTAATTAATGCAAAAAGGAACATGGGAACCCTCTTCCCCCATGTACAGCAGGGCTAGGTCCTAGTATCAGCTTTAATGAAATGGGTGATGCCATTAATACATTTCTGTCATTCCGAATGTGTCCTTTTAAAAGCCACAATTTGCCTGACACATTTTCATGGGCAGGTGGTTGTGATATAATTTCAGGGAACACAAATCCCTTTTTAAGGAAAAGAAAAATGGCCTGTGCCGGAGTGCTAATGGATTTCATTGAGAGCCTATCACCCAGGATTCTGCCTGAACAGTCCTCAGCTGGGCAGCACTTACAAGCCCAGCTGCCGAGCTGTGGACAACTGTCTCCAGGCAGCACCATCTGCTTCCATGAGAATCTCCCCAGGCATTTGGTTGGCAGATTTAGGGTGGCCTTAAGTTCGGCCATGTGGGGAGGATGCTGTTGGGAAGCTGTCTGGCTTTTCTTAACACTAGGAAGTTCATTTTATATCATTTACCAGAGTTAACATTTGATTAGATTTTCTTTCTTTGAGGACAATTGTAGTTGAGCAAGAACGGAGAAAGTAAAATGGAGCTTAATTATCTCTCCTTACTGTTGGGAGAATTATGTTTCTTCCTTGGGACAGCCAAACGGTGCTTCTCAAAGGGGATGTGGCAGAAGACCTCAAGTTTACACAAAATGCTCCAAGAAAAAAAAAAAGTCCACAATACAAATAAGTCTGAAAAATGCTGCCCATCACATCTCCTTCTTTGAGATTCACCATGCACCTTATGCAGTAATTCCTCTGAGAAGTTCTACTGTTAAAAACAATTACTTTAACATGGTTTAACACAGGATTGCCAAAACTTAGGAGAACACAGAATTTTCATTTAATTCAGCCACACTGCAACCTGTAAATAGTGTAACTTGTTCCCAGAAAGGGATTATCAGAATACATCAAGGCACAATCAGTCATCAAAGGGTCTTGGTACCCTCCCAAGCAGCCAGCATGGATCACACAAGAAAGGAAAAATGTCTTTTGTTTCTTATGTGTTCTGTGGTTGTGAGAATATCATGAGAATTTTATGAGATGGGCAGAATTCATTTATTCTTCTTTTTCTCCACTCAATAAATATTAAACATACTCAAACCAGAAAAACACATCTTAAAGAAGTATTTAAAATGAAATGCAATGAGAATTATACCAGACTCAGGATTTGCTTCTGGGTGTTTTCTTTAAAAGACTTGTTGATTAGTGAGTGGTCACCTTGTCTGGAAAACAGGTAAGTCTCCTGGCAAGCCTCCAGCCCGACGGTGCAGCAAACAAGTCTGTATTAGTCTGTTTCTGTCGCTTATAACAAAATACTACAGAAATGGGTATTTTTAAAGAAAACAAAATTTATTGCTTACAGTTTCTGAGGCTAGAAGTCCAAAATCCAGGGAACATAGCTGGTCTTGTTGGTGGTGAAAGTGATGGCAGGGTGTCACATTGCGAAAATGGCAGAGCAGAGAGAGCAAAAAGAGAAAGACAGACTCTCCTCTTGTTTTAAAACCCTCAGAACCACGCCCTTGACCACCATTTTTAATCCATTCACTACTGCACGGTTCTACAATCCAATCACCTCTTCAAGGCCCCACCTTTCAGTTACCATAATAGGATTTCCCACCCTCTTAACAGTCACAGTGGGGGCTAAGATTCTAATACATAAAACTTGGGGGACAATTCAAGCTTCAATGCGTTTTGGGGGGACATAATTCAATCCACTACAAAGTCCATCAGAGAATGAGATAGGGTAAGGAAAGAAGCACCAACTGCAAAGATGAAAGACAAGGGACAGATGATGCAAGCTTTTTGGAATCAAAGCACAAAACTCATGACAGTCTACCACTGGGTTCGACCACTCAGAAAAATTCTGTATAACACTAGGATAAATTATCTTAGGACAGAGACTGTTTCAAATAACCCTCATGTACCTTAATCACTCAATTGTGCCAGGCACATAGTAGACACATTATGAATTTTAAGCGAAAAATAATTCTGTATTTTGCATAGTTTCTAGTGACAATGCCATATTCACACAATAGGCATTCAATAACTATTTAGTGGATGAATAAAAAAACATTTCATTTTCACACATCAAGGATCATTCACGGTGTCACAATTTTTAAAAGGTTTTTTAAAAAAGACATCCAGATTCTAAAAACTGATAAGGTAAAGGAATATATTACTTGTCAAACCTCCTAAATGCCAAGCAGTTTGCTAAGATCTGTACATTTATTTGTGCACTCCTTGAGGGCAGGGCAGTTTTACTTGAACCATTCCTATAATCCTAGTACCTGGTACCATGTAGGTACTAGTAAAGGCTTAGTAAATATTTGTTAAATTGAAGAAAAGGAGAAAAAAATAAATTCTTCCTATCTCATAATTTAATTCTCGAAATAAATAAACTTGTGAGGAAGACAACTACACTCCCTAACATTTTCAGGCAAGTATTGCCTTGAACTCTGCCTAAAATTGCTCAGTCTTTCAGAGACTGGCACTCTGTGGTCAGTGAAGTGCTCCGTAACTTTTTATAAACCACCTCTTAGATAATTGTTGATATCACATTTCTATTTTACATGAATAGAGCATTTACACATCTCTATCACCGAATCAATTATAGTCTCAAATTTTTAGATAATTGCTTGAATTTTTGGCAAAGATACATAGAATTCTAAGTTAAATGCAAGCAACATGCTGTACTCTTAAGACAATCATGCAAATATATCTCCTCATACCCCAAATCTTGGCTGATGTCTCTCTAGTCTTTCTTACCTTGAGCTTTGCTTGCTCAAGGAGTTGCTTTGGGACTCAAATAGCTTGGTGCCCAGGTGACTGGCTCCTCCTCTACAGCTGGTACAGCTGGTCTTGCTTGCCTCCCCCCCCCCGCCCTGACTGTACTTCTGTACTTATATGTGTAAGTGTGCATGTGCATGCACGCACGCACGGGCACACACACACACACACACACACACACACACACACACACCCCACTTCCCAGTTATTTCATTTCAGGCAAGTTACTTAAAAACTGTGATTCTAAATCTTAAAATTGACTATAGGGATTCAAAGGGAATCATAAAGCACAAAAATAAAAGCAATCCTGCAGATGAGTAAGGTAGGTAGACTGCCATACTTCTAGTTAATTCTCCTGGTTTTACTTTAAAGGCCCCTTGACCTTATTTATGTAACAGTGTATCTCCTTCATTTCACATCCTTAACGAGGTTACTTATCTTGCATATTCAATAAGGCTGTCCCTTAAGGAACACATCCTCTGTTCTGAGAGATGCCAGATAAGGCAGCCCCTTTAGCCATTAAAATATTTACACTTTTAGCTAAGAAAGTGGGGCTTTGGAGTTTCAAGATGGCGGCGGCTGCGGCGGCTGGCGCGGAGTAGCTGAGGTGGAAAAGGTGGCCACTGGGCCTCAGGCAGCCGGGAAGCTTGTGGACCTTCCTCTGGCCATCTCTTAAGGGAGGACTGCTGCTGCTGGCCGGTCGTGGGGGCTCAACGCCACTTTGCCCCCGGCAGGAGAGGCTGCCTCATTTACAGGCAACAGCTTTGAAGTGTGGAGCAGGAAAAGAACTGATTCTTAGCTGCAAAAGCGAGTCTTGAAACAGGGAACACGGCGCCAGGGCTGCTGTGGATGCAGCCAGGATCCCGGAGGCTGGGGCCGCACTGAAGGCGGCCAGCTGCCCTATTCAGGATTCGAGGTTTCAGGCCGACATTAAAGAAGATTCCTGGGAGCGCCCGAGCGGCGCCGTGACTGAACAGCCCGAGGCGGCAGCGCCGAGAACACGGAAGGCAACAAACCAGAGACAGAGCGAGCGCCCGACCTGGCACAGCACTGTGAGTGATCCCTGGCACAGCTCTGTTCGGGGGGTGGATGCCCACGCGGCTCCCGCCTGCACCACCAGGCCACTCACTGCCCCGGTGCTGCCTCCATTTTCACAGGTGCGGGCAGCTCCGCCCTGCTCGGCCATCACTGAGCCCATTTGCTTGGCCTGGCGCGGGGCTTTCCGGACCCTGCAGACCGGCCTCCTCTCCCACTCCCTCCGCGGTTCTCTGCTGGGGCTGGAGGTGTGGGGCGTCCGACCAGTGTTGGGAGGGCTAGGAAGTACGGGCGGGCCGACTGTCACTCCACCACACCCTGGATTCCGGCCCGGTAAACTTCCTGTTACTGGGAGGCAGATACCATCTCTGCGACCACCAATTTGGAAAAAAGCCTAACGAATTTCTGGTTGGGAATAGTGTGGTAGGAGAGTTCCCAGGTCCGCTTCAACCTGCCAGAGAGCAGGCTGCAGGCGGGCACTAGACTCGGTTTATACCGGGGGGATACAAAGGTGAACAAGACCCGAGAAAGATCTACACAGTGATACAAAGGCACCCAGAGAGACCGGTTGTCTGTGCCTAGCAGAAACCTGGTAGACTTCCTGGGCGAGGCGGTGCTGAGCAGGGTCTTGAAGGCCCAGCTGATAGACGAGGGGTGCAGAAGACACACCCCAGCCCAGCACAGTGTGCACAGAGGGGGGAGACGTGCGGCCAGGGAGGCGGAGACTCGACAGAAACCACACACCCGGTGGGGTCGCCACTGCATGATCTAACAGCCTGGGCCAGAGCACACCGAACAGGGAGAAGTCCTATACAGAAAGTGAAAGCTCAACAGAGATCACACACCCTGTGGTACGTGATCCACCAGCCCAGCAGAGTACAAGCTGACCAGAAAGGTGGATCCCCGGAGAAGCCCAAGACCCGAGGCAACCACACACACAAGACACTAGAGGCCAACTGAGCAGTCACGGCGGGAGCCATACCAAATTGGCAACCACAGCAACATCCTAGTTAGTCATTAGTCTCAAACCGGTGGACTGTGAAACCCCCTGCCACAATGAATAAACACCAAAAAAAAGACACCAGAAATACAAAAAATCAAGAAAGTACACCACCAAAAGTTAATAAATCTCATACTCTAGATCCTGTAGAACAAGAAGCCCTTGAAATAACTGACAAGGAATTTCGAGTGATAATTCTAAGGAAACTGAATGAGATACAAGAAAACTCAGCTAGACATCATGATGAAATGAGGAAAAGTATACAGGATCTGAAAGAGGAAATATACAAGGAAATCAATGTCCTGAAAAAAAATGTAGCAGAACTTGCTGAACTGAAGAAGTTATTCAGCGAAATAAAAAACACAACGGAGAGTTTAACCAGCAGGCTTGTGGAAGTTGAAGAGAGAACCTCTGAACTTGAAGATGGGCTGTTTGAAATAACACAAGCAGACAAAAAGAAAGAAAAAAGAATCAAGGACATGGAAGAAAATCTGAGAGAGATATCAGACAACCTCAAGCGCTCAAATATCCGAGTCATGGGTATTCCAGAAGGGGAGGAAAATGGAGATTCCATTGAAAACATATTCAACAAAATAGTGGCAGAAAACTTCCCAGGTATAGGAAAAATCACAGATCTTCAGATCCAGGAAGCTCAACGATCTCCAAACGTATTCAACCCAAAAAGGCCTTCTCCAAGACATGTCATAGTCAAACTGGCAAAACTCAGAGACAAAGAGAGAATCTTAAAAGCTGCAAGAGAGAAGCGTCAAATCACCTACAAGGGAGCCCCAATCAGGTTAACATCAGACTTTTCATCACAAACCCTAAAAGCTAGAAAGGAATGGGATGATATTTTCAAAATACTAAAAGACAAAGATTGCCAGCCAAGAATACTCTACCCTGCAAGGCTATCCTTCCGAAATGAGGGGCAAATAGTATATTTCTCAGACAAACAAAAACTGCGGGAGTTCACTACCACAAGACCACCCTTACAAGAAATCCTCAAGGGAGTACTGGGTTTGGTTCCTGAAAAATAACTACCACTGCCATAAAAACCTAAGAAAAATCTAAACCCGCTAGTACAATAAAAATGGCATTCATGAAGAGAAAACAAGCTAACAAAAACACTATCTACAACCTAAGGAACCAACAAACAAAGAAACCAAACAGTAAATCAGAAAGCAAGGAACAAAAGACACCTAAGACAACCAAACAACCAATAAAATGCTAGGAATAAATCAACACCTTTCAATAACAACTCTTAATGTTAAAGGCTTAAATTCCCCAATTAAAAGACACAGACTGGCTGACTGGATCAAAAAGCAGGACCCAACTATATGCTGCCTACAAGAGACCCACCTCACCCATAAAGATTCACACAGACTAAGAGTGAAAGGATGGAAAAAGATTTACCATGCAAACAGAAAAGAAAAACGAGCTGGAGTGGCTATTCTTATATCTGACAAAATAGACTTTAAACTAAAAACCATAAAAAGAGACAATGAGGGACACTACTTAATGATAAAAGGACTGATCCATCAAGAAGACATAACAATCATAAATACGTACGCACCCAATGTTGGAGCAGCCAGATTTATAAAACAAACTCTATTAGACCTAAAGAAGGAAATAGACACTAATACCATAATAGCAGGGGACCTGAACACTCCACTGTCAATATTAGACAGATCATCTAGGCAAAGAATCAGTAGAGAAACACAAGATCTAAACAAGACTCTAGACCAACTGGAATTGGCAGATATCTACAGAACATTCCACCCAACCACCTCAGAATATTCATTCTTCTCATCAGCACATGGATCATTCTCCAGGATAGATCACATATTAGGTCACAAATCAAGTCTCAATAAATTCAAAAAAATTGGAATTATCCCATGTATCTTCTCAGACCACAATGGATTAAACCTAGAAATTAATAACAAACAAAACTCTGGAAACTATACAAACACATGGAAATTAAACAGCATTCTACTTAATGACATATGGGTCCAAGAAGAAATCAAGCAGGAAATCAAAAAATTTCTTGAAACTAATGAAAACAATGATACATCATACCAAAACCTGTGGGATACTGCAAAAGCAGTATTGAGGGGAAAATTTATTGCATTAAATGCTCACTTCAGAAGAATGGAAAGATGGCAAGTGAACAACCTAACACTTCACCCTAAAGAACTAGAAAAACAAGAACAATCCAATCCTAAAGTTAGCAGACGGAAAGAAATCATTAAGATCAGAGCAGAACTGAATGAAATTGAAAACCAAAAAACAATTCAAAAGATCAACGAATCAAAAAGTTGGTTTTTTGAAAAGATAAATAAAATTGACAAACCATTAGCATGGCTAACAAAAAAAAGAAGAGAGAAGACTCAAATAACAAAAATTAGAAATGAAAAAGGCGATATTACAACTGATTCATCTGAAATACAAGGAATCATTCGAGACTACTATAAACAACTATACGCCAACAAATTTGAAAATCTGGAGGAAATGGATAAATTTCTGGACACACACAAGCTCCCAAAACTGAACCGTGAAGACGTAGAAAATTTGAACAGACCAATAACAATAAAGGAGATTGAAGCTGTTATCAGAAGGCTCCCAACAAAGAAAAGCCCAGGACCAGATGGATTCACAGCAGAATTTTACCAAACATTCAAAGAGGAATTGACACCGATTCTTTACAAACTATTCCAAAAGATTGAAACGGACGCAAATCTCCCAAACTCATTCTATGAAGCAAACATCATCCTGATACCAAAACCAGGTAAAGATATAACCAAAAAAGAAAACTACAGGCCGATATCCTTGATGAATATAGATGCAAAAATCCTCACTAAAATACTAGCAAACAGAATACAGCAACACATACGAAAAATTATTCATCACGATCAAGTGGGATTCATCCCAGGGATGCAAGGTTGGTTCAACATACGCAAATCAATAAATGTGATACACCATATTAATAAACTCAAACACAAGGACCATATGATCATCTCTATAGATGCTGAAAAAGCATTTGATAAAGTTCAGCACTCATTCATGACAAAGACCCTCTATAAGTTAGGTATAGAGGGAAAGTATGTCAACATAATTAAAGCCATATATGACAAATCCACTGCCAATATCATCCTGAATGGGGAAAAGCTGAAAGCTTTTCCTTTAAGAACAGGCACTAGACAAGGATGCCCACTCTCACCACTCCCATTCAACATAGTGTTGGAAGTACTAGCCAGAGCAATCAGAGAAGAGAAGGAAATAAAGGGCATCCAGATTGGAAAAGATGAAGTCAAACTGTCCCTGTTTGCAGATGACATGATCCTATATATCGAACAGCCTAAAACCTCTACAAAAAAACTGTTGGAATTGATAAATGATTTCAGCACAGTAGCAGGATACAAAATCAACACACAAAAATCAGTAGCATTTCTTTTCTCCAATAGTGAACATGCAGAACGAGAAATCAAGAAAGCCTGCCCATTTACAATAGCCACCAAAAAAATAAAATACTTAGGAATAGAGTTAACCAAGGAGGTGAAAAATCTCTATAATGAGAACTACAAACCACTGCTGAGAGAAATTAGAGAGGATACAAGAAGATGGAAAGATATTCCATGCTCGTGGATTGGAAGAATCAACATAGTGAAAATGTCCATACTACCCAAAGTGATATACAAATTCAATGCAATCCCCATCAAAATTCCAAAGACATTTTTCTCAGAAATGGAAAAAACTATTCAGACATTTATATGGAACAATAAAAGACCACGAATAGCCAAAGCAATGCTCAGCAAAAAAAATAAAGCTGGAGGCATAACACTACCTGACTTTAAGCTATACTACAAAGCTATAATAACCAAAACAGTATGGTACTGGCATAAAAACAGACACACTGACCAATGGAAGAGAATAGAGAATCCAGAAATCAACCCACACACTTACTGCCATCTGATCTTTGACAAAGGCACCAAGCCTATTCACTGGGGAAGGGACTGCCTCTTCAGCAAGTGGTGCTGGGATAACTGGATATCGATATGCAGGAGAATGAAACTAGATCCATACCTCTCACCGTATACTAAAATCAACTCAAAATGGATTAAGGATTTAAATATACACCCTGAGACAATAAAACTTCTTAAAGAAAACATAGGAGAAACACTTCAGGAAACAGGACTGGGCACAGACTTCATGAATACGACCCCAAAAGCATGGGCAACCAAAGGAAAAATAAACAAATGGGATTATATCAAACTAAAAAGCTTCTGCACAGCAAAAGAAACAATTAAAAGAGTTAAAAGACAACCAACAGAGTGGGAGAAAATATTTGCAAAATATACATCTGACAAAGGATTAATATCCAGAATATATAAGGAACTCAAACAACTTTACAAGAAGAAAACAAGCAACCCAATTAAAAAATGGGCAAAAGAGCTAAGTAGGCATTTCTCTAAGGAAGATATCCAAATGGCCAACAGACATATGAAAAAATGCTCAACATCACTCAGCATCCGGGAAATGCAAATCAAAACCACATTGAGATACCATCTAACCCCAGTTAGGATGGCTAAAATCCAAAAGACTCTGAACGATAAATGCTGGCGAGGCTGCGGAGAAAAAGGAACTCTCATACATTGTTGGTGGGACTGCAAAATGGTGCAGCCTCTATGGAAAATGGTATGGAGGTTCCTTAAACAATTGCAAATAGATCTACCATACGATCCAGCCATCCCACTGTTGGGAATATACCCAGAGGAATGGAAATCATCAAGTCGAAGGTATACCTGTTCCCCAATGTTCATCGCAGCACTCTTTACAATAGCCAAGAGTTGGAACCAGCCCAAATGCCCATCATCAGATGAGTGGATACGGAAAATGTGGTACATCTACACAATGGAATACTACTCAGCTCTAAAAACGAATGAAATACTGCCATTTGCAACAACATGGATGGACCTTGAGAGAATTATATTAAGTGAAACAAGTCAGGCACAGAAAGAGAAATACCACATGTTCTCACTTATTGGAGGGAGCTAAAAATTAATATATAAATTCACACACACACATACACACACACACACACAAACCGGGGGGGGGGGAAGAAGATATAACAACCACAATTATTTGAAGTTGATACAACAAGCAAACAGAAAGGACATTGTTGGGGGGGGAGGAGGGGAGGGAGAAGGGAGGGAGGTTTTGGTGATGGGGACCAATAATCAGCTACAATGTATATCGACATAATAAAATTAAAAAAAAAAAAAAAAAAAAAAGAAAGTGGGGCTTTTATTCCTAGAAACTGAAGTTTGCATCCCAAACTTCAGAGTTTTTTGAATGTCACAATTAGAGATGGATTATTTAGCAGTTACATTACAATTCTTGCAAATAATTTACACCAATTCATTATACTGAGTACTTAATAAAAGAAACCTGGTTTGCCTTTCTTGAAAATCTCTATGCAAACAGTGATGCATGGGAGATAGAGATTAAATGAACAGCTTATACCTATATATACATCAACTACCTTCTCAAAACAGAAAGTCAAATTGTCTGGATCAAGGAAAATCTCTTATTTTCTCTGTTCTTTATGAGTACTTAAATGTCTCAAAGTCAGGCAGCAAAAAGGAGGAAGAAATATGAAAGTATCAGTATAATTCTCATCAGAATTAATTTTTCCCTGAAAAATTGAAGGCTGATGTTTAATATGAATGTCAGGCTTTGAAAAGACGGCTTTGGATTTGTTTTTTCCCACATGTCTCTGTATAACTGCTCAAGATGATGAAGACCAGGTCTTTCCTTGCTCCCTTTCACATGGAGCGACAAATGAAAAGAGAGGTAGGTGTCTCCCAAACCCCTCTTCAGGCAGGCAGTAATTCCCCTCTTTGAAAGAGACTTAGTTCTGTGAAATCTATACTTCAAGGAGGAAAAGGCAGAAATCCAGGTTGTTTACTGCAAATTCAGCATTCTCTGCCTTTTGTTAAACGCGATACTGATTGGGTAGAGGCCACGGTCATCTGCAGCCACCTCCCATTGGGTGATTGATGTGACCGTGGTGTGTGTGCCCGTGTGTGGTAGGAAGACAGGCACAAGGCTGGGGAGGGGCCTGAAACTCCAAACCCTGTAGCGTATCTGAGCAGGATGTATTCTTGGGTAGAAAAAATTGACAGCTATAGAAAATGAACTGGTTGTCGAGACAAATCAATAATGATTTTAAGAAAATTAAACCCTGGCTGAAAAGGAGTGAAAAGCTTTTAAAGCTCTGAGACTCTGAGTAGCAATGAAGAGGCTAACCTGCAGAAGGACCTCTGGGTGTTTTCCCAGCACAGAGCGCTCTGATCCCGTGTGACCACTCTCTAAGTCCTTATCAGCTCATTATCTCAGATGACAGGGTTCCAGGCCTTGACTGTAGAAACAATTGCTTAGAGAAGAGAAGTAAACAGTGGTGGACCCAGGCTATCTTTTGTTTGTATCTGTTGGCTCTGAAAGGATTACTAAATGAAAGCCCTGGGGTCATCAGGGCCCTGACACAGGCCCACACAAAGCAGCCCAGAGACATTTTTACCAAAGAAAGAATGACACAAATTCTATGTAATCCTAATCAGGGATTTTCCCCCTCCCCCAGTTATCTAACATGTCTTCTTTGGCCCCAAAAGGCCTATTTTCGAAACAAACACTGGATAAGTGAGCAAAAAACAAATTCTGAAGAATATCCAACACTTTACTGCCTCCCCGATTGACAGGTAAAAGTCAAGGGTTAAAATTTCACATTTACATTTAAATATAAATATTAAATATGTTTAATGTTAAATAACCTTGTAACTTAATCAACATGCTATTTAAACTCAGCTCGCAAATCAAAGGCTTTGTTCTAGAGCATGGAAAATCATAAGGGATAGAAATGTCTTTTGGTCGGAAAATCTCTCTCCACAGAGTAAGGAAATGATCTAACTCCCAAAGGCATGGGATAAAAAATATTCCCCTCGTAGTCCTGCCCACTCACTGAGTCAGAATGTCCTATTTTGTCCTTTCCCATGTTCATGGCCATGCTGGCTCCATCTGTGGGGGGCTCGGAAACTCATTGGCAGTATGGAGGGCGTGGGACCAGGACAACAGAGGATGCTGAGCTTGACACTGTCAGGGGAGCTCTTTATAAAGACCACCTTGGCCCACTGTGTCTGCTCTGCTCCTAGGTGTTCTATGTCCAGGTAAACCTGTCAAATAGTATGCAAGGATGCCAATGAGATCTTATGTTTGTTTGGCTTTTTACATCTTACAGAGCATGTCCTTTCATGTATTCAGTTGATGAACACAGCAATCTGTAAAGGAGGCAAGCAGGTATTTTTGGTCACCACATTATTTAGGTATTTTTTAAATGCTAAGTGATTTGCTCAAGGTCCCCAACTGGAAAGAGGCAGAGTGTGTGAGAACTCAGCCTCTGGTGATGGGCCCTGTATGGCTTCTGCCCCAGGCTTGCCTCCCACAATTCATTGCAGGAACAAGCTTGGACCATTCTCAGGAAATGCAGAAAATAAATCTAAAAATCAACCCCAAGAGAGAGGTATACAGACTTGATTTCCCCTTGCATGCCTGATTCAAATAAAAACTCAGCACTCATCCTGTGGTAGGCTGAATAATGGCCCTCAAATATGTCCAGGTCCAAATCCCCAGAACCTGTAAATGTTACCTTACGTGATAAAAAGGACTTTGCAGATGTGATTAAGTTAAGACCCTTGAGAAGGGGACATTACATATATTATTCAAGGGGGCCCAATGTTATCGCAAGGGTCCTTATAAGAGGGAGGCACAAAGGACAGAGAAAGTGTAGAAGGCAATGACCACAGACACAGAAGTTGGAAAGGATATATTGTAATGGAAGCAGATGTCAGATAGAGAGATATTGGAAAATACTACACTGCTAGCTTTGAAGATAGAGGACGGGAGCCAGGAAACAGGGAATCCAGGCAATCTCAAGAAGCTAAAAAGGCAAGAAAATATATTCTTTTTTAGAGCCTTCAGAATGAATGTAGCCCCACAGACATCTTCATTACAACTCATGAGAGAGAGACCCTGAGACCAGAACTACCTACTTAAGCTATTCCCAAATTCCTGACCCTCAGAAACTGTGAGATAAACAATGTCTGTTGCCACTTTAAGTTTAAGGGACTAAGTTGTGGGATTATTTGTTACACAACCATAGATAACTAATACTGTTATGGGAATAAAATTAACTGATATTTTAACTAATGTAGAGGGTGCTTAGAATACTGCATGACATATAGTAGATATTATTTTCATTTATGAAATTAATTCCTTCATTAAAAGTATGAATAAGCTACTGAAATTAGCTAAAGTAGCTGAAATTATGAGGAGGGCAAACAGATGACCCCTGCCCTCATGTATCTGCCCAATGAGGGGGAAGCAGGGAGAAGTAAATATATACATAATGGTATGTTTTGCACAGCATGTATAGAAGATTTAATAAGCCATTAAAGATTATACGTTTTAGTACATTTATATCAACATAAAATGTTTCAACAATTACCCCAGGGCCTGCCCGGCCCAGAGGCATGCAGAAGGGGACTGGACCCTCCTCTCACACCAGGCACAAAATGCCAGCACCTCGGAGCCCACTTGGGTACCCGAAGTATGGAGAAGAGGACCGGACCCTCTTCCCACAACCAGGCATACTGCACCAGTCCTTTGGGGCCCGCCCAGGGACCCGGGATATGGAGAAGGGACTGGACCCTTCTCCCACAACCAGGCACATGGTGCCAGCGCCTTGGGGCCTGCCCAGGGACCAGAGGCATGGAGAAGGGGGCCAAACACACCCCACAACTAGGCATACTGCCAGTGCCAAGGAGCATGCCAAAAACAGCACCTCCACGTGGGTGGCCCACCACAGCCACCATAATAACCATGGCTGCTGCAAAAGTGGCTAGACACCACAGCCACCATGCAGATGGTCTGCCAACCACCGGAGTGCATTCACACAAGAAGAGTCACCAGCAGAGACAAAGAAAAAAAGAGGATGTCTCTTTCCACAAAACCCATTTCAGAGTGACAGAAGAAGCACCTGCTCTATGATAATATTGGGGGACCTGATCACATCTCTCAGCATTGGACAGATCATCTAGGCAACAAGTTAACAGAATAACCATTATTCTTTCAGAAGGAGAGAAGAAATCTAGGGTAATTAGAGGGAGGAGGGGGAGAGAATGGGGGAAGGGGAGAGGTTGGACAAGGGGCATAAAGAATAATTATGATTTGTAACAATATATATGCTAGTAATATTGATTTAATCAACATATCTCAATGTCCAACCCCAAGAATATGTATAATCGATTTTGATTCAATAAATAAAATAATTTTTTTAAAAAATGTTTCAACAATTAGAATGCATGTGCCAAGTGGTTTAATTTTTCTGTGATTGTTTTTATCCTGCTTCCACTTACTTGTTCTCCTAAACTATGTACCAAATAAATTAAGAAAAGGTGGTACTTTCATGTAATCATAACTTGCAGTTCATGTTTTCAAAGAGCTTTGAAAATTAAAATTGCCATTGTCAATTTATACTATTAATTCTTGCATTCCTAATCCTTTAAAGTCCACATGTTGAAGCCTTTAAGAAAACATCCTCAATCATTGAAAGGGCAAAATAAGAAATATGTTTGGAGGAAGTTAAATTTGTTCCTTATTTTCTCCTTATCATATGAGCCGTTCGAAAGTGAGTTCACCATACCAGCCTTTATCAAAGTAATGCTGGAAAACAAGGACAGTCTATTGCTCTGTGAGACATGAATCAAAAATTATCTGAATGAGTCCAAATGAGACAGAAACACCACGTCCATATATCTCTGCTCTTTTTGTGCCAAGATACCAAGCAATTTAGAACTGACTGGTGCAGTAATGGTTTAGAGGGATTTTTTTAGCCTCTGTTACTGAGGTTCTCATTACTTTTTGCAAATTCTGGAGTTGATAGAGCCAAAACCAAAATATCCTTTTAGCTATTAAAGAGTATATATTGAACATTTATTTTTAGCATGTAGAAATGCTCTAAGAAAAAGAAGGGGAAACAAAGAACACCTGTAACTCTACAAGGACACTCTCTAGTTTCATGGAACACTGAGGATGTCGGAGCTGTCAGCTCTTATAATACCTGCCTGAAGTTAATTTTATTTCTCCATTCAAGTTAAAATGAAATGCATAACTTAGCAGCCAAATACTTTCCATCTTATTAAACCAATGAGTAAGTTATATACTATGCCCTTTCAGTCATCCTATCTGAGATCTTCACTCATGGCCCAAAGGTTTTAATTGCATAACCAGCTGTTATTGACACTTGAGGCCCTATCTGGAGTAATTAGGGAGAAGACACTAAGTCAACCTAAGAGAACTCTGGTAGTATTACCTTCTGCTCACAAATGTGCAAATAATCAGGTATGTGTGTGCATAGTGATAGAGACACAGATTTAGCTCCCAAAGTCTCCCAGTTAGCTTCAAAGCTGCACATCGGGAGTGGGGAGAATTCCTGGGCAGAAAAAGTTGATCCGCCCAAATGGGTTCTCCAAATGACAGAGCAATTTACACGCAAGAGTAAACACAAGGAAAACATAGAATTGTGAAAAGGTCAGGTGTATTTGATTACATCAGGAAGGTGAGTCTGGTTGGACAGAGGCAGGAGTGGAATCTACAGAATGTTGTTCCAGCAGGACTGGGATGTGCCTATATGTAAAGTTGAGACTGGATCTCAACTTGGATGTAATGGCAAGACATGAATGTGTGTGTGTGTGTGTGTGTGTGTGTGTGTGTGTGTGTGTGTGTGTGTGTGTGTGTCCGCGCATGCGCGCGCACACGCATGTGTGTTGGAGGGCAGATCAGATTGTTTTTTAGAAAGATAACATTGGCAGCAGGCATACTGGGAAGAAGAAAGACTGGAATGTACTAAGAAAAGTAATGAAGTCTTGAGCCAAATAAATAACTGTGAATGTTATTTAAGTAAATAGAAATAAACTTTACTTAAACCGATTTTTGAAGAATGAATATAAAGTAGGCCTGATTAAACTAAATAAACTGGAGCAATCAAGATGGAAGGGAGAAAGGAAGGGAGGAGTATTAGAAGAGGAAAAAGAAGAGAGAATGGACAGGGGCATTTTTAAAACTCAAAATCAAACATACTTGGTGGCCAGTTCATTGTGAGAATGAATGAGAAGACAGAAGACAGAATGATGCCTTCAGAATTAGGCTGAGACTCAGTCTGAGAGGATGGTGAAAGTTCTTAAGGAGATGTATTTGGAAATGTGAGTTCAGGGATTAGGAGAGTTCTTGGTTGAAAATAAAATATTTATCAGAATATAGAAAACTACACATATTAAAAACCACATTTCCTTCCAGGAATGCTTCTATGTACTTTACATGTGTGGTCTCATTTAATAAAAAACCTCATAAATAAAAAATTCTTTCAAATGAAGAATTCAGATTCAGGAGGATAACTAAATTGCTCAAAATCATAAGGATGGCAAGTGATTAAGCTGGGATCCCAAATCAGTAGATAGTCAGTTTAATTTCTACTTAATCCATCTGAGCACTTTAGAAAGCCTGTTATTCTTTCACATTCATGATGAGTAGCTGTTGATTAAAATAGTGATCATTAAAAAAATAGATGCATCTAAACCTTAAAAATTTTATTTCAGTTTGAAATACACACACTTACACACACACACACACACACAGTCAGCCTTCCATATCCATGAATTCTGTGTCTTCAGATTCAACCAACCACAGATTGAAAATATTAGGGAAAAAAACAATACAACAATAAAAAACAATATAGAATAACAACTATTTACATAGCATTTACATTATATTAAGTACTATAAGTAATCTAGAGATGATTGAAAGTATACAGGAGGATGTGAGTAGGTTATATGCAAATACTACACCATTTTACATAAGGGACTTGAGCATCTGTGGATTTTGATATCCACAGGAGTCCTTGAACCCATCCCCCACAGATACCGAGGGATAACTTATATATACAAACACAATCTTTAGATATTGGGCTAAGATTTCTTTCAATATGGGTCCACTGATGGAGATCTCCATAAATCACACGCATGGTCATATCCATTATCCATCACCTGTGATTTCTAGTTTGTATTTCTTAAACAGGAAAAAGAACCTATAGACATTTTGTGAAGCAATATGAGTGTAGATAGATTTCCCAATATATTTCTGTTTCATTGCCCATATCTAATTTGACAGTCATTTTTAGGAACTCATTTTATCAATTCTTTGCAAAGCATTCAACTTAATGTTTATAAGAAATGAAATTTTTTTCTTTTTACACTTAAAGTCTAATAATTCATTCAATATTTAAATAAATATTATGTCACTGTAGTAAGTACTCTTGGAATTAACCGGTTTGGAAACAAACACAAATCTCTTGGTAAGAAAACAACTCAACTATTAGGAGAAGAAACATGCTGACATACATGAAAATAGTTGCTTGCAGTGTACAAGGAAAGCTCAGTATCACCTGGGCATTCGACCTCATGCACAAAAAGAGAATGAGAGTTTCATTAACCTAGTGAGACAGTTAAGCAAAGATAGGTTAAGAGAGCTCCTACTCTAGCCTTGTGCCATGATAATTAATACTTGGAATAATAATACTATACTGCAAACATTTTTGAGAACACTGTGTTTAAAAGAAGAGTAAGACCTGGCTTCTGTCCCTTAGGAAATTTAAAATCTAGTCATTGGACTGAAAGACCCTTAATCATCACAGAAATATGCAAAATGCTATTTTTTGAGTACTTGTGAACACTCACACTATTCTAAATGTTGCACATATATTATTTTATAATAACTTTTGTGGTAGATACTACTAAGACCTTCACTTGTCATGCAAGAAATGTACAGCATAGAGAGGTTATGAAAGTGACAAGTAAATTTTAAATCTAGGCTGTCTATCTACACCGCCTGAGCTATTAACCAGTATCATATATTTACCATGGGCCAAGAACTAGATTGTGTCACTCACCTGTTTTACCTCATTTTGATCTTCAGATTACTCTTCAAAGTATTTATGCAAATAATCTCAATTTACAACATACCCCATGTAACAGAGATTCAAAGCAGCCAAAATAGAATTCAAATACAGATAATTTAACTTTAGTTTTCATATTCTTTACTCTATGCATTACTGTCTTCTCCCACTAGTATTTATGAAGAACTATGTGCTATTATGTATGGAAAATCCCTGAGATAACAAAGAAAATAAACTGTGTATCTCTAACTCAAAGAACCAATTGAGATGCTTCATAGAAATGTGGGGTGCCATAACATAATATTATCCCTACTCTAAACAACAGAACATGATGTTCTCCACATTAATGTAAATAGAATAAATTTAGACAATTTTTCTCATATGCTTATTACAGAAAAAAATTAAAAATTAGAAAAATGAAATTAAGAAAGCAAAAATTATCCATAATTTCATCACCAGATATAATCTCTGTTAATATTTTCTTCCAGATTTTTGTGTATGTTTGTGTGCATGCAGGAATTTCTCCTACAGATAATTTTTTTAATATGAATTGGCAGTAAAGTAGTTGAATAATTAGGAAACTTCATTACATTATGTGGAGGAGTGTTTTTGTGACTTTGTGCTTTGTTTATCATCTTTATGGGTGATTAAATGTGATGAGAATTTGAAAGAAATTGTTACAGAGATGGGAGTTATTTCTTGGCTTTCTTCCTATCTCTTTCTGGCTGAGGCTTCTGATTTTCTTCGCACATCCTCCTCCTCTAACAACCGAATGTTGGTTTGCTGCAGGGCTCTGAACTGAGCACTCTACTCTCCTTACTTTATATTTTCTCCGAGGTGATCTCATCTACTCCTGCTGTTTCCATATTACCTATGATCTGATATCACCTATATTTGTGTTTCTAGTCCATTCTTCTCTTCTGAGCTTGAGATCTGATATTTACAAGTACTACTTGAAATCTTATTTGGTTATATAAAATCCTTCTCAAAATCAACTCTTGGTATATCCCTCACTCTTGTTTCTCTGTTTGTCTTTCCCCACCCAAAGGGCTTATTAAGCCAGAATTTTGAGAGGCATTTGTGACATGCATGCCCCTTTCACTCACATTCCTTAGTCAATCCATCACACACACAATCTACAGGTTATGCCTCCAAAATCTATCTCTTATCTTTCTACTTCTTTCCAGCTTTGTTTAAGTATCTGTTATGCCTCAGTCTAGTAGTCAGTAGTTTTAGGTCTCACTATTTCCATTCTTAAACTCTAACATCTCTTTTCCACAAAAAAACTGAAATGATCATTCTAAAATTAAAAATGGATTAAGTCATTTCATTGCTTAAACCCTTATATAGCTTCCCTTTTCTCCTAGAATAGAATCCAAACTCCTTAACATGATCGATAATGTTTTGCATGACCTGACCCTTCCTACTTCTCCACCCTCATCTCACTCCACACTCCTTCGCTCAGTACTCTTAAGATACTTTCTTCTGGTTCCTCAAATACACTACACCCTTTCTCAGGATATGGGAAAAAACAATTTGGTATTATCAAAAGTTGAACAGTGACTGCTGGTCTGAACAAGAAGGCATAGGCCTGTTTCTCACTGTTCCTTCCTGCTAGGCACTATAAACTGGAAATAATGCAATAGACAACCAAAAGAGAACTCTGAAAGGTGGAAAGAAGGAGGCAAACTTGTTTGGAACCCCAAGACTGGGGGGAAAACGTAGCAGCAGGGTGTGGTATGCCTCCTCCCCTTTCTAACAAATTTGAAAGTGACCCGACCCAGTATTCTCAGACCCCTAACTTAGAAACCAAAGCCAGCCTAGGTAGGCTCCTTTCTCCCCTTGACTGAATGGGAGCCTCTCTGATAACAGTAGGCTAGCAAAAAAAAAAAAAAAAACTTACAAGTGGTTCCACCAGGAGCCCACTAACAATAAATGGCCCAAGGAGAGGAACCACTCCCTTTTCCTATTGGGCCTAAGACTCCCTTCTCCCACTGAGAGACACCTGGGAGCCCAGCCTGGGGAAACCTCTTCTGTCCTATCAGACAGCATCAGCAAGTACTAGTGGGAGCCCAAGAAGTAAAAGACAAATCAAACAGATCAAAATAATACTGCAAAGGCTCTAAAAATTAAGCTGTCAATGTAACAATGACCTAAAAATGTAGACTAGGATCTTCATGCTAAACGGAATGACAGCCTGCTAAAATAAAAGATTTAATTAGCACCCAGAGACTCCTAACATAATAGATAAAATTTCCAGGATACAATTGTGTTCCTTGGCTCATGATCTCTTTCTCCATCTTTAAAGCCAGCAACACAGTATCCTCGAATTTCTATCTGACTCCCTACTTCTGCTTCCATCGTCACATCCCTTTCTATGACTCCCTTTTGTAAGAATTCTTGTGATTACATTGGGCAGCCCAGATAATCCAGGATAATTATCCCATCTCAAGATCTTAACTTAGTCACACATGCAACGTCCCTCTACCACATAAAGTAATGTATACACAGGGGCTTTTGAGGGGTGGAGGGTGGAGGGAGGGGCTTTCTGCTTTCCATATCAACATATTGTGATTAACCATATTTGTATGCCATAATATCCAAAGCAACCACTATAAAAACTATGCAAAGAGTTACACTCAGAAACACTATGAATAAATCAAGATGATATCTGTTATATTAAATGTGTCCCCCAAATGTCATGATTGAAAACTTAATTTTCATTATAGCAGCGTTAAGAGGGTGGGAAATCCAATTATGGTAACTGAAAGGCAGGACCTTTTAAGAGGTGATTAGATTATGAGGACTGTACCCTGGTGAATGGATTAATCCATTGATGGTTTAATGGGTAGTCATGGGCAATAGCTTTAAAAGGAGAGCAAGTGAGGAAGTTAGCTCTCTTGCTCAACCCATTTGCCATATAATACCCTGCACTGAAGAAGGCTTTCACCAGATATAATCCCTGGACCTTGGACGTCCCAGCCTCCAAACTGTAAGAAATAAATTTTTTTTCTTCTTAAATTCCCCAGGCTCAGGTATTTTGTTATAAGGGACAAAAATGGACTAATATAATACCCTAAAAGAATTCAAGTAACCCACAAGAAGTAAAAAGTGGAAAACAGGGCAACAAGAACAAGAAGGGAAAAAAACAAAAAAGCAATATTAAAATGGCAGACTTGAGCACCAACATATCATTATTACCTCATATGTAAATGACCTAAATGTACCAATTAAAGAACAGTGATTGGCAGTGTGGATCGAAAAACAAAAAAGATCCAATATATGCTGTTCACAAGGAACTTGCTTCAAATTCAATGACATATGTTCATTGAAAGTAAAAGTATAGAATAGTTATAAAATAAAAACATTAAATAAAAAGAGCAAGAGTGGTTATAGTAATTCTTAATAGAGTAGACTTCAGAGTAAAGAAAATTGCAGACAAAATTAAATTAAAGACAAAGAAAGAACTTACATAATGATACAAGTATCAATGCATCAGGAAAACATAACAATCTTAAATGTGTACTTCCCAAATAACATGAAGCAAAATAAAATACAGGAAGCAAAAAGTGATAGGGTTAAATGTAGAAATAGACAAATCTACAATAGAACCTTGGGATTTCAACATCCTCCTCCCAGAAACTGATAGAGTTACTAGACAGAAAATCAGCAAGGATACAGGAGATCTGAACAGCACAATCAACTAACAAAACCTAATGAACATATATAGAATCCTCCACTCAACAACAGCAGGATGCATATTTTTCCAAGCACCCATGGAACAGTTGCCAAATTAGACCATATCCTGAGTCATAAAACAAACTCAACCAAAAAAGTAATTGAAATTATAAGGCATATACTTTCTTTGATGACATCAAAGAAATCAATAACAGAAACAATAGTAAAATTGCTAAATAGGGGAAAACTAAACAATGCTCTTCTAAATAAGCTGTGGGTCTAAGAGGAAGTTTCTAAGAAAAATTTTTTAAGTACATAGAATTGAATGAAAACAAAAATACAACATATTGTTTTATTGTTGCTAAAGCAATGCTAAGAGGAAGATTTGTAGCATTAAATGTTTGAATCAGAATGAGGAAAAGTCTTAAATTAATGATCTAAGTTTCTACTTAAGTAAACAAAGAGAGAAATAAACTCAAAACAAGTAGAAGGAGGGACATAAAAAGAAAATAGAAGAAATCAATAAAATTGAAAATGGATAAACAATACAGAAAATCAATTAAACAAAAGTAGTTCTTAAAACATCAACAAAACTTAAAATAAAAATAAAAAGAGAGATGACACCAATCACCAGTATCAGAAATGAAACAGAGGATATTACAAATCTGCAGTTGTTAAAAAAATAAGTAAGTAATATCATGAACAACTTTATGCTCATAAATTTGATAACTTAGAAGAAATAAATCAATTCCTTGAAAAACACAAACTACCAAAACCCAACCAAGAAGAAATAAATACCAAAAACAAAGAAAGTAAGAACAAATAAAACTATAGAGCAATAGCTTTCAAGAACATAAGTGCAAAAATTCTCAACAAAATAATAGTAGCCAAAATCCAACAATGTATAAAAGAATTATATACATGACCAAGTGGAGTTTATTCTGGGTATGTAAGGGTGATTCAACATTTGAAATTAACCAATATATTCCATATCAACAATCTAACAAAAATTGTATGATAATATCTATGACACAGGAAAAGCAATTGAAAAAAATCTAACACCAATTCATGATTAAACTTTCAGTAAGTTAGGAATACAGAAATATTACTTCGACTCAATAAAAACCATCCACAAAAATGTGAAAGTAACATCATACTTTACAATGGTAAAAAATGGGATACTTACCCAATAAGATTGGGAGTGAGGAAAGGATGTTCACTCTTACCACTCTTATTCAACACAGTATTGGAAGTTCTAGCCATTGTAATAAGGCAAGAAAAAGAAAAAAAGACATACAGATGAGAAAGGAAGAAATAAAACTGTCTCTATTTGCAGATTGCATGACCATTTATGTAGATGACCCCAAAGTTGCCACAAAAAAACCTCCTAGAACTAGTAAACAACTACAGCAAGTTTACAGCACACAAGATTAGATTAATACACAAAATCAATTGCATTTCTATGTACTATCAGTGAAATGTAGAAACAAATTAAAAACACAATACTATTTACCAGCTCTCTAAAGAAGATGAAATACTTACAAAAACACTCAACAAACTTGTACAAAATCTATATGCTAAAAAATTACAAAATAGGGACAAAATAAATTAAAGAAGACCTAAATAAAGAGACATACCATGTTCATTGATTGGAAGATCCAACATAGTAAAGTTGTTAATTCATCCAAAATTGATCTATAGGTTTAGTGCAATGACTACCAAAATCCCAGCAAGTATTTTTGTAGCCATACACAAGCATATTCTAAAATTTATATGAAAAGGCACAGGCCCTAGGAAAGTTAAAACAATCTGCAATCTTGATAAAGAAAAATTAAGTGGGAGGAATTACTCTACACAAATGTAGTGAGCTGAATATTAGCCCCCAAGAACATATGTTCACATCCTAACCCCCCAGAATCTGTGAATATTACCTTATATGGCAAATGAGTGAATATTGTGTCATATGGCAAAAGATGTGATTACATTAAGAATCTTGAGAGGATGATCATATCCTGAGTTATGTAGATGAGCCCTAAATACAATCACATGTACTCTTATAAGAGAGAGGTAAAGGGAGTTTGGGGACAGATACACAGAGAAGACATGCACAGAGATGAAGTTGATGTGAAGATGGAGGCAGAGATTGAAGCAATGTAGTCACAGTCCAAAGAAGCCAAGAATTGCCAACATCCACCAAAAGCTGAAGAGGAAAGGAAGGATTTTTTCCTCTAGAGCCTCCAGAGGGAGTTCACCCCTGCCTATAACTTGACTTTAGACTTCTGGGCTCCAAAACTGTAAGAGAATAAATTTCTGTTGTTTCAAGTTTGTAGTAATCTGTCACAGCAGCCATAGGAAATTAACACACAATATTAAGACTTACCATATAGCTATAATAATCAAGACAGTGTGATATTGGCAGAGGAATAGAGACATAGATCAATGGAACATAATAGAGAACCCAGAAATAAACCCATACAAATATGCTCAACTGATTTTTACAAAGGTGCAAAAGCAATTCAATAGGGGAAGAACATCTTTTTCAAAAAATAATGCTATAACAGTTGGACACCCCTAAGAAAAAAATGAACCTTGACCTAAGCATCCTACCTTAGACAAAAATTAACTCAAAATGATTCATGTGCTTAGACGTAAAATGTAAACTATAAATCATTTATAAGAGAAAATCTTCAGGATTTAGGGCTAGGCAAAGAGTTCTTAGATTTGACACCAAAAACACAATCCATAAAAGGACAAATAAATGAATTGAATCTCAACAACATTAAAAACTTTTGATCTGTGAGCCATTACATTTCATGTGAAGAGGATAAAAAAATAAGCTACAAATCCAGAGAATATATTTGCAAGTCACGTATCAACAAAGGGCTAGTACCTAGAATATATAAAGAACTCTCAAAATTCAACAATTTAAAAATCCAATTAGAAAAGAGGTAAATAAAAAAAAAAAGAAAAAAAAGAAAAGAGGTAAATATCATGAACATACATTTAAATGAAGAGGATATGTAGATGACAAATAAGCACATGAAAAAACTTTAACATCATTAACCATCAGGGAAATACAAATTAAAGCAATGATGTGTTACTATACAACTATCAGAATGGCTAAACTATAAAAAAGAGTGACACCACCAAACGTTGTTGGGGATGAGGAGAAACTGGATCACTCATATACTACCAGTGAGAATGTAAAACAGTACACCCACTCTGGAAAACAGGTGGGCAGTTTCTTATCAATCTGAACATATAATTAACTTGGACTTTCATCCCAAAGAAATGAAAACTTATGTCGCACAAAAACCTGTATGTAAATGACACAGAAATTACATTAATAATAGCCCAAAACTGGAAAAAGTCTAGATGCCCTTCAACAAGTGAATGATTAAACAGACTGTGATACATAAATTCCATGGGATACTACTCAATGAGAATGGGAACAAACTACTGATATACACAATTTGTCTGAATCTCTGGGGAATTAGGCTGAGGGGGGAAAAAGACAACCTAAAAAGTTACATACTTTTTAAAACAGTAAAATTTTAGAAATGAAGAACAGATTAGTTGTTGGGAAGGATTAGGGATAGGGGTAGAATAGGGTCCAGTAGCAAAAGGCAGGTTGGTGTGTTTATAAAAGGTCAACAGTTGGAAATTCTGAAGATGAAAAAGATTTTAAAATAAGTAGAAATTTCTATTGTAAAAAGGGAAAAGCATGCAGGGTAGTTTCTAAAGTGAGTATTTTGAAGTGATTTGTCAATCTACATGGGTAAATGTTATTAGGCTGCAAGAGCCAACTGCTGCTTAGCTTTGTAGACAGAGTGAATTTATGTAACTTAAATTCCTCCCAATATGTGTTTGCTCTTAGATAAATACAAACCTAAAATATACACCACGAAGTATATTCTTCTGGAAATCTCATAGCATTTTCTATGAGTATTAATACTGTATATTCACTTTACTACATGATTTTTTTTGTTTAATTAGAGTCAAATCCAATAAAATGTCTTTCATTTTCGGTGCTCCAACCTATGCAATTGTTCTTGCAGTTCTGAGAGCACTTACAACTGTTGGGAACCTATTTCTCCTCACACTGAACATGGAGAACACTTGTTCACATATCCCCTTATGTATTTTCCATATTAATAAATGAACATCAATTATTTCTGTCTTGAATATATCAATCTGAACAAAAATGGACTGCCTTTATTGACATCATTACTACAAATTTGGTCATTTATCTGCCCCTACTATAACAATTCTATATAGACAAGTAGATGAGGGCTAGTTTAGTTATTTAACCATCCATTCATCTAACATTGTAGAATCTTAAGTCTTTTAATAAATTAAGTTTTTTTTAATACAAAAGCAACAAGTTCTCATAACAAAAATTTCAGGTAAAAAAAATTAAAATACAAATAAATCCATAAATTTTTCTATCCACAGAAAGCCACAACTAACGCGCTGGTCTCTATCATTCAACATTGTTTTTATGTCTATATGTAAATGCATTCATAATTATTTTAATAAAAATCCACAGTATTTTATATACTATTTGATCTTTTTTTTCAAATAATAATACATTATAAACATCTTTCCATTCAAAGAGAAGAATTTATGTACCATCTTGTTAACTTACTATGTACTATTTCATTACATAAATGCACCTTAATTTATTTAAACAATCCCCAGTGGTTGAACATTTAGATTGTTTCCAAGAGTTCGCTATGACTAATAGAACTAAAGCTAAATATTTTGCACACTACTGTTTATCTCTTAGGATAAATTTCATTTTCTATAGATATGAATGTTTATAATATGTTAGGAATTATATATTTTACAACTATTAAAATTAAAACAGGTTTTAGTCATTAATGAAAAAGTACAAGGGGAACACACAGTTTTTCAAAATTCTACTGGGGACAATGCCAAGAGAAATATTTAAAAACAACTCTGTGGAGAAAGCAAGGAGGTAAGATTTTAGTATCTAGAACAGCCTAAGAATATATATATATATTTTTTTTTTTTTTATATTGCTGAGGTTTTTATTATTGTCTTCATTGTCTTTTTTTATTGAAGCATATTTGGTTGTACATATCTGTGGGCACAGCATTGAGTATCAATACCTGTGTACAATATGTGATGTTAAAATCAGTATATTACTATATTCAACACTTTATAATGTAATTGATTTTCGTGGCCCTTTACCAATTCTTCTCTTGTCCCCTTCTCCATCCCCCTTTCCTGTCTCTGGTAACCTCAGCTCTGAACTCTCCTTTTGAAATTTCAACATATTATTGTGATTGTTGTTTCTTTCTTTTTTTATTTATTTGTTTTTTATTTTTATTTTTTAGCTCCCACTTATGAGTGAGGAAATGCAGTATTTCTCTTTCTGTGCCTGGCTTATTTCACTTAGCATAATTTTCTCTAAGTTCTTCCATGTTGCTGTGAATGGCAGAATTTCATTCTTTTTTACGGAAAAGTAGTATTCCATTGTGTAAATATGCCACATTTTGCTAATCCAGTCACCTGATGATGGACTTTTAGCTTGCTTCTAACTCCTAGCTATTGTAAATATAGCTGCCATAAACATGGGAGTGCGGGTATCCCTTCCAACATAATGATTTCCATTCCTTTGGGTATATACCCAGCAGTGGGATTGCTGGATCATATGGTAGTTCTTCTATATGTAGTTGTTTGAGGAACTGTCATACCGTTTTCCATAATGGCTGTATTTATTCATGGTCTCACCAACAGTGTAGGAGTGATTACCTTCTCCTTATCCTTACCAGCATTAGTTATTCTCTGACTTTTTGATAATGGCCAGGCTAACTGGGGTGAGATGATACCTCAATGTGGTTTTGATTTGCATTTCCCTGATGCTTAGTGATGTTGAGCATTTTTTCATATGTCCGTTAGCCAATCGTATATCTTCCTTTGAGAAATGCCTATTTATTAGCTCTTTTACTCATTTTTTAATTGGGTTATTTGTTTTTTTACTGTTAAGTTGTTTGAGTTCCTTATATATTCTGGCTATTAATCCCTTGTTGAATGCATACTTTGCAAATATTTTCACCCATTCTGTAGATTATCTTTTCACTCTGTTAATTGTTTCTTCTGCTGTGCAGAAGCTTTTTAGTTTGATATAATCCCTCTTGTTTATTTTTCCTTTTGTTGCCTGTGCTTTGGGGGTAATATTCATAAAGTCTTTGCCCAGTCCTACTTCCTGAAGTGTTTCCCCTGTGTTTTCTTTTAGACATTTTATAGTTTCAGGTCTTATATTTAAATCTTTAAACAATTTTGAGTTGATTTTGGTATATGGTGAGAGGTATGGGTCTAGTTTTATTCTTCTACATATGGATACTCAGTTTTTCCAGCACCATTTATTGAAGAGGCAGGATTTTCCCCAACGTACGTTCTTGGTTCCTTTGTCAAAACTCAGTTAGCTGTAAGTATGTGGTCTGATTTCTGGATTCTCTATTCTGTTTCATTGGTCCAGCTATTTTTATGCCGCTACCACAGTTACTATAGCTTTGTAGTATAATTTGAAGTCAGGTAGTGTTACGCCTCCAGCTTTATTTATTTATCATTTTTTTGCTCAGGATTGCTTTGGCTATTTGGGGTCTTTTGTTGTTCCATATGAATGTGAGAATTTTTTTTCTATTTCTGTGAAGAATGTCATTGGTATTTGACAGGGATTGAGTTGAATCTGTAGATCACTGGGGGTCATATAGACATTTTCACAATGTTAATTCTTCAAATTCATGGGCATGGAATGTCTTTCCATCTTTCCATGTCCTCTTTAATTTCTTTCAACAGTGATTTGTAGTACACATTGTAAACATCTTTCACCTCCTTCATTAAATTTATTCCTAGGTTTTCTTTTCGGTGGCAGGGGGTGACTATTGTAAATGGGCTAGGTTTCTTGATTTCTTTTTCTGCTAGTTTGTTGTCGGAATATAAAAACACTACTGATTTTTGCATGTTGACTTTGTATCTTGCAGTTTTACATAAATTGTTTATCAACTCTAAGAGATTTTTTTGAAGAGTCTTTAGACTCCTATATAGGATCATGTCATCTGCAAATAGGGACATTTTGACTTTGTCCTTTCCAATCTGGAGGCCCTTTATTTTTTCTCTTGCCTGGTTGCTCTGGCTAGCACTTCTAACACTATATTAAGTAGGAGTGGTGAGAGTGGGCATCCTTGTCTTATTCCCATTCTTGATGGAAAAACTTTCAACTTTTCCCCATTCAGGATGATATTGGATGGGTTTGTTACAGATGGCTTTTAGTGATGAGATAGTGTCCCTCTATACCTAATTTTCTGAGAGCCTTTTCAGGATGGGATGTTGAATTTTTGGCAAGTGCTTTTTCTAGTCTATTGAAATAATCATATGGTTTTTGTCCTTGATTTTGTTGATGTGGTGTATCACATTTATTGACTTGTATATGTTGAATCATCCTTGAATCCATGGAATGAATCTTACCTGACCATGGTATATAATTTGTTTGATGTGCTGCTGTATTCTATTTGCTATATTTTGTTGAGGATTTTTACAACTATGTTCATCAGAGATATTGGTGTGATGTTTTCTTTTTTTTGCTTCATCTCTGTCTGGTTTTGGCATCAAGGTGATGCTGGTCTCAGAGAATAAATTTGGAAAAATGGCCTCTGTTTCCATTTTTTTGGAATAGTTTGATCAGAATTTGTATTAGTTCTTCTTTAAAGGTTCAGTAGAATTCAGCAGTAAAGCCATCTGGTCCTGGGCTTTTCTTTGTTAAGAGACTGCTGATTATTGCTTCAGTCTCTTTGCTTGTTACTGGTCTGTTCGTGTTTTCTATGTCTTCTTGGTTCAGTGTTGGTAGTTGGTATATATCCAGACACTTATTTGTTGGCATACAATTGTTTATAATAGTCTCTAATGATTCTTCATATTTCTGGGGTATCAGTTGTAATGTCTCCTTTTTCATTTTTGATGATTTATGTTATTTGGGTCTTTTCACTTGTTTTAAGTTGGCCTAGCTAATGGCTTGTCTATTTTGTTTATCTTCACAAAAAAACAACTTTTGTTTAATTGATCTTTTGTATCATGTTTGGGGTCTCTATTTCATGTAGTTCTGCTCTCATCTATTTCTTTCTGTCTGGTAATTTGGGATTGGATTGTTCTTGCTTTTCTAGTTCTTTGGAGCATAGAGTTAGTTTATTTGAAATCTTTCTATCCTTAGATGTAAACATTTATTGCAATAAACTTCCCTCTTAGTACTGCTTTTGCAATATTCCACAGGCTTTGTTATGATGTGTCATTATCTTCATTAGTTTCAAGAAATTTTTTGATTTCCTATTTAATTTCTTCTTGGACCCATAAGTCATCCAGGAGTATATTGTTTAATTTTCATATATTTGTATTGCTTCCAGAGTTTTGCTTATTACTGATTTCAAGTTTTAATCCATTGTTATCTGAAAAGATACTTGAAATGATTTCAATTTTTTAAAATTTGCTGAGACTTGATTTGTTACCTAACATATGGTCTATCCTAGAGATTGTTCCATGTGCTGATGAGAAGAATGTATATTTTGTAGTTGTTGGATGAAAAGTTCTGTGGATATCTGACAGTTCCAGTTGTTCTAAGATGTAGTTTAAATCCTGTGTTTCTCTGTTGATTTGTTGTCTAGGTGATCTGTCCAGTGCTGAAAGAGGGGTGTTCAGGTCCCCAAGTATTATCATATTTGGATCTATATCTTTTTTTTTAGGTCTAATAGTCTTTGCTTTATATATCTGGTGTTCTAGAGTTGGGTACATATATATTTATGATTATTACATCTTCTAGCTGGAGAGTTCCCTTTGTCATTATATAGTGACCTTTTTTATCTCTTTTTGTAATTTGCGGTTTAAAGTCTATTTTATCTTATATAAGAATAGCTATTCCTGCTCTTTTTTTTTTTATTTCCATTTGCATGGTATGTCTTTCTTCATCCCTTTGCTCTAAGCTTGTGTGTGTCTTTAGAGGTGAGGTGAGTCTCTTGAAGACAGCATATAGTCGGGTCCAGCTTTGTAAAACCATCAGTCAGTCTCCTATGAGTGGGGAATTTAATCTATCTACATTTAGGGTTATATTAAGAGGTGTTGACTTCTGGCCTTTCATCAGTTTTTGTTTGGATGTTTTAAATATCTATTGTTCCTTTCTTCTCCTTTTATTGTTTGTTTTGATGTTTGTCAGTTTTTCAGGTGGTTCGATAAAGGTCTTTTCCTTCTCATTTGCATTTTTGTTTTACTAGTAGATTTTGTTCTTTTTTTGTGTATCCACTTGTTTGTCTGGGAAATATACTATTTCTCCCTCATTTCTGAGGGATAGGCTTTCTGGGTATAGTATTCTTGACTGGCATTTTTTTTTCTTTTGTTATTTTTAATATATCATCCCATTCTTTCCTGGCCTTTAGGGTTTCTGTTAAGAAGTCTGCTGTTGATCTAACGGGGCTCTCTTAGAGGTGACTTGACACTTTTTCTTGCTGTTTTTAACATCTCTCTTTGTCTTTGAGCTTTGCCATTTTGACTATAACATGTCTTGGAGTGGTCCTTTCTGGATTGAATCTGTTTGGGGATCTTTGACTCTCCTGGATCTGAAAGTCTGTGTCTCTCCATATACCTGTGAAGTTTTCTGCTATTATTTCGCTGAATAGGTTTTCAATGTCTTTTCCTTTCTCCTCTCCTTCTGGAACACCTATGATTTGGATGTTTGTGTGCCTCAGGCTGTCTGCTATCTCTCTTAAATTTTCTTCATTTTTTTTTTTTTTCCTTTTTGGTCTGCTTGGGTTATTTCAAAAAGACCCTCTCCAAGATCAGAAATTCTTTCTTCTGCTTGCTCTAATCTGGTGCTTAAGCTCTTGGTTGTGTGTTTTATTTTGTTGAATGAATCCTTCAGTTGCAGGAGTTCTGCTACATTCTTTTTTAAAGCATTAATCTTTTTGTACATTTCCTCCTTCAGATCCTGGATACTTTTTCTCATTTCATTGTGTTGTCTAACAGAGTCACCTTGTATCTCATTGAGTTTTCTTAAGACCATTGCTCAGAATTCCTTTTCAGTCATTTCAAGGGCTTCCTGCTCTATAGGGACTGGTACATACTGGAGTGTTTTAGTATTGGTTCCACATAGATGCAGTAGTGTAGTCATGTGGGTACTCTGGCCGAATTCATTATTGGAATTGTGTGTGAGTACCTCCATGGCCTAGTTGCTGGGACATTAGAGATTTGTTGCTGAGGATGGTGACGCTATGTTGATTCATCCAGAACATGGGCAAGCCCTCAAGTTCTTGGGAGAAGTTCCTGGGTGCCCTGTCACTCTTTGGCTATGGTGGGTGACCTTGGGCAAGGCTGTTGGCTAGCAGCCTGGCTAGCTCCCTGTGACCCTGATGGGTATACAGGGGTATACTGTTGCTCCTCAGTTTGAATGTGTGATCCTAGGTGGGTTTTCTCTTTCCTCTTTCCCACAGGTGGAGGCTCCTCCTGGGACCTTGCTTTCCCCAACTGGGGGATAGTTTGGTGGTGACTGGGAATTTTCTTCCTCACTCAATTTGGGTATCCTGGGTTTCTGTACTCTCAGGTGGTTCCACGTGTCTCTCCCCAGATCAAGGCAGTTCTGTGAGCTGCACACATGCCTCCCACCCCTACATGTGCTATCACATATGGCCACATAATCCCTTGCCAACGAGCTATACATTGAAGGCCAAGCAAAGACCATGTGATGTTTTAAAAGCCAGACACATATTAAACACCAGAATAGTCCTATTTTTCCACCTACACCTCTCCACCTTGTCAAGTAGTGTTGGTGAGTAAGATTTATTTAATCAGCATTAGAGTAATTCTTTCAGTGAAGACTAAAGGTACTTGAAGATAAAGGTGGCTTGGACAGTTACTGCTGAATATTTTGCTCCTGAAATCATCTAACGAGGACCACATAGCCATTTCAGTGTTCTGCTGAGAAGAAGGCTCAGGGCTCACAAGGTCATGGCAGAGACACTTCCCGCTTATCAGGATTAGCCACCGCTGTCCAAGAACTGGACTTTGAAGTGCTCGATTATCCAGTGAGAGAGAGAAATTCTCCAAATGATTGTAGAGAGGGAAAGTGTTTTTACTGTGACCTGGTTAAAAACTGAGTCAGAGTGAAATGCAGACACAAGGAGTGAAGAAGAGGCTAATGTTGCAATGAATTGTTGGAAAGAAAGAAGAGGCCAGATACCAAATAATTTTTTCAATGAAATGAAATATATCATAAATTTTCTTATTTGTTCATCCTACTTGCCATATGTATGGGGCATTTTTAAACAGTTCAATCTCTGAATCATACTAAAATTATTTTCCTCTCCCCTCCCCCAGAAAATTACATTGAAAAAAATCCTCTCTGTCCCATCGTTGCATATCTAATTATAGCATACACTGCTCAGTGCTGTGATCGTAAAGTAACCATTTTAAGGAGATGAAGATTCTCCTTGCTCAGTAGGGGAGGGACAAAAAGGTCTGTTTTTTCAGGAAAATATAAATTGCCAAATGAATGTGACTTGAAATAAAATCAGCTTTAACTCTGCTGGAAACCGACCCTCTGACCTCTTGCTTCCCAGCCCTCCACCACCACACCCACAGGCCTCCATTTCATGTTTCACCCCAGCGGGTCCCCAGGATACCGAGCTACAGAACTCCCTCCCATTAGCTGCAGGAATCCAGAATATCCATGGCAACCGGTCTCTAACCCCAGGGAGAAGGCAGCAGAATTGAAAGGCTCCATTCTGTTTCTACATCCACAGCTCAGTGAATTGACAGCTTGGTGGTTCCCTTAGTTCCATTAGAGTAGGACGCACTTTTCTCTCTTCCTTTGTGTCATCTTTGTACCTGTGGAGGTCTCAGCCATGGTTAAGAAATTTTTCAAATGAGTATTTTCCCTCTCCCCCACTACCTCTGCACCCACCTAGAAGCATCCTCCTTGCTTTGCAGCATTTTTCTAAGAAAACAAAACATAGTTCTTCTATTGGTCTTTTTATCCTCCTACAAAAGCATCCCACGATTGGTGTGCATGTTGTGCAAATCACCAATGGATATCTGATTTCAAGCAAGCCAAGTCCTTTATGCAATAAAACCTTAGACAAGCTGGCAGAGAGATTTTTTAAAAAATACAATTTTATCATGAAATTCAGTTGTAGCATCAAATAACTATAATCATGTTTAAGTGATTGTTTGTGCCACAGATATTTAGACGGGGTAACAGATTGCAGAGTGCTCTTGCTGTTTGCCAATGGAGCCTGAATAACTAATTTGCACTCCATGCCCTATGGAATGGCAGCTGAGTCCCCAGTGGATATGGGGAGAACTTGACAGAAGCAGACCATTTGGTCTGCAGAATCAAAACAAAGCAGAAATGTTATGAATGGCACATAATCTACAGTCATATATTTGTTGTGACTATAGTCACCTAATAATAAGATTGCAAAAGGAGGTCAATCTGTCAGTCAGTACTTCTTACCTCTTTTGGGTGAAGTGGACCCCTTATAAAGCTAGCAAAAGCCACAGATTCTCCTCCAAGGAAAATGTATATATGTGTGAAATGGGAAATTAAATATGACATTCTCTGTTGCTCAGAGTTTTGGCAGAATCATTAAAGAATATGAATTCCTTAAAACAGTAAATATGGAAATACAGGTATTCCTGGGGTTACACCAGGATTTCCAAAGGGAAAAATGGTCACAGATGGTTTTAAGAAACTAATTTCTAGATTCATAACTTCCTCATATATTTTTTTCTTAAAATTCTTCTGCCTAAGATTGTGCCTTCTTTTTCACAGAAGCCTTTCTCCCTTGTTTCACAAGAAAGGCGAATATTTCACCCATCCCTAACTCAGCTGTGGGATATGCTTTGATTGTGAGCAACCCCACAGTCCCAAACAAAGAGATAATATCCATGTTCATATCTGTTAAGCTACTTTTCATCAAAGCAGCATATTTTGTATAATTTCAAGAACAAAAAGATGAAAAGTTCCAAGTTTACAATAACAGGTTAACGTTATATCTATGACTAAAAGGAATATAAATTAAATATAATTAGAGTATTATATTTTATTGAACATTTATTCAGACTGTTGTTAGAGAAAAGATTATTCAGTGATACTTGTTAAGCACAGTGAGGAAGACATTATTAGGGACCATCACAGCAGGTGCAGGGACCACTGCCGAGGGGGAAAGAGATTGGGCTGAACTTGGAATACAGCATGGGCAGTGGGAATTTATAGCCAAGGACCAGGTTGGGGCTCAGCAGATAAATTATTACCAAGAAGAAACATCAGTGGTAAAAGGGATTCTGGCTAAACCAACCTAACAGGATGATGGCTGAAGACAGGCCCTAGTGATCAGACATCACTCAAGGTATGGTAGAGGGTGAGGGGGAACCTGATCAGATATCAAGACTGATTGATCAATTGACTTAGCAGGGCTCTTTGTTGAAACTGGATATAACAAGGAAGTACACAGATGCACCTAGAAGTTTCAGAAGGTTGACTAAAGTTTGGCCAAGCAAAGAATATTTGTCACTGTTCAGAGAAATTTTTTTTTAACTTTTGCCAAAAGATTATTGAATGCTCTAAATATCTATTTGACGTTTACTTCTTCTCTCCTCGGTTACTCTCTGATAGCACGTACTTATTTTATTTGGATTTACTTATGGGAAGGTATTGTAAATTTCACTGCAAATAATACAGGATAGGCTTGTAATAAATACGAGGGTACTTCAAAAAGTTCATGGAAAAATAGAATTGAAAGGTAATATAAATCTTTCCACAAACTTCTTGAAGTACCCTAGTATTTTTTAACCCCATACTTATTCATGGCCCAAAGGTTTCTCTTCTATTTGCTGCTGATTTCCACTAAACCCTCACCTATCCTCAAAACTGGAAGGAGAAAAAGAAAAAGGAGGAAGAATTGGGGGGAGGTAAGGAGAGGAGGGGGAGTTAAAAGAGGAGAAAGACAAGGAGTAGGAGAAAGAGCATTATCTCTCTCTTTAAAAGCACATTTCTCATAAAAGTTTCCCAAGACAACTGTGAATGAGCAATACAGAGGACCAGGGGGTGGCAGCCTCAGGATCACG
Organism: Cynocephalus volans; assembly: GCF_027409185.1. NCBI lineage: Eukaryota > Metazoa > Chordata > Mammalia > Dermoptera > Cynocephalidae > Cynocephalus > Cynocephalus volans. The sequence continues at coordinate 36,815,323 of NC_084466.1, read as the reverse complement.
GTGGATCACAGGAACCAGGGGGCAGCAACCGGTCAGATATGGCCGCTTGTGGAGGTAAGCCCAAAGTCAAGGGAAATGCTGGGGCCGGCCCGTGGCTCACTCGGGAGAGTTTGGTGCTGATAACACCAAGGCCCCGGGTTCGGATCCCATAAACGGATGGCCGGTTCGCTCACTGGCTGAGCGTGGTGCTGACAAAGTCAAGGGAAATGCAATTTTGCAATTCCCAGCCATGAGGACATCTCTAAAAATACACAAAAAAACCCATGAGAGAGAGTCAACTTTTAATGTGTTGTTTCAGTCTCACAGCCTGAAATCAACAACACCAGATTAAAAAATGAACTTGAGGTAAAAACTTTTTTTTTCTTGCCTCTTTCCTCTCCTGGAGGGGTTTCCAAAACAGCTAGCCAATGAATAAAAAACAGAGAAGCAACTATTCCTTCCTTCCCCTGGAGGATTCTAAGTAGGCACAACTAGGGTTGGGGAGAAGCAAACTGGATTGGAGTTTGGTGTTTTCTGATTAATAAGTTGGACTGTATTTTTTATTATAACCCATAAAACTTGCATCCTGTTTAAAATTTCTCCCAGTGAGTGAAGGATAATAAGGAACAGAGTAGTTTTGAGTGCGGTGGTGGTGAGAAAGAATTAAGTTGCTTTCAGCTTCCACCTTGCTGAATCCAGTATTTCAATAAAGCAGTTACGCATCCGTCTCCCAGCAACAGGAAAAGATTCACACACACCCCTCCATCCAGACTCGCTCTGGGGGGCAGGCAGCGATGAGGAAAGGTTTCTTGAGAAGGAATAAATCACATTAAAAGGAAGATTGAGTTGATGTAACATTTACCTGAAAGAGACTTTAGAACTAGAAGATAATGAGTTAATTGCATTGCTTAGGTTTTTTTCCCACCAACTGGAAACTGGGGGGGAAAGGGTTGGGCACAACAATATTTGTTATTAAAAATAAGAAGTGCTACATCTTTGCACAACTAGGTTGTACTTTAAACTTTCTACAAACATGAGAGCATGATTGGAAAGTCGGAAGCAGACAAGATCATTGAGGGATGTGTAAAGTGAGAAGGGGATGGATGTGAAACGAAACAGCATCAACATTTAAGGAATTGCTCAGAAAAAGAGCCCACAAGGGACAGTGAGAATAAGCAGCCAGAGAGAGGGGGGAAAACTGAGATTAAGGTCATGGGCGCCAAGAAAAATATTTCTAGCAAGGACTGGTCTATGTTTTCAAATGCTGGCAAAAACTAAGTGCCATATGATTAAAAAATGCTCTTCGGGTTTAGCAGGGAGAAAGTAGCTGGTGGCCTTGGCAAGAGCAGTTAAACTGGAGCGGTGGAGGCAGAAACCAGATTAAAGAGACTAATTTTTTTTTTTAAGTCTCGCAGTAGAGGTACTGAGTTGCTGTAAGAAAGTGTTTTACATAGAATTTTTACAGATGTTTCTGAACCATTCATCCAATGCTGGTTTTCAATGGGTTGTCATATACACGTTGAAGAGAACATTTTCAGCATGTGAGGTGAAAGTTGCACTCTGAGCTGCTTTATTTCTCAGTGACTTTAACTATGTTTGTTAACACAACTCTTTCAAAAAGTCTGTCAACAAAGAGGATTTAGTAGGTTGCATTTTAATTATTCACTTCCTTTGCTATAGGATTAAATCTCTACCCATTACCTTGCAACTCGAAGCAATTCCCTGTAGGAAGTAGACACTACTTCATCCTGTTGACAATCATCATGTGGCAATGAAATGTGCCTAGAGTGAGGAGGCAGCAGCTGGAATAGGACATTTAGTCAAAGAAGATTTTACACTTAAGATGGGAAAAAGTAAGGCATGTTTAAATACTTATAGGAAAGAGCCCATAAGCAAGAGCTTAAAGGTACAGAAGGGATGGGATAATCATTGAAACAGAATCCTGAGAAGGCAGGCAGGGATTGACCCCCAAAATAAATGAAGAGGACTTGCTTATTAGATGAAAGCTACCTCTTCCATTAACAAGAAGGAAGGAGGAAAGAATCCACGTGGGAAAAGTTACCTTTGCAGGTTAAGTGCACAGAGAAGTAAGATGGCTTCTGATACATCTGTGAAATGGACAGTGAAGTCACCTGATAAAGGTCAGGGGAGAGAAAGACAGAGCAGGAGGGAGGAAAGAGAAGTAGTATTTTGGGAACATAAAGAACTTTTTTTAAAAAGATACTCTAGAAAACGGGAGAGAGCAAAGCACAGAAGAATCAGTCATCAGTATTGAAGAGCAAATTGTGGATGGTAGCCATAAAATTGTGTGGTAAATATTCATGGTTGTGTGATTTTCCCTCAGCTGTGCTGAGCACACAGATTTAGGATCAGGGAAGGCAAGACTGGGGGGTCCACCTGATACATGGGGTGGAAGCTTAACTAGAGAGGGACTGAGGATACTGGCAAGGAAGTATTGGATACGATGTGTCACCAACACCAGATTTTTACAGTTGCCCTTTAGCTTTCCTGTTATACTGGCTGCCTCCATGTACATTACATACTAACTCCTTCATTCTTTGCAGTAACCTTGGGATTATTACTTTATAATTACTCTCTACAGATAAGGACAGTGAAACTCAAGATTGGCCAAGATCACACAGCTAGCAAGTGACAATGCTGGTATTAAAATCCACATCATATGACTCCAAGTTCAATGGGCTTTTTCCCACTACATCACTGCTGCTTCTCATTTCTCTTGTTCTTTCTTTCTAAGCCTCCATAACACCCCTCAGTTGAAGATTAAAATTGCCTGTAACAGAGAGTTCCAAGTAGTAAGTCCAAGTTGCTGATGAAAACTTAAAGCTTCCAGCTAGGATTTCTATTTCTTCCCTAAACTGTATGAAGCTAATTGAATAAAGACCTTTAGCCATGCAGACTCTTAAAACAAAAGCCTACTTGACATTTCATTTCCTTCTATTCCTTTCATTCCTCTTTTTTACTCTTGTAAGTGTCCTTGCTGAAGAAACAGGAGACACAGTGAAGTGAGCCTTGAGAAGATCACTTTGAGCTGCCTGCTTCTGCTAAGACTCCTTAAATTAAGGGATAAGGTTAGGTCCTAGTGTCAGGAACCGCCCCCCACCATGCCCTGTGGCAGCAGCCAGGGTTCTTGCTGTGTCACGTGATTTCAGGGCACCACTCATACATTTTAAGTGACTGGTGCTCCCTGGAAGTGTGCAGCAGAGCAACAGTCCTACTAATCTCCCTTGGCACAAAGTTGTCACATTGTCAATGCTCAATTATTAGCATTGTAAATGGGAGATTTCCCAGACTGGTCAATTTGAAAACATCCCAACCCTCAGTCTCTGGAATCTCTACGTCCTTTTTTCCTTCTTGCTTTACAAATTTTCCTCTCATACATTTACCTGGCATTAAATCTCTTAACATCTATCCTGCTTTGTCGGCCATAGAATTTTGGACACATTATCCTTAATTAGGTTAATCCAAGATGGGGCAGAGACTGCTGGTTGCCTTCCGATATTCAGTCTTTCCTTCTTTCTTAATAACAGGGCTGAAGCTCTACCCTATTGGTAACAAAATGCTTTTTTTTTTTCTTTTAGCTGACACAACACCTCCCAGAACAAAATATTACATTCCCCAGGTTCCCTTGCAGAGAGTTGTGGTCACATGACTAAGTTCTGGCTCTAAGTTTCTGAGATGAAAGTGGGAGTATTGTAGGCAAGTCCCAAGAAGTATACTTAAAGGACACTGACCCAGAGTGTCCTATTTTTCCCCCTGCCTGGAGTGTGAAGGTGATGTCTAGATTTCCGGCAGCCTTCCTGGACCCTGAGGTAAACTCGAGAACAGAAGCCATGTTCTGAATATGGCAGTGTCAAAGGAGTCTGGGTCTACCAGTTATGACTTCCCTTCCCACGGTCTACATTCTGGTGTGCAAACTTAATGTCTCCAGATTCCTCCTTTGCCATCTGATTTCTAAAATATCATGTTCACAAGCCACTCCTCTAGGTATGAACTCGAAGAGGTTCCCTGTTTTCTAAGTCGAAATACCTTAATCTGCCATTAAAGGCTCTTCATGGTTTGATACCCACCTCTCCAAATTTTCCTCCCCCTATTCTCCTAACAACAGCCTAGACTTTGGACAAATTGATTTCTTTCCTACCAAACTATTTCTACCTCTGTGACTAAAGTCATGATTTTCCCCTGCCTGGGAAGCCCCTGATTTTTTGGTTACATACTCCGTGGAAAATATTTACTACACTAGGAAGTACTACATAAATGAAAGAAAGGGTTTACTTTGTTTTGTTGGAGGTATATTGTAGCCTAGCAGAAAAATCATGGGACTTCCCAACCTGTCACATTAACGTATATATGCTGTCTATAATTGTTTGCTTCATTTCCTGGCTGCTCAGCCAGGCTACCATCTCCAGTCTAGTTGAGGGCAGGGATTGTGACTACCTGTTTATTGTTGAACTCCTGGTACCTGACAGAGTGTTTGTCATATTTGGTAAATGAATAAATGTTGAATGCCTGTAACTGCTTGGTAAGTTGTAGAAGTAGAATTCAACCTAAATCTTTGACATGGTTTCCTTGGGTCTATTTATTTATCTGTAAAATAGCAAACTTTTCATACAACAAATATAACTTCTGCATCCAATCTATACTTTTCTCCCTGAGCTTTCCCCTTAATACAGTAAAATATCTTTGTCCTCCAGATAAATGATGGCAATATAGGGTAAAATACTGGGATTATAAAACATAATATAGGCCCTGGTGTATACTAGGCACTAAATAATGATTGGGGAAGGAATGAAGAGGAAGAAACAAAGACACTAGGAAGACAAGAAAAATTAAGGAAGGAAGATGTAACAGAGATTACTGGTTATTTCAATACCTATTCTTCCCCTATTCCATAATCACAGAATTTTTAGCTGGCCGCATGGAGGAACATAGTAAAGACAAATTTTCTAGATTCCTTGAATCTAGATATAGCCATGCAATTCGTTGGGGCTTATACATAAAGATAGGTTTTGTGTAGCAGCTCTCTGGAACCTTCCCTCAGGAAACATCTGGATTACATCCATTGCTAATTCATCTTTATCCCTGCCTTCGTTCTGCCGCATGGTACATGGCGTCACCAACTTGCACTACATCCTAGGGTTGACAGAGAGGTGAACTGGTAAGACACTGGATCTCACCCATAACAGGAATTTGCAAAGCAGAGCCACAAAGAATTTAAAATAAGCATGGCATTTAATATCTATCAGAAGACAAATGAAGTTATTAGTAACATGAAACATAAACAGGTAGTCATAAGAAAAGGTGCTCACTGGAAATATTAAGTATAAAAATATACTAGCTGAAATTTCTAAATAGAGCAATGGAATAAACAGTAGGATGGAAACAGTTGGAATACGAATTTGTGAGTTGGAAGATTAAACTGAGAAACTCCCAAAAGGCAGTGGGAAAAGATAAGAAGATTAAAAAAAAAAAAAAAGAAAGAAAGAAAGAAGAAACGAAAGGTAAGAGATTTTGATGATAGAGGTATAAATACCTGCATTTAAGGAGTTTCAAAAAGGGGGGGAGTGGGGAAACAAGAATGGAAGGACATAGTGTAAGAAATAATTCAGACAAGTATTCCAAAACTGAAGAAAAGATGAAAGATTTCAAGTCAAAAGCATCCATAGAATGTCAAATATGAAGATAAGAAGAACTTGTCTCAAGACATGGCATAGCAAAATGTAACAATAACAACAAAAAATAATTTTTAAAGTTTTTAGAAAGAAAGATCAGTATTCTACAAAACAATAAGAAATTAAATCAGATTTTCAACAGTGAAATGACAAAGGAGTGATATTTTTAAAATAGCATTAAAAAACAACAAAAAAAAGGTATTTGAACCTACCATATTATATCTAAACAAATTTTCATTCAACAGGTGAGATAACATGAACATTCCTAGGCACACAAGGCCTCAGAAGTTTGCAATTCAAAGGCCCACACTGAAATGTTCTTGGTGGAATAATGCAAATAGAAGAAAATATGGAAGAAATTGTACAAAAGATAGGAGAAGAATGAATGATCAAATACCTTGATAAAGGTAATTGTTACTTTAAATTTTAAAACAAAGTAGAGCTGAAGAAAATAAAAATGGGAATTACATCAATAACAACCCAGAACTAGCTCTCTGCTTCCACCATCTTGCAGAGTGAGACCCCTGAGTCACTGTCACCACCACCAAGTGGACTTTGGACTTCCCAGCCTCAGAAACTATGGCAGAATAGACGGTCCCTAGTGTCATTCTCTCCCACAAATCAACCAATTTACAACTATAAAAACATAACATCAAGTGCATACGGAACAAGGAGACATCCAGCAGGGGAGGCAGAAGCTCCGTGGAGACCACAAGCCCTGTGGGGCCACCGTCGCATGATCCAGCAGATAGGATTCACCGCCACCACTTGGCTCCATTCCCAGCCTGGCCCAGTGCGCACACAGTGGGGAGACGTCTAGCAGGGGAGGCGGAGAGAGACCACACGCTCTGTGGTGCCTCCGTGTATCCCGGCATCCCGGCCCAGTGTGTGCAGAACAGAGAGACGTCCAACATGGGAGGTGGAAACTCAGCAGAGACCACACACCCTGCAGTACCGCCCCAGCAGCTGGCTGAGTCCAAGCTGACCAGAGAGATGGCTCCCTGGAGAGGCCCAAGACCCGAGGGAACCACATACGCAAGGCACTAGTGGCCAACTGAGCAGTCCCCAAGGTAACCATACGAAATTGGCAACCCCAGCAACATCTTAGTCAGACAATAGTGTCAAACCTGTGGACTGTGAAACCCCCTGCCACAATGAATAAACATCAAAGAAAAGATACCAGAAATATGAAAAATCAAGAAAGTATACCACCAAAGGGTAATGACACTCAAGCTCTAGATACTATAGAACAAGAAGCCCTTGAAATGACTGACAAGGAATTTCGAGTGATAATTCTAGGGAAACTGAATGAGATACAAGAAAACTCAGCTAGACATCATGATGAAATGAGGAAAAATATACAGGACCTGAAAGAAGAAATGGACAAGGAAATCAATGCCCTGAAAAAAAATGTAGCAGAACTTGCCAAACTGAAGAACTTATTGAACAAAATAAAAAACACAATGGAGAGTTTAACCAGCAGACTTGCGGAAGTTGAAGAGAGAACCTCTGAACTTGAAGATGGGCTGTTTGAAATAACACAAGCAGACAAAAAAGAAAGAAAGAAAAAAGAATCAAAGGCACTGAAGAAAATCTGAGAGAGATATCAGACAACCTTAAGCGCTCAAATATCCGAGTCATGGGTATTCCAGAAGGGGAGGAAAATGGAGATTCCATTGAAAACATATTCAACAAAATAGTGGCAGAAAACTTCCCAGGTATAGGAAAAATCAGATCTTCAGATTCAGGAAGTTCAAAGATCCCCAAACATATTCAACCCAAAAAGGTCTTCTCCAAGACTTGTTATAGTCAAACTGGCAAAACTCAAAGACAAAGAGAGAATCTTAAAAGCTGCAAGAGTGAAGCAACAAATCACCTATAAGGGAGCCCCAATCAGGCTAACATCAGACTTTTCATCACAACCCTAAAAGCCAGAAAGGAATGGGATGATATATTCAAAATATTAAAAGACAGAGTTTGCCAGCCAAGAATACTCTACCTTGCAAGGCTATCCTTCTGAAATGAAGGGCAAATAGTATATTTCTCAGACAAACAAAAACTGTGGGAGTTCACCACCACACGACCACCCTTACAAGACATTCTCAAGGGACTACTGGGATTGTTTCCTGAAAAATTACTACCACAGCCATAATAACCCAAGAAAAATCAAAACCCATTAGTATAATAAAAATGGCATTCATGAAGAGAAAACAAACAAACAAAAAGGCTATCTACAACCCAAGGACCCAACAAACAGAGAAAACAAACAGTAAATCAGAAAGCAAGGAACAAAAGACACTTAAGACAACCAAACAATAATCAACAAAATGCTATAAATAAATCAACCTTTTTCAATAACAACTCTTAATGTAAAAGGCTTAAATTCCCCAATCAAAAGACACAGACTGGCTGACTGGATTAAAAAGGAGGTCCCAACTATATGCTGTCTACAAGAGACCCACCTCACTCATAAAGACTCACTTAGACTAAGAGTGAAAGGATGGAAAAAGATTTACCAGGCAAACAGAAAAGACAAACAAGCTGGAGTAGCAATTCTTATATCTGATAAAATAGACTTTAAACTAAAAACCATAAAAAGAGACAATGAGGGACATTAAGTAATGATAAAAGGATTGATCCATCAAGAAGACATAACAATCATAAATATGTACGCACCCAATGTTGGAGCAGCCAGATTTATAAAACAAACTCTATTAGACCTAAAGAAGGAAATAGACACTAATACCATAATAGCAGGGGACCTGAACACCCCACTGTCAATATTAGACAGATCATCTACGCAAAGAATCAGTAGAGAAACACAAGACCTAAACAATACTCTAGACCAATTGGAATTGGCAGATATCTACAGAACATTTCATCCAGAATATTCATTCTTCTCATCAGCACATGGATCATTCTCCAGGATAGATCACATATTAGGTCAGAAATCAAGTCAAACAAATACAAAAAAAATTGGAATTATCCCATGCATTTTCTCGGACCACAATGGATTAAAATTAGAAATCAGTAACAAATGAAATTCTGGAAACTATACAAACACATGGAAATTAAGCAGCATTCTACTTAATGACATATGGGTCCAAGAAAAAATCAAACAGGAAATCAAAAAATTTATTGAAACTAATGAAAACAATGATACATCATACCAAAACATGTGGGATACTGCAAAAGCATTACTAGGGGGAAGTTTATCTCATTAAATGCTTACTTCAGAAGAATGAAAAGATGGCAAGTGAACAACCTAGTACTTCACCTTAAAGAACTAGAAAAACAAGAACAATCCAAACCAAAAGATAGCAGATGGAAAGAAATCATTAAGATCAGACCAGAACTTAATAAATTTGAAACCCAGAAAATGATACAAAAGATCAGTGAATCAAAAAGTTGGTTTTCTGAAAAGATAAATAAAATTGACAAACCATTCACTTGGCTAACTAAAAAAAGAAGGGAAGATCCAAATAAAAAAAAATTAGAAATGAAAAAGGTGATATTACAACTGATACCTCTGAAATACAAGGAATCATTTGAGACTAGTATAAACAACTATATGCCAACAAATTTGAAAATCCGGAGGAAATGGATAAATTTCTGGACACACACAAGCTACCAAAACTGACCCATGAAGATGTAGAAAATCTGAACAGACCAGTAACAATAAAAGAGATTGAAGCTGTTATCAGAAGGCTCCCAACAAAGAAAAGCCCAGGACCAGATGGATTCACAGCAGATTTTTACCAAACATTCAAAGAGGAATTGACACCAATTCTTTACAAACTATTCCAAAAGATTGAAACAGACACAAATCTCCCAAACTCATTCTATGAAGCAACCATCATACTGATACCAAAACCAAGTAAAGATATAACCAAAAAAGAAAAATACAGGCCAATATCCTTGATGAATATAGATGCAAAAATCCTCACTAAAATACTAGCAAACAGAATACAGCAACACATACATAAAATTATTCACCACGATCAAATGGGATTCATCCCAGGGATGCAAGGTTGGTTCAATATACGCAAATCAATAAATGTGATACACCATATTAATAAAATCAAACACAAGGACCATATGATCATCTCTATAGATTCTGAAAAACCATTTGATAAAATTCAACTTTCATTCATGACAAAGACCCTCTATAAGTTAGGTATGGATGGAAAGTATCTCAACATAATTAAAGCCATATATGATAAACCCACTGCCAATATCATCCTGAATGGGGAAAAGCTGAAAGCTTTTCCTTTCAGAACAGGAATTAGACAAGGATGCCCACTCTCACCACTCCTACTCAACATAGTGTTGGAAGTACTTGCCAGAGCAGTCAGAGAAGAGAAGGAAATAAAGGGCATCCAGATTGGAAAAGTTGAAGTCAAACTGTCCCTGTTTGCAGATGACATGATCCTATATATCCAACAGCCTAAAATGTCTACAAAAAAAACTCTTCAAGTTGATAAATTATTTCAGCACAGTAGCAGGATACAAAATCAACACACAAAAATAAGTAGCATTTCTATTCTCCAATAGTGAACATGCAGAAAGGAAATCAAGAAAGCTTGCCCATATACAATAGCCAACAAAAATTAAAATACTTAGGAATTGAGTTAACCAAGGATGTGAAAAATCTCTACAATGAGAACTACAAACCACTGCTGAGAGAAATTAGAGAGGATACAAGAAGATGGAAAGATATCCCATGCTCTTGGATTGGAAGAATCAACATAGTGAAAATGTCCATACTACCCAAAGTGATATACAAATTCAATGCAATGCCCATCAAAATTCCAATGACATTTTTCTCCAAAATAGAAAAAACTATCCAGACATTTATATGGAATAATAAAAGACCACGCATAGCCAAAGCAACGCTGAACAAAAAAAATAAAGCTGGAGGCATAACACTACCTGACTTTAAACTATACTACAAAGCTATAATAACCAAAACAGTATGGTACTGGCATAAAAACAGACACACTGATCAATGGAATAGAATAGAGAATCCAGAAATCAACCCACATACCTACAGCCATCTGATCTTTGACAAAGGCACCAAGCCTATACACTGGGGAACAGACTGCCTCTTCAGCAAATGGTGCTGGGAGAACTGGATATCCATATGGAGGAGAATGAAACTAGACCCATACCTTTCACCATACACTAAACTCAACTCAAAATGGATTAAAGAATTAAATATACATCCTGGAACAATAAAATTTCTTAAAGAAAACATAGGAGAAACACTTCAGGAAATAGGACTGGACACAGACTTCATGAATATGACCCCAAAAGCATGGGCAACCAAAGGAAAAATAAACAAATGGGATTATATAAAACTAAAGAGCTTCTGCACAGCAAAAGAAACAATTAAAAGAGTTAAAAGACAACCAACAGAGTGGGAGAAAATATTTGCAAAATATACATCTGACAAAGGATTAATATCCAGAATATATAAGGAACTCAAACAACTTTACAAGAAGAAAACAAGCAACCCAATTAAAATATGGGCAAAAGAGCTAAATAGGTATTTCTCTAAGGAAGATATACAAATGGCCAACAGACATATGAAAAAATGCTCAACATCACTCAGCATCCGGGAAATGCAAATCAAAACCACACTGAGATACCATCTAACCCCAGTTAGGATGGCTAAAATCTAAAAGACTCTGAACGATAAATGCTGGCGAGGTTGCGGAGAAAAAAGAACTCTCATACATTGTTGGTGGGACTGCAAAATGGTGCAGCCTCTATGGAAAATGGTATGGAGGTTCTTCAAACAATTACAGATAGATCTACCATATGACCCAGCTATCCCACTGCTGGGAATATACCCAGAGGAATGGAAATCATCAAGTCGAAGGTATACCTGTTCCCCAATATTCATCACAGCACTCTTTACAATAGCCAAGAGTTGGAACCAGCCCAAATGTCCATCATCAGATGAATGGATACGGAAAATGTGGTACATCTACACAATGGAATACTACTCAGCTATAAAAACGAATGAAATACTGCCAGTTACAACAACATGGATGGACCTAGAGAGAATTATAGTAAGTGAAATGAGTCAGGCACAGAAAGAGAAATACCACATGTTCTCACTTATTGGTGGGAGCTAAAAATAAATAAATAAATTCACATACAGACACACACACACACACACACACAAAACCCAGGGGGTGGGGGGGAAGAAGACACAACAATTACAATTCCTTGAAGTTGATATGACAAGCATACAGAAAGAACATTGTTGGGTGGGAGGGGGGCGAGGGAGGAGGGAGGGAGGTTTCGGTAAAGGGCCACAATAATGAACCACACTGTATATCGACAAAATTAAATTTAAAAAAAATAATAATACCAACCCAGGACTAAAATTCTAGACAACATCTACCTTATGGATACGGAGAACAGAATGAAACCAAAGAGACATTAGAGTATGTAAAATTGTTTTCTTGCTAAGCAGAAAATATAGATATTGATAAGTTTTTAAAAATCAATAGGGGTAAATTAATATAAGAATGGGTATTAAATGAGGGAATCTACTAAAGTATTAAAATACTTTTTTTTACAACCAGAAAAATAAAACTCAATCTTTCTTAAAACAAAAAAAAAAAGGAAACGAAGAAAGGAAGGAAGGAAAGAGAAAGGGAGAGAAAGAAAGGTGAGTGAATGGAAATATAAAATAATATGACAAAAGAAAATTGTAATAAATATAAATATTTAAATTAATGAATATTAATGGGTTATATTTACCCATCAAATGACATAGACTTGCCAATTGAATTGAAAAATAATCCACCTGTTATCTACAAAAGTCAGATTAAAACACAACATAAAAATTGAGAAGATACAAGTGGACATACCAAGAAAATGCAAAGTAAAAGAGAGCTGGTTTCACCATCCTAATATCTGACTAAATGTTTATCAATATTATGCAGAAAGTATAAACCAAAACCAGGACTCAAGTCAAATCTATTTGAACCACCATCTCTATTTTCTGACTCTCTGTCTGTGCTATAGGCTCCTTTGCAGAAAACTTACACAAGTAGACAAAAATGAGAGAAGAATATAGCTCTTCCACTTGTGTCACATTAATTTTACACATCTGGGAAAAATCTCAAAATATAGTCAGATGTTAGGACATTTACGTAGAGACAGGTTGTCAACATAAACACCTATTAATATTAGACTTATCCGAGGGCACTTCGAGAAGATCATGGAAAAATAGGTTTGAAAGATAATACGAATCTTTCCATGAACGTTTTGAAGCACTCTTGTATTGCCCAAAAATCCATTTTGACATTTTCTCAGAAACTGCCATTAGGCAATGGCCTCTTAGCTGTCTGTCTGATGACGGTAAGGAAGGGTAAAAGAACATTTTTCTGCCCTCTGTAGCTCATGTGCATACAGACACACCCTTGCAGGGGAATGAATGCTACAATATATGTGAGACTGGACAGTGACAATGTCTGCTCATAGAAAGCAGTCAATACTGCAAATTAAATTGAATCACAGTACACACAGGGAGATTGATCTTTATAGCACAAAACACTGCTGGGATGTGAAATATACCTCCACAGAAAAAAATTTCTAAGGGTAAAAGAATATAAATTGACTCAAATACTAAAAAACAAACTGTGTTGCAGTAATGTGATAGAGAGAAGGGTATATGATATATCACTATGAATTCAGAGGATATGATACAATTTAATCCAAAGTATAATTATAACTACATATGATTTTCATGATAATTCATCTGAAGCGTTTTTTAAATTGAAGCAAAAATTAAACCTAATTATAAAAGAAACCAAAAAAAAAAATCCTTCAATTTTCAAGTTTCAAAATTGTTGAAACTTCAACTTTCAAATATACTGTAATTTCAGAACCAGAAACATGAAAAAAAAAAATTTTTTTTGCTCACTTTTCGAACATTAGCCAAAGAGTAAATGACAGAAAATCTGTTTTTAAACTACCGCTTAAAATTTCCAGTATCTCTGCTAGTTTCGATGGCTGTATACCTGTGTTGAAAACATCAAAAGTTTGACTCAGTCCTTTCAAACATACCTGCACTTGAGCACCACTGATAGAAACATTTGTATGACCAGTTTGGGGATTTTTTTCCTACATCAGCAATAATTTTTTGTGTTTTCCCCTGCTGTCATTAAAGCTACTTGTGTCTGGAAAAAAGCTTCTCCAGCACAGAACCTGGTTTCTCCTTCTGCTTGATCCTGCAGTGAAGTCATCATGATTTTAATTTTATGATGCCACAGTCTGTTCCCATGAAAATGATCGCAATGTCACAAATTCAGAATTTCAACTTTACAGCAGGATCAAGGAGGAAAAGATGACAAAGCTGTTTGAAGCAAGTGGTACAAGTACTTCTGGTAATTAGCCAGAGGAAGCTGGAAATAGTAAAATGCATGGGGAGAAAGAAAATGGATATATGGGTCCAAGTTCTTTAATTTAAGCCATGAAACGGCCCCCCTCCCTGCCCATTAAGGTTGTAACATATGGACCCTTTTACCATTGATTACCATTTGCCCATGGCAAAACCAGTAGACTTCCACACCCTTCATGAGCTGAAGCATCTGCTCTTTGAACTCAAAAACCAAAATCTTAGGCCAGAACTTGAATTTGTGACATATAGTCACTAAACTTTTGAAAAGAGAAGCACTTAGAATTTTGCAGTTAGAGTTTTTTCCTACTTAATTGGAGTATAGTTAACCCTTGAACAACGTGGTTTTGAGCTCCGTGGGTCCACTCATACACGGAGTTTTTTTCAATAAATTATATATGTATATATATATTTTTTCAATAAATTATATATATATATATGTATTTTCTCTTCCTTATGATTTTCTTAAGAACGTTTTCTTTTCTCTAATTTTATTGGAAGAATACACTATATAATATGTATAATATACAAAATATATATCAGTCGACTGTTTATGTGATCGGTAAGGCTTCGGGTCAACAGTAGGTTCTTAGTAGTTAAATGTTTGGGGAGTTGAAATTTCAAATGTGTAAGGGGGTTGGTGCTCCTAACGCCCGTGTTATTCAAGGGTCAATTGTATTTTAAATCTCACTTTTAGCAGGGATTTTATATCATTTTGAAGAGGTGAACGAAAGACAATTTATGATTCAACTTAAAAATGAAATTTTGCAGGTCAGAAGGAAAACATTACGCCTGGATCCACGAATCCTCAAATGCAATCGTTCTGCATTTAGCTCTCTCTGATGATTGGCATCGGGTCCTCTTTACTTGATATTATCGTTTTGATTCATCTTTCCTTATATTTGCATATAGCCCCAGCCCAAACCGTTCCTTTGAGCGCAAGGCCCATCTACAGGGATATAACTCAAATGCCATGCCCAATCGGATAGTTCAAACGTACCTCAAACTCCACTTTTCAAAACCAAACTTGCCATCTTCCCCTCAACTCGGCCCTGTTCCAGGGCTCTGTGTGTCGGCAGATGGCGCTGTCGTGCAGTCCAGCGCTCTTTGCACTGCACCTCTTACCTTACCTGTCAATTTTATCCAAGCAGCTATCAAATCCTTTCGTTCGACTCCATTACCTTGCCCACCACCTCAGATCATGCCAATTCCATTGCAACAGCCTCCTAACTGGTCTCCCACATCCAGTCTAGTACCCCCTATTATCTGTTTTCTATGCTGCAGCCAGAGTGATTTTTTCAAAACCCAAATCTGATCATATTATCTTCCTGCTTAAAAATCTTCAATTGCTTCCAGGTTCTCTCCTTCCAGGACCTACATGATCTGATGGCTACCTCCTTCTCTTATTCCAACCACGTGGGCTCTTCCAGACCTCAAATGTACTTGTTTCTTCTCACCCCAGGGCCTTAGTACATGATGTTTCCTCTTTCGAAAATGCTCTCCCACCATCCGTGCCCATCCAGTCTTTTACCCAGTTTATTCCCACTCATTCTTAATTAGCACTTCTCCTAGAAAGCCTTCTCTGACTTCAGGTCAGTTTACTATGTTATTTCATAGAACCACATTCCTTTCTTTCGGATCACATTTGTCAATGTATAATTATACAATTATTAGAGTAGTTATTTAATTAATGTCTGACTCCTACACCATATTATATAATGTATAATTATACAATTATTAGAGTAGTTATTTAATTAATGTCTGACTCCTACACCATATTATATGCTACATGAAAATAGGCAAGATGTCTATTTTTGTTTTCATCGTACCCTCAGCTCTTGGCACAATACATAGCACATAATATATGCTCAAGATATTTTTTGAGTTTATCAGTTTATGATTGGTAATCTGTAATTCATTGATATGTTATCACAAGTGACATTTCAAAAATTCTGAAAAAAAAAAAGTAAACATGTACCTGCCAGCTATCCAGCCATTCTACTGCTAGGTATTTTTTCATAGCAATTTTATTCACAATAGCAAAAAAAAAAAACAAGCCTGGAAACAACCATTGAACAGCAAGCAACAGGTGAATAGATAAACAAAATGTGAAACGTTCATATAATAAATTAATACTCAGCAGCAATATATGCTCAAAAATATGTTTATGTTCAAAACATGTTTTGAAAAAGAATGAATTGATACATACAGCAACATAGCAAACCTCAAAATCTTCTTACTGAGTGAAAGAAGCCAGACACAAAAAAAGTATATATGGTATGATTTCATTTATATAAAGTTATAGAAAATGCAAACAAAATTATAATAATAGAAAACAGGTCAGAGGTTGCCTGGGAACAAGAGAGAGGGAGAGATGATTACAGAAGGACAGCAGAAAACTTTTGGGGGTGATGAAAATGTTTATTATCTTGGTGGTGGTGACCACTTTTTATGTGCATATATAGGTTGAAAACCATCCATTATGTCCTTTACGTGTAGGCAACTTATTGTTTGTCGATTACACCCTATTAGAGTTGCAAAAACAATATTAATTCAGTAGGAATCATTAAGATCTGAATGCAACTGGTTCAGACTTAATACAAACATAACATGTATTAAAGATATTAGAGGAAAGTTATTTTTAAAAAGAATACAAGTTCCAGGACTTTGCTATTACTTCATTATTTAGTCATTCAAATTCTTACTTCTAATAGAAACCAGGAAAATAAAACAAGTAAAACACCTTAGAACTTGTAACTAAAAACCAACTCTAGAAATAATATTCCTTCTCATAAATTTACAGATATATTAAACATAGCAAACAAAATATCTGTTTAGATATTTATTTACTGGGAGTTACTAGAGAATGCCATGATTTGAGCCCTGGCATCTTTGAGAATATATTATATATAATGGCCTTGAAAGATGGCATAATCGGAATTTAAAATAAATCAAGAGGAGAATAATTGTTTTCAACGCAGTATTTCTAACAGTAATAGTAGTAAACAACTCTCCCACTATTTACCTTTCTTTCTCTTTGTTTTTCATTTGAATGTAGCAATTTGTGTTTAAGTAAAAGCTCTAAACATTTTTGCTACAGGCAAAATTTTATATTCTCTTAGTTCTGTGATATGGAAGAGTCAGCTATTTCAAATTTTTGCCGACTAAATAGAATATTAATGGCCCTAATGACTTTTAAATACTATTTGCAAGGTTGTTTAAAATGACTGTGTCACAGCAACAATCAATAAGATAATGAATGTGAAAATACTTTGTACACGGCAAAGGGCTGCCCGAGCATGAGTGAAAAGATGAAAATATTTTTTTTAATTGGTTTTCAGATGAAAGTCATTTGAAAGAATAGAGTGGATGGTAAACAATCATAACTTATTCAAATAAAGGAAGTATTAAAAACAAAAAACAGACTAGGATAGGCCACTTGAGAAAATGGAAGCCTAGAGTCAGTTGTTTTAAAACAGGAAGAGATGATTTTCCAAATAGAAAAATAAGATAATCTGAAAGTATGTTACTTTTTTTAAACATCCAGAGAAAAAATGTTTCTTCATTATCTTCAGTTCTGAGAATCTTAAATCTAGAACAGTGTTTGCCAAAATATTTTCATACAACTGTTCTACATGAACAAAGAGTTTCAGAGTCAAATAAGTCTAGGGCATACAAAATTAAACAAGATTAAAAGATTGTTAGAGTAATTTCCACAAACTCTAATATGATAATAATAAAAAGAAAGAGAAGATAGTATGAAGAGAAAAATATAGTATGTAGTCTTTCCAAACTTCACTACAGAACTATTTTTGTCTCAAAGTCTCTTGTGGGGTTAACATGGTCAATTTTTATCTAGAAACACCATGAGTTAATCAGTATAGGTGATTTAGGAATTCAGGAGCCCCGATGACGACTGGAGTATATAAACCTAGCAAAAAAATGTATGTGCAACTTTGACTACATTGGCGTGAGTGAATATGAAGATTATTGATTACCTAAGCATTGCATAAAATTAGAATGAGTTTTGGTTACAGAAAAATATGGGAGAAGCTTGTGTCTAAAAGGAAGAGAAAATTGTGAGAAATAAAAGGAGATACTTATGTTGGTCAGAGAACTTCTATTTCATGAAACCCGACTTGTATGAAAAACCAGAACTCCAATGAATGCAAAGTCCAAAACCCAGGATAGGTTGAGAATTCAATAATTCCATGATAGTTTCAGGTAAGTGTTTCTCAAACCGGTGTGCAGGGAGCCACCTGCACGAGTTCTCCATAAAATCTGTCTTGTCTGGTCCCTGGGTGTCTTGTGCAACAATGGCTGGTTCTACCACCCACCAGCCAGTTTCCTCAGCATTCTGCATCTCCCTTTGATCATGGTGGAACACGGAGGCTCTAGGGAGTAGTTGTCAGGCTAGGGCCTTCTGTCTAAGGTTGAGATGCATGTGCACTGCACAAGGTTCTGGCCGAGGGAATAGGTAGGGCCTGAAATCCAACCTGCATTATGCTCACCGAGCAATGTGCCCCCGGCACTGGGCTGCTTCACTCTGAACAAAGAGAGCCTTTGACTTGCAAAAAAGCTCTGGTCAGCTGGCCACGCCTGCACCTGCCCGCCTCCCTCCATGCAGAGGGGTACCTTTTTCTAATTCTCCCACTCAGAAAGAGATCTTTTCCCTAATTCTCACAAAGATACCCTATTGGCTTTTTGCACCCTGCTCAGACCTATGTGCCTCGGCCCCTTGTTCCATTACTTTTACTCTATTGCCTGAGAAGTACCTCATGGCTCTGGTGACATGAATAAAGGGCTTCTCTACAGGGCAGGAAACAGACAACTGAACCTGAACCTGTTAGCCTGGAAAGGCTGGAAAGTCTTCTCTCCTCTTCTCTCCTTCCCCAGGGCAAAAATAGCAGGAGGACTTAGGAAAAAGAAACAGGACTACTCTACTAAAGTGGAGATACATCGAGGTGTATCTTAAAGATAAAACCCCTGTTACAAAACCTGTCGGCCTAAGCCAGTCTCTCGGTGGAACATTCCTGAACCACATGCCCAGACTTTCGGTCTGCTCGACACATCCAGGGTGAGGAGTAGAGGGCTGGCTGCTGGCAGTGGGGAAAGTGGCATCTGTTCTCAGAGAAAGTGAATATCACCTGGGCAGGCACACCCTAAGACATCAACTACTATACTAATATTCTCTAACCTTGAGAATAATAACAATTTTTATATATGTTAAATAACCCTGCTTCTTTAACTTTCCACACTGTATTTTATATCCCAGATTCTTGAACTGTAACTTTCATATGCATTTTCTTCAAGTTTGAAGTTTCCTTTTAGGTGTGAAACTGAGAGTTTTATAAGCATATTGATAAAGGTCTGAATCCTGAGATATATAAAGGAGAATGACTCGCTGATTCATCACGGTTTATGCCTGTTTTCACTTCATAATAGCAGGTACACCTTGTAAAACATTTTCACATTGATACTCACTTGGCCTTCCAGTAGGAATCTACACAGGGAAACATAAACAAACCTCTCCACAAAGGGGACAGCTTTGTGGAGGAGTGATTCCCTCCAGCTCCTTCCCAAAGTCCTCCCTCAGTTCTTATTCCTGCCTGACCCCAAGAATAATATGGCCACAACCATGACTCTCAGAATAAAATTTAGGAAGAGGAAAAAGAAAAAAGATTAAATTAGATGCTGACAAAGTAATCAGCTTTACTCTTTCCCAGGAAAATGATTGCACTATGGTTCCATATGCCCCATCGTGCGACATATGCCTATATGCGTGGTTGAGGTATTGCACAAAGTTTTGCTTTAAGCAAAGTGATAGGTACGGAAAGAAAAGAAAGATGGAAAGAAAGAGAAAGAAAGAACCTCTCTTGCCCTCACCAAAACCCCCATACAACAAGGCCAGCACAGAATTCCCCCAACCTTCTAAAAATGTGGTTCTGTGGTTCAAGTAATAGACACTGTAGTAAAGTGAGACATCAGAAGAGTGACCATGGAGCTTCTGACAACACAGATGAAATCAGGAAGACAGCTCAGGCAGGCTCCTTTGGAATTCCTGTTCCTGATCCTTCAGAGAGAACTCCCAATGCTTATTTCTTTCGTGTTAGAATTAGTTTAATGTGTAATACCCTCTCTATGTGCCAGGATATTTTTCATTATTTCCAGCATGTTTGGCTATTGGGGGAAGATTTCATTGTAAGAAAACAAAGCATACACCACGACCCACCAGACACCGCCGACAGCTTTCTCCCGGAATCCTCAGTAGATTTTCCCCCACCGGTGCTGTGCAAACCATTTACAGCTGGGTATTTTCCTACTTGTGAAACATTGTCTTCCCAGCAGAGCAGGACCTATTTGATGAATGATGGCAGAGGGCTAAGGTGGAAGTGGATTTTGATTGCTTTGATTGCAAGAATCCAGGCGTTTAAAAATGACCCAGATGGCTTAACCCCTTCTTTTCTTAGCTGTGGTACAGTAAGTTATATAACAAAAAATTATATGTAATATGTATATTCAAGACACAAAACAGAAGATGAAATAGGTGTTTTTTCCCAGTGTGTTTGAAGCACTGTGATCACATTTATAACCACACTTTAAAAACTAGCTTACTACATAATTAATACATTAACAATTTCAGCAAAAAATTCAAACAATATAGTATAGAGAGTAAAATGTACCAAGTTCATTTTTTATCCCTCACACACTCCCATTTTTCTCCTCAAAGGTAACCAAATTTATAGTCTAGTATATATGCTTCTAGTCATTTTCTATACATTTAAATAAATAATAGATCGTTTCTCAATGTAAATTTCTGCCTGATGCTTTTTTCACTTAGTACATCTTTGAGGTCCTTCCACATCAGAATAAACAAGTCTGCCTCATTCTCTTTAATGGCTGCAGAGTTGTTGTAGATTGATATAGTAGAAAATTATAATTGTGTTTTCATGGCTGAAAAGAATTTGAAGAGGATGTGAAGAGGATTTGCCCAGTTCTGCAGTAACTTTTTGAAAAATTAAGTGGTAGCTTGTAAAGGCATGCTTAAATTGCTAGTCCTTGAAAACTGTTTAGCAAAATGAATCATTGCTTACTGCTCCTGGAAGCAGCCTGGCGTGGACCCTGCCTTGTAATCTAGCAAGTCTTGGAGGAAGTTCTTTGGGTGGTAACTCTGCAATACCTTCTTGAAACTGGTCAAGTTCAAATAATTTCCAATCCTGACAATGCTTTACATATAACTGGTATTATCCTGTGACCCTGTACGTCTTTAACACAAACAGAAGGATATTGGGACAAAAATGTAAACAAGAAATAGAAGAAGAGCAGAACTGATTTGTTAGGTTGATTTTTCCAGGAAGTACTTACTTCTTTCCGTAAATCTTGGAACGTCTGTGCAATCTTCCATTAAATTAGGTGTTCTTTACTGGGTTACTCACGTAATTACAGCACTGGTCTCTGTTTTTCCCTGTGAATGATTACTGTCTTGCTCTTAACAAGTTAAAGATTCTTTAACATTTTTGGTAACCAAGTTTCAGTTATTGCACACATATACGTCATGAGGAGTTTTTTAGGACCTCCTTTTTCTTTTTAAGAAAGTAAAATGATCCCGAAGTTTAGGGGGGAGAAAAAGCAAAACTAACAGAATCCTGTTATCCTCAGACCCTGTACTTTTAAGTGAAAGTGTGTTTTAGTTTCTCCCCAGGAGCTAAGAACATGGTCATTTCATGTCAGGTTGTAGTGAGTTCGCACAACTCTTTTATCAATGGCATCAAAGGCTACTGATAGTACCAATAATATAGATGTTAGAAAATTTTGCAGTGATCGAATGCCTGAAACCAACCAACCTTTCACCATTCTCTTTCCCTTCCATTGCTCCTGCAGACTGGATTTGAACCTATCAAACGCTAGAATGAGTCATCCTGCCCTTATCAGAACATTTCTCCCACGAGGAAATGTTAAAACTCAAGTGGCCATCGCACTTTGAGATGGTCTTATTTATAGAAGGTTCTGGTTTCATTTCTCTCCCAATCCACTGTGGTTGCTGCAGGCAGGACAATGGTCCTCAGTGGCAGGGAGGCCTCGCAGCCAAGATGAAGTCTGAATGCAGCTCAGGCTGTCCTCACATTCCATTTGTTCGAGTAACTTTTCTAG
Source organism: Cynocephalus volans (assembly GCF_027409185.1). Lineage (NCBI taxonomy): Eukaryota > Metazoa > Chordata > Mammalia > Dermoptera > Cynocephalidae > Cynocephalus > Cynocephalus volans. The sequence continues at coordinate 36,793,084 of NC_084466.1, read as the reverse complement.
GGCTATGCAGTCAGGCCAATTATCTTAGAAACAAGCAATTATAACCACATTCACAGCTCCCTAAAAGGGTGAGTTCATTCTAGTAACAATTTCTCATGAAAGAAAAACAGTAATTGAAGGATTGGCAGGGCTATTGCAACAGACCAGACCTTTGGAAGGACATTCAACAGCGTGCACGCACACACACACGCACACAAACACAATACACTTGCTTTCCCACCAGAGGAATTTTTCCTTTCCATCCAAATCTACTAAATATTTTTTTTTGGGGGGGGGGATATATAGGCAATAGTAAGCAAAATAGATAAAGTTATGTCTGGTGTTCTGGGTTCTGGTCATGCATTATTCCTTAATTTCTGTATGTTCGTCTCTTGCTTACATATTGTTGAAGATAAGTCACAATGTAAAATATTTGCAAAGTATTGTTCCTGAGAGAACACACGTGGAAGTGCTTTAGAAACGGTAAATTATTTTATCAATCTGAGGTGAAGTGAGTCCTTTTTGGAGCCTAATTCTCATCTTTACTGATAAAGCATAGTACCAGCTCAAACTGGGTTTGCTTTGAGACAAACTACATATATTGCTAGATATATTGCTGTAAAGGTCTGTAACAGTCCCCTAGATCTCAATCATGACTGACTATAGTATCCACTAAAACACACATGCAGCCCAGCCCACCTGCACATATTCAAATGCATATACACATCGCTTTAGCTCTAACTGTCCAAAGATTATTTTTTTTAGGACGAGGTACCAAATTCTTGGAGGGTAAGGACTTACTTATCTTTGTATTCTCCACAACCCAGGGTATAAGGCTTTGCACATCATCAGCAGTCAGTAACTAGTTGTTGAATTGATTAACTATCAGATATTCGTGATAGTGTTTTAGATATGGGACCTCTCAAACGACATGTACGTGTATATGCTTTCAGCAGACCAGTGAAAACATTGTCTACAAACATTAGCTTTTACCCAAAGAAAAGAAATATTTATTTTATTTATGTGTATTTGTATATTTCAGAAGTACATGGGGACGTCTAACCTTGGCGCTTTGTTTTTTCCTGAATCCAACCCGAGTATTAGGACAGAGGGGACACAAAAGGTAATTGAGCTGGGATTCTGGGGAAGCATTTTGTAAGTGAATCAAAGGCCATAGTGATGAGTTCAGCGGCAGAGGGGGTTTCCAAACCATCAGAGAGTCTGGAGTGAAACTAAATAGAAAGGCTTTCTTTCTCAAAATGCGTAAAATGCTAGGCTTGATATTTGCCACTGGCCTGCGCGGCGACACCGGTTTTCGGTTAGGACGGCAGAGCCCAGCCCGGTGTGGCGACTCCCAGGACGGCTGAGCGGGGACGGAGCGCCATCTACTGGCCACGGGCTCGGGGGCGCGGCGGCGTTTGTTTGAAGCCCGGCTGCTCCAAAGTTAGGCTCCCCAGAGAAATGACAAAATGCACGTGCTTCCATCCCTTCCATAGCTCTCCTACCCCAGTTGTCCTGGGGGAAAAAACGCAGACGAAAAGAAATGGAAACCTTCCCACAGAATGGAGGCAGTGGCGGGATTTTGTTTGACTGGGGGAGGGGAAAGAAGGGGGTTTCTTCTGCCTCCATGATCCAGGCTTTAGAAAAGTCTTAAATCCATGCTGTGTTCCTTTTCCTGCACCCCCTCAGCCCGGCTGCCTAATGAGGTTGCTGGATAACTGTGGGCTCAGGGGGTGACCTGGAACAAAGGGACAGCGACACAGGGCTGCAGGCAGATCCGCCCACAGCCGTCATACCCCAGAGGAGGTGTTCTTACCCCAAGGGGAACAAAGCCGCAGTGTCCTCTGTGTCCCAGCCTTCTGCTGGATTGAAGGACATCTTCCTTCCAGGGTGGCCTCTGTGTCTCCCCAGGACGACCCGGAGACCACCAGACCCTACAAGAGCATCTCTCTGCAGAGGAGCCTATTTTCTACCAACAACTCCCCAGTCCCTCTTCAGACCACACAGCACTTGGATCTTCACCACCTTCCTTGATCTCTGATCGAGGGTGGGGCTGCTCCCGCACACACACACCCCTTTGGGCAGGAGCCTCTGAATCTCCATTACAAAGTCTGCATTTCCAAGGAATCTAAAGAACCACAGGATTATTTATCTTAAAGTGCTGGCATAATAAGCAAAGCCAACATTCACTCCAGGACCCAAATTAGGAAGTTTCCTAGCTATCATGTTGGGTGAATAGTGCAACAGATCACACTTCTGTGAGGTTTCTGATATATGACTTTGTCAAATTGGGAAGCCATTTACTTACAGAGGCCCAGCAGGGTCAGGTTAGCGAGTGTGAGACCAGCAAGGTGGTTACAGCAGCTGTTCGGTCCGCTCTTCCCAACACTCCTTCCTCAGGAAGATCTGAAGTGGTCTCTATCACCCACCCTGCTTTTCAACCAAACTCCTTCAAATAAATCTCAGAGGATGGCACTTCTCCGACTCCACCCACGTGGGGCACCCATTTCAGAAAGATGACAATCTTTTTAAAGAGAGCAGAAAACACATTTTCAAAGGCTATGATGACTGTTTTTTTAAAAAAATGAGGCAAGGACACCACATTAGATTAATCCCAGGTTATCTCCATTTTACCAAATACTGTAAAAATCAAAATAAGTCCAAGAAATAAGCCAAGGAAGCACACTGCTCACATATTTTACGGCCTTAAAAAACTTAGCAGAAGGGGCCATATAACCTAATTGCTTGGGTTTGGGTTTTACATTATTACTTATATGACCCGGGGACAATCTCTGTATGAATCAAGCAGGGATGTATTATGTTGCATACTAGAATGGTGGTTCCAACAGAAATTTCTAGTATATCTATGGCATTAAGAATTTGAAACACAGCTATTCTTTATATGACACCATGTCCTTTCTTTCAACAAACTCTGCAATATTTAAGTCCCTCTTTTGTTAGGAAATGAAATCTAAACCTCTAGTAGATTCACGTAATGAAGCAACACCAAAATACTGACATGTGTGAAGTGACAAGTGACGTTGCTAAAACGGAGAGGTGGGGGCCAGCAGAGAGGAGGGAGAGGGGTCCTGATGTCCACGTCCCTATGCATTCTTTTTGTGTTGACTGTGGTTAAAGCATCAACTCACAGATGTTAAAGCACCCACTCTTCCTGGAGAGAAAGACTTTGTTTCTCTTTCTACTCCATGGTTCAGGTTCCTAACACAGTGCTTTCCGGAGAGCAAGTACTTGGCAATGCCTTGCTCCTGCCCGCACAGCCTGCCTCAGTGTCTAACCAAATCCGTACTTAAGGGAGAAGCAAGAAAACCACTCAGCTGGCTCCATGAGGCACTTATTAAATGGCCGTCTCAGACTCAGAAGCAGGTAGCTCAAGAGCACCTTCAGAACATCTGCATTCTCTTGGCTCCTGTTTGGAACCTGTATCCCCAGGGAGGACAAAGTTCTCCTACGGCCCCAGAGTCCTCTCTACCACCACCACCTCCCATGGTGTCCTTGCCATAGATGGCTCCCGCTGTGGACCTTGTGCCTAGATTCCAGCTGGCAATTCCAGCCTACATCCCCATCAGTCCTGAGCACAGAGTTTCATCTTGCACTCCTTGTGGGTGGCTGCGCTCTGTTCTTGAGCGATCACCAGCATCTGCTTGCCTGGACTGCTAAATGAATTCAGGGATACTGAATGCCCCTGTCTCTCTGACTCAGACTTCTGGCCACTTTATCCCATCTTGAACTCCGTGGGTGTGAATGATTTGCTGATTTCAACTGATATTGTTGATTCTTTGCACATATTTGTATGCCCAAGTGCCTGGCATATAGAAAAGGTTCATGTACAATAAATGTGGAAAAAAACAAGTGAACAAATCGATAAATACTAGTATTACCCAATTAATATCACCTCTTGGGCAGGGTCCACAGCTCTCAAGAAACAATTCCTAATGGTACATTGCATGTCTGATCTCAGCATCCCTCTCCCCTGCCTTCCCGTGTAACTACAAATTTAGAAATAAATTAATATTCCAGATTTCCTCCCAGAGCTTGTCCCATTCCAGTTGGCAGGTGTTGAGCCAAGTTCTAGGTCTTTCCAAAGTGCCATCCAGTCATGAGAAGACAGCTATACCTCTGTACCTCTGGTGAGTTTCCAAGTTGTGGCAGACATAATGCGAGACAAGTTTGTACCTAACGTCCCCCCAGACTCACCATTTCATTTAACCAACTCTCAGGGATTACTCACTTTGTGCAAGGCACTCATTTAATCCTCACAGTAACACTATGGTTATCATCTCCTTTGACTCATGAGAAAATTGAGACACAGCAGTGTTAAGTCACTTGCCCACTCGCACAGTGGCAGGGTTGGACATTGAACTTCGGCTGCTGGCTCCAGAGCCATGCTCTTATTCTCCAGGCTGCACTGACTCTCTGTGGCTATCCTAGTCACTCTACGAAAAAAGAAGACAGGGATCATTTGGCCCAAGGTCAAATTTATTCCAAATATGAAACTACAGAATCATTACCACCTGGTCTGTTCACCTATTCTCTGTTGCAACAAAATATTAGTTAATTAAGAGATAAGATGAGGCCACAGTAAGACTAAGTGGTAGGGATTCAGAGGAAAGACAGATTGGCAAGTGCTTTAAGAAGGAGAACTGAAAGGACCTGATGTCCTGGTGGGGGAAGAGTGGAGAGAAAGCAGAGTAGTGCAGGGTGGCTCCTGTACTCCTAGTGCTGTTTGATTGGGTGAATGATGGCACCTTTAACAAAGGTTAGGAACATAAGTATAAAAGCAGGTTTGGAGAGGGAATGGGGGGAGGTGATGACTTATTTTTCTATGTGCTAAGAAACAAAAAGGTGAATAAGACATGCTCTGCCCAAGAAGTACATCCCTTTACAAACCTGAGAAACAATGTGAAAACATTTTAACCCCATAGAAATCTCCATTTACCTAAAGTTTCCTTATATTCTGCTCACAGGATCAACCAAATATATCATCAAATGCACTGTATTACACACACTTTCGTGACTTTACACTTTTAAACTTACACATGGGCATGACTTTCCCTCCAATAGCTGGGGCCATACTTTGGCCAGGGTAGGCTGGGAGACAGAGGCCCATCTGTACTCCAGATCCCTGTTCATCTCCCCGGGAGGCTTCCAGGAGACCAGGCTGTGGCAAGGGAACGCCTGCCAGAAAGGCCCCAGGTGAGGAAAACATGCACAGACGTGGTCTGTACCTCACCCAAGAGGGGCAAGGCCAGCTGGGCCCCACTCAGAGGAATCCAGGATTGAAACCAAAAATTTGATTTAAAGCAGGACATTTCTGGACTAAAGGAATCACAGGATCTAATATTAGAAACATGCATGGGCTGCTTCCTTAAGACTGAGGTTGGCTGTCAGTGGAAGTACAGAAACATTAGAATAAGACTAGAGAGGGACAATTCAGACCATCTCTTTCTAGAAGAGACATGTCAAGCCAGTGACAATAAACTACCAACCCCCTTACGTGGATAGTGGCATACTTTCACATGGAGCTAATTTTCCAATGACTCGTACTCGATTTTCTACAATTATCCTTCTTCTTGCTTTCCTAATTCCAGTCTCACAGAAAGCTCACATGAAATCCAGACCTACACATCCTATTACAAAGCACCCATGGCTGTTGAATATGTTGTCAGGAGGACCCTTCACAGTGTTTAGCATAATTTGAGTGTAGCCAATCAAAAGTGTCTCCCTAATGAGTACCTGGGGGGGGGGGGGGCCTAGGATGGCCAGCAAATAAAAATACAGCACTTATAAAGTTGAATTTCAAATAAAAAATGATTTTCTTTGTAGTTGAAGTATGTCCCATGCAATATATGAACATATGTTGCCCTTAGCGCCTGTGCTCACTGGGCCACAACTCTACCTCCTTCCTAGCTGTTATGGACTGAATCATGCCCTGCCCCCAAACATTCATACATTCAACATATGTTGTTAATCTAAAATTCAAATTTAACTGGGCATTCTGTATTTTATCTGGCAACCTTATATGGGGCCCCATATTGTTTGGATTTTGACAGCTTTGGGACTTAAAAAAGATCATGCACAATCTGCAAATACCCTCAGGAGAGGCAAAAAATAAGCTCCTGTTGAACATAATTTTATAAAGTGAATTAATCTTCACTCAACCCTACTGGAATCTTCTCCTCTTCCTGTTTTCCTAAACTTATCAGTTACCAATTCACCCAACCTGCAATTCTGGGAACCATTCTAGACTCTACCCTGGCCCTCAGCCCCTGCATGCACTGGGCCACAAATCTACCTCCTAGGACCAGCTGTTATGGACTAAATCGTGTCCCCCCAAAATTCATATTTTCAAGCCCTGATCCTCAATGTGACTGTTTGGAGATAGGGCCTTTAAAGAGGTAATTAAGGTTAAATGATTCCATAAGGTGGAGGTGAGGGGGTGCTAATCTAATATGACAGGTGTCCCTATGAGAAGAGGAAGAGACACCAAGGTGCAAGCCCAGAGAAAATACACTGAGGACACAGCAGAGAAGTGGTGGCCAGCCAGCCACAAGCCAGGGGGAGAGGCCTCAGGAGAAACCAAACCTGCAGACACTTTGATCTTGGACTTCCAGCTTCCAGAACTATGAGAAAATAGATTTCTAATGTTTAAACCTCCAGTCTGTAGTATTTTGTCATGGCAGCCTAAGCTAACTAATACACTGGTTTTTATATTTGCCCCTCTCCTCTGTCACTCTGCTCAGCCTCATAGCTGAAATATTGTCGGTCTTCTAAAGGGATCTCCAAATTCATCAGACCCTACTAAAGTGAGCCTGGAGACACAGATTCACCTAAAACCCAAATCTATTCGAGTCACTCTACTTAAAGCTTTTTAACAATTCTTGCATGGACATCTAGGCTGTCTGTGCCCTGCCTCAGTGCTGTCCTGGAGCTAATTCACACAGTCTTGCAGGAGTCACCTATACATATCTTTTCTCAACTCTGCATTGAGTGGCACCATGTTGATAGCTTGAAACTGGCCACGGTAGGAGCATTTACACCATGGGAATTGGCAAAAACAATTCAAGGCTTTTTTTCTTTTTAACTGGAGAGCCAGTTAAAATGTGGTCCAAACGTGGTCCCAGTCCATCAGCAGCAGCAGCTTGAAACTCGTTATAAATTCAAGGTCCTTCCTAGACCTACTGAATCAAAAATTCAGGGGTTGGGCCCCAAAATCTGAGTTTAAACAAGCTATCCAGCTGATTCTGATTCCCACTAAAGTTTAAGAACTACTGACTTAAACCTGTGTTCTCAAACTTGACTGTTTTACATTAACTGGGAATCTTGTTAAAATGTAAACTGATTCTGTAGATCTGGAGTGGGTCCTTGAGATTCTGCACTTTTAACAAGCTCCCTGGTGATGTCAACAATGCTGATTCACCAACCACATTTTTGAGTAGCAGGAGCTTCAACCACAAAGGCATTTGTAATTTATTTAACAAGGAGATGAGAAGGAGGCAGTTCAGGACTAGTTCAGTGGCTCAGTGATATGATTCTGCACCCTGCCTTTCTATCCATTCCAGTGGCATGCTGGTAAATTTTAACAACTGGCTAGGGGTGGTGGGGGGTGGAGGAGGGATGCTTGTTTGTAAATTTGCCAATTTCCATGGTGTAAATATTCCCCACCACGGTTAATTTCAACCTACAAATGTTATGCCAACTGGCTTGCAAAATTTCTGAAAATTTCACAATCAAATCTTGCAAACCAGAATGAACTGGCTCCAGTACACCAGTGGATACAGGGCTGTGATCCCAGGGTAAAGGGAAGGTTGACTCTGATTGGAATGGCAGTCCTCCAAGCATGGGAGTCCTCAGCTTTGCAGATTCATGGCAAGTCAGCAATACAAGGATACTTCAAAAAGTTCATGAAAAGATTTGTATCATATTTTAATTCTATCTTTCCACAAACTTTTTGAAGTACCCTCGTATTTTGCTAAAGGCCCATGGACGATCAGCAAACCCTATTATTGGTTTAAGTCATCCTAGACAGATGAGAACTTTCCCGTTTGGAAATTTTGGGTTACTATATAAGGAGGAGATTTGGGGAAAAAAAACAACAGTGGAAGGCAAATGTAGCCCATAAATTAATCCAATGCACAAATACACGTTGAGTATCTACAAACATCCCAGGCACAATGCTTATAGTGCACAAGACAGCAAGAATCCCTTTCTTTAATGGCCTCACCACCTAAAAGTGGAACTGGTGCTTCAGTTGAACAAATGAAGTATTCAATGTGAAAGTACAACCATAATATGAAGAAAATGTCAAATACATACAGCTCAAGAATGTGGGCTCCATGAGGGCAGGGGTTTTGTCCATTGTGCTCACAGCTTTCTCCCCAGCACCTCCCATTGCCTGGCATATAATGAATGCATCATAGTTACCTGTTAGAAAGAATGAAGGTAAACTGCTCTTCTGTGCAGCATCACAGCTCAGTGTTCAGATCACCAGAGGGATCAGGAAACTGCAATATGCAGTGGAATGAACAGACGAGGACTCATCAAAGTCATGTTCCCATATGAAGCCACAGAGTAAAGAAACAGTATCTGCTGCCCTGTGAGGTTCAGTGATTAGTTCAGGAAGAAATCTCATCAAATTTATAGTAAGGCTTAAATAGGACAGATGTTAAGAGGCAAGAAATACCCAGAGCCTGGCAGAGGGCTCTGAGTCCTCACGTTTCTTGGCACTTTCCCTAATTTACAAGAAATTAGCCAGCAGTAAAAGAAAGCTATTTGGACCTCTGTGTGTGGTTCTCCCAGGGTTTTGAATTACTTCTATGAATGGATTCCTTTCCCTTTAAAGTTTAACTGTTTTCCCTACTTCACTCATGAGCTAAGCCCAGACTTTATGTTCTAACACCCTTTTGTGCAATTTAAACTAAATAAAACAAAAGGAAAAGGTTTAAGTTTCAAATCCTGAGGATGACTGAGGAACTCTGAAAAGGACAGGTGGGGTGAGCTTAAAGTATGAACACACAGATGGCCCGAGAGGAAACTGATTAGCTACTAGAAGCCTCTGCTGGCATGAAATTCCACTCCACTTGAGGTTCTAGGGAAAAGAACTTTTAAAATGAATAGCACTTAAATGAGCCATATTTTTAAGTCTTCCCTCTAATTTTGAGAAACTGGTTAAAGCTAAAGTTCAAAACTGCTATCGACTGAATTGTGTTCCCCCAAATTCATACGGTGACGTGCTAGCCTCCAATGTGATGGTATTTGGAGATGGGCCTTTGGAAATAATTACGGTTAGATGAGATCAGTAGGGTGGGACCCTCGTGATGAGAGTAGAGGAAAAGAGAGAGAGAGAGATCTCTTTCTCCAGGTGCAGGTACCAAGGAAAGGTCAGGTGAGGACACAGCAAGAAGGTGGCCATCTATAAGCCAGGAAAAGAGCCCTCACCAGAACCCAGCCATGTTGGCAGCCTGATCTCAGACTTCCTGCCCCCAGAACTGTGAGAAAAAAAATTTCTCTTGTTTAAGCCGCCCAGTCTATGGTATTTTGTTATGGCATCCTGAGTAGACTCATACAAAAACTATTTGAGTCACAAACAAGGCAAAAAATCTTTAGTCTACTTTGAAGAAATGGACACTCGGGCCTCCTTCCTGCACTAGGCATCTGACATCCCTGGCACAAGTAGTAGCTGGTGGCAAAGGGTTGGGGAAGGAGGCCACCATCTCCTCTTCCCTTCTAGAGAAGAAGACCAATGAGAGAGTTAAGTCCACCACACTTTTCTCCACACCATGCCAGCCAAAAGGAATGCAATATCATCAAATAATAGAGTGAGTTACATTTTTCTTATGCTACCACTATTAAAGGAGCTTTAGCTTCCTCCAAAGTTCCCAACATCCCACTGCAGGACTATTTCCAGGTGTTTCTAGGGGAAAACTTGAACACAGACTTCTTCCTTCTGTAGAACTCCCTGTAGTGAAATGCTAGTGAGATGTCTGCCCCTGAAGAAGCCAGGGCATCTTGAATGCATCCTATTTCTTCCAGAGCCTTTCCTACCCACCTTGCTGCTTTTAACTAGCCACACTGGCATTTGCTGGTGCTGGGGCTGCCATGCTGCAACTCTCTGGAACTTGGAAAGAAACTTTTTCCACCTGGATCTGTGCTGTAGCACTTGACCACAAAGCTTTCTCAGCAAGCGTAATCCTGCATCAAGCATGTATGCCTTGATTCTTGCTGCCCTAAACATGGTTTTTTTCTTCAAAGGCTGCTTGTTCTTTCCAATACATAGGAAATTAGGGGTCACCTCATGTATGGTGTTCTCCATATAAGGCCAACTCTACTTGAACTGGGTGAATGCAGTTTGAGTCAAGCTGACATCCATTCTACCAAGGGAATCCAGAAAGACAGTCTTGCAGAGAGAAATCTGAACTGAAATCACAGAAGAGAAGAATCTCATTGGGAATAGCAAGTTTTGTAGATTTTAACTTGCTCTGCTTCCATTGCGCTCTCCCAGGTATGTGTAGCTTTGAAAACCAGCAACTTGACAACCATGTTAGCTGTGAAGACCAGCAGCCTAGCAGCCACTAGATGAGGCAAAATGGATTTAGAGCTCCACAAAGGCCCCATTCCCAAGGAACTGTCACTATTTGAGGTGCCTGGAAGGTCCTTGGAAAAGTGCCATTCATAGAGCTTGTCTTTATCTGACCTAATTCAGAGCTCACTCAGTGAGAGAAGCCCTATAGCCAGGGTATTTGTAGAAATAAATCACAGGCAATTGTTTAAAATTGCAGCTTTCTGAGGCAGTGATACCAGTTGACACAAACAAGAAACTGGCCAAAAGATTTAAAAAGAAAATCTGGGGAATGAGATATCCACAGTGGACTTTACAACACTTGGATATATTCCTGGAGATCTAGAAAACCGCATGCACATGGACGTTTGTGTGCCTACTAGAAAGACCTGGAAAGGTCCTCATCTCTCATTTCTGGCTGACCTCAACCCTGCACAAGCAAAATGTGAAGGCTAAGGCAGAGTTGTAAACTGCTGAGCACTGAAGGCTTGCCTGTAATTAGTTTCCTGTTGCTATTGTAACAAATCACCCTAAAACTTAGTGGTTTAAGAAAAGACAAATTTACTACCTTATATTTCTGGAGGTCAGAAGTCTGAAATGGGTTTCACTGGGCTACAATCAAAGTGTTGACAGGGCTTTGTTCTCTCTGGAGGCTGAAAGAGAGAAGCTGCTTCTTTTCCTTTTCCATCTTCTAGAGTCTGCCTGCATCCCTTGGCTCGTGACCCATCATTCCAACCTTTGCTTCTGTTGTCACATCTCTGACTCTTACCTGCCTGCCTCCCTCTTTCCTTTATAAGGATCTAAGAGAATACTATGGAAAGCTGTGTTTCAACAAATTATATAACCTAGATGAAATGGAGAAATTCCAAAACAAATAAAAAAATAAACTACTAAAATTGACTCAAGATGAAATCAAAAATCTTTGAAGTAATTATTTTGGTTAAAGGCAATGACCACATTTTGTGGGAGCTTCCTTTGAGAAATGCTGCTGTAAGTTAGGCATTAGTAACTGGAGATGTTGGAAAGAGGAAACTGACATAACTAAACTAATACAGTTAGAAAATTTATTTGAATCTCAGAATGCATTGCAGAGAAAAGAAAGATCAATAAAGAGGTTTTGGCCAGAGTCAAGATAAAGGTGCACAGATCCAGACTATAGGGGCTGCAGTGGGAATGGAAGAGTGAATAATAATAGAATTTGTTGGCTGGAGTTGGCAGAAATTGTTTATTCACTGAATTTAGGAAGATGCCAAAGGAAAGAAAGGAGGTAAGGTTTAGCATCCAGTTTCTGGTTAAAAGAATAATGTGATGGCTGTGAGAAAAAGAGATATCAGAAGGAGAAAGGTGGTGAATTTGATTTCAGATATTTTATTTCCATGATATCAAGGAACTTTTTTCTCTTGTTCTACTATTTATTCCCAATGTCTGATCCATGGTAAGTGCTGAATTAATGTAAATAAATAAGTGAAAAGGACTCCAATAAAAACTTTAATAAATTATGTAAGAAAAATAACATGAGAACTTCTGTACGCAGGAATAGTACTGAATCTGTGAGAAAAAAAAAAGGCTGTAGATATACCAAAATTGAGTCATCTTAGTTTTTCATATTATCTCACCCTAAATCTACATGTAGAATAGGAAATTTCTAAATCTACATGTAGAAAATGAAGTTAGAATAATCATTTCTGATAGCCAGTAAAAGAAATGATACAGAATGTAGATACCCCTTATCAAATACTAAGTGAGTTGCAATTTAAAGAAGAGAAATGGGGAAATAGAACCATCAAAAGAGATAAAAATAGTAATCAGTAGGGTACAGGGTGGGATAGAAAAGGCCAAGATAGTGATTGAAATGATGTCAAAGAGAATAAAAGGAAGACTAAAGCAAAAACCCTAAATGTAGATGGGACTTTAAAATATATTTTATGTACTCATATTCTTAAAGCTTCTTTTTTAATGTGAAAAATATACCCTGCACGTCAAGAAAGAGGAGGAGAAAAAGAGAGCTTTAAAAATTGCATGGTTCAAGCTTGTGGAAATCTATTGTCTGCTAGCATTAGACATGGTATTTACTTCAGGCCATATTCAGCCATGTACAGTATTTCAAAACTGCCACCTAGTAATTTAAAATGACAAGGAAAATAATATAATGGATGCATGTCTGATTTCTCCTTCCCATCCCACAATGAGGGTGAGGGGTCTGAAGGCTCTTGATTATTCTCTCAACAGAAGTAGCAAAGACTTTGAAAAGAGCAAAGTTGGATTTGATTTCTACCTGGTTGTTTCCTTCCATGACCTGGAGCTTACTGATTTGCTCCCCAGGAAGGGAAGGAGCACATGATGAGGACATTGGCATGGGGCAGAAGGATGGGCTAGTGGTGCTATCGTCTGTGTGTCCCCAAAATTCATATGCTGAAACCTACTCCCTGATGTGATAGTGTTAGGAGATGGGGCCATTAGGAGGCGATTAGGTCATGAAGACAGAGCCCTCATGAATGGGATTAGTGCCATTATAAAAGAGTCCAAGTGAGCTTGTTTGCCCCTTCCACCTTGTGAAGACATGGAAAGAAGCTGCCATCTATGAACCAGGAAACAGGCCATAACCAGACACCAAATCTGCCGGCACCTAGATCTTGGACTTCCCAGCCTCCAGAATTGTGAGAAATAAGTTTCTGTTATTTACAAGCTACCCAGTTTGTGGTATTTTCTTACAGCAGCCATAATAAACAAAGAAAGGTGGTGTTTTCCCTGCGTAGAGTCCTTTCCCCTTCAGGGATGTGTGCATAGGACCTTGTAGAGCACTGCAACCAAAGCTAACCTAATCACTAATTTAAAACTTTTAGAAATGCCTTACGACAGGACCTTTCATAGTAGGGCCCTACATTTTCCCCAAGCATTTCTCCCATCTGTTCTTCCCTGGACTCTAGTCCTCCAAGCACATAGACACACAATTTTCTAATGGACTCAAGCTCATTCACCTGCCTGTGCACCTTCTGTTCCCTTGGCCTCAACTTCCTTTCACCCCTGCCCAGCTCCACCTTTTCTTGAAGGGGGGCATTCACCTACTCAGGGAAAGCTTCTTTATTATTCCATTGCAAGGTGATTACCCACAGTCATAAAACATGCCAAAGGAGAGGTGAAGATGAAACACAGGAGAAATGAGGTTGATAAGATCTACTGAAAACATAGGGCTCAGCCTTAACATGGGTGTAGGTGTGGGTGTATTAATTTAGGCAGTGGTAATCAACGGCTGCTAACAACACAAAAACAGAGACAACCAGTAGTTTGAGACTCCTGATGGAAATATACAGCACTGCCTATGAAGTGTTCTTGCCAAAAAAATCAAGCCTCTCAATCTAATGCCTATTTATGGAAAACTCAGGCAACAACAACACAAAGATGTTAACAACAAAATCCAGGTTATGGGAAACTGTTCAAGATGAATGATCACAATTTGTCAACAATGCAATTACAAGGATAATAAAAAGAGATGCTGGGGGAAACTTTAGATTAAAAGAGACTTAAAAGACATTTCAGTCAATTGCAATATATGAACCTTATTTGTTAAAAATACATGAAACATCAGGAATCTCATTTGCTGATAAGGAATTATTATTCAGTTTAAGGTATGAGTATTGGCGCTATGGGCATGTTTGATTAAGGAGCTATTAGGGCCTCATTTGACTTTCTACACCCTGAACTCTCTCCATCTCCAACAGTGAGACCCCATTGCCTAGAGATATCATTGTAGAACCCAGAAAAAAAGCAACAATATTCTTGACCTCTCAGATCAAAAGGCACCATCCCAGTGTAAGACAGCAAATGAGACATAAGCAGGTTGCTAAGGGATAATTTTCAAAATATTAAAAACATGACTCTTGGGCCAATATAAAATTAACAGGCATCAAAGATTTTATTCAACTCATTCATTAATGAGGAAACCAGGAAGATGTTAAAACCAGTTCAAAAGAAAATTTGAAAAACTGATATATACAAACAGGAATGCTGAAATATATTTGCTCATAGATGTAAAACTGGTTATTATCTTACAGGGCAACAAAATATAATGTTTAGGATCATGTTTTCTACAGGTTGAAATCAACAGTATCTCTAGTACTCAAAATTCATTTGCATTTTTACGGACAAGAATCATTTGCATTACTAATAGTATTTGCCAAGTTAACTTCTTCCCCTACAGTTATATAAAATAGTCTAGTCATGGAAAGACAATCAAAGGTACACACCTCTATAGAATCATGTAATCCACAGAAGGTTCACTAGACGATGGTTTCTCAACCTTGGCACCATTGACATTTTCAGCCAGATAATTCTTTGTTGGGGGGCAAAATAATTATTTGCTCAATGCATTATAGGATGTTTAGCAGTATCCCTGGCCTCTACCCACTAAGTGCCATAATACAGCACCACACAGTTGTGACAATCAAAAATGTCTCCAGACATTGCCAAATCCCTCCCAGTTGAGAACCACTAGGCTAGACAATGTCCAGCACTAAGGACACCAAGTATTCTCTTTTGCCTGCTTCCAAGTCTTAGACAGTTTGCTAACAAGTGAGAGCCATTTTTCCCCACATCTTTACTCACCCTTGATACTAGAAAAGACCCTCTGAGTTGGGTAGAAATGGGGAGAGTTTTTCGAAAAAAACAGAGGTATTCTGAACCTCTACGTTCTTGAATTAAGTACCAGGGCTGGAGTGGGGGGGGAAATGAAGAAACCTCCTTTAGATAAAGGGATCCAAGAAAAAAAGAACCTGAGCCATGGCTCCTGGTGAAGTTTAGAGATACAGCAGACCTCAGAGAGAAGTTCCCCATCTAGGTGGCAGAGATTAAAAATAGCAGAGGGCTTATCTAGGCATGGGAAAGTTGGAGACAACCCCTTGAGTTTTATAAGACCTAGGAGTTCAAAACCTAAAAGGAAATTAGTTCTTCATGAAAGATTGAGCCAGAAGACTGAGACTGAAGCTGAAATAAAGGGAATGTCCCTTACAAGGGTACAGTATGGACAGTTCCACTGGGGACCAGCAAAAAACAAATTGCATGTCAAAAGAATGCTGGCTCCAGGGAGCTGAGGGGAGCCCAGTCAGGACCTGCCAGGTCTCAATTTATGTCCAAGGAATCACCACACATGGCCTGTGCTGAGGGCCTGAAGAAACAGGTCCTTCCCTGGCATGAGACAGAGACAGTGCAGAAAAGAGGGCAACTCTCACCCCTCCACCACCACTCCTGCCCTTATTCCTACCAGACAGTGAACCCTCAAGTCCACAGAGAGAGGCAAACCGAAAGGAAAATGCTGTCTGAAGTGACTGAAAAATCACTGAATGTGACCAAAATTCCCAGCAGGTTCCTGGAGAGAGTTTTTATACCACATTCAGAATGGGAGTTCAGGGCCCTGAAATAAAATTTTATAGACAATAAAGTTACATTTTTGCACACTCAAGTCTGTGATGATAAAATTTGTATTAGTACAGGGACAGGAAAGTTAGACCCTGCACTGACTAGAAATCTGACATTTTCCTGCAGATAGACATTAGCTTGCTGTGGAAAAGTAAGACTGAATAGAAGAGAAAGAACAATAACCAGTGGAAAAATCTGGTCTCTCTGAGAACTGAACCATCCCCCAAAACTGTTAAGAAACATTGGTCAATTCTCATCGCATGATTGTGAACTACCACAAAATGCCTACAGCATAGAATCTAAATAATAGCAGGTTATTTTTAAAGCATAATTTCTTTTTCATGCATATTAGGCACCACAAACAAATGAGTTATAGTCAGATGATAGGGATATCCAGAAAAGATATATTCTGAGATTTCAATCTACTGATTGAGTTGCAATCAGT
This sequence comes from Cynocephalus volans, assembly GCF_027409185.1. NCBI lineage: Eukaryota > Metazoa > Chordata > Mammalia > Dermoptera > Cynocephalidae > Cynocephalus > Cynocephalus volans. The sequence continues at coordinate 36,776,672 of NC_084466.1, read as the reverse complement.
AGAAGTATAAATCATTGATTAATTCAACAACTGTTCATTGAACATTTTATGTGCTAGGTGCTGGTCTGGTCACTGTGGATAGAGTAGTGACAGGTAGATTAATACCTTGTTCTGCTGATGCTTATGTTCTAGCGGGATAGATATAACACCCCAAAACAAATAAATATTTAATGTGATAGGTACTATAAAGAAAAAAAGAGCAAGGTAAAGGGACACAAAGTAAAGTATGTTAGGTTGGGTATTCAGGGAAGTCTTCCCTGATTAAAGTGACTTTTGAGCAGGGTCATGAATAAAGTGAGAGAACAAGTTATTGCCCATCAGGGAAAGCGTGTTCCGGACAGAGGAATAATAGGTTCAAACCCCAGAGATGCAAGTGTTTGAAGAACAGCAAGGAAGCCACTGGGGAAGGAGAAAGTGAGCAAAAGCAGAGGATGATAGAAGGTGAGAACAGACAAGGAGCTGGGAGCTAGATTATGGACAGCCTACAGGTACAGTAAGGACTTTTGGACTTGATTCTGATGAGATGGGAATCTATTGGAGAGATGTGAAGGGAAGCATGGGATGGTCTGACTTACTGCTGTGTTGAAAACAGTCTGTAAAAGTTACAAATGGAAACAGGGAGACTATTCAGAGGTTTTGCAGTGGTCCACCCAAGAGATCATGTTGGACTACTGCAGCAACAATCGAGCTGGTGAGAAGTTGTCACATTTAGGATAGATTCAAAAGGTGGAGTCAACAGAATTTGCTGACAGATTAAATAAATATAGGGTATAAAGGAAAGAGAAGAGTCAAAAATAACTCCCAAATTTTTGGCCTGGAGTTATCATTTATTGAAGACTAGGAAAAGAGGCAGCTTGGCAGGAGAATTAAGAATTTAGAAATGTTAAGTAGACATTGGATATTTAAGTCTAGAATTCAGGAAAGAGGTTAGGGCTGAGCATATTATATATATGGAAGTCATAAGCATCTGGATGGTATTTAAAGCCATGTCCTTTATGAGTTCCCCAGGAGTACTTTTGTCTTAAAGGACTTCCAAATTTATGAAGAAATGTTGTTAACTTAAAACCTGGAAAATCAAACTCACAGAATAGATTTTTTTTTTAATATTTTACATCTGTCAAAAAAATTTCAGCAAGATATGAAAAAGAAAGTACTTCTATCATGACAGATAGAGCTCCATCTAGATGAGGTCAAAAACCCATATTTATTGACATTTTAAAACAAGAGACTATTTCCTTTCTTACTGCTTTCTTCCACTGTATGATACATATGGAAAATATTTGTGCTCAGTTTTCTGAGCACAATATTTTCAGACTCTATGACAACTGTCACAAATAAAATTGTTAAAATCATTCAATAAATATGTGCAAATAATTAATCATTGCCAGTTAATAGAATTGTTAAAACAAATATAAGGCAAAAAATTAAAAGATCTTGTGTTCTTTGCCAATGCTGTTTGTTTGAGTCGTAGAAGCATAGTACAAAAATTTTTTGTACCATCAACTACTATTAAAATAATTAATTGGGATGCTATTAGACTGCTCCAGCACCTTAGGTTCCTACATAAGCAAACTGAAACCCAACTCTGTAAATAGTCATATTCTAGGAAAATGAAACTTAAGCTTAACCAATCTAACCTCTAACTTAGGACTTTACACTGGAATGATCCAAAAAAGGCAACTGATCCACTTTAACCAAATCATTTATTTGCTCTGCTTCTGCATCTACCCTATAAAAGTTTTCCCATCAACCACCTCCAGCAGAGCCCCCAAACCACTTCCAGCCTGGTGTTGCCTGATTCATAAAATACTGTTTGCTCAAATAAACTCTTTAATATGTTAATGTGCCTCAGTTTATCTTTTAACAGTCCTATGCAAGATTTTCTTGTAACAAAGGGAACATATGCCAAATATTCAATAATCAAAGACCAAAGGGACAGTGCGATTTATGGTTTTTCACAGATATCACACTGCATACGAATGAGCTAAATTTGAACTGCTAAGAAAAGGGGAAGCTTATTTGTGACTTAGCTAATTAGTACAAATATTTTTATACTAATTATATTTTTGTACAAATATTCATACAAATACAGCTAATTAGTACAAATATTTTTGTTGAAATTGAATAACACATGTAAGTAATAATTTTACACATTTTTCTATCATGAATCAATATGCAGAAGATTTTAATTGTAATTGACAATGTTACTATGTAAATTGGCTGTTAGACCACAAGAAAAATATGAAGAACTCTTTGCTGATGTTGATAAATTTAAAGTTGCTTTTCAATCTATGCAATACCCCTTTGAATTCAATGTTAATAATACTGCATTGATGCAAGATTTAATAAATTTGCTTACCTTGGACAGATAAAATTTTGACACTCATACTTGGTTGCAAAGCCACATTAATGCTTCTAAAAAAGATGAAACAGTTTTATCAATGTGAATGTAAATATAAGAAGAAAGTTATTTCTTGATACTCAATTTAGTTATTGGAAAATTTTAAGTATGTTTGTAAAACTTTGGGTATGTGAATTTACTTTTCAACCAGAGATTTTATGAAATCTCAATATCGATCAAGTATTACCAAAGAAAATTTTGCATTTAGCATCTGAATTGAGATGTGCTGCAAGTATAAATACTTGCCAGATTTCAGACTTAGTAAGAAAAAGAGAATGTAAAATAATCTTATTATTACTTTTTATATTGATTATATATTGAAATGATAATATTTTGGCTATATTGAATTAAATAAAATATATTATTAAAAATTAATTTTACCAGTTTCTTTGTAGTTTTTTAAAATGTGGCTACTAGAAAATTTAAAATAATATATGTGACCTGAGATATAGGCAGCAGTGAATGTGCTTGTGCATTGGAGGCTTAGGGGCAGCCAGAATGCTGCTATGAAACCAACATGTACTGGATGTGCAATGTTTAAATAGGAGCACCAGCAAGCCTGGGTATATATCTACAGTGTCCTTTTTTTATTTTTTTTTAATCCAATAAGGCATTCATTTTCTGTTGAGACCTTAAGCAGAAAGTGCTTCTTCTCACCCAAAAAAGATCAAACTCATCTACTGGCATTAAATTTGACAAATGTGGCAGAGAGGATGCAGTTGACAAAGACCATAGGTACTAAGCATTCAGATTGAAGAAAGACAAAAAGCATATCCCCAATACTTTACAGTGAAGCAGTCAACCAGACTTTTACAAAGCATTTTATAAAGGAGTCAATGTACTTGAGTAAGATTTAGTGTATGGATATTACAGCTTGAACAAGTACATAAGCAAAGATCAACTTTCCACATTTTGTAACACGAGTCCCAATGCATCCAGTCTGTGATGAATCAATAAAAACGTGTCTACAAAGCCAGAAAGAGAAAGGGACTGGCCCAGACCAGAAGTCAGGCAATTCTGTTGGGCATACTGGTTAAGTATTGCCAGAAATCATTTAGTAAGAAGGAACTGGAAGTTAGTATTAAAACTCACTATGAACTATTCATCATTGGTGCATATTTTATGCAGTTACTATCCATAAAGTAAAAAGATATATAGAGAGAGGGAGATCTCCTTCAATTATATGAGTTAATGGATTTGTGACAAAATTTTAACATTTTCATGAAAACCTAATTTAAACAACCTATCTAGGGACATTTGTAGAAAAACACATGGACTGAATGGACTCTTCTTATTAAGACTAGATGGTGGTGTCATAATAGGATAGAACAAATAAACAATCCCCTTTAAAGAATTCTGCTTGATGCCTGTTTCCATCAGGATGTGCTACAGCTTGTCCTAACGCCTTCACCTATCAGGAAAGAACCAAACATGACTACATCAGCACTTGCCCTGTATGTACCTATTCTAAAGACTAACACATAAAAGAGATTACCTGGAAAATATATTTATGGATTTAATATCCTCAATAGACTTAAAAAAGAAATGGCCTGAGAATTAGGTGTCTGGCTTTGAGTCTATCAATGATAGGTATTACTTTACCTTTCTGGAATTTCTTTCCTTTATTTTCTCTCTCTCTCTCTTTTTTTTTTTTTTAACATGTGAATACGAAATTTATTGTTCTCAGCCAAGGGATCATGTCAGAATCCCTTAGGAAGTTTCTGCAAATATACATTCCCACCTCTGAAGGACTCTTCCCTGCCATGACTGTGGAGCACGGGGGTAATCAGAAAGGGGAGGTTTGTCCTGTGGTTTTTGGAGAAGCTCTCCGGCCGAGTCCCGTGCACTGCACTCTTTGTCCACTATCCTCAACCACAGTTCCCAGCCAGTTTAGAGCCACCAGATGAGATAAATCGTCACAGTCCTTTCCAACTAAAACTATCCCTGATTCTATGATTGGTTGAATCATGAAATAATCCAATACATACCGCATAATATAAGGAATCTCTTGCCCACTGAATTTTGTGACATTTGACTGCAAAACAGCCTGTCGAGGGTAATGAAGTTCCTGTGACTGGACACTCCCACCTTCCTCCAAAAAGTCCTTAATGCCCTCCCTTTAATTTATTCAAATCAGTTTCATATACAAACCGGAACCAAATTAGACAAACCTAGCAGACAGAAATGTGCCACACATTTGCAAAATAAGCACATGGAAAGTACAAAAATCAGTTTTTACTATGAAATTTGTGAAAGCAACTTGTTCCCAATTTGGAATCTTCTTCCTAATGAAATCATTTTCTCATCCTCCCAGCTGTGCATGGAGTGCAAGGCTCTCTCACCATATTGAACTGGTATTAGGGACTTTGTATGTCAGTCAAGAGCACATTCTGTATATGCCGTCTTTCTCAAATGTTTGGACATCATCTAGCATATATGACAGGGTAACTGACAAAGGACAATTCAACAAATAAATGGTTTAAAGGTTTCCTCTATTTTACTTTGCATTTAAAGAGTAAAGTATTGTTCTATTGTTATTTTGTTTTGGTAAGTTCTGAGATTGAATCAACACTAAAAATTGTATTTTAAAATGATGATACATATGAAAGAGATTATCTGAAAGATTTTGCCTGGCTTCCTGAAAAAAATGCCAGTGAATGAGCTATCCATCTTAAAAATTTTTAGACTGACAGTAAAATAGTATATAAACACAAGGGGAGGCAACACTTTTGTTCTCTTTCTGCAGTAAAAGTTTTGAAATTACTTCTCCACTGATATGCTTTATTTAAAAAATGGTAAATTGGAGGGTGGTAGATATTTAAGTTTACATATATTCAGAGTACCATGACAATAACAACCACAAAAGCAGAACAAATGTCTTTAAATTGTATGTGTGGCTTGTCTCCAGCACCTGCATTTCAGAAGGTAAACAAATAGTGCAGGTGACTAGATATTTTTATAAACTCATCTACAATTGAGCTGAAGAGGATAAAACCTACAGACAATATCATGTTTTATTTTCAAATATAAATGCCAGCTCTGGCATGTGTGGTTAATATCTTTCCTTTAAAGCTATGAATTTATGTGCTTTATATTTCTTTATCTTACTAGCTTTTAAATCTTTTTAGAGCATGTATCTAATCAGAAAAATAAGAAAAAATAAAGTCATACTTTACAATCTTATTATCCAGAAATGGTTACTATTAATATTCTCTACAAATTTTAAGAGACAGACACACAGAGAGAGAGAGAGAGAGAGTGTGTGTGTGTGTGTGTGTGTTAGGAAGAAATTTTAAAGTAAGCACTTATTCCAATAACTCTTGTATCTATAGGTGGACATAACAAGGCACCTTGGAGCAGACTTTTCTTTTTCAGGGAAGTCACTTGACTGACATCTCTTAGTTACACAAAAGTAAGCCTAGCAGACAACTATTACCTGGGGGAAAGACATAACAGAGCCCTGTGGAACCTAACAGTCTCCCTCTCCCTGTATCTCTTGATAAGCAGAGTCAGCATTTGTGGAGAAAGGTGGACAAATATGCATAGGGGTCTAGGAGCCTCCTAGGAGAAAAGGAAGGTAAGTCTAACCTTTTCCTTTTTTCAAGTTCAACATAATTAGAATATTTGGGATGGTCCTGACAATGGCCTGATTGTAGGAAAGGACACTAAGGCCCCCAAGTGGAGCTCTTCAGGAGGGTAGAAGTCTGGAATAATTCATTCTTTCAAAGTAAGGACCTGAGGTCTGAGGAAAGGGCTTGTAACAGCATAGAGTGTGGCTAGGCCTAGAAGATCTTCAAGGTGCAATGTGCTATGTGAGTCCAATTTAAAAAAACACAAAAGCATGGGATATCTTTCCATCTTCTTGTATCCTCTCTAATTTCTCTCAGCAGTGGTTTGTAGTTCTCATTATAGAGATTTTTCACCTCCTTGGTTAACTCAATTCCTAAGTATTTTATTTTTTTGGTGGCTATTGTAAATGGGCAGGCTTTCTTGATTTCTCCTTCTGCATGTTCACTATTGGAGAAAAGAAATGCTACTGATTTTTGTGTGTTGATTTTGTATCCTGCTACTGTGCTAAAATCATTTATCAAGTCCAACAGTTTTTTTGTAGAGGTTTTAGGCTGTTCGATATATAGGATCATGTCATCTGCAAACAGGGACAGAAGAATCAACATAGTCAAAATGTCCATACTACCCAAAGTGATATACAAATTCAATGCAATCCCCATCAAAATTCCAAAGACATTTTTCTCAGAAATGGAAAAAACTATCCAGACATTTATATGGAACAATAAAAGACCACGCATAGCCAAAGCAATGCTGAGCAAAAAAAATAAAGCTGGAGGCATAACACTACCTGACTTTAAGCTATACTACAAAGCAATAATAACCAAAACAGTATGGTACTGGCATAAAAACAGACACACTGACCAATGGAATAGAATAGAGAATCCAGAAATCAACCCACACACTTACTGCCATCTGATCTTTGACAAAGGCACCAAGCCTATTCACTGGGGAAGGGACTGCCTCTTCAGCAAATGGTGCTGGGATAACTGGATATCCATATGCAGGAGAATGAAACTAGATCCATACCTCTCACCGTATACTAAAATCAACTCAAAATGGATTAAGGATTTAAATATACACCCTGAAACAATCAAACTTCTTAAAGAAAACATAGGAGAAACATTTCAGGAAATAGGACTGGGCACAGACTTCATGAATACGACCCCAAAAGCACGGGCAACCAAAGGAAAAATAAACAAATGGGATTATATCAAACTAAAAAGCTTCTGCACAGCAAAAGAAACAATTAACAGAGTTAAAAGACAACCAACAGAGTGGGAGAAAATATTTGCAAAATATACATCTGACAAAGGATTAATATCCAGAATATATAAGGAACTCAAACAACTTTACAAGAAGAAAACAAGCAACCCAATTAAAAAATGGGCAAAAGAGCTAAGTAGGCATTTCTCTAAGGAAGATATCCAAATGGCCAACAGACATATGAAAAAATGCTCAACATCACTCAGCATCCGGGAAATGCAAATCAAAACCACATTGAGATACCATCTAACCTCAGTTAGGATGGCTAAAATCCAAAAGACTCTGAATGATAAATGCTGGCGAGGTTGCGGAGAAAAAGGAACTCTCATACATTGTTGGTGGGACTGCAAAATGGTGCAGCCTCTATGGAAAATGGTATGGAGGTTCCTCAAACAATTGCAGATAGATCTACCATACGACCCAGCTATCCCACTGTTGGGAATATACCCAGAGGAATGGAAATCATCAAGTCGAAGGTATACCTGTTCCCCAATGTTCATCGCAGCACTCTTTACAATAGCCAAGAGTTGGAACCAGCCCAAATGTCCATCATCAGATGAGTGGATACGGAAAATGTGGTACATCTACACAATGGAATACTACTCAGCTATAAAAAAGAATGAAATACTGCCATTTGCAACAACATGGATGGACCTTGAGAGAATTATGTTAAGTGAAACAAGTCAGGCACAGAAAGAGAAATACCACGTGTTCTCACTTATTGGTGGGAGCTAAAAATTAATATATAAATTCACACACACACACACACACACACACACACACACAAACGGGGGGGGAAGAAGATATAACAACCACAACTACTTGAAGTTGATACGACAAGCAAACAGAAAGGACATTGTTGGGGGGGAGGGGGGGAGGGAGAAGGGAGGGAGGTTTTGGTGATGGGGAGCAATAATCAGCCACAATGTATATCGACAAAATAAAACTTCATAAAAAAAAATTTTTTTTTAAATAAAAAAATTTTAAAAATAAAAAAATAAAAAAACACAAAAGATGTAACTTTGGGCTTCAGAACACAGATCCCCTTTGTGGCCTATGTAGAGACCTGAAGCAGCCAACAGATTACTGACTTCCTGCAGCAGGGGACAGAGACACATGAGACAGCACTTCTAGAACAGTGTTTGATTCAGAGAAGACACTTAAAGGATTGAAAAGAAGAAGGCAGGCAAGAAAAGATACGGACCCGATCAACCAAAGCAAGGACTGCTATAAACAGGACCCACTGAACCGATCAGATTGTGTACTGACCCTTCTAGGCTGAATAAACCCTGGGATTCTTGAACAATTCAGGACGGAATTGTCCTCAAGAAAGATATGAAACTTACTGCTAAAATAGAATGATGGGATCCCAAAAGACTTGAGAAATGAGAGGGATGTGACTGTATTTGTAATCCAGGTTGGTAAAGCAACATATATGAATATATATGTACTTTAAAACAGAACATCGTATGAAACGTAAACTCATAATTTTCCAATTTTCACTCAGGTTTATATGTTGATTCAAACATTTATTCATTAATTCAATAAACATTTATCAAATCCCTATTATTTACCAGCACTATGGATACTAAGTGGAGTAAAGCACTGCCTGGCCCTCCAGGGTTACATAGTTTAATAGGAGACAACAATAAATTACAACAAAACTTGGTAAGTGCTATCACTGAAAAGTGAACAAACATTATGGAAGCCCATATTAATATGACCTAGAAGATGTTTTATTTCTTATCTGTCTCACCACTCTCCATCCTGCTTCATACTCCCTTCTTTTCTGCTTTGACTATAGGTAAGGAAGCCACAGAAGGAGAGAAGGCAGAAGGACGCTCACCAATGTCAGACGGTCAAGTCAGACGAACACTGATGACATCTTTGGATCTGGTACTTAGAATGTCATTGGTGAATCACCAAAACATTTTTAAAAATAAAATACTGTAGTCTTTGCATACAGGGAGCTAGGCCCCAAAATGAAGGTACCTTTTGGTAGAATTTAATAAAGAAATTTAGTTAATCTTTGACTGTTCTACAAACAATAGCTGTTATTATTCCAACTCTAGATCTTTGTCACCTTCACTCTAGATTCAGAGCAAAGAGAATAACCTACATGTTGCTCATGTAAACAGCTTTTGTTTCCTGGAACAAAGGAAGGAATGTCCTTGCCCCCATCAGAGGATCTCATTTGCCACGCATGGGGGTAGCTGGATAAAGTGTGCAGCCTCGGTCTCCCTCCTCTCTAGTTTACAAATGATGCACAGGGGAAAAGCTCTGTGGGGCATGGGGTTAGGAAAGCTCATCTTTGCAGAAGACAAAGGGGATTCTTTTTTTATTTTAACATTTATTTGTACATATTTGTGGGGTACAGTGTGTTGTTTCAATACATGCATACACTGCACAATGATTCGCTTGGGGTAGATAGCACAGTTTTGTACTCCTTAGTCTACCACTTCTCCTTCACCCCACCCCCACTTCCCTCCAAGCCTCTGGTAACCATTATCCTACTCTCTACTTCTATGTGAACTGCTTTATTTGTTGTTTTTAATTCCACATACGAGTGAGATTATGCGGTATTTTGTGTTTCTGTGCCCAACTTAATTCATATGATGGTTTCCTGTTCCATCCATGTTGCTGCAAATGATAGGATATCATTTTTTGTATAGCTGAATAGTATTCCATTGTGTATATACACCACAGTTTTTTTATCCATTCATTTGTTGATGACCATTTAGGTTGATTACATCTCTTGGCTGTTGTGAATAGTGTTGCAAGGAACATGCGAGTGCAGATGTCTTTTTGATATATTGGTTTCATTTTCTTTGGGTATATACCTGGTAGTGGGATAGCTGGATCATAAGGTACACCTATTTTTATTTCTCTTAGGAACCTCCATGCTGTTTTCCACAATATTGTACCAATTTACATTCCCACCAACAATGTAGGAGGGCTCCCTTTTCTCCCCATCCTTGCCAGCATTTGTTATTTTTTCTCTTGTTGATGACATTCTAACAGGGGTGAGCTGATATCTCATTGTAATATGCCTGATGCATTTCCCTGATGATTAGTGACTTTGAGCATTTTTTTCTTGGGCTTATTGGCCATTTGTATGTCTTCTCTTGAGAAGTGTCTGTTCAGGTTCTTTGTCCACTTTTTAACTGGGTTTTTTATTTGGTTGGTTTTGGGGGTTTTTTGCTGTTGAGTTGTTTGAGTTCTTTGTATATTCTGGATATTAGCCCCTTGTCTGTAGTTTGCAAACACTTTCTCCCTTTCTGTAGGTTGTCTCTTTACTTTGTTGATAGTGTCTGTTACTGTGCAGAAGCTTTTCAGTTTGATATAGTCCCATTTGTATATTTTTGCTTTAGTTGCCTGTCCAAATTTTGTAGTCTCACTCAAAAAAGCACTGCCCACTCCCATTTCATGTATTCCCCTATGTTTTCTTCTAGTAGTTTCATAGTTTCACATGTTAAATTTAGGTCATCAATCCATTTTGCATTGATTTTTGTGTGTGGCAAGAGACAGGGATCTAGTTTCAATCTTCTGCATGTGGATATCCAGTTTTCCCAGCATCATTTGTTGAAAGAGACTGTCCTTTCCCCACTGTATATTATTGACACTTTTGTTGAAAATCAGTTGGCTATAAGTGCATGGGTTTATTTCTGGGTGCTCTATTCTGTTCCACTTGTCTGTTTGTCTATTTTTATGCCAGTACCATGCTGTTTTGGTTACTATTGTTTTATAGCATATTTTGAAGTCAAGACGTGTGATGCCTCCAACTTTGTTCTTTTTGTTCAAAATTGCTTTACCTACATGGGGTCTTTTGTGGTTCCATACAACTTTTAAGATTGTTTTTCTATTTCTGTGAAGAATTCATGGGTATTTTGATAGAGATTGTGTTGAATGTATAGATTTCTTTGGGTAAATTGGACATTTTGATGATAATTCTTCCAACCCAAGAACATGTGATATCTTTTCATTTATTTATGGCCTCTTTAATTTTTTTTTCACCAATGTTTTATAATTTTCATTGTAGAGGTCTTTTACCTCCTTCGTTAAATTTACTCCTAGGTATTTCATTTTGGGGGGTAGCTATTGTGAATGTGATTACTCTCTTGGTTTCTTTTTCACCTACTTCATTATTGGCATATGGGAAGTCTATTGATTTTTACGTGCTGATTTTGTGTCCTGCTGCTTTACTTCTCTCTGTCACCCAATCCCTCTGACTGTGCCTTTCTGGCTTTCCAGAGTCAACATGGTGCTTGTGTACTGAAAATGAGGAAAAGAGAGAAAATGATTTTCAGTTTTCCCAATCCCATCCTCACAATGAGATATTTCTCTAACTCCTCTCCATTATTTTCGACCTCTTCTCCAAGGAGGCATTATAGGAACTTAAAAAATGGGAAGTAGGGCTTCAGACTCGGAGCTTTACAGGCAGATGGTATATTTTTTTTAAAAGTTACTTGATGGATACATTCACTCATGTAAACTTACCTGGTTTTAGTGACATCTGCCCACTCAATTTCTCTTTAAAAATTCACAAATGTGTGTGGGGCAATAAATGCAGGTCCACCGGCAGCTGATCTGTTTTTACAAAGTGCAGGAGTCACCATCTAAAACCTATAAACTGTCACAGTCTGTCATCATTGCAAAGATGTGGCCATTATTTAAATTAAACTGTGAAGGATTATTTTCCCTTGTGCTGGCTTTTCAGATGGTGATATGTCATAAGCAAGGCACAATAAACTGGCATTAAGCATTCTCAACGCATTAGCCCTGCCCATAATTTGGTGCTTTCAGGAAAGCATACCGCTGATATAAAAAAAGACTTTGTCTCTGTTTTGCCTGACAGAAAAAAAAAATCCAAAGAAATGTATTTGACCTAATTACCTGTATATAAACTGCGCATTGTGGCTTCTGAAGGTAGGGAGAAATAAAAGAGCCTTACTCATTGCCAGCTACGTTAGAACCTGGGTGAAAAGTCTCTCTTGAAAACAGGCAAAAATAATCACTCATTTTCACAATGTGCCGTGCATTGGTAGAGCACATAGTCTCATCATTATTCTCATTTTATGTATGAGGAAACTGTGACTCAGAAAATTCTTGGTGACTCATTCAAGGTGACACCAGAGTTGGTAAATTATAGAACAACCTAAACCCAGATCTTTTATCTTCAGAACCCCTCCATACTAAAGCCTGTTATTGAGTTTTTTCTGGCTTTAACTTCTCTTTTACATAATGAATTTATTTTCAAGTGTTTCAAAAAGATGAGCAGTCAAGTTCAAGAGACAGAATCTTAGTGCAGTGGTTCTCACACTTCACAAGCTGCACATTAGAACCACCTGGGGAGCATTTAAAAATCTTGTTTCTCAAGCCACACCCCAGCCCAAGTAAATCAGATTATCTACTGGTAGGAACAGATGTCAATAATAGTTTTTAACTCCCAAGAGATGATATTGTGCAGCCAAATGCACTATCTCTCAAAATTGCTGGGCATTAGAATACACTGAGAAGCTTGTCAACTGACAGATAGCCCGTCCTACCCTAGATGATTTGATTCATTTGATAGGGGTAGAGCTCAGGTGCCTCAATTTGTAACAAGCTCCTCTATTGATTCTAATGCAAAGTTTGAGAACCGCTCCTCTAGCGGTTAAGCTCAACTTTTGAGTTAGATGAACCTGGATTTAATAGTTCTGCCATTTACTAGCTGTGTAACTCTAAACAAGTTATTTACTGTCTAAGCTTCTGTTTCTTCATCTGTAAAGAGGTCCCAGGCCAACTGTATTAGCATCACCTAGGATATTGTTAGAAAAACAAAAATTATCAGTCCTCACCCACACCTATTACATCAGAAACTCCAAGGGCAGGGCCTAGCAGTATTTAAGAAGAAGCCATCCAAGGTGATGGTCATGCATGCTAAAATTTGATCACTGATTATAAAGTGATTAGACCAATGCCTGGTACATAGTAAACACTCAAAAAAATATTAGATATTATGTCGTGATTATCCACATCACTGTCATTTTCCCTACTTTTGTAGAAGGCTTCTAAAGCATGGGGAAAAAAATACCTCAAAAAACACAGCTGGTAATGAAATTACAAAGGAAGAATAGGTGGAATGTCAAGATTACTACTACAATTATTGGCACAAATGGTTGTTGTCCTTATAACATTCAAATTCAACATTTCCTGTAAATTGTGACCATCTGATCATATCATTCCCCCCTTTAAAAACCCATCCCCCATGAAAGAAAAGCCTAAAACCAGACAGCTTCACTGCTGAATTCTACCAAACCCTTAAAGAATAATTAATACCAATCCTTTTCAAACTATTCCAAAAAATTGAAACAGAGGCCATTCTCCCAAACTCATTCTATCACCCTGACAACAAAACTAGACAAGGATACAACAAAAAAGAATACAACAGGCCAATATCCTTGATAAACATAGACATAAAAATCCTCAACAAAATATTTGCAAGCAGAATACAGCAGCACATCAAAAAGACTATACATCATGATCAAGTGGGATTCATTTCAGGGATGCAAGGATGGTTCAACATATGCAAATCAATAAATGTGATGCACCATATCAACAAAATCAAGGACAAAAACATATGATTATCTCAATAGACACAGAAAAAGCATTTGACAAAATTCAAGATACCTTCATGATGAAGACTCAGCAAATTAGGTATAAAAGGAAAATATCTCAACACAATAAAATATATTACAAACCCACTGCCAATATCATCCTGAATGGAGAAAAGCTGAAAGCTTTTTCTTTGACAATGGGAACAGGACAAGGATGCCCAGTCTCACCACTCCTATTTAACATAGTATTGGAAGTACTAGTCAGAGCAATCATGCAAGAGAAAGAAATAAATGGCATCCAGACAGGAAAAGATGAAGTCAAACTGTCTCTTTTTGCAGATGACATGATTCCACAGAGAGAGAAAAACCCAAGACTCTACCAAAAAACTCTTAGAGCTGATAAATGGTTTAAGTAAAGTTGCAGAATACAAAATCAACATGCAAAAATCAGTAGTATTTTTATACTCCAATAACAAACTAGCAGAAAAAGAAATCAAGAAAGCAAGCCCATTTACAATAGTCACCAGTATAATAAAATTCCTAGGAATCAATTTAACCAAGGAGAAGAAAGTCTCTACAATGAGAACTACAAATTACTGCTGAAGTAAATTAAAGAGGACACAAAAAGATGGAAAGACATTCCATGTTCTTGGATTGGAAGAATTAATATTGTGAAAGTGTCCATACTAAGTGTCCAAAGCAATCTATAGATTCAATGCAATTCCCATCAACATACCAATGACATTCTTCACAGAAACAGAAAACACAATCCTAACATTCATAAGGAACAACAAAAGATACCGAATAGTCAAAACGATTCTGAGCACAATAAATAAATAAATAAACCTGAAGGCATAACACTACTTCCAAATTATACTACAAAGCTATAGTAACAAAAACAGCATGGTACTGGCTTGGACCAGTGGAATAGAATAAGGAACCCAGAAATCAATCCATGGACTTACAGGCAACTGATCTTTGACAAAGGCTCTAAGAACATACATTGGGGAAAGGACTGCCCCTTCAATAAATGGTGCTGTGAAAACTGGGTATGCAGACATAGAAGAATGAGATTAGTCCTGTACCTCTCACCATATACCAAAATCAACTCAAATGGATTAAAGACTTAGATATAATACCTGAAATTATAAAACTCCTAGAAGAAAACACAGGGGAAATGCTTTAGTATGTAGGACTGGGTACAGACTTCATGAATAAGACCCCAAAACCACAGGCAACAAAAGAAAAAAAAATAAACAAATGGGATTATGTCAAACTAAAAAGTTTCTACACAGCAAAAAAAAAAAAAAAAAAAAAGAGTGAAAAGAAAACATACATCATGGGAGAAAATATTTGCAAACTATACATCTGACAAGGAATTAAAATCCAGAATATACAAAGAACTCAAACAACAGTAAAAAAATAAATAAATAAATAACTAGATTTAAAAATGGACCAAGGATTTGAATAGGCATTTCTAATAGGAAGACATACAAATGGCCAATAGGTACATGAAAAAATTCTCAACATCACTAATCATCAGGGAAATGCAAATCAAAACCACACTGAGATATCATCTCACCCAGCTGGTTAGGCTGGCTATTATGAAAAAGACAAAGAATGACAAATGCTGGAGAGGATGCAGAGATAAGGGAACAGTTTTACACTTTTGGCGGGACTGTAAATTAGTGCAGCCTTTATGAAAAACAGTTTTCTTGAACTACAGATAGAACTACCATACAATACAGCAATCCTACCACTGGGTATATACCCAAAGGCATGAAAATCATCATGTTGAAGGGTCACCTATACTCCCATGTTTATCACAGCTCTATTTACAATAGCCAAGGTATACAACCAATCTAAATGTTCATTGATGGGATGACTGGATAAAGAAAATGTAGTATGTATACACAACGGAATACTACTCGGCCATAAAAAAGAGTGAAATACTGCTATTCACAGTGACATGGATGAGCTTGGAGAAAACTACATTAAGTGAAATGAGCCAGGCACAGAAAGAGAAATACCACATGTCCTCACTTGTAAGTAGGAGTTAAAAAAACAAATATGAAGGAAGGAAGGAAGGAAGGGAGGGAGGGAGGGAGGGAGGGAGGGAAAGGGAGGGAGGGAGGAAGGAAGGACAAACACAATAATATATTGACCTTTCAAAAGAAGAAAATAGAACTGTGGTTAATGGAGGGAGGAAAGGGGGAGGGGGAGGGAGGTTAGGGAGAAATTGGTTAATGGACACAAAGAATTATCATGTTTTGTAATGATGAATATGCCAACTATCCTGATCTGATCATCATATATTGTACACAAACACTGACAGTCAACTCTGTACAAATATGTATAATCAATTATGTTTCAGTAAAAAAAAAAAAAAAGTTTTGTCAGTAGTAGAGTATAAAGTCTGGCCTTGCCTTCTTTGCCAGGCTGGTGTGTATAACTCTTCTCCTCCCATCCAGGCTTCTTTTTAAGATCTTCAAGTGAGTCACGCTCCTGCCTACCTCCTGATTCCTAAGAATTGCCCTACTAAGAATCATTATCTCTACAGAAAAGGAAAGGATGCAAAATAATTCAGGAATTAGTCCAGGAGTTAGTCAAAACAGAACTCCTGAGTTCCTACTATGTGCCTATCATACCCCGAGCCAAGTGCTAGGGCTTTGTGGGTGAAAAAAAAGGCCTTAATCCTAACTTAATAGAGTCTAATAGGGATAAAAGACACTAAACAAATGCTCACAAATAATTAAATCGCTACATGTGTGCAAAATTCTACAAAAGACAAGTACAAGGTGCTGAGGGAGACTATACTGGGGTACATGACCTGGCTGGCAGGGCAGCAGATGGTGATGGGCTCAGGGAATGACTCCTGAGAAAATGTTTAATCTGAGACCTAAGAGGTGTAGAAACTACTCAAGAGGAAAAGGCTTAAGGCAGGGAGTTCATGAGCATCGTAGGTAGAGGAAATAACAATTGCAAAGGTCCAGAGGTGGGAAAGAACATGGCACATTCAAAAACGGTTTGTTCAGGACAAGTCAAAGTTGATGAACACCTCCCCCTCGACCTCCACTACCAATATCAGAATGAAACGCGGTGACTTAAACCAATACTCACTTCATTTTCTATGTTTGTCTGAGAACCCAAAAAACTGTTAGGACACATTGCTGAAACTCTGGGAAACTAACAAGTGAATTGGCCATGAACAAAATCTAACATCCTTAGAGTATTTTGGAATCCATTTGGATTCCTGATCTCAGCAATAATCATCAAAAATTAGAATGGCAAAGCAATGTGATAAAAAGCTAAAAGAAATTATATTATTTTTGCCTTAAGGAAAGAAAGATAAAATGCAATTTGTATTGGTCTTCTGTATTTGAAAGCTTTTATACAGTATATAAGAAGATGATCTGTTTTCTTCATCTCCACTGAGGGCAGAGGAAGAAGAAATGTGTTTAGACAGCAGTATTAAAAATATAGATTTGATATAAAACAATTTCTTAACAATAAAGAGAATTAAGTTTTAGGGATGTTACAAAGGCAGACTTAAGTCGTTTCCCTGAAGGCATTTCCAAATAAGCTAGATTTTCCTATACTGGAGATATTTTACCTGGAAGCAGAATGGTGGACTACATAATTTCCTCCATAGCTTACTAGCCTATGAAGTCCATTCGAAAGGGAATATCGATGCAAATAAATTGAAACAACAGTGTCATCTAGTGGGAAGCTCAGTAATGACACCCAGTATACCAATCTATGATTGAATAAATAAATCCCTATATGCTTTCAACATTAAAACTAATTAATTTTTTAAAACTTAAATGCAAACTTTTCTCAAGATTATATTTTCCCCTTCATGCCTCAACCACATGCACTGAAAGGAAAACCAAGCACCAAATCGTCAGATGGACTGATGACCGAATCCACCGGTGGAAACTGGTGGATTATAATATAAATACTTCAATAGTCACAGTTTAAAGGCTAAACCCAACAGAACCGGAATGTTTTAATGAAAATGTTAACAGCCACACTCCTGATGTATGTCTTGGGTTTTCTGGATTTGAAGCCAAGTACAAATCTCTGTTGCTGAGATAGACAGTGATTGCCAGTTAGCAGTCACTGGAAAGCTGAAATGATTGATGAGGCCTTTAGGCTCCTTCCAGTCCCTTCCAAGTGACCCTTCACAAACAGGCTTGTGGGAAAGAAACATCCCATTGTTTTAGGTGGTCTTTCTCAACGCAGATCCAAAACCCCAGCTTTTTCCGTATAGTCAGAAATACTTAAATTCACAAGCAGTGCCTCATGCCAATAAAACTAACTCGGGACCGACAGGAGCCTTGTAAGAAATGAATGAGGTAGATGTATATGACTTACATCTAGAAACTGTAGGTGCCAGTTATCAATCGATTGCCTTTGAGATCCAGATCTATCCTTTATTCTCTTTTCTGTGATAATGAAGCCGGCTTCTATATTTCCTTTTTGCAGCTTGCATGATGGTAAAATTGGAACGTTGTCAGTACAGGGTGCTGGAGGGATCCTGCTGGAGGGATCCTGCAGGAGGAAGGCGTTCTGCCTCCTGGTTCCATGGTGCCCCTCTCCAGAGCCTCCTGCAGTAGGTGCAGCTTCAATAGCACCCTACTCCTATCCTACAGCACGTGCAGCTTCTCCAGCGTCAGGCTCATGCAGTGCTACCTGGCCAGCAGTATTGACATCTCCCATGCCTGGCTTTCCTCCACACTCCCTTAGACAGCTTCTCAGTGGTGTGCCACTGACATGGCACCCTCCTGTATATAGCTTCCCTGGCACTGCTTTTGGGAGCTTCACAGATTCGGTAAACTTCTCCACTATCCTGAGAGCCACAGCCATGCCTTCTCCAGTGAAGTGTGAATCTCAGTCCTGGGATAAGGGTAGGAGGCACAGTCTTGTCCAGATCTGTTCCCTCCTTGGTTGCTGTCTCTCAGCCCTTAGTAATTGCCCCCAGTATCTGCAATTCCTGTATTCTTTAAAGTTCTTTTCACTCCTTTCTAACCAATTCCCAGTACTCTGACTTCCTATTACAGTTAATAAATCTTTATATTAAACATGACCTATTCAAATTAATGTGTGGTTTATGTCTCCTGATTGGATCCTGACTGACACTGCATATAATAAATGGTAGCTAGGATCAGATCCAAGTTTTATGGGATCTGAATTTTACATAATCTGGCATCTCTCTTCCAAAGCAGTGATATGAAATTATTAATACAGAATTAGGTACAGTATCTTGAAAGGGCTTCATGCAAATAATGGGCCCTAAAACACCAGAATATACCATTGATGGAATCTATCATTTTTATTAGAAAAGAATATGAACTACATGTATCTCATATCTGATTATCTTCTCCTTAGTATCTTGGTATTTGGGAAGCAGAATTTGTCACCAGTGATTCTGACTCTTTAGAGCTCAGTTAAAAGATGCTTTGCTTTTTCATTGCTTCCTGCCTACCCACCTGGGCACGGTAATTGTTTCCTTACTTATGTACAAACAAAGCTTCAAACATATTATAGGGCTCACTAAACTGGAATGTAGATATTTAGCTGTGTCCCTCTCCCCTAGTACAGTGCACAAATCAGATATTCAGTATATGTTGCATGAATTGAACTGAATTTAAACAATGTGAATTTCAGACATACCTGAGATTAATGCCCTTCAAATCACACTTTGTGGGTGATTGATTATTTCTCCTATTCAAAGTTTTGACAGTGAAATTATTTAATACAAAATAAAATACTGTCTCCCAAGTTGAGTTCTATAGACACTAATCCTAGAATGCACAATGCATGTGTTAATCTAATAAAGTAAATTCTCCAAAATCAAAGAGATGATGCAACTCTAGAGAATCAGACACACCTATAAAATGATTTGAAATGGTTTTCATTCAAAAGATGTTAACAAGGAAGTTATATCCACAGTGAGTCATTTTCCATTTTTATTCTCAGTAAAAAGGAAGCCACTTTCCTAGAAAGTCTAGATCGTTCTGTTAAGGGAAGATGGTGTCCAATTTTCTAATAATAGTGATTAATTACTTTATCAAATACCAGTGCTCCAACATGTCGAGATTTCTTCCGTCCACTCACCAAGTCATCCAGCCAGTCAACCAATATAGTGCAGTGCTAAGCATAGGTTTAATCTCAGAAATTCCTCATTCTAATCTCTTGGCCCTTCCTTTCTCCACATTGTGCCTCCAAGTAAAGCAAAATTTATTTTCTATCATACACCTTGCATGCCCCTAGAAACACCTCCCAAAACAGATTCACTCACGTTGCACAGATTTCTTTCAGTCACACACGAACTTCTGAAATCATAACAAATAAATCCGATTTATGGTCCATCTTGAATGGATGTGCTCAGAATGTTTCCATAATTCTATTTCTTCTCCATCAGCCCATCAGATCAAAATATTGTAGCTCTGCTTCTTTTCTTACAATGATCATCTTTTCTAGACAAAGCCAGGGTGTAAGACTAAAGAAAGAGATGAGGAGCTGAGCTAAAGAACAGGAGACATACCCTCTCCTTTACTTCCCCAGCACCCCCAGACTGGACTACCAAGTGGACTTTTGGGTGGAGATGGCACTTGCAAGATACAGATTGGAAGTTCCTATCCAGAGATTTCCTTAGCCTTTGATAGAAATCCATTGGAACAGAAATTGACATTTTTATAATTCACTGTGCCCGAAATCCAAGGAAAAAAGCAGTTGCTAAATGCTATACATTGGTTTAGATATTAGAATCCAGTAAGAAATCAACAGGAGTTCATAGTCAATCAATCTCTGGCTTTATTTAAAGTATACTTCATCCTAACTTTTGAATTGTGCATCAAAGGTCAGAAGAATTCTAGCTAGGTTTTTCTTTCTGCTCCTCTACGCTTCTGATTCCCTATAATCTCTAAACAGTCTTCCCTTTCTGACTCCATCCTAAATTACTTACCTCAGTAGGACCAATATGAAAAGCACTCTAAACTTATACAAATGCAAAAGAAACCACGTTGCAAGAATTTCTGAGACTTGGAGATAATGCAATATAAATAATCGTGGGACTAACTTGCTGTCCCAAGGAAGTCCACAGTAGCATGGCAAAGGCATTGAAAGGACCAATTCTGCGGTCAGACCGGGCAGCATTTGAGCCCCAAATTCCCCATTTACAAGTCGTGACATTTTATTTTCTCATTTGTAAAAAAAGGATAAAATTGTACTTTACTTCATAGAATCATTGCAAAAATTAAATGAGACAATGTATATAAAAATGCACTAATCTAGTAAGTTATCCATAAGAAATAGTTACTATTGTTAGTTATTACTGTTATTATTATGTCAGATGCCTTTCCTTCACTCTTTCAACTTTCATATCATTTAGAACTGATGAATCCATGCCATTTTCAAGAAGCCAGATTAGCAAAACAGAAAACTTTGCAGGGAGATGTCTTTGGTTAATCTAACCTATGATCATTTTCTTATTTTCATATTTAATTTCTTCAGTTACAGTGTAATTGTTTATTAATCAAATTATCCTTCTGTATCTTCTCATAGTTGCACAGTGACCAACTGCTACAGGTCGTCACAGTAATGGTAGTAACAGTCCTTTCTACAGGCAGGATGAACAAGAAACATAATATATTTTACCATTGCATTTAATAAAGCTGCATTTATGACTCAGAATCTCTTCTGTTTCTGTGGTTTGGGATTAGGAAAGAATATTTTTCAGACTTTTTTGTGGATATTGATGTTAATTACTTTAGGCAGCAGAGTATGGTGAGGGGGTTGGGAGTTGGGGTAAGAAGGGGTCCAGGATGGAAAACACAAGCTTCATAATTTGGAGCTGATGTGACACCTTAGGCATAAGCAACAAACACTTTCATTATCTTACCTGAATTATCTCTTACTTTTATGCCCTCTTCATGTGATTATGGTCAGCTCGCAGACTTAATTCTAACTAAAACCTACAACCTTTTGCACATCTCTTCTGCCTTATGACAGAAACAACTAAATCAGTTGACTTTCAAGTATTCTAACAAATGAGACTGATTGAATGCCACTGATTGCCATTGATTGAATGAGAGGCAGAGTTAAGAGTAGTGACAAACTTCTTCTTGAGATGTCAGACATACTGACTTGGCCCTTTGAATGGTGTCCTGTTATATTCTTTAAATCTGAATGAAGTGGGATCTCCCCAATTATCCATGAGCCTATATAAAGTTGTATAACAGACAAACCCATAAATAAGCCCTAGATAGCAAAACCAACCAAACAGAACTAACTGATCCAGAATAATCTTCCTCTTCCTTTCCCTTGGGCTTCTGGAGAAAAGGATTCTTGCTTACTAGATATCTTAGTCTGTTTGGGCTACTGTAACACAATACTTTAGACTGCATAATTTATAAACAACAGAAATGTATGGCTTACAGTTCTGGAGGCTGGGAAATTCAAGACCAAGGCACCAGCAATTCTGATGTCTGGTGAGAGCCCATTCCTCATTCATGGAGTCTTCAGTGCAAAAAGAGGCTAACACGTTCCCTCAGGTCTCTTTGATAAGCCACTAATCTGACTCTTGAGGGCTAAGCCTTCATGCCCTAATCACCTCCCAAAGGTCCTCCCTTTTAATACAACCACCTTAGGGGTTAGGTTTCAGTGTAATGAATTTGGGGGAACACAAAAATTCAGACCATAGTAATAGATGAGCATGGAAAAACTAAAAGAAGCAGAGAGGCTAAAGTGACCTACAAAATAGAGAACAAGATGGCTTCTCATAATGAGTATTGGGGACAGTTTTGCTAGATGATTGACACTGAAAAACTGCAGCTGTGGCAGAATTAAAGAAGCTTAAGGGGATTTAAGAACAAGAGTTGTGTTTTAAAATCGGTTCTTTTTTTTCTTGAAATTTTTTCAATTTTTGCTGTGTATAGGGATGATCATCTCTATAGATGATGAAAAAGCATTTGACAAAGTTCAACATTCTTTCATGATAAAGACTCTCTACAAGTTAGGTATAGATGGAAAGTATCCCAACATAATTAAAGCCATATTCATAAGCCCACTGCAAATATCACCCTGAACAGGGATTAAAAACAAGAACTAGACAAGGATGCCCACTCTTGCCACTCCTATTCAACATAGTGGTGGAAGTACTAGCCAGAGCAATCAGAGAAGAGAAGGAAATAAAGGGCATCCAGATTTGAAAGGTTGAAATCAAGCTGCCCCTATTTGCAGATGATATGACCCTGTATATTGAACAGCCTAAAGCCTCTATAAAAAACCTCCTAAAGCTGATAAATGATTTCAGCAAAGTTTCAGGATACAAAATCAACACACAAAAATCAGTAGCATTTCTATACTCCAACAGTGAACACACAGAAAAAGAAATCAAGAAAGCTAGTCCATTTACAATAGCCACCAAAAAAATAAAATACTTAGGAATAAAGCTGACCAAGGATGTGAAAAATCTCTACAAAGAGAACTACAAACCACTGTTGAGAGAAATTAAAGTGGACACAAAAAGATGGAAAGATATCCCTTGCTCTTGGACTGGAAGAATGAACATTTCCAATATGGAAAATGTCCATATTACCCAAAGTGATCTACAAATTCAATGCAATCCCCATCAAAATTCCAATGACATTTTTCTCTGAGATGGAAAAAGCTATCCAGACATTTATATGGAACAACAAAAGACCACACATAGCCAAAGCAATCCTGAGTAAAAAAAATAAATAAAGCTGAAGGCATAACACTACCTGACTTTAAACTATATTACAAAGCTATAATAACAAAAGCAGCATGGTAGTGGCATAAAAATAGACACATGGATCAATGGAATAGAATAGAGAACCCAGAAATCAATCCATACACCTACAGCCATCTGATCTTTGACAAAGGCAGCAAATCAACATACTCGGGAAGAGACTGCCTTTTCAACAAGTGGTGCTGGGAAAATTGGATACTCATATGTGGGAGAATGTAACTAGACTTGTACCTTTCACCATATATCAAAATCAACTCAAAATGGATTAAAGAATTAAATATGCATCCTGAAACAATAGAACTCCTTAAAGAAAACATAGGAAAAACACTCCAGGAAGTAGGAGTGGGTATAGACTTCATGAATAGGACCCAAAAAGCACAGGCAACTATACAAAAAATAAACAATGGGATTATATCAAACTAAAAACCTTCTGCATATCAAAAGAAACAATCAGCAGAGTAAAAAGACAACCAACAGAGTGGGAGAAAATACTTGCAAAATATGCATCTGACAAAGAATTAATATTCAGAATATATAAGGAACTCAAACAACTTTACAGCAAAAAAACAATTAACCCAATTAAAAATGGGCAAAGGAGCTGAACAGGCATTTCTCAAAGGAAGATATGCGAATGGCCAACAGACACATGAAAAAAGGCTCAACATCATTCAGCATCTGGGAAATGCAAATCAAGACCAATTTGAGATACCATCTCACTCCAGTTAGGATGGCTAACACCAAAAGACTGAGAATGATAAGTGCTGGAGAGGTTGCGGTGAAAAAGGAACTCTCGTACACTGTTGGTGCGACCGCAAAATGGTGCAGCCCTTATGGAAAATGGTATGGAGATTCCTCAAACAATTATAGACAGATCTACCATATGACCCAGCTATCCCACTGCTGAGAATATACCCAGAGGAATGGAAATCATCAAGTCGAATGTATACCTGTTCCCCAATGTTCATCGCAGCACTCTTTACAATAGCTAAGAGTTGGAACCAGTCCAAATGTCCATCATCTGATGAGTGGATAAGGAAACTGTGGTATATCTACACAATGGAATACTACTCTGCTATAAAAAAGAATGAAACCTACCATTCGCAACAACATGGATGGACTTAGAGAAAATCATATTAAGTGAAACAAGTCAGGCACAGAAAGAGAAATACCACATGTTCTCACTTATTTGTGGGAGCTATAAATAAATAAATACTAAACAAACATATCAAAGGTGGGTGGAAGAAGACAGAAGAACCACAAAAATTCCTTGAACTATTTAATTCAAGTGAACAGATATGAAGGGGGTGGGTGGAAGTAATAGGTAAAGGTGCATGAAAATCAACTACAATGTATATTGAGAAGTAAAATAAAATAAAATATAAAAAAATAAATTTTTGATGTGGACTTTGAAAGCTACAGGAAAGCAAGACTGAGCTACACAATGCTCTGGCTTGTATTTGGGTTCTATTGCCCAAAGTAGAAGATCATCACACTTTCAACAGAAGTATCACTTTGTCTAGATCAAACAAACTGTATCACTTTACCCATGATAGATATATTCTCTACTCTTTCCAGGGATGCATTGCACTATATTAAAACATTATTTTTCAGATGTTACAATATGATCTGGAGGCCAAAAAACATCTACAATACGTGGAACATAGAAATCCTGTAAAAATATACATATACTTAAAATATATTGCTCACCTAGATAATCCACTGATATGTTTAATTCACTATATGCTAGAAGATGTAGTTTAAGCATTACTTTAGTGAATAATGAAGGAAATCCCAGATATAATACAATCTTTTAGGGCATAGACTTTAGCCAATGGGAAAAGTTGGTTGTTATTCGTATTTTTTCAATAGGTATTTATTTCAATGATTCAAGTCACGTGATTTTATCTGAAGACTGTATGAAATTATACAAATGTGGAAAGTGTTAGTAAATTTTGAGCCACTTTAGTGGCCATTTAAAAATTATGCATACAGAGATTTTAGAAATTTTTTAATGACATAAATACATCATGATGTTAAGTTAATGTCAGATACAGAATTATATTTATGACTATATGTTACAATGCATAGAAATGATAACAAAGGAAATATACAACAATTAATGATTATTTGTAGGTAATAGAAGTAATGTAAATTTCCTTAATATTTTCAGGGCCTTGCAAGTAATTCCCTACTCTGACTTTTAGATTTAGGACATACCAACATTAGTTTTTAAAATGAGAACTATTATAGTGATGTGATATGGACTAGAAGATCTGGTCAATTTAAGCCAAATTTTTTCAAGGCTATGTAGACAAGACAAATGATTATTTAGATTTCATTCATTTGATTAAGAGCCATTCCAAATCTCACCAAGTTGGGTTAGGTCATTTCCCTATTTGTTCAATTAATACTACCTACTAATCTAGCATAATGTGTATCTCACTATGCTCCTCAAATTACAATGGGTTTACATCCTGATAAACCCATTGTAAGTAGAAGATATCCTAAGTCAAAAATGCATTTAATACTCCTAACCTACCAAACATCATAGCTTAGTCTAGCCTCCCTCAAACATGCTCAGAATACTTACATTACCCTGCAGTCAGAAAAAATCATCTGACACAAATATTTTATGTAACTTATTGAATACTGTACTGAAATTAAAAAGCAGAATGGTTGTATGGATACTCAAAGTACAGGTTCTACTGAATGCATATGGCTTTCACACCATTGTGAAGTCGAAAAATTAAGTCCTGCCATTGTAAGTCAGGAACTGTTTTTTTTTTTTTTTTTTTTTTTTTTTTGGTCTTTTTCGTGACCGGCACTCAGCCAGTGAGTGCACCGGCCAGTCCTATATAGGATCCGAACCCGCGGCGGGAGTGTCGCCGCGCTCCCAGCGCCGCACTCTCCCGAGTGCGCCACGGGCTCGGCCCCAGGAACTGTTTTTATTGTACTATCTTCCCTCTAAGACTGTATTCCCAGCACTTAGCACACTGGCGGACACACAGGAGGTTTTTAATAAATGTTTTTGTAAGTAAATAGAAAAGTATGCTGCAATTTACCTCACTATTGGATGTGTATGTTGTTTATAATTTTCTATATAAATAAAAATATGCATTTCCCACTGAGAATGATAAGACAGATGCAGTACAGCACCATGGCAATAGAAAAAGACAGTTTGTTAGACACTAGCCGTTCTCTATTTGCCAACTTTTACTCATTCATAGAATGACAATCAGTATCACCCACGTGACAGAAATTGAGTATAGACTCATGAAGGTAACATTTGAGAAGTAAGCATTTATAGAAACATGTTTGGTGATAAAAAGCTTTTCTTATCTTTTCAAATTGTAATGTTTACAAAGAAAAAATAGAATTTTAAAATGAAATTTATTTTCTTGGTTAAATTAGTAGAAAGTGTTATTCTACTACCTTCACCACTCCAACAAAGAAAGACAAGACTATAAATAAAATGCAGTCGCTATGTGCCAACACCAAGAATCAGGGGTCGGGGCGGGGGTGGATGACCTGTTCCCCTATTTCATATTACACAAATTTAGCCATATAGTTTCAAAATGACATGTTACTTAGAGAAAAAAAAAGAGGCTGGTAAAAAATATTTACTTGACTCATTAGTTGTATGGTATTTTTATAAAAACAAAAGCAAACTATGACAGGAAGTTGGATTATCACACTTAAAGCAAAACCAAAATTCTCTTTCCGTGTGTCTTAAATAATTTATCTGGAGTTTTGGAAAATCAATTACCTCAGAAATCATACAGTTGAATGGCACCTTAAAGGTCTAATATAAATCTATGATTTTACAGATTAGGAAACTCAGCTTCTAAAAAAATTGATGACTTGCTTAGGTCAATAAGTAGTAAGTGGAGGAACCAGAGTTCACCCTGATCTCTATGACAAAGAACCCCGTGCTCCTACCACTGGGCTATGTGGCCTGCTTGCCCACTCTACGTTTTTCCTGAGGAATTACAGCAGGTTATAGGTTCTGGGAAGCCCTGCCGTGAAGAATTCTGTAAAACGTAGCTTAATCCATTGTCTCCCAAACTTATTTGGCCATAGAACCTGTTTACCTTCTAGCACCTGTAAGCATTCTCTAGGAATAAATTTTGGAGAAGTCTAGGCATCCCTGCTGCATACTACACAGCCATGGGAACTAGGGTTCACAGATGCTACCAACAATTCATGTGGTTATCAATCCAAATATGCAGTGAAACCAGTCCTTCATGTAACTTGCCACGTACACAGGTAAGCCTGGGCTGGTGACTAACCAGCTCAATAAAATGCCTGAAAAAGCGTGAGAGTTTGCTGGTGCTATCTGACTTTGCCTGTTACAGGAAAAGTGAACCTGCACAGACAGTGAAACAGCACATGGCTGTCATCCCTTCAACATCCTTCATGCAAAGGGTTAGTGCTGCCTCACAAGAAGTATTGTGTTTTGTTTTGTTTTGTTTTAGTGGGGTTTTTTTGGCACTGGCTAGTAAGCACATCCAAACCCTTGACCTTGGTAGGAAGTGGTGTTTTGATTGTGACAGTGCCTCCCAAGGCAGAAGACTCTGCTTTTAATAACTTTTGCTCACTTCCTCCAGGCTCAGGAAGAGCAGAGGAACAGAAAAATACAATTGTAAGCGAGTGTATTTTCCAGATTTTTATTTGTATTAGGTCCTATAATCATTTCACAGAAACGACATGTATTCCTTTGATCCTTTGAATAGTGAGACAGTTTATCCAAAGGCATACATAGCTGACAGTTTGTTTAGCTTCAGGAGAAATGGAAAGAAAATAAAGCACATTAACTCATTTGGGTCACTTGTACCTCCCTTCCTGTGTTGCTCTGTGATTTTAAATATAAGTACTATTAAAGTACTAATGAACGTTCTAATTACATAAGCTTTAACAGACTTTATTATAAAACAGTGAAAGGTAATTTCTCCCTGTAAGTACCCAATTTGCTGTAGAAAGGCTAAATTAAGGAGCATAGAAGACTGGAATAGAGTAATTGTTTGCTAGGCAAAATAGAACATAAATATATAAAGAAAATTGAATGCTTTTCACCAAGTTGGTGAAAGTCAGCATAGGAAATGCCCTCATTTCATTTTTGAGAGATCTCATTTCTGAGATCCCTGAACATAAAGCATAAGATATATTTTACCTGAAATGATTATTTCTGAAAAATATCATGTTTTATTGAGAATCACATCTGTGAATTTGCAAATTAACTCAATATGAGAAGGGAAACAACATCAGACCATGTAAGAATTTTACTTTGCAAAAGAAAACTTGAATATTAGCAACATTTGAATAGCTCTTAGAAAACAAATATTCTTCTCCTGTGTGTGCAAAAGCAGTATTACTATTAAGAAAACCAATTTGCTCAACATCAGATCTGTACACTCTAGGGTTCTTTCCATGTGATAATAATAACAACAAACCACCCTAACAATGTCATTTACCCTAGTGAGTTTTCTGCAGTTTGGGACCTTGACGGCTTAGCAATCTCATTTCATCAGCATACAAACCATAGTTTCACAATCTTCATGGATGGAGTCACAAAAACCAAGCCCCTGAGACTGATGTATTTGTACGCCCATGTTCATAACAGCATTATTCACAATAGTCAAAAGGTGAAAGCAACCCAAGTGTCCATCAACAGAGGAATGAAAGAAGAAAATGTGGTATATATGCATACAACGGAGTATTACTCATTCTTAAAAGGGAAGGAAATTCTGACATATGCTAGGACACAGATGAACCTTGAGAACATTATGCTAGCTAAAGCAAACCAGTCACAAAAGGGCAAATACAGTGTGATTTCACTTACATGTGGTATCTAGAGTAGTCAAATTCATAGAGACAGAAGTAGAATGGTGGTTTCCAGGGGCTGGGGGAAGAGGGGAATGGAGAGTTAATGTTTAATGGGTACAGAGTTTCAGTTTTGCAGGATGCAAAAGAGTTCTGTGGATGGATGGTAGTGATGGTTACACAGCAGTGTGAATGTCATTATGCCATTGAATTGTACACTTGAAGATGGTTAAGATGATGAAAACAGAACTGTCACAGGGACTAGAATATTTTCAGTTTTATAACTTGCCTAGCTTCTTTCTATGACAGAGAAAACAGCTAAATAATAATTGGAAGGCTGGTTTGAAGGTACAGTCTTCAAACAAGGGGAGTACAATAAGTTGGATGTTTAGGACACCTGTCCCACACAGAGGACACATCAATCTCACAATGGGGACAGTCTTGTCAGAGGGGCCAGAACACTTAGATTTTGAAGGCCACAGCTCCCTGAGTTCATTTTAACAATAAGGACAGCGTTGCTGGGGGTCTTGGCTGAGGGTCCCTTTAGATGGATCTGGCAAAACCTGTCTGCTATTCTTTCCTCTATCTTTCTAAGACTAATTGATCCTTTACTGATTAACCTAATCTTTCTTTAGCTATGCATATACTCAACTAGATCACAGTCAAAGCTTTCAGATCTAGGGAGTATTCTGTGTAAAGTGACCTTAGAGGAGAGCAAAGATCACTGATTTCACTTTAAAGAATCTCATATTTCCCTTATTTTAGGGGATACCTCATTGTAGGTATTAACATTTTTAGACCTTACCATGATGATAGTAAATAAAATATTTAGTTCAAACCAAATTTTTTCTTGCATTATATTGTTGGTGTCTAGGAGGGTCAACATTGACTGTATCCCTAGGAGCCACCAATTATGACATGAAGCAATGGCACTTACTGCGATATCTGAGGCAGACTTAGCTTAGGGAAAAGGAGACCTAAGAAAGTAAATAGGAATTACGTATAAGACAAACAAAGTAAGAAGAAAAAAGAGAAAACAACAGCATGATGTTATAAACTATATGTGTATAGAATAGATGAGATTATTTAATGCTGGATGACTCCCATATATCACCAACCAACTAACTGATAACATAGAGCTGAGTTTATTGCCTATCATATAAAGGGAGACCACCAACTCTACAGAGCTTTGGTTGTGTCTCAGAGGGGGAAGTTTGGTTTAAGGTGGGCATTTCAATGTGGTGCTTCATTAAGACTGGATAAAGATCATGATAGAATAGTTTAGGGTAAGTGAAAAGAATGAGATAAGGATTTTGAGGTCAGGGGTTCAAAGAATCTTTGGAAATAAACTTCTACTGGAAAGTTCATGGGTCTTTTGGGAAGTTCCTATAATGAACAATAAAATACTATGCCTAGATAAGAGTCTCTTAGAATTATGAAATTATGCCAATGAAGACAATGGAATAGTAAAATCATGTCAATATAGGTCATAAACATTGTCTCAGTTTCAGTATGATATGTACATGTATATGTCTATTGTCTTAGTCTGTGTTCTCCTGTTAAAACAGAATACCGTGGACTGGGTAACTTATAAGGAATAGAAGTTTATCTGGCCCATGGTTCTGGAGGCTGGGAAGTCCAAGATCAAGGACCTGCATCTGGTGAGGGCCTTTTTGCTGTGTCATAATATGGCAGAAGACTTCACAAGATGTGAGAGAATGAGAGAGGGAAAGAGCATGGGAGACAGAGAGAAAATGGGGGCCAAACTTCATCCTTTCATCAGGAGCCCACCCTTGCAGTAACTAATCCAGTCCTGTGATAAGGACCCTCATGATAGAGTCCTTGTTTGTCAGGATACTCACCTCCCACTACATCCCCATGTAATTAGTTACTGTTCTCACTAACTACGTTTCAGGATTGAGTTATGATTTATGTATCTTCTTCTCGCATCCATATATTGCTTTACACAACCTAGTCAACTTCTACTGGCTCTTCCAGACTCAGATCAAACATCCCTTCCTCAGAACACTTTTGATACCAGATAGAAGCACTATCTAGCCCCTCCGGTCCAGGCTGAGTGAAATGTCTCGTCTGTATTTGCATACCTCTTATAAATAAACTCTCTGTTTTCTAATTACAACACCTCCGCTTGCCCCCGCCCCCCTCCACCACACACACACCTCAAGCTCTTGCAGACAAGGACTGTATCTTCTCTACTTCTTAATGCCACTTCTTAATATTCAGCTCTAACTTGAAATAGGTTCACAAAAACTATTTGTTGAATGCATAAGTAAAAATGGTGAAATCAACACTCAGATCTAAAACTTCCCACCTTAAATCCATTGCTTTTCTCATTATATCATAGCTAATGAGAGTGTCACATTGTAATACCAGACTAAATACTTCGTGCCATCAGATAACGGATTTCTTATTCCTAATCTAGCATTGTGAGAAAAGAATTGGTGAAGGGTGATAAAATGGGTAAGTCAACGTGGGTATTAAGAGAATATACTATCAAGCCTACACTGCCTCCTTCTGAAAATGTTTAACTATTACATAAAGTGCAAAAATAGTTAAAAGTTTTAGTCCTAAAGTTAGCAAGAAGATATAGTATTCTTTTATTGGATTGCAAACATACTTAAGGATATTCTAAAAGACATATTTTATTTAAATACATTCATATCATATCCATCAGTAAGTGTCCTTAATTCTTAATTATTTGGGAGCTAATTCAATTGGAAATTGTTGTATTCTCTTATCCTCTTTCTCCATCTTGCTATCTATGAGGATGTCTAGAAAATAAAAGTGGTAGAATGCAAATCTGTCGTGTGGTTGCCTTTTCTTTCTATAATCATAAGAAAATGTCTCCACTGGGAAAGATGTTGAAATTTGGTAACAATGTACTTTCACAAACGTCTCTTAAATTATCTTTGTTGTCTCAGATTCTATTAGGAAGAATTATCAGTGTATCAATTTAGGAAGTAACAACCCAACCCATGCAAATCTTGTAAAGGACTCTAGCCAAGAGCTGCTCTCTCCCCCAAAATAACAAAAGTACAACCAATAAGCCAAGGAAACTGCAGCAATGTATTTATTGGAAATGAACCAGACATTACATTAACCTGATAAAGATGTAACAATGCATGAAGTATAACTGGTGTAACATTTAAAAAATCACAAAAGAAAAAAATTCATTTTTAAAATAAAATATTGCATCCAAGTCACGTTAATCACTGAACATCATAATGCAACCCATAATGTTGACTCTGAACATCCAGAATTAAGTTTACTTTAAGCTGAATAACAAAGAAGAAAAAGTTTCTTTCCCCAACTTGAAGATTCCTTGGCTACCACCTGTATATAACATGCATAAGGTAATTTTCATCACCAGACAATAAGAAGATGATGATTGTTATATTCCTGGTAGGAAAAAAAAAACCCTCCTACAAATAGAGAAATTTTCAGGAAATCCAAGCAAGAAATCAATCGGTGGCCTCCAACTGAAAGGGGTACCTAAAATCAGCATTTCCTAAAACCTAGATGTTTCATTAAATTTACTAATAAGACTTTATTGTTTTTTAAGAAACTGCCTGGATTCAAGAACATGCTGATCTGTGACAGCGGTCATTACATTCACATGGAGTAACAGTGTACAGAGGGTTTCAGATGTTTGTCATCTGATCATCAAGATTTTCTAAAACCTTTAGAGCTTTACTGTTCTACTCTATAATACATCTCAGATTGTGTGTAACAACGCCCTTTGAAGAAAATTACCCCGGATAATCCATTTGGGAAAAATACAAGTACTGCAAAAAGCAGGGATGATAAATACTGTTTGGAAAGGCAAAAATGCTGCATCAACTTCCAAAGGCACTGTTGTCTCTGCTACGGAGAACTGCATGTGTACTTTGAAAACTACTTTCTTTCCATACACCCAGCATGCACGAACATCCTCTAATAAGCTGTTTGCAGGCTGGGTAAGTTGGGAGTCCAAACATAGAACTGCAGGTTTTAGTTGAGCTGGTGCCACATTCCTCTTGTCTTCCAATGGATTTCAAAAGTTTGTTCCTAAACATTTCACAGTTCTCATAAATTTTCACATGAAAGGAGAAGATGATTAAGAGTTTGTTAGACTCTGTCAATTGCCAAAAGAAAAAAAAACACATCTGAACACAGCAGATAGCAGGTCATCTTTGGAAAATCAATTATAACCACATTTTTCTTATCCTAAATTTAAGGTGGAGAGAACTAAATTAAGAGCTCACACAATTCGGTTGGAAAATGGCAAATCCTTGCCAATTGGTAACTACGGCACCAAGTAACAGGGAGTCTATTCACGACTGCAGTAGCCATTTAAATAAAAAAGGCAGAGAACTAATCTAGGTTCTAAATTAAATTTCTGAGGTGTAATATTTTTAGTTTGAGTAACAATGCTGGTCTAATTTGCTAGAAAATTAGCAACACCCTCCTTTACCTTGAGCAGCGTAGACTCAGCCATGATGTCCTGCTTTCTCCTTATGTATTTCTAAAGTAATGCTAATCAGACTCAAAATGCATGTAGGTGCAACATGCTAGTTGGCACAAAACAGGCAGGGAAAAAGGCCCTACCTTCCTGAAAACCCATAGGAGCATGACTGGCAATCAGTCATTTCCCTTATATAGATAATGTCAGTAGATTTTAAGACAGATACACAGAAAGTTACATAAATGTTTCCACCTTTCCATCATTGAGTGAAACATGCTATTCTTTGGAGATAAAAATACATTCTTTTTTTTTTCAAGTATATTTCAATGTAGAAAGATGCTCTAGCTTTGTTTCACTACAAAGACAGAAAGATTTCACAGGTGTCCAAGGGGTATTTTACTTTAACGTCCCTTTGGTGTGGATTTCATGAAGTTCCGACTAAAAAAATTGCTCTAAATATACATCTACTCTTTTTATCTGAAAGCATGAACTCTTTATGTCTATTTTATATTTATGTACAGAGTCAGCAACAACAACAAAAAACAGTCTACATATGTACAATGGCTTAGGATTGGCACTCTCTGGATGGGAGCAAGGTCCACCTGCTGTGACTGGGTCCTGGTACCAGTGTAGGTGTTCCGCTGGCTTCAGTGTCCAGCCTTGGGCCAGCAGCATGCAGGCGCTGCCTTTCTGTAGTATTCTAAGGAGCACTTTCTGCTGAGACCACATGGCTTGAATTATGGCTTATTTCCTGTCTTGGTTTTGTTGCTGGGGTTGCAGTTTAGGTCTCTCAGCAGCGATTCGCAACTGGCCAGAGCATCTGCTGGCACCAGCTTCCGGATTTGCTCCACTATCTTTTGATAAGCCATTTTTTCTTGTTCCAGGGTTCGGATTAAAGACTTCATTTTGGTCTCTCTAGTCAAAAGATTTTCCAGGTTTGATTCCAAGGCCTGGATTTTAGAATGAGCCACCTATTTGGGGGGGAAAAAATTCTCCAAATCAAAAATTTGAAGAGTCTTGGTTCTTCATTATACCAGCAGCCAGGCCTTACATATATTAACTAATTATATTGAATTACTTAATAAAATATTATGCGAAGCAAATACTATGATAATATCTATGAAAGGTACATTTTTAGGCTCTCAAAAATATATACTTATGGTATAACATGATTCTTTTTTTCTCACTGAATATACCAATCATGCAATACTAAACCATGCCCCCACAATGGTGGAGGTTCTCGCTCCACACCCACTGGTGTTTCCCTGAATGAGTGGGATCTGACCTGCCTGAGGGACAGGAGATTTCTGACGCTGTCTTGCAGTGCTAAAAGAGGCTTTTCGCCTTAAGGAAATACAAGGTTCTCTAAACATATACTTGGGATCTCATCAGTTTTTATGGATGTCAGTGGTGACCAAGTAACACTGAAC
This sequence comes from Cynocephalus volans, assembly GCF_027409185.1. NCBI lineage: Eukaryota > Metazoa > Chordata > Mammalia > Dermoptera > Cynocephalidae > Cynocephalus > Cynocephalus volans. Next base: position 36,741,349 of record NC_084466.1, on the reverse strand, counting down.
TGTCAATGAAAAAGTCTGTAAAAATTAAGAAAGATTATAATAAAACCTATCTTCCCAAATAATGAAATGTTCAATTAATCACCACTGAAATATCCAAGTAATAAAGGACAACATGCAACTGTTTATTTTTCAGAGCTCACCTCCCCCCAGAAGGGTCACCTCCCCTCCCCTGATCACTCTTAAGCCCCACCTATCAGAGTTTGGACACACAGTGCACATCATGTAAGTTGCAGATGCAGAATATTACTTTATAACAAATTGCTTATTACATTTCTAAGTGTGTGTTTATAAATAACTATACAGTACTTTATTTTCTCCAGCAATTGTAAAAACCTAGATGGTAGAAACTATATGTTACATATTTTCATTCAGTTCTTCCAGAAATCTCTCCCGTCATCCCCAATCAGATTTTTGTCAGTGTCTTGTAGCAGGCCTCCCTACCTTCTCTTCCCATCCTAATCTGTCCTCATCAAGGTTTCCAAATTAATTTTTCTAAAGCATGGCTCAAAAACTTTGAGAGATCTCCCTCTGGACAAAATTAAAATCATGCTCTTCTGCTTGACCCTGAAAATCACCTACAATTCTGCCTCCACCATGTTTATTCTACCTTACCCCAACATAAATCTTAAACGAACATCAGGCTAACTCTACTACTCTGCCACATCCTCATTTTTATACCATTACTTGTCCGGCCCAACTAAAAGATCCTCATCGCTCACTGCTCCCAGCTCAGGCCCAGGTCCCTCACAGCTTTCCCAATTTCCCATACTCAATTCTTCCTCCATTGAACTTAACCAAATACATACAACACGCAATAGATATTTAACCAAATTCTCCTCCAAACTGCCACTTAACTATTTTGTGATTATACATTTTCCTCCCAGGGGCTATTTAAAGTCATATGTCATTTGCATGCCCCAGAGCTCTTGGTCACGATCTGATACATAAGCCCTTAACCAGCAATGGTTCATTCCACCTACACATCCCTATCGTTCTCGGGATAGTTCTGGACATGCAGGAAGCCTTCAAGCACTTCTTTGGTCAAACCGTTCCTTCTTTACCTGTAATTTTTCTAGGAGGTCCATGTTTTGTCTTTTCAGTTGGCTATTGGCCCTCTCCAGCTTCTCCACAGGTTCACTATCCTCACAGGCATATGACGACTCCTGAAGCTCATCCTGCAGCACGTGATATTCTACCTCATAGGCATGTAACTGTTTAGAAATATCCATCTCAAAAACCTGCCATGAAAACACCATGGGTTACTCTGGCCTTTGGTATGTATAGCAAGATACAGTCTATGTATCTTGGTGTACTTCATGTATATTTCCAAATATTTATTAATGAAGAACATTTAAGCATACAAAAAGAAAAAACAAAGGTGTGACTATCAACAAGAACAAATTAGATATATATTAGACTGTCAATATGAGAACAGATAGATTATTTCTATACAATTGAAACATTCTCGTAACGAGGCCAATTCACTAGAATAAATTAACGTCCAAAGGTATTCTGCAGTCAAGATATTCCACTCTAGTAACTATCTGCCAAAATGTAGTATACCAGATAAACAACACTAGTTATTGAGTAATTCTTGTCTATATTAGAGAGAATCTTTGAGGATTAGTAAGCAAAATTGCATAGGATATTTCCATAATAACGAGACCAAAAGCATTTCTCATTTGTTTGTCAATGGGGCAGAAAGATTTTAATAAATCTGTTCATCCATTTGCAACTGCATGTGAGCCTCTTAGGAGTCATTTATATATTCTACCACAAAGAGAATCCTCAAAATTTCATACACTGAGCTCTGTCCAGAGCTGTAAGATTTTATTAGGGCTGCTGCTGGTCTCTCACATTACCATTAAATAGGAAGGTGGTTTGCTAAGAAGTTAGAGGACTGGTAACCCTTCCTTCTGGGCAATTCCCTCCTTAATTTAGAAGAGAGGTGATACCTGATTTCAGATCTCTAAAAGCACAATCTCTGACTGGCTGTTGGTCAAAAAAGATATTTCTGCAGAATTAATAAACAAACGAGTAAATATGTAAATAAAAGCTAAACTTTTCAGCTTACAGAGCATTTTAACAAATAAAAACTATTCATAGATATTTACAGAATAATCTGCTTGTGATTTAGATTCCATGTAATGGAAAGAAAATTTTATATGTGATAATATGAGAGTTCACATTATAGTGTGAATTTTAGTGTACAAAATACTTTAACTTATTGGTTATATTTGCTCCTAAAATAATACAAAAACAATAAGATCAATTATTATCCTTCCCATTTTGTAGGGGAGGAAGTGGAGACTCAGAGAGGTTGTAACTTACCCAGAGTCACACAGGTAGTAGGTGGCTGGACACCAGAACAAGATTTCAAACTCCCTTACTCTTATTATACTCTACTCTGTCTTCTTGCTGCTGTCCCAAATGCATCCAGCAAAGTGGTAAAACTAATCAGTGCTCATAAAGCATGACTGTTGTATCTACAAATCTGGTCCTAAGTTGTTCATTTTATCTGAACAGCATCAATATGTAACTACCACTGAGCTGGCTCCTATGAAGAAAGAGCCCAGGACTAGATAGATGCTGTGCTGATTACTCTCCCTGTGCTTCCCAGATCCATTCTCTGACCTCATCCATTCTTCTGTATCCTGGGAGGCAGATCCCAGTGAACTACAATCTGCACACTTCCTTTCTTGCTGGCTTCCGGATTGATTTTGGTCAATGGGAGATGCCAGCAGGCGATCAGTAAAAGCAGGAGAAAGAAGTCGGGGTATTTCTTCCCTGCTCCTTCCCTGCTAAGTTTCCCAAGAGCACAACAACTGCAGAGACCCCTCCTCCATAGTCCAACTCTCTGTGGGCCAGTAACACTATTATATCCTCTATTTGCCCCCTCAGCACCAGGGGTAGGAACAGCTTCTCTCTGTTACTAGTTCTTGGGCACCTGGACATCTGCGTTGGGTTCCCCTAACCCTGCCCAAACCTTTGTAAATGGTTCCTTCATTTGAATCATCATAGGGAGACTCTGTTTCCAATTGGGATGCTGATTAACAGATCTCGTCCCCTCATTTAAGCTTCACAAAATTTCTCGAATCAGTATTGTCCCATCTTGGAACTCAGTATGAGGGTTCCAAAGATTAGGGTGATGTGTGCAAGCTAAACAGCTAATAAAAGAGTTAGAGGAAGATGCACACCCAATATTTTCTAAGCCCAAAGCCTTCTTGCCACATGATCTTCCTGCATATTCTACAACAGAATCAACAATATTACAAAGGAAAGTGGATCTCATTTCATTCTCAGATCTTCCTGACTCCGTCAGTTCTATCTTGGTCTCAGCATTGGTTTAAATTGAAAGGATTCCTGAAAAACTCAGTATGTAGCACTAAAACTACCTTTCATGTACATAACCAGATAGACAATGTCACAAAGTAGAAATTTCACAATAGTCTCATTTCTAAATAAAATGTATCTGATCAAAGTTATAAAAAAAAGTAAAAAGTCATATCTGTCAATCAAAATTACCTCTTTATGCTAAAACGTTTAATATGTAATCAGTAGAGAAAATGCTATATAACCTTATATCTTACTATTATCATTTAAATCATACCTGGGTAATAATTTTTTCCATTTCAGACGTATTCATATCAGGTAGCGTGCTTTTAAGAAATTCAACAATATTTTCAAAGCTCTCACATTCCATTACAAGTGTTTCTTGGCTGCTCAGTAGGCTAAGTGCAACCTTAAATATAACTTCAGTACCCTGAAGAAAAATAATATCTAAAAAACGATATAATTTTGATGATCAAAATTATGAATCCACTATTGTAAATAGCAAGTTTTTTATTATTATTATTATTATTATTACTGCAGCAAGGCTAGAGAATATTTTGCAGAAGAAAACTGGTCAAAACCACCTACATTTTTGAACAAAATTTCATATGACTGAAACAAATAAACAGATGTTAGAATAGCCCCCTAGTTATTAAGAATCTCACATAAGGTCAGGGCCAAAAAGGACAAATAATATGTTTGTCTATGTATTATTTATAATTTTTACTGGAAAACTTAATGGAGACTAGGTAAACCTCAAAGACTATTATACAACTGATATTTAAATTTTTCTTCACAATAGGAACACAACAAATCAACTTAACCAATTAATATTATTCACTCTAATTACCATAATAAAAAGTAAATGAACCAGTTAATCCAGAATTAAATCTATACTAGAGCAGAAAATTAAAAACAAAAAAAAGAAAGAAAAGAAAAATCAAAACAAATAACAAAAATATAACAAATCAAAAGAGGAAAAGAAAAGCTATCCTAACTCTGAACTCTGCTTCCTTATAAATACAAACAGGCAATAGTTTTGAGAAGTACCAGATACTTTTGCATAAAAGTTTCCCTTAATCTATGCCATTTTTTAATCAATAATACGTAACACGAAGGAGTCTTTAACAAAAGAGGGAAATGTGAAAGAATTATTTCAAACACGGTAATTCTTCTTGCTCATGCATCTTTCTCTTTCCTAACAGTCTCTATTCTTTACTAAATCCCAAGGAAAGGACTGGGCTGCTGTTGCACAGCTGACAGCAGGATTCATATTCTCATAACCAGAAACAGCCTACTGGGGACACTTACTTCTTGAACTCTGATATCAACCTTCCAATGGTAAGTCAAGGAGAGATGCCCTGAAACATCATTTTGATTTGATAGACTGTTCTCCGAGAAGAGAAAGATACATGTTTCTAAATAAAAGGATTAATAGAAGACCCATTAATCGAAACCCAAACTCCAGGAAATCTTCACTGGAGAAAAGCAGTCGTGTATATTTGATCAACAAGACAAACCTGGTGAATGTTTGCTTTAGTGCATCTTGATTTTACTCTTCTGCTGCACTGTGTCTATAGATTGGATTGCCGCTAATGCAGGGTTTAACTTTTAAACTGCAGTCCCCAATAAGAAAGACACCAAACGTGGTAATCTGGTATATGTATACATATTACACATACATCCTCAAAACTGAAGTTACTCCAAATAACGTTTTTTCCTTACTATTTATAATATTCTCTGATATTCTCACTGTAGTCTATTCCATGTCATTTTCTAAAATACAGGTCACAACCTAGAATTGGGACAATACTCGCAATTTGACAGAAAGCTCCCATTTAGCACAAGTGCAGTTGTGAATGAAAGCTGACTGCTCTGACCCTGGCTACCAGATAGATGAGCGGACCATGTGGAAGCCCTTTCTGAGACTACTCAGATCCTCAACATCATTAGAACAACCTCCAGTGAATAGTTGGTTGTTTGTTTTTATGCTTTTTCACTAACGGACTTAGACAAACCTAACTAAAGGCTTGTAAATAGATTTAAGGGCCCCCAAAGGGAACATAAACCATGTCACACTCTCTTTTTATTCCCAGTGCCAACACTGTGATGGGACCAAGACGGGTACTCAATGACTTGCCCTAGGCCCTGCTGCCTGTGCTTAGTGTATTGCCCTGAGCTACCCAATCTTACAGATTAAGAAATGCCATTAGAAGTAATATTGATATAGGTACTTCTGTTGACCCAATCGCAGAACATGTTTCTCTGTGTTTTGAATCCAGGTTGAAGAGAATAATGGGAATGAAGTAAAGAACAAACAAAAAAAAAGAAGTAGGAAAGATCTGAAAAATAAAAATCTGGAAATTATACAGAGCATGTCCCTAGTCCAGAGTTTTAGGCATAAATGAAAATAAAAGCTCCATTACAATTTACTCAAATACAGGAGCCCAACTCCTCTCTCCCTTTTAATTTTGATTTTATTTAAGACCAATATGGTTTTAAATTACTATCAGAATAGAGCCAGGCACATTTATTAAATTCCACTAGCAATGTGCTGTTCTGTGTAACACATGATAAAACAATCGTGGCACCATATGGCTGTAAGATTTGTCCCTGGAATATATACCACTGTTCCATTTGATCGTAGGCATCTCTTACCAAAAACTCTGGCTACAAATCCTAATGGAAACTGAGAGGCAAACAATGTGAGAAACCAGGGGGCAGCATAAAGACTGGGGCTGATTTCATTTTCTTCAAGATGATTGTAGAGATCTCTGTGATAGTCATGAAGGAGCCTGGACAGCTGGTACATTTGAATCTAAAGTTAATTTTGGAGAAGAAAAATAAAATATTAAGCATTTATCTGAGTATGCATAAAATATACTAACTTTAATTTTACCACCTTAATGTTTAATAACAATTCACATATATTCAATAATAAAAGTAGCATTCCTTTATTTTTATTATTATTTTAAAGTTGATATTAAAGTCCAAGTTCACTTAACTAAGGTCATAAAGCAAGTCACTGAAAATCCATCTAAAACTATTGAGCAAGTTTCTCTATCATGTGTGATTGGGTATCACCTATGTACACAGAAATGGTATTTTTTTCTCTTGTAGCAAGAGATTACTTTTGGAATTTAATCAGAACTGTCCTGGCTCAGGACTCTCATAGAAGGTCCCTTCTAATTTCAAACCAATTCCAGAAAAGCTTCCATTGTGAAGAATCTACCATGTTCAGAAGCAAAGCTTATGTCTATTTGCCGGGCCCAGGATCTCATCTATAATGGAGTTCTCCTTACACAATCTACAGTGCTCAGATACAATAGAGGCTTAAAATGTTATGGACCAGAAGCTTGGGATGTTACTTCTAACATCCAAGTTATTCCAGCAGCATATTTTTCATAACAAAGGGGATTATGGCAAAAAGCACAGCCATTTCTAAATGTTTCTAGAATTAAAAGAAGAAATTACTTCATCTGGCTACTGAGTTGCTTACTGGTATTTCAAAAAACATTACAAAGAAAGCACATAAAAAATTTTAAACTCTTATGTCTATAATACAAAAGATAAAATAGTAGTGAATAATAAACAAACTTGTGAATTGTGCTTTAACTTAAATCTTTATCTGCACGGTTAACAGATGAGTGGTGGTTCCTTGACCAGTTATATTGGCTTGACATTTTGGCATAAAATGTATTTAGTTTTTATTAAATCTAGCAGAACATTTTTTACTAGATGAAATCAACAAAACATCACCCTTAAACAGTTAGCTCTACATAAAAATAAACAATTAAATTGTGAATTCAACAATTGTTGTACAAATTGTTGTCCAGGGTACAAAACTAAAAACCAAGGGACTTCTTTGGAAAAAAGTCATAACATACTATACATAAACAGAGCAAATTATTTATTTGACCTTCATCTACCATAATTTTGGAAACTAAGTTTCCATGAAAACTATAAAGGGAAGAAAGAAATCAAAGAGCCACAGAGAATCATAGCTATAAAAGAAGGTTATCTGGAGTCAAACGCAAAGGTTTTAAAAAAATTAGATTATTATCTCAATAAGTTATGGTGAAAAAAAATTATATTTCACCTGTTAAACAGACCTATGAATAGTCATCAAATAGAAATTAAGTCACTATAATTACGTATCCTGGTAAACACTCTCCATAAGAACTCACATCAGAAAACCCAATGTTGAGAGCAAGGCCTTATCTCCCCCCTAGTTCTCTAATTTAATCTCGAAGAAGTAAAGAAAAGGGGAACACTTCTCCACTCATATGCTCAAGAAAAACCATTTACTATAATACTCATGCAGGTGAAAACAGTCCTTTTTTCCTGATAGATTGGCAACTGAAGGAATAAATACAAAAACTGATCATAAGGAACCAGGAGAAAGAGTATATTTTAAAAAGCATTTTTAAAGTATTTTACTCCTTATCTAAAGCATACTATTATGACTAATGAGGACTCATGCGTATCTCATTTCAAATGAGGAGAACCCTGACAGTCTTCTCTTTAAAGTCTTCCTCTACATTTTTACTGCTGAAAGCTTTAAATTGCAAAGTAGTGGTTGTTGTGTCATATCTACAGACAAAATTTAAACTGCATTTTAGAAACCAACACACTGAGGAAAGCGATATTTAAACTAGAGGGGAGAAATGTGTAAGCAGGAAGTTTGAAATACATTAAAGACAGCAGAGGCAGTGAAGACCCCACTTAACAGAACTAAAGGTCTTAAAGGTGCTTCTTCAGATCCTGCTGAGAAAAGCAGACTGAAAAAGCACCGCTGACCGTCCCACGTTTTCTTCAGCAAGGGCCTGTCTTACAAGATAAAGGAGGAGAGACATGGTAAGTTCAAGGAAAATCATGACACAGATACCTGCTGTTTATGCTCTCAGAGTAAAAGGAGAAAGACATATTTCCAGATTTTAAACAAACGATCTATGAGCCTTTTAACTGACAAGTTGGGGAAAATGAATAAAGATGACTTGATACCTTCCCCATGTAACCCACAGACTTAGAGGACAGAGACGGGCTTATTTATTCAAGAACTTTGTGGAAAAGTTATTCTGCCTATGGGTCTCATACACTTGGAAGTTTAGCAAAATCCCAAATCTACACTAAAACAGTGAACTAAGAGACATGCCCCCCTAATTCACCCAAGTTCTAAGACAATGGGTCCAAGTTTCTTTACATCTGAACTGTAACGTAGAAGACAGCCAAGAGTTCTGGTATCGGTCTTACATGTTGCTTGTGAAGAGCCACCGCCTCACCTGTAGTGACATCATGTCAGGTCTGTACTGCTTGCGGAAGCCAAGGTCATACATGAGAAATTTCAGCATTTCAAAGGCTTGCTCCTCACTCATGTGCAGAAGCAGAACTCCAGCCACAAAGCTGATCCCTTGACAGTAACCCACTTCTTTGTCCAGCAAAGAATAGGCTTTCAGGAGGTTAAATAGTGACAGCTGCCCTGCCCCAAGCTGTACTGAAAAGTAAGGGTGAGTAGGAAATGTCCTTCCTGCAGAGGAAAAGCAAGGAAATATTTTTGAGATGATCTGACGCACTGGAAGCCAAAGTGAAATTGCAACTCAGTGACCTCCGAGAACAAACGAACACTCTTTTCCAAACCAGTGAGAGTTGCTTAGAGTACCCGTCTTAACAGAGTCTCTCTCTCTCTCTTATTCTCTCTGTCTCTTCCAAATCCCAAGTCCTACCTGCCAGACCACCATCCCATCTCCACATATATGACATGTTAAGAAACACTTTATGCTGGGCCGAGCCCGTGGCGCACTCGGTAGCGTGCTGCACTAGCAGCGCGGCGACGCTCCCGCCGCGGGTTCGGATCCTATATAGGAATGGCCGGTGCACTCACTGGCTGAGTGCCGGTCACGAAAAAGACAAAAAAAAAAAAAAAAAAGAAACACTTTATGCTAACCAGCACTTCTTTCTAGGAAAATTTAAAATAAAATAAAACCCCACAAACTAATGACTTATCCGGGAAAGATACCAGGAGGATGGATTATAAAATTTATTCTGACCATAAATCAAAGCAAATTCTAAATTCATACAAAGACCACCTTCTAAATGAAGCCAGAATTCTGTAAGAGATATCAATTGTTTAAAAGGACGTCTTAGTAGTCTATAAACAGATTTATTCCTGCTTATCTTGTAATATGACACTGGAGGGACGTTTTGGTTTATTTTGCTTTATATTCAGTCTACCATTCAGGAAATACTTTTTTTTTCAAATATCTTTTGCTCCTTGTTTCTTAAAATATCTTCATGAGCCATGTAGACACCTTTTCTTTTTCCAAAATATCCAAAAAGGACCAGGAGAATAAAGGGTCAAGCCAGTTTCAAATAGATCCCCCTGTAAAATTCATCTCTGGGTATAAAATTATCACAGAGATACTTCAGCTTGCAAACAAGGTCAGTCCTATCACTAAAAGGCTGGTACTAAAAACTGAAACAAACCCATCCTCACCACCAACGCTGCATATACTGGTACGTCCCTGGTGCCACAAGAATGAAGGGAGATGTTAACTTCCTTTTGAAAATTTTACTCATGTCAGATAGAACTTGCAAGAATGGCAGATTTCAAAATATTTTCTACCACATATGCTTAAAAAGTGATTTTTTTTCCAGGAACTGATAAGATTAATTCTGCAGAACAAGTAAAGGGAAGATACAAGAAAATAACACCACACTGAAAAAACACAGATGGCTATAAATATGGTCAAATAAGCAATTTTTTAAATTATCATTTTACTTTCTCAGTTAAAATTTTTGTGAAAGAAAATTATAAATACACTTTCTGTCCAAAAACTTGATTCTAGCTCCATTTTTGTCTGACTAGCCTTTCCTGTCATCTGATCTCATCATCTCCCTGTCTTTATTAGGCATCTCGACTAACCCTGACTGCATCATCAATTTGTGGTCACAGAACCACAGATCTGCAAGGGGTCAAAGGGTTGCCTCATTCAATGTCCCCAATTAATAGAATTGAGACTCAGAAGCAGAGTAATTTGTTAAAGACCATAGTTAGTGATAGGATCAGGACAAGAACTCAAGTTTTCAGTTTCTTTGTAAAATTCCCTTTTTAATTCTACTGGGCTCAAAAAATACTTAACTGAGCTGGGCCTTTTCCCAACGAAATCTATCATCTACAAGGAACAGAGGTAAAAACTAGGTTTTGGTCACTGACTTTTTTATACGCCCTAATATAAGAAGACCCCAGATATACAGCAATCCCCTATTTTCCCAAATGGGCTCAAATAATATATCAGGCCACCTGAAATATATCAACTTTTTCTATAGGAGTACAGATGAAATAATCAAATGTTAATGTATAATATTTAATCTAATAATTTAGATATTTTTAAATACTAAAATATATTACTTGTATGCTAATTTATAGAAAATTAGAGACAATATAATTTTTAAAATCATACCATTTTTACTTTCCACAAGTTATTTGAAATTCAGCATTTAAAAAGATTGCTTTATGATGTTGTCACTGGAAATTCTCCACCAGGTCATAAATACCTATTCCTATAACATTAGGACAGAATGTTTTTCATTCACCCTGTAAGTATGTATTCATGATTTCCACAACATAACCACTTTTTAAAGAGATATTTAAAGGTTTGTTTTCAGCCATATGTCCAGGAATACTTAATAGACCTTTGTTAAATTTTTGGTCCTCCTTTTAATCTATCCTAACCCATTTCGAACCAGCATCTATTAAGATATAATTGTCGATCCCAAACAAAAGTCAGTTGTTCAAAAGACAGTAACGGAGAGTACCCCATACTATGATCTTCATAATAATTCATATATGACTCTCTTTTCAGAGGGAAAGTTTTGGGGTGAAAACTCCATTTTATGCTCAGGTATTTATGGTATCTTCAATTTTATATAAAGCAAACTTGCCCGCAAAATCGACAAAGTCAGCAGCTCTGCATATGCCAACAGATCCTCTTTCTCAACACTAAGAAAACAAAACCCAAAACAACAAGAGAACCCACTGTTTCCTTCTGTAAATCATAATCCATATGACAACCATACCTAAATCGACGAGTATAGCATGCTGCTGAGTGGTGAGCTGCTTTAAAAGTTCTTTATAGGATGTGTCAGGAGGTTGTTGTTTATTAGGCAATCTGTGTCTTAGACGATATTGTAAAGCTAGGAACTGCCAGATTTCTCCTCGCCGACTTTTGGGAACTCCTACAATCAGAGATAAATATGTAAGGCCTTGACCTCTGGAATGAAGTTGCTAAATCACTGTTGATTAACTATGTAACACTTAAAAGTATGCTGCTGTATTGTACTGCACGCCACCCTAAAATCACAGAGTACAATGTATTAACAGAAGCATATTATAATAAGTTTAAAGAAAACCCTCAAATAGTGACAATAATGGCAATATTAACACCTTCAGCCAACACTGAGTGAGCCCCTAATACCACATTTATTGAGAATGCCTAGTTACTGAGCATTGTACATGCACTCAGAAGACAACCCTATGAGGCAGGTAATTACTATTATCTCCACTTCACAGATGGTAAAGCTGAGGCAGAAAGAGATTAAGTAATTTGCCTAAATTCACAAAGCTAATAAGTGGCCATTTAGAATTAGAACTCCAAAAGACTGGTATAAGAAGCCAAATCCTAAAATCCCAAAATGTATTACTGCTTATTTCCACTTTTTATCTGGTGCAACAATAGGATTGTCAACAAATGCTAATCCTCATTTACAATTCCTAAATATCTGTCATCAACAAATATTTGTATTTCTTTTGTAAAAGAGAAGTAAATAGCATTCTCATATGGTCATGAAAGAATGAGATGATAAAAAGGGTAAATACAATATGATGGTATAACTGGAGTGCTCCATATCATTCAGCCTTTGAGAAGAAAATACTTAGCATATATACAATGAAAACTTAACTCTATTATGCTTGAAACCAAAAGGTGTCACAAGCAGTTCAAAGAATGCTATAGCTATGTTTTTATAATGCTAAGGAACATGAAGTAAGCATTGGGAGGGACAGAATTCAATACAGTGTAGGCAACTTTATTTCAACACTAAGAGTTTTCAGTTCTGATAGACTGGATCTGGAGTAGGTTCCTGAGCTCCACCTGGTTAAGGGAAGATTTAATGGCAGTAATCTCTTAGGACCGCAATGCCAGAGCTCACAAAAACTGAAAGTATTATTGTCCAAAGGCTCACTGACATGATTTATAAGGCCTTCTACAACACAACTCCCAACTATGTTTTTTAGCCCCATTACCTCTCATTCCCTGCCATACACTAGAAATCTGTGGCTGTTTTCACTCTTCCAGTTTCTTGCTCCTACTGTTGCCTTTATGGAATTCCAAGCTGCACACTTGATTTCCTAGTGTATTTCTATTCATCTTTTTTGAATGAGCTTGAACGTCACTTTTTCTGCTGAAGCTCTCCCTAACATCTGTAGGAGTCACTCCCTTTTCACACATTATCTGATTCATTCTGTAATATTACCATCTTGAATTACAGTTAGTCTACACTGTATGTTTGTCCATTTCCCCGATTTAGGTATTGAGCTCCTTGAAAACAGTAAGCATACTTTCATGTCTGTATGATGAAATCCAAGAACATACCTTGCTACTTGTTGAATGAATGAATGACAGCACATAATATGTCATTTGCAGAGGGTAACTTTCATTGGCCCATCAAATGAATCGCTGATAACAGGAGTGGGCGGTTTTATTATCCATCCAATAACCAATTTACAGAAAGCTAATTCACTTTAGTTAAACAAACGTTTATTGAGTATCCAGTATATAGTAAGACAGAGAGCATGGCACTGAGGATACCTCATCACTGAGAGATGAATAAATCCATTCTCAGGAAAATTCATCTAATGCATCCACCCATCCATCCATCCACCCATCTATTCATTCATTCATTCATTCAGTATGTAACTTGTATAAGATGCTGTCTTAGATGCTAACCGTGCCATAGTGGGGCAAGAAAAACATTAAACAAACATACACATAAATATAAAGTTACAAATTATGATAAATAGGATTCATCATGAGAAAAAATAATAAAACTAAACTAATTTATGGGGGAAAAGGTGATGCTCTGAGGAAATGGCATTTGAGCTGAGATCTGAGGGAGCACAGGACTTCCCGGACTAGAAATGTGGGCAGCGACCACTTCAGGTGGAGGAATGTGTGAAGCCCTGAGAGGAGCAGAGGAAAGGGAAGAGAAAAGAGTGAGTATGGGACGGAAAGAAGGGGAGATGGGGAATGAGAAGATGGTGGAGAGGGAAGGAAAAAGTGGATGGAGAGCTGGAACATTCCATGCAAAAACTAGCCTGAGACATATTGGCATCCAGAGTAGCTAGTATCTCTGGAGCACACATACATGGTAGCGAAAGGCAGAAAATGAGACAGAGAGATGGAAAGAAAGATTATGGAGGGCCTTGGGCACAGTGCTAAGTTTAAACTGCATTCTATAAGAAATGGGAAGATGAGCACCTCTCAAACATCTTTAAAGGTCATATCAAAGAATAGAGTGATCTACATCCACACACATTCTATTATCCACTATTTTGCCTCCCAAATAACGTATTCAATGAAAATCTTTAAGATTTACAAATCTTCAAGGAAAAAGAATAAAATATTATTAGGCTTATCAATGTGGCATCTTACAAAATAAGTCTTAGCTTCATCAAAACCTCACTGTGCAATAGTTTCGCACATTATAATAGGCTTTTAAAACAAGATTCATTATCAGATTTCTTTGGATATTTTCTGATTTTAATTTTTACACCCAATTTATGAAGGCTGTAGAGATTCTCATTTTAATATATTTCATCTGGGTACAGAGACTGCATATAAAATAGTTATATATTACTTTTCATTTTAAACTTATACTATTTAAATATCATGTGTTTTATATGGTGTAGCATCAATAAAACAATAAATGTAACATAATGGCTAAATAAAAGTAATTTCTCCAAAATAAAGAAATAAATAAATGAATTGAAGAAAATCTGATTAATTGACTAATCAGAACATAAATCTGTACATATAAATACATACATGTAGGAGTGTAATCGCATTCATATAGATACACACACGTGTAAATAAACACTTCTGACCAAATGATGGAAATGAGCCAAGTTTGTAAGTCTGACTTATTTTTATGGCCGTGATCAAAGACTTGTACCAATGCATGCACTTCTTCCCTGGTAAACAACACAGAGCTAAAAACATCTGGCTGAAGTAAACAGAAAAGTCTGTAGATAAGGTGTCTGCTACTTCCTCAGGAATAGTGTCTCTCCTGGAACCATTTTCTTACCAGTCGAGTCACTAAACTACAGAAAGAAAGAAATTAATTTCCTTTTTTTATAAGCAAAGCACAAAGACAAAATTATATCTGAGCTGAGCAAATCAAAAAAAAAAAAAAAACTGAGGCTTTTTAGGGGGGGAAAAAAAAAAAAAAGATTGTTGAGATTATCCCAAATACCTTCTTTAAGAGAAGCATGAATATCTTCCATATCACATCTGATTTTAGCTCTGCAGTTTAACAACTTCTTATCCCAGGTTATTAAGACCTCCCTCTGACATGCACCAACTTCTTCATAGTCCAATTTAACTTTTCTGGACTGGAGTTCATCTCTGCTTGCTGAGAAAAAAAAGAGAATTTACATAAGACCAATGTGTTTTTAAAACAGTATTTTTTTGGGCAAAGGAGCTGAATAGGCATTTCTCAAATGAAGATATGAGAATGGCCAACAGACACATGAAAAAATGTTCAACATCACTCAGCATCCGGAAAATGCAAATCAAAACCACACTGAGATATCATCTCACTCCAGTTAGGCTGGCTATTATTAAAAAGACTGAGAACAACAAACACTGGCAAGGATGAGGAGAAAACGGAACTGTTGGTGGGACTGTAAAATGGTGCAGACATTATGGAAAATGGTATGGAGGTTCCTCAAACAACTACAGATAGATCTACCATATGACCCAGCTATTCCACTGCTGGGTATAAACCCAAAGGAATGGAAATCATCATGTAGAAGGGACACCTGTACTCCCATGTTTATTGCAGCTCTATTTACAATAGCCGAGAGTTGGAACCAGCTGAAATGCCCATCATCAGATGAGTGGATAAGGAAAATGGGGTATATTTACACAAAGGAGTACTACTCTGCTATAAAAAAGAATGAAATACTACCATTCGCAGCAACATGAATGAACTTAGAGAAAATTATGTTAAGTGAAATAAGCCAGGCACAGAAAGAGAAATACTGCTTGTTCTCACTCATAAGTAGGAGCTAATAAAAAATAAATAAATAAATAAACAAACAAAAAAGTATTAAACCATCATCATAATTCATTGAACTTTTTAAGAAAAGAGAACACTACTTTGATTGCTGGGGGTGTAAAGACAGGGAGGGAGGGAGGAAAGGGCCATGAAAATCAATTACATTGAAAATAAAATAAAAATAAAACATAATATTTTTACTATCTTATTATATTTTTAAAGCCAAGCCAGATGACTTACGAATCAACCACTAACACATTCTCAAAAAGAAAACTTAAAAAAAAATTGAAGGTACATAATGGTCTCAAACTTTGAGTCATTTCATGTGAGAAAATATGAGAAATAACTTCCTAAGAAGGCTTTACTCTGTACGTTATACATGGTAACACTGCTAAATATAAAATACAAACCATGTAGGCTATGCTATAAATTTTAATTTTTTGACAAATGTGATAGCCTTAGAAGTGACAGCTCAGATCATCTTAACCATTAAAGAGTTAATATTTTATATATGACATATATACAAGAAGACAATGCCTCGTGCTAACCTTGATTTAAGAAATATTTGACCACAATAACCTGATACATTTTTATCACTATTTCCAGAGTTATCCACACTGCCCTCAACAACATTAGGTTATATGTTCCTGTGTTCCTTTTTAACATTCTTAAAAAGAAAAATTCATTTCACTCAAGTTAACACTAATTGCACTTTTTAAATAATATAGAATTCTCTTTCATTTGGTGGTCTAAAATACAGGCCCAGAGTTCATTAAAAGAAATGCCTATAAAAGCAATCACTATCTTCATTTGGTCTTTATCTTGAATAATTGATTCCAGAAGGGGAGAATGAAGAACTGACATGTGAGTTTATTTCTTCTCTTTCATTAAGATCACGATGGACAGCAATTTCTCAGTGATCTGTATCCACTCAAGCTCACAGTGTTTGGCCACCTTACCTTCTGCAACACAAATCTCTGTCATGCATCCAAAGTCCTCGACAGCACAAAAACAATACGAAAACCAATGTTACTCTTTACTTAGTGTGCTTGAAACTGTTTTAAAAGAATTAAAATGTCTTATAACAGACTTATTCAAGCAAGGCGGTAAAAATTGTGTAATTAATAGTCCAGACATAATCAAAAGATAAATTCACTACAAAAATATTCCTCCTGGATACCACTAGATGGCTTTCTAACACAGATTAGCTTTGCTTCCCAATATTTGGTTTATATTTCTCTAGGAAAACCAAATAATTTTTTTAAAGTGGTGGGTTTATTAAATCTGACAACAAACACAATCCTACATTTAGCTTTACAAATGATTTTCTTCACAATGGGCAAAGCATAATATTTCCTAAGATTTTTTTTTCCTCCAACCTTTTCTAGTTCACTGCTCATTTAAAATAATCAGAAGCACCTACTATGCCAGCCTCAGGCCCTGAGAATAAAATGGTGAGTAAGAACAGTTAATATCTGCCCTCAACTACCTAACTAGGCAAAAATAAGGAACCATCAAGAAATGATTATCCATTGGCTAGAATTTTAATAGGTTCAACTTTTTTTTTTTTTTTTGTCTTTGTAATTGGATCTAGTATAGGTTACTGAGCTCCACCTGGTTAAGGGAAGATTTAATGGCAGTAGTCTCCTACAGAAATAAACACAGAATTGATAAAGGTTTCTGTGAATATATTCCAAATGTCAACTCCTTTCTTATCCTGTCAAATTATATAGTATAACTGAGAATACACATGTACTCATTTATATAAAACATTCCATTTATATTAACATACAAAGTTGAGAAATACTGAGGTATACTGGAAAAAGCCCGAGAACCATGAAAAATAAACCTGAGTTTTAGGGCTTGTTCTGCTAGTACATCACTGTCTGATCTTAGGTTAATCCCTTAGACTTCCCAAGCCAGTCACTAACTCAGCAGGAGAATGAAGAATCTAGCTAAATAATCTCTTAAGATCATTTCCAGCTCAAATAATCTAAGATTCTGAAAGTATCCTTTGATATCTAATATAAGATTCTATCTGTACATACTCCTAATTAAAATATAATTTCATGTCTTAAATTTTTTAAGGGAATGATAACCATCCTTTTTTAAACCTCTTTTTCTATTTATGAGTTAGCTCAAGATGTAACAAATTGCTTAAAAATATGAATTCAACTTCTTTTGAAAGTTTGAAATTTTGAAATCTTTGAAAGCTTAAGTGGGCATAGCACTTATCACAACAAACTTTTTAAAGCTATGTCAGTAACAATTAATTAAATTTTTAATTTTAAAGAAAAAAATGTATTTCCTAAGGGTATTTAAAATCTTTTGTACTTTTCCTTCTGCTAAGAAAATGGCAATAAAAAAATGTGTCCTTGCAAACTAAATAATATTGTTAAGATAAAAAATTGAATTGAAAAATATGTATAGTGGTAACAGAAATCTTGAGATAGATGATGAACTCAGAAATGTAAATACTTGTACTAAAAAAGCTTTTGGAAGACAGTACAATAATAGCAAAAGAGAGAAAAACATAGATTGCATATTTGCCAATAATCTTAAAAGTCAAAGGGCTCACTTAAGCAAAATCACTCATTTTACAGATGTAAAAACAAGGCACTTTTATGTTTAAGTGCTTTGGCAAAGATAATGGCATATTTCTATATATACATATATATATATTTTGATACTGTCTGGGTATCTCTTTGTGTTTGGTTCTATCAGCACTGGGGAAAATTATATCATTTCTTCAAATGCTGAAAAACATATTCTAAAATATTTGATATTCATAAACTTAGCAATAAAGTCCCATAAATAGCACAGTAGCTATTACAAATTATTTGATTATAAACTGAATAATTTGAATGATTTTTTAAGTAGAAAATTTATGAAGCATTAGCAAAAAACAGGAACTTTGATTTGATAACAGATAATTATAATTAATTAGCTGAACTGGATACAATGCAAACAAAATTTGTTTAGAATAGGCAAATATGCCTATTTCTCCCATTATGGACATAATTAGCCTGAAAGTTGAAAAGCATATTCAAAAGAAGAAAATTTTCTTTTTCATATTTAAGGATTTTTAAAAGTAATGCACAATGATATTAAACTTTCAGTCATATCAAATACATTGATTCCATATTATCTACATTCTGTATTACCCAGATAGACTTTAAGGGCTTCTGATGTTTTATATCTACTTAAAACGCAAATCTATTTCAAACAAAAATACAAATATCTTAAGCTGACCTTTCCCATATCATAACCACCTCACAAAATGGAAATAATATCAGTAAATATTCCCGAAGTAGATATTTTCAAAGTGTGTATGCAGTCTGAGAGTGAGTGTGAGTGTGTATAGAGGGGAGAGGTTTAACCTACACCCTTAAGTTACAGCATCATATCACTTAGCCCTGTTTGAATGGCTAACCTTCAAGTTTCTGGTTTTCTTTTTCCATTCGAAGCAACAAGATTTGTTGGTGTATAGCCTTTCTCCACAAACTCCTCAGTTCTTTTGATTTTTTTTCTTCAACCTTCTCTGGGTCATCGTCACCAGACAGGAATAAAACCAGTGGGTCCTCCTCCATGGTTGAAGCAAGAGGGGACAAAGGCAGCAGCTCATTCCTGTCCAATCCATCTGCAGAGAAGAAAACAGTGAGAGGCATTCCTTAGCAGTAATCCAACTACAGAAGCTCTTTCTAGAACAGACACTCCCTCATCTTAACTCCCACATTTAAAGGTTTTCGCTTTCCCAGGAACTCTTATTTTCTGGAACTAATGATTTAAGTAAATTCAGTAGACTGAATTCCCCTTTCAGATTTCCCTCTCGCAGTGAAACGAAAGCACAGGTCATTTCACCACTTCTCCTTTCTACACAAGAAGACCTGTAATGGAGGTGCTACAAAATGAACTGGCCTGTCCCCAGAGTCCAACACTTCTGCAATTTATCTGTGCATATTATCTGGCTGCGCAAAACAAGACGATTAAGTGCGTAGGTAAGAGTGATCTCCTAAGGTCAACATCTGCGTCAGAACCCATCAAGAGAAAAGCAGTAGGCGACACTGGGCCTTTCCTGGCTGAGCATGGCACTCCCTCTACCCTCTCCTCCTGGACACCCCCTGACTGATCTGAAGTTCATCCTCTCCCTTCATTCCAGGCCATGCTTCACACTACTGCCAATTACTTTCCTATTAACAAACATGTCATATCTTTTAAAGTGCTTCAATGGTTGCTCATATCCCAAAGAACAAAGTCCAAACTACTGGGAATGGCCTCTAGTCACCTCTCCAAGCCTCCGTTTCTCAGTGTCGCATGCGATGCGCCCCTCATGCTGGATCCCTGTGAGTCTCTGACCTGCACAGTTCTCGAAAATGACCCCGGAGCTTTGCTATTCCCTCCGGCTGAAACACGGTTCTCCCAGCAATTAGTTTGAATAAACATCTAATTTTTCCATGAAGCTTTCTCTGACCATCCTAGGCAGAGTTAATTTCATCTTTAGTATTGCCAGTTGTTTTTTTTTTTTTTTTTTAATTCAATGACCTCTGCCATTACCCTTATTATTTACACTTGCTTCCTTATGTTTTGTTGTTGTTGTTTTTAAATTTTACTCTAAGGCTCCTTTCTAGCTTCTTGAACAAAATTTTTTTTTTTTTTTTTTTTTTTTTGGTGGCTGGCTGGTATGGGGATCTGACCCCTTGACCTTGGCGTTATGACACCATGCTCTAACCAACTGAGCTAACCAGTCAGCCCCTTTCTAGCTTCTTGAATGTTCAATACAATTGACTTTTGGCCTTCTTGTTTTTATATGAATTCATTCATGTTTGTTAATTGTCCTCTTAATTCACTCCATTTTGATATGATCATCATATTTTCTTCCTTCTAGTTTCCAGGAGTACAGTTTTCAGTTTCCAAACACATGAAATTTTTTGGTTGTTCTCTAATTCGTGACATCTTTCTCTCTTTCTATGACACTGTGGTCAGAGCATGTCAGTATAAATGATCATGACTGTCTGAAGTTTATTTTAAAAACTTTATGGATAAGCACATCATTAAGGTTTATGAATGTTCCATGTGTGCTAAAAATAAATCAATTTTCTCTATAGGGGAAAAGAGTTCTGTATAAATATTATGTCAAGCTTGTTCAATTGTGTTATTCAAATATTTAATTTCTCTGCATTTATTTTTCAGAGAAGAATACATTAAAATCTTCCATGAGAGCTACTGGTTTATTTATTTTTCTCCAAAATCCTGTTAAGTGTTATTTTCTAGTTCTCAGGGCTATATAATTATGCATGTTCTCATTCTTGTTACATGTTTTTGTTTATGGTTACATTTACTTTGCCCCTTTAGGTGTTTTTGTTTTAATTTCTAATAGGTCTAATATTCAAAGAGAGCTGCCCATACTCTCTTCTGGTTGATGTTTGCCTTGTGTATTGTATCCACTTCTTCATTGTTCAACTTTTCTGTGTCACTTTGTTTTATGTGTGACTCTTGTAAAAGACTATGTTGCTTTTCTAATAATAAGATTTATGACTTCTTTTCTAGCACCATCTTAGTTCCCCCTATGCATCAAGGAATAGGCCCAATGAGAGGTTTTAGAAACTCACTCTCTTATTTATTAATTCATTTATTCATTCAGCGAGCAGATACTCAATGTCTAATGTGTTCTAATGACACATGAGAAATAAACCACTATATCAGATACAGAAAAAGAAGTTATTTCTCCACCATACTCACGTAAATTTTTTTTTTTTTTTTTTTTTTTTGGATACAAAAGAATTCTTTGCTTTATAAAATAATTCATGTTGCCTTTTAGAATGAGGTGAATTTGGGGTGAAGTCATACCAAGTGTGCATATCCTTTGAGTCAAGGAGAAAGTCTAGCATTCATACTTTTCCCCTGACAAGGTATGAGTCCTAGTTATGCACACTTTGGTGCCTGAGCAACCCTCGAGTAATCCTTGATGTCTTGGGGACTATTTGCTCATGTGAAAATTAGGATCTTTGGCAAAGGTCCTTTCCAGCTAAAACTTCCTGTGGTTCTGTGGGTCTGTGATGGATGCTTAGGTTGGAAGTCAATAATTGTCTTAGTCTGTTTGGGCTGCTCTGACAGAATACCATAGACAGCGTGGCTTATAAACCACAGAAACCTATTTCTCACAGTTCTGGAGGCTGGGGAGTCCAAGAACACGGCACTGGCAGAGTCCTGGCTCACAGCTCTCTTCTCCCTGGATCCTCACACCGTGGAAGGAGGGGGAAGCGGGGGGAGGGAGCTCTACAATCTCTTTTATAATGTCACTAACCCCATGCAGAGCCCTCATGGGCAAACACTCATTTATGATGTAGCATTTCTGGACTTATAAAATCATATTACTTTAAGGAAATCTCCCCAAAGATAATATCTGTCATACAATATCCAAATCCATTCAACCTGGGAGACTTGGCCTTTGAAGGAACCTAAGTATTGACTCCCTCCCCGCTTCAGCTTTTTTGTCCACACCTGTTGTCTTTATTTTTTTGTTGTTGTTTGTTTTGTTTTGTTTCTTATTGAATCATAGTTGTTAATTGTGTAAATCTATACACAGAGAATTTGCTTTCCATTCCCTACTCTGTAACACTTTTAAGGAGTAATTCTCTAGTGAGGACCACACAGACCTTGCTGCTGCATTGCTGAGGGAGATTTGTTCATGGGAGAAGCAACCCTGAGGAAAATGCGCTGTCGCCACGAGATGCGGCGAGGAGTGGCAGGGTTTCCTCCAGTGTTCAGGGACTCATTGCTGCAGGTGGAAGAGGTCCTTTTTCTCCCTTCTCCATCACTGTAGGAAGCAAATAAATATATAACTTGCAATGAGAACATGGCACTTCACAACAAAATGGTAGCTCAAGCCATTCGCAAGTTCTGCCACAGTCAAGCACCAGCCACAGGCAACATGGAGCAATGTGTCACCAGGCACATTGGTCACTCAGGCCACCACATTCTGGGGAAATTGCATTCCAGGCCACAGCCCAGTCATGAGAAGCTCACCCATTTCTACTCATTCCTTAGTAGCCAACCAGTCCTAATTCTAATCTGAAGAATAGCAGTATTTAAACATATGAAGGAATAAGGTTGCCTAAGTAATGAACTTATGCTTCACTAAAGAAATAAAATTAATAGTTTATTCTAAACAATGTAAATATTTCATAAAAGGCTCATGAGTAACTATTCTTACAGCTCTTATAAAATAAGCTGACAAAGAAAGCTTCTATTTGCCTGTGACTGTTCAGATCTGTCTCCAAATTGTCAGCTACCAATAGTTGGATCATTGCAAAACATAGTTCAAATATAGGCAGAATGGTCAATTTTGAGATTATTGTCAGGTGATATATTAAGAAAAAAACTGGGATCAAAGATTAAACAGGCTAAGTTAAAAAATATTAACCAGTTTAGACCCCCTTACAGTTCAGTAGCCCAAAAACTAATAAATAAAAATAAAAACAACAACAACAACAACAAAAATTAACCAGATTTCTTTATATCAGGACTTCTTAGAGAGTGTTAATACATTGGCATGCATTGTGTCTCTCCAACAGGGAAACGGTACATAGAGATTCCCTAAATTATTCAAATTAATTGATCCAAGAATCACTTCCCCCAATTTCGGGGGGCTGGGAGTATTACCTCATTCTACATTAGTGTTTTGTGACACTTACATGTGAAAATGCTGATCAACTCTAAGAATTTCATTTCCTAGGAAAGATCACTCTGAGTTATTCTGGGGTAGTGTGCAATAAAAGGTCATTATGACTCAAAGGTACTTTAGAGACCAACTACGTTTGTAGCTGTTGGTAGCTGCACACGTTAATTGTTGCTGTTAGTGGTAGGAGTATTTTAGTTTAAGTTTCACAGTTTTTTAGCTTTCTTGAGAGAATGATGAAGATACCAATATTTACAGTCAGTAATACCAACAAATGAAGGTATAGGATTTTTTATAGAATCAAGAAGTTCAGATAGGTCAGAAATGAAAGCCAGCTAGAAAAGCCACAAGCCTCTCAGATACTCAGAGGAACTTAACAGCGCTGAGGCAATTAATAGTGAGGAGAGCAATTCAATACCTGCCTGTCATATTTTTATTTACTCTGTGTGTCCATATTTACAGTTATCAGGCAATTCACTTATTTCTAATCTGGCTCTATCTTCCTGGAAATATTACTTTTGGATTAGCTAGTTAAGATGTTTAAAAGGATATATCTCTGAGCTGCTGCACAGACAGCAAGCGTCATGATGTGTTATGATACCTTACAAAGTAGCTGATACAAACATCTCAATATAGTCAAACCCCCTTTGTTAAGCATCCTGGATAAAATCATAATCCTAATATGTGTCCACTGTTGAAAACTTCCCGCAATACTGAATAAATATGTTCATCTTTACTTCCACTATGGAAAGCATTAAAGTATTTCCCTTTTAGAAACTGCGATTCGAGTGTCCTGTACATAATAGTTATATCCTGAGAAATACTCTTGAAGTGCTCTGTATCTTCATTTTTGTAACACTGGCTTACTGGCAGTTATTTGTAACATTTCCAGTTCATGGGTATATTTCTAGCTTCTAGTGTAGTAACAGGCAAATAGTAAGCACACAAGTATACACTAAATAAATTAATATTTTGTAAAACCATATGAAATGCTAACTCAGAAGGTTAGGTAAAGTGGACAAAAAAATATTGGCTAGGCTAACATGTCAGGAATAAATAAAAGATCTACCTTCTTAAAGCCCTTTATTGGAAGTCATAATTTATAGTCTTTCTGGCAGAAAGTCCCAAAGGCTTTACTTCCTAAAAATATGGACTGAGTTGTTGATGGCATCAATGGGTATTGACAATGACAACACTGTTAATAGCAACAGAAAGCATCTTTTTTTCTAGTAAGTGTTGCTCCTTTCCTACGTAAGCCATCTAATTTATAATTTAAGCTTTGAAACCTAAATGAAATACCTATGTAAAAACACTTATTTCAATGCACCACAGGGTAAATGTTCAACAAATATTGGTTTCTCTTGACTATTTTAATAGCTCTAACGATCAAAACTAGAGTAAACCCAACCAAAGGATTCCGAAATGTTTATATTTTAATGCTGGAATTAAAACATCTTTTAAGAATCACCTTCCAATTCACCGTTAAGGACATATCAAGTGTTTAGAGAGTACTAAAAATAAAACTGAGCAGTACCCACATAAGTTTCATTATTGACTATAAATGATAAGCTTTGGGGGAAATATATTATAAAACAGGTGCATAAAGTGCCCTTTCATAACACATATACAAATATGTTCTAACACATATCTGAAAATTATATAACATCTAAATTTTTATAAGCCTGTAATCTACATAAACTGCCAAATGGCAAATTTTCCTCCCATGTCTGAAATGCAATGGCCAGTAATAAGCCAAAAATTAGCAGTCAAAGTATAAGATAATAATATACTGAAAGGAAGAACTTACATAGCAGACGACTGACCTTTTATCTTGTACTAAAAAACGACATCCTGAAAAAGCAGTTTGGTTGCTGAGATAAGACAAAAAAGCTGTTCTGCTTCATTTAGTAAGAGAAGATGTGTACTCAGAAGTCAGATTCCAGATAAGGGTTTAACCAGTCAGTACACATATGCAACTTACAGCAATTTTACTGCTTGATTTGCATTTAGTCAGCAATCTGACATTCATAAGGTGGTCATTTCAAGAATCAAAACCATATGACACACTGTGCATCAAAATTCCTATATCCCAATCTGGAAACTGCACTGGAATAAAGGGGAAAAGTGTTTTTTCTTTCTTTCTTATTTTTTTTTTTCATTTTTTTACTCCAACATTGTTTTTCTCTTAACTTCTCCTTTAATTCAAGTTAGCAGGGAGACAAGTACAATGCTTATTTTTGAGTGAAAATAAAAATGAAACGTGGTATTTACTACAATAATAACAAAGCTAAGACTCACCAAAACCACTTACTTTATATCAGGTATTGATTGTTCTAAACATATTACAAGTATGAGTTAATTTCATCCTCACAGCAACCTTACAGGATAGGTATTATTATTATTATTGCAATTTTTAGCAGGAAAACTGAAGTAGAAAGAGGCTAAGTAACCAGGCCACATGGACAATGAGTGAAGGAGCCAAGCTTCAGATCCAGGCGCTCCAGAAGCCAGACACTCAGGGACTGTAATTTATTGTGCCAATGTAAATACTCTTTGAATTACACCCACAAAAACAAAGCTGTCAGGACTTCCAGGATCTAATGTGTTTCTGGTGGAAAAATATCAGTCTCTAATTAGCATTAAGTCTCCTGGCCAGCTACTTCTCTCCATTTTTTAATGGAATAATTTCATTTATCTCAGCAGAAAAATAACTTCAGAGCACTACTAGGTGCTTCATTTATATAAATGTCTCATTTCCTTTGCTTTAAAATAATTTCATTCTAAAATGTACATAATTTTTATTTTAAACAAAAGGACCAAATCAAAAACACCTTAAATTACACTAAAATACACATACATTGGTCTTTTAATCATCTTTACATTTTTAAAAAGGTGAACAAATTATAACTGTGCCCTTATTTTTCCATATAACCTTTTCCCTCCTTCATTTGTATTTTGGAATATAAATGTGCAGAATAAAATTGCTTTCCAAGAGACATATTCAGGAAAAGTTTTCTGTGGCAGCACTACCTTTATCAGAAATTTATGAAATGAAAAATCCATAACTAGGAAGGATGTACAACTTGGAAAACTCCCACTCATTTTTGTATTGGTATATTATATATGGAATACATATCATCATTCATCGGTTAATCAAGAACCACAATCTGGAAATACAAATGAGAGGTTTATAAGGGAAAAAAAATCCCATATTATGTGTATCGCCATGTAGGCTGAAAGGGCTGATTCCAAGTCCCCTGAACACAGCATCAATCAAAAACCTATGGATATAATATGAAGCCCTCCCCCAAAAGCTTCAAGATAACTTTTAATATATCCTGGAACAAGCAGTTGTAGCCTTTACAACATCAACTATAAAATTAACATTATACTTCTTATAGTTAACATGGAATTTTTAATGCATACTTGCCTACTTTACTGAGAATTAATTCACTGGATACCTTACAGAATGAAGGTTTTCTAATGACCACTCACAGGGACTCAACTTTAAGAAGGATATAGTCATGTTTTATTTCCTGCCAAAGCAATACAGACATGCTTTGCACAAAGGTAAATTCATCTACCAGGAACCAGTTTTACAGAGTTGTTCTGTTGAGCAGCAAACTGCCTCCCATCGCTCCCCACCCCCAGCACCCAACTAAAACTAGGAGCATCATAAAGTCCAAATAAATAGCTACACCTTGGCTAAATATATATCTAAACCACAATGGACTACAACTCAAGAAAGATAACAAAATCTGATTAGTGTGACAGCAACTATTTACCAGAAAACTGAAAAAGCCATTTTTGCAAATGCCTTAAGAAAGGCTGCATGGAACCATATAGTGATGAAATTTTAGTTTTTTTCTTCAGGATCCACAGTAAATTTAACTCATACGTGTATCAGGTGCACTAGTAGTTTATATATAAGTTATGGCTTTCAACTGGATACACATCTGTCATCCTATGGAAAATCTTTACCAATTAAATAAAATTGAGATTGAACTATTCTAGTGGAAATCAATACATGGCATCTGAGCTATGAGTCAAAGACAGATTATTAGTCAGTGGAACAATGTGTAGGAAAAAAGAATGAGGAGAACAAAGGGTTTTATTTCCTAAACTCTGCACACCAAATGCAGACTTATGGAAAAATAAGCAAGTCTGTACATCGGAAATTAAACTATCTCTGGTAACTCATATTTCAAGCAAAATATAAAACAATCTCCCTGGGGCTCAATCTAACCATGTGTAAAATGAGGAAATTGTAGGCCAGATGATCTCTAAAGTAACAGACCTATGTCTATGCCTGTAGTGGAACCTAAAAGGGCATAAGGCAAAGAAAGTCAACATTTCCATTAAGCTTTAAAAACAGATAAGTGTTATTTAAATGGTGTTTATACCCCACCACAAAAAAGTATAGGTCAACCAAAATAGTTTTCTGGGGACTTTTTTCTCTTGAACATCTCATTCTAGTCCAATCTTTAATACTGTTTTTATTCCAGTTACATGAAATCTACATGTTAGTGGCCCAAATAGGAAGATGGGCATGTATGTGTTTCATTAGGCTCATGATATGAGCAAAGTGTAAAAATTGGAACTGAGCAAAGAACAGCTATTTGCAGTTAAATTGTTCAAGTGGATGTTTACCACAAAAAGCACTGAGTCGAGAGGCCGAGATGTCATCACAGATGTGGTCAGACTTCCCTAAAAAGGAACTAGGTGTTTTCCTCTGACCAGACCAATGGAAGTTTGTAAGCTTTTAGCAATGTCTCAAAGTGACCAACATGACAGGAATTAAGATGAACAGAAGTAGATTAATAATCTTCTTCAGGTGAAAACCAGATTTGATTTTATGAGTATGTTTCTTTTAGGATGCTCATGTCTACATCTTCTTGGGATATGGGATAAACTCCTCATATGTACATATCTAGCCTTCCAGCTAGCAAATTCACTTTGATTAACTTAAAACTAAAATTAGGCTTTGATTGGAGGCCACAGCAAAGCTCTAAGAAAGTTTCAACATGGAATAGAGTAGAAACAGGATTTCTGTTTTTAATCAACATTTTAAATGGTTATTTGTGATCTTTGATTATACCAGGGGGTCACATTTTTCCTATTATGTAGACCTCAGACCACCCAGAATGATGGCATGCATTCAGGAGATAACTAAAATGGCTTTTTAAACTAATGGCAACATTCAGTTGGAAGAATCTGTGAATTTTTAAAATGAAAATATTTAGATCTCTAATCACCTTGATTCTGAAGCAGTGTCCTGTCTAGTACACAGGAAAACAAGGAATAGCATTAGAACAGAGAGACAGAGATACATCCAAAACCAGGATTCAGAATAAAAAGGCATTCCCATATAAGTTGTAACTATCATTTACTTTTCACCAATAAATTTCAATACAAATAATTTTTAAAATATAGCCTTAAAACCTGAGAAGAAGTTATAAGGAGTAACAAAGATGCTTGTTGATGGAAAGAATATATTATATACTTGACAAATGAATATTATGAAAAAATAGCATATTATCAAACACAGTTATAGTTTAACTACTAAACAATGAAATTACATAAATTTTGAACAATTAATTTGAAAGTGAAACAAAAAATACAATTATTCCCTTTCCTTTATCATTTCAATACTGTACAGAGAATCTATTAACCAACAAACCATAATGTTAAAAAAATCTTGGTTCCTTTTTCTCAGCCTGGTTAAAGAGTAACTTAACATGTTTTTAATAATTCAGGATAGCGGTCCTGAAAAAGGATGCCTAACCTGAATTTAAAATTCCAAATCTCTAAGATTCACAAGACCCTTCCTACTATCTAAGAGTTGCTATCAACATGATCCAATACCCATTAAGTGCCTTACACTGAGATTCAGATAAGTCAGTCTGTTATTGAAAAAAATCAAAGAAATGCCTAGGAAATATTCTATATGCAGTACTTAAACATAAATATGTATTATATTTATCACTTTAGTACAGTTGGTTCAATTGGTGGCTTATAGGTTGCATAAAATACGTCAAGAAAGACTGAGAAAAAAAAGGTGTGATCAGGGAAGGTTTGCTTTGTATGTGTTAGCACTAGGTCTTAATCCAAATGATATAAAGCTTAGACTCCAGGGTCCGAGGCAAAGAAACACACAAATAATACAAAAAAAAAAAATCTATAATTCAAAAGATAATCATATCATCAAAAAGCTTCGAAACTACTGGCTTAAAAACTTTTTGTAATAAAATTAATTGGAATTGAAACCAATATAGAAGCAGATTAGAACAAGCACAATGTAAGGATGCATAAATGTCACTCCAAAATCAAGCAGCCAGTTTTTAGTAACATATCAGTATATCACTCCAAAAAATTTTGCTTTGCAAACAGAGGACACTGATCTCACCTGATTTCATTTTCATACTGTGGGGACAGTCTACCTGAATTCTGGTAAAAGCTTTTCAGGAAAGAAGGGGCAGTGAAGGAGGGGGCAGAGAAGGAAGTATGAAGACTTGGAAGACTGGAGGAAGAATTACTCTCCTTGTGCATGCGTCGAGCTGATGGAAGAATGCTGAGTACAGAAAATACAGCAAATTTGTCTTAATTTATATTTCAGCAAAAAATCTTTATTCACTATGAAAAAGCATATAAATAGCTTCTTGCTATTAATTTAACTTTTCCTTTCAAGGCTCATGGCTAGATCTTACATGGGAAAAGAAAAAAAAAAAGGAGCATGCAGTTCTTTATTTAGGTGACTATGACCTAGTTTGACTTTTTCACAAACTGAATTCCTCATCTATGCAGTATTTCTAACCATCTGTGTTTGTCTCCAAAAAATTCTTAACAATTTTAAGACAAAAATGTTTGTTTTACATGCAAAAGACACTTCAAGGGAAAAACTAGGAAAGCATAAATAATTACAGGAAACAAGAAGGAAAAACTGATTATCAGTGGTTCAAAGACTAACTATTTTAAAGAGTTAAACCCTTCTAAATATTTAAGAACAACATGTTTGGTTGTTGGAAGTCATCATAATACCTTTGGCTTAACAAACATTAATATCCGTGTTCTTTACAGAAGCTTGTGGAATTGTGCCATTATGGTTTAATCCAAAGCGCTAAATCTTCCACATAGTTCTTTTTTTTTTTTTAGAAGTTTCTTTGCATAGCAAGTTTACAATGACACAAATAGCATCTTTTTATATTGGTAGAAATTATCTGAACTTATACGTTATAAAATGTGAAAAGAATTGAGATATCATTTACAGTCTAAAATAATTGATGTTTTTAATTCTTGAAAATAATTTTTCCTGGAAAGAAAAAGAGATTTGTTAACTTGGGTAAATATAAATGAAGCAATCATTTAAAAGATCTTAGTATACATATGAATACTTAATCTCTTTAACACAGATACAAAAAAAATCTGAGGATAATTGATTCTGTTGGTTTACTTTATTTTTATATCATAAATGTTTTTTTAAAATATAAAATCATTCAGAAAACAATGAGAAAAAAAATGTATCCTTAAAGGAAATGCTGATAAACTTGATAACACTTGTTGTAAAAATTACCTCTCTCTTTTTACTTCCAGTTCTGTTTTTTTCTCTCCAACTGGCATCCCTATCCAACCCTATATTCTGCATCAAACTCACAGGTAAAGAAGAAAAACAAAATTAGTTCTAAGATAGAAAGTCTGATCTGTGCTACACAGAAAGAAATATAATCGTTCTACAATTCCAGGTTTATCTCCTTTACTATTTCTCACCAAATGTCAAACAATTTTGTTAAATTATTTTTTAATACCATGGAAGATAATTTCTAATGGACACTGCCTGTCAATTATGGTATGTATAGTCTTCTTTATAGATACCACTTTATTCTAGATAAAATTTGTAACAATTTTCATATTTAG
The DNA here is from genome assembly GCF_027409185.1 of Cynocephalus volans. NCBI lineage: Eukaryota > Metazoa > Chordata > Mammalia > Dermoptera > Cynocephalidae > Cynocephalus > Cynocephalus volans. The sequence goes on along the minus strand of NC_084466.1, from coordinate 36,710,091 downwards.
CCTTAATTTATTATGTAATAAAATATATCCAAATATTATCTCATATATGAAGATAGTTTAGGTGATTGTTTTGACCCTGGAATTTTACTGCAGCCTAACAGGAAGTTTTATTGCTATGTTATTTTCAAATCTGCTGGCTTTGATTTTTAAAAGAAGACACTGAGTAACATGTACTGTCAGCAGGTTTTCAGACAAAACAATTGCATGATATCTTGTTTCTCCATTTTTCTGAAAGAAAAAAAAAAGTTTTCATCCTAATGCATTAACTCTTCTCTTTAAGTGTGCCTTAACCTGCCTTGTTTTCCTTAGTATCTGAGGAAAACAAATTTAATTTATTTTTAGGGTCTTTCTAAACACCGAAAGTTGGCTATAGCACGAAGTCACAGTGCAGCTTGACTCCAGAGTGATCATCACGAGGTGACAAGACCGTCTGGATTCACCCCTGGAGAGAGGTCCACACTCACCTGCACTGCTCAATGGAGCGCTGCCTCAGCAGAGGGGAGCGCACCCCGTGAGCCCTGGCATCCTGTAAAGTCAGCTTTCTCTTTGTGCTTGAAGGTGGGTGGCTGAACGTGTGTGCCCGTCTTCGAAACTGCGGGGAGTCGGAATCCTCTTCTGGGAACGTCTGCCAAGCTGAGGACAGTGGGGAGGCTGGTGGTGTCCCTGGCGGTGAGTCTCCCGGCGAGCAGTCCTGAAAGGCAAGCAGAAGGGAGGACTTTCTTTCCTGCGTGGGTCACGGCAGACCTGTCGAAACACAGAGCTCAAAAGTGACAGGGTGCCTCATCTTCTTCCTGAGTCATGACAAAACTGTTTTCTTTCCTTTTACTCAATCTATGCTGAAGGCTCATCAGTATCCCCACAACCCATTTCTTCTGATAAGCAGCTGTGAGAGCATCCGTAAAGAGAGACCAGAAAGTGAAAGGGGTGACAAGAAAAGGTATTCTTTCCCCTGACGCTTTGTGGTAAAATGTTATAGCTACCGTACCTTTCTCACTATTGTCAGAAAGATGAAAAGAGATCACGACCAGAAGAGGGTGGAGTCTGTTTTTATGTATCTCCTTGTTTCTGTGACATATCGGTTGCATGCTTCCTGTACTGTCAAAACAATATCACAATGCCTAAGTGCCCTAGTCTCATGGCAAAGCCTTCAGGAAAATAAAATAGAGCCCAGTGGGTATCTTCCTTCACTATGGCTGTTTCTATCCGATTACATGTTCCCTTAGGTAAATTTCTTCTAAAAGACATGAAAAACAGGAAATGGATGAAATGTGAGCTATGCTGGAATGCATCTCATAGTGCATGGACAGATATCATAAATCTTTCAATTTAGATAGGTATGTTGTTTATACTTTACAGGAAAGGCACCACTGTAGAAATGTTTCTCTGGATGAGTATGGGTTAGGGCTAATAGACTCACAGCTGGACTAAGTCCCCGGTTCCATCAACAGGTAGTCTAATAAGAATGCTTTAATATTTTTCCATTATAAAAACAGGTTGCATATGCCTCAGGTTACATGCTGCATGATACAGGAAGGCAACCAAACCTACTGAGAGTTGTCTATGAAATAAAGAAGAGCCAAAGGGTGCAGTCGAAATGATAAAAAATGAGGAAAAATTGTAACATAAGAAGAGAACAAAAAAAAAAACAGAGCACTGTACAAGCATAGTAATTACATGGCTCATTTTTAGATAGCTTTGGATCAGCAGTTGCTCAAATACTGTCCTCCAAAGCATACTATCTCCAAACAGTAAAATGCCTGATAGAGCACAGTCGGCCTGTAAGGGAGGTGTTCTGACTCAACATGAGAAGGCTTAGCTGCATAAAGACAAATATGCTAATACCCAGAATCTTCTTATTTAAAATAATAAACCCCCTGGGGCATGGAGAAGGGGACTGGACCTCTCTCCCACAACCAGGCACACTGCACCAGTGCCTCAGGGCCTGCCCAGGGACCTGAGGCATGGAGAAGGGGACTAGACCTCTCTTCCACAACCAGGCACAACAAGCCAGGGCCATGGGTCCCACCCAGTGACCCGAGGCATGGAGCCAGGAACCAGACCCTCCTCCCACAACAAGGCACACCACGCCAGTGCCTTGGGGTCCACCCAGGGACCTGAGGCAAGAAGGGGACTGGACCTCTCTCCCACAACCAGGCAAATGGCGCCAGTGCCTTGGGGCCTGCCCAGGGACCAGAGGCATGGAGAAGGGGACCAAACACACCCCACAACCAGGCATACTGCCAGTGCCAAGGAGCATGCCAAAAACAGCATCTCCACGTGGGTGGCCCACCACAGCCACCACAATAACCATGGCTGCTGCAAAAGCAGCTAGACGCCACAGCCACCACGCAGATGGTCCGCCAACCACCGGAGTGCATTTACACACGAAGAGTCACCAGCAGAGACAAAGAAAAGAAGAGGATGTCTCTTTCCACAAAACCCATTTCAGAGTGACAGAAGAAGCATCTGCTCTATGATAATATTGGGGGACCTGATCACATCTCTCAGCATTGGACAGATCATCTAGGCAACAAATCAACAGAGTAACCATTATTCTTTCAGAAGGAGAGAAGAAATCTAGGGTAATTAGAGGGGGAGGGGGGAGGAAGAAGGGGATGTGGAGAGATTGGACAAGGGGCATAAAGAATAATTACGATTTGTAACAATATATATGCTAGTGATATTGATTTAATCAACATATCTCAATGTTCAACCCCAAAAATATGTATAATCCATTTTGATTCAATAAATAAAATAAATTTTTTAAAAAATTGATTATACAAAAAAAATAAAAATTAAAAAAATAAAGAAAAGAAAATAATAAACCCAAATATTTATTTTTTTAAAACCTATAAAAGACAATAAAATAATTAAGCAAGCATATTATCATATCAGTGTTGGTTTTTGCTAAATCACAATTAATAACAAACAAGGGAGCTCCGATTAGATACCTTCTCTGAAGCAAGACTGCTGGACCGTTCAAAGCCATCCACACTTCCAAGCCGACCTCTCCTTCTGTTAGCTCCCTGAGTGAAGAGAACAAAATTAAATCCTTCATAGAGTTGGAATTTTCACTTCAAAACTATAAAAGGCAGTGTCAGGTGGCCTCTTCATTTTAGCATTAAATTAATCCTTTAGCGGTTGACTCAAATTTGTTGGCTGTTTAAACAGCAATTACAGCATGGTAAACAGAACTATTCTCAGCCTATCTCCATTATTTCTAAATCAGCCATTAGATAACTAGATACTCAGACCAAGCTTTTTGAAGTTATTTTGGTTACAAGGTTACACATTATTCATCCAGAAGGTCAGTGAAAGCCCATTAATTCTGTGTCTCATAGATAAATGTTGATGTGGAAGATCAGCAAAATAAACCAAAAAAGTTATAAAGAAAATGGTTTAATAAACACAACCTCCACACAACCTAGATTACAAACATCATAATTCATATTATAAGGTTATAATAAACACATGTTAGAAACAAATCAGAAAAAAATGCATTCTGAAATTTATGAATTTTTGCTTCACTCATTATCCGATAATACAATACAACTTCAATAAATCATTGCACTCAAGAAGACCGGACATCAGTCTGCTTCAATTTTGAGTAATTGGTTCTTGATTTCCTCTTCACATAGTCCTCTGGTGTGGATTTCACAGATGATCTAAGAAAGAGGGACCTAGGAGATCATCTTGTCTATTCCCCTCACTTTAATGGGAAGAAACTGAGGCCAACTATTGAAGAAAAGAGGACAGAAAGGCAGGTTGGAACCACATCGACAAGGTCTTAAGAGACAAAACGCAGACTGAGGCGTTCTATACAACTCTATCCATGGAAAAGTTCTAAAAAGAATGGCTGGAAATACAAGTCAAGACAATGTGACAGTGACGTTACAACATTTAAAAATGCACAATATTTGCATAGCACTTTACAGTTTTAAAGTTCGTCTCCACACATTCTTTTGTTTAATTTGGGGGTGGAGGATTAAATTTCATTTTATTTTTTTATCGAAGTAATACCTGCACAAAGTTCCAAAAGTCAAATTGTGCTACCACGCTAATAATGAAAAGTGGCAGTCACCAATCCCCTCTCTCACTCTAAATCCCACTCCCCAAATCAAGCCTTGAAATTACTTATATTGATGCTTCCAGTATTCAGTTTACCCTACTATTCTTTAATCTTTCCATTTTAGGCACTATCTATTGACTTCTTAACTATGGGAAATAAGACTTTAATATTCTTCCTTCTTACCCACTGCTCACTCCCACCACACACACGTGCACATGCATGCACACACTTCTCTCTTCCCCTCCTCACTACATGTAGTCACATCACAAGTTTCAGTTAAACCAGTATTTTGTGCTTAGATTATTATGACTTTGTAAATACTATCTGCAGCTGAGCTACGTATTTCATTATGATTACATCTGATTACATCTCATATCTTGTACATTTGTTTTTCATGAAGTTAATCACTACTTCGGCAATCACAAATTTATCATGAAACTCTCCAACAGCTCACAATACAGTCAAACATCACATAATCCGTCAATTACAATTTTTCCTTTTTCTCTGAGGAAAGAAATTTTTTTCATTATGGAAAACTCTGTCTTCCTGCCCCAATCTAGACTCTGCAATTTAGCTTTGCTCTATGGGTCTTCTTAGTATTTTCCTTTATGGTCAACCTAGAAATTTCCTTTAACCCTCTCCTCTGTTGGTATTTTTGTTTCCTTAATCCCAAGTCTTCCTCTTTTTTAGTACTTCCTCATTCTGGTGGAGCACATTCTTCAGGTGCTTTCTGAGAAAGGGAGACTGGGAAGTAAATTTTTTTTTTTAATTTATGTGTCTGTAAACGTCATTATTCTATGCTTACATTTCATTAATAGTTGGCTGAATATATAATTCTGTTTGGAAGAATATGATAGCATTGCTCGTGTCCTTTGGCTCAGAAGTCTAATGTCGTGATTCTAGAGCCTGTGTGTATGACCTGCTATTTCTCTTTGGAACAGAATCTAATTTTACTCTTGGGCATTCTGAAATTTCACAACAATGAGCCTTGGCATAAATTTTACTCAGTCATTCTATTGTGTACTTTCTGAGCCCATTAAGTCTGGAAACTCATTCTCATTAGCTCTGAGAAATTTCTTAAATTATTTCTTTGAAAATTTCCTGCATGCATTTTCTCTTTCCAGAGTGCTGTGGACTGACCAGATTGTGTCACCAAAGTTCATATATTAGTAGCTTAATTCCCACTGTAACTGTTGAGGGTGGGGAATCCAATTATGGTAATTGAAAGGTGGGGCCTTGAAGAAGTGATTAGATTGTAGGACCATGCTGTAGTGAATAGATTAATAATAGTGGTCAGGGGTGTGGTTCTGAGGGCTTTAAGAGTATGTGAGAAGTTAGTCTCTCTCTGCTCTGCCATTTTCTGCCATGTAAGACCCCAAGTATCTGTCATTGCCACCACCAAGGCCTTCACCACATGTGTTCCCTGGACTTTGGATTTCCCAGCCTCAAAAACTGTAAGCAATAAATTTCATTTTCTTTATAAATCACTCTGTTCCAGGTATTTTGATATAAGTAACAGAAACGGACTAATATATGGTGCACTTACCATTAGGCTTTTGGATCTCCATACTGATCTTTAGTTTTTTGCCTTATTCTCCTAGTTTCCATTTCTTTGTCATTTTGCTCTGTTTTCTGGAAGATTTTTCAACTCTATTTTCCTAGCCTTCTATTGAATTTTCCTTTTTATGCCTACTCTCAAAATTTTAAGAGATCTTTCTTGTTCTCAATTGACTGTTTTATATTTAAGGTATCCTATTTTGTTCCATGGAAGCAATATTTATTCTTATCTGTATATATTAACTATAGTTTTTCATCTCCACTGGCTCCTAATATAGCAACTACATCAATAACAAAATTAACAGCAGCATCTAATATTACCGAATGCTTATCATGTACCATATACTATGTTAAGCATTTTACACTGCATTATCTCATTTAATCCTCACAACAATTTTGTGAGACAGGTACAATTATTTTGCTCAGCTTCACAGATAAGGAGACTGAAGTTCTGATAGATTATGTTGCCCAAGTTTACACAGCTAGTTAAAGAACAGAGCAGCAATTTGAACGTAGGAAGCACAATTTAAAAGTAAAGCTCTTAAGCTCTTACTCAATACTACCTCCCTAAGATAGAGCTTTGTGAAAAATAGAAGTACAAATAAAACTAATTCACCTAGGGCCGACCCCGTGGCTCACTAGGAGAGTGCGGCGCTGGGAGCACAGCGGCGCTCCCACCACGGGTTCGGATCCTATATAGGGATGGCCGGTGCGCTCACTGGCTGAGCGTGGTGCGAGTGACACCAAGCCAAGGGTTGCGATCCCCTTACCAGTCACAAAAAAGAAAAAGAAAAAAAAAAAAAAAAACTAATTCACCTACATTGGTTAAGTGGAATTTTACAAATGTCCTAGAACCTCATTATGGTTCTGTCAGTTCATCAGTTCCATGCTATAACTCACATACTTCCAATAAGAAACTATATGTGTGGCTAATTAACTATTGTGTTAGTGTGTGGCCAAGAGGGAAATGTAGTAAAGAGCAGGTTGCTTTCCGCTATATTTAGGTGCTCCTTACATGCCAACCTGCCTATCTCAAACATGGTCTTTGGTCACAAAAGGGAAAATAGTTACATGGACATCGAGCCATTTCAATTATTAGAAAAGCAACTTAAATCACACATTTTTTTACTCATAGTCATGTTTTATACACGTGTGGTTTTTTTGTATGTGCATAAAGAAAAACAAACTTACTTCAAATTAAACTCTAGTACTATCATCAATTCATGAATTTCAACAAGTGAAGACAATAAATATTACTCTGAAGAAAGCATGAAAGGAGGACTATTTTGAAAATGACTCGTCTTTTATATTAGTAAATAATTATCTTCTGGAAAACTCCAACTTAAGAAAAAGTAAGAGACAAAAAATCAGAATACAAGAGTCTGTCTTCACCTTTGAACAAACAGCTTTCTCAGTTTTACTACATTATGATTTAGTAATTCATGTGTCAAGCCCTTTCCCTTGGGCCCACTTTTTAATGGTTAATGAGATGAGCTTCTAAGCATTTCAAAAATGGATCCTATTTCATAAACAACTATAGTTAGCTAAATAAAATATTTTGACATTTAAAAATGGCAGCAATTATGAGATAATGAACTCTACAACTGGACTGTGAAAAAACTGACAAGTTTTACAGGGAAAAAATGACAAGTTTTAGAAGGACACAAAACTCCTTTTGCTATGTAACCTTTAATACAACATGGGGAACTGCCAACCTTCCGAAGCATGTTCTGCTGCACACAGGGGAAGCAAGACCTTGTTAGGTCACAAAATTTATGGCATTTGGCATCACTTTGAGACACAAAAGCTACAGTATCCACCTTGACCAAAATAGATTGGCTGTGTCCTTGCAGAAGGAGTCATTACAACAATTCAAAGCATGCAGAAGAGACACTTCAAAATCAGCCATGCAAGTATTGTACAGAATGCCAAGGTACTGAATGGAGATAAAGAAACGCTCTAAACACCCTTCTGCTATTTTGCCAATGACAGAGGTTTAGTGCTTACCACTAAATATACCATCTCATATCTATAATGTGATATTTTCCTAACATATTGACATTTAATTCTCACAATAATGTGAGGTAAATGGGTATCAATATGTCCATTTCACAAATGGGGAATCTATGGCTTATAAAAGGTACATAGTTTGTCCAAGATCATAAATATAAAACCTTCCAGGTTTGGCATTCGGGTCCCTGACCACCTACTTAAATAGTCTTTCTAGTAAAATTCTCACTAAACACTGTGTTCAACTCGGGTAGCCAATGACAGTGGATACCGTTTCCCCATTCATGATGTTAGTGCTTTAAGAATTACACTTATCTCGAGTAGTAGTTCTCAGACTTTAGATTGCATCAGCATCACCTGGAGGGCTTGTTATACCCACTTTACTGGACCCAACCCCCAGAGTTTCTAATTAAGTAGGTCTTGAGTGAGGGCCAGGATTTTGTAGTCCTAAAAAGTTCTTAGATGATGCAATGCCACTTGTGTGAGACCAAACTTGAAGAACAAATGGCCATCCTAGAGCAAGGACAATCAAACAAACTCATTAACAAATAATGAGTTAAGTTGCAAAATTAAGACTTTATATCAAACTCATTAACAAATAATGAGTTAAGTTGCAAAATTAAGACTTTATATCAAACTCACCTGTAGGGCTTCTAATCCATATGAGCACAGATGCCTCAACTCCACACCCAAGATATTTTGATACAGTTGAGTGTTGGGTTGGGACCAGGGATCTGTATTTTTGGAAAGTTCCATAAATGATGCTGCAACCAAGACTGAGGATAGTAAATGGGGAGATCAGATCCATTTAACTGCTTGTTTCTATGAAATAAGCTCTTGGTTAAAGTAAAAGTGAGCATGCTCATTAGCATGGCTATTATTAAAAAAAAAAAAAATTACGAGGGTTGGCAAGAATGTGGAAGAATCGGAAAACTTGTGCATTTCTGGTGGGAATGAAAAACAGGGCACCCACTATGAAAAACAAAATGACAGTTCCTTCCAAAACACAATTACCATAAAATACAATTACTATATGATCCAGCAAATTCCACTTCTGGGTATGTAACCCAAAGAACTGAAAGTAGGGATTCAGATATATGTATACCCATATTCAAAATAGCATTATTCATGACAGCCAAAAGGTGCAAGTATCCCGAGTGTGCACTGACAGATGAATGAATAAACATAATGTGGTGAATATATACACAATGTAATATTATTCAGCCTTAAAAAGTAAATTATGACACATTCTACAACACGGATGAACCCTGGAGACATTATGTTAAGTGAAATAAGCCAAAAGACAAACACTGTATGGTTCTGCTTATGAGATACCTAGAGCAGTCAAATTCAGAAGACAAAAAGTAGAATGGTGGCTGCCAGGGGCTGAAGAACTGGGGGACTGGGCAGCTATTGCTAAATGGATACAGAGTCTCAGTTTGAGAAGAAAAAAGTTCTGGAGGTGGCGGTGATGGTTGCATGAACTGTACCTTTAAAAATGGTAAAATGGAATTTTTTATATTATGTATATTTGACTGCAATAAAAAGGAAATAGAAAAATTGAGTGAAAATATTTAACTTACTAATTAATACCATTTGCCTATTAAATTCATTTTGGATACACTAAAAAAAAAGCTTAAAATAAACAGAAACTCCTTGATTTATTGTACAGTCTCAAATGTCTAATCTCAGTTTCTCAAGTCCTCTGCTCTGAATCTTTTCTGAGGATCGTGTTGACTGAGGGTATAGCCTGGGCTTCACGAAGGGCATGTACAGACGCACGTCTAACTACCTGGTGAATGTTACAGCCAGTTGCTTTAGAAAGCCATCTGTTCTTTTCTCAGTTAAAAAAAAAAGATTAAAAAATACCCTACTCCCCTTGTAAGAACAAGACATCAGTTTATAGGACACCTTTCTTTTTATGGCAAAACAGGAATTTCTCTGACAATATGTGTCATTAATTTATAGGTGTTACTCTCCACTCCTCTACCTTTCAAACCCTAGCCTTTCTACAATAATTTTTTTAAAAAATTCTGGGTTCTTACAAAGATTTTCTTGAGACCTACCACCTATTTATTTTGTTTCTTTTCTTTTTCATGACAGGATAATTTTAAGATAATTCATTTAAGAATTTATACTAGGCTGTTGTCCTTATGTCTACTTAGCAATTAAGTGTTTTTGCTTCAGTGAACCATAGTCAGTCCTTTACTATAATCTGCTTTCCCTAGGTGCAAATATCAGAAAGTTTCACATTACTTTAAGTTATACTTCTACATTTGGATAACCCAAGAAGAGGTCAATACTGATTTTGAGTGTACTGTTATTACCCATTTTCCTCAGTGTCATAATTCAGGAAAACAGAATTACACTGTATTCATTCTACGTCTACAATGGAGACTTTGTAACTGTATAACCCCCATATTCGTCAATTCCAGCAAATATGATATTTGGCATGTCATGGAACATAACAATTCAAAGAATCGCTTCCCAAATATGGTCAAATAACAACTCAAAGTTAACTGCTAAGTTGTACGCCAAAGCTAACATTTTAGCTAACTATATGCCAGGCAGCATTCTAGTGCTTTACATATATTACCTCATTTATTCCTCACAATATCCCCAAAGAGTAGGTGTGCCATCACCCCCTTCTCACTGATGAGGAGATAGCATGGGAATGTGAGCAGTAAAGCTGAACTCTAACCAGGCATTCTGGCTGCAGAACCACTTCATGGTACTGCCCTTAAATACAGTCATTCCCAATCTGGGGCCTCTTTTGACTCAGTGACAGTATTTCCTCACTAGGTACTAGCCTTAATTGAAATCCTAAACATCTCCTTTTCAATTCTTTTTGGGAATAGAAAATAAATTTCAGAATTTGGCTCCAAATGTACAAATACATTAGGGTTCCTAGATGATTTTTTTTAAAGAACAGACCTTGGTTCCTTTTAGGATTTAGGAAGAAAAGAAGTAAAGAAAGAAAAGAGGAAGGAAAGGTGGGTTGGAGGAAGAAAGGAAGGAAGGAAGGGAAGGAGGGAAGGAAAGAAAGAAATGGAGGAAGGAAGGAAGGAAGGAGGGAAGGAAGGAAGGAAGGAAGGAAGGAAGGGAGGGAGGGAGGGAGGGAGGGAGGGAGGGAGGGAGGGAGGGAGGGAAGGAAGGAAAGAAATGGAGGGAGGGAGGAAGATTAATTTATAAATTCTGAAAGAAAAAGGAATGAAAAATTTTATGAAAAGCTGCATTAACACACTTCTGACATATCTCCTAGATTTTATTTTCTGAGAGTCTACCTTCTCCTAACAAAATAATGGTATTCACAGCTGACCATGCTTGCTACAGAGCTTTTGTTCAAAGTAGAAGAGTCTGTCATTAAAAGAAATCCCTATAAAAGTATTTTGAGCCATAGCAAAGATATAAAACTAAGAACACCAGAAATCAGAAGTTACTGTGTCCAACTGCACAAACATGGAAACACTCAAAATGTATCCAAGTATTTGACTAAACATATTCTTGTAATGCTATTAATGTTAAACAGACCTAAATGGTATTTTTAAAAGCAACACACATTTGCACAGAGTTAAATGGTTACTTCAAAGTCTCAAAGTCTAAGAATTTATATGGAGAAAGATCATTGAAGAATTTTCTTTCCCTGGTGAAATTTTCTTTCTGTGTTAACAAAACGGCCAAAGGACTTTTTTTAAAAAGTTGTCAAAAGCACATTCTGAAATTTTATTCAAAGAAGTTAAAACACCTACCACCCAACCATCTAACTACCTGGTGTTCACATGAACTGTGCTGGGTATAGGAAAGAGCCTTATTGACAGTAGCAGTACAATGCAGTATTTCTGACCAATTAATAGTCTAACCTACTAATATATAAAGATAAAAAAAAGAAAAAGAAAAGCACCCTGAGTGGACTTTGTGAAGTGTATATGAAAATCAAGTTTCCAGTAATCACTTTATTTTTCACCAGTGGGAGTCCTTTTGAGGTTTTAATATCATGATGACATATCACCATCTTTCTTCAAGCACTTTCTTACTATCTGGAGCACCAAGATGTTCCAGACTTGGGCACTTTCCCTGCAGTCCTGGAATTAGCCCTTTCTCACCAGATTCTGGTTCCTTCTAGAGAAGAAGGATATATGGAAACCAAAATCTGGCTAGATGCCACCCAACTGGGCTTATTCGGTGTGTATAGAAAAACTATTCCCAGGTTCTCTCAGTGGACAGAGCCAGGGGCTATGTGTACACATTTATACAAACACACATGCATGTGTGTATTAATACATTATATATATATGAAAAACCATTATTTCATACTGATACCTCCAAGTTGAATCAAACATAGGATTCTTTCTAATTCCGTCCCATTTCATATCTGTAGTTCCCTTCTGCCTGGATCCCACTATCCTTAATACATTTACTTATCTGATCAGTCCTTCTGTATGTCCAATCTCCACACCACCGCTGTACGACACTCTTCTCACCCCACTCAGGTTGGGAGAGCCACTCTGGGAGACCACCACTCCCACTCATAAACATCCTTACCCTGCTCAGACTCCATCTCCTCATACTGGGCACTCTTCTGGGACTCCCTTCTCCCCTCCACTGTGGCTCTGACCCCCACATGCTGCAGGGATACCCTCCTCCTCCAACTTCCAAAACCAGCTTGCCCTCCTCTGCTGATGATAGCCTCCTCACTACACAGGGCACCCACACACTGCATCAGGCCATCCTCACACTCCACACCCCATATAGGCATGTGTCCCTGCTCTGAGCCACCGGGGCTCCCCTGCCCTCCAGTCCCAAGACACCTTCCTAGCTTGATCTCACCTAATAACTTGAAGTCTGAATGGTTCAGGAAGAGGAAAGTGAAGTGGAATGGGAACCATTTTACTTATTTTTAAATAGAATATATAAATTTACTAAATGGAATACATAAATTTTCATTAATTTATACTATTTTCAGCATTTCCTGTAAGCCTAAGAATGAGCAAAGAAAAGGGCTTCTTTATAAATTTATGTGGGAAATGATTTTAAAAAGTCCTTACAGTATTGGGCATCAATATTTTATCTCCCCTTTTCTATATAATATATACAGTCATGCACCACTTAATGACAGGGATACATCTGAGAAAAGCATCATTACACAATTCCGTCATTGTGGGAACATCACAGAGTGTACTTACACAGACCTAAATGGCATAGCCTTCTACACACCTAAGCTATACGGTATAGCCTATGGCTCCTAGGCTCCAAACCTGTACAGCATGATGCTGTCCTAAATGCTGTAGGCAACTGTAACACAATTTTAAGTATTTGTATATCTAAGCATATCTAAACATAGAAAAGATACAGTAAAAATACAAGTGGTGAGTCAATGTGAAGGCCTAGGACATTACTGTGCACTACTGTAGACTTTATACATACCATGCACTCAGGCTACACTAAATCTGTAAAAAAAAGTCTTCCTTTCTTCAATAATAAATTAACCTTAGCTTAATAACGTTTTTACTTTATAAACTTTTTAATTTTTTTTTAACTTTTTGAGTCTTTTGTAATAACACACAACTTAAAACACAAGCATGTTGTACAGCAGTACAAAAAATATTTTCTTTATTTCCTTATTCTATCAACTTTTAAATATTTTTAAATGTTGTACTTTATATTTTTTACTGTTTAAACTTTTTTGTTAAAAATTAAGACACAAACACACACATTAGCCTAGGTCTACACAGGGTCAGGACATCAATATCATCATTTTCTACCTCCACGACTTGTCCCATTGGAAGGTCTTCAGGGACATTAACACACATGAAATTGTCACCTCCTATAATAACAATGCCTTCTTCTGGACTACCTCCTGAAGGACCTCCCTGAGGCTGTTTTACAGTTAACTTTTTTTTTAATAAGTAGAAGAAATACAATCTAAAATAATTATTTAAAGTATAGTGTAATTAATACATAAACTGGGAACATAGTCATTTCTTATCATTATCAAGTATTATGTACTGTACATAATTGTATGTGCCAGACTGCTATATAACTGGCAGCACAGCAAGGTTATTTACACCAGCACCACCACAAACACGTGAGTGATTCATTGCACTACGGCGTCACGAGGTGGTAGGAATTTTCAGCACCATTATAAACTTATGGGCCCACCGCCGTACATGCAGTCCATCATTAACCAAAACATCTTTATGTGGTGCTTAACTGTATTTCTACTACTAAATGTTTATTGCTCAAATTCAGATATCAGAGGTCCCAGAAAAAAAAATCTAAATCTGAGAAGAAAATTTATTTTGAGAGATCATTTTATGTAAGTGTTAACTCATTTAAAGTTATCTTAGTAGGGTTTTTTTGCAAGAAAATTTGTGAGCCACTTTAGAAAGAAGCAAAATAATTAGAAAACATAGACATATATACCTAAAAGGTCCTCAGTTTAATCTTACCCTTGAGAAGATATTTTCCAGGGAGCTAGTTAAGGATCTCTTAGCTTTATTTTTCAGAATGTCAAGTTTGAACCTTCCACCGCTTGTTGCATTTTCTGGGATTGTACTATTTGAAATAGTCTAGAGAAAGAAAAACAGATACATTTTAATTTGGAAATACTCAATGTTAAATGAGGCTTTAAACACAAGCTTAAGACTAAGCCATTAAAAACACAAGAATTCTTCAGTAGCTCTATTAAGAAGTAATAATTTAGGTTCCACACTATGAACACAAAGATTGTAAGGAAAAAAGTTTAATTTTTAATATTGTAAGTAATAAAGATGACAGAAATAAGATCTTTCCTTTATGCCTTTCCTTTCCACCATATATATTCCTGCTGTATTTAACAAAAATTAAACTTGAGATGTCAATTTTTACCGCTATTATTTCGGTTAGTAACTATAACCATCCCTTTCCAAACTGCATATTTTATATCCAGGGAAAACATAGGAAATAAGTCTCAAAGAAGAAAGCATCTTCCAAATAATACTGGATTCTTCTAATGCCTCTGTTATAACACCATTTTATTTGTGAATGGGTTATTTATATTCTAGATCAACAAGTATTCACTGATAGTACAGTACTAAACTGCATGAGAATTATGATGTGTCCACTACATTAGGCTCTCTATTTTATCACATTGAAGTAAGCAGCTACTACATATATTACACAGTCCTTACTGCCACAAAACTTTCAAGAGAGAAACTCTATAATATGCTTGGGGAGAGAATTACAACACAAAGCACAGATGTGTATCAAATACAAAAGCATGAAGACTGGTTGTAGGTCTGTGGTCAAGAAGAAAAGGATACACAAGATTCAGACAGGCAGGATAAAAGGGATGAGGACTTCCCCAGAACTGGGGATAGTTGGCAAAATCATAAAGACTGTATTGCTTAAGGGACAGGGAGTCAGCACATGTGTTTGGCTAAAATCGCAGGGAGTAGTGGAAGGTACCCTGAGAAAGTAAGGCTGGAGAAAAACTTTGAATTGACTTAAGTGCCAGGTAAATAGGTAAATCACTGGTCCAAATTTATAAGTTTTAGGGAGATTTATCTGAAAAGATTGTTCTAAAAATGCCTAAAGCACAAGGGAAACCAGAGACTAAAAGACCAAACTTCAGAGACTGAAAGACCAAACTTCAGCACAGTCCATGCAGGAGACAATAAAGGACCACACTTATACTGGGTCCATCAGATCATTTAAGAAATTTCTGATGTGTTTATTGTGGCTCTATTCATAATAGCCAAGAGTTGGAACCAACCTAAATGTCCTTCAACAGATGATTGGATAAAGAAAATGTGGTATATCTACACAATGAAATACTACTCAGCCATAAAAAAAGAATGAAATTCGCCATTTGTAGCAACATGGATGAGCTTGGAGAAAATAATGTTAAGTGAAATAAGTCAGGCACAGAAAGAGAAATACTACATGTTCTCACTCATATGTGGAAGCCCAAAAAGTTGATTTCATAGAAGTAGAGTGTAGGATAGTGGTTACTGGAGACCAGTAAGGGGAGGGTAGAAGCAGGGATGGAGAGAGGGTGGTCAGTGAATAAAAAATTGTAGAGAGATAGGAAGAATAAGATCTAGTGTTCTATAGCAATATAGAGAGACTACAGTCAACAATAAAGTATTGAGTATTTTTAACTAGCTAGAAGAGACGATGTTGAATGTTCCCAACACAAAGAGGTGACAACTGTTTGAAGTAATGGATATACTAAGTGTCCTGATATGATCATTATGCACAGTATGAGTGTACCCAAATATCATATTGTACTCCATAAATACATATAATTATCATGGGTCAATTAAGAAAATTTTTTTTAAAAAGAGAGAAAGAAATAGAGAGTAGAATAGTGTTTACCAGAGGCAGGGAAAGGGAGGGGGGGAAAGACAGGAAAAGGTGGGTAGATCAGTACAGAGTTAGAAAGTTACATTAGATAGGAAGAATAAGTTCTGGTGTCCTAGCATGACAATAACTCTTAATATTGTATTGTATATTTCAAGATAGCCAGAAAAGAGGATCTTGAATGTTAAAACCACAAAGAAATGATACTTAGGTGACAGATATGCTAACTATTCTGAATGGATCATTATACAATATATGCACGTATTGAAACAAAAAACTGCACCCCATAAGCATGTACAAAGGAAATAAATAAATAAATAGAAAGAAAGAAAGAAAGAAAGAAAGAAAGAAAGAAAGAAAGAAAGAAAGAAAGAAAGAAAGAAAGAAAGAAAGAAAGAAAGAAAGAAAGAAAGAAAGAAAGAAAGACACTACTGATGCAAGAAATATAGTCCCCACCAAGGAAAGAAAGGAAACGAGAGAAAACAATGGTTATGGATGTGGGCTGGACTAGGCTTAGAGTACGTACAAAGGACTAAGATTGTTTATTATTCTAAGGCTTTCAGATGAATGACAAGACAAAAATAGGGACACCATATTGGCATTTAGCACAATGTCTAACACGTAGTAGCTGCTCAGTAAATACCAATTGAATAAATGGAAGGAAGAAAGGAAAGGAAAGAGGGATAGAGGGAGAAACTTCAACATAAGACATTTCTTAAAATTTCCTCCTCTATGATCTTTAGCGCCCTCTGTCACAAAAAAATGCACATCCCGAGTATATTTTCCTCTGACTTCAAATCAGTGCCAAAGCTCATGTCTTCCGTATTTATCCTATCAACTCAAATTTCTCTATGAGCACCAAATCCATTTTTCTAACTGAATCGCAAACACATTTCCAAATTGAACTCTTACTTTTTATTCTCATACCCTGCCCCACCCTAGTCTTCTTTCTGTATTTTCTAGCTCAGTTTCATCCAGTTTCCCCAAATCTGAAACCATGAAATCATTCCCAAGCAACTCCCTCTCCTTTTAAAGATCCATCCGGTCAGTCACCAAGTCCTAACAACGATCAATAGCTCTTCACTCAGTCTCCTCCTCATTTCTCCAGTGCTGTAGTTCTAGTTCGGCCTCTCTCCTGAGTCAAATACATTTTTCAAGACAGAATGACTCAACTTACTTATGTACTAGCACTACCTCTATCTTGTGCATGCTTACATCATTGCACCAATCACATCATATTTTATTTAACTACATGTTGGTTTCTCCTCCTAAACAGTTAGATGGCAGGAAAGGACTGTCGTTATTCACCATCATTGCCTACTACATAGCATGCACTTGATAAAGGTTTGTGCAATAATTAAATTACTCTTGCATATTGCATTACAAAATTCTCCTAATTGGAGGATTCTCCTAGTTGTGACTTCAGTCCTAATACTCTCAACCCCCTCACCTACCAACCTCCCCACAAATCTGCCATCAGAGAGACAGCAGAATTATCTCTTTCAAGTGCAAATCTCATCTTCTCACTCTCTTACTTTAAATCCCTCCATGACAAAGTCAGGCCTGCCACTTAAGGTCTCTCATGATCTCAACTCTGCCTGTCCTTCCAGCCTTGTTGCCCCACCGATCCCCAAGCACACCCTATAAACCAGTATCTACTTCCAATTCTTGCATGGAGTTCATTCAGCCACATTACTACAGAACTTCATGCTCAACGTTCCTTTCTTAGAACATACTTCCTCAACTTCGCTGATAGCAAGCTTTTTCTCCCCTAAATCAGCAGTCTTCCCCGCCTCTTGAATTCTTTTTTTTTTTTTTTTTCTTTGCAGCTGTCCAGTAAGGGGATCCAAGCCCTTGACCTTGGTGTGTTACAACAAGCTAACAACTGAGCTAACCGGCCACTCTCTTCAATTCTTTAAATCTTCCCTTACCCTTACTCTCCACTCCAGCTAAAAAGCAAAGACATAGCTACTTTTTTATATACATTCTTTTCAAAAGCCACTTACTGACTGTATTTTATAGATCTATTGATCTGTTTGCATTCCCCTATCAAATATTTAAGCTCTTCTCTGAAGGGGACATCATTCATTCATCACTTTTTTGTCACCATTATCTCACAGCTTACCTGACAGAGGATTCTCAAGAAGTGCTTGTTCAAAGAGCAACTGAAGATATGTGTACTAATAATATGTGATTTGTTCTGAATACAGTGAAATGAAGACATTAACCTGACTTAGTATTATTAAGAAGTAAACATATCATGATCCCTTTCCATGCTGTTGCTGGTGGTCCTGCTTTATCTATATGCAGCTGGGATTAAATTCTAAACCGCATGCACAAAAACACCATCTTGCAGTTTGCAGCAAGAGTAGCCATTTACATTTTACTGCTGCTTTGGTCTATGCTTTTCGCCATGGGAGCTGTCTAAGCTTTTGATGAAATAAAATGTTCAGATGAATTTGAAATAAAATAATAGATTAATATAACTAAAAAAAAGTATGCTCATTCTAAATCATGAATTTTTGTTGTTACTGCTTTTTTTTAACCAAAAACCACAAATTCTTTTAAAACCATCATCATTTTATCTCCATGTGCCAGTGCCTGCTATAATTTTCTGTAAAACTACTACAATGTTGAAAAAAAATTTCTTGTAGGACTACAGCCCTAAAGATGAAAGCACAAAGGAGAGAAACTTCCTTCACATCTTCTGTGATATTTTAACTAAATACATCAACAAAAAAAAGTAGGTCAAGGAGAAATCTCTCTCACCGATGGGCCTTCCCCGATGTGCACGTGTGTCTTCTGCTTGGCCTCACACAATTGCCGCAGGTGTAAAATCACAAGTTCGTTTTCTTCCTGGTCACTGACTGGCTTCATTTTCTGTTGAAAAGAAAAAACCAAGAGGACACTATGGCAACACAGCTTCTCTCCTATTTTATTCTCACTGGTTTTATCTCCCTGGCAGACAAACATTAATAAACCTGCACTCAGAAGCAGAAGGAACGACAGCATTCGAGTTCCACCAAATAGTACTATAGGACATATACCTTTAATTTCAGATAGAGGAATGAGAAAACAGGATCCAATTCTCATTGCTTATATCTTATTTATGAGAACTACAAATAATGTTACCCGAACTCGTTCAAAGATGTCCGCTTGTTCATTATCTGTCAGTGATGAGAGATGCCTCTGTATTACCAGCTTGGCTCTGGGAGGGTAGAGACCTAAGAGAAATGATGAGGGAAGGTGTTAAACAGAGTCTCGCAACAGAGATTTAGGTGGATAGAATGCATGGCATTCACCCCTTCCCCAGCAGGCTCTGAAAGTAAATCTTCTTATGGAAACGTGTTCCTGCCTACAACAAATCTTGAACACTTGGACTCACTGAAATGATTAAAACTAGATGAAAAACCTCTCCACCAAAACCAACAGCCCCCTACAGTGATCCTGGAGTTAGGATTACTAACAATGAATTTCTAAATGATACCAAGCACAACCAGAAACCACTTAATACTAGGGTACTCCAAACAGTTCATGGTGAAATTCGTAGCTTCTTTTAATTCTATTTTTCCATGAATTTTTTGAAGTACTCTCATATACTAACAAACTTAGCCACCCGAGAAACTCACAGGTGAATTAACATTATCCTAGGAACGGACATGGAAATAAACACTAAATACTAGCCTTGGCCAAAAGCTCTAAGCTTACAACTTGACATTTAAAAAAGAAAGAATAACCAATAATATTAAAAGGCAGGACTACAACTGAGACAGAGATCTCTCCCCCACATGCGGCTCCTGTTCTGTGGGAATAAGGCTTCAATGATGGCATTAGTATGTAATACACATTCGGTGTTATTATTTTACCTAGAAATTGCTCACTTCTTTGTATCATGATATTTACAAATCCATCACGTTCTTACACATAATTTATATTAAGTCCTTGGTAAAACATTTTTTCCATGAAAACATTTGTTTTTATCATTTTTTTAAAAAAGAGAGAGTTTAATTCATATTTACAATAATTCAATTGTCCACCCATTTTTAAGAAACAGATTTCCATTACATAGTTAGGAGCCACTTATAGTATTGCTACTATATTTGGTTTATAAAGAGGATAGCTAGCTATACAGAATATTTAACAAACATTATAGATACAGACTGGCATTTTAAAAGCATTTGTTATTATAAGGCCACCTTTCTCAGGTTATAGTTAAATACATTACATGATGTTAAGCTATAATTTGGATATTTTCCATGTATTCATTATTTTTATTTACAAAGAGTAAGACAAAGTAATTGGCCAAGAATATTTTCTTACAATTTGCTAAGTTGCATCACAAAATATAAAAATAAACAATGTGGGCCGAGCCTATGGCGCACTCGGTAGAGTGCTGCGCTGGGAGCGCGGAGACGCTCTCGCCGCGGGTTCGGATCCTATATAGGAATAACCGGTGCACTCACTGGCTGAGTGCCGGTCACGAAAAAACGACAAAATAAATAAATAAATAAATAAATAAATAAATAAATAAACAAACAATGTGATAGTCTAAAAGCAAATTGTGCAGTTTTTTAACTGTTTTTATTTCTAAGACAGTAAGACATGACAGCTAATTGAAATAAGCTGATTTGATCCCATTTGAGCTACTTTTTTTCTATTAAAGAACTATCAATATCTCTGCAGACAGTATGGGAGAGAATCACTTTAAAATATACATTGTTTTAAAAAAACTGAAATCCTTTCATGACTGCCAGAATGCCTACAGTGCAGACATACTGCGGCCGTTCTACCACTGGACCTGTGCTAAACCACTGTGCAGTATACAATGGGAAAAAGAAGACAAGTTTCTGAAACTTCTCAGCTCCACCTTTCTTTACGCAACATACAGCAAAATTCTGTGAAAGTCTCTGTGATCACATACAGAAAACTAAAATTCATTTTGTTGGTATAATACTTATCATAGCTTATTATTTGCTAGAAAAGTCTCCTTAAGAGTCTCTTAGATAAATATTATGACATTGACTCACGATTGTTTTTGCTTTGTTTTGTGTTGTTTATAACTGAAGTGACTGATTAACACGACTAAGAGGATAAAAGATGAATAAGAGAAAAGGAAAGATAAAGAAGGTAGTTACATTTATACGTACATTTGAGGCATATTTGCTGCCGGTTCTTTTTCTATAAATATATATTTTTGCTTTATTTTTAATTACCCAAGTAATATAATAAGTTCTGTATTTTCAAAGTATTAGGACATTATAGATACAGTTAAGTTTACCTTTGATAAATGCTAGAATCGGTGGTCAAAGCTGTCAGAGAAAAGATATTTGCGTCTATTCAAACCATCTCCCCTAAAATATTTGTTGACTCCAGGGAAACAATGGTAAGTTTACACTGGAAAATCCCTGAGACCATCTGAGCCAGGTGACAAGGCCAACATCACAAGTAATAAAACTAGTCAGCATCATGAGCCCCATGATACGATGCACTGAGATGAGTGACCTCAGTCCAATCACGGGAAGACACCAGACAGGCCGAAGTGAGGGACATTTAGCAAAATGACTGAGCAGCACTCTTTGGGGATGTCAAGGTCATGAGAGACAAGGAAAGGATGACGAAAAGTCGCATGCAGACTTCAGGAGACCAGGGAGAAATAACAACTACATACAATGTGGGACCCTGACTGGGGTCCTAGAACCAAAAAAAAGGGTATGAGTAAGAAAACTGGTGAAGATCAAATGAAGTGTTTAGTTCGGATGACAGCCTTGTACTGATGTTAATTCCCTTTTCTGATCATTGCACCATGGCTGTATGAGACGTTAACAATGGGCGGTGGGGAGGAATATTTGGAAACTGCAACTTTTCTGTAAATCTAAAAGTAGACCAAAGTTGTTTAAAAAAGAAATATATGGTATTATTCTATGTATTTTTCCAGATGTAGGATATGTATGCTGTATATGTTATTCAGAAAATTATTTTATCACTCAACAATATAATTTTAAGATGTATTCATGTTGACATACAGTTCAAATTCAATCTCATTTATTGCTTCATTGCATGAACATACTTCAATTATGCTACTGATTGACATTTAGGTTGTTTCCAATTTTCCATTATTTACAAATAATGCAACCTTGAAAATGTCAGTTTCTGCCCTAATATAAGAGTTTCTCTTATTGAGACATGGAACTTCTGGTTCACAGGATATGTACAAGTTTAGGTTAATAAGTTTATATTAATTGTCCCCCAAAAATGGCTATACCAATTTACATTCCCATCAATATTACAAAAATGTACCAATATGCTTACAATTTTTCCAACAGTTAATCTGATGAGTATCTTACTGTGTTTTATTTTCATTTCTCTGACATCCAGTGAGGTTTAGCATCGTCTCATTTGCATTATAGGACCTTTTACTTTCCTTTTCTGAGATGTATTTTTTGACATTCTCTGTGCAATTTCCTACTGGATTGTTTTATCTTTTTCTTATAAAGTTCTTATAAATTCTGGATACCAGTCTGCTATCTCCTTGTTTGTTGTTTATCATTTAACTTCCAAAAAAGCAATTATTGTTACATAAACACTTTAAATTTTCATGAAGTCAAATCTGTCAACGTCTTCTAACAGTTGTCAACGTCTTCTAACATCTTTGTGTTTTGATAAAGCCCTCTTTTGTCAAGGAATGAGAATATTTTTTGTTTTCTTTTAATGATTTTAATATTTTGTTAGTTTACACTAAGGACTTTGGTCCATCTAGAATATATTTGAGTAGATGAGTGGAAGGAATCTTTCCCCCTTCGGACAGCTAATTGAGCAATATAGACTTTCCTCCTACAGATTGAAAATGCTCCCTTTACCATATACCAAAGAATGTTCCACTTTTGTCAATGTTTTACATGTTTGAAAATAATGTGCATTCTGTAAAATTATGATTATATATTTTAAATTCTGAATATTACATTAAAATAGTCCTTGATCACATAGTTGTGTGGAGATTCAATAAATACTGCCTTCCATCCCTGTTTATGCCTCATGCCTATGATTCTCCAATTTACACTCACCATGACTAGACCATTCTCTGTTTTTTTCTAGAGTCTGCATCTTCCCATCTGTCATAACACCTATCACACACTGAATTGCATTTATTTGCTCACATGACTATCTTCCACTCTAGACTATGGAAGCTTTCCAGAGGCACAGCTCATGTCCCAATCATTTCTGTATAACCAGTTCCTAGCATGTTGCCTGGACCATAGTAGACACTTAACAAGTGTTCAAGTGTTTATTAAATTGTGTTTCTTCTTTTGTATCATAGTTTTCAAGCTTTTTGTTAGTAAGTGATAACGATAAGAAAGAGAAGTTGAGTCACAGGGTCACCTTTCCTTCATGTCATTCCCCTGCTCCTCAGAACACATTAAAAAAAAAACAAAACTGCTTTATGATGTCCCCTCTATTATCTCTGTCTTTCACAAATGTCCCTTAAAAGGCAAGCAAGTTTCATTACAGTTCTAAACTTTTAGAGAAAAGGAACACATCACCAAACGAGAGGGGAAAAAGGAAGAATTAAAAGAATTAAATAAACAGTTGACATTCTGTAATGGTTTTGCCTCTATTCATTCATTCAACAAATATTTTGTCAGTTCCCACTGTGTACACAACAGAGTCTTAAGAACTGTGGGAAATACAAATCCCTCCCTTGAGTTTGCCTTCAGATGAAAAAACAAAATGAAAGAGATTGAGAGAGAAAGAAAGAGAAAAAAGTCAAGCACCTAGAAGAGACTGACAGCACACTCAAATTTGACTGGACACAAGAAATGATTCTTTGGGTTTTTGTTTCACATAGAAACAAAGAACTATTCAGTGACAGCAGGGACTTTCTCATTTTCCAAATGCCAAAGCAAACTCCTCTCTTGCCAAGGCCAAGTTATACTGTACCTTCAATCCTTTCACAGAGCTTATGCAAAGAGTGCATAGGGCAGGCTTCACACAGTTTAATCTGGGTCTTGGCACTCTGCAAGGCAGCAGCCGTACTGAAAGCCTGTTTCAGAGTCAGCATTACCTCATCCACCTACAAGAAGAAACAAAATTCGAGTCTGTAAAAGTTTGCTTTCATGGTAACACATTAAAAACTCAACAGCAATGTGAGCCTTTATTGATGCTGATGAATTAATAAACATGGAATTTTGATGACTGCATATCTGGCAGACAGAAAATATTAAATCTTGAAGATAGACCTTTCATACATTTATAATTGAAAGCTGGATGAATTAAGACCATTTCAATGTGTGCAATATAATACTGATCTGGTACTTGAATGCTATTTTCAAATACCAGTGAGTTCTATGCTATCACAGGCAGTTTAATTAGTTGGTCAGGTCTCTGTTTAACTAAATAGTTTATCAGATAAAGACTTCTTTGGAAGTTTTATTTGCAATATATAGGGAGCAACAAAATAGGTTCAACATTCACCCGTGTTAATACCTATCCTATTTACTGTATTCTTCTGGATCACTTTTAGTGTAAAAAGAAACAAAACATGTATTTAAGTGAAATTCTGGGGGAAAATGAGTTCAACTTAAATAATGGTAGGGAAAGTCTATGAATGTTGCTCGTCTTATCTCTGTAGCTTCAGATTTATCATTGCTCCGCTTCTGATTTGTGACACTGAGAAGTCCTGGCATCATAGTGTCTAATAAGCTGGGTCTAACCACTAGGAAAGCAGCTTGCAAACTGTCAGCTAATTTCTTTCTTGTTCTTCCACTGATCCCGTCAAGAAGTTTGAATCTAGCCTCTAGTTTCCTCAATGAGTTTTTGAAACCAACTAACAACTCACCCTCACGTGTGGTTAAACCAACTTCAGGTTGTATCTTCTTTTCTGTAACACAATCACCAACGTAGTGTAAGTTTTCCCACACTCTGCAGAACTTAGATCAAATTCTAAAACCTGCGTGGCAGAGCTACTAGGTATTAAGGACCTCATCCAAACTAGCTTTGATATGCAAAACCATTTACCATGCTTGGTAAACCATTTCTTTTCTCTCTTTTTCCCCTTTCCCTACAGCCTGCTTTAAGAATATATTATTATTTAAAGGATTTAATCTATTTCTGCATTCGATTGTTTGAGGAACCTGGAATAAAAAGAAGCTTTATTCTTCTAATATTACTGGCAGAAGAGATCAAACATTAAGCAGTCAGCCATTATTCAGTTGTTTTCATTATGTTATCAATTAAAACGACATGAATAATTTTACATCACGCCATGATTAAAAATGAATTATGCATAAAATATTTTATCCTGCAATTACAAAATAATGATTTCTATTTATTGGAAATAAAAGCAATACATTTTAATGCCTTTGTTTTGACTGATTTTGCCTTGTTATATGTTCAAAAGCAGCTTTAATTATTTATGCAGATGTTCTTGTTTCTCTTTTATTTAAGACACTGAAGGAATTATTAATCTGGTTAGTAATATAAATAGCTTTTATACAGGTTACTTGTTACTTAACAATACCGCCTTGTAAAAGACTTCCAGTAGATATCGAACTTTGGTATTTTCTTCTCTATTTTGAGATGAAACAAGTGGGTGTTCCAATGGTGTATGAAATTTGGCTACCAACTTCTCCCAGCCACAAATATTACTAAAAACTATATGCCTTCTAAAATTTTAAGTGTCTTATTTTCTAAAGTCCACCACGTTTTTCAGCTGGCCTATAAATTCTATCCTGGGATCAGTGCATCTAAAAGTTCAAATTAGCGTACTATGAATAACTTAATTATTTTACTCTAGTTACAACAACAGCAAAATCATTGGTCAAGTCAAAAGGTTAAAAGCAAAGGAATGGGCAAAGATAAATCAGTCATACGCAAACAAAAAGAAAGTGAGGATTCTTGCCATTACCATCAGGCAAAATTAAATTCCCAGTGAAAAGCATGACATGGGAAAAAGACCAATTTATGAAATTAAGGGGAAATCCGTAATAACAATAATGCTCATAAATATTTACATACCAAACTTGGGTATTTATAGCATTTTAGAATAAGTCTAAGAATCAGAGAACATTTAAGGACTTCAAAATATTATGTAGCCTCGTTCTCTGGAAAAATTTAAATTTTCAAACTATCCAGTAGAGAACAGCAACAATTCTGTTTTAACAGTTGTTAACAAGAAGGCAGTGGTGTACTTCCATGGCTAATGGATCACCCACATATCGAAGTGTTTTCCACATTTTTAGATTTTAAGCTCACTTATCACATTACGCTATATGTGAATTCTCACATGACTGCTTATATGCTTAAAGCCAAGTCCTATACTTCTCGTTCCTAGGCTAACGTGTGCCAATTACTTCTGTTTTTCTTCAAATGAGGAACTTTTCATAGAGTATTGCTCTTCTCTGAAACATCTGCAACTTTTCCTCATTATTAAATGCTGATTCCCAAACCTAAACTTGTTTCTTTACCTGCCATCCTCCCCCTTTGCTTGATTCTTGTCAGAAATTTATGTTTACAAGTATAATCAACACCAGACATAAGAGAAAAATAACTTCCTTGTCTTTGAACCCCATTGCTCTATCAATATGCTAATATTTCATTTCTAATGAAATACCATTTTATTTCATTAACTATTAATCCCATACAATTCTGGGTCTTGGACAGCCTGGGTCTTTTTTTTTTTTTTTTTGGTTATACTCTCCCTGAATACTTTTGTCTGTGTCATTGGAATTTGCTTTAGTGTGTGTGAGTGTGTGTGTGTGTGTGTGTGTGTGTGTGTGTATAAATAGCAGTGACTTGAGCTTTTTTTCACACTCTTTAAACCAATTTTAGAGAAAACCCTTCTGAAGAAACTATATTTTCTACAAATCTCAAGGGTTCGTTAAACAAGATTAAGCTACCTGCCTACAGCTATTTTTAAAAAGGAAGGAAGGAAGGAAGGAGAGAAGTGAGCACCTAAACTTCCAGCCTAACACTCCAGGGCCCATCAGAACACTATACTCTTTACAAATTCATAACAAAAGAATATGTTAATTGTGGGTTCTCAAAGAAGATAAGTCAGCATTCATGGTTTTGCAATACTTTGTCTTACACAACTGCCAAGCCATATCAATCATAACACTGCTTAGATTGACAATATTTAACTGAGTATTTTGTTTTGTTCTATATGTCAGCTGCTTGAGCCATCCCCTATTATGCAGAAAATCTTCATTTTAATTTTTCTTTAAGCTCACAGTTCTGATGCCTCACTATTCAGCTAAGATGCTTACTGATAAAATTAAAGAGATTTTTGTAAAAAAAAAAAAAAAAAAAAGTAAAAGATAATGATGCCAAAACTCAAATTCTGATACAGCTTCAAGCAATAGGAAAGCATTCACAGCCAGTACAGTCTGTCGCCCTTGTCACAGAGCATGCTGGGTGGAAAAATGCAACATATCCCCAGACTTTCGACTGTGATCCCATTCCCAAAACTCACTCAACATGCATAAGGGAAAAATGAAAATGCTAAAAACTAAAACCAAAACAAAACCTGTTAAAGAGATTAGAAATAAGAAAGTTCTCGATTTACTGTAAGTTATCTAGTGATCCAAGATTAATCAGCACCTAGAAAATGACTGCCTGAAGTTAAGAGTAATGCATTCATTCAGTTACTTGAAATGCAAAAATACCAAGCACCTGCTATTCTAGAAATCCCAAGATACAACATGAATAAGTAACGGTCCTAATTTTGTGAAATTAACAATCTAGTGGAGCAGATGGCTATGTAAACAAATAAATGAGTATAGGGATTGGCAGAGACTGTTAGAGACCTCTGCACAAAGTATAGTAAGAGCACGGACAATATAGCAACTAAAGGAGTCAATTCCTGGAGGGAAAAAAAAATCAGTAGGATGTGATATTTCAGCTGGGTTCTGAAAAATATGTAATAGAAAAGAAGGGGAAGGGTATTCAGATGATAGCTGAACAAGGCCAGTCCTGCTTTACTTCCAATGAAGCAGTAAGAGAGGGTAAAAACAGGTAACTAAAGCGCTGCACAATCTCCTTGTTTAGTAGCAGCGTGGACCCTTGAGGCTGACATAGCCCCCTCCCCAAGCCTGACAGTGAAAAAGGTAGCAAGCCCTGGTTCTGGCTTCCTCTACATGGCAGATTCCTCGCTCCAAACAGTGAACAGTGACCTCTGAGCTTCTCCTGCACTTCTGTGAGCCACAAGGGGCCTTCATAGAGCTGCAGCCATTCACTCAAATCCTTGATCTCATGTGTGTCCCATTCACTAATCATTTGCTGGTTTCAGTAACAAACCAAAATAAAAGCAACATCACACCAATCATCCAACCAGCCTTTGTGGTCTGGCCTAGAAAACAGCTTGTGACATGGAACATGTGCTAAGACACAGTCATAAAAGAGCATAACATTGTGGTCTATGTGAGAAATAACAAAAGATGAGGCTGGAGAATGAAGAAGGCCCAGCTGAATGTTAAACAGTCGCGATTTCATCCCTTAACAATGAGGCATAAACGGCTCCAGTGAGGAAACTGGGTGAGAAATAAAACCATAGCATAATGCAGAAAATGAACAGATGACAGATTAAACCCATGGCAAGAAGCCTAGTTAGGACACTAATACGAGAATCCAAGTAAAGAACATGAGTGCCCAGAATCAGGTAGCAAAGAAGAAAAGGAGAGATGGATAAAAGAGACATTTCTATCTTCAAGTCAATAGGATTTGGTGAACAACTGGATATAGAAGGTGAAAGAGAATGCATGAGGGTTTCTAAATAGGGAAGTTGGGTAAATGACGATGCCAAAATAAAACAATATGAGATATATGATAGGTTTGGGAAAGGTAGGAGAGTAAGGGATCTAGAACACGGTAGAAGGATCAGCCTTAGATAGGAGGAGGGACAGAGAGAGACGGAGAGGTGTGAGTGGGTAGGGATGGGTGAGGAGTGAGGCACGGGTGGCAGAGTATCCTAGACTATCCCTCTCTACAAAACTCTTCACAGGCTGGCATTTTCCAGTGTCGTGTCATCGGTTTTCTTTATCTTTCTTTCTCTTTCTCCCCCTTGGGTGTTCATCTACCCCCATGCCTTCTGCTGTCATTTAAATAATGACAACTCTCAAATTTCTATCTCAAATCCTAAAGTGAACCTATTTAGCAGTGGTTACCTGGATATCAATATGAGGCTATTTCATAGATGTGGTTAATTATTTAGAGGAAGAACAAACCTCAAATGGAGCTCTCTAGAATAAAACACTGTTAGTGATGGGAGTTTTATATCTCCTAGAGAAAAAAGTGGAGACCCAGAGGACACTAGTGAAAAAGTGCCTTTGTACCAATTCACCTCCACTTTTTCATTATTCCTGACCTCGGTGTCCACACTGGGAATGTAGAAGGCAGAAGTCAAGCAGGGATGATTGCAATATGCACCAAGGAAACGAGGACAATGCTTTCTGGCTTATTTGTACATGTCTAAGTTGTATGTGTTTCCCTGGGAGAAATGCTGGTAGGAGGATTATATGTCTAAGAAAACATTTTTCTGTAAACTCTTCAAAGACTGGTAATGTATATATCTGAAGGTCTGTGTTAAAATTGTTAGGGTAGATAGAACAGGTGGAAAAATAAGTAAAAACTTTGAGGGAAAAAAAATCAACTACTTCTTAATCACTCAGATATATCTTCAAGTCTGCCTTACCTACTTCTTGTGGAACATCAATTACCCCCAAAACAGAGGGGCAGGGGAGAGGGGTGCCAGAGAGAATAATTGACTTTTAAGTTCCAAGAAAAGGAAATAAAAATTAAAATAAGACCACAAAGAATATTTTAAAAATGAGGACAGGTGCTAAAGAAACAAAGAAAACAATAAAAAATAAACAGTTCTCTACTCTGTCGATATAAGCATTATCTACTCTGAGATGTTACAGCAATTAAGAAAATAAGAAGTCAATGGCCTTCCTTATCTTCTTATATGAGGAACAGAAAAAGTAACAGCTTTTCTCCTATTACATTGTAGTAGTCTTTCCTACCTTATAAAAATACTCATGGTAACATGACTAGGGTTGTTAAACCCAAGAAAGTAGGTAGGCTTAAAAATTACAAGACAATTTGTTTTTATTTTTTCTACTGTTGTGCTGCTTTAAGGGGTGTAAACATATTTCTAGATGCCCTCTACTTTCTTGCTGATAGCATTTTGCGAGGTTTGGGTTCATAAAAGATCAGTCTTCCATTAGGCAGATGTGTCAGCAGGAGCATGGGGACAGCACTGACACCACTTACCAGAGATTCGCTGGCACACTGGAACACATAGCAAACATACTGGCTCAGCCCAGACTCTGCAGACTCCCGACAGATAAAGCCAAAGTGATCAACGTGCTTTATACCCTAGATGGGGGGAAAGAAGCACAGTACAGGATTCATAGGAATACGTCCTTTTAATCAACAATATGGAAATCAACATCGGTTCTATAGTTTCACAGTTCCATGAATTTCTCCTTTACAGCAATATGATAGGTGGCATAACGTCACAGCACACTTACACGATGGCCTGTTGATACATAAAATAAAGGGTGAGACTAATTCAGATTGTTTTGTTTCTGATAAACACTTTATGACTCAGGGCCACAGGAGGAAAAATATTGATGGCACGACCCAGTGTATCTTGTAATCAAACTGCTACTCCATGTTTGCAAGTAATGGAGTTTTCAATCTACTGTCTTCTTAGAATGACGGACTGATGATTCATCATAAACCTTGTTCTTGTCTAATGAGGTTAAGAAACTGAGAAAAACTACAACTGACAATACTTGAATTAAATGGCATGCAATTTCCTAAAATATGCATAAAAATAATAGATATCTGTCTATTTATAGACACTCAAGCAGCCAAACTGTTAAAAGACTGATATATTAAAGAAATTATTTCAGGTGCCAACTATCCACTTTCAAAAATCACTGTACGTCCTGGACCCAAGCTAAATAACCTCAGCTATATGAGGGGTGTTCAAAAACTTCATGGAATGATTCATATTATCGTTTCATTCTGTTTCTCCACTAACTTTTTGAAGTACCCTCATATTTAATAAAAAATTCAGAGTCATCTGTGACTTTCATTCAATCTGAATACATACATACCAAAAAAGAGAAAATACCTTGTTATTTTAATAGCAAGCACACTACTTTGAAAAGCCAGGTAGTCAAAAAATTTAAAGTTGTCCTGAAATCATCTAAATCCAAGTGAAAAGAAAACAGGCTTTGGAGTCAGGCAGATTTGTGCTTAAATCTTGGGTCAACTAATCTGCAAAGTATGAGATATCATGCTGGGTTGCTAATAATTATCTCTGAAGTTCCATCTCTCATTGTAAAATAGTAGTAACAGCACCTATTGTCAGAGATGTTTGAGATTTAGGACTACGAAATATCTATTATAGTTCCTGGAATGCTTGATAAATGGTAACCATTATTCTCATTATAATAAACTCAATCTATCCAATAGACATAGAAAAAGAAAATTAACTCTGGTAAAAAGAAAACATCAGTAAGAAAGAGTAAGGTTGCAATTCATGAGGTGAAAATAAGCTCAACTTAGTACAACTCATTAGTGATTAAATAATACCTTTTACTAGCTTAGTACTAAATGGAGAAAATTCATAGGACCTCATTAGCTCAGTGAGTCTTCAGGCAGTAGCAATGTCTCCAGTAAAGAAAACTACTCCCTTATTTCCCACGCTTGCCAGGAAAACAGTCCTACAGATTTTGAAGAAAGAAACATTTGTAGGTGTTCAGTATTAAAAGCAGATCTGTTCCTGAATACAGCCACAGTCTATCAGTTCAATTCTGTGGAAAGTAGTAATAAGAACAGGGCCACTCAGAGACGAACAGATGGTTGACCTGACAATAATTCTGATGAAGCCTTCCACAAATTTCCCTCATGCTTTTGTGTAATTCTTTTCCTGAACCAGAACATAAGAATACAAAGCTTGCCTTTAACAAAAATAAAAAGGAGAAGCAAAAGAAATATTTGAACTTCCTGTTATTATATAATTGGACTTCCCATTATTATGTATTTGGTTTGACTGGTTCTTCTTTTTTCTTTCTATTTTTTCTTTTGGATGTTCAATGAGCAATGCTAGTCTCCTGACTGGGGTATGAGAGGCACAGCTTTTGAAGATGCCTCTTGGTGCTCTGGTGGGGCAGGGACTATACTGATTTATATACCACTTTCTCTCCACTGCTTGGCACAAGCTTCAACAGGGAGAAAATGCTCATTCATTCAACATTTATTGAACACCTAAGGGTTAAGCTTTATCTTACTACATCTGATTCTGATGTCCTACATAATAAGACACTTGCCCCCATAGAGCTTATGATCTTGCAGGGATCCCCAGTAAACAGGTAATTACAAGAATGTTTCATAAATACTTCTTCAGTTAAAGTAAATAATCTTTTTACCAGATTTTTATGTCCGTTAGGCAGGAATTTAGAAATTTGCAATAAATTCTTCCTATATTCAGATGCTGCCACTCTCTAAGTTATTAGAGTAGAAATTTCTTACCTATGCAACATAATTTTACATCTCCATATAATAGAAAAATATTAAAACCAGTTATTAGAAGTGATCAAGTAGCTAGTTGAGAGGTTGTTGAATGTGGCCTATACAAAGAGGTGACAAATGTCTGATGTGATGAATATGCTAAATACCCTGATATGATCATTGCACAGTATATTGCACCCAAATATCACATTGTACTCCATAAATATATACAATAAATATGAATCGATTAAGAAAAAATAAAAAGAAAAACAACTTTCCAGAAACAGTAGTAGATTAGAGCTTACTAGAAACCAGGGGAAGGAATAATAAATTACTGCTTATTGGATACGAAGTTTATGTTTCAGATGCTGCAAAAGTTTTGGAAATAGAGATAGTAGTTACATAGCATTGTGAATATAATTAATTCCACGCAACTTTATGTTTAAAAATGCTTAAAATGGTAACCGTTATGTTACATATGTTTTACTACAATAAAAAAAAATGGAAAAAAACATTAGAAGTGGAACTGTATTGGCAGAGGCTGAGGCAAACGATTAACAAAATGTACAAAAACTCTCCTGTCATCTTCAAAGGGAAGACTGTCTGAATATCATACCAATAGCAATGCTAAGTCCAAAATCAAAAGAAAGAAAGAAAGAAAAGAAAAGAAAAAATAAGAGGCTGTCATGATTTTTCAGCATTAAAATACAGGTAGGGACCTTGGCAAGACCCAACTACCAAAGGTACAATTAGCTACTGGGCTAGAAAAGGAGTTAATTCTCAATTCCAGGGATCTCCTCAGAGGGGTCTTGCATTTTTAACCTTCCCACATTTAGATTTAGATACTCCCTCTATTCTGAAATCTTCAAAAATTCCTTCTATGATTACAATATATTTAGGTAACTCTAACTTTGGGATAGATATTATAAATTATTGCTATGGTCCTTAGGACGCTACTTTATGCCTAATATCATAATCTTGTATACATTTAGCTGTATCACTTAAAAAACACTTAAATACATAGTTTGTGAATTAAAAATAAATCAAAGAAGAAAAATAACAAAACATTCTTTTCAAAATTTAGCACTTATATTAACATAAGTTGAAAACACTAGTTCCCCTTTTACTACCTACTGTGGGATAAAGACCAGACATGACTCAATGACACCTGTAAGTCCCACTGCCCAAGGTTCTGAGGAACGCTAACTGTGTAAGTGTTTTCAAAAGAACTCACCACCACAGAAATTCCATCATGGGAAGGAATTGATGAAGTGACATTATGAAAAAGAAAGAGGTAACTAAAATACTGAGGGTTCTGGACATGATTTTGTTACTGGCATAGGCACAAATACATCAGCACTCAGTTTAAGACAAATTATCTTTAAAAATATAAAAATTTTAAAGAAAACATATAACATTTGAAGGAGTTATTTTGTGCTTAACTTTTAAACCAGATTTAATTGGTTTCTTCAAATACTATGATATACTTTGATACACACCTGAGAACAAGAGGAGATATCTTTGAAATTCTTTTCTAGCACAACTGATTTAGTGTCTGGACTGATAAGGTTAATCTCAAATCGCCCAACCTGAAAAATAAAAGGCATTCCAATTAATTTCTCACAAGGACCTAACATCTTACTTTACAATTAAATATTCAACTAATAATATGGATTCAAATGCTATATACCTATTTCACATATGCTCCAACATCCAATCCAACCCACATTTTAACTCCAAATATCAGCTCAAAACATTTCTTCCTGTTGTCAAAAAATCATGAAAGTTAAGTTGGTCTTAAATTATAAGTTATAAAAGCAATTTTTTTTCAAATTAGAAACAATTTTTTTTTCAAAACATATGCAACCTTTCCTCACTTCATGATTTCTAAAAATACCAATTATTAATAAGTTGTAATAATGCTTTCTTCCAAATGTTTAATAAAATGACACATTTGTAATTGGGCTGATAAGTTAAAATTTTTGAAAATGAACAACTATTCAGAAAAATTAAGAGCAAGGACCATGACTAGCTAAGAAAAAAACAAATCTGATAGCCCCAAAGTAAGGGAAAACTCAGTTAACATATCACCAAAAAAAAAAAAAAAAAAAAAGATTAGAGACACTTTAATTACATGCCTAGAGTTAATGAAACGAGAAATAAAAAAACCATGAACTTCTGATAAAGCAAATATTACACCCTGGGACTGTTTACTAAAGTACACTGTGGAATTTCCTCCTCAGGGATTCTTTAAAACAGGATAAAAGAACAGTCCACTCATGTCTTTTCAAGAAAACTCAAATCTTACAAGCTGATAATGAATTAAAGATCCTCTACAGGACATTGTTATGAATTAAGTTCTTTTAAGTGAAACTGAACATTTTCTATACCTTGTGTAACATTCAAAAGTTATTTTTAGAATTAAAAATTACCTTTTACACCAATACTGTAACTTGCATCAAGTTATTTTAACAATTGATCCATTAAGTTATCAGGCTGAGGTGTTTTTCTAACCTTCCCTTTTGTATGACAGAATAAGTTGGTACGTTCTCATCTGAACATATGAGTCTCCACTTTCCTTTTTTTCTCTCTATAAAACCCCCTTTTTCTCCATGCCAAATCACTCTCTCCCAGATTCACATCTTTAAGTCCTCTATAAGGTTGGCTTCACGCAGTTATTTTTTTTTAAAAATTGATTTTAGAATCCACCCAAGGCAAATGCTGGTGCCAGATACTGAGAGTAACCTTCTATTTACCTTCTTCCCACCAGGTTTCTCTGATGCTCCATTAATTTCTTCTCCCTCCTCTTCCTTCCCTATTCCCTTCTTTCTTAAAATCCACGCTCCACGACTGCCCCTCGCCCCCTCTTCCACCTCCCTGTGCTCTTTCTCCACCTGCCTTAACTGCTTTTGAGGGGGAAACAAATAAAAGTCGGACTATTCGCTTTGTAGAGGTGGCCCCTGGGGGCCAGCAGAGTGAGGGACTGGGAGGAGGCGGGCGCCCAGCTGCTTCTGCCCCCGCGACCTCTCCTGGGGCACCCCGCGACCTCTGCTGCGGTGCCCCGTGACCTCTGCTGGAGCACCCGACCTCTGCTGGGGCACCCCGCGACCTCTGCTGGAGCACCCCCACCTCTGCTGGGGCACCACGCGACCTCTGCTGGAGCACCCTGACCTCTGCTGGGGCACCACGCGACCTCTGCTGGGGCACCCCGCGACCTCTGCTGGAGCACCCCCACCTCTGCTGGAGCACCCCGACCTCTGCTGGGGCACCACGCGACCTCTGCTGGGGCACCACGCGACCTCTGCTGGAGCACCCCACGACCCCTGCTGGAGCACCCCGACCTCTGCTGGGGCACCCCGCGACCTCTGCTGGAGCACCCCGACCTCTGCTGGGGTGCCCCGCGATCTCTGCTAGGGCACCCCGCCACCTCTGCTGGGGCGCCCCGCGACCCCTGCTGGAGCATCCCGACCTCTGCTGGGGCACCCCGTGACCTCTGCTGGGGCACCCATGACCTCTGCTGGGGCGCCCCACTTGCCCTGCCCGGCAGTACCTGAAAGAGCATCGTTCTGTTCTTCTCGGAATCGGACGGCTGGACGTGACTGGGCGCGCTCGCGTGTCTCCTTCGCGGCTGGGGTTTTTGGCTGCTGTCGTGAACTTTCCTTTGCAGGACTCCAGTGACGCTGCTGCACCGAGAGCGAAACTCCTGCTGCTCATCAAAGACAGAATCTTCCAAAATCCGCTCAGGGAAGCAAACTCGAGAGCTGGACGGAGCCAGCACAGGCTGGCTGGCGACGGAGGGTAAGTCAGGGGGGGTACTGTTGACTCCATCGGCCTCCTCCGGCAGGCTGTCACCGGGGGACCCGGGCATCTCGGCCTCAAAGACCATCAGGTCCTCGCTGGGATCCGCACCGCGCTGCTCGCCCTGAATCTTCAGGCGCTGCTGTTCGTGCAGGCTGAACTTTTCTATGCAGTCGTCGATGAGGCTGGACGGGGCCTTCTTGTGGGTCACTGTCACCTTTCCGCAGTACAAGACTTCGAACTTCTGAGAGTTATAAAAGGCATCCTCATTATCTTTGCTGGGTTTGGTGTCCTCTTTCATGGCAGCTTTAGATAACTGCCTTATGCTGCTGATAACATCAGGAACCTGGGAAAAAATATTAAATCCTCAGTTTAGTTAAGTATTTTCAGATAATTTACATTTACCTAGACCTGTTGTTATTACGTGGAATGTATTTTCATCCCAAATGATAGAATATAGAAAGTAATAGACCCTACACAATAGAAAATAAACTTAAATACCTTGTCTGACATAAATGACTTCAAGGTAAAATTGAAATTTAATGAAAGTTAATTAATTAAAATGTAATGGCAGTATTAGACTTTCCCATTTAAAATGTTTCAAAAAAACAAAACCATGAGACTATACAGGCCACTAGAAACTTTTAATAAATCCTATCTTTTGATTATTTTTAAAAGTCATGATAAGCCTCCCAGCTAAAAGGAACCAAAGTTCCAACAATGAGGATAAAATAAGCTTTCTGTATGAAAAAAATCAAAACCCAGACATCTCTCATCATCATTAGCCATAAGGGAAAATGCAAACTAAAACCACAATAAGATACCACTACACACCTATCAGAATGGCTGACATCAAAAAAGACCAACTGCCAGCAAGGATGTGAAGCAACTGTGACTCTCCTACCTTGTATGTGGAAATGTAAAATGATACGACCACGTTAGAAAATAGTTTGGAAGTACAGACCTATCTCACGACCCAGTCATTTCACTCCTAGAGATTTATTTTAAGACTGGGAAACATGTCCACACAAAGGCTTGTACACAAAAATTCATACCAACTTTAGTCA
Source organism: Cynocephalus volans (assembly GCF_027409185.1). Taxonomy (NCBI): domain Eukaryota; kingdom Metazoa; phylum Chordata; class Mammalia; order Dermoptera; family Cynocephalidae; genus Cynocephalus; species Cynocephalus volans. Next base: position 36,672,729 of record NC_084466.1, on the reverse strand, counting down.
CAATGCCCCAAAAGTAGAGACAACCCAAATGTCTACCAACAAGTAAACAGATAAACAAAATGTGGTACATGCATACAGTGGAATACACTGCTCATCATCTCTCACCTGGTTTACTACTATAGCCTTTGAAATGGTTTCCCTTGCCTCCTTCAACTGGTTTCCCTTGCCCCCTTCAGTCTACTCTCAAAAGCCAAATTGATCCTTTTTAAACTTAAGTCATGTTACTTTAGGGAATCAAAACATGCCAGCTCAAAATAAGCCACTTTGGCATATTGATTATTTGAGTTAACAGCTCTTGAAATACAGCAGACACATAAAGGCACTCTGACCTTCCTTTATTCTTCCTGAAAGCAGGAGATAGAACTCCCAAGAGAAAGGTGTACTCCCTGTACCAGGAGAAAGGAATTCAGTCTTATCACCAGAGACAGGAGTCAAGGCCAAGAGAAACCTGAGGAATGGACTTTGTTAAACTAACTCTATCTTGCCAGTCACTTTTCCACAATTAACTGCCAAAGCCCAAACCCCTTTGTCTTGTCACATTTACACAATTTATTACTCTTTGTCCAACCTAGTACATAAGCGTTCAGCCCTGTAATATTGTGAAATATATGTTTGATTTTCATCCTTGATTCCTGGTATACAACTCCTAAAATCCTTGGACTCTTCAAAGTGGCAAGGGTCTTTTTGTATGCTAATGAGTTGACTGATGGCTGGCAGCCCATAGGCATCTTCAGGATGAGAGCTGGTCACAAGAAAGACCAAGACATAACAAGAGGGTTGGGACTTTCAGCCCAATCCTCCAACTTGTGGGGAAGGGAGAGGGGTTGAAGGTTAGTTGGTCACCAATGGCCAGTGATGTAATCAGTCATGCCTATGTAATGAAGCCTCCATAACAACCAAAAGGACAGGGCTTGGGGAATTTCTAGATAGCTGAACACATGGAGGTTCCTGGAGGTGTCTCACTCAGAAAGGGCATGAAAGCTCCACGCCCTTTCTCCCATACCTTGCCTTATGAATTTCTCCATCTGTGTCTTTTCTAAAATCCTTTACAATAAACATAAGTGTTTCCCTGGGTTCTATGAGCCATTCTGGCAAATCAGTTGGACCCAAAGAGGAGGTTGTGGGAACCCCAATTTATAGCTGATAGGTCAAAAGCACGGATAAAACAACCTGAGGCTTGCAATTGGCATTGGAAGTGAAGGGCAGCATTGTGGGACTGAGCCCTCAACTTATGGAATTTGATGTCATCTCCACATAGATAGTGTCAAAGTTGCATGGTGTCAGTGTCTGTGGCTGGAACTGACATGAGACAGATTAATAGGGGAATTCTCCCTATGACTTCAGATGGTCAACCTCAATTTTAATCTTTTCATCCTCACCTCATCATTTCCTCCGACCTTATCTCCTACTACCTTCCCTTCTCACCCACTCTGCTTCAGCCATCCTGGCCTCCTTGCTATTCCTTCAACATGCTAGACACATTCCTCCCTGGTGGTCTCTGCCCCAGATATCTGCATTGCCCACTCTCTCACCTCATCTAAATCTATGCTCTAGCGTCACTTTGTGAGGTAGCACCCCAAGTTGTCTCCCACTCCAATGTGCATGTGCACGTGTGCGTGCACACACACACACACACACACACGCGCACACACTCACAGCCAGTATTCCTCTGGATTTTTCACTGCTTTATTTCTCTCCATAGCGCTTACTACCTTTTGTATAATTTATTATGTAACCTAGAATGTAATTTCCAGGAGGGTGGTGATTCCTGTCTCTCTCTCTCTCTCTCTCTCTTTTTCCATTTCTTTTTTCTTTCTGTATCCCCAGAGCCTAGAATAATTCCTGGTACATAGCAGGTTCTTGATATCTGTACTGGCCATCAAAAAACTCTTTCAGTTATTTTTATCTCTGAAAAAAAGGGAAGATCATTTTATTTTCAGGGTTGCTTCATATTCAGATATATATGGTATGTCTTTAAAATCTTCTAGAGCCAATTCTAAAATCACTATTTCTTGCCTTTCAAATAAATACACCGCCAGAGCATTCCTAGTTTAAAAATCACAATAATTTCAGCTTTCTGTCCTAGTATTTCCTGTGAAAAGATAAAGCCCACAATGCTATCATTTCAGCGACTCACCCTGAACATTTGACATGTCTCAGGGACAAAGTCAGGTGTTTTTGCTATCATGTGACGAGCAACCTTAGCCCTCCACCATTTTCTTCTTGCCTTAGTATGTGATTTACCCCACCTGACAAAAGCCAAAGCTGTGAAGAGTGAGCGAGCTGACATTCAACCCTGCAAAGAATAAAATGATTCTAGTGGGTTGAACAGAGCCCTGAAAGAATGATCTCTTCTTCCCCACTAACTCTATTCTATTAAATAGAATAGATTCATCTGATTTCTAACTCAAGTACTCCTAAATCTCCAAAAGTGTCTCTATAGAGTCCAAATAAGAAATACTAGCTGTAAGATTTTTTTAACCTCTAGATTTTTTATCTTGTTACACATATTTAAATGGTTTGGGTGCAGCCTGAGAGTTATATACAACAATTGACACTGCAAATAAAGTCAATTCAACATTAATTTTGCCTAGTCCTCTGTATCATTTCTTTGTCCTTTTTCTCTACATTTATATTGAGAGCTCTTAAGTGAAAAACTGATTAGTGGCTGAATTTATATAGTCTGCCAGGGCTCTTCCTGGGACCAGGTAAAGGCTTAACAGCTAAATGTAATTTAGTAAATGACCCAATAAGCAAAGCTTATCATCTTGAATTCTGAATTGAGTAGGTAATTTAATCTTCCAATCATTTGAGGTGTTAACTTTACATCATAAAACAGATTCTAGTTACCTTTAACACTTTCTTTCAGGTTATGACTAACCACAAATTCCAATAACCTGGGCTGCAGAGAATAACCGCAAAAATGATTTTGGCTCTGTTTTCGCTTATCGTTATGTGAAAGACACAGTATAAAATTGAGCATTATGATGGTTCTTGCGAAGATGGCAGAGTAGTCAGTTCCTGGTGTCACTCTCTCCCACAGAGCGACCAATTTGCAGCTACTGAGGAACAGCAACAGAGGACTCAAGATCTGCGCTGAAGCAGACAGGAGCCGCCCACTGTGGGACCCCAGTTCAGGTTGCTCCCCGTTCCGTAGAGAGACTTTAGAGCTTCTGGGCCCACATGCCCCAAGCCTGCCAGACCAGAGAAGGAAGGCAGGGTGGGAATTCCAGTCCAGGCCAGTCCCACTTCTAGGAGAGACCCTGCAGCCTCGGGGCTCCCACACCCTGAGCCAGCTGAGCAGGAGAAGGCAGGCCAGGTGGGACTTCTGGCCCAGGCTGGTCCCTGCCTCCGAGAGTGACTTAAGAGGCTCCATGCCCCCACACCCTGAGCCAGCCCAGCCGGACAAGGCAGGCAGGGCAGGACTTCTGGCCCCGGCTGCCCCTGCCACCAGGAGAGTCCTAAGAGGCCCAGGGACCCCACACTCTGAGCCAGCCATACAGAAGAAGGCAGGCAGGGTGGGACTTCTGGCCAAGAATAGATTCTGCTGCCCAGAAGCAGCAGTCCCTTCAGGATCCAAGCCAGACATCAGGGTGAAACCAGTGGACTGTGACACCCCTGGCGACAATGACAAAAAACCAAAGGAAAGATACCAGAAACATGAAAAATCAAGAAAGCACATCACCACCAAAGGAAATTAATAACTTTCAAGCACTAGATCCTAAAGAACAGGAAATCTTTGAAATAACAGACAAGGAAGTTAGAGTAACTATTCTAAGGAAACAAAATGAGATACAAGAAAACTCAGTTAGACAACAATGAAATGAGAAAAAATATACAGGATCTGAAACAAGAAATGTACAAAGAAATTAATGCCTTGAAAAGGAATATAGCTGAGCTTGTGGAGCTGAAAGACTCATTCAGTGAAATAAAAAACACAACAGAGAGTTTAACCAGCAGATTTGAAAAAGCAGAAGAGAGAATTTCTGACCTTGAAGACAGGCTATTTGAATTAATACAGGCAAACCAGAAAAAAGAAAAAGGAATCAAAAAAAATTGAAGAAAATTTAAGAGAGACAACTGACAACCTAAAGCGCTCAAATATCCCAATCATGGGTATTCCAGAAGGGGAGGAAAAAGGAAATGGCACTGAAAACATATTCAATGAAATAAGCAGAAAACTTTGCATGTATAGGGAAAGTCACAGATCTCCAGATTCAGGAAGCCCAAAGATCACCAAACACATTCAACCCAAAAAGGTCCTCTCCAAGATGTGATAATCAAACTGACAAAACTCAAAGACAAAGAGAGAATCTTAAAAGCTGCAAGAGAGAAGTGGCAAGTCACCTATAAGAGAGCCCCAATCAGAATAACATCAGACTTTTCCTCAGAAACTCTAAAAGCCAGAAAAGAATGGGACGATATATTCAAAACACTAAAGGACAAAAATTGCCAGCCAAGAATACTTTACTCAGCAAGGCTATCCTTCTAAAATGAAAGACAAATAGGGCCGGCCCGTGGCTCACTCGGGAGAGTACGGTGCTGATAAAATGAAGGACAAATAGTATATTTCTCATATAAACAAAAACTGCGGGAGCTCACTACCACATGACCAGCCCTACAAGAAATTCTCAAGAAGTACTAGGTTTGATAACACAAAAACAACCATCATTGCCATGAATATGCAAGAAAGAACAATACCTATCAGCAAAACAAAGATGCTAACAAAAGAGAAAAAAATAGTTTATCTATCACCCAAGAAACCAACAAATACAGAAGAAAAACAGAAAATTAGAAAGAATGGACCAAAAGATACTTAAGACATCTAAACAAAAATCAGTAAAATGCTAGGAGTAAATAAACACCTTTCAATAATAACTCTAAATGTAAAGGGACTAAATTCCTCATTCAAAAGACACAGACTGACTAACTGGATTAAAAAGATGGACCCAACAATATACTGTCTTCAAGAGACTCACTTGACCTGTAAAGACACACATAGACTAAGAGTGAAAGGATGGAAAAAGATATACCATGCAAATAGAAATGAAAAACAAGCTGGAGTAACTATTCTTATATCAGATAAAATAGACTTTAAAGCAAAAACCATAAAAAGAGATAAAGAAGGCCACTATATAATGATAAAAGGATCTATCCATCAAGAAGACATAACAATCATAAATACATATGCACCAAATGTCAGAGCAGCCAGATTTACAAAGCAAACACTATTAAATCTAAAGAAAGAGATAGACACTAATACCATAATAGCAGGGGACCTGAACACCCCACTCTCATCACTGGATAGATCATCTAGGCAAAAAATCAACAGAGAAACACAAGATCTAAACAATACTTTAGACCAATTGGATTTGGCATATATCTACAGAACATTCCATCCAACAACCTCAGAATATTCATTCTTCTCATCAGCACATGCAACATTCTCCAAGATAGACCACATGTTAAGTCACAAAGCAAGTCTTAACAAATTCAAAAATACTGGAATTATTCCATGTATTTTTTCCAATCACAATGGACTAAAATTAGAAATCAATAATAAATGAAACTCTGACAACTATACAAACACATGGAAATTAAACAACATTGTACTTAATGACATGTGCATCCAAGAAGTAATTAAACAGGAAATCAATAAATTTCTTGAAACTAATGAAAATAATGACACATCATACCAAAACCTGTGGGATTCTGCAAAAGCAGTATTAAGGGGGAAATTTATCGCATTAAATTCTTACTTCAGAAGAATGGAAAGATGGCAAATAAACAACCTTAAAGGTTCCTCACCATAAAGTTCTAGAAAAACAAAAACAATCCAAATCTAAAGTTAGTAGATGGAAAGAAATAATTAAGAGAAGAACTAAATGAAATAGAAACACAAAAAACACTACAAAGATCACTGAAACAAAAAGTTGGTGTTTTGAAAAGATAAATAAAATTGACAAACCTTTAGAAAGATTAACTAGGAAAAGAAGAGAGAAGACCCAAATAACAAAAATTGGAAAAGAAAAAGGTGATATTACAACTGACATCTCAGAAATACATGGAATCATTAGAGACTTTATAAACATCTATATGCCAACAAATTTGAAAATCTGGAGGAAGTGGATAAATTTCTGGATGCACACAAACTACCAAAACTGAGCCAAGAAGATGTAGAAAATCTGAACAGACCAATAACAATAAAAGAGATTGAAGCTGTTATCAAAGGCTTCCAACAAATAAAAGCCCAGGACCAGAAAGGTTCACAGCAAAGTTCTACCAAATCTTCAAAGAGAAACTGATACCAATTCTCTAAAAATTGTTCCAAAAGATTGAAACAGAGGCCATTCTCCCAAACTCATCCTATGAGGCAAACATCACCCCGATACCAAAACCAGACAAAGATGCATCAAAAATAGAAAACTACAGGCCAATATCCTTCATGAATACAGATGCAAAAATCCTCAATAAAATACTAGCTAACAGAATACAGCAAAACATACAAAAAATTATACACCATGATGAAGTGAGATGCACCCCACGGATGCAAGGTTGGTTCAACATACACAAATCAATAAATGTGATACACCACATTAATAAAAGCAAAGACAAAAACCACATGATCATCTCCATTGATGCTGAAAAAGCATTTGACAAAATTCAACATCTTTTCAGGATAAAGAATCTCTACAAGTTAGGCATAGACAGAAAGTATCTCAACATAATTAAGCCATATACAATAAGCCCACTGCCAAAATCATCCTGAACGAGGAAAAGCTTTCCTGTTTTTTAGAAACAGGAACTAGACAAGGATGCCCATTCTCACCACTCCTACTCAACATAGTGTTGTAAGTACTAGCCAGAGCAATCAGAGAAGAGAATGAAATAAAGGGCATCCAGATTGGGAAGGATGAAGTCAAGTTGTCCCTTTTTGTGCATGCTATGATCCTATATATTGAACAGCCTAAAGCTTCTATAAAAAAAAAACTCCTAGAGTTGATAAATGATTTCAGCAAAGTTGCAGGATACAAAATCAACACACAAAAATCAGTAGCATTTCTATACTCCACCAGTAAACATGCAGAAAAAGAAATCAAGAAAGCGAGCCCATTTATAATAGCCACCAAAAAAATAAAATACTTAGGAATAAAGCTGTCCAAGGATGTGAAAAATCTCTATGAAGAGAACTACAAACCACTGTTGAGAGAAATTAAAGAAGACACAAGAAGATGGAAAGATATCCCATGCTCTTGGATTGGAAGACTTAACATTGTGAAAATGTCCATATTACCTAACATGATCTACAGATTCAATGCAATCCCCATCAAAATTCCAATGACATTTTTCTCTGAGATGGAAAAAGCTATCCAGACATTAATATGGACTAACAAAAGACCACACACAGCCAAAGCAATCCTGAGCAAGAAAAATGAAGCTGGAGGCATAAAACTACCTGACTTTTAACTATATTACAAAGCTATAATAATGAAAACAGCATGGTTCTGGCACAAAAATAGACACACAAACCAATGGAATAGAATAGAGAACCCAGAAATCAATCCATATGCCTACAGTCATCTGATCTTTGACAAAGGCAGCAAATCTACATACTGGGGAAGAGACTGCCTTTTCAACAAGTGGTGCTGGGAAAATTGGATACTCATATGTAGGAGAATGAAACTAGATACCTAACTCAACTCAAAATGTATGAAAGAATTAAATATACATCCTGAAACAATAAAACTCCTTAAAGAAAACATAGAGGAAAAACTCCAGGAAGCAGGAGTGGGTAAAGAATTCATGAATAGGACCCAAAAAGCACAGGCAACTAAAGGTGAAATAAACAAATGGGATTATATCAAACTAAAAAGGTTCTGCACAGCAAAAGGAACAATCAACACAGTAAAAAACAACCAACAGAATGGGAGAAAATATTTGCAAAATATACATCTGACAAAGGATTAACATCCAGAATATATAAGGAACTCAAACAACTTTACAGCAAAATAACAAATAACCCAATTTAAAAATGGGCAAAGGAGCTGAATAGGCATTTCTCAAAGGAAGATATACAAATAGCCAACAGACACATGAAAAAGTGCTCAATATCACTCAGTATCTGGGAAAAGCAAATCAAAACCACACTGAGATACCATCTCACTCCAGTTAGTATGGCTATCATCCAAAAGATTGAAAACGATAAGTGCTGACGAGGTTGCAGAGAAAAAGGAACTATCATTCACTGTTGGTGGGTCTGCAAAATGGGGCAGGCTTTATGGAAAATGATATGGAGGTTCCTCAACCAATTACAGATAGATCTACCATATGACCCAGCGATTCCACTGCTGGGAATGTACCCAGAGGAATGGAAATAATCATGTCAAAGGGATACCTGTACTCCAGTGTTTATTGCAGCCCTATATACAATAGCCAAGAGCTGGAACCAGCCCAAATGTCCATCATCTGATGAGTAGATAAGGAAACTGTGGTACATCTACACAATAGAATACTACTCTGCTCTAAAAAAGAATGAAATACAACCATTCACAACAACATGATGGACTTAGAAAAAATTATATTAATTGAAACAAGTCAGGCACAGAAAGAGAAATACCACATGTTCTCACTTATTTGTGGGAGCTAAAAATAAATAAATAAATAAAAACACAAACACATAAAGGGGGCAGGGGAGAAACAATAACCAGAAAAATTCCTTGAACTATTTAAGTCAAGTGAACAGATAATGATGTGGTGGGGGGGGGGGAAGGTAGGGAGAGGAACGGGTAAAGCGGCATGAAAATCAAGTACAGTGTATTTGAGAAGTAAAATAAATAAATAAATAAACAATTAAAAAAATTTTAGAAATTTTTAAAAAATAAATAATGTTTCCTTGCCAAAAAAAAAACAAAACAAAACTGAGCATTATAAAGCCCCTGGCTGACTATGCACTCAGCCCACACCAAAAGGGACACACTGATAATGTAAGGACAGTGAAATACCCATAGTGGGGAAATGAGTTAGAGAATCATGAAAACCTTTAACTGAGGCATTTATTTAAGGGATCTGTCAGAAGCAACAAAAGAGAAATAAAATCTGTATCCAGTACTTCCACATACATACAATATTTGGGAATAATAGCATTCTCCAACAGCACAGTGTTAACTAACATTTATATGTGATTCATAAATATTGTTGAATGATATGAATTTATTGTTGAATGAATATGAATCCTTCTTGTATGTGTTGCATCTTTTCAACATCGCTTTTGGCTGAACCGTTATACCGCAAGCTTTTAAGTAAAAAGCTGTGTTGGGGTGATGTTGATTCTTACTAGAGTTCTTTCGTGCGACCACTAGGAACATGGTCTGTGTGCAGAAGAACTTGAGTGAATGCTGTCAGCAGAGGCATGTAAAGAGGGGTGAACAACTACCTAGAACCCTGATAAAAGTTCTCCAGGACTGAGACACAGGATTAGTAAATTCCTGTGGATGACTCAAGAAATCTGGCACCCCCCAAAATGGAAAGCTGTGGCTTCTCACTCTGCTCATTGCTCACGCAAACTAGGAAGTGATTGTGTGTTTTCCGAATGTCCCCAAATGCTACGGAGTACCTCATACTCTAGTTATGTATTCTAGTTCTTCATATTCCAGCTACAAATAACTCCATTGCTCAGAATCTGCCTAGAACCGACAGAGCCTGATGAGGATTTACAGCCCATTCAAAGCAATGTTTTTATTCTGTGGCAGCATTTTTAACACAAAACAATACTGAAAAAGACTCCACCAAACTAGGGACTTAGAGGTTTATATTCTATTCTCTGCTCTGCCAATATTTAGTTCAACACCTATGGGAAGAGTTGTTTCATCTCTGCAGGCTAGAGTTTCCTTAATAGCTTAATAAATAAGGAACTCGATAGATGGTCAATAGGTCTCTTCTAGATCCAAATTCTGTGAGTTTATTTTTGGATCAATGTCAATATAGGAGCAAGATAATGTACATTCAGGAGAGGGAAAATCATCTTTATTATTAAACCAGAAAGAGTATAAGTTGTTGAAATTATTCATTTCCATTAACATATAATAATCAATTCAACCAATAATAAAATGAATAGGGCCCTTTGCAAGCATCTCATAACATTCAAAAAAAGCACAGTGCCACCTTTAGCTCGTATTTTGTCGTGACATCTTCAGTGACCTCACTAAACATTTTGGATTCAAGTACCAACACTCAGACACTAAAGAAATTCCTCACTCTAGACAGAAAAATTTGCCACTCAATTCTTTGATATTACATTGTTTCTCATTAATTAAATGTCATAATTACTTATCACACTCCGAGAAACCCATTAGTATTTTTAAAATTACATTTCACCTGACTTCAAAAGAAAGCAGATTCTACAACTACCACCTACTGATGTTTAAAGGTCTAAGCACACGTGAAAGGAAAATCTGGATAGTAAAAGCAGTAAGGAAAGATACCTTTGATCAGGAAGCCAGCTGAAAGTCGGTGGTGTTCCCAAAGAGCGATGATTATGCCAAATTGATGTTGTCCTCAGTATTAGCCCTTTGTCACACCTGATAAGTTCTTTCTTTCTAAATAAGCCAGCAGTGATTTCTTTGTATTTGTTCGAGTCCATGTTATCCCTGTGCAGCCAATTATAAAACTTCCTACGAGTAACCGTTACTCCTTCAAAAGTTAAGTATTTCCTGACTCTGCAATCAGGAAATACACAGATTGTGCAGGACCAAAGAGCAAAAGTTTCAGCTTTCTTGACAAATAAACATTTAAATTTTGATAGCCATTGTCTTTCCTATAACATATTTAAACAAACAAACAAACAAAACTGGGTCATTCTTTTACAATTGATATAAGTGAGCTTAACTGCTTGATTTATTATTAATCTTCTCAAAATAATATAGTAGACACAGCAAGATTTATATAAGTGTAACAAAATGATATTTGAGGAAGACATTAGAGAACAATTTAAGTCAATTGAAAAAACTGCCTAATGAGAAGAAATAACAATTTTAACTAGTCTCACTTGGGGACAGTACGAAAAGAAAAATATTTGCTTTGGAAGTAATGCAAGCCTTTGGGGAAGGGTAGACTTCCTTTATAATTCTGCTCTGCTTAGGAAATGGCTACGATTAGTTTATAGACAGTCCACGGGGAACATGTTGAAAGGAAAATGGCATGAAGTAAAGTTCAGCATTTTGAGAAATGACTAATTAGATCATTTAATGTTATAATTTATACTTGGCTTCTTAAAATCTCATCTTCAAATAATGGAAAAAGATGGTAAGGTATATACACAGCATGAGACAGCTCATTTATATTAAGGAACCACTAACCATACCGAACTGTTTTTCCAGTTCCAGTTGCCTTGGAGGCAGACCCAGTCTATGGCATCATTTTTAAGGTAAAGTGTCTGACAAGCTCATTTCAACTTTTATCCTGAAGTACTTCAGAGAGTTTTTTGTTATTTGTTTAAAAATCTAAATGATTATTTTAAAGTAAATTTTCCACAGTAAAATGAAGTCTAACTTTGAGTCTGGATCAAAATAGACTACAGTAATACAGTGATTTTTTAATCACAGGATTATAAAACTAAAGGTGCACTGAAGGAATCACCAGCCACCACTATCTTGTTTTACAGATGTGGAAACAAACTGTTTATATCAAATGTTAAACCAATAAAGAGGAAAATAATGAGATTACAAGACACTAGATGATTTGAGGCCAAAGAAAGCAGAAAGTCTCTGTGACCTAAACCAGAGTCATACAAGTAGCTTTGTTTTTGATCCTTGGGCTGTGAGCCAAGAGTGTTTCCTCTCAGACTAGGCTTTAGTTCTTAGATATTCTCAACCACTTTGCTCCAAATCCACTTTAGGTTCAGCTCTTCTCTAACTGCTGCTTCCTTGATGGCTCTGAGTTTGCACAAACATCACAGAGTTAAATTCTTCAAATCTTCCGAAGTTCTCCCCTCCTATTCTGTCTCAGTGCTTATATCATTGAATTCTTTGTGGTGAAGTTATGACCTGTGCCTTCTTACCCTAAGATCATTACAAATTTGCAGGAGTGATCAGATGTAAAATATACAAGGGTAGCTCACAGGGTAAAAATCTGGGAAATCATGCAAGTTGATTAAGAGAATGGAATCTCTTCAGAAGTGGCTAAGTGTAGGGCTAGAGGGAAATATACATGTAACAAGACAGAAGATGGGATGGGGGGTAAGAATTTAGATGGCAAAGGAGAAGGCAAGGACAGTCACTTTCAAATTCCCTTTCAAAAGCAACATCATTATTTTAAAAGAACCAGTCCATGGTGTGGCATATTGGAAAAGTACGTAAAACGCAGTTAGCGGTCTTCAGTTTCAAGACCCACTCCAATTCCGATTATTGTCTGTAGAAAAGACACTATATCCCTCTCAGTCTCAAGTTTTTCATCTGCAAAATGGAAATCACAATGCTCATCTCAGCGGTAGGCTGGAAAAGTTGAATTAAATGTGCAAATATGCCTGACACAGTGCTGGGACAGCAAAAGCATTCCACAATGTTTAATTAAATCTAAAATATAATTCTGATTTGTGCTGTGTAAGGAGATAAAAGTGAGTTGCTAAATAAAAGCCCCTGCCTTTGCAAGTGAGTGAGCAGGAGATTACAGGAGACCTAAATCACGCAGAGCCTTGAAAGGACTCTGGCTTTTACTCTTGGTGAGACAGAAAGCCACTGGCAGGGGGTTGAGTGGAGAAGTGACATGGTTTAAGGTATGTTTTCTACAGATCCCTTTGGCTATTGTGTGCAGAACGGATATGGGTGATGTGCAGGAGCCTACTGCACTGATCCAGGGTGAGCCATCGGAGGCTCACACAGGAGTGACAGCATGGGAGAGGGGTGAGCAGCAGCCAGCTTCTGGATATAATTTTAAAGGTACAGACAAGATGATTTGTTGATGGAGCTAACATGGGGTGGAGGAGAAGGAGCCGAGGCAGGAATGACTTCATGGTTTGGGCCACAGGAATTAGAAAAATGGAGACAGTAAAACAGATTGAGGGAGGGGGATGGCTTAAGAGATCAGGAGCTTGGTTTTGGACATGATAATTTTGAGAGGCTGATAGACATCCAAGAGGAGATGTCACTAGGCAGTTTAGAATATATGTGTCTGGGGTTCAGGGGAGAGATCAGGGTTGAGATAGAAAATTGGAAGTTATTAGCATACAGATGTTATTTAAAGCCATGAGATTAGATGAGTTCATCAAGAGAGTGAATATAGTTGAGAGAGACAGACCTACATAGAAGGAGATAGCAGTATCCCAGAGGCACACAATGCTGATAGTATAGAAGATATGAACAAGGGACAATACACCAAGAGCCAGAGGTAAAACTGGGTGAGAATGATATTCTGAAGCCAAGCAAGAAAGGATTCCAAGAAGGGAAGTAATCAATATTAGATCATAGGTGACTTTGACAGGAAAAGTTTGGGTGGGTGCTGAGGGCAAACGCCTTATTGGAGTAGGTTCAAAAGAAATTTCAGGAATGAAATCCAAAATAATAGAAACAGACAACCGATCAGGGCAGGAACTGGAGGAACATGTGCATCAAGAGAGGGTTCATCTCACAGGTGGAAGAAATGACAGCTCCCTGTAAACAGTATCTAATAATGAAGGGGGGACTGAGGATCTAGAGAAATAGAAGATAGAATTGCTGGAGTGATGTCCTTAAGCAGGCATGAGGGGATAGAATTTAGGGCCCAGGGTTAGAGGTGGAACTGAGCCCGGAGCAGGGACAGTTCATCTGAAAGGAAGGGTGAAGGCAGACGTGGTGGTGAGATTTCATAGAATTTCTCCTCTGACTGCTTTAATTTCCTCTGTAAAATAGAAAGTTTATTCATTAGCTGAGATGAAGATCGGGAGTCCTGAATATTAAACATTGAATTTCATTCAAGGATGACTGTAGGCTAAATTGTGAGGGTAAATTATCTTTACAACTCTCAGGCTACCCTTTCTGGGCTCTCATGATGGTGAAATATGACCCCCCACATGGGGAAATTTGCATTTTAAACTAAGGTTCAATCAGAGATGTCACGTATTTTATGTGAAACTCAGGAATCAGGCAATAATTAGGAGACAGGATTTGCACCCTGAAATGAAACCATGTAGGTAAACTGCTCTCTCTGTTTAAGATGAGACTTAGAGAATAAGTAATATTTACATGAGGGAATAAAAATTTGGAGCATAAGTAATATTTATAGATGGGAAATGTTTGCGTGTAGTTGGGCAAAGTAAAAAAAAAAACAAAAAAACAAAAAAACCCCACTACTTTATAGCTTTCCAAAATAAGGGTAACACAGTTTGATTATAAAGTATTTGCATAACTTGTGAATAAATAATTCTATATTTATTTTCTCGGAGATGTATATTTATTGTGGATATGATTTTTTTAAGGTGAAATAAGACACAAAGTCATCAAAGCAAGAAAGTAAAATTTCTTATAAACATGTAACCAAGAAGGTTAATCTTCCATTTTCTAATTGTAATAACACTTTTGGGGTATCTAAGAAACACTCCTGAAACATTGCTGATGAGACCCATGGTTTTGAATACAGCATATCCCTCTACTCAGCCTCAAAGCACTTACAACAAGATGCTTTCTATTCATCAGATTAGTCCTATTATTTGCTTAATGCTCACATTGTCGAAAGCATTCAATACTACTGTATTTACTCCAACAAACACTAGAGGGAGCTTTCCCAAATGAACTAGCAAAAAAAAAAAAAAATTCAAAAGTTTCTAACAATACTGAAAATAAAATATTTTAAAATATTTATAATATATTATTACTACTGTCATTTTAGGCTCATAAAATTAAGCACTGGCAAGTACATTACTGGAATTGTAATTGATTAGACCAGTTTGGCAATAAAATTAATGTCAATAAAATAAAGTTAGACTGAAAAAAGAAGGGTATAGCAAAATCAGGCCTTGATATTTAATCTGTTAGATATTTTCAAACAGGACATAATAAACATAATAAGAAAAGTATGTCTTATTCCTTTATCATGATATACAAAAGTATAAAGTCATGTAAACAAAATGCTAAAACTGGACACTTCATAAGTAGTTTTAACTTATGAAATGTCTAAACTCAGGAGAAGAGAAGCTTTTGAGCAAGGCTTAATTGTGCAATGGAATGGACCTTGGGAAAAGAGGCAAGAGAGCGAAGGCTAAGCCCAGAGGGACCTGGATATGACAAGCTCTAGCTGTGATGAGTAGATAAAGCTGTAATATTATCAGGAAACCAAAAACGCTACACATTTCTCAGAAACCTATTTTTGTCCTGGCTTTCCATAGTACTTCAGATATTTATACCACCACAACAGATTTTTCACCTTGCAAATGAAAATAATACGACACTCTTGAACTTTTGTTGAGTCTTCAGTTACTTGTAAACATTATCATTTGCCACTAACGGTGGGTATGTCTCCCTTCTTCAAAGAAGAAAATCCTAACGGCATGCCACCCAAAGATAAAAAAAGAAAACAGACTTTCGCCTCTCTCCAAAATTCGGCTGGAAGGAAGGGCAACGGCAAGCAGCCAGATGCCTGATGCTAGCACTTCTCAAGGGAGAAGGGAAAGCCCAGTGTCCACAGAGTGAGTGTTCATGCTGCAGCTCTATCCTGCACTATGTCTCTCCAACTCTCGCAGCAGATTTACACTCCTCAAAACACACGTCCTGATGGACTATGCCTGATACGGCTGCTCCTAGTCAATGAAAAGTTAACACTGTGACATCTTATGGCAAGACTGCCTTTATGGTCCTGATTGCTTCTTCCTCTTTGGAACTATAGTGAACATCCCCTAGGAGAGGTTCCAATCAGAAAAGACATTTTCAAAGCTTATATTGGCTGTTCAAAGATATTCTTTTTTGCACACCACACCAGCACCTCAGGCCCGCCTGGGGACCTGAGGCATGGAAAAGGGGACTGGACCTCCCTCCCACAACCAGACACATCTGTGCCAGCACCTTGGGGCCCTCACGGGGACCCAAGGCATCAAGAAACTGACCATACCCCCCTCCCACAACCAAGCACACCACACCAGCACCTCAGGGCCCACCCAGGTGACCCAAGATCTGGAGACCGGGACCAGACACACCCCACAACCAGGCACACTGCCAGTGCCAAGGAGCATGCCAAAAATAGCACCTCCATGTGCGTGACTCACCCCAGCCACCACAATAACCATGGCTGCTGTGAAAGTGGCTAGACACCACAACCACCACATAGATGGTCCGCCAACCACTGGAGTGCATTGAGACAAGGAGAGTCACCAGCAGAGACAAAGAAAAGAAGAGGATGTCTCGCTCCACAGAGCCCATTTCAGAGTGACAGAAGAAGCATCTGTTCTATGATAATATTGGGGGACCTGATCACACCTCTCAGCATCTAGGCAACAAATCAACAGAGTAACCAGTATTCCTTAAGAAGGAAGGAAGAAATCTATGGTAATTAGAGGGGGGAGGGGGGAGGGAGAGGGGGATGGGGAGAGACTGGACAAGGGACATAAAGAATAATTATGATTTGTAACAATTAAAAAATAGAAAATGGAATTAAAAGATAAAAATAAAATATGTAAACTTTATTTCTCAACATAAGCTCCATCAAGTTCAAGATACTTTTGTAACCAATGGCACCAACCATTTAGTCCATCTGTAAAGAACTGAGGGTCCTGGGAATTTAACCTTGTCAATTTTTGAACTGTACATTAGTTACTTTCACATTATTAACTGAAAAAAATGATGGTCTTTAAAGATTTTTTAAGATGAGGAAACAAAAAGAAGTCACCAGGAGCCAAATCAGGACTATAAGGTGGTTGCTTAATGATTTTTCCATCCACATTTTTGTAAAATTGCCCTCATTTGCGAGAAAAATGAGCAGGAACATTGTCGTGTCAGAGAAGGACTCTCTGGGGAAGATTTCCCAGTCAATTTTCTGCTAAAGCTTTGACTAATTTTCTCAAAACACTCTCATAAGAAGCAGATGTTATTGATCTTTGGCCCTTCGGAAAGTCAACAAGCAAAATGCCTGGAGAATCCCAAAAAACTGTTGCCATGACCTTAGCTCTTAACCAATTTTCTTTTGCTTTGACTGGACCACTTGTACCTCTTGGTAGCCATGGCTTTGATTGTGTATCAGTCTTCACGATCATACTGGTAAAGTCATGTTTCATCTCCTGTTACAATTCTTTGCAGGAATGCTTCCATATCTTGATCCCACTTGTTCAAAATTTCCATTGAAAGATCTGCTCTTGTCTCCAAATGATCTGAGAGCAACGGTTGGCATCCATCAAGCAGAAAGTTTGCTCAAGTGTAATTTTTCAGTCAGAATTGTGTAAACTGAACAATTGACATGTCTGTGTTGCTGGCTATTGTTCCTGACGCTAATCATCACTTCAATTAGGGCACGAACAAGATTATTTCTTCACCAATTGATGTGTATGGTCTGCCACATGACATCGTGATGTCCCTTCTTAAAACAAGCTCTCTATTTGTAAACTACTGATTTCTTTGGGGCATTGTCCCCATCAGCTTTTCATAAAGCATCAATAATTTTACCATTCTTCCACCCAAGCTTCATCATTTGTTCTTGCTTCAATTTTAGCAGAATTCATGTTGTTCTGATAGGGGCTCTTTTCAAACTGATGCCTTATCCTTCTCACAACTAGATCCTAGGGTTCGATCCCTGTACCAGGCAGCCAACAAAAAAAGGCAAAAAAAACCCCAAAAAACCTAGGCCCTGTTCAGACATGTTGCAACAAGCTAGTATGAGTTAATTTTGGTGCAAAAAAATTGCAATCCCTGCATAATTTTTCTATAACCATTTTCCATGAACTTTTTCAAGACCCCTCATACCCTCATATATGTATGGATATGTATGGAGATAGATAGATATATAGATAGATAAACATATATATATATATATATATATCTCAAGCCAGTCTTAATAGGCCTAATAGAGTTCACTAGGGAATTCTATTGCTATAATGAATACATAAAAGTAGCATGCAATAATATATTAATGGATGCAAAATATACTTCTAATTGCTAGAACCCATTTATTGCCTTAAGTTTCTTTTTTGAAATATAAAAATCTTATATAATTTTGGGTTTTCATACCTTAAAAGCTTCAAAGCCATAAATTAAAGGTATTGTAACAGGTTAAAGAGCAGTACATTAGTACTGTGGTTATGTGTGGCATTTTGTTAGTGTAAAATCCATCAACATGATTTTATTCCTTATCCTTTCCTCAATCTCACCCTCTGTTTTCCACATATATCAACTTATATAATAAACATTCATCGATATATTTTTAAATTTTATTCTACTATAAGTTGATTGAAAATATTAAAAATTCTTCAAATACATATTAAATCTATATTGATTAGAAGCTGTTTTCAAATGTTTTGTTTGAATGAAAAATCACCTACTCATTTTATGATGCTTCCTTTTAATTTCTAGATTTTCATAAAACTCCGTAAAAAAGAAAGCAAAAAAAAAAAAAAATCATTGAACTATCTACCTCAACAACGACAGAAAACATTAAATGATAGAACACATTCATGGTGGCAATCAGTGACACAGCCAGAAATTTGGGGATGACAATGGATTTTTTTCTTTTATGAACTAAAAAGATAAATAGATATCTAGCACTCCAGTGTAGGAGTTAACATAATGATGAAGGAAGAAATGAATTAGTCTATCTTCTCAGTTTTTCTGTAAATCTAAATCTGCTCTAAAAAAAATAAAGCCTAAAAAAAAAAAATAAAGCCTATTAAAAAATAATAAATTGGAAAATTGATAATCAGAGAGGCCATTAAGTATTTAATTTTTTCATATTTAGAAGATTCACATCAAATGAATGTGCAGTTTAAGAGAATAATAAGGTTTTTAATACACTTTGGAATTTCTACAATACTTTTCACAGCTTCATATCTAAAGTTTATGCGAAACATTCAAAATTTCCAGTAAGGCAGCTTTATAATTATTGATGCCAGTTGGGTAAATTTATTATTTAACAAGTCTTAGCTTCTGCTTTCAGGGACAAAATGAACTAATTTAGGTTTTGAAAACACTTTTAAAAAAACAATATATAAACATCTCAATCATATAACACCATGACTGAATTTAACATCTGAAACTCTATAAATTACTATGTAATAAACAAGAAAGTGAAAACCCAGAGAAGCTAAATGACTAGCTCAAATTCACAAAGCTGAATTATTACCTGATTTACACAAATGTGAATTTTTATTCTCTCTCTCTCTCTCTCTCTCTCTCTCTCTCTCTCTCATACACACACACACATATACACACACACACACACACACACACACACACAAATAGCTTTTCAGGATACATTTATTTAAGGAAAGTAAATCTCCAATATTCAATGAAATCAACATCTCCAATGACAAATATTATCACAGTTTATAAAAGTATATTGATTTGTATAACTATCTCTTTTAAGTATGCCAAACCTCACTAAATTTTAAGGAATATGACAGCAGGAAGATGTCTATTTTGTTTACCACTGTATGCCTCAGGTCTGCCACAATGCTTAACACGAGTTCAGTACTCAATAAATATTTGATGACTGGATTGAATGCTTTAGCAATTCAACAGCCACTTATGTAATATGGAATCTCATACACCAAAATGTCTATTTGACTTACACTTATTACAAGCACAGAACCAACCGAGATGTTCAGCAAAGAGTAAACACTGTTAAAAATGTTTGATGGTTAACAGATGTTAGAGGTCCTTGGGGCCTTATATATTCTCATTATCTGTTTTCAGTTTTCTGATTTCCACCAGAAAATGACTCATCAGCTTCAAAGAGAGCCCTCGTACTCTCCTGAATCAGCCAAAACTCCTAGATTTAATTGATCCAATCAACTAAACAATACATTTATCATTACTGGTAAAATTGAGATATCTAAATGAAAGCTAGTGTGCCAGTTCATCTGACTTTTCTATTAAAAGGCAGACACTTTTTAATCCAAACTGTCCATTTCTAAAATTGTAATGAACTTGGTAAGATTAAATGTTTTAAATCTTGAAGGAATGTAAAACAATTTATAAACACTCAACTCTCCATTTTCTTCACTTCACTTCCTCATCATTTTATGTCCCTATACTTTATTTATTCTTTACGAAGAAGGGAAAAAAGCAAGTAAACTCACACTTTCTTATTCTATGTCATGGTTTCCTTAAGACCATCTCCTATGGGAGTCCAGACAAAGTAAGCCTAACGGAGTCTCCAAAATCTCCGGTCTTGGGCCACCGGGAGAGTTTTCATCATCACTATCCAAATAAGTGAAAGAGAGTTTCTGTTCTATAAAGAGGTCCTTACCGCTCCCCTTTCTTTTCCTCCAAAATGCTCTCCCTGTAACATCTACTTTGCCCTATTATAAGTGGGTCACAAACTTTGCAATAAGACAGATCTGGTTCCACCCCCAGCTCAATCACTTACTAGCTATATGATTCTAGGCACACTTTTTAACTTTCCTAGCTTTAGTATCACCATCTATAAAACAGAGACAATATCTGTGTAACCTATAAAAACTGTGAGAATAAAATGTATATGAAACACCTACACCTATCAATGTGTCTGACATAGTAAGATCGTAACAAATAGGAATGATTTTTCTACTCTTCCTCCTCATATTACTTAGAATATTTGTAACAGAACACAAAGAGAGTTGAACATTAGGAAACCTGTCAAGGGAGGCTGACTCACTGGAAGGGAATCTTTTTAGGATGGGAATCTCTTGAGCATTTTTGTAGGTCAGGCTCTGGTTGCCTCTTTCCACATGGTATTAACTCTTTGTTAGCATCCTCATCTCCAGTCTCCTCCTTTTTGCCTCCTAAATCCACCCTAAACAACAGAGCCAAATTAATCAGACTCAATCAAAATTTAGAGCCTCTCATTATCCTCATAAATTTTATTCCCAATAAGGTTATTCAATGATTACTCATTGTGCATAAAATAAAGTTCCAACTTGGAGTCTTATGTATCCAGGGCTCCCAAACATTGTTCCAGGTTTCTCTCTTACTATTTCATTTCAAATTACTTGCACTGGGCTGCTTGCTGCTTCCTCTACATAGTCCGGACTTCCTTTTTCTCTACACCTTTGTAAATGCTAGTCTTCCTACCTACAAAAGCTTTCTTTTCAATCTCTTTAAAAACATGTTGTTTAATATGGTAGCTTCTATATGTGGAGATGAGGAAAACATGACTAGCAAAAGAATTTTTAAATCTGAATTAATTTTAATTAATTTACACTTAAATTTTAAAACAGATGCCCTATTCAGTTATTGAAAAACTTTAAAGTATGATTGGAACGAAATGTGTATGTAAATCTTCTTTTTCAACTGTTAAGTTTTATGAACTCTGCATATAGATCGAGTATTTCCAATGACATTTAGCTTCTGAACTGAGATGTGCTGGATATGTAGACAGCAGATTTCAAGGACTTAGTACAGAAAATATTTAGAATAACGTAAAACATCTCAATAATTTTTATATGCTGAAACTACAATATTGTGGATAAGGTGAGTTAAATGAAATATAATATCAAAATTAATTTCACCAGTTTCTTTTTTTACTTCTTTTAATGTGGTTGCCAGAAAGTTTTAAATTACATACGGGCTTCACATTGTATTTCAATTGGACAGTGCTGTGTTAGAATTCTGTCTCTATATACCCATCAAGGTCAAGTTAAATGTCATGAACTCTATTAAAATTCTTTAAATAGAAATTACCTCACTCCCATATCACCCATGGCATACAGTAGGCACTTAATAAATATACTGAGTAAATAAACTACTAACACATTTTGTTTTTACCCTCATAGTACTTAATACATTTTGACTTGGGTGTAATATGTCTTCTTGCCTTATGTCTCCTGTATGATTCTAGATTCCTTGCTTAGAAGTCTTTCTTACTTCATTATATATTTCCTGAGCACACAATGTCTCAGCTCCCATGAACTATTCTTTCTCATCTCCTGCTCTCTAGCTCTTAAACCATTTCAAAACTTATCTCCAGTGAGCTACATACTCTTTTCTGCACTGCATGCCTCTGTAGTACCACATCGAATCAATCTCATAGGAACTCACCAGTTCCCCAAAAATTCTACTTCAATTTTGGAACATTAAAAAATGAAGGAAAAACAATAGTAAAAAAAAAGAAAAGAAAAGATGCTGCTGCAAAATATAAGAATATGAGTTGAAAACTTTGAAAATTCAGTGACAATAAAATATTTCTTGTACAGAGACCAGTTAAATGGTTTTCTTATGATTAATCTACAAGTCTGCTGGGCTAATTCAGAAAAAGAATTTGGGAAAGATTATTCCTTCAACATCTCTGAAATAAACAAGCACAAGTAATCCTTAACTTTAAAAACAAAAAACAAACAAACAAAAAAACTCCAGTTATGGTTAGAAGAACCCAAGGAAATATATTTCAGAAACCTTCTTAGTTTTATTAAATATTCCTAAAAAAATTTTGATGACCTATAAATATTGGATAAACACATATGCTCTCTTTGAGCTTAATGAATAGAATGTGAACAGCATAAAAACGTCACTAATAAACCTTCCATGCAAACTGCCTCTAAGGCATATCTGCAGATGATAAGATGTCCTCAGAGAACAGGGAACAACCAAGAAAAAGAACAAAGTGTACTCCTCAACCTGGGAGGCTTTGTTGCCCACAATTTCCCTCAGGGACACTTCCCGTCATGGCCCTTTCCAACTGGTACCCTACCTCACAGCCCCCTACCTCACAGCCCCACAGCTGCAACACGCACCTCCAAATTGCCCACAGCACACAGTGCTTCCTTCTTAGAACACATCAGACAAATATATATTTAGTCACCCAATGGAATCTGTCTGTCCCACAAATATGTCTCATGCCTCTTTACCTACCTAAGCACAAGGCTAGCACATGGCACACATTCAATACTCATTTGCAACACGAACACAAAAACGAATGAGCAAAGAATCAAAGAGAAAATGGTGGTTCTGCTCACCCTCCTAGATCACAATAGTAAACAAGTTCTTCCCTCAACTCAGAGTGTTTTTATTTGGGAAAATAGTATTAACCAAATTAAGAGTGTCACCTGAAAAGCAAGTGCCTGCTCTAAAAAGAGAGGCTGATAACAGCCTTTGCATGACCATTGCTAATGTAAATACATGAACAAGTTGTAAGTGAATATCTGAGAAAGTTAGCTCTTTGTAAATAATATTTGCTATGAGCTTACTGTGTGCAGTTTCTAGATAATAATAGCTATCATTAATCAAATACTTGTTATGAGCTAGACATTGTTCTAAATGCTTCGTATATTCTATCTCCTTTAATCCTCACAATGACCCTTTGAAGTAATTCTATTACTATCTTTATTTTACTGATAAGAAACTGTCCTAGATTTTGCAGATTTACTTAACCCACTCACAAAATCATGTTAACTGAATCTAGACAGTGAATATGACATTTTCCAATCTTGAGAGAAGGATGAGATCAAAGACTATGTCATAATATCAGAAACTAGACATTAAACCCTGAGTTTCTGTGACAGTGTTTGCTTAGGATTAACTGTGTACACCAGAAAGCCCCCACATCCTGCTACGATCTTGAATAATTTACAGTATTTTTATAAACATAATCAGTTTAATTCTATCCTGAAAGGCTTATTCATAAATACTAAACAGAAAACAAAAAGATCAGTAAAGTTGCTAATGCACTATTGCATTATCAAATATCTATAGCAATATCTACTGGATCAAGCTACCAATGACACTATCTTAAGCACATAAATTCAAACTACCACATTAAAGTACCGGGCAATAAATTTAGACCAAAAACCGTAACTATTATTTAGCATGTCTGAAAAAGAAGGCATTATAAGAAAAGTTTTTATGAACACATTGTATACTTTTTACATGGCTTCACAGTTTTTATGAAAATGACAAATGCAGTAAAATAAAAACACTTGGTTTTTAATATAGCTTAAACCATAAAGACAAGTAAAAATAAGAAAATACTCATCCAGAGACAACCACTACTGAAATTTTAGTGAATATCCTCCACACATCTTTCAATGTTAAAAAAGTTTTGTGACCTCCTTTGTGCTTAAAAAGGTGGTTTAGGCATTTTTCCATAATTTCCATAATAATTTAGGTCTTTATCATCATTTTTAAAGTGCTTTCTAGAACAGCAATTCTCACTCTTTACAATTTTTGAGAGACCCTTAAGAGCTTTTGTATGTGTGGCTATGCCTATCAATATTTCCATCTTAGAAATTACAACTGAGACATTTTTAAAATATTTATGTATTGATTCATTTAAAATAACAATAAACCATTACGTATTAACCTAAATGATATAGCTTCATAAAAATCACTTCATTGTTCAAAACAAAAATTTGAGAGATTACTGGTATTGTTTTACATTTTTCCAAATCTCTTTAATGTCTGACAACAAAAGGCAGCTGGATTCTCTTATGTGTTTCTGCACTCAAACGGAATATGAATATGAATAATAATATGAAGAAAGTCCAGACTCACACAAATATGTATAAATGGAAAAGGGAGGATTTTAAAAGTCTTTTCAGATAATGATAAATGTCCTCTTAGGATACTATTCCCAAACCCACCAAGTGACTATTTCTTAAAGTTTGTGGCAATGTGAAATCTGAAAATACATCAGTAAATTTTCTATAATCTCTTCCATTAAAATCTATTCATTTTGCACTTTAAATGGATCTTTTAACAATACATGACTTTGTAACCAATGTATTGGTCTTTTAGAAAACACTGTCTTACTGAATCATTCAAATGTTGACACATTTTATTAAATGGTATCAAAATACTACATTTGTTAGTATCACCAATCTCATCAGAGTCTTTGGTACTGGCAAGCTATCAAGCTCAGAGCGATAAATACAAGTTTTGCCAAAATTCTAAATACTGTCAATAGTTTTCCTTGAAGTGGCAAGATCACTTTGTTCATTTTCAAGAAGATGTTTGTCAATCACCCAGCACTGACTAATCATACTTTGTTATGAGTCATTCTTTCAAGTAAAAAATGGTGCTCCAGGAAAAACTGGCTAGTTCATGAAGCTCACAACTTGTATTAGTTTTCTGTTGCAACCCTAATAAAGTACTACAAACTTCATTTATCATTTTACAGTTCTGCTGGTCAGAAGTCCAGCAGAAGTCTCACCAGACCAAAGTCATGGTCCTGGCAGACTGTAATCCTTATTGGAGTCTATAGGGGAGCATCCGTTTTTTTACAGTGGTAGGAATGAGGTCCTCTTTTTTCTTTCTGGCTGTCAGCTGAGGGATGTTCCCAACTTCTAGAGGTGACTGGCATTCCCTGGATTGTGGCCCCCTTCTTCCAAAGCCAGCAACAGTGGGTCAAGTGCTTCTCACATCTCATGTTCCTGACCTTTTCTACTTTCCTCTTCTCTTTTTAAGAACTCAGGTGATTAGACTGGGCCCAGGGTAATTCAATATAACATCCCCATCTTAAGGTCCTTAACTTTAACCACATCTGCAAAGTTACTTCTGATATGCAAAGTAATATATTCACAGGTTCCTGGGATTAGGGCATGGACATGTTTAGGGGGCCATTACTCTGTCTACCCCACACTTCCCACAATTGCACAAATGCTTTTTCTCTAAACAACCACCATATTTGGATATGCTGTTCCCACTATATTAAAAAGATGTGTTCTCAAGGGTGAAATTTTAATAAATTGAATAATTTCTACTGGTTCATCAAGGGCATTCTTAAGTGGGTCTGGGTTTTTTCCCCTTAACTGTGAATTCTTGATGGTGAAGAACACAGCAACCCCTAGTAAGGTTTGGTGTCACTACTTGATGGGTGCTAAGATGCCAGCAGTTTTACCTGCCGCTGCTTTTGCTCCAGCAGTGCAAATGTCACATAGTGAAAAAGACACATAACATCTTACCATCATGATAAAAATACTTTTCACTTGCTGATCCCATGAAAGTATCTCAGGGAACCCCAGAGTTCTACAAACCACACTTGAGAAAACCATGGTTCTAGAGTCTTCCACTGTGCCCACAGTAATAAAGTATTATGACACTGACCTAAGTTACTTCCATTTCATTCAGTTATCTGACAAAATTATAGATATATAAGTTATAATTAGAATTAATGCCTTCCAAAATTATGCAAATAGGCCTTAATACCAGTTCTCCAATTTACTGACTGTGTGACCTTATACAAATTTGTTATTAACTTCTCTAGTGTTTTATGCATAAGATGGTTTACTAACACCTACTTCAAATGATTGTTATGAGGATTTGTCAGATTAAATGAAAGAGTATATATCCTTGGCACAAAATAAGTGCTCACTAAATGGTACCCATTTTTGCTCACCATATTCTTGGTTCAAATATTTTGACATGATTTTTTTTTTTTTAATTAGCAGACAGACTGCAATATTCCAGACTCTTTTTAACTTGTCGGACTTAACACAGAACAGCATTATGCTTACTTGACTCCCATCCTTGCGATGGCTTGAACTATATGATGTATTGCCAAGAGTACTCACTCTACAGACTGATCCTGCTTCTGTCAGTTGGCTACTCTGCAGCCAACATGAATTATAAACAACCTTGAAAGAAGATTTGGAAAAAAGACAAAAGCTTTAATCATACTATTTATGTTTCATACTGAAGTTAATGTCAAAACCACATCTCTTTTCTATTCTATGTATTTTTATTTCAGAGGCTACTAGTTTTTTCTGTTGTTTGTTTCTTTTTCCTTCTTCAGAAAAGCATGCATGTAAAAACAACTAATTTGTACAAAAGCTTAGTTTTATCTCACTATCATATTTCCAGAGTTGGTTTTTATTTTTGTTTTTTTAAATACCATAGATTATGAGAGACAGTTAAGTTGCTAAATAAATACAGAATAAAAAAGTCATATTTTGGCTAATAAAAATCATTCCTTAATTTTAGGAAATCATTGATAAATTCAGGCATAGCAATTACTACAATTTATAAACCCAATAAAAACATCCAATCAGTTATGCTATAGTGGTTGATTACTGCTTATCAACTCCAGACATCAAGACAATTGTGTTAGTCAGATGGGTACAAGGACCAGCAAATACTGTGGGCAGAAAAGGCCTGAAAATTAACAAATTAAAACACAGAAGATTGTGGGAGTTATCAGCAAATCAGAAGTCTGGGTCCCAGAAGTCACAGAAAGAATAGGTCCCAAAGATAGGTGACTAAACTAAAAAATTAAAATGAAAATCAAAACAGAGATTAAATGGACAGTCAAATCTCAATGGTGAATAGGTCTAGCGTCCAGCATAAGAGATACATATGTATGGCCAGAGGGATTAAGATGTGGACTCAACTTAGACAGCGCTTTCTCTCACTAACCCAGCACCATGGCTGCTGCTCAGGAGCATTTTTAAAGGTGCTACTAATTTCTGACACCAGGGGACTCTTTCACTGCCACTTCCAGCAATCTTCATTCACCTTTGGGACTCCCATTCTCATTTAATAACGTGTAATGGCAGCCCCAGAGTCAAAACACAATCAATGAAAGTTAACTGGAACTAATATTCTGCCTCTCTAACAGTAATTCCTCAAGGCTTGGAGTGGAAGTTTAAGGATGCTGCATATGAACTTCAAAGAGATTTACAAAAAGACCAGAAAATTACAGCAGACTCAAGGTAGATCAGTCAGCAGTCATCAAAATTCAAAATCTCATCTTTTTCTTCTATTTGGCTTGTCAGAATCATTGTGTATGCAATACTTACATGTACAAGGTTAGACAGACAGATGATTGATGGGTAGATAGATGATGATAGATACATCGACAGAAAGAATATATATTACCTTTGGATATATATTCAAAGTGAGCTTCCACAAGTTCCTGCCTCCACATCTAACCACCCACCTGCATCTGCACCCTTATACTCTGCCTTCGCTCCTGATACTGTGAAGGAACGTGCTGCTAGCTAAGGCCACACTCTTCCCCCCCACACACACACACAGACAACTTGTACATCAGATGCCATCACCTCTTGCCTACTTAAGGACCCTGCTGTAGCAATTGTCCCCTCTCTCCTATATCATGCATTTTTCCTTCTCTACTTTATCTTCCCTGTCCATTTACACACATGCTGGTTTTTTCTATCATCCTGAAAGAATTCTCTTGACCCCACTTCCCTCTGTAACTCCAGGCCAATTCTTTCCCCCTAGTTAAACACCTTGGAAGACTTCCCTGCACTCAATGTCTACAATTTCTCTTCCCCCTTTCCTTCTTGAGCCACCATAAGTCAAGCAATTGCTCCCATTACACCAGCAAAGCAGCTGTTGTGACTGTCACAAATGCTAAGCCCAATGGTTAATCCTTTGTCCCTATCTTACTAGACCCATAGGGAAGGTTTGGTAGAATCATTTCCTCACCTGTGAAATACCTTCTTCATTGGCATCCAGGACACCACCTTGACCTAGTTTTTCTCCACTTCCCCAGCTCTCCTTTTCAGTCTCCTTTGCTCATTCCTTCTCATCTTGCAGAACTCTAAATCTTGGGGCTACCAAGGGCTCCTCGGGCCCATGAAAGTCCTGTCCCTGTCCTTCAACTCCTTCACATCATTACTCAATTGTCATCTTCTCAGGGAGGACTCCAATGGCCACACTCCCTAAAACTAACTCTCTCATTCTTTCTCCTTTCTGTCTCTCCCTCCCTCCCTCTCTCCTTCCCTCTCCCCCTTTCCTGCATAATTTTTCTCATAAGTACTTGCCAACATTTAACATGCTACATATTTTACTTCTTTATCTTTTCAACATCTGTCTTCCCAAGTTAAAATATAAGTTCTATGAAAACAAAGATTCTCAACAAAGAAATATTTGTTGAATAAATAAGCAAAAGACCATGTTTAAAAATGCACACAAAATGACCACAAAAATTACCATATTTAAAAACTCAAGCAGTATGTTCCAAATATTAGCATAAATATCACCACATCCTCCTTCACACTTTATTTCCACTTTATTACCAACATTCATTCTCCAACACGTCCTTCAGACGATCTTCCTAAATTTTCATTTATTCTCTAGTAACCTTAATCCAAAGACAGAAGAGAAGGTCCTCACAGCAGACAATCCACTTTTAATTCACTGACACTTGAGAGACCACATTGCAGAAGTTCTCTCACGCCCTTCTATTCCGTTTCAATATCTCACTTTCCCTACATCTATCTTCTCAGACTTCCCTCTAACCGCTGAAGATGGTTTTCTTCCCTTGTCTAGAGTGAATTCCCTCATCTTTACTGAGCCCCTAATCCATCTCACCTTCAATGGGACGCCAAATCTTACAATATACCCTCTTCTTTAAGACCTCCAATCACTTCTTCCATTTTGTAATCTTAAAAAAAAATTCAATTGAAAATGAAATACACATACAATCATGCAAGGCTTAACGTTGGGGATACATTCTGAGAAATGCATCATTAGGCGACTTCATCATTGTGTGAACATCACAAAGAGTACTTACACAAGCCTAGATGGTATAGCCCACTACGCACCTCCAGCTCTATTATAATCTTATAGGACCACCATTGTCTATGAGGTCCATCCCCGAACAAAATGTTATGTGGCACATAGCTTTACATGCAGGCTTTGTTTGATCTTACTAGGGAATTTAGTTTTTTTTTTTCTTCCTTTTGCTGCCATGTTCCCTAAACATTAAGTACATAGTCATTTCTTAGACACTGATGCTGTCTAAGAAATGTCAAAACTCATTTTTGAATAATACAGATATTTACTTTCCTAGAGGAAGAATATGAGTCATTCTATCACAATGATTTGGTTTCTAAAAATTTCTACATGAGTTGCTTTGAAACAAGGGTTATAGAATGTGAATTAGTAATTACAACTTTATATATACAGCTTAAAAGTTTACAAAGTGCTTTTGAACTCATTTTAAGTTGACTCTTACAATTATCTTATAAGGGAAGCAGGACAAGTATAATTTAGAGAAGTAAAAGTTATGCAACCAGTAAACACAGAGCTGATACACAAACTCTAATATTTTAAATGCATGTTTACTGTCATCTCAGACCCACTTATACTGAGCTCAAATTCATATTACCATTTTACTTCCTCATTTATTAATGTAAGTTTAGCAGAATCATAGAAGATTGACAAACTTTAGCTCTTGCCATAGCTCTTGTGAATTCTAAAAAAGAAATAACATTCTCAAACACAAGAGGTCATCCAAAGCACTGACATTCATGAAAAAAACAATGGTTACTGTGGCTGTGTATTAAATTGATTTGCCAGATGTTTCAGCTGTATAGTTTTTTTTTTTAATTATGGAAAATACAAAAAAGGGAAAGAATGCCCATAGAAAACCAACTATGTGCCAAATATATGCCAGAATATATACCTTATTATTAAATAGCACAAATAACTATATTTCATATTTCAAATACAAAAGAAGCCAGATTTGCCAGCCAATCTTTAAAGAAATGAAAAAGTATGTGGCTAGTTGTTTTGTTCTGTTCATTCATTGTTACTTCTCAGTAAAAGCCTCAAATCAAATATGTTCTTGGCAATGATTCTGAGCATTGGAAACAATGTTACTGTGCTTTCAAAAGGAACAGAGTGCAGATCTGAATTAAAGAGAAACAACAGGAACAGAACTATAGCTAATTAATTTCATTCAACAAACATTTACTGAGCAACCACAATGTGCAAAAAAATCTTGCTAGAATTTGGCAGAGTATACAGTGGGGAAAAAAACCACTGCTTTCAAAGAGAATGCATCCAGTGCAGAGTACCAAGTATTAAAACAATCATTTGCAGTCAGAGTGTAGGGGCTAAATATAGAAATGTGATAAAAACTAGTGTATCAAATTTGAATATATTTTCTAAACAGAATGCTGCCGTTCCTTTATGTGTTTAAGTAGTCCTGTGACAGAAGTTTTAGGACAAAGGTAGAAAGAACTGGTCGGTGTCTACTCAGCAGTGGATAAGGGTAGGTCTGAAAAGGATACATCTACTACTGTCTCCTCCCTTTCCACTCCTCACCAGAGTGGCTGTGGCTCTTAACCACAGAATATCTAAACAGGAAGGAACATGTAAAAGGCTGAGTTCAAACTAGCAGACCCCTTTACCATACTTTTTTTTTAAGTGAGTGATGAACTGCAAGGGTCATAATATGAAATCCATTCCTCCAATACTACAATAAAATATCTGTACACTATCAAAGGCTATTTATAGATTTCTTGCATTATTCTATGAGTTACTAAAAACAGCAAACCCATAAACAGTTTATAAAGTCCACTAGTGAAATTAAGAGATACCTTGGTATGTATCATGGCTCCAGAACCAGTTAATTTCTGTGTTCCTTCCGTTCTTACTAGAGGGCTTGTTTAAGCTTCCTTATTTATACATAGGATCGGGCTGTTTTCACAAACCCCTGGCTCTGGACTACTCTACAGAGCCTTTTGTTTGCCTCATGACCTGGTATTAACGTAGTTCCTGCTTTCAAGCAGAGCAATGTTTTCCATAGGCTCATTTCACCTGCTTATAATTTATGTAAAGGGTGAATGTTTAACCCAGTTTCCTTCATTAACAACCACAAACTGCTAATCTCACACCTCCACAGATGTAGCAAAAACTCAGTACAGCCTCCCACACAGTTCCATTCATTATACTAAAACAATAAAGCATACTTCTAGTCATGAATGCTGCTAATGGAGTTTACTATAAATCAAGATATTTATCATCTCCGTGGCTGTTTCAAAGAAGGGGTAACAGAATTGGCCTAAAGAGCACCACTGCCCAAAGGTCTAAAACCTTTCCAGATCTTGCTGACTGTGTTTTAAAAAGATAAGGCTCAAGGCTCAGCTACAGAGACAAACCTTCCTGAA
The DNA here is from genome assembly GCF_027409185.1 of Cynocephalus volans. Taxonomy (NCBI): domain Eukaryota; kingdom Metazoa; phylum Chordata; class Mammalia; order Dermoptera; family Cynocephalidae; genus Cynocephalus; species Cynocephalus volans. The sequence continues at coordinate 36,640,733 of NC_084466.1, read as the reverse complement.
ACAGAGTTTTAAGCAATCCAACCTTATCTCACTAGGGAAAAAGCCAAGAAATTCTTAAATAAGGACAGAAAGGGGTTGATAATCCAGACATTTTGCAGTTTTTTCTAAAAGAAGTCTATTTGCTTCACAATAATGATTTCCCAGTAATGCCCTGTAGGGAGAATTTCACAAGTTTGTCATCTAGTGTAATTAATTATTGATTTAAAAAAAAAAAAAGAAAACCTAATGTCTGACTGCAATTTCTAAAATTGAAAAATATAAACACCAAAAAAAAAAAAAAAAAAATTAAACAACAATCATGAAGCAGACAAATATAAAATCATAAAATAGATTTTGGAAAAACAACAAACACAAGTAATCATATCCCTTACATATATTTACAACATCCTTAGGAGACAACATTCTGAGCACTTAAGGTTTCTTTTCCTACAACATGGAAAAAAAATTCTGATCACAGAATAGACATATTTTCAGATGAGAAAGGACTCAGAAACTTTACCCATAAAAGCATTTTGGAGAAGTTACTTAAAGATATGCTGGAGCAAAAGAAAAGAGCAAAATTAGAAACAGGAAGCCATGGGATCTAGGAAATAGTGACCAACCTTGAGGACTGTGCCTCAGACTCAGTGCCATCAGTCCCAACTGAAACAGGATAGCAGAGGGCCCTAGCTGAGGAGCATCCAAGAAACAAAAGGGTTTCACAGATTAGTCAGCATGCTTGAGAACTTAAAAGAATTTACTGGTTTCATTAAATCAGAGAAGGCAAGAAAAAATTGGTAAATAGAGACTCTGGGAAAAGCAAAGAATTGCAAAACTAAAGTATCATTATAGCACACTGACCTTAGTGAATATTTACACAGTCACAAGAGCATAAAACCCATCACTAATAATCAACTCTCAAACTCAACCTACAAAACATGAAATTCATTATGAACACATCGTGATGTAATGATATCAATTTTAACAACATAAATAATAAAGGGCAAACACCAGAAGCTCAGAAGTAGAAGTGGAAGGAAAGAGATAAAAAGAAAGGTAGTACAATTGTCATAGAAATTTCAGAGACAGGGGCTAGCTGGTTGCTCACTTGGTAGCTGGTGATAATAATGCCAGCATGGTGCTAACACCAAGATCAAGGATTTGGAGGCCTGTACTGGCCAGCTGCCAAAAAAAGAGAAATTTCTGAGATACTGTCTATAGCTAATAGAAAAGGAAACAGAGATAAGTGGCTGAAGATGTGAAAACAGTCCTATAACTATACTGTGGGAAGACGGCAGGAAATGTAAGGTGAGTCAACAATTCTGGCAGGACTTGTTTTGTTTTCCTTTTTTTGTTCTGTTTCGGAGGTGGTTTCTTTGAAATATATCCATAAGTGAACAATGACCTTCCCTAGAAAGCCTAGTGCAAGTGAATAATATCATAATTTACCAAAGTTACCTAAACCAGAAAAGCCCAGGAGTTATCCTGTGTATTGGATTAGAGATGACTACAAATTCTTGTAGTTCTCCCATTGAGAGGTCAAGCTTTTTGCCTCCCCTTGAATCTGGGCGGTCTGCTTTGACCAGCAGATGCAGTTAAAGTAACATTCTGGGATCTCCAAGCCCCAGCACTTAGAAGGCCTGGCTACTTCCGCTTTCACTCTCAAAAAAGGCAGTGACTGTGTGAGAAGTCAGACTACCATGAGACCTCCATGCTGTGAGGAAGCCCAAGCCAGCAGTATAAAGAGGCCATATGAAGAGAAAGAGATGCCAGGCCAGCCTCCAGGAGTTCGAACCATTCAGTTGAGGTTCCAGAAATGAGCATGAAGATGCCACCTTGGATGTTCTAGTCCCAGCAGATGCCATGTGCAGAACATAAGCTGTTCCCACCAAAGAGAACCCAGATTGTAGGGTAGAGAGTACATAAATGTTGTTGTCATTTTCAGCCCGTAAGTGTGGGGGTGGTTTGTTATGCAATGAGCAAGACAAAAATCAGCATTTAGAAGTGGGTGCTGCCATAATGAAAATGTAAAACATGTGGCATTGGCTTTGAAGGGCCTCGAGGAGACTGCTAGTGGGACCTGGAAGGGCAGGGAGGAAATTGCTCTTGAAGGCTGGAGACAAGGGGACACAAGTTGCTTACTGGCAAAATGAGTGCACTGTTGTTTGCAGTGATGTGCACAACATAAAGGTATCTGGAGAACTTGTGGGTCAGGGTAAGGAGATTTCCAGGCAGAAAGCAGAAGGGATAGCTGGCTTCTTTTAGCTGCCTGTGATAAAGTATGGGAGATATAAGATCAGCTAAGAAGGAACTAATCCATTTTCAAGCAGAAATAAGAGGAAATATAAAAGAACCAAGACTTTATAGATCCAAAAGTAAAATTGCTTCTCATCTGTCATTTCTCAGCAAAAGACTCTCAGAGTAAAAACTGGTCTTGGGACAAAGACCAAAATAGGGCTCTGACAATAAAAATAAATAAAAATGGCTTCAGGATAAATGACAAGGGAGTAAGACTCCTTTTAAAACCTCAAAGATCTGAGGACATACTTCCTAGACCCTCTCAGACAAGGGTACTTCTAAGAGTCTTAAGGGTGTTACCCCACAGCAAACTGACACCCAGACTAAAGTAGAGAAGAACTAATCAATCTCAAAGATATTTCTGGTGTGGCTTTTGTCAAACAGAGTAGAGTGTAATTTGATATACAGAAAGCCCTTAAAATTTTTACAAGTTATACCAGCTTGGACAAAAGTGAAATAATAAGACATTCCAAAATGAAAAAAGGCCTCTGTTCTGGAGAAACCTGGTCTCAGGCCATTGCTCTGGGACTTGTACATCCCCCACCTTCTCTCTTATAGAAGCTTAGTACTCAACTGGGAAATTGGGAAATTACTCTTATGATTTTCCCATGCATTTATCCTCCTGGCATGTTAAAACAATAAAATTCGTTATGCGTTTTTTGAATGAGAGAGAGAGAGAAAAGACGCCTCTAGATCATCAAACTTCTAAGGGCAGGAAGAAAGCTGAAAAGGCTTCAGCTGCAAACATCAGCCATTTCTTATTAGAAAGGAAGGGTGACACAAGGGTGAAGCCAAAAACCCACTGCAGAAACGCATTCCCAGTGAGAACTAGGCCTTAATCAAGGTATAGACCCTACCCCTAGAAGAGTGCAAATTGATGGGATTTCAGAATTGCTATGGACCAGTGCCTGTTATAAGACTCCGTAACCCACTTCCACATATCCATTTTGAACAGGGATATCTATTGTGCTTATATTGTCCCTATAATCCCATTTTATACTTGGAGGTTATGGGGGACAGATAACTTGTTTTTTTCTTTCACAGGCCTCTGCACCTAAAAAACTATACCCAATCCACCTCATCTGCACCTAGACCTGATTTAATGAATGAAATTCTGGTATTTGAGCCCTAATGCCATAATGAGATGAGACTACTTGGCATCATGGGAGTGTGTAAGTGTATTTTGCCTGTGAAGGAAAGTAGATAATTTGTGGGCAGAGGGCAGACTGCAGTGAATTAAAGATGTGTCCATAAATTCTTTGATGGAAGCTATTTCCCCTGATCTTGAATCTGGTCTTGCTCTGTGACTGCTCTGACCAATAGTATGCAATAGAGCTAATGTTCTGGAACTTCTGCACCCCTATTAAGAAGGCCTTCAGCTTCTGCTTTTGAACTATGGGGAAAAGCCCATTGCCATGTAAGAAGTCAGACTACTGTGAGACTGACATGCTGTGAGGTAGCTAAAGCTAACAACGAGGAGAGACCACAAGGAGAGAAATTCCTGGCCAGCCTCTCATGACACAGCAATCTCAGCTGAGGCACCAGACAATGAAGAAGCCATCCTAAAAATTCCAGCTCTGGCAGATGGCACATGGAGTGAAGATGAGCTGTCCTCACCAAACCCTGCCAAATTTGCAGTAATAGTGAGCAAATAAACAATTGCTGTTGGTTAAGCCATTAACTAATAAGATGGTTTGTTCTGCACCCTAGAAAACCAAAACACCTAATTTCTCTCTCTGTTTTCACCCCCTCCTACCACAAATATCCAAATAATCATTAAATCCTATCTCTCGACTTCCTTAATACTGCTCTAACCAGTCTCCCAATTCTCTCATTCCCACTGTTTATATTGTCTCATCATTTTTCATGGATTATTCTCAGTAGCTTCCTAACCTATCCCTTTACCCATTCACCCCTGCCATCACCCCTGACATACCCTATTCTCCAAATGGCAAAGCATTCTTTCTAAAAGCAAATCTAATGTCATGTCCATGCTTAAATTACTAGCTCTCCATCTCACACAGGATGGACTGAAATTCCTCAGCACGGCACACAAAGCCTTCTACAATTTCGTCAGACCACTTCTCCAGCTTCTCTCAGCATCTCCTGTGCACAATAAGCACTCCAGAAAAAGAAGTCTAATAGGAAAAACCCAGAACAAGTTTCTAAAATCTAGATGCATATATGCTGCCGCTAATTAACCACGTGAACTTGGGCAAGTCACTTTAAACAAGCTTTAGTTTCCTTTACATAATATTAGTGTCAGATAAGAATGAGATAATCTCTTGATCTCTCATCCATCTCTAATATGCTGTCATCCTCAAAAAACTTTTAAAAAATGAGGCAGAAAAGAAAATACTTTTCAAAAGGGAAGTTATACATAACTGCCCTTCTCCCTGCCCCAGTTCTCCCTTCAAGCCCACATGACAGCTTGTCTTCAGAATCAGCTCCCTTATCTGTTCCTAATTTCCCCTCGTCTTCCGCTAAAGTCACAGCACCTTCAAAACCCCAAGCTTCCTTGTCAGGATGGCTCCTGCAATAGTGGGGAGGGCAGAACGGTGGAGGACACCTGATGTAATTTGTCTGCATGAGCTGTTTTTGAGTCAGGTACCTCACAGTCAAGGTCTACCTGCATATTAGTTAGCCCCTAATACTAAGCAATTTTGGCATTAGGCAGCTTTTTCAAAAGCTGAAAGTATAGTCAGAAAGAACACAGTACTTCACCTTCCCACAAGAATTGCACAATCAATTCTTTCCTATGAAGTTATGTACAAAATAAAAAATGCAATACGCTGGCAATACAAAAGTCTCTTTTTAGCAATATGCAGATTAATATATTTCTAATTATTAATATATTTCTCACTCAAAGAATGCTATAGGTTTATTTCCAGATAATGAAGATGCTTTCGCTTTGGGTTTTTGTTGTTGTTGTTTTCAAGCTACTGAAGAATAAAGGCAAAAACTTCACTAGCTTGAGCATATATCTATCAAACTAAAAATCATGGCAAAAACTACTCTGTAAACTCCACAAAGGCAGACATTTTTCAGTCCTGGAGACTGGGCCATTTCTCAAATGAATGGAGGGATGTTTGGATGAATGGAAAGTGAACATGAAGCACTGAGGAATTCCTCAAATCATGAAAACCTGTGGATTTTTGCTGAAATGAACATTTCAAATAAAAATTCTGTTTGGAATCTCCTAAAACATGTAGATCTTCAGCTGCTCTTTCTCCATCAATTGTAAAGCTATTTAAAACATGCTATGTGTGCTCTGTATAAATGTGTCAGTCTGCCAAGGATGTCCCAAAGTCAGAGATAAACATAGCACATATTCTGACTTATAGATTGAATCATTCTGACTTGGAGGAAAGGGAATTAAATAATTTTACTGGTAAGCACTTAAAAACATTTTTATATTAAAATAAGATGTATTATAGAATAAACTAAAATCTGCATTAATTCTTAATATACAAAAAGGTTCAAAGTAATTTAAATCTTATGGCAGACTGCAAGCATTTCACCCCCCATCTCCCCAGGCATACACTTACATTCTTCCCTGCCTTCAAGCTTTGACTGAAAAATTCCAAAAGACTGAATAGAACATTTCACAGAACATTTCAGCATTCTCTCAATACAAGAAGTAATCATTTCTACAATAATGACTCCAGTATAATAAATGCGTCTGTTTTCAGGTAATAGCTTCAAAGAAAATGATAAAATATTTAAAATTGAACATTTTGATCACATTCCCCACTTAAAACGTCATTTGCCTAACTCACTCCATATATTTTAGTTGGTACATACATATTTACTCTAAAAGCCATTTCATTTTCCATGCGTTCTCCCACCCTCACACGCACACACATGCGCCACACACACAATGTGTCATGATCTGTGATGAAAAGATTTTTAACAAATTATCTTGTATGTGTATTTTAATTCAGGTTAGCATAAAATAAAGGGTAAAACTTATAAAGAAGGCAAAAGTGCAAGAGATACAGGAAAATTTTTACATCTAAAACTATATACTGCCTAAGTATGAAAGAAGAAAACAGAGCTCAAAAGGAGGTAAAGTCACACACACACACACACACACAGATAGAGAGAGAGAGAGAGAGAGAGAGAGCGCATGTGTCCTATCAAAATAAGAAGCTGTGAAGACTACCAGTCATCAGACTGGAGTTAATGAGCACCTCAGTCAGTTTCACAGTATGTCTGGCATTTGCAGTCACGGAGAAAGAACACACAGCCTCTGAGCTCCAGGGCCCCTCTCTCAGGGACTGTTCCAGACATGCAGGTCCAAAATAAACCAAACTAGGAGAGTGAACTGCCTTTCACCCCTGGGTAACAACATATTCCTGTACATGGCCAACTACCAGTAGGTCCAGGGTCAACGCATTTGTAATTCCTCCTCTTCCACCGGATCCTCAGCTTCACAACATTACTCATTTTCTGGTTAAGAGAAAAGTTTGTGGGGATTTGGAAAGGGGAGGAAGAATTAAGATAATTACTGGTTCAAATTTCATAGCTAGAAATAAAATCATTTGGTAACAACCAGTTTTTTATTATGACTAAACAAGATATTTTTATTATAGGTTCTATTCCTATGGCTTAAATAAACTGCATTCTAAATGCTTTGGGGGTTTCTTGCATATTACCATATGGTTGTAAAACTTACTATTTTTGAATTAGCAAATACCTTAAAGAGGTAGAAAGTGTAAATAATTTTGTTAAACAATTCCAATGTTTCCAAAATTCACATACTGCTCCAAAAAATAATTAATGTGTATATATATATAAGATTTATTACGTACTGTTATTTCGGTATTCTCTTATGGTAGAAAATTCAACTACATTAGATTTTATCATAATAATTATCCTTTTACCTCTTCCTATTTGCATTCTACAGCATCATTATAAATAAGTACTTATAAACCCAATCCCCTCTCTTTTCGTGTTTACTATTTAACAAGTTCAAGCAAACTAACAAGAAAAACAGACTCAAGGGACAAAGGATGTGAACATATAATTCTTTTTTTTTTTTTTTTTTGTCGTTTTTTCGTGACCGGCACTCAGCCAGTGAGTGCACTGGTCAGTCCTATATAGGATCCGAACCCGCGGCGGGAGCGTCGCCGCGCTGCCAGCGCAGCACTCTACCAAGTGCGCCACGGGCTCGGCCCATGAACATATAATTCTTAAGAGAAGTAGTAAATAAACATCCCGAGAGACGTTTAAATTCAAAAATAATTAAAGAAATACAGATTAAATCAAGAAGATACTAGTTTTGGAAAAGATTATGAAACAAAAGATATACACAATGCTGGAGAAGGTTCAGGGAAACCAGGCACCTATATACGCTGGTGTAAAGTAGAATAGACTTTTGGTAAAACCATTGGGCAAATGCTTAATATCTTCATACAACTTGACCCAGTAATTCTACCTTTAGTAATCTATCCCCCAACAAAATCATAAATATGGAAGTATATTTCTGCAAATTATTAAATTCTTCTTAAAAATACTTTTTAAAGTTCTTTTTAAAAAATTTTTAAATGCTTTTCAAAAGGGGTACAAATAAATGATACACTGTTCAGCACAGCATTACTAATTACTGGAAACAATTTACCTGATAGAGATAGAGATAGAGATAGAGATAGAGATAGAGATAGAGATAGAGATATATCCCACACAAAATAAATAGTTACATGAATCAAAGCATTTTCATTCCAAGGAATAGTAAACAATCACTAAATTTTTTAAAAAGATAAAACAATAAGAAAAACAGAATACAAACCTTTGTACATAGTATTATTACAACACTTCTTAAAAGATTTACTTTATTTTAGAATCATTTAAGATTTACATAAAAGATGTGAAGATATAGTACAAAAAGTTTCCTTGTAATTCACACCCAGGTTCTCCTACTGTTAACATCCTCCTTTAGTAGGGAACATTTGTCACAATTAATGAACCCATATTGATACATTATTATTAACTGAAGTTCATACTTTATTCAGATGACCTTAATTCTTTTCCAAGTTTAATTTTCCTGTTCCAGGACCCCATCCAGGACACCACATTACATTCAGTCCTCTTGTCTTCTTAAGCTCCTCTTGGCTATGACAGTTTCTCAGACTCTCCTTGTTTTTGATGACCTTGACAGTTTTGAGGGATACTTGTCAGGCATTTTGTACAATATTCCTTAATTGAGATTTGTCTGATGTTTTTCTCATGGTTAGACTGGGGTGATAGGTTTTAAGGAGGAAGATCAGAGATAAAGTGCCATTTATGACAACACATTTAATGGTAGTCATGGAAAAAGAAAAAAAATACAGTAAAATGTTAATAATAACTACATGTGGGTAATGAGGAAATATGGACAATTATTTTCTTTTCTATATTTATCTAAATTGTGTTTTAAACATTTCATTAAAATCATTTTTATGACTTCAAAAGTAATACACAAAAGGAAACCCTATAATTAAAATTCTATAGTTAAAAACTGAACAATAGAAGAAATTCTGTCCCTCCTCCCATGCACAGAAATGGGGATGGTTACATTTGTCCAGCAACTGCTATTTCTCCTCCAGCAGCCATGCAATTGATATGACAGCTGCTGAATGACTTCTAGGTACTGGCACATCCATTTGGGCTAAGGGCTGAGAAGGGCAAACTTTTTGGGTAGGGTTGAAGTTCCCCTGACATCTCTCTTACATATGGGTCATCATATACCTAATACCCTTATTGGTACAAAAAGATAGAATTCAGCTCATTAAATCTCATCTATATGGAGAAAAGACCATAAACTATAGAAAACATCAAGTTGCAGAATAGTAAAAATAGTACGATATAATTTTTATTAAAAGGTACAATTAATATATCACAATAAATCTTTAAGTCTAGAAAGGTATGCATTAGTCTATAATTTCCTGAAGAGAAGAAAAATTAAAAGAGAAGTTGTTTTTTGGTTTTTTACTTTTTATACTTTTACCATGATCAACTTTTATTATTAACAAAAAAAGGCTATAAATGATAATATAGAAAAGCTTTAAACCCAAAACTCACTTATTTTCCTTAGAGTTCAATTTCCTTAGAGTTCAATATACAAAATAAAGCAGAGTTCCAAAGATTACACCAAAAAAAGTATCAATAAACTTCAAGTATGGTATACCAAAATTATATTCTTCATTTACATTTTAAGAATATAAATCTTTTTTTCCTCATTTTGTTCCTTTTTTTAATTGAAACTAATTGTAGCTGTCTGTATTCCTTGCATATCTCTCTTCCTTCAGCTACCAATTATTTTGAGAAGATGTTCATGACAAGCTCTAACACGGGAGAGAGAGGTTACTCAACCATAATTAAATTAGTTCACTCAGGCCTTTCAAACAGCCGCAATGTCTAAAAGCATCCAACTGTGAGGGCAACATGCTTTCACATTTCTTTGCTTTTTAACAAGCTGATCTGATACACATATCTCAAGAGAATCTGTTAAGAAACACATCCAAGAGTCCAACCCAGAAATGCAACACTGAACTTCTTCACAGCTACTCAGAGAGCAAACACTGTGTTTCTCATAAGTCTATTATTTACATACCTTACTTATGGCCAACATCATTGGGCATCACCTGGATTCGAAAAATGGCAGTATTCAAATTTCAATCCAACCCAACTTCTTTGAGTTAAAGTATTGCAGGCCTTTGTCATATGGTAGGTAACTCCATGTTTAACCTTTTGAAGAACTGCCAGACTATTTACCAAAGTGGCTGTACCATTTTACATTCCCACCAACAATGTATGAGAGTTCCAATTTCTTCATTTTCTTGACAACACTTGTTATTGCTGGTCCTTCTGATTGTAGCTATTCTGGTGGGTGTGAAGTAGTAACTCATTGTGGTTTTGATTTGCATTTATCTAATGACAAATGAGGTTGAGCATTTTTAATGTGGTTACTGGCCATTTGCATAACTTCTTTGGGAAAATATCCATTCAAATGCTGTGTCCATTCTTTAATTGGGTTATTTACCTTTATTATTAAGTCGTAAGGATTCTTCGTATAGTCCGTTTACAAGTCCCTTCAGATACATGATTCATAAATATCTTCTCTCATTCTATGGGCTGTCTTTTCGCATTCTTGATGGTGAAAACTAAAAACACAAATTTTAAATTTTGATGCAGTCCAACTTATCAATTTTCTCTTCTCTCCTTTGCATCCTTGGGGTCATATCTAAAAAACCACTGACTCATCCAAGGTCGTGAAGATTTATTCCTATGTTTTCTTCTAAGAGTTTTTGTAGTTTCAGTTCTTACATTTAGAACTATGATATACTTTATTTTTTCTGTATGGTATGAAGTAGAGTCCAAAATCTTTCTTTTGCATATGGATACTCAGTTGTCTAAGCACTGTTTCTTGAAAAAATAATTATTTTCCTATTGAATTATCTTGACACCCTTGTCAAAAATCAACTGATGATCATTTCAAGGGTTTATTTCTGGACTCTCAATTTTGTTTATATCCTTATGTGAGTACCACACTGTCTTGATTACTGTAGCTGTGTAGTAAATTTTGAAACCGGGAAGTGTGAGTCCTGTAACTTTGTACGAATGTTTTAGATTGTTTTGGGTACTCTGGATCCTTGGCCTTTTCATGTAATTTTAGGATTAGCATGTCGATTTCTGCAAAAAAGTGGGGATTCTAATAAGGATTGCATTGAATCTGTAGATCAAGTTGATGATGGCATTTTAACAATATACTGCTTCCAATCCATAAACATGAGATGTCTTAAGAAGCTGATATGACTACTGAAAGTGATACATGCCAGATGGAAATTTCAGATCTTAATCATTTTACCTACAGCAACTCTACAAATACATAAATATGTATATATTAAAATTCCAGTTTTTCAGAAGGAACTATTGGTCAGTTACCAGTCTTGCCTTCAAAAAAACTTTTATTCACAGTTACACTCTGAATATATAAATGTGTCTTCACATAATGGTATACATATGTGAGTTTAATTTTCTAAGGCTAGAAATGTATAAGCCAGAATCTCAACAATGTTCATTTCACAGTGATGGCTGGTTATGGGCAAATTTTTCCTCTTTGCCCATTTTGGTTTTAAATTTTGTCTACAATAAAATTTCTTCAAATTTTAAATTTTATTCATTTTAAACAGTGTGTTCTCATTACTTCTCAGGAAGTTCAAGTTCCTCAATTTAAAAATAGAGAAGTTATGGCCGGGTACACAATTTTGTTATTCCATTTCAGTAGCCTATTTTGCTCCTTTCCAGTGTGGATTTATTTACAAAGACTCATTAGGATTGTTTTTTCCCTTCAAAATACTCTGGCTAATAGATAATTTAAGGTATTGGGTCCCTCCTGAAGTTTTGCAAATTAGTTTAGTTCATTCCACAGTTTGATTCAGATTGACCCTTGGTGAAGCTTCACAGTAAAACAAACAAAATCCTAAAAATATTTTAAGGAAAAAAGACACAAATCTCCTTAATGAGTTAATATCCTGCTGTGTATAAAGACCTTCAAGGAGGCAGTGAATGTTCTCTGCAATCCCAGCTTCTCTCTAAACATTTATGTAATTTCAATTAACAAGTTTAGCAAACCTTTTTCTAGATAACTATAAAAGTTCCTTCTAATCTTAGGGTGTTAAGATACTAGTGTTAATTTGTACTTGCCCTGCTCTGTCACCTCTGGAGGAAATAAGCTTGAATACAAAACTTTTAAATGCTCTGATCCACTGGACAGAAGTTTTACAAGATTTCCCTGGCTTTGGAATTTTTAAATTTCTTCACTAAATTTGTTTATCTTATCCTGATTTGCACTGACCTTAAAACTCAGTTGCCTACTTTGTACAAAGGAAATAACAGAGTATCATGAAGTTTGAATAAGCTAATGTACATAAAACACAGTGTATGCTCATGAGAATCGCTTGATAAATGATAGCTACAATTAGTAATATTTCATATATTTTCATCATGTTCCATTTAGAAACTTTTCTGTATTAATGCCATCTCCCCTTTTCATGCTGAAAGTACCTATGCTTTCAGTCTGCCCCCCACTGTGGTCTACCTAACCACAACCGCCTCAGTGCACAAGTAACCCAGGTGTGCACACACTTCAGTATGATGCACATGTTAGGACAGTGGTTCTTCTGTCTCCTTCTCTTCAGCTGACCTTAAATATCACAACCCATCACCCTAGTGAATAATGCCCCAAATAAACTAGAAGCCAATGAAGACTAGAGGCCAAAACTATAAATAAACTCCACATGTGCTACATTTGCATAAGAAGATGGGTCATGGCACTCTATATTATATGCAGATTTATATTTAGTTACCCAAAAATTAAACACCTGTCTTTCTTTCAGCGATACCACCTGTAAACTGAAAGTGAAAATAGCTTCCTTAGAAAAACATAAGGGGAAAATTCATTACCCACATTCTAAGCATAGATACAAATTAATTCAACCATTTTCAAATGCCAGATGCTTCTTATGGAACATGAATCTAAGAGGCAAAGGCTACAGCAGTCCGCAAAAATAAAGAAACCAAAGGGACACTAACACTATGTGCCACATATTTTACAACAAATGCTTTAAATGTTCTTCTTTAGAAGTGCTCCTTTGCTTTACTTAGTCTAAAAAGCAAGAATGTGGGAAATAATACTCCAAATTCTAAGGCATATAATGAGAGTAAAATGAAATATATAATATGATTCTTTCCACCTTTACAATGTAATGGAATGAAATGGAACTAGTTACTACTTATTATGAAACAGGAAGTCTTATGTGAAACCCAATTAATATTATCAGTATGCCTGCCCATGGGCCTTTGGGATCCCTCTCAAACCTACAAACATTTGGGAGAAAGGACTATTCTCAATGTGTTTCAATGGCAGGGACCATCTAATGAAAGTGTTTCAAAGAACAATGCTAAAATTGTCATATGAAGTTGTAGTGATAGCCCCTACTATTGAGTTAAGCAACCACAGGATGCATACAGAGTCTTTCAAGACTCTTAGGGGTCAAAAAGCACTGCCTCCCTTTGCAATATGAGGGGACTTCAAAAAAGTTCATGAAAAAATAGAATTAAAACATAAATATAAAAAATATAAACTTTATTTCTCAACATAAGCTCCATTAAGTTCAACACTTTCATAACCAATGACACCAGCCATTTAGTCCATCCCTAAAGAATTGAGTGCCCTAGAAATTTAACCACATCAATGCAGTCTTTTTTACATTATTAATTGAAGAAAAATAAGTGTCCATTAAAGACTTTTTAAGATGAAGAAACAAAGAAATCAGAAGGAGCCAAATCAGGACTGTAAGATGGATGCCTAATTTCTCATCCAAACTCTTGCAAAACTGCCCTTGTTTGATGATAATCATGAATGAGCAGGAGCATTGTGGTGGGGAAGGACTCCTCGGTGAAGCTTTCCCAGGCATTTTTCTGCTAAAGCTTTAGCTAACTTTCTCAAAACACCCTCATAAGAAGCAGATGTTAACCATTCTTTGGTCCTTCAAGAAGTTAACAAACAAAATACCTTAAGTATTCCAAAACACTGGTGCCATGATCTTTGCCCTTAACTAATCTACTTCTGCTTTGACTGGACCACTTTCACCTCTTGGTAGCCATGGCTTGGATTATGCTTTATCCTCAGGATCATATTGATAAAGTCATGTTTCATCTCCTGTTACAATTCTTCAAATAAATGCTTCAGGGTCTTGGTCACACTTGTTTAAAATTTCCATTGAAATCTCTGTTTTTGTGTGCAGCTGATCTGGGCACAACAGTTTTGGCACCCATCGAACAGAAATTTTGCTCAAATGTAATTTTTTAGTCAGAATTGTGTGAGCTGAACCGATTGAGATGTCTATGGTGTTGGCTGTTGTTTCTGCTGCTAATCGTTGTTTCTCGTCAATTAGGGCACAAAGAAGATTAATTTTTTCCTCACAAATTGATGTGGACGTCACTGCTATGGGTTTCATCTTTGACATCATCTTGTCCTTCTTAAAATGAGTTCTCCATTTGCAAACTGCTGATATCTTAGTGACGTTATCCTCATAAACTTTTCGTAAAGCATCAATGATTTCACCATTCTTCCACCCAAGCTTCATCATAAATTTGGTATTTGTTCTTGCTTCAATTTTAGCAGAATTCATGTTTCTCTTGCATTTTGGCACAAAAAGAAATTTGAAATCCATGCATAATTTTTTTGTAATATGCATATTCCATTAACTTTTTGAAAATCCTTCATGTTAACTTTTACTAATCATATAAATTTTCATAAGGCTAAAAATGAATCAGTCAGCTTACCAAGATTTACTTACTGAAATGGCACTAGTCTAACCACTCCAAATAATAAACAGGTAATCCCAACATAGGTTGCAGGGCAGGCATGTAGACAGTAGGGATCTGGTAGCATGTATGGGGGGAGAGGAGAAACTTGTAAATTATAATGAATAACAGGGCCTGAAATTTTGAGAGGGCTGCAGAGGTTTGGGCTATACCCTTTCAATTCACACTGCTTTTGCTTCCCCTCACACAAAACATTTATCTGAGTGATAAAACTGTTTTCTACCTTATACAACAGCTTGTTCTTAAAATAAAGTATAAGTTAGGTAAGTAACTGTCTTATGGCTTCCACATGCACAAGTGGTCTTTTAGGTCTTTTTACTGTCAAGCCAAAATAAAGTCAAATGAGAAAATAAACTATCTCTAAGTTAATTCAGTGAATCCCAAATAAATGAACAAAAAAAGGAATAAAATAATTAGGTCTTCCCAAGTCATTATCAGAAAAACATAATAATTTGGGAAATTTATTTTAGCATATAATAAAACTTTTAAGATTATCTCCCAACCTGTTAAGAAAGCCAATTTCCAACCTGTTGCTACAGAGAAGCTGGTTGTCATAATCCACATTTAAGCAACATCACAATTCTTGTAAGAGACATATTTACAATGTTCATTCCTTCAACAAGTATTTATTCTGAGATTTACATGCCAGGTGGTGGAATGATGAACAAGACAGGAATGGTCCCTGCCACCATAGACCTTATTGTCCGGTAAGGGATACAGACAAGAAAATAAGCAATTTTAGTACAGTGTGATAGTAAATGCCATGATATGGGAAGTACAAGGTGCTATGGGAGCACACTGGAGGGAGCAGGTTCAGAGAAGACAATGGGAAGGACGACCAGAAACAGAACAGACAAAAACTGTAGTATATTTAGTTAAGAGTAAAAGTAGTTGCCTCCAAATAGAGTGATTTTTACTTTAAGTGTAAATACAGAACACAAGGACTTTAGATTTCATGGGTAGTGATGTCGAGATCACAGATGCAGTATCTCAATGTAGTTTTAATTTGCATTTCTCTGATGACTAGTGATGTGAGCATTTTTTCATATACCTGTTGGCCATTTGTATATCTTCATTTGAAAAATGTATATTCAGATTCAAACCCCTTTGACCATTTTTTAACGGGGTTATTTGTTTTTTTACTGTGTAATTGCTTGAGTTCCTTGTATATTATAGATATTAATCCCTTGTCGGATCCATAGTTAGAAAATTTTCTCCCACTATGTAGGTTGTCATTTCACTTTGTTGATTGTTTTCTTTGCTATGCAGAAGCTTTTTAGTTTGATATAGTCCCATTTGCTTATGTTTTCTTTTACTGCTTGTGCTTTCAGGCTCATGTTCATAAAGTCTGTGCCCAAACCTAGTTACTGAAGTGTTTCATCTATAGTTTCCCTTAGTAATTTTACAGTTTCCGGTCTTATACTTAAGTCTTTAATCCATTTTGAGATGCTACTGTGCTTAGGGAAGGTAAATAATGTCCAAACATATGACCTAGTACCACAGTAAAAGGTGAACTGGTATGGCTGATCGGATTCAGAAGATAACCAGGCAATTCCACCCAATACCTCGGACCCACTTTCAATACCTTCCCTCACTGGGAAAGCAGTTACTTCCCATCCACTGTCCTCTACACTTGCCAATGGACAAGCTGATCTCAACTTCAGAACCAGTTCCCGGGGAAAACAAATACCTACAACTGGCCTCCTTATTGGATACCAGCTATTTTATAGAAGGATGGAAATCTGAACCATAATAAGTCCCAGAAAGTGAACAAATGTTAATATTCATTAAGCATCAAATATACAGAAATTCTACTTTTCAAACCTCGAACACCATCTATTCCACTTTTGCCAGCACCTGTGTTAAATCCGTGACCACATGTGTAGATATGGTATTTTTAACCACAAGAAGCCAGAATTAGTCTTAAAAGGACAGAATTCCTTCTGCCACTGGTCATTAGAGCATGGAACACTTTTTGTTACACTGTCAAGATTTTAATTGTATGACATGTAGTTTCATCAGTATATGAAGACTGATTCATAGTTTCCCAGTCCTATACTCCACAAGGGTTTACGTCCTGGATTGCCCCACTTCAATGGTTGTAAGGTTTCCTGGTTCTCTACAGGAGCTCAAATTACCAGAACCATCATTCTCTTCCTCTTTTTCTAGAGCTTTTTCTACAATAGGGTTTCTCAACTGGGATCTCATGATGTCAAGAGGGGTTCCACAAGAGATTTTCAGAGATGGATGGAAAAAAACCCATCATTCCTTAAACTTCACATAATCCTGTAACGCTTGTGCTCACAGTGAGGTGCATTGATCATGCAACCCCATTAGCAATTAGAAGTATTTTGCCTCTTTATGGTAGTGTACATTACAGCCACACTCATGTGGTTGAGTCCATTCTCATTCTGACGTGATGCAGGGAGGATTCTAGGCCACCAGACAACTCCAAATGGGTCTGGATGATGCCACAAAAATAGTTGACTTTGTTTAGCAAAGACCAGTTCACTTTGTAGAAAGACTTGATAAAGAACACATAAATCTTCTTCTATATACAGAAATCTAGGGGCTCAGCAGAGGAAAAGTTCTCAAAAAAGTGAACTAAAAGGTGAATTGCTTACAAAGTCAGACTGAGAAGTCCAGACCACATCCTCTTTGCATAGGGAGACATCCACTGAAAGCTTTTTAGTACATTAAAATGATGGAAATACTTTAGGATGATTAATCTGACTATGAGCTAGATTAAAGAAGTGTGTAGTGTGTGTGTAGGGAGGGTATGGGGGATGCTGGTTTGCATTGTTTGGAGGAAGGGCATAGGGAAATGGTGTGTGAGTGTGGTCTGTATGGGTGTGTGTGTGTGTGTGTGTGTGTGTGTGTGTGTGTGTGTGCGCGCGCGCACACACATGTTAGAGGAAAGAGAAAATAGAAGAAGGTAGAACAGTTACAGTGCTATGTCAATGGTCCAGATATGAGGTGATCCAGCCTTAAACTAGGGATCTGGAAGTGAAAAAGAAAAATTCCATACAAAAGCCATCCAAAGTCAACAATGTGAAGATTGTTTGAATATAGGGGTAGAAAGAAGGAAAATCAAAAAGGTAAAGCATGAGGCTTGAGGATGGATCACTGAATTATCACCATAAATTAAAATGGGGATGTCAGGAGAAATACTCAAGACCTTAAAAGATCAATTGGTTTTACAAATACTGAGTTCAGAGCGACAAAAAGACATCCAATTCTAGACATTCCCCAGCACTGGTGGCTGGTAAGATGTAGAGTCCCAGTGATCATAGTACTGCTGAGAATGGGTAGCACTAGAAAAATACTGGATTGATGAAATTTCCCTTATGTAATTAAGTTGTCTGAAAAACAAGTTTATCAAGTCATTTCCACATAGGCATACTATTTGGGGGTACGTCTAATCTCAACATTGTTTACTTTCATAATTTAAATCGAACCTCTAAACACATAAATATTAAATAACAGACAATCACATGTGATTCTGGCAAATAGTTATAAAGTATATATCACACTAATACAAAATTGATTCTGTTGCTTGAATTTATTTAGGGGCTTTTGGCTTTTCAAGCATTTTTCTTATATTAATGGACTTTTCCTTTGTAATTATTATGTGAAGAAGTCACGCAATTTCTTTGAATCAAAGATATAGAGGCTGGGCTGTATTTAGGAAAAAATGTCATAGATTAACGTTTCAACTTGATCACCTCCTGGTATTTTACAGTTTTGTATAAAACCACCTGAACCAAAAATGATCGTAACTGTTAATTCATGTTATTTCTGGCAACAACTTGAAGTAATCCATCATAGACGAAAAGACAGCTGCCCACATAAATACCAAGCTCCTCCTTAGCTATTTTAAAGAAAAGCATAACTATTTTATGAAATTCAAGGGTCACAGGACTTAGCAGTGTGACTCACTAGGAATTGTGCAATATACTTTGATTTATAACTGAACTTAGGAAGCACATTACTGGTAGAAACCAAACTCATAAAAGTTAAAGAAATAGAACAAAACCTTGATCCAGAAATCAAAATGGCTAAGCTTTGAAATTAATACTGTAACATTCTCTCTTTATTATCAAATACTGTAAGAAGCAGAATTTATACGAATAAAAATTAATCACTGGTTTACTGGTAATGACCAATGTAACATACAAAAGGGAGATGTCAACAAGAAGGAAAACTGGGTGTGGGGTATGTGCGAACTTTGTACTTACTGTCTTTGTCACTTTTAAGTAAATCTAAAACTACTACTCTGAAAATTAAAGGTTTCCTTTAAAAAAGCAATCACTGTACTTTTTAAATGAAATATCATATTTGGCTTAATTTCATAAGCCATTTATTCAACAAATATGCATTGAACAAGTGGGTGCTTAGCTCTGCACAGTTTACAAAGATGACCACACCCAGATAGCCAAGACAACATCTCCCTCTAATTTCCAAGCTGCCACACTCAAGGAGCTTAAAGTCTAGGAGAGAAGTAGTAAGATCCAGTAAGACTGAAAGAGCAATACACAAAAGTCATAAAGCAACTTTTTTTCCTACACAAGCACCCTGGAAACCTATTCTGCCACGCTAGATCTTTCTCTGGCTCTGGATTAAATCTAAGATAGCCCCCCAGTTATGTGCCAGGTGTTGGATAATAATTAAAAGTCCTTAAAGTAGTCTCAGTTTGGTAAGCCAGTCCATGTAATACCCAAACTCTGGACTTCATTCAGGTAGGGCATCAGCTGGCTTCCTCTCTTCACTTGCCCAGCCCTCGCCCCCACTTGCTGACAGGCAGTTGCTTCTGACTTACATTGCTTTGCTGCTCCCAAAGCTGCCTGCTCCGCTCATAGGTGGGTCCTCTGACCTGTCCTCACAAGCACGAACGCACCTGCCCTGGATGGTCACTTAAAATTCTACCCAATACCTCTTACCCACTTTCAATACCTTCTCTCACTGGGAAAGCAGTTACTTCCCATCCACTGTCCTCTACATTCTGTCGCTGGCAGGACTCACACGCTGTCCTCTGTCTGCCCAGCTCCAGGGCCCACATAGCCTCTCCTTGCCACCTTCTTGCTGGGCTGAGGCTCACAGCACTCTAGCCACTTGCCCTAGAGACAATTTCCAAGTTGTCATCTAATCTCCAAATGTCCTTTCACCTTCACCAGCCTAATTCACAGGCTGAAGGTGGGTGCTGGGCTGGCATCCCCAAACATCTATTCCGCACCACCCTCCCTCAGTATGATCTCCTTAGGAGGGGTGGCACTGTCCTTTGGAATGTGAGATTGATGGGCACATAAGACCTCAGCTCAAACTGAATCTCACTTCGTCATCCTGTTGAAACTATAACACTAGATAGAAAATAAGAGCTATAAAAATTCCGGAAAGCACTGCATGGTTTCAGAACAGAATGCTGCTTCTAGCTTAGGGGATTGGGAAAGGTTTAGTCAAAAGCCTGGCTTTGGGGTAGGCGGAGACCAGGCAGAGGAACAGGGGTGCCTACAAGGAAAGAAATGGCCTCCCTCAGGGGCTCAATTGTGTTTCATTTTGTTTTTCAGAAAGTTAAAAGTTAATACATGGAATTCTATTTCAACTGGTAGTATTTATTCTTATTCCAGTAATTTATGTGTCAGCAACCTTTATAAATAAATGCCCCAGGTGGCTGCTTAGCTTTTCACCTTTAAGTTCCAACTCTACTGATTCTTAGATAAGCTCAGAAATCAGACAGATATAGGTTCAAATCTTGCCAATTACAAGTTATGTGACCTTGAGTAAGCCCCATAACCTCTTCCACATTTGTCATTGTAGTAAAAATACTAAGACCACCATAGGGCCATTGTTAAAATTAAATGGAAATAAGTATAAATCACAGTATGCAAAATATAATAAATTCCTTATATGTGTTGACTACTGTATTTTTATTACTACTATTATTAGCATTACTGTGGAAGATACTAAATATTAAACATTTCTTGTGGAATGACAAAATGTAAGATCTGGCAAGGACTGACCCGAAAATCAT
The DNA here is from genome assembly GCF_027409185.1 of Cynocephalus volans. NCBI lineage: Eukaryota > Metazoa > Chordata > Mammalia > Dermoptera > Cynocephalidae > Cynocephalus > Cynocephalus volans. The sequence goes on along the minus strand of NC_084466.1, from coordinate 36,620,056 downwards.
CTAGTGGGATTCACTGGAAAGTATGTTAATCTAATTTCCAAAATATTTTAACCCAACCAAAGTCTGAGTGCCTGCTTTTTGCCCCTGTCAGTACTAAGCCCCAGAGATGGAACATTGAGCATGCCATGGTATTCATCCCTACTCCTGGGAAGTGAGAATATTAAGAAAAATTGTAACAAAATGTGTGAAAAGACCTGTCTAAATGAGATCCAGATGGAGGGATAATTAGTTCTGACAGAAAGGGGATGGATCTGGGACATTTACATGGAGCATGTGGCATCTGAGCTGGGCCCTAAAGGATAAGTAGGACTCTGCCACGTGAATAAGGGGAACAGGAGAATTGCTAGCTAAGGACAGATCATAAGCAATGAAAGGCATACATTTAGCTATTAGGCCAAAACTTCTTGTTAATTACTCCAAGACACGTCCCCTTAATTTTTTCAAACATGTATTTTTAAAATAGAATTCTTATCTAAATAAATATTTGACAGTATTTCAAGCAATGTTAAAGTGAAAAATATAAGCAACATGAATATGCAGTTTTACATAAGCAATTGCTAATAATTGGTCACAGAGGGCCAAACACTTTGCTAAACACTTCCTTTCAACGATTTGTCTTTTCTCTATTTTTGAACCCACAAATATTCTAAAAACCCCAAGTGCTGTATTTGAATTATTTTCTTCATTCACTCCCTGTTCCGTGTTCTACCTCCCCCAAAACAAACACACATACACCTTGTTCCTATCACAGCAGCAGCTCCAGTTGTACTAAAGTGGATCAAAAACTGGGGCAGGATAGGGGCAGCCACTATCCAAGTGATCAAGCGACATGTAGGGTCACTTGGGTATCATAACTACAAAAGGATTCAGGATCACTGATTTTTGTTTCCTACAATTAATTATTCATTCTCCACCAGCCCCTTCTCTCTCTCTCTCTCTCTCTCTCTCTCTCACACACACACACACACACACACACACACACACACACACAACACAACACATGCAGACACATGAACGGACATTATATAACTCAAGGTACTTTACAGTAATTCAAATTTGAATATGGTCCCTTCCCTATGTAACTAATTTTTACAATTCCCTCAGATAATTGCTTAAGAAAGTTTCACTGGAGCTTATTTTGCTGGCCAAATTCCGTTGCAACCTAAAAGATGTTTTTAAGCAATCATTTGGCCTTTTTATGGTTCTGCCCTTTTCCCATTCTAGTGCTAGGGGGAAAAAAACTGTTGAAGTTTTACTTAACATTCTTACCCTATTTTTTGGATTTCTGCCTAACAATGTATGTATCTAGTTAAGATCACAAATTTTACAACTGTTTAGTCATAGTAATCAATTACCAGCTTTAAGAAAATACAGATTAAAAAGAGGCACATATCTTTGTTCTGATTAGGCATACCTCAAAGTTATATTACTTTTACCTATTATTTTTACCTATTAGAATATTTGGAAGAACATTTTTCCTCATTTAATATTATTTTTAAAATATTCTCCCCAATATTCTAATAGGTACATTTCTTAAATGACAATAGGAAATGAATGAGAACCACATGGGGTTTAAAAAAATTTACAGTCTTCCAAAGGGCGAGGCTGAAGTCGGTATCATACATTAACTGTGGTCCTACTACAGTCATCACCAACTTGCACATGGTGGTGCATTTGGGACTCACAAATTTCATTAAATCCAAAAGTTTTTACTTCGTGCTTAGTATGTGCATGATATCATGCTAATGCTAAGGAATATAAAAATAAATTACATGATAAAGTGTCTCTCCTCAGGGGTGATCAGATACACACAAATAACCATGGTAGAACATCAGATATGAAAAGCACTAACAGAACACTGTGCCACTAGCAGAGATTACAGTTTCTAGAAGAATCAGAAGGCTTTGTGCAGGAGGTGGCATTGGAGCTAGATTTTGAAGGAAGAGCAGGATTTCACTGGGCAGAAATGAGAAGTACACTGCATGACCAAACACGAAGAAAGAGGAGAGGGAAGAAAGTATTTGTAGAAGAGCAAGTAACACATTTTGGTTGAGAGAGGAGGCCAGAGAAGGTCAGGAAGCCTGGATCTGGAAAATTCATCAGTGTCAAACTAAGAAGTCAGACACAGCAGGCTTCCAGAAGCAGTGGGTACTAGCACTGGGCAGAGCAAAGGAAACAGGAACGGAAAAGACACTTGGCCCCAGAGAAATTACAATGACTGCTCACAACTGTAGCTACCCTTCCAACTACAAGGCATCTGCAATTCAGACAGCAGCAGTAGTAGTCAGAAATATGGGTCAATTTATGGTTCATAAATCATGTGTATGGGGTCAGCATAATTTTTAATTTTTAAAAGATCTTAATTTCCTTTGGGAGTATTACATGAGTGAATTAACAACAAAATCTACATGCATATCCTTCCTGTTACGGTCTGAAACTACATGGTCCTCAAGTGGGGATTTGTTGAGGCAAATAAGCAAGGAATTTAGAAGTGGTTAAAGCAACCTGAAATTCAGATATTTCTATCTTCTTTCAAGAAGATAAGCTGGAGTCATAATCAGATCTCTACTAAAGCTTTCTGGAACATAATCAGAAATAACAGGAATTTTCAAATAACCCCACACACAATTATGCTTCCTGCGATCCTTGTGAATTCTACCCAACAATAATTTAACAAGTTGTGCCTGATAGAGTGGGGCATGCAGATGTTATAGGGACAGGAAGGGAACAAACAGTCCAAGATAATGTTAAAGCGGGAAATCATTTGGCAGAAAGGGCAAACAAATCCTAGAAAGAAACGTAGCATTTGTTAAATGGACTTTGAGTGAACACAAAATGCAAAGCAGTTATTAGAAGTGGGAATGATTTAGCAGATTTGCACCTGGTTATCAAGAGCCTGACCTTGAACACTCAGTCAACAAATAAAAACATCTCTCTTAGTTGTTTAAAATTTAGAGGCTTACTTATCAACAGCAACCCTGCTCACATATCCACAAGGACGCACTACTACACATTTGTTTCCAAGTTTCTTTCAGAGAAAGAACAACACGGTGGGACCACTGCACAGCACACACAGGTACCTGAGGTGCTTCTGCAAATGAATCTTGCTATGGTGCAGATGACATCTCAGAACAGTGATAATAAAACAAACAAACCACCTTCTTCATAAAGATTTTTCCAACTTTCTTGGCCACATAAAATCTCTCCATCCTCCCAGGCATCACTGTACTTGGTTGTAGTCTCTCCTATCCCATTTCCAGTGTCCCTAACTGTGTGACCTTATCCCCAAGCCGAGTTCACAGAAGTCCTTGAAGACAGGAGTTGGCTCACTCTCACCTTCACAACACCTGGGGGCCTGGTAGACAGAGTCCCCAGTAATTTCTTATCAGACTGGAAATTCTGTTACTAAATTTTTCTTTGGAGTATATTTATACATGCTTTCCTGTTACAAAATGTTCTATAACAAGAACCCAGAATAATTATTTTTCCTAAGAACAATTACACTTCAAAGGAGCACCAATGGTACTCTACTGGTTTTGTGTAGTCTTGGAAGAAAAACATGATATGAATCAGCATATTATAAGACTGGTCAAAGAGAACTTTAATAAATTTTATTTTCTATAAGATAATTTTAGGGATTAAAAATGCACCTCATTTCCTTTAATGTTAAAAATAAGGTAATACTTTAAAAGTGACAACATTTTTTAGCAAAAGACAACCACATTCTGAATCTATAAAAGATATTTGTTTTAAAGTTAACTATTGTGACTTAATCACTGGCATTGTGTTAAGTAAATCACTTATGTTCTTTATTCTTCCATTTCATCAAATGTTCTGCAAAGATATTTTCTGCCCCCTATGCATGGTGTACAAAGATTGTGCACTCAAATGCACATTTAGTGCATTAAATACTGTTTTTAACGTTACCTATGATAATGCATACAGACCCTATTCTAATAGGCTAATGTTGTTGACCCACATTGTACAATACTGAGCAAAGATGAGACTGTCTGTCCCCCAAACTTATGGAATTCCCTGGCATGCTGACCAAAAAATACAGTATTAAAAAACTGGCTGTGAAAAAAAAAAAAATCAAAATAATTCAGGCCTGAACTGCACTGTGACAGCTGCAGGATGAAATCAGTGTCCTCTCTTTCTCAAAACCAAGATGAGAAGCTGTAACACGCAATCCCAGATACTAGATCATTTACCTCCACCATAATATTTTTTGAAAAGAACAATTACCTTTATGTCAGGCAAAAATTCATTAACTAGCCCAATGGAAAATTAATTAATTTTTGAATCACAGAAAAATTTGGAAGTCCATTTTAAAACATTGGGAATTTCTACTAGAAATTTTTCCTAACCAAGGAAAATAATCCTTTCAAAAATTCAATTATTTACAATATTTAAATCCATCTTTTAAAAATGGCTCTACTTTTGTTATACGTTTACTGAATTACCTTTCATAACTGTGCCAGGAAGACTGTGGGAAGGATCATGTCTGGGCATGTATTTTAAAGGAAACAACACTGTAATGTTTTATCTAGTAAAAATGGGGACTTAGGGGGAAAAAACACCTCAGCGCATTTCTAAAGGTCACAGAATATTTAATTATCTTTAATTTAGTAATTTGTCTATATAAGCAGAATAGAGGATTAAATCAAGTATTCAGCTACTTTTGGATTTTTTTAAAGTGGATTTTTGCCTTAGTTTTCCATTAGTTTGTATATCTAGCCACCATCTGTTTACCAATACTCCTTTAATTTACCTTATAGTTTTTATTTAAGTTAAACTTCAAAACATCAGGGCAATTTTAGAGCTGAATTCCCTACCAGTTAAGCTAAATGACCCAATCGACAGAGAGAATATATTATAATGACACTATACCAGAATTAAACTTGGGGAGGAGGGGAGCTAGATTCAAAAAGCAACACCACTCTCAATTGGAACCTATAAACATTGGTCCAAAGTCATCACAAACTAGATCTAAATAGAGAGGTGGTATTTGCCTTCCATCAACAAAAAGTTGCTGCAGTCTTATTATAATATATCTACATTAATTTTTAATTTATATAGTTAGAAATATCCATATATTCATTTCTCCTCTGTTTAAAGTCAATTGATAAATTTTCAGGAAATGTCTCAGTAAATTACTATATAACTTATTTCCAAAAGAACACAGCATTATAACATGTATTTTTTACCTAGTGATTACAGCAGTAAAAATACAAGAAAGTACTGTTCCTAACAATGGATGGTTTGTTGGGCCAATACCTTGCTACAGAAGTTTAAATTTATTTTAAGAAAAAGAGAAAGAGAGTTTTCTCTGAAAACTGGGGGGGTGGGGGGAAGCGTGTGGAAAAAAGCAGTAAAGAAGTAAAAGGAAAGAAGATTAAATAACAAACCAAAGCAAGTGAAGATATCAATCAATTCCAGACATTTTAATTCCTGTACTAATTCTAGGTATTGAAGGCAGGAGAAGGGAGACTTCTTTATGAGTCTATAAAAATGAAAACTTCCATTATAAAGTAACTTCACAGCTACTTTCCTGTTTAGACTCCATTTCATGATCATCCTAGCATAGTTCCTTTTAAGGTCTTTGCTCAATTTTTATACTACAGGTTTTATTCTCTCTCAATAAAAAGTAATTTTACAAAATTATGGATGGGGTGGGTAGAGAATGGGAAGTTGTTCAAGGCTATAGAGTTTCAGTTTTGCAAGATGAAAGGAGTTCTGGAGATTGTACAACAATGTGACCATACCTAACAATACTGAACTGTACACTTCAAAATGGTTAAGATGGTAAATTTCATATTATGTGTACTTGAACACAATTTGAAAAAATTATGCATGGAGCACTGCTCCAAGAAGACAATCATTGAATGAATTTAGAAATATTTTAATAATATTGAATTCTTTTATACCTGTTTTATGAAAAATCATTTTTGATAATATTGTTAAAATGTCCATACTACCCAAAGATTCAATGCAATCCCTATAAAAATTCCAGTTACAGTTTTCACAGAAAATAGACAAAACAATCCTAAAATTTGTGTGGAATCACAAAAGACCCCAAACAGGCAAAGCAATCTTGAACAAAAAGAACAAAGCTGGAGGCATCATGCTATCTGATTTCAAAATGTACTTCAAAGCTATAGTAATCAAAACAGCATGATACTGGCATAAAAACAGACACACAGACCAATGAAACAGAAGAGAGCCCAGAAATGAGTCCACACATTTATGGTCAGTTGATTTTTGACAAAGGTACCAAGAATACACAATGGGAAAAGTCTCTTCAATAAATGGTGCTGGGAAAACTGAATATCAATATGCAGAAGAATGAAATTACACCCTAATCACATACCATATACAAAAATCAACTCAAAATGGATTAAAAACTTAAATGTGAGGCCTGAAACTGTGTATCTACTGAAAGAAAACATGGGGGAAAGCTCCATGACATTAGTCTGGGCAATGATATTTTTTTATATGACTCCAAAAGTACAGGCAACAAAAGCAAAAATAGACAAGTGGGATTATATAAAACTAAAAAGTTTCTGCACAGCAAAAGAATCAACAGAGTGAAGAGACAATCTAAAAAATAGGAGAATATATTTGCAAACCATACATCTGATAAGTCAATATCCAAAATATACAAGGAACAACTCAGTAGTAAGAAAACAAATAACCCAATTTAAAAATGGGCAAAGGACCTGAATGGACATTTCTTAAAAGAAGACATACAAATGGCCAACAGGTATGAAAAACGCTCAACATCACTAAGCACCAGGTAAATGCAAATTAAAACCACAATGAGATATCACCTCACACCTGTCAGAATGGCTGTTATCAAAGAGACAAAAGATAAGTGTTGGCAAGGATGTGGAGAAAAGGAAACGCTTGCACACCTGTTGATGAAAATGTAAATTAATGCAGCTGATATGTAAAACAGTGTGGAGTTTCCTCTAAAAGTTAAAAATAGAACTACCATATGATCCAGCAATCCCACTACAAGGTATATATCCAAATGAAAGGAAATCAGTATATCAGTACATCGAAGAGATATCTGCATTCCCAAGTTTACTCTGAACAACCAAGATATGGAATCAACCTAAGTATCCACTGATGAATGAATGAGTTCTTTAAATGTGGTATATATACTATTCAGCCTTTAAAAAGAAGGAAATCCTGTCATTTGTGACAACATGGATGAATTTGGAAGACATTATGTTAAATAAAATAAGCCAGGCACAGAAAAACAAACACTGCATGATCTCACCTATATGTGGAATCTGAAAACATCAAACTCATAGAACCAGAGCAAAACGGTGGTTATCAGAGGCTGGGGTGGGGGGGATTGAGATGTTGGTCAAAGTACACAAAATTTCAGTTAGACAGAAGGAATACATTCAAGAGATCTATTGTACGTCATGGTGAGTATAGTTAATAACAATATATTGTAAAACTGAAATTTTCTGACAGAGTAGATTTTAAGTGTTCTCACTACAAAAAAAAAAATGTTAAGTATGTGAGGGAATGCATATGTTAAACAGCTTGATTTAGCCATTCCACAATGTATATGGATATCAAAACATCATGTTGTATACCATAAACACATACAATTTTTACTTGACAGTTTAAAAAAAAATGTTTTCAATGGGCGAAGGACTTGAATAGCTCTTTCTCCAAAAAAGACATACAAATGGCCAACAGGTATATGAAAAGGTACTTTACATCACTAATCACCAGGGAGATATCACTTGACACCTGTTAGGATGACCATAATCAAAAAGACAAGAGATAAGTATGGGGGAGGATGTGTAGAAAAGGGAAAAAATCATTTTTGATGATGCTTAAGTCACAAATCAAATCCCCTCATTTTTTGAAAATAACAGTGATTGGTATTACTAAGTGATTTCATAGAAAACATGCATCCAGCTAATAAACGGAGGAGGTTACCCTTTTTGTTATGATTGGCTATAGCTAAACCTGCGATTCTAAACATACTAGGATAAATGCATATAAATCAACTAATGTTTGTTCTTATTCACCTCACACTTCAATTTATTTCCTAGCAACGCTGCTATGAGACCCTAGGAACTATTCAGGGCTCAACTTCTTGATGGAGCAGACAACTACACAGGTTTGGAAGCAATCTTGAACAACCCAATGTCTGTTAATAACCACAAAAGGCTGCTGAGGCCAAAACTAAACAAAAGGGAAAATATCCCCAAATCAAAAATCTTTAAACAAAAGTAGCAAGGGATATCTGCAAAACACTAACCTTTAAGTACCCGTGTATATCACAAATATTATTGAGATGGCACTTGCAGAGCAGCTAGTCAATCTCATACCATCGCAGTCCCAGCCTGAAGCTAGAGGGCTCCTTCCGTACTCAGACCTCCTCTGGCACTTAGGCACTTAGTTCCCCTAACTCCTACATTCACTCTCAAATTATAAGAAAAATCTCACTCTCCTTCACTAGACTCATAAGATCTTGGAAGGGCTGGGGACACTGGTCTCACATCTTTGCGTGCCCTGCAGCATTTACAGCAGTGCTTTATTCACTATATAAGTGAAAAATCTTTAAAGCATCCATTTCTGTCCTCTTTTGTTCTGTGTTGCTTAGAAGAGCAAAAAGTAAATGCTAAATTACTTTTCTCATTCGTTCATTTTGTGAACTACTCATTGATTTCTGGTGTACTTTGGGAAACACTCTTCTAACAATTTATCAACAAGAGGAAGGGCTCAAATAAGGAATAGACTATAAGAGTTAGAACCATAAAAATAAAATCAGGAAGCAAGCATTTAATAAACCCGGTATTCTCTACAGGTATTAAAACTTACAGGGGCTATAAAATGCAGGTTTCACGAATGGAATGTGTCAGGACTGTGGGGTTTATTTGTTTATTATGGTTTGGAAGGATTGGGGAAGGGAGAAGGGACATGGGATAAAGCATGCAAAACTCAAACATTACAATATCAATGCTTCATTTCATGGGACACATCTTAAACATACATCTGGCTTTTGTACCATTTCTATGCTAATGTCTGATGTCAACTACCAAATAAGACTTTTAGAGAAAAAAATTGACCTAGAAAATATTCAAATTTTTTACATAGCCCTCCAGCATGCTTCTCACACCACTCTTACTTTTTTAAGCATACAGGCATGTAGAGTAAGTGTTTAAAAAACAATATGTTTGCTGATATGAATCTAAACCAGATTTTTCTAGGGAAAAAAATCACATCAGGAATTAATGTATAAGTTTTCTTTAGTTCTTGGGAATAAAATCAATACTCTTATAAGCTAAATCACTCTACATATAGAACCAGGGGACTGAACACAACAGAAAGGAAAATATAATAAGACAAATGAGGAATAATTTTCTTCCAAAATGAAATTTGGCAAAATAGTTCCCTGGATTGGCTCATCTTGTTCATTCTGAAATGGAATCCCTCTTCATCTGAGGCAATACTGCAAAAGTGTTTGCCTTCTGAGACAAAGGCTTGCCATAAACATAAATAGGGTGGATTGAGGGAGAGGTGAATAGGAGAAGGCAGCTCCCCACTGTGACCCCCTTCTTCCCACATTTCCTGTGCACCCATATTTCCAACCATCAAGGCCTTGATCTTCAATGGAACAGGGTCAACTTCCAGAGCAATAATGATGACAATAGCCCTCCTACTTTATGGGTGCTTACCCACAAGACAGACTATCAAACAGAAATACTCCAATTCTAATGATGACGGGGTAAGTACTAAATTGTCACCCCATGTCCATCCTTAAAGAAAATCTTACAAAAGTAGAGCAAAGAGATTCAGGAATACCACATCGCATAGAAAGATCCATAAAGTAAGTAAAGTACCATGACCAAAAATAATCAACATTTTTTACCATTTTTACATTGGATGTTTTAAATTCTTTATCACTAACAATTCATATCTATGACATCCTTATGCTTGATGATCTTCCCTTTCAGATAACATAGCAAAATATTTAAATGTTCCTAAATGTCTTACCCTATTCTATAAAGTCAGTCAATATGGAAATCAACAGCCTTGGGCCGACCCCATGGCGCACTCGGGAGAGTGCGGCGCTGGGAGCACAGCAGCGCTCCCGCCGCGGGTTCGGATCCTATATAAGGATGGCCAGTGCGCTCACTGGCTGAGCGCAGTGCGGCCGGTCACAAAAAAAAAAAAAAAGCGAAATCAACAGCCTAGAAAAGGTAAAGCAAATTTCTCCCTCTTCATAATGTCCATCACTGAAAGTAAAACTTATCCTCACCTAACCACAAGGAAGAGTCCAGTTCCACAATTATAAAAAACTATAAAAGTACTAATAAAGAACAGAACTTCTGGGGTATGTTTATAAATATAAAAGAGTGATCCACAGTTGACCCAGAGCTTTCTGGATCTTCTGGTCTGACTTTGCAACATCTAAGTCTTCAGGGCTTGCCAAATGTAGTGCTACTCACCAGGATTTTCATGCTCGGGCATTTATATTTCTGTCTGATAAAAAGGTCTATACAATTTTTCTTCCAAAGTAATACTCAGTAAAATAAAATAAAAGTTATTAAATGATCCCAAAAGAATTTTTAAATGTATTTATGTAGAACTGCTACTTTTTAAAGAAGGCAGTAAGGGACAAAAGAAAATACCTGGAGCAAATTGGAAAAAACATAACACAGTAAAAAAGAGAAAGTTGAAAATAAACCTGAAATTACTCAAGGACAAAACAAACAAACAAACAACAAAACACAAAAAACACACCAAACCTTAAAACACTGAAATGCAAAGAGGAACATAGAAAAACCTTAGCCTGCAAATCCATAGGACTTTCACAGCATAGAATAGCCTGTGGAACTTGAATAGAATGAATAGATTTTTAAATAAATTATGTAATCTACATAATAATGTATTCCAAAAAACTCTCCCCTGGAAAAGGAGGAAAACTAGAGTAAGTCCACTTAGAATGATTAGATAAAGGTATTTCACTCTAAATCTCCAAAGGAAGATTAAGCAGAACAATCCACTCATTTACTATAGCAAGCTGCCCTGTGAAAGTGAAAAAAAAATTATGACAAACATACACAACAGTTGAGAATCCAGGTTTACATGAAATATTCTCACACAATCTACAGCTACATCTCACCACAGATTTACTCTGTAATTAGAAATTACAAAATTTACTCTGGAATCTTGAGAGAGATGACAAAAAGTACAGACTTTAAGCTGGAAGACATTGCTTTCTCACCATGAAACACACTCAGCCCTAGCTGTAAAGGCTGACAACTTTCTACACTAAAAAATGGAATTTAGCATTGTCTCATTTCTTCAAAAAATTAAACAAATGATATGTTTTGTAAATTCCAAATTAAATAGGCCGTTTTCCAAAAAAAAATCCACACTGCTCCCTCACACCACCCCAACCACACACTGCAAAATCTCTTTTCTTTCTTAATATCCCCATCTCTTTCTAAACATGACCAAGGGTCACTACTTGAATTTATAAAGCAGAATGAGAAACTGGTATAAAGAGCAAAGAGGACACTGCAAGGGCGTCTCTCTTTGAGTGTTGTTGCTTTACACAAGCTCAGTCCTCCAGGCTCATCAGGGGACAGATGGAGAAATCACAATTTACCAAATGTTTATTACATGTGCAGATGGCTGGTTCTGTTTGCATCTTCCATTCTTTTATTTTCCAGTTGATTTGTGTAGATATGAACAGTTGCTCTCTTAAGGCTTTTTCATGTGTAATTAGGGCTCCTCTGGAATAGCAACTCCCTCTCTCCACCCACCCCTTCCTTTTAGTATGGTCAACGCAGCTCCATCCTTGTGTGTGTTTGCTCACATCCCACACTACTCCACCCACGATCCTGCCATTGTAACTGAGAATATCCCTGCTGATTCTCATTCAAAGACAAGGTGAACCAAACCTGTGTGGCTTAAAAAGAACTGGACACAAACTCAGCTCCTGAGAGGTGCACAGCAAACTTAAGCTAAGCTATTTCTGAGGGTGTCCCAGAAAGAATAAAAGGGAGATGAGGCTGAGTGGGCTGTACAACAGCCTTACTAAAATTCTTTCAAACAATTATAGAAGAAATTATAACTGGTGTAATTTTCTAGCTGATATGCAGAAGCTAATAATAATACATAAATTGTTATTATGAGTAATCTCAGTTTGGGCTTTGTTTCTACACAATTTTCATTCTCTACAACTTTGAGGAAAGAAGTGTCCTAAGTCTATGAAGTATATGTGTAGAAAAATTATAGGTAATATGATTATACATTTTGTTTTCTAAATTTCCTAAATGACTCTAATGACCAGAGCTATGCAACAGCTGTAATAAAGTAAATAAAAGGAATTTTATGTGGCATTCTTGTTACCAAAGATCTTTATTAAGGAACTACTTCCATGTAGTTCAGAAAGAGGCAAATCGTTGCCTTGTCATTTCAGTGAATTAAACACACATTTACTGAGGATCTACAATGGGCCTGAATCTGTACTGGGACTAAGGATTCAGCCTATTTACATTCTAGAAATAGAATATAGTAGGAGACGTGGACTTGTGCACTTATAAATTTAAAAATAATGTGTTATGTGCTAAGAAAGGAGTATTGAGAGGAACTATGAAAAGAAAGAGAAGCTTCAGTCCAGTCTAAGAGTTAAGAATGAACTTTTTAGAAGAACTGAACTGAACTGAGCGTAGGGAAATGAGTAAAAAATAGCCAACTGGAGTGGGAAAGAAGAATTACAGGCAGAGTCCAGACTTTGGTGAAAAGTAACAGATACTAGCTCAAACTAGCTTAAGCAAATAAAGAGTGCTCATTTTGCGAGGTAACCAGATAGAGCCAGTGTGGAGCTGGCTTTACAGACAGTTGAAACCAGCATCCTTCCAACACTGTGACTGGACAGGATGGGCTCAAGTGTGAAATATCAGGAAATAGGTCTGTCTACCTGGTCTGGCCCATTGCTGGAGTGAACACTAAGGCCAAGGAGTAAATATACTAACTGCCCAGGTGAAGTTCTCTGGCCCCAGAGACTGGGTAGGACTATGACCAAAAGTTCCACGAAAACTAAGTGTTCTCAAGCAGTGGTTTCCTATAGCAGAATGTGGTTCTGAGCAGACAAAACAATAATGTCCACGACACAGAAGGAATGTCAACAACCACCCAGAGAAATAAAACATAATAGAGGAGGTGAAGAGGAGTATTAAGGATTATAAACAGGACAGAGTAACTCTGCTAGCATTTTAAGAGAAGGTAAAGTTTGACTGGGGAGGTGTGGAGATTTATAACCACTGTTAGATAAAAAATGAAATGGTCTATGGGCTGGCAGCTTAGCTCAGCTGGTTAGAGCATGGTCTTATAACACCAAGGTCACAGGTTCAGATCCCCATGCTGGCCAGCCACTAAAAAAAAAAAAAAATGAAATAGTCCAGAGAAAGCAATTCAGAATGTGCAGCTAACACTTAAACAGAAAAACTATTTACAAATAAAAAGACAGAAGAGGGAAAATAATATTGTTGCGTGTCTGATAAACTTTCTATATCCTCATAACCGTACCATGAGGTAGGTGTTATTATCTTCACTGTATAGATTAGTAAACAGATGGAAAATTTAAACAGGCTGCAAAGGAGATACAGCTGGCAAGAAATGGAGCTGGCACTAAAAATCATGCCTGTCTTATCACAGTGCCTATGTTCTTTGCATGCTGCCTCACATAAGGATTAGAACAAATAACTGAAAAAAAATACACCACCCAAAAGCCTCCTTCACTTACACTTACTGTCTCAAATCTCACTCGCCATTCCATGCCATTCAACGAATATTGGGTACCAAACCTACTATGCATGAGTCATTTTCCTTGTCGTGCCATGGTGACCCACATACTGCCACCCATTCATCAGATCCACATCAAGTGCCAGTGGCATTCCTCAGTCTTGTTCCCTCGCACACTGGGGACTACACTGGAAGCTACTCCTGTCCACTTACCCAAAATGTTCTCCAAAGCGTACAGCCCTACTATACGGTATCCTCCACGTATGTGTGGAAGTGGGAATTTTTAAAAGAGCTTATAAATCCTTTGCACAATCTGCCTTAGTATATTCGTCCAAAGCATCAAACACAGAGAATAAGTCATAAAATAAAAACAATCTGCTTTCCCATGTTAAGGAATGAAAATGCAAGATGTTTTTCCCTATTACAATTGTTGAGGAATATGAGTATAAGAGAAAGGCAATGAATGTTCTGTAACCTATTAAATAAATTACCTGCAGGAGAGACAGACTTTTCTTAATGTACTTGATTCATCTATTATACTACATATAATACTCATATTATCCCGTATTATATTATGAAACGTGCTAAGAAGGCACTTCTACCATATTATACTGACTCATACTACAAAGTGGAAGAGACTTCATGGCTAATTGAAAAACTTCAAACAGATAACTAAAAATATTTTATATATAAGATTTTTAAATATTTTAATAACGGATTCAACCTAACAAAGAATACAAATTGTGTAATCTAAAATCTGTAGAACAAAAAAGTTCTGAGAATTTCACAGACCTAAAAATGATTGCTTTTATTACTTCTAGCTATATTTACCATATTAAGAGAAGGAAGGGAGGAAAAAAGTTCAACTATAAAATGCACATTATAACTAACAGAAAAAACTGATATTAGTGATACAATTAAAACATCTTCAAATAGGGATATAATGTGATTCATTCATGATAACTTCAAAAGAAGATTTCATCAGTAATAAATAATTGTGACAGGGGTTTCTCATTTGAACTTTACAAACTTTAAATATTAGATATTAAAATGCTAATGCAAGCAATAATCTTTATCCCAAGGACATCGTGTTGTTTCTGCTGCTTACTTTAAAAATGTGAGATTAAATAAAGGATCCCAATGCAACCAGTGTAAACACGCCACAAAAAATAGCTATATTTTATGCCTTATGCATGTGCACACATATGTGAAGTTGCTAGGATCTCTCTCTACTTGGCTGGCATAACTGACATGTTCCTTGGATCTGCGGCTGAAACTTTGGCCAGTCTGGTTGGGGCCACGGTGGTATCATGTATGACTGATGGGGAGACCACATGGTAGGAGCTAAGAAAGCAGCCAACTCAATCAGAAGATCTGTAACATCCAGGGAGATGAGCAAATAAGTAAATATGTCAAGAATAATCGGAGACAGGTTTCCCATTGATGAAACAGGTAGTAACAAATTAAAATAGTCTAGAATAATTTGTGGTGTTAAACAAGTTGGAAATATCAGTGTAAATGTATCGTTTTTAATAACAATATTTTTTTCATTAAAAGAAATATGCAGGGGTTTCAGTAATGGGCCACAATAATCAACCACATTGTATATCGACAAAATAAAATTAAGAAAAAAAAAAGAGAGAAATATGCAGGTAGAGAAACAGATGTAGATAAATGTATATGCATAACATACATATATTTAATAGGTCTATCCACTGAGAGCTCCTGGAAGCTATGACACCCAGTGGCAATGCACATTCCGAGTGTCCAGGTTTCAGTTTCTAAATACCATTCTCCACTGAAAGAATCTTGGGTTCCTTGTAAAAATGACTGGTTGACAAGCTGGGGCATGATAAGTACAATATGAACCTGAAACATATTTTTGTGCCAGAAGGAAGTGTTCAAAAAATGATCAGAGCATGTCAAAAAGATACAGAAATCAGTGTAAAGGAGTTTCCACTTGCCAAACCTGGGGATTTTGTCTTTCAAAAATAATAACTGTAATAGACTATAGCCTATAGATCAAAAGAGAAATCCATGAATCCACACTGATATAAACAAACAAGAAGAGAAAGCTCTATATACAATGACAACTAATTCATGAGGAAGGAATGGAAGAATCAAAAAATGACCATTTCACAACCATCATAGTAATAATGGATTCAGGCAAGAATCATCAATGAATGCTAATGGATAAAAGTTTGAAAAGTATCTCCCACAAAACACTTATTATTCATTGACAAGCACAAAACCCTTATTAACTTGGAGAAAGCTGGCAGATACCATCTTACTCAAGTGATAAAAGTTAACATGAGTAGTAATTGACATCTCATGCCTGCTGATATCTCTCACTGAGATGAACACATTTCCATGGTATTCCTGCCCAAAATGTGCAACTTGGATCTAACCATGAGGAAACATCGGTCAAACCCAAACTGAGGGACATCCTAAAAATGCCTGTTCAAAAATAACTGGCACTCTTCAAAAATGTCAAGTTAATGAAAGAGAAGAAAAGACTAAGAAAATTCCAGATTGAGGAAGACTTAGAGATACACAATAAACAAATGCATTGAATATGGGTCTTGGACCTAAGAAAGACATTATTGAGCTCATTGATGAAATCTGAATGAAGTCTATGGATTGAATGGTAATAATAGATTGATATTGGGCCGACCTGGTGGCGCACTCGGATCCTATATAGGAATGGCCAGTGCGCTCGGTGCGGCCGGTCACAAAAAAATAAATAAATAAAAAATAATAATAGATTGATATTTATTTCCTGACTTTGATGTTAGCACTGTGGTTATCTAACAGTGCCCTTGTTTTTAGGAAAAACCCAATTAAGTATTAAGGAGATAGTGGGGCAACATGTCTGCACCTTATTTTCAAATAGTTCAAAAAATTTATAGTAACAAGTAGAAATTTGTCACGAGGATTTTAAGGCAAATTGACAACAATGTTAGCAAATGTGAAATTTGAACTGAGAAAACATTATTCTTTCAGTGTTTCTCTATGTTTGAAATTATTTTAAAACAAAGTTTTTTAAAATCTACTTTAGTTGTCCACAGTATGCACATTGCCTGAGTCCACTAGGAAAATTATTGCCTTGGAGTAAATTCCTTAAAGTGAAATTCTCATTATAAACAATTTTTTTTTTCCCGACCAGTAAAGGGATTGCAACCCTCGGCACAGTGTTGACTGCACCACGCTCAGCCAGTGAGCGCACCAGCCATCCCTATATAGGATCCGAACCCACCGCCTCGGCGCTACCAGCACGGCACTCTCCCGGGTGAGCCACAGGGGCCGGCCCATAAACAATTTTTTTTAATGTGGAACTATTTCTAACACCTCCACAAAACATGAGTATACAAATATTTGATAAACTAAAAGATAATGTCTTAGCAATCTGGCATCAGAAAAAATAAATAAATAAGTAAATAAGAAAGATATCCATAAAAAAAAAAAGAAAGAAAGAAATCTGGCAGCAGATAACTGACTCTCAGGGAATAGCTACCTCACCAGTAGCAGCTAATTCCTCTATGAAACTGAGCAGGCTATTAAGTGGCCTGACCTTCCCACTGAGAAGTCACTGCGCTGTGAACTATTTGAAGATGTATTAACTCTTTCTGACTGCTGGTAGAGGGCTGCCTAAAGAGTAAAGTCGTGTTTGATACTATTAATAAAGTTTTTTTTACAATCCTTTCTAAAAACCTTTAGAGAAAATATATCTGCAATTATTATAATTGCAAATAGTGTTCTTAACCTAGCAGACACTCAAAATTTAGTTAAACAAATATGGCAAAAAAAAAAAAAAAAAACCCTGCAGATTCTCCATCACACTCCATATTTCCAATGGCAAACATTTTTTTCTCACTCCAGTATATCCAATAATTAAAACGATCACCAATTTGTTTAAGAGACAAATTCCACCTCTCAAATTTTCATAGCCAAGCTTTCCTCTTGAAACATCCCTCTTGTGCATATACCATTAATTAGATTTTCCTAGCAACTCTTAGAAACACAACTGATAAAGAATAAAGCAAACAAGGATCTCTATTAATCTCAACATAATAAAAAAAGAAAATCCAAATGATCATTTGAGCCATGTTTATGCTCAATTTTCTCTAGAAACATTTCATTTAACTATGCCTTTGAATATTAGCCGCTCCTGAAATACCCACCTTAACAAAATCCTAGTCATTTGTAAATGACCAAGGGATGGAAAAAAGAAAAGAGCTCCACCCTAGATGTACAAAAAGGGGCAACAAAAAATATCCTCCAAAGCACCTGTCATTTTAGGAAGCACAGCCAGCAAACTTGTAGCTGAATTCTATAACAAAGGTAGATCTAAAAGGAGAGAACATGCAAGGCCGTAACACACTGGAAATTCAAGTTACAAACAGTAAAACATTATGGACAAATTTTTCAATACTAAGACTTTTCATTCGGAAACATGGCGTGTCCTTCGCTTATTCTTTCTAGCAGCTCAATGTCAACCTTCTCCACCACAGATAAAGAGTAGCTAATCCAACTCTTGGCTATTGTAAAGAGTGCTGCGATGAACATTGGGGAACAGGTATACCTTCGACTTGACGGAAAATGTGGTATATCTACACAATGGAATACTACTCAGCTATAAAAACGAAAGAAATACTGCCATTTGCAACAACATGGATGGACCTTGAGAGAATTATATTAAGTGAAACAAGTCAGGCACAGAAAGAGAAATACCACATTTTCTCACTTATTGGTGGGAGCTAAAAATTAATATATAAATTCACACACACACACACAAAAAAAAAAAAAAAAAAAAAAACGGGGGGGAAGAAGATATAACAACCACAATTACTTGAAGTTGATATGACAAGCAAACAGAAAGGACATTGTTGGGGGGGTGGGGGGGAGGGAGGAGGGAGGGAGGTTTTGGTGATGGGGAGCAATAATCAGCCACAATGTATATCGACAAAATAAAATTTTTTAAAAAAACAAATAAACAAATAAACAAACAAAAAAAGAGTAGCTAATCCAAGTCCCTTAGACTCATATTTTAGAAAATCTAGAAATAGTTTCCTACATCTATGTACCTGTGTAATAAAAAGAGCCTATGAGTGAAGAGCATACACTGTTCAAGGTAATTTAAGTGTAAAACTACATTTTTTAATACCAAATGTTTCATATAGTATTACATGAGCCATATATTTTGAGAGCAAAGAGTTTAGCTACTTATACTTCAGTAAGCCTAATATACTTGATCTTTTAAACTTGTGTTCTGGGACTGGCTGGTTAGCTCAGTTGGTTAGAGTGTGGTGATGATAGCAACAAGGTCCAGTGTTTGATCCCTGTACAGGCCAAACACCCAAAACAAGAACAAAAATCATAAACTTGTGTTCTTTCTCCAATGCAAATCATAGTGCTCATACAAAGATATTATATCAATTACACAAAATAACAAATTGTTAGATATGAAGAGTGTTTAACAGAAATTTTAAACCACTGACTACGTCCAAATCTTGGTATAAATAAATACTTCATTTGTGCTTGCTTAGAACACATCCCTCAATCAATGCTGATTTCTTTTGATTACTATTTTGCTTTACTCACTGTTTGAGAAAACAAGTAAGTTTCCAAGAGAGTTTAATCAATGTGGTAGGCAGAATAATGCCCCCTGCCCCTGCCAATGATGTTCACAAATTATCCTTGGCAAAAAGAACTTTGTAGATATGATTAACAAATTATCCTTAGCAAAAGAAACTTTGTAGGTATGATTAAATTAAGGTGGGGGCATTATCCTGGATTATCTCCGTGGGTCCAATGTAATCACAAGGGTCCTTATAAGGGAAAGAGGGAGGCAAGGGAGTCCGAGAAAGAGATATGACCACAGAAACAGATGTTGGGGTGATGCAATTGCTGGAAGGTGGCCACAAGCCAAGGAATGCATGCAGCCTCCAGAAGCTGGAAAAAACAAGGAACAAACTCTCCCCTAGAGCCTCTAGAAGGAAAGCAGTCCTGCCAACACATTGCCTTCAGTTCCCATCAGACCTATTTCGGATATCTGACTTCCAGAACTGTAAGGTAATAAATTTGTATTATTTCGTGCCACTATGTTTACAGTTATTTATTACAGCAGCAATAGGAAACTAATACAATTAAAATTTTATTTTTGTCAAGTATCAGTTGGATCAGCATGACAATTAACTGGTGCTATACAATATTAAAAGCTACTTACAAAAGAATATACTAAATATTAAAATTAACATCTGACTTGAAATGGTATCTTTCAATAAAGGATTCTTGTATACTTGATGAGCAGAATAATTACACAGGAGTCTGAGGACAGTACACAATTGTTAGAAAAGTATTTTTTGATCTAATATGTGTCAGACACTGGTAATTAAAAGATGAATAGTATAAATATAGCAAGGCAGAAACCCCCACCTTTATGTAGTTCCAAAGAGACAAACAAGTGAATGAACAGTTATAATCATGTGATAGGTGCTATAAGTGGGAAAAAATAGAAGAGCATTTCAATTGGGATTGGAGGGTACACAAATGAAATGAGCAACTCTTCAAAGAGGGAGCAGGTGCCTGCAGAAGTCTGAGGCTAAGCTGAGTCAGGTTGTATCATGAAGGGGGCAGTAAGCCATGCACAAGTTGGTCTTCATCCTTCAAGCAATGAGAAACCAGGGGGTGCTTTTAGGCAGTAGAGTGATTGACACAACTAAGTTTTAGAAGAAAAACACACCGCCTGTGATGTGAGGGACATGAAGACTGTACTGAAAACAAAGACATACATATTGAAGAGTGAACCAATTATTAAGCATCCTATTTTTAATTACCATCATATTTTATATTAAAATACCATCATATTTTAATATTAATTCACAAACATTCAGTGATCATTTACCTTCTACCAGGCAGGTGCTATACTAAATGCTAGGTGATTAAAATAAAGAAGACATGATTAGTGCCTTTGAAATATATAAAACTATAGCATCGTATAAATAATATACAAAATGTTCACAATGAAAGCAGCTATCTGTACTTCAGGGCACCCATCTGTAAACCATATTTTCAAGAGTAGGCACCAAATTCATACCACAAGAAACCACAAATTAATATGAAAAAACAATTATGTGCATAATTTTTTAAAATGCAATCTAATTAATCTCAAAAAATAAAAATGGAGGAAATTGCATTCTCACAGAACAAAGTAAGATTCAAGTAGCTTCCCCCTGCATAGGTACCTTAAAGCACTACATTTTTAATATCTCTAAAAAGTTTAAATTTGATTTCTTATTTTCCAGAGCCCAGGAATCTCTGTGCACTGCATGTATAGGTTGTATACAGCACCTACTTTGTTGTGAAATTATGTAGTCATACCAATTGAACCCATTTAAAATTACAAGCTTTAACAGGATCAGTTAAACCCAGAAACAGAATGACAACTCTCTAGCCTTCCCCAACCCTGCCAGTAAATTCAATCATCTCATTCTCTCTGCTCCCATTGCAGTTTTCTCTGCTGGTTCACAATCTGATCTGCGTCACGGCTTAATTGTATACATGTCTGTTTCGTCTGTAAGAAGACAAATTACACTCTCTTACACTTCTTTGTATCTAATGCTTTGGTGTAGCTATACTCAATTTTTATGTTCAATCAATGTGCTGTAGAGAACTAAATGTTCTTAACAATGATTAGTCATAATTTCCATTTCAGAGCTACTCAATGGTTTCAGAAAATACTTGGGCAATTTACAAACATTGTAATATATACTATTTATGCACTTTTTTTTACTTCTCCAATTATATCAGGTAACCTCAGAATAAAAATGTTGGGTCTCGGGCCGGCCTGTGGCTCACTTGGGAGAGTGCTGTGCTGATAACACCAAGGCCACGGGTTCGGATCCCATATAGGGATGGCAGGTTCGCTCACTGGGTGAGCACGGTGCTGACAATACCAAGTCAAGGGTTAAGATCCCCTTACCGGTCATCTTTTAAAAAAAAAAAAAAGAAAGAAAATGTTGGGTCTCAAAGAGAAAGAAAGTTTTTGGCAAATGCTCTTTTACATTTAACCTCTTAAAACCTCATGTGCGTAATAATGCTAATAACAAAACTTAACACAGAATCAATTCAGAACTAAATTTTAAAACATATTCAGCAGAGAATCTAGCACATAATCAGTGCTCAACATACATTAGTCATAGTCGTTATGATTATTAATGTTATTATCATTAAGATCCTAATGATCAACAGTAATAAAATACAGCAATGCTATGGAAATCCAAAAATAAAAGACAAGTCTAAAATCACTTAAAATTGGTTCTGGAGTAACATAATCTAAAACCAACATTTAAATAGGAGTGTGGCTGACTTGGAAGGGAAAAAATGAAGAAAAACTAGTGAAGGGAGACATAGGGGGAAAAAAAAAAAAACAGTCCAGGCTCCCTATCCTGCTGAGGCTGAGAACTCTTCTCAAGGCCTAGTCTATGCTAAAGATAGCCTCTGTCACTTAGCTTGATAAAAAGCACCAGTGGCAATAAACTGCTACATATGTCATTGTTTTGTTTATTTTATTAAGTTCATATAGCTCCTCTGGGATTAGGTAAGTAATTAGTGACTGCAGTTTAGAGGACCCTCCTTGGATGCAGCCTGTTGCAAAAGTAGATATAAACAGTGGCTAGATAGAGCATGTCACTGACAAATAACTGTGTAACTACTTTTTTCCCTGTTGAAGTTAGCCATCAAGAATTAAAACGCAGGATTTGTCACAGTTTCTGAAGTTTACTGAAGGGCCATAAAAATAAGAATCAGAGACACAAAGGCAGCTAGATTTGCCAGATAATCTGTTTTTTAACCAGACAGTGTTTGAGCTTTCCATATGAATTTGTAATGTGTTTCAGTATTTTAGTTATAATCATCTGAAAGTACTAGATATAGCATTAAATGATACAAAAACATAGTTATATATAAATCAACGCACACTACCAAGTGTGGGCAAGATCAGGTAAGCTGTTAGATGAGTTCTCATCATGAAGTGTCCAGAATACAGGGGAGCTGGATTTCCCTACCAGAGAATAAAAGAGCGGTCAAACACTGACCAGACACCCTTCCAAAGTGGAAGTACACCTGAGCAGCAGTGGGAGGACTCCTTCCACTTTCCCTCTCTCCGCATCAGTGATTCTCAATGAACAGAAAAGGAAGGATGTCAATCCAAATCACCAGAGAGGCTTTTTCCACCCAAAATTGCTTTCCTTCACCCTAAGGCGGCAATATATTCCCCTAAGAAGACTGTTCTTTATTTGCCACCAAGCCCTGTCCCTACAGAATCACAGCCATCAGCAAGTGCAGAGACCAGGGAAAATGGGGCTGAATGACTGACACGTCTTCCACCTAACTTGCCAAGTACTTTGGACTACTAACAACTGTGAAATCCAGGCAGTGGGAATTAGAACATAGAGACTTGGCAATGGGGTAACTTTCACAGTTTTCTCAAAACATTTTATAAGCAGATAACAGAAAAAACAAACACCCTGAAAAGAGCAGTAGATGCTAGAGTAACACGGAATGAAGGCAAAGTAACTGCTGAGAGTGAATATCCCCAAAAGCTCAAGAAAACATATTCAGTTTTTGGAGGAAAGGTGGAACAATGTAGTTGTAGAAATCAAAAGGTATTCTTCAGCAAAAAATTAAATGCTGTGATCAACAATTTAGATAAGAGAATAATAAAGTGAAAGACAATAGAAAAAAGGAGTGGATCAAAAGTTTAATCATTTCACATTATAATTAAGAAACCAATTTCTGTTCATGTTTCATTTCTTTATTTTATTGAATACCCTGATGAAACTTGGAATCCTGTATTTAAAACAACTTTGGCACATTTTTCTCAGCTTTTCTGTAAACCCTTTAAGACTTACAAACGATTCTAAGGAGAAAGAATAAATGAAATAAAATATCTTTAACTCCAGGGTGGACCATTTACTGCCGTACTCTGGATGTTTATCCTTAAGCTACATTTTAACTTTTGTGTTGGTGTTATATTAATACATCCATTTATAATGTAAATTAATTATGAATCATAGGCTTTCATTTTTCTACTTTTTATTTCAATACTGGAAGGAAATGATATTAATGGCTCTCATTTATTGATTGCTTACCATGGGCCAGATAGTTTTCTAGGCACTTTACGCACATTATCTCATTTAACTCTCACAAAATCTCTGTGAATATATAGACTCATCTCTATTTTCCAAATAACACTCAAAAGGAAGTCCCTTGAGCAAGGTCACAGACACAACCAGTGGAAGAGCTAAGTATTGCCCCAGGACTATGCAAACCCCAAAGCCTGTGCTTTTTCCTCATACTACACCGAAACTGAAATTTTCTGATAAATTATGCAGACATCCAAAAATTTAATCATACAGACAGCTGCCATTTCTCAGTTTTACATCTTTACAGATTTTTAAAATATTTGTAGGTATATATTTTATATCTCTGTGTCCCATACAGCATATAGCACAATGCATGGAACTGTTCTTGAAAACACTTAAGTTGTTATTGCATAATTAATATCTTAAAATATGTAGAATGGCACACTTCCCTGTCTACATGAGGCATTGGACTTATTGTGCAGACCCAAATATGAATTAGCTGTGGACCGTGAGCACATTATTTTCTCATTTGTACCAAAAGGACAATAATAACTGTTGTTGTATTTTCCCCAGAAAATATTCTAAGGTTTCAATGAGATAATACAAGGGTACTTCAAGAAGTTCAAGGAAAAACAGAATTGAAAGATAATACGAATCTTTCCATGAGCTTTCTGAAGTAGCCTCGTATATGCAAAATGCTTTCTAAACTGTGAAATCCTCTACTAATGTAAGGGATCCTATAGCACTAAAATCAGCAGTCTCACCCACAGTAACATTTAGAAATGGTAATACTCATTTCACCTAATTTGTTATATTTGATTGGTAGAAAAGGAAAGAAAAAATTTTTAATTAGTAAATTTATAATTTACCAACATGCAACATATGTTGATTGATGACAGAAAATGTTTCAAGTTTAAACGGAATTTACCACTCACTACTCCTTAAAAAAAATGTAAACAGATAAAAAGTTGCAAAATATTGCTATAGAACACTTTGCTTTCACATTCAGATTTGACTTTGATGATTGCTGATTCAGTGGGCCAAATTCAGACCCTTGAAATCTTTGCTTTTAAAAAGTTATTTCAGGGCCGGCCCGTGGCTCACTCGGGAGAGTGCGGTGCTGATAACACCAAGGCCCCGGGTTCGGATCCCATATACGGATGGCCGGTTCGCTCATTGGCTGAGCGTGGTGCTGACACCAAGTCAAGGGTTAAGATCCCCTTACCGGTCATCTTTAAAAAAAAAAAAAAAAAGTTATTTCAGGTAATTCTAAATTACAATTGCTTCGGGAATCACTTCAGTAGACTCTCATTATATAACTACTGTCCTTACCCAAATTCAGGAAGCCATACGTTGTAAGACACATTCAGACTGTAGAGATATTGAAAGGTAGGAAGAAAATGTGCATTTTAGAGTTAATAAAATATAGGTATATTGCAGACTCACACCTTCATTTTAAGGATAACCCAGACAACTGTTGGCACCCAATTTAGAAGCACTATACCTATAATCATGTAATCTGTACACCTCTGGATACTCCACGGTTTTAAAATAAATCAGAAACAAACCTTGTTTTGTTTATATTTTTATAATCAGACCAGGTTAATGTAACTGTTTTTGCAGAAACTCTTTACAATACATTGATCTTAATTGTTGTCTAAATAAATGATCCCTTATAACATCAGGGCCAGTTGGTTGGGCTTTAAAAGATTTTCTCAACTCAATTTGTTCTCAGTCCAAGCCTCTATTACGTGATCTCGAGAAAACCATTGCCCTTAGATGTCAAGCCTGATACTGAAAAACAAACTACATTAGTATTTGTACATTACTTATTAGCTTCATTCTCCTTTCCTTGGTTCTGATCTTCCATTTCTACTTTATTAATTGGCTTAATTAGAAGCCCTTTTTATTTCTTTTCCCTCAAGTCCTTTTTAGAAAGAAGCACAGTATAAATAAATTCAGTAAATAAATTTAAAAGTACAGCATAGTGATAAAAATGTTCTGGAACAAGACAGAGGTGATGATTGCATATTACAAATGTACCAAATGTTACCGGATTGTACACTTTGTTTAAAATAGTTAATTTTAGGGGCCGGCCCGTGGCTCACTCGGGAGAGTGCGGTGCTGAGAACAACAAGGCCCCGGGTTCGGATCCCATATACGGATGGCCGGTTCACTCACTGGCTGAGCGTGGTGCTGACAACACCAAGTCAAGGGTTAAGATCCCCTTACCGGTTATCTTTAAAAAAAAACAAAAAAAATAAAAAATAAAAAAAATAAAATAAAATAAAATAGTTAATTTTATGTTATATGAAGTTTACCTCAATTTTTTAAAGTACGGAATAATCACATCAAATAGTATGTGGTTAGAAACCAAGCAATCATAATGCATTCTTCATGAGAATGAAGTGTGTGGAGAGAAAACTAATCTCTCCACCACCATCTCTATTGTCTGTCCCTTGCCACTACTTCTTTATGTTCTAATACAATTTCCTCCTGCTCAGCTTATGTTAAAAATCCTTACATAGTCTGTTAGACCAGTGATTTCTATATCAGCCTGGTTTTTGGATTCAGAGAATTTATTTATTTATTTATTTATTTATTTTGTCTTTTTCGTGACCAGCACTCAGCCAGTGAGTGCACCGGCCAGTCCTATATAGGATCCGAACCCGCCGCGGGAGCGTCGCTGCTCTCCCAGCACCGCACTCTCCCGAGTGCGCCACAGGCTCGGCCCAGAGAATTTATTTTTTCAAAGGACATCTTTCATAGAATCCCAGTCTACAAATCAAATAAGACCAACTGCTCTGGTCAAAGAAGGTGAGCAGGAGCTCTAAGACGCTGACATGCCATACCCTTGGGCCCTCCACAGGTTTCCTATCACACCAACAGGCACGCCGAAAGCCGGGGATGGACACTTTACGACGAGGAAAAAGACTTTCACATAACATTTCCAGATAACCACAACTAAAATGTTATCTTCTCTCCTGTGCTCCAAATAATTACTTCAGTTCTCTACTTCATTCACACATAAGGGATTGAAGTCTTCTAATAGATTATAGTTCAACCTCCACCAGTTTCTTTGGTGAAAATTACTTGTGGCAATTGGTAATAACTGCTATGGAATGGTTATGCAATGGAATGTGGATTAATATTTAATCATAAAAATTAACTGAAAGGTGGTTAGCTCAGTTGGTTACAGCACAGCCTTATAACATCAAGGTCATGGGTTTGGATTCCCATAGTGGCCAGCTGCCAAAAAAAAAAAAAAGGAATTGAAAGGTTCTTAGAAAAATAACATAAAAATGATTTTTCTGTTAACCACTTACTCATTTTTATTGCTTTTACTGCTACAGTTAATAAAGGTTTCAAATTATATTTCCCCATTTTTTAACTGGTGTTTTAATTCAGCTTTGTTAACTAATGCAACAAGTTTTAGAAAGATACAGTATTATATTTCTGCTCATGGTTTTATAGAGATATGCTCATATCATGTGTTCATAGTTTCTAAACACATGGAACTTTCAAATATTAATTAGGATATTTTTGGTCATAAACTCCAATACAGTATCTTTACCTGCTATGGAGGAAATGCAAAAAAACTAATCAAGAGAAAAGTGACACAAAAATAATCAGAATATGGTCCAAAAGATATTTACTCCCTTCCTGGCCTGTGGCTCACTCAGGAGAGTACGGTGCTGATAACACCAAGGCCACGGGTTCGGATCCCATACAGGGATGGCCGGTTTGCTCACTGGGTGAGCACGGTGCTGACAATACCAAGTCAAGAGTCAAGATCCCCTTACTGGTCATCTCTTAATTTAAAAAAAAAAAAAAGAAAGAAATTTACTCCCTTAAAATCACATCTTGTATTTAGGAATTAATTTACAGATGTCATCAAAAAATGTAAAACTTATTCAAGTAAAATAGTTTAAAATGCCAATCATTATTTGGTTTGCTTGACAAGAAGTAGTCAAATGTCAAAACAATCATCTTATCAGTTTCATGCTAAACTCTCCTTTTAATATATATATACATATAATATATAGTTTATATAACATATATGATATTATATTTAATGTATCTATATTATTACATTATATTTATAAAACATATATGATGTAACATTATATAATATATAAATATCTAAATCATAATATATGGCATATACAAGGGTACTTCAAAAAGTTCATGGAAAAATGAAATTAAAAGATAATATGAATATTCCATGAACTTTTTGAAGACCACTCATGTAAATATACATATATAAATAATATACTTATTATAAA
Source organism: Cynocephalus volans (assembly GCF_027409185.1). Lineage (NCBI taxonomy): Eukaryota > Metazoa > Chordata > Mammalia > Dermoptera > Cynocephalidae > Cynocephalus > Cynocephalus volans. The sequence goes on along the minus strand of NC_084466.1, from coordinate 36,591,834 downwards.
TATTAATTTGTTATATATGTAATATAATATAGAAAATATATTTTATAGATATATTACAAATAGGAGTCAAGTCGGATGAAGACACAGTCCTAGCTGTATGCTTATAAGGAGCAAGAAAAAAAAAAAACCTACTGAATCTTAAATATAGCACTTTATTACAGTGCAAATAGGCACATAATAGTTATTATTTTATAGAGCACCTTTTATGTGCAGACAGTCTGTAAGGCACTTTATTGTTTCTCTAGTATGTAGGTGCTATTAGCTCCATTATACAGACAAGAAAACTTAGGCTCAAACAAGTGATTTACCCAAGCCACATAGTAGTGGCAGAGAAAAGCTCTGAATCAAGAGCTCTTGGTGCCCACTGCAATGCAAATATATTAAGGAAATAATACATAGTTCAATTTTGTAGGCCACTAATAAAATTATACCTACTATACATTTTTTGGGGGGGTGGGGGAGATAGAAGGGTGTGTAATGAGAATTTGGCTGGCCTTTGTCCCAGCTCCTGAGAGGTCATTTCTAAATCCTTGGCATTTCCCTATTGATAGGAGTGCCGCTATTACTTATGGTGGGCCCTTCAAACCACACTTGATATATCATTTATACTAATGAGGTGGCTCATAGTGGACCCTATATAGTTTACACTAATAAAATGACTCAGAATGGGAGCTGGCCATGCCAGAAAGTCCAACCACATGATTAGAAAGCGGAGCTTTGAGCCACCTGATATCAGCCTGACCTCTGAGGAGGTAAGGTGGCTGGAGACTGTGTTCAACCATGTGCCAGTGACTCAAGCAACCACGCCTATGTAGAAGCCTCAATAAAACTCCAGACACTTAGGTTCTGGTGAGCTTACTTAGTTGGCAATATTCCTTGTGTACTGTCACAAATACACTTGTAAGAAGAGGTCAAAGTTACCAATTTCGCTCTTTCCATTTGTAAGTTCCTGGAAAAAACCCAGATAACAGATCTATGTGTGTTCGTATATGTCTGTTAAAATTTAAATGTACAAGATGCTATTAAAAGACAACACTAAAGGGCTTGATGCCTCTTTCTGAAATTATAAAGTAAATGAATAGGCAATAGTAAAATTTGATATATACATCTTTTCAGGAATGTTGCTATTACACTAAATGAAGTACACTGCTAGAGGAAAAGAGAAATTCTGATACTGCATAATAATGAAGAAAAACAAGGAAAACAATGCAAAAGAAATGAGTGGCAACTATAGCAACTATGATGTAAGGTAAGGACTTGATAAATACAGGTTCAATAAACCCATAAAAGGACATTTATGAAAATATTGGCATCCAGCAGTAAATTTCAATCTTTTCTGCCAAAAAAATTTGGAAAAAATAATGGGGAAATTATTTTCAAATGTATTAAAACTCTCACCAGCTGGTTTGAGTTTTATTCTTTGTATCTCCAATGGACCTGGCACAAATCGGTCACAATGAATGAGTGCTGAATTATTTAAATCTGAAACTATATTGCTTTACTAATAGTAATATGAATAAGATTTTTGGATAGAATTTTTTTGTTTCCAAGTATCCTCAAGCATTGAGCAGCACATTAGAGTTAAGCTAGTTATAAGGTATTCCTGGTTATTCAAATTAAAATCCCCTAAGAATCTCTAACAAGCAATATATCTCATATCATAGCCTTTATTTTCAAAACAATAATTATACAATTAAATCCATATTTTCACCAATTCATATTTTCCTCCCCAGATACTGCCAAGTACTTGAGTTCCACTCAGACATATTTAAACCAAGTTATTCAATTTCTTTATAACAGTATTAATTATAAGTAATGCATATGCTCCCACCAGGGAAAGAAAGCATTTTCTATCTTTAAAAGATTCTTATTTAATAATACTGAACAAGAAAAATGTGTGGATCCTTGTACCTGGCATTGCCAATAATAAATAAGGCAAAAATGAAAATAAAAGGAATATTCTGTGAAATACAAAATATTTCTGAAAATCCATCTTACAGTAATTTTCTATAGTGATTTTTTTAAAAAAGAAGTAGATAGTCTACCATTCTGAAATGTAGCTTAAAGTATCTACTCATATTATTTTGTAGGGTTCTTTCCAGGCTTTAATAAAAAGATTGATATAAATGTTAGCATAGACATTCCATTTTTAAATTCTTACAAGACCTCTCCTAAGGCATATGAAAATACTATTCACATGGAATTAAAGCCACATGCAAAAATTACTTCTAACTTTTAAGTAAACGATTTTAAGTAAAAGATGTTATTGTATACAAAATTAAGCACAGATTCTACCTTACTATATTTATTGTTTCCACAAAAAAACATACAGGAGCTGCTAGACTTTTTTAAGCAAGAGACAGCTTCGAATTGGCAGACTGCTTTCCAACTGAATTTATAGGGTGGATTTTGGCGTGTTAGGACAAGGATGACTCCAGATACAAACAAGCAAGACCTAACAAGAACTTGCAAGTCCCCAGTCCTTTTTCTCAAGGTTTATAATGATTTGATCTAAAGGTATATTTTGTTTTCCTTTTTCCTTTTGAAATATGATCCGAAAAGTACTTTACATAACTACATTGGAAGAGTATGCAAATATAACCTTTTAGAGGTGTTAGATTCCTCTATCTAATCTCAAACTGTTATTGAAAATTTGAAAATTAAGTACTCTTTAGGAAAAATATAAACACAAATATATAAATGCTTTTCCTACTTATATGTGGCTACTCTTTCATCTCTTCTAAGTCTTTCTTCAGTTAGAGAAGGTAGAGATTATTTCTATATAACTGATCAAAATGCTAAAATATCTGGTTTTCCTCCCACCCCATCCTACCTTTCAAACTATATGGCTCAATAGGATTGGAGAAGCTTTCTTCATCAGTCTTCCCATAAATGAGTTCATGAATTAACGCTTGCTCTCCACTGCCTATGAAAAACATGCACGTTCCACGTGCCCCCAGCCCACTGGCTACTGTAGCTAGGGAGCCCCTTCCATACACAAAAGCATCTCTGTTCCCTGAACTGGAATCCTATGCTTAAAATTCTGCTGTGGAGGCAGGAGCCAAGGCAGCCTTCTCTGCCAGGAAGCAGCCAAGAAGCATGCCCAGCAGTCCTAGGCAGGAGCCAAGGGCAGCCCTCTCCGCCTGGAAGTGGGCAAGGAGCACATCCATAACACCACTTCATATAAAATGAAGTCTTTATGTATATAATGAGATCCTATTATATATAATATATACACCTGTTACTCATATAGACTTTTTAATAGAGTATTTAATTTAAACCACCTGCATCACACCAAAAGGGAAGACCAAAAAAAAAAAAAAAAAGCCATAATATCTTTATATCTGGTTCACTACAAAGGGCCAAGGTAACACAGAGACCTGAACATCAAAAAGACCTCAATTGTTTGGGATAGGCAATGATTTCCTAAAGAAGATACAAAAGCACTAACCATAACAGAAGACTGATAAACCAAATTTCATTGAAATTAAGAACTTCTGTTTCTCAAAAGGCAAAAGAGAATGAAAAGGAAAGAAACAGACTAAAAGAATCTATTCATAATACACATGTCTGAAAAAGGACTTATATCCTGAGTATATAAAGAACTCCTACAAATCAGTAAGAAAAACAACCAGTTTTTTTAATGGGCAAAAGACTTGAACTTTGCCAAAAAGCACTTTGCCAAACACAATACCAAAAAGGCGAATGCATCATATGAAAAGGTGCTTAGCACATCATTAGTCATCTGGGAAATACAAATTCAAACCTCCATGAAATACAACTACACTTCCCACGAAAATGACTAAAATGTTAAAACTGACAACAATAGACACCAGGAAGGATAGAAAGCTACTAGAGCTGTCCCACATTTCTGGTGGGAGTGGAAACTGTTCCAACACTCTAGAAACCTGTTTTACAGTATCTACTAGGGCCCAACAAACATTATCCTAAGACCCAGCAATTCCCCTCCTAAGAATATATGCAAGAGAAATGATTGCCTATGTCCACCAAAAGATATATACAAGGGTACTTCGAAAAGTTCATGGAAAATGGAATTAAAAGATATTACAAATCTTTCCATGAACTTTTTGAAGCACTCTCATATATAAATGTTCATAACAGTTTCATTCATAATAGCCAAAACCTTGAAACAACACAAAGCCCATCTATAGTAAGATGGATAATTACACTGTGGTATACAGACCACAGGAATAAAAAAGGACAAACTTCTGCTTTATGTCACAATGTGAGTATATGTCCCAGACAAAATGTTGACCAAAATAAGCCAGAAAGAAAAGAGTGCATACTGTATGATTCTATCTATATGAAGTTCAGCCACAAGCTAAACTCATCTATGGTGACAGAAATCAGGATAATGATTTCTTAGGGGGGAATTTGTATCCACTGGAAGAGGGCACATGAAAGCACTGTGAGTACTGGAAATGTTCTTCATCTTAATAAGGATGGTGGTCATATGTGATATATATTATACCTCAATTTAAGACTTCATTAATTAATTAATTTATGTATTAATTAATACAGACAGGCCTTAACCAAGGTTTAACAAGGGTTTCTCAACTTCTGCACTATTGATACTTTGGACCAGATAATTCTTTGTTTGTAGGAGGCTGTTCTGTGCACTGTAGAATTTGGCATTATTTGTCATTTATTATTTAGCATTAACCCTGGCCTCTCTACTCATTAGATGCCTGAAGCACCCACAGCCCCAGTGTGACAATCAAAAGTGTCTCCAGATATTTCCCACCCTTGGGAGATAAAATCACACCACCACCACCACCACCACCCCAATTAAGAACTCCTGGGTTACATTACTGGTCTAAAAAGGAGAACACAGTAAACTTTCCTTATGACCTCTCGAAGTGGAATCAGGCCACGACTTAGAGTAGTACTTAAGTACTACAGTCTTTGACTTATGAGAAGAACTTAAAAGTCTTTCAGTTGACACAGGCAATATTTATCCCAAGTTACCTAATCACAAGAAGTACCTGGGATGCTTATAAACATGAATTCCTAGGTGCCCTAGAGATTCAGTTTCAGTAGGTCTAAGGTGAGGCCTAAAAACCTCGACTGTCCAACAAGCACCTCAGGTGATTTTTAAAAATGAGCAAGTCTGAGAACAGTACTCTAAGGCCACTCTACTTAATATATACACCTTAGGTAGAAAACCCTTTGATTATATTGTGTGACAAAAATCCTAAACATTTCCACAAATATAATAAAAAAGGGGGGGGGTCTTTTTTTTTTAATCTCATGCTTTAAAAAGATAAAATAAAAGTCTACTAAAGCTGAAATGCTGCACACAGGAGTTGTCTAATACTAGGAGAAAGTCAAGCAAGTGGCTGTGTGCTCTTCTAGGGGTTTGTGAAACTGACATGTGTCTGGATCGCATGCCCTTCCCTTTCAGACCTAGAACTTCAGAAAGAGAAAGCACTAAGCTCTGGTTTTCCATATCCTTTCAGCCATTCTTTAGTCTCAACAGTCTCCCTCCTTACCTCTGTCCACCACTACTCTATCTCTTGTCACCATCTGCTCCTACTGCAATTCTTCATTTTCCACATTAACCTAATTAGCATTTGGTACACCTGCTTCCACCAGCAGGCCGTGGGCTGGTCACACTCTGTGACAGGCTCCAGTCCCAGCAGGAAGCAGGTCATTTTTTTTAGCCAGCCTAGAGCAAGCAATGCCTTAGCTTCAAGGTCATCTTCTTTTCACTAGTTCTTTGTGTTCTCAACTGCTCTTCAAACTTCCCTATCTTTCCCTTCCCCCAACATTTACCTGATCCCTGTTCATTCCCAATTTCCTGTTAGCTAATCTGATCCTCACCTGTTACCTTACGTTTATCTTCTCTTTGTTTCTGATTGATTGTCTGACTTTACTATTTATGTTCCCTCATAAAAGTGCATTTTTACACTTAGCAGTAAATTATTTAGCAGGCATTGTAGTAAATGCTTTACATGAATTATTTCATCTCTTTTTCATAATTCTGTGAGATAGATACTACTATCTCTACTTTATAGATGAGGGAAAGAGACTTAAGACTAAGTAATTCTCCCAATTCCATCGAGTCTGTATTCTGGCACAGCTATGGTCTTGCTTTTCCTCTTCCAAAATACATGCACACTGTCTATCCCACTTTCCTATATCTCTCTTTTGTATAACATCTTTTACCCAGTTCTGTATGGAGGACCTATATACTTTCTGTATGTTCTTTTTCTTAAAACAGTAGTAGTACCATTCACTGTCTTTAATTATTAAACATTTTCCCTGTGTATCCTTTCTCTTCCAATGACTACATAACACCCAAGTCAAATGTTATACTTCTTATACTCCTGGGCACATAGCACAGTCCTACTGAGAAAGGTAACACTCAAAAACAACAACAAAAACATAAATTATTTTGATAAAGCATATAATGAATACATAGTCATTGTGCTAGGTGCTAAGGATACAAAAATGACTCTATTTCTCCTTTCAATGAGTTTACAAACTAGGGGTGAAGAGAGGCTAGCAAATCAACAATAAAAATACTAGACAACTGCTATAATAAAGCTATAAATGAGGTAGCCCAAAGAAGGAGCAACTTTCAACTAAAGGATGGGGGTTGATATCAGAGAAGACTTTACAGAAACACAAGTGACTTTTGAGTGGCGGTTGTAAAGATCAGGAGACCAGGATGATGGATAAGAGAGCATTCCCAACAAAAAGACCAGTGTGTGCAGATAGACATGTGAGAAGCCAGGTGGACATGACAAATGGGGAGAAGTTCAGAGACACTGGAAAGCAGGGCTGGGGTTCTAGTGGGAGGAGAGAGAAGGAGCAGAACTGCTAAGCCATGCTAAGGAGCTTGGGTGTTCTCTGAGTAACCAGACTGGGTATAAGAAAGGAAAGAGACAAGACTGGAGTAAACGGTTGAGCCAAATTCACTCCATCAATGACTACAGAGTCTTACAGACTGGAGAGTAGCATTATACAGGAGAAAGCTGCACCCATTCATGATGTGATTCCATGAAAAACTAACATGCTTTTTCATCATCATCTTCAATATCATCAATATCACTTAGCCACTAGCTTCCAAAAGAGTGGATCTAATTATTCTGCTGTATGTTTGGGGCCATTAAGTGTTTGTCAGCAAAGCAATGGGTAGCTCAAGTTCAGTTTAGTTATTTTTTTTTTAAACTATTTTTTTAACCTCTTAGAATATACAATACATAAAGGCATGAAAGAAATGCAACTAATGGTAAAAGAAAAAAGATTTAAAGACCATCTGTGTTTATCTGTTCCTCAGCTCAGTCCAGAAAGGACTCCAAGTGAAGGACGAACTGCAGATTCCAATTATCATATGCTCTCCAGCTCTGATTTCCATATATAATGGAGCTATAAATTTCTTTAATACTACACTTCAAAAAATTACTAGGAGCTATAAACTTTTCAGCTCTACCAAAATGCTGTTTCAAAGTGACATGATTACATTTCTAAGCAACTGGGAAATCACCATGAAGACATTTTAAAAAGTTTTTAACTTGATTAAACCCATAAACGCCACATTCTTTATTGAAATTTAAGAATGACAGAAAAAGCACTACCATTAAAATTTCCTAATCATCGAGTTATTAATTTCTTACATATAGGTAGCTATATTGACTTTAAAGAGTCTGAGACAGATTAAGAGAGACATTTCATTAAAGACTGAAAACCTACAAAAAGCATAAATGTTAATTATGTATCATTTTTCTCTAAACTCTTGAACCAGACCCTGAAACATCCACATTCCTTGAGATCAACTGCAGATCTCATGTCAGGGAATATATGGAGTGCTCCAACAAATATGTATTCTTTGGACAGTTTCCCCTCGTAATTAATGTGAGCTTATGCTACTATCAGTGTTTATTGTTTGTGTAGAAATCACTTAGATCTCTTATTCCCGGTTGCTAGCCTACTAATCTTACGCTTGATTAGCCTCAACCAATATTTGCTAATGGCCATGGTGGACCCAATGACAATGGTGTTGACAAGGATGATTAAAACACAGAGACAGCTACAAGATTTTCATGGCTCTCACTAATATGTATCCAAAAATCACTCTCTAAAAATCCTGTGCTAACACCAACATTATTTTTGTTATTCTCAGATCAACTATATTTCTAAATATAAAGGCCAGTTAAATTATGGATAGCAAATGAACCACAGGAACAGATGCTAATGTGTCCAATGTTCTAAAGCTTAATATGATACCTAGGATAATTACCAAATTGTTTATTACCTCAAAAATAGATAAGCAAAGAGAAGAAAGTTATGTTTACATCTTGCTTTCTTTCTGAGGAAGTCAAATCAGAAACCTATCTCTTACTAGGTAGAAGAGTTAATATGCTGCCTCCTTCCAAGACTAAATTTTCTCCTTCCACCACTCATAAACCTATGAGGGTGGAGGAAGAAAAAATATGGCAAAGCAGAGCTAAATCACCCCCACACACACAGCCCTCCACCCCCAAATGCCTAGAACATCATTTTCCAAAGCTGAATCATTACCACCTTGGGCAAATTGGCTGGCTGCCAGTGCAGGCTCAAATGACCATAAAGTCTTAATTACATTAATTAGAATAATTTCTTCCTGCAGATCATCTCATTATTGGGGGGCTCTGTCTTAGCCTTGGAGCTGGTACCCTCCTTCGCTCATGCCCATCAAAGATCATCTCACTTCCCCACTGCTTATAACATGCTTCCTAATTATGCTTCAGTGTCCTACACTCATTTCTCTCCAAGACCCCTTTTCACCAGCTGACTACCAATGTCATCTGTTGGTATTGTCTAGGTTTGGCAAAGCATGGATGATAATGTCCATGTGACGACTATGGAACATAACCTTATGATTAGATCTACCATCTGACTTCCCATGGAATTGCCCAGCTATTGATATGTGAAGTGATATTTTAACTGCTATTTCAGTGACAGATGTTCTATAACCATCAATCAAACACCCAAGCATTTGGTAACTGTTAATACACTCACAATATTACCAATATGCCTACAGTCAGAGATAGTGTTTTGACTATAGGAAAAAACCACATCATAACAATTTGACCAGAGGCGGTGTCAAGAAACAATAGTGTAATGATGTCAGCAGTGGCATTTTAACGAGACTGTTAAATTGGAAGACTGCTAACTGGAATTGCCTCCTGGAGTTTTAATGAAAAACCCTGCAAAGTAAGGGGTTGTGGATCCCCTTATGCAGTGGTTCCCCAAATCCAGGCTGCATACAAGTGCTAAAATGACCCCATCCCAATTACTCATTATTATTAATTTTTTTTTTTTTTGACAGGTAAGTGGATCGCAACCCTTGGCTCAGTGTCGTCCGCACCACGTTCAGCCAGTGAGCGCATCGGCCATCCCCATACAGGATCACATGTGAACATGTTCAAAACAGAGAATGATGCAAGTAAAGGATGGGATTTTCCTGCATTTACCCTAATTAGACAAATGAATATTTTGTTCACTGAGAGAAGGAACCAAAAACTGAAAACATATAAAAGCCCTGTGCAGTAGCAGGTACTGAGGACGTTTAACAAACATTTTTAAATTAATGATTTTTTAATAAACTAATCAGTTCAAAGTCTCCACCTGAATTATGAAGATCCAAGTACATGCAAAGCATTTGTTGTAATTCACTTTCATGGTGGCAGCACGTCTTTTAAAAATAAGTCATTTGAAAAATGTAAGTAGCTAAAAAACGTTACAGGGTATATATATGTCAGTTCCCACAGTGGTGTGGATTTAATTTTCTCATGTTCACACTCCACTTATTAAAACTAACAATACAATTTCAAATATATATCTCCAATCTAATTTCCAATAGAAAGGTTATACGCCAATTAACTTCTAGATCCCCAATGGCATATAAGATATTAGTTGATGGTCTCTATTGCTATAACTCACACACTTTATTTACATGAACAGAGAATAAATGAATTTATCAGATGTCATTATTATTTTAACAGAATAATCTGACCACTGGAAAAGTTTGGGATCAATGGAGGAAGTTAAAATATAAAGGCCTATCCACAAATAGTATATACCTGCCCCCATTTTCATTGTTTTAATATCGCTATTAGAAACTAGACAGAGATCCGCCTACTAAACCTGCTTCAAATTAGATAAAAGAATTATGGATGAATATAGAGGGTTCATGCCCACCACTGTTTATGCCAACAGGCCTTTAAAAAATTCCACGTGAAAATCAAAATAAAATCTGTATACAAACAGTTAACAGCCTTAGAAGGAGTTAACAAGAAGGAGTAGGACCAGGCACCAGCTTCCTCTCTCAGAAGAGGAAAGACCAGCTTTTATGACTGGAAAGAAATCCGATCAGGCAGGCAGTGCACATATTTAAAGAGTTAGGCAATAGGCATTAGATGGTCTTAAAAGGGATCGGGATCAGGGAGATCCAACACAGGGTAATAAGGAATCCCTACCGGTATCCCAAAGAACATGCTTCTAGAAATCTAGGAGCAAGAAATATGTGGATAACCACCCAGGAAAGCCACCGGTTTAATTCAGGTAAACTCAGGAAAATCTCCCAGGCTCCCCAGCCAATAGCTGAAATGAAGGCAAGATGTTAGTTGAAAAAGCTGAGAACCATCTAGTGCCTGAAAACAATTTGCTTATTGGTCTGTGAAAGGTCTAAACCATAAACATATTTGTCCATATTATAGAATCCATTCTGAAAATGTATATGAAGATACATTTGTAATCTACAAAAGAAGATACAACTGTGAGACATAAAAGATTACTGGATTTTCTCACTCAGAAGCACTGTATTTGATCTAGAAAACGAAACTGGCAATAAACTCTCTCAAAAGTTATACAATATTGATAGTACAAATGTTCCATGGTTCTAACTTTGAGAATTTTAGAAATTTGTGCAAAAATTCACAAAAGTTGAAAGTGAAGATTATTCAACTGTTTGAGGGCATCCACAAAATAAAAGAACTAGAGCAGCAAATTTAGGCTTCTATTTTTAGCCAGGAATATTCCATTACTTGGAGATTCTCTTTCCAACCCTAACATCCTGCAAGAAATGAAACTTGGAAGAGATGAGTAGCTTAAAAAGTAATAATAATCACCACATCCTTTTGGTGGGCCTGCATAAAACTTATGTTGAGATTATCTGAAATTATTCCAATCAAAATTCTAATCCCACATTGTATACTTCTGTGTTGTTCAAAACCCTTTTAAAGTAAGTTAAGATGTTAACATAATTATTTTACTGTTACATTATTTAACTATGTTCTCAGAAATCTAGATATAATCTTCACATGCTTATAGCTCTAGCTTTTAAACAACTCTAACACCAAAATCAATTTACAAAAAAATCACAAAAGCAAGTATAAAGCCAGTAACACTTATACTAACAACCTAAATTCAGTGATGAAAGATGTTATTTTTCAAAACAACATATCCACAGCACAGGTTCAGCATGCTGATGCTACTATAGACCCTGTGATTTTGTTTTTTAACCTCTTGACTTGAACTGCTGCAAAACCACATGGCAGCCCGTCAGGTCACTGGGCTTTACCTAACTTTAACAATTGCATATTATAGTCACTGCTGCTCTTTTCCTTTTACCCAAGGTAACTAGGACAGCATGACTTCATATCCATGTTTCCTGCTATTATATCTGTTTTATAATGAAGGTAAGATGCATTGTTTCTATGCCTTATAATTTTATACTTTATATTATTTAATTATATACCTTATATACTATTATATAGTTTAATAAGTATCATTTACACTTTATAATACTTTACAATATTTATATACTTTATAATTGAATAAAATATATTCAAATGCATGATTGTACCTCTTCTTAAATAAAAATCCTGACTTTTTTATTCTCAGCTAAAGTTATAAAGTTTACTAACAAACTCATAGTTTACTTCCCTGCCATTCCTATGGACACTAAACATAAGATACACCAGAGTCCAGCTTTCCCAGCCTAACAAATCACACATATTTTTTCCTTCCCAGTAAAACAAAAGTAAATACTGGCATAACTGTATATCCAAGTATGAATTCAGGATTATTATTTTACAAATTTAATAAGCATATTTAACTGTGAACATTTTTTTTTTCTTAATATAAGCAGGAAAAAGTGATAGCATAAAAGCTTGTAACACTGACAACTAAAATCTAATTTTCAAAAATTGCATTCTGATATAGCAGGTAAGTGGGCCTGGATTGGAATCTGCTTCTACCATTACAAGTTTTGTGACCTTAAGGCAATAATTTAACCTTTCTATACCTCAGTTTTCTCATCTATAAAATGGGGGAAATACTGGTACATACTTTACACATTTACCGTGATGCTAAAATACGATAATCCAGGAAAAGCAGTGAGAACAGTACCATCACCCAGCAAAAGCTTAATAAACATTCACTTTTAAAGAAATGCGTTAAAGAGCTACTCAGACAAACTACAGTAAAATGTAGACATACCACATTACAGCCTTAAAGTAACAAGCCAATGAAATCCTTATTTGACACATCCCAATGAGTTATTAAATTTGTATTGATATTTTATGCAGCCCATATTTTGAGCAAATCTCTTTTCCTTGTCAAATAATTCTGAATATACTATTAGGTTAAATCATAATAAATCTGTCCCCCATTTTACAAGGGGGTACATTCAAGTAACTGCACATTGGCTTGGTTCGGATCTGACAACGCAGCCAGAATGAAATAAGACTGAAACAACCATCCAGAAGTTTCTAACGAAACAGAGGCCTTGAGATTTTATTTTAAAGGAGTAAATAGAATTGTTTGCAATAATTATCCAGGCTAGCTATCATCTATTCACCAAATTGCCTAACTCCATTTCTTTTTGCCCAATTTTCTTAATAGCTAGTATACCAAGCATGCTGGTATTTTTCTGACTTGTATCTCTTGCCTATGAGGCAAATAACACATCAGATCATCTAGAAAATTCATGGAAATCATCAGTTTCCTCACTGAGCAATTAACACACTCATTCTGCACTAAGAAAAGGGCATTTGAATAGAGTAAGCCTTACTGAATGCTATTATTTCTCAGGATATGAATAAATAAAGCTTTAATTTTTGCAATAACTACAATAGTTATCATAATTTGACATTAGGATACAGTCCCAAAAATGAACTGTTTATTCCATCAGCAGAACTTAAAACTTTTGGCTGAAAAGCAGAGTTTTCATTCAGCATATGCATGGTCTTATGATGCCTGGCAGAATGTCTATCTAGGGAAGAAGAAAAGAAACGTCACTAAGCTAGAAGATGTGAGTTTCTTAAAAATTTCTATTGTCGGATTTATTCCTCCTCTCATTCACCTTGAACTTTCAACTCTGAGAATGACTGCAAAAATAACCAAAGAAACAGAAATATCATATAACCAACCAAATGAACAAAATAATTTGGGCAGTGGTTCTGAATCTATGGTCCCCAGACCAGTAGTCTGAGCATCACAAGAAACTTGGGCTAGCCAGTTAGTGCAACTGGTTGGAGCACAGCCTCACGACACCAAGGTCATGGGTTCAGATCCCCTTACCAGCTGCCAAAAAAAAAAAACGTCAGAAGTTGAGGGTAGTCAGCAGTCTCTTTCAACAAGACCTCCAGGTGATTCTAACACACATTCAAGTTTGAGAACCTCTGGTTTATGATAACTGAGCCCTGATCCTGAATAGCCTCAATCTTCAGCATACAGCTGCCATCATAACATGCTCCCTTGCAGCTGACAGGCTCTGGGCACACGTTTTCACCTTTCCCCCAGATACCGTAGTCAAGATTCTACTACGGAGCCAGGGCAGGTCAAACTGGAGATAGGAGAAAGAACAAAAAAAATGATTGCAGCAAACAAGAAAAGACACAGATCTACCTGTCCATAGTAGAAACTAATCAGAAAGCATAGAGAGAGAGAGATGTGAAAACTTCCAGATTTCTATTTCTCTGGTTTTCTGACTAGTATATTCCCAAAGCTATTGACCATTAACTACAAGGAAAGAGAACCTAGAAATGACCTAGTTGAAATATATTGACGAAAATTAAGTTGAAAACTGGTGACCTGAATAAAGCTCAGATGATAATAAATATTTAAAGAGGAACAATAAAACTGCAATAAAACTGGAGAGAACTAGCATTAAGTTCATTTTTTCAATTTTAAGAACACAATTTGTAAAGTTTCTTTAAAGTCATTCTTGCAAACTTCAGGAAATATATATATAAAAACAACCAATGAAAACTATAACAATCATGTTTTTGCTTTTTAAATGACTGTTAATTCTGTAATTATGAAATATAACCATGCTGTTAAAGTTGCATGCAAATGATCATTATAGCACCTTTAATCTCCAATACATTTAAATACTAACAACTCCTACTTTTTTTTATTGTGGTAAAATATTTATCAAATAAAACAACTTTTTAATAAGAAATTTAGGTAACGCTATACAGCCTCTTTCTGAAAGTGGATAAAGATAAAAATATTTGCAGAGTATTAGGGAACTATCCTAAATCCTACGGAGAGAATCAGATATTCTTGGTTCCCCAACCAGTTTTAAGTCCAAGCCAAATTACCCCAGTGGAATTTTATTTTTTAAAAAAGATAACCGGTAAGGGATCTTAACCCTTGACTTGGTGTTGTCAGCACCACTCTCTCCCAAGTGAGCTAACCAGCCATCCCTATATAGGATCCGAACCCGTGGCCTTGGTGTTATTAGCACCACACTCTCCCAAGTGAGCCAGGGCGGGCCCTCCCAGTGGAATTTTAAAGAGTATGTATATTTAGGCCCTTTTCTTTGTTCAAATATCCAAGTTTGGCTGAAATGTACTAAGACTGACATTCCTCCTGCACAAGATTCACAGGCTTGAATAAATGGGGACACATTTGTGTTGGCATGTATTTGACCCCCACGTCCTCCTATCTTTGTACCTGGGAGACATAGCCATGCATTAGGCCATTCTGGCTGAGTGCTTCTCCTCACACACATCCTTAACTTGACTCTGACCAGCCAGGGAGGTATAGAGCCAGAGGGCACATTGCCATAGCAACTCAGCACAACAGACATAAGCTATTAGTACAGCACTCCCAGCTCTGACATCACATGCAGATCCACCCACCAAAAAAAAGATATATGAGTAGATATTCTGCAAAATATTATCATGCATATGTAGAAACCACAACTCTCCAATTTGGTGGCTCAGCATGAACAAAAACTTACCATTTACCTATGGAGAACTAATGCCCTGGTTTGCCCTGAATGGTCCAGGTTTATAACTTGCTATGCCTGTGTAATGCTTAGTGGTGCCACTGTCACAATAAAAGTTGTTCCAGAGTAAACAATAAATTATATGGTGATTGCAGAAACGGGACAGACATGAGAGACAAACCAGAGGCAAGTTTATTTGGGAATGTTTGCAGGACTACACTGCTCTAGGCTATCTATCTTCCATACTTTGTTTAGTGACTGCGGAAAAATACTTAGGAGACTCTCAACAATGATCTTAAGTCCAGCTAAACAATTCTCCACTTCAAATGTAGAACTCCAGACAAAGCAAACAGCAGGTCTTCTTCCTTCTGATTTCAAGGGTGCCCAGAACCATCCAGAGGCTACTCTTTATGAAGCATATTGCTGGATGATAACAATGTGTTAAATTCATCCGTTTAACACGTCCAGCTGTAGAATCACCACTTCTGGAAGTTTCACTTGTAAATTCTTGAAAAACAATTGTCCTAACTCTCCCTACTATGAGAGCCAGGTCGAGTGAACTCGGATGGTTAAAAGGAAACGTGGCAAACAGCAGTGTTGGTGATTGCCCTTGTCCACTCAACAAATATTTATGCCAAAGATCAAAAGTGGCAGCCCACGGATCTCAGAAGCCAAATCTCAAAAGTGCATTGTTTGGCCCAGATAGCATTCTTACATGTTTAAAATATCTGCCAATACTTTAAAATGTGGGTCATACATAAAAATGCAGATTTCCGGGCCAGCCCGTGTCTCACTTGGGAGATTGTGGTGCTGATAACGCCAAAGCCAAGGGTTCGGATCCCTATATAGGGATGGTCAGTTAGCTCACTTGGGGAGTGTGGTGCTGACAACACCAAGTCGAGGGTTGAGATACCCTTATCGGTCATCCTTTAAAAAAAAAAATGCACATTTCCACTTTCTCTTGGGAAGTCAGAAGCTCCAGCAACACTGAGCCTGTATTTCATTGATGCACTTTCCAACTGGAGCTGAGTAGCACCTTGAGGAAGGACATCCACTATCCAGTCCTCCTTGGTCCTCTCACAACCTCTCCAGGGCATTCAAGTTTGTAAGCCCTGATTAATGGGTGGAGATAATCCCTAGGGAGACCACATCTGGCCCTTCAAATTAATGATCCTCTACCAGGGATTCTCTCAGTTCAGGGAAAATGGGAATCCATAACTTCAGATCAAGGATTCATTAGGGAAATGGCAGTAAAACAGGACAGTTGGGAGTTTTTTCTTTTATGAGAAAAAGAATGGCTTCCACTACTCCCACTGGAATAAAACAGGAAAATGAGCCTAAATATGTTATTTGTAAAGTAATAGCACATTCAGCCTTTAACACTTAAATATATCATAGAGGTAAATAAAAGGATGTTTTTAATTTACCACCTACCAGTGAGTCCAAGGAGGGACTCAACAAACATTGCTGAGAATGCAAGGTGTCATGACCATCACTGAAATTAGCAATAATGTGTCACGTACCAGATCTGAAGAAAATAACTTTAATATAAACCACCAAGAGTCATGAAACATTCCTTAAAGTCCTGGAGAAATGCAATTTGTTCTTTCTTACTGCCAGAACCATATAATTTTAACATGATAAAGATGGCAATAACTTTCAGAAACTTTCCAATTTTGACATATGTGAAAGCTAAAAATAAGTTTTGAACAAATGAGCATAAAATGAAATTCATTTAATCATGGTTAGGATTTTTAGATAGTTTGTAGTAAGATATTTTACCATGAACACACAGTGTCAGAAATTAAAATTGCTCTCTTCACACTGGGAATTCTGATTGTTAAACTACTTACAAAGTTTAAAATATTAAACTATTTACAAAGTAACTGATGAAACCTAAGACAATGAACTCTTATTTTCTTCAATTCAGCTGCAGGCCTTTTGTTAAAAACTATTGGACAAACAAAGCCTTCCAATTACATAGAATTATGAAATAAGAAAAAAATTAAAGCCTTATTTATAGGATGTTTTTCTCATCTGACTATTATTAATTTCCCAGCTACCAAAGGACACCACATGGTGCAACCTGAGAGTTTATTTATTTATATTTAGACAACACTTTTTTCTAAAGAACTTAAAGTCCCTTGCAAACACTAAATAACTATTTGCAAGACAGCATTTTGAGGGGTTTTGACATTTTTTTTTTTTAACTCTTTACACATTAAAGAGAAAAAAAAATCCTGTTTTCAAAGGCATAATCGATGTGGTAAAGTTTGGTTTAGAGTCCTCTCGCAATTAGATAAGGACCGGAACGTAACTGTTTCTAAGGAAGTAAAAGTTCACTGTTTGGTCAGAACACTTCGACTTAGTAAACTTTGGAGAAATGCTATTAGAAGGGGAAATGATATTAAAATCATTTTTTTAAATGACATTTGAAACCACTTGACTACACTGATTTTTAAATCACCCAAGAATGTATTGGTTCTGTCTCCAATGACTGTGTAAAAAACTGCAGAAAAGGTCTTCTTTGCACTCAACATCCAAATGCAGAATCGTACTTTGCTGACAATCTGACAGCGTCTACTAACTTCTCCCTAAGCTCTGCTCCTTAGGTCCCCCAAGTCTCTCCCCCTGGGCGGGAGACCTGCAAGGGCTGCTGCTATGTTGAGGCGACCAGCCAAACGGGTTAAGGTGCAGGACCCACAAAAAACTAGCGAGGGGCCTCTAGGAACTCAATCCTCTCCCTGCGTTCCCTCTTCCACACACACGTGCACACACTGGCCAAGGACAGGCGAGCCATCTCCAGACATCGCGCTTCTCCCAGGACGCGCGCTTCTCCCCGCGTCTTCCGCCGACGCGCCAGCTCCTCCTCCGTCCCGGGACCGCTCTCGCCTCCCTCCCTCTCCCCAGCTCCTGCGGGCCGTCCGCTCCCGCCGCTCGCCCAAGCCCCCCTAACGCCCCCTCTCCCAGTCCCATGCCCCAGGAGAGGGGCCAGCGGGCGCTCCAGGGCGCCACGTGGAGCGCGCGCTCCAGCAGCCCGACCACAATCGGCCCTTCAAGTGGGATCCCACCGGCCCCGCTCCCCCACCCCTTTGGCCGGGCCCGCCCCTGTGCCTCCGAGCCCGGGTCTTGCCTGGTTGGGGTCTGTGGCGCGGAAAACGTGGCAGGCCATCTGCGACTCGGGGTCATCAGGCTGCGCCTTGATCAGGTAGGCGAAGTAGGTGAGGTCGTGGCTGTTGTGGATGAAGCGCGAGATGTGCTGCGCCTTGTGCTCGAAGATGAACACGGCCGGGCTGGGCTGCGCGGTGGCGGGGCCGACGCCCCCCGAGGTCCCGGCACCTGGCGCGGGGACGCAGCGCAGGAAGGGCGCGCTGAGCACCAGGAGCACCTCGCGGGCCGCCGGCGCCCCGCAACCGCCCGCCTCGGGCTTCTGGCTGCGCCGGCGGATCTCGGCCATCAGCCAAGGCAACATGGGCAGCGTGGTCCTGCGGTCCAGGCACGACCCCCCCACGTACCACAGCCGGAACCGCTTGTCGCCCGACTTCCCGGGGCCGGGCGGCGCTGGGGCGCCCGGCTCGGGCTCCAGGGGGTGCGGGAACGGCTCATCCTGAATGCAGCTGGGCGGCTCCATAACGCGCGCCTCGCCAGCACACGGGGCAGGCCCGCCGGGCGCACCGCGCCCCCAACTCCCGCGCCGACAGTGCCGCCGAAACTGTGTCAACTGCTGCACCGGGTCCCCGCGCCCGCCTCGGCGCGACCCCGAACTCCGCTCTTCAGCGGCCCTGCCCCATGCGGCACTTCCCCGGGCGAGGCTCGGAGGCTCGGGCGGCGGGCACCGAGGCCAGCGCCCCGCAGCCGGACGGGCAGGAGAGGGCGGCGGGTTAAATGGGCATCCTCCCTCCTCGGGCTCGCACTTCCCCTTCCTCCGCCGCGGGTGCACTGGGTCCGAGGACGGCGACGAGGGCCCCGCCGCCGGCTCCCGCGCTGCAGCCCCGCTGCGGCCGCCGCGCTCGCCTCGGCCGGGCACCGGGAGGCTGGGCGGGGAATGGGGCTGTGGGCGGGAGGGGGTGGCTTGGGGCGGAGCTGACTCCTACCAGGGTGACCGGCCGTCACCTGGAAGGTCGGGGCCGCCGGGGTGCGGCGCGATCAGTCCTCGCGAAGGGCCTGCGAGAACTATTCCGCTGGAAAATAAAAACAAAACGTGGCCTCGCGGGAGCCGCGCCTCCGCCGCCGCCGCCGCCGCCGCTGCCGCCACCCAGCTCGCTGCTCCTCCTCCCGCTGTTCCCGTGCCTCCCTCGCTCCTTCCTTCCTTCCAGCCTGCTTCTCTAATCGGGCTGCTACCCCGCCTCCCGTTCGGCAGCTGGAAAGCGTCGCCTGCAAAAGCTTATCTGTGAAGTCGCCTCTCCGCCTCTTCCTCAGGCTCCCGCCCCTGGGGCAGCAGCCCTGAGCCTGGCGCGGGCACTGCCCGGACCAGCTCGGCCTCTCCCTGTCCTCTTCTGGGCGTCTCTGCTGCCCCCTGGAGAGGGGGCCACTAGCGATGGGGAACTGGGATTCTTCTTTTTTAACAGGACTTGCTTGATTTCAGTTCCTTCTAAAGCCTGCATATTAATTCCTGAATTCTGTTTCCTAATAATCTCAAAAAAAAAAAACTCATGGTTTTAAATCACAACATTATGATTAAATATTTTTAATTCCAATTTCCACTTTAAAGCATAACATTGTTTGACACCATGAGTCTTTCTAGTTCTTAGTGCAGCCAACTTCTTAAAATATGGAAATTATATTTTATCTGTTATATGTCCCCAGTTCTGTGCTAATGTAGAGATTTCCTGACCTTTATATTTGGTAATGCGTATTTCCAAAGAACTCAAAAAACATTTTAGGGATAACTCGATCGTTCTAATCTCAAAACAGGTAAAGAAGTATTCCTTTTCCCATTTTAGTAAGTTGGACCCTTTCTCTCTTTTTATTCTTACTGAATAATAATTAAGTGGATAAGAGGTAAACACAAAATAAATAGAAAAGACACTAAGGTTATTGACTTTTTCCCAAGTGCTTAGAGGAAGAATAAAAACCCAGGATTTTCACTTTAGTTTAATTG
This sequence comes from Cynocephalus volans, assembly GCF_027409185.1. Taxonomy (NCBI): domain Eukaryota; kingdom Metazoa; phylum Chordata; class Mammalia; order Dermoptera; family Cynocephalidae; genus Cynocephalus; species Cynocephalus volans. The sequence continues at coordinate 36,571,483 of NC_084466.1, read as the reverse complement.
TGTTGTTATTTTCTGTGAAGCCCTGGGGCCATGTTTTCCTCCTATTTATGTAGTGTCAATATGATTAACTGCCATTATCCCTATACTGAATTTCTGGAGGCAACCTGATGGCTCTCTTACTAATAAGCATCTAAGTTCCAAGATGCAGACATTATTAGTTAAGTAAGTTAAATCATTTGGCTTAACTACTTGGAAAACCTTTGTGCAAAATTGACCCATGCCTTCAAGAAACAACTGAGACTCGTTAGAACCTTACCAGAAACTCTCTTACACAGATTCCATTTCCCTAGGATGCAAATCTGAGACTTTTAAAAGAGAAAGAAAAGAACAAAGATATGGGGAAAAGCATGGAAGTTTTATATTATAGAGTTACCAGTTTGGGAGCTACGATTGAATTTGGAGCCCCAGCAGGCCAATTCCTACTGACATAAAAGAGTGAAGCAATGAAGATCAAACTTTTTCTATTGACAGAAAAAAAGTTGAATTCTCTTTTATTGCACGACATGCTAAGTATGATTGCTTCCTGCTCTGGAACACTCTTAGCCCTTTCACTGTAAAATCTCAGTGATGCTTATCTTAGATTCATTGATGAGCATTATCAATGTTTACGAATATGTGATCCTCTCCAGATCCTGGGAAGATAGCTCTTTCCTGCCCCTTTGAAGTTAGTCACAGTCATATGACTCCTTTTGACCATGAAATGTGAACAGAAGTGACTTGGGTCATGTCTTGGGTAGATGCATTTAACTGCCAGTAGTAGACGCTCTGGCCCATTCTTGCTCTTCAGAGGTCATCATGGAAACATCACGTCCAAATGGAAGCAGCCCAGAATACTGAGACAGCACTCTCGAACAGCTGTTCTGGAGAATCTCCCAGGCACACAGCAAACTCCTCACCAGTAAGAAATAAACTTTTGTTCTGTTAAGCCGCTGAGATTGTGGGGTTGTTTGCTACCTTGTTGTTAATCTATCCTGCCCTATCAAAAATGTTATACTCTAGTATGTAAAATATTTTATATAAGTTGTTTTATAATCATTTATACGTTTGACTTGGTTACATACTTGAACCAGATGGTAAGTTATTTGTTTATTACCACCAATGACTCACCTGAAGAATTTTACAGAATTACATGCACATAAAAAGTACTCAATTGTATATTTGATCACTTGAATTTAGAAGAAAAATAAGAGGACAAGATACAACTAAAAAATATTTGGTACATGTAACACAAGTCTATGATGTTTACTCAATGATGAAGCAATATATCAACCTCTGGCCCCCAGCCTTTCACTCTCAACCCCACCCACATACCCCCAAAAAGGCCCAAAGAATATATTCATGAAAAGCATTAACATATTTTTTTTCCAAAAGTGCTCCTCTAATATCCCAATCTGAATTAATGATATATATATATATATATATATATATATATTTTTTTTTTTTTTTTTTTTTTTTTTTTTTTTTTTTGTCTTTTTGTGACCGGCCTTACCGCGCTCAGCCAGTGAGCGCACCGGCCATCCTTATATAGGATCCGAACCCGCGGCGGAAGCACTGCTGCACTCCCAGCACGGCACTCTCCCAAGTACGCCACGGGTCGGCCCAATGATGTCAATATTAATTAAAAGTTGTAAGATGCAGTCAAGTTCTAGTTTAAAAGTTCATACCACATGAGAAATCATAAGGGCCTGAGCTAGTGTGATGGTATAAAATTGGAAAGGTTTGATGTAGTCTCTTACCTTGTTTCCCTCCTCCCAAGCGCAGTGTGATCTCTCTCCCTCCTGTGCGCATTCTCTCCCTCTTCCATTCTGTGCCTCTCCCATATCCACTTTTCTTCTCTGCTTAAAAATAACTGAATAAAGATACATTTTCTAGAGCACAAAGCTCAGATCTCTCTAATTATATATGCAGCTCTCCATTCCCCTACTCTCCATCCAGACCATCTCTTCATTCTGAAACATATGATGCACTTTATGCGGCTTCACCAGCTTCCTTTCCCTGATTACCTTCTCTTCCCACTGCCCCACAACTTCAATTTCCTCCATCCTTCACTATTGGAATACCCATTCATTCTTCAAGACCCAACTCAAGAGCCATCTCTTCTGCGAAGATATTTCTTACTTCCCCAGCCAGAGTTAGCGGTTTCTCTTTTTTGCTCCCTTTTCTATGCACTCCATTGTTATAGCTCATATCACATTCTTTATAATTACTGGGTGATTTGTCTGTGTTGCCACCACAAGGAGAGCACCTTGAGAGAAGGGATAATTGCATTGTCTCATATTTTCTTCCAGCAGAAAACACAGTTACTGACACTAACTAGGTACTTAATAAATGTAGAATGAATTAATAATTGATTTGAATAAATAGCAAATTAGAATTTCAGAAACTAAAGATTAGGAAGAGAATTTTAAGCACTCTCGCTGCTCTCTCTGCTCTGCCATTTCACAATATGATACCCTGTGTCACCACCAAGACCCTCACCAGATGTGTTCCCTAGAATAAATTTTCTTTTCTTTATAAATCAACAAAAAAAAGAATTTTAATATCACAGTGGTTATATATCAAATGATTTAATTAATTAATTTCAGGTTAACATACTAAATGTGTTCACCAGCTCATTATAAAATACTAGAAAATAATAGAATATATCCCAAAAATTGTGATGGAGTTCTGGCTGAAGATGACAAATAGAATTTGCAGATATTGGGCCGAGCCTGTGGCGCACTCGGTAGAGTGCTGCGCTTGGAGCGCGGCGACGCTCCCGCCGCGGGTTCGGATCCTATATAGGAATGACCGGTGCACTCACTGGCTGAGTGCCGGTCACGAAAAAACGACAAAAAAAAAAAAAAAAAAAAAGAATTTGCAGATATTAACAGGGTTTTCAGCCACTGTTCCCTGTTCCCTGTGACCTTCCCCCAGCCCAGGCAGCCAGAGCATTCCATCTTCCCGCTTTAGGGTAAGGATGACACAGCAGAACACAGAGAACAAAAGAGCCCATTCTTAGCTTTCAGGCTTCAAAAGCCAAGGACCTGGCAAAGGAAGAAAATTTACAATATATGCTGTAAGAGTCATTTTCTCTTGCTCTAAAGAAAGTTTTCTCAAACTTGGAAGATGGAAAAGAAGAGAGAGGGAATAGGAGGGTTTAGGTCCTGTGGCTCACCAGAGAGGGGGTCTTGGCCCTGTCTCCCTTGGCTGAGCCAGTGAAGACAGGCCATAGAACCCCAGGACAGAAGCCTGTGCTGCCCCTTCCCAGGAGTAGCCCACGAAACGTGCTAGACCTCAGTATTTTCCCATACCCATTATGCACAGGGAGCAGAAGAAGGGAGGGGAAAGGTCAGCAGAAGACCTAAGGCAGCCTCTGCAAACAACCTCTGTGCCCTACATGGCAAAGGGAACAGAGGCGATTTTCTCATGCAGCCAAGGGAAGAATGTACAGACAAGCCAGAGTCAGCAAACTGAAGAGACCTTGCAGTCAGGACGAGGAGGACAAGGCAGTGACTTTGCTGGCTGCTATACTGGCTACACCTACTAGGACATAGTAAAGGTGCAAGATGACACCTTTATAGGTGGTCTAGAAATCACCCAGTCCAGGCTAAAGCTAGAAGGCAGAAACTCCAAAACTAAATTCTCAGAAAGAAAAAAGAAAAAAAAGTGTTTATTGTTGGGTGGCAGAGAGGGAAGATGACATCAGATATATAGTATAATTGATTTCCTAGTTAATATGGTGGATTGGCTTGATTTAGAAGGGCTTCCTGCCCACCCACAGTCCAAATATATAAAAATGCTAGATACAATAGAAAAAAATCTTAACTATGAAAACAAGAAAGAGAAATTTCCAGATGCCAGAAATGAACAGTTAAGCCAAAACCAAAGCTGAAACCATGGCTTATGAGGCTATTGGGTTAGAAATAGGCCTTGGTAGCTAGCACAATATTTTAAGGTCCATGTAGGATTAGAGATAAAGTGAATAGAAGTTGGGAGCTGAAAGAGCTCTCTGATTAAAGACAGAAGCCACTAACTACCAAGTTCTCATCTATAAAACAAAGAGTACAAAACTTTCATCAGCCAGCCTGGGGAAGTGGTGAGGAGTTTGGCACAGTCCAAATTAACATTATGTGACAATTTAAAGAAATTGAATTAAAGGAAATAACAAAACAGGCTTGTACTAGTGAAAATGGAAGATCTATCTGTGCATCTTCACAAACCAGACCCTAACCTTTCTTCATAGCTCTGTTTTCCCTATGTTGGCCCTATTTTTAGCTAAGGAAGGCTAGACCACAAAAGTTGGTCTGGGTTCAAATATTAGCAAGGATTTTAACTGGGAATTGGTTGAGGTTTTCCTTTGACCACTGAACCAACAAAGAAACCTTGTAAGGTCAATATAATATACCCCAAGAGGTGTGTCTTTTTTTTTTTTTTTTTCAAAGATGACCGGTAAGGGGATCTTAACCCTTGACTTGGTGTTGTCAGCACCACACTCAGCCAGTGAGCGAACCGGCCATCCGTATATGGGATCCAAACCCGGGGCCTTGGTGTTATCAGCACCGCACTCTACCGAGTGAGCCACGGGCCGGCCCAGAGGTGTGTCTTAAATTGGATGCTTTTAGCAGTCTACCTGTAGTAAGGAACCAGACAAGTCAGAGATTCACAGAATCTCAAGAGACCACCCTATTACCATCAGAAGAATGGTAATTCAGTTTACATGTGTCAACAGTCATTCATTGGGATTGGCCATAACCCTACCCACAAACAGGCTCCTTCTGTCAAGGTTGCAAAAGGTTGTAGCGGCCACTGACTAATGTCCTTAGAGCTCCAGATACAGCAGAAAAGTAAACCCTTCCATCTTGGTTGTTTAGGAAAGAGTTTCAGACTTTGTTCTGAATGGACTTGGTTGGCTCAGCTTAATCATACGTCCTTTCCTGAAGAAATCATGGTGCCAAAGGGATTCGATGCTTAGATTGGCCAAGCCTGTGTCTCATGGCCACCTGTGGAGACAGCTTCAGGGTAAGTTCTCACAACGTTTAATAAGAAGAAAATTCCTTGTTTTTTTAAGTATTCTTGAGTGGGACAAAAAATGAAAAGCCTCTGTTTGGGCCCAGAAAGTGATACCTCAAAGTTGAAGGCCTAAGAACAGCCTGAAAAGCAAAGTTTTCCTCTGACCTTTCCTGCCTTCCTGTCTCTCAGCCCCATTCTCCCCTGAGGCAAGCCTTAGAAACTAGAATCCCTCTTCCTCAAGGCGGGTCATAGATATGGTCTAATCTCACTCCTTGCCTTTCTATTTAGGAGCTGGACATAAAGAAATTCTCTGACCTACTATGTCCGATTGTCGGTCATAAGAGGTCCACTCCTGAAAGGGTCCTGCCCCACACCCTGGAAGAATAAAAGCTACACAGAGAGGCCAAGAAGAATCTGAACAGACAGGCCTTGCTGGGTTTCCGCACTGAGTCCATTAGCATTAGATCATACCTTTCCTGTCCAATCACATTTCTGTACGGCTGTGCCTGCTTCATAGAACCTAAGCATAAATATGGACAATTTCCCTGTATCTTGGGGGTCTTCATTCTGAAGGCTCCCATGTCACATAAAACTAGGATGTAATATGTTCTCACTTATATGTGGGAGCTAATAAAAATAAATAAATAAATAAATATACAAACAAATAAAGGGATGGGAAGAAGACACAACAATTACAATAATTCCTCGAGCTTGTTAAGACAAGTGAACAGATATGATGTTGATGGGGGAACGGGGAGGAGGAATTGGTAAAGGAACATGAAAATCAACTGCATTGTATATTGATTAATTAAAATAAAAAACTTTAAAAAGTAAATAATAAGGTGGATCCTTGTGAACAACATTTATTCTGATCTAATGAAAAAACTCTCTTATTTCCTTAGTAATGTCAGAAATATGAAGTAAACGAGTAGGGATGTAAAAAATACAAATAGCTCAAGTATCCTGCTATCACAATTAAAAAAAAAAAAAGTAGACACGTCTGCCAGGTTACTTAACTCTCTCATGATCACGTTATTGTCTCCCTGGCTCATCTTTTCTACGAAAATTGGTATTGCCCTGCAAAAAAAAAAAAAAAAAAAAAAAAAACCTAGGACGTAATAAAATTTTCTATGCCTTTTCTTCATGTAAATCTTTGTTTATGAGGTGATTTTTCAGAGAACCTTCAGAGGGTTGAAGGGGATGTCCCTTGACTCTTACACTTCCCAGCTCTATTATACCACTGTACCAAATATCAACACTAGAAAGCAGTTGCCAAAACAAAAAGAAATTATAAACCAATCTTATACATAGGTATAGATGCACAATTCTGTAATACAATTTTCAAAATAAATGTAGCATATATGTGAGATATATAAGATGTGTATATAAAATATGTGTATAAAAACTTATCTCAGGACTATAAACTAATATTAAGAAGTTTATTAATATAATCTACTACATTAAAAGATTGAAAATATCAAAAGAGTGAAATGACACAATTAACCCAAAAAATGCCTAAAGCAGAATTTGCTAAAACTTGGCAGTTATTCCCAATACATGCCAGGTTAGCTAGAAATAGAAGAAAACTCTCCTACATTGTTAAAGGTTATCTCTCAGAAATTTACAGCAAACAGCATACTCAATGATGAAATATTTGAACTTACCCAATTAATGTAAGGACCAAAAATTATAAACTTTAATGTCCATCAACAGAATAATCATTAAACAAATTATGGTACATCCATCTATGAAATTCCCAAGGCGGGTAAAAATAAATGAGGTCAATTAATATATACTGACATAAAAAGATCTTAACATAGTTAAATGAAATAAAAAAAGCAAATTGCAGAAAAATACATATCATTTTCTTTATATTTTCTTTCAAAACACTATGTGTATTATATCTATTTGTTTATGTGTAAATGCATAGTGGAACATCCAGAAATATACATAACAAATTATAAATTTGGAGGGTTGAGGAATTGATAAAAGGAACATTTCACTTTTTATTCTATTGAATTTTGCACTTTTCGAATTTTTATAATAATCATGTATTCTTGTACTTATACAATAAAAATATAAAGATTTTCCAAAATATTCTCAATTACTGTGTCATTAATGATTTACAAACAGTAGTGTGAAATTAATGAAGAATTGGCACAGGACTTTTACTCATCTTATGCATACATTCATTCAGCAAATATTTAGTATTTCTCGTGACAGGCATTAAGGACTGAAGGTGAAAAGTGACTCTTTTCTTAATCAAATTAGGAGCTTACAAAATAAATAAGCACATATCTTAAACACTGCTTTGTCTATAATGACTTCCTGTTCAGTTATATCACAAAAGCAGTCTTTGTAGGAAACTGTGTAGCCTCACTTTGGTAGTTTCTTTCCACTAAAATTGTGATTTAGACGTTGTATCATAAACCCAGAATACTGACAGATATGTACAGATTTATTTATCAATAACTGTAGACTGGCATAATGCCTGTTAAATCCACTGAGTTTTTCGCATCGCCAAATCCAGTGGGAACTTTCAGAGATATTTCCTCCTCCTTAAAAGTTTGTTTTCCCTTGGCTTTTATTATATTAAGATTTTCCTTTTTTTTTTTTTTTTTTGTATGGCTGAAGGGAATCTATGTTCCCTAAGTTAAGGATATAAAATGCAGAGCCCTACTCATCAGATACTTCAACAAGGCCAGTGACAGAGCCAGAGCCAGAAGCCCCTGGGGTCCTGAGATGCCCTTTCACCTTGGGCCTTAGCCCTCGCCCCACCAACAGCATCGTAGAATGTACTTATTAGCCACTTGTTTTTCTATGGGGTGTGTAACTTATCTGCTCATGTCCTTCACCAAATTTCTGCTTAGATTTTTCTAATTCATTTTTAAGAGTTCTTTTTGCATTAAGGATGTTAATCTTTATGTTAAATTTGTTTCTTATCAATTGACTTTAAAATTTGTGATGTTTTCATTTGTTTCTATGTTGAGAAAATAATTTTCTATCTAAACATTAAATAAAAAATACATAAAATGCAATACATTTCTTAAGGTAAATGTGCTTACATTATTCAATTCATCTATATGTTCACTTATTTTGGTCTGCAAAATCTGCTTGATTTTGAAAAAATTGTATGAAAAATTTCTTGCTGTTACAGGTTTATGTAATTTCCTCTAACCTTTTTAAAAGGTTTTTTTTCTTTATTCAGTGCCTCCTCCAAGAGTATTTTCTTTCTTTTTTTTTTTTTTTCAGAAGATGACTGGTAAAGGGATCTTAAGCCTTGACTTGGTGTTGTCAGCACCACGCTCTCCCAAGTGAGCCATGGGCTGGCCCTCGTCCAAGAGTATTTTCAAAGGTGGTCTTTGTTTGATGAAGAGGTTTTTTTTGGGGGGGGGGGGGGGGGCTGCTGCCCAGTATGGAGATCTGAACCTGTGACCTTGGTGTTACAAGGCTTGATGAAGATTTTGAGGCCTTATATGCCTGAGAATGTCTTTATTTCTACTTAAGATTTAAATATAATTTAGGTGGATATAAGCATCTGTTTTTGAAGTTCTTTGTGGAGGGTACTAACATTAATAAAGCGCATGTATTTCACAGGGCCTTAACCTTTAGCTTAGTAGGGCCACAGCCCTTAGATTAGAAAGACCACAGTCCTTAGATCAGGCTGTAGCTTAGTAGGATCTTTATCTTAGTAGGACCACAGTCCTTAGTTTTAGCAAAGCCAAAGCCCTGTAGTTTGAGAAATAACCTAACCTTCTAATATTGCACATAGAAATGCTAAGCTTGGGAAAAAACAGAAAACTTTCACAGGACTAAAAAGTCTCTGGTGTGGATATGAAAATTGTAACACAGAAAAGGTGCTTGCTCTAAGGGCAGATGCCGGCCCGTGGCTCACTCGGGAGAGTGCGGTGATGATAACACCAAGGCCATGGGTTCGGATCCCATATAGGGATGGCCGGTTCGCTCACTGGCTGAGCGTGGTGCTGACAACACCAAGCCAAGGGTTAAGATCCCCTTACCAGTCATCTTTTAAAAAAAAAAAAAAAGGCAGATGCCCTTGGTGCAGCTAAACCTAATTATGAAAAGATATGTGCACTAAAAGTTTCAAGGCTACTCTGCCAATTAGTGTGGTTGGTTCCACATTTCACCTTCAACTGCGTCTCTAAGTTTCCTAGGGAACTAAGTGTTGCCATAACGATTATCTCATTGGTTCTTTTGTATGTCACATAGCTTAGTTTTATGACTCCTTTGATGCTAAATTGCTTAAACTATTTTTAAGTTGCACCGGCTTTAACGAAAATTGTTATGTAGTCAGTTTGTTTATGTTTTCACTATGACTGATTAACCACCTGTGTTCTTTTCTGCAACTTTTTGCCTGGATAATAAAAACTGAGAGAAAACCTAGTCCAGGATTATTTTCCGAGGAAGGCTTCTCTTTTGAAGAAATCGGCTCCTGGAATTAACCCGTTCTGGGTCTCTCCCTGCTCTGGAAAAATGGCTTTGAGTAATCCTTTGCGTCTCCCTCTCCGTCACTCTGTGGGAGAGGTGACAGTTCTTTAACTTCAACACTACCAAAATAGGTTATGGGAAGGAAGGAGGCTGAATAACTTAGTATAATTTACTGTAATCTAAATAAGAAAATATGCATCTCCATCCTCCCACCAAAAACAATAATAATAATAATAATAGATCCAAATCTAAAATTTCAGATACTTGCTTATCAAAGTGTGGTCTTTAAACCAGCAGTATTGTCAATTAGTTTCAGAAGTTTAAAAATTTCTGTCACCATAAGGATGGGATAATTTTACCAATAAACACTGTTACTGCATGATTCAGATTCAGAAGTATGTTTGGTTGAGGTTTAAGTGCCCCAAGTGGTCTGAAAACTGTTGTCATAAAACCTACTTGACGGATGAAAGGAAACATAAAATTAAAACAAACGTTTATTTAATGCATGCTTTCAGGCTAGACTGTACCACATCAGCCAAGCATGTGAGATAAATCACAAGTTGTGAAATACGGTGTTGTGTGGAGAGATTAAATACTTACCCCACTATACACTCCTTTAGCATTGAATGAAACCTCACAATGTATACGGATTTACATTGATATTATTGGCTGTTTTCTCTTTAGTATTAATGCCTCGATAAAATTGTTCCCCTCTAAAAGTGCTTCTTGTTTAATCACTATTTCTGATGGACTCGAAAAAACTTAAAAATAAGTCTATTTTAAGTTTTTCATGAATAAATTGTTCCAATTTTTTTGCTGTTTTTAATATACATCATTCAAGCTATTAGTGATAGTGATTAAAATAAACAAATATACATGTATTTTTAATTAATCATGTTTTCAATAGGTAATATATGCAGATGGCACAATATTCAAAAGTTACGAAAACAATATGCACAGCAAAATGTAAGTCTCCTTTCCATTTTTTCCCTAGCTACTCAGTTTCTTTCTGGAAGCAGGCAGTTATTACAATTTTGTTATGCATGGATCTAAAAATAAAATAACAGTAATAGCCACCATTCGTTGAATTCTCACTCTGCACCAAGTATTCTGACAACAATATGAGATAAGACTACTATTATCCTTATTTTACAAATGAGAAAACTGAGTCATACAACATTAAGAATTTTTTTTAGGAATCATGTTCTCAGGGGGGAGAATTTTGGTTCCAGTAAGGGCCACTATTCATGTCTGTACAGGATGTACTCTAATAGGTATGGTACTAAAAATAATAGGTAATAAGGGACTACCTAAACTAAAGTAATAGTTACTAGGGTCATAAAGATTAGATAAAACTTAACAATGATATCTTTAAAAGGTCTTCAGAAATTAAGAATCACTTTATTTATGTAGTGAAATTTACTGAATACCTACTATAGTCTGGGCCCTGGAAGATCCTTGCCATCCGCATGAAGCTTGTCCAGCAAGGGATGCAGATAAGTGAAAAGCAACTACAACACTGTACAATGTCTAGAATTGGGATGGTGCCATAGTAGAATTCTAAAATATGTGACATTGATTCCAGGACCATGTGGCAGATGGGAGGAAAATTGTTAGTGAAGGCTGGAAAAAGAGCAAGAAAACTATTGCAGGAGACTGGAAAAATGGTCAGAAAACGACTCTAGAAGCTGAAAAAATAGTGACCCATTTTATGTAGTGGTAAGAGTATCACCTGCAGTAACTTGAAAGATAGTCCACCGATAATCTGATGGACTTTTAGATTTAAACAGAGATTTCCAAACAGAAAATCGAGTTTCAGTTGGCTTACACTAGCTAAGGCACTTGAAGGAAGAGATGGATTCCAAAAATAACTGGCCAATTTGCCAGCAGGATATAGAGAATTATAAAGGGGCTAGAATTTGCCAGTTTGGAAAATAAACTCTCCCTTATTTCCAGATTCTCAAGCAAACAAGAGATTCTCAGATTAACAAAGGCCTAAAGATAAAGACCAAATCAAAAGTATGTGGCTATAAGACACTTTTTAAAGGCTTCTAGCGAATTAAGTTGGTGCTTCCTCTGCTGAACAAAACGGCTTCTTGAAAGTTTAAAGATGTAAAAAAAAAAAAAAAAAAAGTTTAAAGATGTAATCCCATGGATGCCTGATCCAAACATAGCGGTAATTAAGTCTAAAAACAAGCAGCTTGTCTTGAAACTAATTGTGGGTTTGCCTTCTGGAGCATGGAGGGAACTCTAATCTCTTATACAGAAAACCCCGAAGTTCCTAAAGGTATTTTATCAGCAAAAGGACTGCTACCCTGGACCAACAGGGACCATGGCTATTCAGATTATAAAGAGGTTTCTGGCTCCTAACTATACAGACTGGAAGCAGGCTGAGAAAGTTATTCAAGGACACAGAAAGATGAATGGGAACTTGGCATTTTTAATTTTAGGTACCTGTGGGATATCAGAACAGGGAAATCAGGGGAATTGAACATATGGTTCTGAAACTTAGAAGACAGATCTGAGCTAGAGACATAAATTTCAGAGCCATTAGCACATAGTAAAAATACAAAATTGAAAATCCAAACTTTCAGCCTTGGTTGAAATACAAGTGATCTTGGTACCCCCCCCCCCCCCCCATCACAGTGTTATTTAATGAAAACCCTTAATAGAAGGAGAACGTTGTAGACATGAGTGCTTTTGAGAATGCAAAGCACTGGACTTGTTTTAAAAGACTGTCATATCAGTCAGGCTCCTAGGAAGAAAAAAAAATACACCCTGGGTTCAAGTTAAGACTTTAATGAAGCACCCCAGGCTCTCCCAAGCCAGGGTGGTGGGGGGCCAAGGGCCTCCACCACACCCCCGCCCAACACCCACAACCAGCCTAGTGATGACCACTGAGCCACCACAGGAAGTGCCCCAGGCTCCCAAGCTGGGGCAGTGAGAGGTTGAGGGCTTCAGCCACAACCCTCTGACATCTGCACTCAGCCCAGCAATGACCAAGCCACCACTGTAAGCCCCCTGGTCTCCCATGTAGGAATGAGAGGGGTGCCACAGGCCTCAACCCCACTCCTCCTTCCTCATTCTCCTACCCTATTTCCTTCCCCTTTCCCCTCTCCCCCTCCCTCCCAATTGCTCCACAGCAACATAATAGAATGTAAATAAAAATAGTAATATTAATTTTGTTTTAAAAAAGACTTTAATGAAAGAACTATTAACAAAGGTGTGGGCAGAGCTGATGAGACAAACAGGGAATATCAAGGCAGTTAGAGACTTGCAAGAGTGAGAAATCTTTATTGCCCCTAGGACTAAAAAATCAAGAGTAGGAAATAGTTTTGCTGGAAGCCAGTGGGAGGCACTGCCCAACAGAACATGTAGTTGGAGACAGGCAGAACCAGTGCCAGAGATGCAGCACTGAGCAGGGAGGGGGCAGAGGAGAAATGCCCTGACCTTGCTCTCCTGTTTTCTGTGAGCTGCTGGTATACCTCCCATCGCATTGGACAAACAAGAGGAGCACAAGTGATACAGTCCTCAGAAGACAAGTCCCAAAGGATGAGGCAAGGGAGAGAGGGGCAGAGAATGTATCCAGCCTAGCAAATGAAGACCAACTAGCACAGGTTGTAAGGGAAAGGAGAAGATTTAATAGTATTTGTAAATCAGATACCATAAATGCATAAAGATTATTTAGCACTAGCCAGAGGGGAAGAAGGATATGTTCAATTTATATATACCAGTTTTTTATCTTATTAATTTAAATATAAGACAGTGGGCAATTTGCTGAGAAGGAAAAAAATCAGTCTTGTGATATTTTGCTTTTAACTACGAAAGGATTATCATCATCCTCATTACGGTTATCATAGCCATCATCATTATAATATCCTTTGGAATGTAACCTTAACTCAAGGTAATAGATACTCTAAATTTTGTTTTTTATGTTTATTATGATAATGTATTTATGCATTATGTCAGTGCTACATGAAATTGCATCTGTTAGAATCTTCATTGTAAGATTGGTTATGTTTTGTAAACATGAATATACTAATTATCCTGATTTGATCACCATATACTGTACACAAGTATTGATATTTGATTCTGTACCCCACAAATATAATCAACACAAAAAATTTTTTAAAAGAATCTTTGTTGTAACTATTGACTCTACACATTTAAATTGTAATGTACACCCAGCATTGTTATAAGATGCTAACCATAAACTTAATAACTTTGTTCTGTCACTCCACCAGTATTTAACTGGCATGCAATCAATTGCTGATCAGAATTCATCAACATGTTTTGTTTTGACTCTTTCCCTACAGACATATTTAAACAAGACAATATTTGTGATTCCAGCAACTTTATTTCTAAACACAATGCCAAGCATGTGTTTTGCCTGGTATGGATAATAATTACAGTGTGAGAAACTGATGCTATCCACCACAGAGAGTGCAAACAATGAGAAGGACATATTGCCTAGGAAACCCTGAGAAACATCAACATATAATGGACAGACTGACAAAAATGTAGCTTGCAAAAAAGACAGAAGGATGAACGAGAGACTTAAGAGTAATGTGGTGTCATGAAAACCAAGGGAAAAAAAGAAGTGATCCGCATTTTTAAATGCTGCATACAGATCAAATAAGGTGAGAACTGAAATGGTTCCATTCAATTTAGCCACAGGCAGGTTGTTGGTGACCATGTTATGGAATGGACTTGACAAAGAAGCAGTCAGCACTCAGAGAGTTGAAGAGTTAGGTATTTTATCACACCGGCAGGCCCAGATGAGCTAGTGCGCCAAGATCTGAGCCTCAAGTTAAGTTCTTACAGGATTTATATAGGCAGACTCTTTAGCTTGCTCAGCATTCATGTAGCTAGTACAGTAATGTTTCATTTTCTCAGCATTCATGTAGCTGTTGCAATAAGCAAGCACAGTTTACAGAAGCTGGAGGGCAGAGCAGCTGATCATCAGTAAAGCTGATACAATAAGTAGGTTTTGTTTTAAAGGCAAAACAATAAGGCAAAACAAGCTACTGAAAGAATTAATTTTGAGTTTTCCCAACAACCACAGTGAAAGCACATTTAATGGGAGCCTTAGGAGCAAGAGCTATATTGCTGTGCGCTGTAGAATGAATGAGAGATGGAGGCATGAAAATACTAAGTATAGACAACATTTTGGAGATGCTTGGCTTAGACCAGGAGAAGAAAGATAGGCTAGTAGCTGAACAAGGGAGTAAGGTAGAAGGAGGGACTTTTTTTTCAGTTTGGTTTGACTTATTTGGTTTTTAACTGGGAGAAAGTATTGAACACGGTTAAATGTTGATGGGAAGGAACCAGTGAAAGGAGAGAAGTTGAATCTACAAAAGAGAAAGGAGTTAATCACTCCCTGGAGCATGGTGCCTCTTGCAAAGTAGATGCTCAATAAGTATTATTAATAAATGAGTGGATTCCTTGAGAGAGCAGGAAGGCATTTAATCCAGGAATCAGATGAAGGAACTATCTGTAGACATGAAATAGGATATATCTTCCTTCAAAAAGGCAAAAAGGAGAAAATAAGTGTGAGCTCACCAGCTCCAGCCTTGAAGCAGCTGTGGCTCAAAATGTTTGGAGCAGTCCCTTCTTTCTCTTGTCGTGGATTCTCCTGCCTTCATGCACTCCATAGGTCTCTCCTCCTCTCCCCCTGATCTTTAGTGGCCCCAGCTTGGCTGTCATTACTTTTTAATAGTTGTAAATTGGTTGATTTGTGGGAGAGGGTGATGCTGGGAACCGTCTATTCCACCATCTGGACCAGAAGCACCACAAATTCATATGTTAAAGCGCTAATCCCCAATGGGATGGTATTTGAAGGTGGGGCCTTTGGAAATTAACTAGGCCATGAGGGTGGAGCTCTCATGATGGGAGTAGTGCCTTTGTAAGACCAAACACAACACAGCTTGCTTCCTCTCTCTCTCATCCATGTGAGGATCCAGGGAGAAGGCTACAAGCCAGGAAACAGACCCTCACTAGACACAAGATCTGCTGGCACTTTGATCTTGGACTTCTTAGCCTCCAGCACTGTCGGAAATAAATGTTTGTTGCTTAAGCCATCCAGTCTGTGCAATTTTTTTTTTTATAGCAATCCAAACTAAATAAGATATAGGGTAGGCCTATGTCACTGTCATCCATGGAGTACCCTCCCAAAGAGCCTGGGTCACCTTCAGACAGTACAAGGGCAATGGATGCCTGCTCTTACCCCCTGCACTAGCCTACCCAAGAGCTTAAGTTAAGTCCTTCCACTTTCCCAAGTGGCTGACAGTGGAAAGGACTTTTCCCTTTGAGAAAAGATTCTGCTCTGATCCAGAGGAATGGGACCTTAGCCTATGGCCCCAACAAGGAATCCCTATCATGATATAACACACAAAACCTAACACCTCTCTGAAAGAAAAAATGGTCATAAAATGGGTGGTTTTGTTACAATAATCAGAGGAATTCCCAAATCTTTATAAGGATAAATGTTACAACCCAACATGAAAATCGAACAGAAGGATGAAGAAAACATATTTGGATTTTAGTCATTACCTAACCAGTAAACAATACCTATATACAGTATTTTTTGACAATTTCTAGGAAATTTTTAATTATTTCTCATCAAAATTTCAGAGGATGCAACACAAACTCTTGAATAATGTGTAGCCTCACGGATTGCCAGAATAATTGATCATCTAGTAATGAGACTACTTAAGAGAAAACACAGAAAAAAGTGACCTAGGAAATTTATTTTTAAGCAAATGGGTGGGGAGAAAATTGAAGGAACAAAAAATCATGTCTGGGAAGTTAAAAACACTCCAAGAAGCAGTGTGACAGCCTGTGGATTATAGTTACTAAATTTTCTCATCACACTGCTATAATTTGTATGAAAAAAGTTATTTAGACCAGACAATATTTTTTGTGGTTATGGCCTATAAACCTAGAATTACTAATCTTTGTTTTTGATCTTTAAACTCTACATAACTCTTATTAAAGTTTTACTCCTCTCCCAGATACCAACTATTATATTCCCTGTTTTAAAGTAATTCTCCCTTGCTAAGTGATCTATTGCTTTCCTTAAATTTAAGGAAAGAAAAGGGGCAATGAGGCAGATCTCCAAAAGAGCCTTTTTTTTCTTTTTCTTGCTACTTACAAAAATAGTAGAAGGAGTCCTGGATCAGGGGGGCTAGAAAATCTATCTTGTTGGAACCTCCTCCACTTTATAAAACTATAAGAAAACTTGTTTCATTTTCAAAATAAGCAATAGAAAAAAAAACTATGGCCAAATCTCATGCAAAACTGTTATAAGAAAAAAAAAGAATACTAAGGGCAGAATAAGATCACATAAATCATGAGGAAAATATTTTTTTAAAAAGTGCCAACAAAACGTGAAAGTATAAAATATATTTCAAAACGTGCTAAGAGAAATTAAGAAAAATATAGAAGCCATAAGAGAATAAAAAAATCAGCATTAGGGAAGCTAAAAGATGAGTGATAGAACCAGAATTTGGGGTTATAAAGCAAGGAATCTGAGACCTTTGCTGAATTTCTCTCTACCATCCCTTTTACCCATCCATCCAAACATCAACTTGAGCCCATTATTCTCTAGAGTAGCTCCACCATTGCCATGGCCCACAGCAGTGCTGACATGCAACAGCAGATGACAAATATGAAGGCTTTCGTTGAACAAGAAACCAGTGAGAAAGAAGAAATAGAGACAAAGGAAAGGTAAGCATTGAGAAAGGTCATCTTGTGCAAACAAAAACACTGAAGACTGTAGAATACTATGAAAAGAGATGCAGATTGTATACAGAAGGAGGTTCCACTGTCCAACTTGACGAATCTCACAAGTTTGAAAGTACTCTGAAAGAGAAATGATCTTATTACAGACCTAAGTGAAGCAAAACAGACTCAGCAGGGTAGTAAAAGATACAGCCAGCTACTGAGTGCTGCTGGAAGCACTGGTCGCTATGGGTCAAATGCTTTGGGGGCAAAAGTTCAAGTGTTGGAAACGTAATCCCCGTTTTAAGAGTGTTAAGAGTGTGGCAATCCTATTATGGGTAACTGAAAGGTATGTTTTTAAGAGGTGATTAGATTGTGAGGACCATGCCCTGGTGAATGGATTGATTCATTTATGGAGTAATAATGGGTTGATGGTTTAATGGGTGGTCATGGGTGTGGTTCTGATGGCTTCATAAGGAGAGAAAGTGTGCACAGGTTAGCTCTATTGGTCAGTCCATTCTCCTCGTGTGATACTCTGCATTGCTGTGGAGAGTCACCACCAAAAACAAGGCCCTCACCAGATTGTTCCCTGGACTTTGGACTTCCCAGCCTCTGAAACTGTAAAAAATAAATTTCATTTCTTAGCAAATTACCCAGTTTCAGGTATTGTTATAAGCAACAGAAACAGACTAATACACTGGTCGTTCAGAATTTGTATTGGCTCCTAATGATTGTTCATTGTAGAAATCAGGACCTCTTTCTCATAAAAGCTGAATTACAAAAAGTGATTCCTATGTACAAAATTGCCATCAAAAAATATGTTGATGAGGGAAATGCAAATTAAAGCCACATTGAGATATCACCTCACCCCAGTTCGACTGGCTATAATTAAAAAGACAGAGAATAACAAATTCTGACAAGGATGCAGAGGGAACGCTCCTACACTGTTGGTGGGACTGTAAATTAGTACAACAACTATGGAAATGGTATGGAGGTTTCTCAGACAACTGCAGATAGATCTACCTACCATACTATCCTGCAATCCCACTTCTGGGTATATACCCAAAGGAATGGAAATCATTATGTTGAAGGGATACCTGCACTCCTATGTTCATTGCAGCGCAGTTTACAATAGCCAAGATATGGTACCAACCTAAATGTCCATCAACTGATGATTGGATAAGGAAAATGTGGTATATATACAACATGTAATACTACTCTGCCATAAAAAAGTATGAAATTCTCCCATTTGCAACAACCTGGATGAGTTTGGAAGAACTTATGGTGAGTGAAATAAGCATAGCACAGAGGGATAAATACCACATGAACTCACCCATAAGTGGGAGCTAAGAGAGAAAGAAGGAAGGAAAGAAAGACCACAGTGGGGTGTTGGACTTCCAGAGGGAAGTCAGGGATTAATTAGGTGGGGGCATAGGTTATAATTGCAATTTGTGGTAATGCGCATGTTGCCAGTATTGATCCGGCCATCACATCTTGGGCACAAGTGGTGATGGTCAGTTTTGTACCCCATTAATATCCATAACCAAATATATATATATATATATATATATAAGTATATATATATATACACACACACACACACACACACACGCACATATATATATATAGATGTCTAAATTTATCAGGCACCTACCTGTGTGAGTAAACAGCTGGCAGTGTTGAAATTCATGATGGAGATCACAAAGTAAAAGGTTTCAATACCCTAAAAAGCCAGCTGGATGTCATGGCTCAGGAATGATGCCAAAGTATGGTGA
Source organism: Cynocephalus volans (assembly GCF_027409185.1). Taxonomy (NCBI): domain Eukaryota; kingdom Metazoa; phylum Chordata; class Mammalia; order Dermoptera; family Cynocephalidae; genus Cynocephalus; species Cynocephalus volans. The sequence continues at coordinate 36,552,545 of NC_084466.1, read as the reverse complement.
GCCTTGTTTGCTACGATGCCAAAAAGAAAGTATTAAGATTAAGCCTTTCGGAGGTGGAGTTTATTCTACTGTTGTACTACTATAATATGAAAGCATCTGATATTTTTAAAAAACATGATTTTCTGTGTCACCTCCTCTTTGCTATTCTGATATTGTTCAATATTTATCAGTGGAATACCTTGTCTTTTGCTATTGCCTTTATCCTCAACATTAACATTGGGAGAAAGATTTACTTAATCAATCAACAACATGCCTCTATTTCTAGAAGTAACACAACTTTCTGTTGGTTTTGCAGCATGAAGTAGAGGGGATCAGAAAATGGTTGTATGAATTTTTCTCAGTCTTCTGCTCCTTCTCTACTTCCAGATATCTAGTTTAGAGAGTTTTAGGTACTTTTAAATAACTGATCTTTTGATTTAATGTGCATATGTTAAGCATTCATTATAGCAGTAGTAGCTTCACTGTTACATACTTGGTCCTAGAGTTTTCCTCATATGTAAATGTGCTTTATTTATTAAAACAAAAAGTTTATGTGGAGAAAAACTGGGAAAACTCAGGACAAGATTTTTAAGGAAGCATAAACAAGAAGGAAAGCAGAGCAAATAAAAACAATAAATAATGTCTTAACAGAAATAGAAGATTAAAAAAAGGAAAATGTTAACAATCGATAGGAAATGGAGAATAAAACTTGTAAAAGAAAACACAGGGGAAACACCAGGACATAGGACTGGGCAAAGATTTTATAAATAAGACTCTAAAGCACAGTCAACAAAAGCAAAAATAAACAAATGGGATTATATCAAACTCAAAAGCTTCAGTACAACAAAGGAAACAATCAACAGAGTGAAGAGACAACCTGCAGAATGGGTGAAAATATTTGCAAACTATGCACCTAGAAAGGGATTAATATCTAGAATATACAAAGAACTCAAACAAATTAATAGTAAAAAACCAAATAATCCAATTAATGGACAAAGGAGATGAATAGACATTTCTCAAAAGAAGACATACAAAGGGCCAAAGGGTATATGAAAAAATGCTCCACATCACTAATCATCAGAGAAATGCAAATCAAAACCACATGGAGATATCATTTCACCCCAGTTAGAATGGCTTTTATCAAAAAGAGAAAATAACAAATGCTGCCAAGGTTGCAGAGAAAGGAGAACTCTTGTACATTGTTGGTGGGAATGTAAATTAGTTTAGCCATTACAGAAAACAGTATGGAGATTTCTCAAACAACTACAGATAGAACAAGCATAAGATCCAGCAATCCCAATACTAGGTATATTTCCAAAGGAATGGAAATCAACAAGTTGCTGGGATGTAGTGGATTGAATTGTCCCCTCAAAACTCTTTGAAGCTTGAATTGTGTCCCTAAGTTTTAGGTATTAGAAACTTAGCTCCCACTGTGACTGTTAGGAGGGTGAGAAATCCTATTATGGCAATTAAAAGGTGAAGCCTTGAAGATGTGATTGGGTTGTAGGCTCATGCAATAGTGAATGGATTAAAAATGGTGGTTGGGGCATGGTTCTGAGGGCTTTAAAAGAAGAGGAGAGTCTTTATTGCTCTTTCTGCTTCCACCATCTTGCAATGTGAGATCTCTGGATCACTGTCACTACCACCAGATGGACTTTGGACTTCCCAGCCTCAGAAACTGTAAGCAATAAATTTTGTTTTTCTTTATAAATCAACCAGTTTCAAGTATTTTATTATAAGCAACGGAAACGGACTAATACAAGGGATATCTGCACTCCCGTGTTTATTGCAGCTCTATTCACAATAGCCAAGGTTTGGAACCAACCTAAATGTCCATCAACGGAAGATTTGATAAAGAAAATGTGGTATACACACACACACACACACACACACACACACACACACACACACACACACACACACACAATGGAATACTACTCAGCCATAAAGAAGAATGAAATTCTGCTATTTGCAGCACCATGGATGAGCATGGAGAAAATTATAAAGTAAGATAAGCCAGGCACAGAAAAAGAAATACTACATTCTATACGGAAGCTAAAAAAGTTAATCTCGGGCTGGTCGGTTACTTCAGTTGATTGGAGCACAGTGTTATGACACCAAGGTCAAGGGTTCGGATCCCCATATTGGTCAGCCACCAAACTAAGAAAAACAACAAAAATGTTCATCTCATAGTAGAGAGTAGAATAGTGGTTACTAAAGACTAGTAAGGGAAGAGAGGATGAAGGGACGAGGAGAAGGTTGTCGGTGGATATAAAAATGTAAAGAGGTAGGAAGAATAAGATCTAGTGTTCTATAGCAATAGAGGGAGACTACAATCAAAAACAAATTACTATATAACTTCAAGTAGCTAGTTGAGAAGACACTGAATGTTCCCAACACAAAGAGGTGACAAATATTTGAGATGATAGATATACTAAATACCCTGATATGATCATTGCACACAGTATAAATGTACCCAAATGTCATATTGTACTCCATAAATATATACAATTAGCATGGGTCAATTAAGAAAAAATAAATTAAAAAGCAATACAAATTTCAGAGACAGAAGTAGATTAGAGTTTACCAGAAACAATGGGGTGGGGGTGGGGAAGGAATAATGAAAAGTTTTTGCTTAATGGGTACAGAGTTTATGTTTAGGATGATGAAATCGTTTTGGAAATTGATAGAGGTAGTGGTTGCCCAGCATTGTGAATGTAATTAATTCCATGCAATTGTATGTTTAAAAATGCTTAAAATGGCACTCCTTATGTTATATGAGTTTTACCACAATAACAAAAAATGGAAAAAAAAATTGCTAGATATTGTCAAATTCTATGCATAGAGATTATACACTTTTGCATACTCAACAGCAAATGTATAATAGTTCCTATTTAGAACCTTGCCAACAGAGTATGCTATTACACTTGAGGATTTTAGCCAATCCAGTAGGAAAAACTGGTGTCTCTGTTATTTTAAGTTTCTCTCAGGAAATTAACAAATTTATATTTCATTAAAAAAGAAGAAATGGAGAAAAAGCTGAAAAGAATTTAACAGAAAGTGACATGTATAAGATAGTCAAAGAAGATTCCATATATGTATAGTAGAAGTACTCAAGGAAGAAAATAGAAAATGAAAGCAATAGAACAGAACAAATATTTAAAACTCGTAATTCAAAAAAAGTCCTGAAATTAAAAAACAAAAACAAAAACTTGAAAATACTGAAAGGCATGCCGTGTCCCTGGAGAAATTGACCCAAAAAGGCCAACACCAAGATGTATTTTAGAAAAACTATCAAATTTTAAAGAAAGATTTTAAATACTTTTTTTATATCCAGACAAAAAATAATAATAATAACTTACAAGGGAAACAACAAATGTCATCAGATGTTTTTATCAACTTTTTGTGCTTAAAAGTAGAAAAGTGACATATTTAGCACACTCAAGGCAAGAAAATGTCACCTAAGGGCTTTCTACCAATGCAAAATGATATTCAAGTGTAAAAACCACAGACAAACTGTTATGAACATTCAAAAACTTAAGAAATATTGTTTCCAAGGCCTTTTCTGCAGTATTTGCTGGAGAATAGCTTCCAACAACCAAAATGACTGGAGAGACATCAACATAATGGCTGGTGGTGAGCATTAAGTACCTGTTAAAAGAAAAACTTTATACAAATTAAATGTAACAGACTCAGTTGAGTAAAGAATGATTCATGAATCAGGCAGACCTTAGAACCAAAAGAGAGCTCCACTGTACAATGTGGGCAGGCAGCATTTGTAGATAGGAAATGGAAGTGAGGTACAAAAACAGCTTGACTGGTTATAGCTTGGCATTTGCCTTATTTCAACATGGTCTCATCAGTTGGCCACCTGTAACTGACTGAAGCTCAGCTACTGCAATTGACTGAGACTCAGCTATTTGTTACAAAAGTATTCGCCCAAATTCGGCTTTTGGTTAAATTATGTAATAAGTTAGGTTGCAAATCCTTACATAAGGATTCAATGTATGGAGGTGTAGTGGACTGAATTATGTCCCCCCCAAAACTCATTGAAGCTGGAATTGTGTCCTCCAAGTTTTATGTATTAGACACTTGGCTCCCACTGTGACTATTACAAGGGTGAGAAATCCTATTATGGTAATTGAAAGGTGGAGCCTTGAAGAGGTGATTTTGGATTATAGGACCCTGCGGTAGTGAATGGATTAGAAATGGTGGTCAGGCACGTGGTTCTGAGGGCTTTAAAAGAGGAGAGTCTGTCTTTCTCTCTCTCTGCTCTCTCTGCTTCCACCATCTTGCAATGTGAGACCCCTGGGTCACTGTCACCACCACCAGATGGACTTTGGACTTCCCAGCCTCAGAAACTGTAAGCAATAAATGTCGTTTCTCTTTATAAATCATCCAGTTTCAGGTATTTTCTTATAAGCAACAAAAATGGACTAATACAGAAAATTGGTACCAGAAAAGTGGGGTGTTGCTAATAATAGATACTTGAAAATATGGAAACGGCTTTGGAACTGGGTGTTGAGGATGAGGTTGGAGGAGTATGGAGGACTCAGAAGAAGACAAAAAGATGAGGGAAAGTTTGGAACATCTTACAGACTGGTTACGTGGTAGCAAGCAGAATGCTGATAGAAATAAGGACTGTACAGACCATTTTAAGGAGATCTCAGAAGAAATAAGAAGGAATTTATTGAAAATTGGGGCAAAGATCAACCTTGCTATGAATTGGCAAGGAACTTGGCTGCATTCTGACCATGCCCTAGGACTTCATGGAAGTTGGATCTTAAGAGTTCTGAACCAGGGCCGAGCCCGTGGCGCGCTCGGGTGAGTGCGGCGCTGGGAGTGCGGCAACGCTCCCGCCACGGGTTCGGATCCTATATAGGAATGGCCGGTACACTCACTGGCTGAGTGCCGGTCACGAAAAAGACAAAAAAAAAAAAAAAAAAAAAGAGTTCTGAACCAGAGTAACTGGTGGAAGAAATTTCCAAGCAGCAAAGCATTAAGGAAGCTGCATGGCTACTTGCCATACCTATGCTGAGTTATAGCAGAAAAGGCATGAAATAAAGCCAGAATTTAAAAAGAAAGCAGAGCATAAAGACTTGGAAAATTTGCAGCCTGGCCATGTGGTAGAGAAGCAGAGAGCATTTTCAGAAGGTACTAAGAAGATAAATACAAAAGAGATTATAAAGAGAAGGGGGAAAAGGCCCTGAAGGCATTGCAGAAGCTTCTGGGGCTAACCCTTCCATTTCAGGCCCAAATACCTAGGGACACAGAATGATCTTGGGGAACAGGCCTGAGGTGACCTCCACAGACTCACTGCTCAGGGCTACCTCAGGAAGCTGCTTCCAGCACCAGCACCCCAGCTGCTTTGGCTGCTCCAGCCATGGCTAAATTGGTCCCAGGTGTGGCTGGACTCACAGCTTTGGAGAATACAAGCCAGAAGCTTTGGTGGCATCAACATGGTGTTAGGTCTGCAGACTCACAGAATGCCAGACCTTGGAGGCTTGGGAGCCTCCACCCAGATTTCAGAGGATGTATGGAAAAGTCTAGGAGCCTAGGAAGAGATCTGTCACAGGGGTGGAGTTACTGCAGACAACCTTTGCTAGAGCAATGCCGAGTGGAAACGTGGGGTCAGGAGTTGCGGCAGAGAAACCCCATCAGTGCCATGCCTAGTGGAGCTGTGAGAGCAGGACCACCAACGAGACCCCAGATTTGTGGAGCTACCAGTGTACAATGCCAGCCTGTAAGAGCTAAAGCATCACCTGAGACCAGAAAAGGCATAGGATAAGCTGCCAGAGGACTTGGGGACCCAACCCAACCCCCACACCAGCGTGCAAAGGAGGTCAAACATGGAATCAAGGTACCCGATTCACTAGCCTTAAGATTTAATGCCTGCCCTGCTGGGTTTCGGACTTGTGTGGGACCTGTAACACCTTTCTTTGGCCTATTTCTCCCTTTTGGAACAGGAATATGTACCCTATGTTTGTCCCACCATTGCATCTTGGAAGTAGATAACTTGTATTGATTTCACAGATGGGACTTTGAACTTTGGACTTTTGAGTTAAAACAGATTAAGATTTGGGGGATAAAATGAATGTATTTGCATGTTGCTCTGGACTTATTGGTAAGACATTTCCACATCAGAGGATGGGAAAAGAATCCAACTAAAATTCAGGGGCCTTCTACCTCAATTAAATTTCTAGGGGTCCAATGATGTGGGGCATGTCAATGATATCCCTTCTAAGGTGAAGGATAAGTTGTTGCATCTGGCCTCCTACAACCAAGAGGCACAGCGCCTAGTGTACCTATTTGGATTTTGGAGGCAACACATTCCTCACTTGGGTGTGTTTCTCCAGCCCATCTACTGAGTGACACAAAAGGATGCTAGTTTTGATTGGGGTACAGAGCAGGAGAAGCTCTGCAACAGGTCCAGGCTGCTGTGCAAGCTGCTCTGCCCCTTGGGCCATATGATCCAGTAGACCCAATGGTCCTCGAAGTGTCAGTGGCAGATAGGGATGCAGTATGGAGCCTTTGGCAGGCCCCTATAGGTGAATCACAGCAGTGACCCTTAGGATTTTGGAGCAAGGCCCTGCCATCATCCACAGATAACTACTCTCCTTTTGAGAAACAGCTCTCGGCCTGCTATTGGGCCTTCATAGAAACTGAATGCTTGACTATCGGCCACCAAGTTAACATGCAACCTGAGATGCCCATCATGAACTGGGTGTTATCTGACCCAGCAAGTCATAAGGTCGGGCATGCACAAAAGCACTCGATCATCAAATGGAAATACGTGATCGGCCCGAGCAGGTCCTGAAGGCACAAGTAAGTTACATGAAGAAATGGCCCAAATGCTCATGGTTCCTACTCCTGCTACACTGCCTTTTCTTCCCCAGCCTGCACCTATGGCCTCATGGGGAGTTCCCTATGAGCAGCTGACAGAGGAAGACAAGGCTAGAGCCTGATTTACAGATGGTTCTGCACGATATGCAGGTACCACCTGAAAATGGACAGCTGTGGCACTGCACCCCTTTTCTAGGACATCCCTGAAGGACAGTGGTGAGGGCAAATCTTCTCAATGTGCAGAACTTCAGGCAGTGCACTTGGTTGTGCACTTTGCCTGGAAGGAGATAGTATGGACACCAAGTTGACAAGGGGTGGACTTGTGAAGGTTAATTCTAGATGTCAACTTGGTTAGATGAAGGAATCCGAGAAACCTGGTAAAGCAATCTTTTCAGGTGTGTCCAAGAGGGTGTTTCTAGCAGAGATTAGTATGAGAGTCTGAGTGGCCTGGGTGTGAAAAACCCACCCTCAGTGTGGGTGGGAACCATCCAATCTCCTGGGGATCTGGAGAGAACAAAAGACAGAGAAAAGAGGTGAAGTTCTCTCTCGATCTGCTGGGGCTGGGATACACTCTTCTTTCCTGTCCGTGGACATCAGAGCTTGAGACTCTTCAGCTTTTGGGTTCCAGAACTTACTCCAAGGACACCATCAGCTTGCCTGGTTTTGAAGCCTTTGGACTTGGACTGAACCACGCTACCGGCATCCAGTTTATAGATGGCCTGTTGTGGGACTTTTCTTCATAGCCACATGAGCTAATTCCCCTAATAAATCCCTCTCATATAATTATAACATATCCTATTGATTCTGTCTCTCTGGAGAACCCTGACATGTGAAAAAGACATAAGTTTTGGGGGGCCAGGGGCAGAATGTAGTGGATTGAATTGTGTCCACCCAAAACTCATTGAAGCTTGAATTGTGTCCCTCAAGTTTTATGTATTAGAAACTTAGCTCCCACTGTGACTGTTAAGAGGGTGAGAAATCCTATTACGGTAATTGAAAGGTGGAGCCTTGAGGAGATGATTGGATTGTAGGACCATGCCCTAGTGAATGGATTAAAAATGGTGGTCAGAGGTGTGGTTCTGATGGCTTTAAAAGAAGAGGAGAGTCTGTCTTTCTCTCTCTCTGTTCTCTCTGCTTCCACCATCTTGCAATGTGAGGCCCCTGAGTCACTGTGGCAACCACCAGATGGACTTTGGACTTCCCAGCCTCAGAAACTCTAAGCAATAAATTTCATTTTCTTTATAAATCACCCAGTTGCACATATTTTGTTATAAGCAGCAAAATGGACTGATATAGGAGGCATCCTCAGGCCAAATTTATTTTAATTTAATATATCTATTGATCTGTGGAACTAAGACTAAACAATGGGTATAAAGGAGAGAGTATAGTATGTAATTGGCCATAGGCTCTGATACTGTAGGGAACATAACTATCAAAAATAGGGAGGGGGTGAGAAATGGGGAGAACATATGAAATGTAGAACATGTTAGCTGATTGCCTTACAGTTACTACCTGGAAATAAAAGGATATTACTTCAAATCAGATGCTGGAGGAGTGGAAGTAGAGGAAGGAAGAAGAGATTATTAGCAAATCTCAGAATTTTTCATCGTATGGAACAAATAGAAAATTACTAAGGGTATGACCTAAAGGTATCAGTGCATAAGCAACCATTTAAGCAAAAATACAAATCTAACCAATAAAAGAAAAGCTAAAAACAAAAACAAAAAGCAGAGAGTAAATAGAATGGAGGAAGATAATTTCTATACAATACTTAAATATACATATGAGGGTACTTCAAAAAGTTTGTGGAAAGATTTGTATTATCTTTTAATTCTATTTTCCACAAACTTTTTTTTTTACAAGTACCCTTGTATTAATACAACATAAAACAATTTGGCAAAAGTGACATATATAGAGCATGGACATGAGTTTATTTTATATTATTAGGGTATGCTTAACACTAATCAAGTTTGAAATGATTGAAATTTCCTAATGAATTGGTTTTAAAAGATGTGAATACAGTACCTTATCGTATTGAGTAAAAGAGGGGTCCCAAACTCAAATGCCTACAGGGGAAAGGCACTGAAAGAAGCTGGCTTCCCCAAGAATGGATGCATCAAATTGCATATAGGGGTGTGGGTGTGTGCATTTGCACACATATATGCTTGTGGATAGAACTCAAACCCCATCTTAAAGGGAAGAGTTACTACTCCACTCTAGCCAATTGGTACTGAAGAATGAATGTAGGCCTCATGTTTCCAGGTTTTCCACTTTTTTGAGGGAATCTCAAATTAATAATTAAAAAATTGTGGAGCCTGGCCAGTTAGCTCACTTGGTAGAGTGTGGTAATGATAACACCAGCGTCAAGAGTTCAGATCCCCTTACCATCAGCCACAAAAAGAAAAAAAGTGGAGACAACACAATATTTCTGCTGAACCACCACCGGTGTGGCTGCCTAAAAAGAAAAAGCCCCGGCCGACCCCGTGGTGCACTCAGGAGAGTGCGGCGCTGGGAGCGCGGCGACGCTCTCGCTGCGGGTTCGGATCCTATATAGGTATGGCCGGTGCACTCACTGGCTGAGTGCCGGTCATGAAAAAGACAAAAGAAAAAACCCACTTATTTATGTGTTTATTTATTAATTACTCCATGATACTATTTGAAATTTTAACAATGAGCACATGATTTATAATAAGACATTTAAAAAAGATAATCACTTGATTTTATTTTGCAGCTTTATTCATGTTTCACATGTAGTTGAGCCATAATTCCTCCCTCCAAATATACATGACTTGAAGCCTTCTTTAAAAATGTCTACATTGGTTATTTTGTTATCCCAACACATCCCTCTGTCCTATCTTTTTCTCAATTTTTAAAAAATGTTTTAAAGATTTTAGTCAAATTACTATTTCTGAATGATTTGAGTGTAAAACTACTTTTGGAAATTTGTTAGAGTCAAACAAGCGTCTTTTACAGCCGGTATAATTATGGAGCAAGCTGCTTACCAACTTGTGTACCACTAATCCAAATATAAAAAGCACATCATCTGGTGCAAAGTATACTTTAACTATGGCATTGTGTATGATTTAGCCCAGCTGCATGATAAAAACTGCTCTATGATTTATCTTGGTCTCCATCTTGGAATATGAACAAATAAATACACAGTAGTCCCCCATATTTGTGGCTTTGCTCTCTGTGGTTTCAGTAACTCATGGTTAACTGTGGTCCGAAAATAGGTGAGTACAGTACAATAAGATACTTGAGAGAGAGAGAGAGACCACATTGACATAACTTTTATTACAGTATATGGTTATACTTGTTCTATTTTATTATTAGTTACTATTGTTAATCTCTTACCATGCCTAATTTATAAATAATTAAACTTCATCATAGATCTATTTATATAGGAAAAAACATAGTATATACAGGATTTAGTAGTATGTGGTTTCAGACATCCACTGGGGGTCTTGGAATCTATGCACCCTGGATAAGGGGAAACTACTGTATTTGTAAATTAAAAATGTTAATGTCCTTTGATTTTTTAATAAGACGTAGTAAATTTCTAGGATTATAAAAAGAAATTACCATGGGAATTTTTACACATAAAAAAGATAATAGTATAATAAACCAATGTACCCATCACTTAACTCCAACAATTATTAATAAATGGCTAACATTTTACCTACACCTCCAACCACTTCCCGTTCCCCAATTATTCTAAGCAAATCCCATTTATCATGTCATTTCAATTAATATCTTAGTATTTTGTATAAAACAGTAGTACAATAGTCACACCTAAAAATAATTTTTAATATCATAAATAACCAGCTAGTGTTCACATTTTTCTGATTGTCTTAAGATTTCTTTAATAGTATGTTTGAATCAGAATTTAAATATGAGGGTACTTCAAAAAATTCATGGAAATACTTGTATTATCTTTTAATTCTCTTTTTCCATGAACTTTGTGAGGCACCCTCATAAGGTCCATGCATTGCAATAGGCGATTATGTCTCTTAATTCTCTTTTAATGTATGATTTTAATCTATTGATCTATTGATCCATTTCTTTCCCCTCCCCCCTTGCATTCCTTTTTTTAAATTTTAGAAATTGGATTATCCTATAGTGTTTCTCATAGCCTGGATTTTGGTAATTGTCTTTTTGTGATGTCATTTAACACATTCCTTGGTCCTTTTATTCCCTGGAAATTGGCTCAGCACAGTCCAGTAGAACTTCCTACCATGACAAAGATGTTTAGACACTGTTCAGTACAGTAGCCACTAACTTCATGTGGACATTGAATATTGATCAGCCGAGGAACTGAATTTTTAATTTTGTTTAATTGTAATTCATTTATTTACATTTAAATCGCTACATACATCTGGTGGCTACAGGACTGGAAAACACAGATCTAGAATCTTGATCACATTCAGGGTAGAGTTTTTCGTTTATTGTTTTTTTTGACAAAATCACATCATAGGCAATACCGTATACCTTTCAGAGGGGACATACTGTCTCTCTCTGCCTCTCAACATTGGTGACCATTTCCTTAATCCATTAATTCATTACAACTTGCAAACTTTTATTATTATTATAATTATTGAAAATGCAAACAAAAGTAGACAGAATCATATAATGAACTCCATGGATCCCTCAGTTAATTTATGGCCAATGTCACTTCAGTTATTCCCCTATGCACTTCCCTTCCTTCAGTATTATTGTAAACCGAACTCCAGATGTATAATTTTATCCATAAATATTTCAGTATCTCTAAAAACTAAGGACTCTTTTTATAAATAAATATAATTGTCAGTATCACACCTAAAAGAAAGTTAACAACAGGTTCTTAATATCATCAAATATACAGTCAGTATTATTATTATGAACTCTAGATTTAATATAAAGTATTTCAATCCATCGAAGTTATTATCCTGACTGGTGCTCAAACGGCCCCATCTTTGGGCAATTGGGTCTTTTCCCTAACAGGTGGTTTGACAATATGTTCATCTTTACATTTCTACCCCTAGACCCTGAACTGGTCATTTTTCCAGAGAGTCTTGGTTTCTTTTCATTACATCTTATCAGGGGATATATATCAACATGATATCAATGGTGATGTTAATTTTGATCATTTGATTCAGATGGTATTTACCAAGTTTCCTTACTCTAAAGTTACTATTTTTTTTTTTCCAAACAGCTCACACACAGAGGTGGGGAATGGGAATTAAGCTTCACCTCCAGGAGGGGGAAGAGTATCTACATATTTCATATGAAAATCTTCTCTGGGGAAGATTTATCCCTTCTTCCCCAATTATTTATTTATTCAATCATTTACTTATATCGCCATGGATTCATGAATATTTATTTTATACTTTGGGGTATAATCTATTAACATGTTATTTATTTCATTGCTCAAATTGTTCCTGCTTTGGTCATTGGGAGTTTTTTACAATTAACTCCTGTGTCCCTTTCACATATCTCCACTTTTTTTTTCTCTTCTTTTTAGCACTTCCTTACTTTTTGGCATTACAAGATGTTCTAGGTTCATCTTGTATTTTTGCCTGCACCAGCCGTAGAATTAGTGATTTTTCCAAAAAACTTATAATAGGCTTTTAGCATATGGAATTATATGAGAGGAACTGTTATATGTTCAAATTCATGCAATAAATCTTAACAGCATTCTAATGTATTATATTCTAACAATTCTGTACAGATATATTAGTGCCCTTTTCCATCTAAAAAGTTCATTATTCTGATCACATGAAGAAATTAGAAGTATCAAAAGTGACTTTAGTTCTGGCCCACTGAGATATCTCTATCTATAAAAATCAATAGATGTTGTACCTCCGCTTCAGGGCATATAGTGCCATCTCTTGCCCACACTATAAAATCTGAATAACACAGAATGACTACTGGTGTTGGCTATATGTCCAGGATGAATTAACTGAGTCTTACTGGGACAAATATTAAAGTTATTTCTAGTTATGAGTCAATGTTCTCAGTAATCACCAAAGACTGAATCATACCTACAGATCTATAAATGTTCCCTTGATAGCAGAATAACACCATAAAATCATCTCTAAAATAGGGTTGTTTCTTTGTAAGATGGCATTGCACCTTGAAAGTTGTTAGGCTTGTTAAAGCTTTTTTTGTTAAAGCTTTTCATATCTAAAAGGTTATATTTGGATCAATTAAATTAAAAACTAGCCTGCATAATAACCATCAATGACTAAAGCACAAATATGCCAGTCAAATAACTGAAGTCTAAAATTAACTTATGACTAAAATGGACTTCATTATAGCTAAAATTAATGTTAAAAACTAGGAAATTGCATATCTTTCCAGAAAAAAATGCTGGAGTTAAATCAAGAGCATGTATTAGCCTAGGTCATTACTAAAATACTCGTTAAAAGGTCACATAGAGCTCTTAAGCATTAAGCAATTGCCCTATCTCATTTACTCTTATATCTGCAGCCAAAGTCATTGATTTTATAAATGCTAATTTCACTCTACCGATGCTTTCCAGTTTCTAACTTCTGGAATTTCCTTTTAATAAATGGGCTCATTTTGTCAAAATAAAAAACATTACAATTTGCTAGGGATGAATAATCAGCCAATTTCCTCCTCAAATGTATGACTATTAGCCTCAGCAGGGCCTTTAATGCTGCTTGTCTGTCCAGCACATACTCACTAACCACCTTTCTCATTCTCCTAAGCAGCAGTTCAACACCTTAACCACTCTCTACAGCTCTCAATCCAACCTCACCCCACCTTTTGAAAATACTCAGAACATTGTTCATGTTTCACTAACTGTGTACAAAAGAACATCAGACTTGGGCCGGCACATGGCTCACTCGGGAGAGTGCGGTGTTGAGAATACCAAGGCCCCGGGTTCGGATCCCATACAGGGATGGCCGGTTAGCTCGCTGGCTGAGCGTGGTGCTGACAACACCAAGTCAAGGGTTAAGATCCCCTTACCGGTCATCTTTAAAAAAAAAAAAAAAAAAGAACATCAGACCTCACTTTCTGTTATCAGACAATGTTCTAAATAGCAAGCAACAGAAACAAGTTCTGGCCAATTTAAGCAGAAAAAGAATTTATAAGTAGTTATTGGATAGCTCACAAGTTATCGAAGAGAAATATGGAGAGTCAGACTTGAAAGTTACAGGACCAGCAACAATGCCCAATATACTCTGCAGGCCTGGTCCCAGGAAGACACCATTGCTGGCACTGTTGCTCTTGCTAGTTTCAGACCCTACAGCTTGTTTGCGAAACACCATTAACTATTAACTGTGATCATGGATTACAGCTGCTAGAGCTGTTGTCACTATAGCCCAGTGACAGTAAACTGGACATAACTGCTGTTGCATTAGCCCTGGGAGAATGCAGTCCACAGAGCCCGCTGTCTTTGCATGTAATGATCACAATACTTTTTTGGGGGGTGGGGTGTGTTAGAGATTCCACTAGACTATAAAGTTCTAAACTACAGATATTTTGTTAGTGTAGTAATGCTATTATTTTAGATATTTGCTTATCAGTTTTATTCATACCTCTTGATTGTCCTTGCAATCCCTTTTGTTTCATCTTCCCTTCCTACTTCTTCACCCAATTTTTTAAAAAGGCTAACTATAGACCATGGGAGAGAAGGAGGAGCCCAGAAAAAGAAAACAGAGCAGCTACTCGGAAGTCACGATCCCGGACTCTCAAATAGAAAAAGTAAAGAAGGCAAAAATTCCTGAAGACCAGCAGAACCAGACAGTTAAGAAATACAGTCTGGCCAAGCAGAGATGGAATTTATAAGTAGTTATCGGATAGCTCACAAGTTCTCAAAGAGAAATACAGAGAGTCAGACTTGAGTGTTATAGAACCAGCAACAATGCCCAAAATGATGAAGCTCTGAAATTGCTGTGGATAGAGGTTTGGAAGAAAACATGGTGCAGAACCAGAATTGACCTGAGAGCCACAACACAAATTAGAAGACTTTGTGTTTGTAAGGCAACTGAGAGTTGGGAGTTTGTAAGCACAATGTAACTGATGTGAACTGTCTAATAGAGGACAGCTGAATGAGGCCACAGCTCACAGTAGACAGATCAACCCAGGAGTTATCCTTTAAAAGGTTAATATTTTTGTACCTTTTTTAAAATCTGAAATATGAATGATTTATGTTTTGAGATCAAAACCAATACCTTATTTATGATGAAAGACTTGAACAAAATATTTTCCCTCAGAGTTAAATTCTATTTTACACTTTTAAGTTGAACCAAGCGTGACTGGTTTTGAAGTCTTCTAAACCCCCATAATATTCAAGAAAAACAAGAAAATAGAAAATGACTGTTGATAATGTTTCTACAGCAAAACAATTCTCATTCTAGTTCAGACTTTTCTGAGTAAATGGAATATTAGCATGACAGTTCTAAAAGGGATTCAAGTAACTGTGTCAAAATATTCAACTGCATATGATGAAATAGAGAAAGATCAAGAGGTACTAAAAATGTTTTCTTTAAATCAAAATCAAATATTTTGTGAATATATAGTTACCTTTAGCAACAAAAAGATTCATGTCCCTTATCTCCCTGAATCTCCCTTCAAAACAATATACAAACAAAAGAAGGCATTACAAAAATTATGTTTATGGGCTCTCTGATATGAGGCCCTGAGAAGGACACAATCTGACTTCCGTGATATTTCTGCCAAAAATGTAAAACTGAAACTAATCTTGAGAAAATATCAGGCAAACCTACACTGAGAAGCATTCTGCAAAATAACTGACCCGAATTCACGAAAATGTCAGTATCATAAAAGACAAAGAAAGACTGAGGAGCTATTCCAAATTAAACTAGGCTAAAGACACCAACATATCATTTTGGATTTCCATTTGCAATAAATGGCACATTATTGGGACATTGGCAAAAATTACATAAGAACTGGAGATTAGATGATAATACCAGTGTTAATTTTCTGATTTTGATATTGATACTGTGGTTATGTAAGAGGCTTTCCTTCTTTTTAGAAAATACACTGTGCAGTATTTAGGGGTGAAGAGTGAAGGAGCGAATAGTGTAAAACAATCCTTTATACTAGTCCTATGACTTTCTATGAGTCTGAAATTATGTCAAAATAACTGTTGAAATAATAAAACAAAAGGAAGGTGTTGAAATAGGGAAAAAGAGCTTCTTAAAAGTATCGATTGAGAGAAGATCACTTGAAGGTAAAAGAATCTTAAGTTATGTCCTTAAAATTTGGCCACCTAGTAGGAAGTCCAAAATAACTTGAGATAGCAGCTGGAAATTTTTACATAAAAATACAATCGCAACACAATAATGACACCAGCAACACAGTTTATTTCTTATGGCCCCTTTAAAAAAAGATAAATAATATGATTTCATTTTAATTTATCATGAGTAATTAATTTTTATTCATTTCATGTAGCATATGGTTTATTTTAAATAATATTTTGTTACATTAATTATATCTGTAAATTATTTATTTTATAGGATATTTCTAATGTCCATTTTTTGTAAATGTATTTTTATTTGATGTTTTAAATATGATTATATGTTTTTATATTTCAAATATGTTAGATATTTTGTTCCACTGTATTTTTATTTGGATTTTGAACCCTTTTTGCTAAAAATGTATTTGTTCAATTTTGGTATTTATCAAAATAATATGAAAATTGTGAAATTGTCATTTTCTTCTGGTAGTGTAATCACTATTGATGTCACTAGCTTGTGATTTGAAGTCTTGGGCTGATGCATCTGACTGACAGAGATTAGGCACACGCTGGTGGCCTTGCTGTAAGGGAAGCTGGGATGTTAAGTATCTGGGAGGTAGTACGAGTGTCACTTTTTAAAATTGTAAGAACACTTAACCTGATATCTACCGTTTTAGGTGTACAGTACAGTGTTAACTATAGGCATAATGTTGTACAGAAGATCTCTAGAACTTAATCATCTTGCATAACTGGAATGTTATACCCACTGAATAGCAAAACTCCCCATTTTTCCTCCCTCCAGGTTCTGATAACCACCATTCTACTTTCTGCTTCTACATGTTTGGTGTTTCAGATATTTCATATAAATGGAATCATACAGTATTTGTCCTTCTATGACTAATTTCTGTCACTTATTTGTTACTTATTATGTGACTTCTTTCACTTGGCTGTAATGTCCTCAAGGTTTATCCATGCTGTTGCATATGACAGAATTTCTTTCTTTTTTAAGGCTGAATAATATTTGGTTTTATGTATATACCACATTGCCTTTATCCATTCGTTCATAAATGGACATTTAGATTGTTTCCACATCTTAGCTATTGTGAATAATGCTGCAATAAACATGGGAGTGCAAATATCTCTTCAAGATTCTTATTTAAATTATTTTAGATAAATACCCAGAAGTGGGATTGTTGAATCATAAGGTATTTCTATTTTTAACTTTCTGAGGAACATTCACACTGTTTTCCATAGCAGCTGCATCAACAGTGCACAAGGGTTCCAATTTTTCCTCATCCTCATGAATACTTATTATCTTTTTTTTTTTTTTTTTGGTATTAGCCATCCTAGAAGGTGAGAGGTGGTATCTCCTTGTGGTTCTGATCTGCATTTCCCTGATGATTAGTGACGTTGAGGATTTTATTTTCTTATGCCTTGCTTTGGAATGAATGTTCCCCCAAAATGCATTGAAGCTTTATCCCCACTGTAACAGTGTTAAGAGGGTAGAAAATCAGACTACGGCAGTGTTGAAAGGTGGGGCCTCTAAGAGGTGACTGTATCATGAGGACTGTGCCCTCATGAATGTATTGATCCATTCATGGATTGATGGGTTAATCGTTTAGTGGGGTTGTCACAGGAGTGGCACTCATGGCTTTACAAGGAGAGCAAGTGAGCATATTAAAGAGCTCTTGCCATTCTTGCCATGTGATACCCTCCATTTCTGTAGAGAGCCACCACCAAGAAGAAGGCCCTCACCTGGACCTTGGACTTCCCCGGAACTTGAATTTCCCAGCCTCCAAAATCGTAAGAAAGAAATTTCATTTTCTTTATAAATTACCTAGTTTCAGGTATGCTGTTATAAGCAACAGCATGAGAAAATGGACTAATACATACCTGTTGGTCATTTGTATGTCTTCTTTGGAGAACTGTGTATTCAAGTCCTTTGCCCATTTTTCAGTTAGGTTAATTGTGGGGTTTTTTGTTATTGAGTTGAAGGAGTTCTTTATATATTTTGGATATTAACCCCTTATCTGACATGTGGTGTGCAAATATTTTCTCCCAATGCAACAATGTTGAGAGGTGGGACCTCTAAGTGGTGGTTAGATCATGAGGGCTTTGCCTTCATGAATGGATTACTCACAAGAGGGGGTTAGTTATTGCAGAAGTGGGTTCCTGATAAAGGATGTGTTTGGCCCCCTTCTCTCTCTCTCATGCATGCTCTCTTGCCCTTTTCACCTTCTGCCATGGGATGATGCAGCAAAAAATACTCAGAAGATGCAGGCCCCTCAACCACAGACTTGCAGCCTCTAGAACTGTAAGAAATAAATCTCTGTTCTTTATGAATTACCCAGTCTCAGATATTCTGTTATAGCAGCCCAAAATAGACTAAGACTACTTCATATGTTAAATGTGAATTAATAAACAAAATCTTCCTCTGGGCTTAAATAATTTCTATGCTTTTAGGAAATTCAATATATAAGTAGGGTAAAACTAAAATGTTCTTAAATATTCCACCACTACACATAAGTTGAGCAAACTGTCACCTAAGTAAATTATTCAATTACATATCCTACATTGGAGTTAGAAGGCTGTCCCTCTATTAGGACAAATTATCTTATAAAATTACATTAAACATTAAATATATACATATTCCTTTTAACACAAAGTTATCAGTACTATGGTTTTGATTTTCTTAACTATTTCTACACTTACAACAAAATCTTCTGGAGTGAAAAGTTGTTTATCTACATGGGGCAAATATTTACTCAGTTGACTGTGATTACCAACTCAATATGGAAAACAATTTCTGTCTCAAATAATTACAGAGATTTTTGGCCTGGAGACTGCCTGAGTTGTCAACAACTCTACTGAATTCAAAGAACCCTATTTTATAACTGCTATTTTATAGTTGCTGGGTCATGGGCTTTGAGATTTAAAAGAGGGTTGATCTGGCAGGTCATGGATTTCCAACTCATGGATTCAAATAATGGACACATTAATTTCTCCATATGCTCACAGAAGTCCCTAGCACCTACTAAGGTTTATCATGTGATTTGATTTTATATTTCTTTGGATGTTAAGAAATATAAATACCTTTCTGTAAACATAGCTTAGTAGACAAGAAATCAGTTTCTGAAGTCAGACTGGGTAAGCATCTGACTCTGTCTACAGACACATTACTTAGCATTTTTGCACCTTAGTTTTCACATCTATAAAAAGCAGGATGACAATAGTACTTACCTTGTAGGGTTATTGTAAGGATAAAATGAATGAATACGTGTAAAGTGCTTAAATAGTGCCTGGCACACAGTGAATACTATAAGTGTTTGAAGGTAGGAACAAGCTCACCAGATGATCTGTACTCACCCTGTAGTTTGAAAGACACTTCCACAAAATCTTAGATTGTCTAGGGCATGATCATTTTCATTCATCTCAGTATCCTTGTCTCTTGGTATATGTTTGATACAGAGTAGGTACCAAGCATATGATTGATGAATGATTAGATATATACTGTAAAGCAAGTCCCCCCCACATGGGTGGTATTTTAAGCTAGAAATGAAAAATATCCCCTTCTCCATCCCCCAAACTAAGCTACTTCTATAGCGTGTGAAGTGTTTACCTTTACTGGAAGGAGAAAGTAAACAGGGTCTGCTTCATTGAATTCCTCATTTGCTGGGACATTTCTTTGGAAACTCCTACGGGCCAGGATGTTAATTTCTGTCTAAATTCCTCAAACCTGTTGAAGAATTGCCTGCATCATCATGACATAGAATCTGAAATCTCTCTGCATCCTGCAGTTATTTTCTTGATAATAACAGTTCCTTAATGACACATTAAATAATATTCCTTTGCCCTTTCCTGTGGCACAGAAATATGAAACACGGGCTGGCCCCGTGGCTCGCTCGGGAGAGTGCAGTGTTGGTAGCGTCGAGGCCGCGGGTTCGGATCCTATGTAGGGATGGCCAGTGCGCTCACCTGCTGAGCGTGGTGCGGATGACACCATGCCGAGGGTTGCAATCCCCTTGCCGGTCAAAAAAAGAAAAGAAATGTGAAACATAATAATACCATGTAGGTGATTTTCTCTAACAAATGTTCTCCACATGCTGAAATGGTAACTTGCCAAAGATAAATAGCTCCTTTCTCCTAGAGCACTTATAATTCAGAAGCATGTAAATCAAGATCAAGTTAATCAAGATATGCAATCCATTATACTCAATATTTCTGTGTGCTATGAAATGGTGGTTAAATCAACAGTTGCAGTCTCTCCCTTATCAAATATAGGCCCTAGTAAAATCAACACACTCACATGAGAATAACACATGAAATGGTAAAATTTCATTTCACTGATGGTACACATAACACGTATCTTATTCAAACATGGAAACTTTTAATTTAAAATTCTGGAATTCTTTATACATATAGTAGAGTATATAGACTAAATTAATACTAACATCATTCATTTTTTAGAATTAATGAAATATTAATGTTAGTGAAATAGCACATAACCAGGTTGGTTATTTTCTAGAGAATATACAAGAAGCTATAAAGTAAGGTCCCTCCAGAAATTTTTGATAAGTTTAATTGTTCCTGTGTAGAAAAGAGTTAATATAGCAGTCCTGGCTTCTGATTCTTTTTTGTTTTTTGGGTTTTTTTGTTTTTATTTATTTATTTATTTATTTATTTATTTATTTATTTATTTATTTATTTATTTATATTTTTTGCTTCTGACTGCTTACAAGGTTGGCCCTTGGCTAGATTCTGGGAACTTAGATTCCTAAAGGCTTCCAAACTTTAATTGATATGAGTGGCTCACTGTGCTTAAACTGTTTGTAAAGCAATATAATTTATGCAAACACTTGCTTTCCTTCTGAGTGTCTGAACTTTGGGTACATGCCAGGCAGAGGGTGCCTATGTGATCAGCCCCCAATAAAAACCCTAGGTATTGAGACTTTAACAAATGTAGTTGGCACATTTCACACTTTTTGTCACCACTTGTTGCATGGAGAATTAAACATGTCCTATGTGACTACACTGGGAAAGGACTCTTGGAAGTTTGCATCTGATTTCCCCTGGACTTTGTCCCATGTGTTTTGTCCCTTTGCTGGTTAGGCTTTGTATCCTATGCTTTGGTATCCTTTGTATCCTTTGTATAATAAAATCATTCTCATGGCTACGAGTCTGTCTATATGCTGAGTCCTGTAGATTTCCTAGTGAATTACCAAAACTGAGGGTAATCTTGAGGACGCATACAATCCTCTAATTTAGCTTATTGTTGTTGCTGTTATTATTGGTCACTGGCCAGTATGGGGATACAAACCCCTGACCTTGGTGTTATAACACTGCTTTCTTACCAACTAAGCTAACTGGCCATCCCATCCAACCACCCCTTTCCCTGCCATCTGCTTTTAAAAGAATCACTTAATCTGAGGATTAATAGTTTGCACTCCAATATAAGAAATGCTATATAAATGCATTACTAATGATAATTTAGGGATTTCCTAAGCATTGTAATTCAAGAAATTTATAACAACTGATTATAACTGTAACTTGTTATGATTTTGGTTACAACAAACTCTTAACTGTTGTCAGGATGTTGTTCACAATGGCATCTGACCCCTTATAGTACCTTCTGTATTAGGCAGGACCCATGGGCAAAATTCAGATCTACTTATTTGGATAAATTAGGCTTATCTTGAACTATGTTTGCTTTTACCTGACAGTGACTCTAATGAGCAGTCGAGGTATTTTATTTTTAATTTTTGAAAACTCACAATCGGATTTGTAACCCACCTTAAACTGTTGTATGGGATGGTACAATATACATACATTTCTCTGCACCAAATTCACCTTGGATTTACTATCTTCCTACTGATATTTTTAACATGTCCTAATTTCTTCAGTGTTGTTCTAACTCTGCTTATTGTATGTATGATTTCCAGACACTTCAAAACTTTTCAGGTGAGCCATGTAGGAAGACAGGGAGGAAGAAGAGGAGGAGTATTGAACCTGTAACACATCTGAGGAAAGAATATGTGAGAAAAAGGACAAGCAGTTAATTTTGGAAAATAAGAACCAAAGACTGAGAATTAGTTAATATATAACTAAGCACTACAAGGGGGAGAGATTAGACTGATCAAATGTACTTAGGCTTGCTGGGCAGATAATCTTTATGGCGAAGTTGGCTGCACTGGGTTTGCATAATTCTGCTTTCTCTGATTTCCTGGTCACTGAGCATCCTTCAGATTTGCATTCCTCAAGAAATGCTAATATGTTTTTAGTGTGTACTACATTTTACATATGGTATTTGATTTTCACAGCTCTAGAAGTTGTCATCCCTGATTTCCAGCTGAGGAAACAGCTAGCCATTTCTGCCAGCTTCCTTCTGGCCTCCAAATATCAATGACAATCCTCTTCCAACACATAGAAAACACCACATCTTTACCAAAGTGTAGGATCTCCATTTGATGCAAAGTTGGCTCCATCATATCCAAATATAGATATAGATCCATGTAGTGCAGCAACCTATGAATCAAAAGTCAACGTATCTGCCCACCCGTTATACCGCCAATGTATACTACTGATGGTGCAGAGACACAAGTAAAGCTAACACAAGGAAGACTCTTACTTGGAAAGAGACAAATGGAAAACTCAGTAGTCACTGGTACACAGCAAAGATGAAATTTTGCAAAGCAGGAATTGTGAAGACCTCTTGCCCGAGGTAACATAGCTATCTCAATTTGTTTTGTCTTCAAAATGGATAAACTTTCACTCTTCCACACTGTGTAAAGGAAGTTGATAGGCTGAGCAGCTGATTTTTATTGTTATGTGTTATTAAATGTTTGACTTTCCAAAATAATTACGAGCCCTGTGAAAACTGACTTATTCACCACCATATCCCAAGTGATTAGCTAACTGTAAGGCACATAGGAGATGTTCAATAAATATTTGTTGAATGAAGACATGACATCATTATTACAGTCCTCCTGGCTATTATATTTTTCAGAGTAAATTAATAAATAGGAATTTTGAGTTCTATATCAGTCTTCACCGAATTTGGTCAGGAGGCAAGATCTCTAGACTGACTGAGTTTCTTGACTTGCAAAACTAAGCTCTAGATATTGGATTAGTAGACCCACTGAGTTCTCCTAAATACAATAATACCTATATCATCCATAGTAAAATTCTATATATCATAGGTTTTGTTGCTTGTTTGTTTGCTTGTTTAACTTTAGAAGCACAGAATTGGATACTGGGTTAATCATTTAATCATGGTGCTTGGTTTGTGGCACACTTTCATCTTTGGTCTGAAGATCATTGGTGTAAGCCCTTTTTTATTTTATTTTATGAATTAATTTAATGATATAATAAACACCATGAACCTATCACCCAACCTGATGATTTGAACATTACCAGTCATTTACATCTACTATGAACTCCTCTTCTATCTTGCCCCTACCCTTGCAGCCTGGATATAATCACTATCCTCAATTTTGCTTTTCATTCCTTTATTTATTTTATTTTTATATAAGCTTTCACATAAACAAATATATATTCAAAATTGTTACAAATATTCATTCATGGTATTGTGTGTACTTTTAGTTTATTAGTTTTCTCCACAGTAAAAATATATCACTATTTATTTATTAATTCTCCTGTATGCTCTTTCCCTGCCGCTGCTGAGTCGCATGGAGGCAGAATCTCGGGTGCGTTCAAGATTTGGTGTAACCCACCATCATGGATGAGGAGGCACTGCTGCTGGAGGTGTAATGGACGTTAATACCGCTTTACAAGAGGTGTTGAAGACCACCCTCATCCACGATGGCCTAGCACGTGGAATTCACGAAGCTGCTAAAGGCTTAGACAAGCGCCAAGCCCATCTCTGCATGCTTGCATCCAACTGTGATGAGCCTAGGTATGTCAAGTTGGTGGAGGCCCTTTGTGCTGAACACCAGATCAACCTAATTAGGTTGATGACAACAATAAATTAGAGGAATGGGTAGGCCTCTGTAAAATTGACAGAGAGGGAAAACCCTGTAAAGTGGTTGGTTGCAGTTATATAGTGGTTAAGGACTATGGCAAAGAATATCAGGCCAAGGATGTCATCGAAGAGTACTTCAAGTGCAAGAAGTGAACACATAAAAAGTTGAGCTTAAAAAAAAAATTCTTCTGTGTACGGTCATTTGTCCTATTGTCAGTTTTTTGCTATTGTGTACAGGAAGATATGAGCATTTTTGATGATAAATGGGTAAGAGTTTGAGCAGTAGAATTGCTGAACCATAGTACATACATAATTTACCTTTATAAAATAATCCAAATAATTTTCCAACGTGCTTGTACCAATGTATACTCCTTTCAGCAATGTATAAGTTCCTGATGGTATTACCTAACTTCTTGTTTTCCCTGAAATTGTATTTTTATTTGCCTGGAAAGGCCAATTCTCTATGGGAAGGCAAAAATCTCTATGTTTGAACATATTTATTACATCACTTTGGAATCACCAGACAAAAAGAGAAAAAAGGAAGACTGCAATGCCAAACAATTTATTTTGGGTTTGTAATAATGAATTTTACATTTATATTTGAATACATATAACATTATTTAAAAATGATTATCATTGATACAGTTAGAAGACTCTTATTACTATATAAATTCTTCTTTTCCTAATTCTTTTTTTCTTTCTTAGAGTTGACTAGAACCTCTAGGAATCGTTTAGCAACCCACCAGTCTCTTCTGCACTCATCTGGTACTCTGTACATACCTTTATCTTAACACTTAGAGCAGAAATTATTTGTCCTCCAATATCTGTTCTTTTTTGCTTACTGTTATGGAACTTTTATTTAGCCACAGAGTTGCTAAGCTAAAAAGCATAACTCCCAACCTTCCTTGCAGGTAGTTGTGGCCATATTACTGTGTCTGCTCAATGGGATGTGAGCAGAAGTGATGGGGAAACTTCTGGAATATGGATGTGAAGCCAGGAGCTGGAGCAACCATCTTGAACCTATGAAGAAAGCTTTACATTGAGAATAGTAGAGTTATAAGACCTAGATGGCATCCATCTCCTCATGAGCTAATAAACCCATCACCTTACCAGGAAGATACATCCACTTTCCTGCATCCTAGATCTCATATATATTATTTTTCCCTTTTAGTTAGCTGGTTTAATTGTAAACTGAAATGATAATAACATTAGCTTAGTCCAGGTGACATCCTGCATTGTGCTGTAAACATCAGAGATTGGCAGTGGCTTTCCCTGAAATTCCTGCACTCCTGGATTTTCTAAAAATCATCAATGATTTTTCCTGACTTTTGTTCCCTCAGTCTGACAGTTTAGTGAGCATCTAATTTCTTGTATACAATTTCTTCCTACTTAATATATCTAAAGCAATTTATTCTCCAGACCACGAACTAACTTATACATCAACCTAGCATCTATCTTTTGTCTTTGTTTATGGTCCATTTTTTTCTCCACATGTAATTTTTAATTCCTATTTTTCAAATATTTATGTTTAATATTATGGCTGTGATGCTGCTGTCTGGGTTAAAAAGGTCTTCCCAAGCCTTAGATAACATAAATATTCTCTTTCTAATTTCTGTCTTTCATATTTAAATCATTAATCCATCTGGAATTTGCTTTTTGCATATGTTGTGATTGCTAGTATCATTTATTAAATAAATCATGTTTTCCCACCCAACTGAAATTCCATCCTTGTACCAAATGTCTTGATCTATTTCTAGGCCACCTATTCTATTCCAGTGATCTATTTGCTTATTCGTAAGCCAATGCCATATAGTGCTGCAGCTTTATAAAATATTTTAACAACTGGTTTATAAATTTAAATTCAACAGAGATCATCTAACATAATAACTTGTGTTAAAAGGTTAATGCAGGGGCTGGCCTGTGGCTCACTCAGGAGAGTGTGGTGTTGGTAACACCAAGGCCACGGGTTCAGATCCCATATAGGGATGGCCGGTTAGCTCAATGGGTGAGCATGGTGCTGACAACACCAAGTCAAGGGTTAAGATCCCCTTACCGGTCATCTTTAAAAAAAAAAATTAATAAA
The DNA here is from genome assembly GCF_027409185.1 of Cynocephalus volans. NCBI lineage: Eukaryota > Metazoa > Chordata > Mammalia > Dermoptera > Cynocephalidae > Cynocephalus > Cynocephalus volans. The sequence continues at coordinate 36,526,454 of NC_084466.1, read as the reverse complement.
TAAATAAATAAAAGGTTAATACAGTTGTATATAAACTCAGAATAAAACATCTTCCCATCTCTGTGCAGGTATTTAAACTTCCTACAAATATTAATAACAAAGACAATCAAATATTAGGCTAATATAAGGGAGCAATGGTCAATCCTAACTGATTCCAAATATTTGAGAGAAGAAGCCTCACTCTTCTCACTGATTGTCTTTATAATAAGTGAATGTTATAAAGTTCAATTTATAAAGTTATCTTAATCAAATACTACTCTTCTGATTTATATATATATTTTTATAGGATTCCATATAAGATTTTGTTTATGAAATGAGTTCCATTACCAGTAAGTTTTAAAACTATCATTCTAATACATAAACTTGTGTGGCCTTTACTATCGATCATTTAATTGTTTGTCTGATTATTTTATTGAAATATAATTCACATATCTCAAAGTACACCCTTTAAAGTGTTCAATTCAGTAGTTTTTAGTACATTCACAAAGTTGTGTATTGACCACCACTATCTGATTTCTGTTTGTCTGATTTTTTATTATTAAAAAAAAATGGAAGAACAAAAGTGCAATTTTCATTCAATAAATATCATTTGATTCTTATCCAGTTTTGTTGCAGAAAGTGAAGTCCATGATTTCAGAATGATGATAGCAATTTATCAACCAAATAAGTTTTCACACAGTTTCGATAACTGCGGCAATTTCCTTGAACTGTCTGTAGAAATTCTGGAGAGAAAAGGGAAAAAATAATATTAATTTTGTTTTTACAGGATACTTAAGTAGTTCTTTTAATTATATCTGAGTACCAGAGGCTATATAACATATTAAGTTTGTATTTTAATGTTACATCTTCAACTACTGAAGGCTTCATAAGAAACAGAACAGGTGTAATTTGGTTCTGCAAGCAAAAATATTATTGTAGTGCTGGATAATTAGTTCATGACTAAACATTTTAAAAAGCACATGAGAAAGTTCTTTTAAGATCACACCAGAAAGATTTATTAAATACCCAGCACCTTCCTTGACACTGAAAATAAAAACAACAATGACAGGTTGGTTCCAGGCCCCAAAACACTCTAAATCATGTGAAAAACTTCATTTCAGGGAGGTAGGGGCTGTCTTGTTTAAGATTATGGGTTCAATTACAATAAGTGAGATGTAACATTGACAATAGGTTTATCTGGTAGATGTTTATTTCTGTCATTTAAAAATTAAGGTGCTGTGGTGGTTCTCCTGTAGAAGGCATTTTTTTAAAATCTCGGATAAGAGAGGGGTCAACAGATTCTGTTTTCCTTTCTTCTACTGCACCTGCCAGGAAGCTAGGAGGCAAATTTGAAAAACTTAACCTGAGCAATTAGGAAACCCTATAATGATTTAAATATTTGTGTTTTCCTTCTTATTTGGTCTTATTTTTCTATTTTGTAACTTAAGAATATTTGCATTTTGTTTTAATTTAATGTAAATTTAGTATGGAATGACGCAAGATGTAACTTTCTTTAAAACTGTATATTGATGGTCAAAATTTCAGCTACCACAAAGATATAAATTAAATGCTCAGAGAATGTTTCTTCGCTCTCAGTCATGTAATGTGACTGACAGGCCCTGTTAGCCTGGTTAGCTTTAAGCCATGTAAAAACTACCTCATCCTGCCATCTGCAACAACACATATGAACCTGGAGGACACTATGTCAAATGAAATAAGCCAAACACAGAAGGACAAATACTGCACGATCTCACTTATATGTGGAATCTAAAAAAGTTGAACTCGTAGAAGCAGAGAGTAGAAGGTGATTGCCAGGAGCTGGGGGTTGGGGAAAATAAGGAGATGTTGGTGAAAGGGTACAAACTTTCAGTTATAAAATGACTATGTTCTAGGGATCTAATGTACAGTATGGTGACTACAGTTAATAGCACTGTATTGCTTACTTGAAATTTGCTAAGACAGTAGACTTTAAGTGTCCTCACCATACACACATACCAAAAAAAGGTAACTGTGTGGTGATGGATGTGATAATTAGCTTGACTGTGGTAATCATTACACAGTGTATACATTTATCAAATCATCATGTTGTACACCTTTAAAATAAACCATTTTTATTTGTCAATTATACCTCTATAACACTGGGGAAAAAAAGTTGCCCCATTTGTGATTTTTTTCCTTTGGGAAAAAAATTCCTAGAGGTGGAAACACAGAACATGAATGCTGCACAGAAATATTAGAATTAGGTCAGCACTGAGAATCACAAAAAGGACTAAAACCTATATTTTCTTTTGAAATTGCTTTGGTTCTTATATACAGTTGAAGGCTACTCACACATCACAACATACATTTGTTTCCTTTTTACCAAGTCCCAATTCCTTTTAAAATACTAAAAAACATTAATAATGTTAAATTCGTGACCATTATTTTGTCTTAAAGCAGGATATCTGCAAGTTAATTTAATGATAAAACATCTCCTGGTATGTACATTCAAAAGAAAATCTTATTTATTGCTCTCTCCTTTTTTTCTTCCTTGGTCACAGAAAAGAGGTATATACTTATAGAATTATAATATGAATAACGTAACTCTAAATATAAACTACCGAGTTATTTCAATCTCTAGCTGATAAAACTAGTCAGCAAGTATAGTTGCTCTGATCTGCATTTTGTAAACATGATTAGTCAGAAAACTCAAGGTCAACACTATTCAAAGAAAAGGTTCATTTAGCTTAACATTCTTGGATATAAAACAGTTAAATGTAAGGTAAATATTCTGCCAGAGAAGATGAAAAATTGCTAAATATACTCACAGAGGAGTACTGTTAAAGTGATCAAATGGCACAGTACACAAATTCAGCACATTACACTAAAAATAATTTATCAAATTCCTAAAGAAAACAAATTCAGATCTTTTGTGTGTGCTAATAAAAAACAGTAAAGCAGGCCTCCGGCCTCAGTCATGCCCTCCACAACATGAGCAACAGCCCAGCAATGACTACCGAGCCACAGCAAGAGGGACCCGGGTTCCCAAGCTGGGATGGTGGGAAGCAAGGACTTTTGCCACACTCCCCTGACATATGCACCCAGCCCGGCAATGACCAAGCCACCACCAGAAGCACCCCCAGCCCCCCTGCCCCGTCTCCCCTGTGGGAGTGCGGGGGGTGCCACAGGCCTCAATCCAACCACACCTCCTTCCTCCTTCCATCACATTTTCTTCCCCTTTCCTTTCTCCCTCTCTCTCCCAACTGCTCTGCAACAACATCATAAAATATAAAAAATAAAATTAATAAAAAAAAAAGTAAAGCACATCAACTTGCAAATAAAAACAATTCAAATTTTCCCTTAAGAAAGATTTCACACATCTTTTAAAGCAGTAATTACAGAAAAATGAACTAAAATTAAATAAGTTAAATCACAAACCTGAAACTGTGGAATTGTCATTTCAAAGGACTTGTTCTTTACTTGGCCTGAAGGATCTGCCATTTTTAGCATCACTGCAACATAAGGATACTTAAGAGATCTGCAACTGTCCGAGCTCACAGCCATACCCAGTTTCCACTGAAAATCTATAAGCTTTAATAAAATGGCACAAAACATTAGTAATTACATTGCCTTGAATGCAGATATTTATTCAATTTTACTCCTCTCGCACTCAACTTTTAGTTTCAATACTGGTCATAGTAAAAGAAAATATCTTCATTTTAATATTGCTAGAGGAACAGTTATCAAATATAAAATGGAGAGGTAATAAGATATAAACAGAGTTAGAAAACAACACCGTCACAGTTAAAAAAAGAAAAAGAAAAAAATGAAAAAACAAAAAAGCTCCACTGGACATATAATGAAAGTAGAAGATATGGCAATATTGGTTTTCTTTAATAGGCTTAAATTTTGCTCCTGCACTTTAGGGTACTCAATGCTTTGAATCATCTTTTATCTCACTTTCCTCTTCCATCTATGCCTTCCCCCATTCTGCATCTGGAAAGTCCTAAAAAGGAAGAGGGTAATATGATCTTTATAGTTGATTGAGGCACACAAGGTAACCATTCCAGTTTCTTTCCTCACCACAGTCCTCAAGCTCACACCTTCCATTAGCATACATAGTAACAAGGTGGTTTTAGATTTCATCAGAGTTCATGACAGATACGTGCCAGGTGATGTGCTATGCAGTTTACATGTATTAAATGCCTCACTGAATCACCATAACATTATAGGTTATTATTTCTATTATGCAGATGACAAAACTGAATTTCAGAGAGGTTAGGTAACGTGCACAAGGTCACACATTTACAGAATCAGAATTGAAACCAAAAGATTACATGCTTATTGGCTACTGGCTACCTCAAGATATTTATCTAATTTCTGTCAGTGACTATTCACTGTTGCCATGGCATAAAACAGGATTGGATAAATGCGGCTCTTAATATTGATTCTAAAACATAAGACCTTGGGTGAAAGAATTTTATCTATCATGTTTCCAAAGCTTAGACAGGTACCTGGTACATAGCAGGCACTCAAAAAATACTTGCCAATTTGGGAAATGCAAATCAAAACCACACTGAGATATCATCTCACTCCAGTTAGGCTGGCTAATATTCAAAAGATTGAGAATAACAAATGCTGACAGGGATTTGGAGAAAGGGGAACCCTCCTACACCATTGGTGGGACTGTAGAATGGTTCAGCCATTATGGAAAATAGTATGGTGGTTCCTCAAACAACTTCAGATAGAACTGCCATATGACCCAGTTATTCCATTGCTGGGCATACACCCAAAGGAATGGAAATCATCATGTTGAAGGGATACCTGCACTCCCATGTTTACTGCAGCACTGTAGCCAAGAGTTAGAACCAGCCTAAATGCCCATCATTGGATGAGAAGATAAGGAAAATGTGGTATATCTACAGGAATACTACTCTGCTATAAAACAGAACAAAATACTACCATTCACAGCAACATGGATGAACTTAGAGAAAATTATGTTAAGTGAAATAAGCCTGGCACAGAAAGGTAAATACTGTATGCTCTCACATATAAGTGGGAACTAATAAAAACAAACAAACAAACAAATAAATAGGGAAAAAAGAGGGAAATTTTCAAGGACTTCTGCAAAAATTATTCTCAACTTAGGAAAATGATTATACTCACAGTTAAGGTTAATATATATAACATTTCTCTTTTTCTCACTGTATTTTTTTCTAATTTAAATTCTTTGTATCTTAAAATATATAAAAAGTAAACAGAAAAGTGTAATTATCCAGAAAACCTTTATACAAGTTTTCAGAATTGCAGCTAGTAAACTGAAGAGTTTACAATAAAACACTGCTTAATTTTTTCATTAAAAAAAAATGCTTGCTTATACTGATGTATTTTGCAACCAAACTAATGCTGACTCAGCAAAAAAGCTTTGCTTGTTAATACATTTCTTTTTATAAAAGGTGTTATTGGTATGGGAACCAAAATTTCCTCCTGTCTCAGACTGGCTTTGGACCAATCTGCTACAGTATTAAGGCCAGGCTAGGGCTGATAAAAGGTTAAAATCTTTAATAAGTAAAAAGAGATTGCATAAATTCATTTTAAATAGAGGTTCTACACACAAAAATAAAAAGGGTGGAAGGTAAATCAAACACAGAAAAACTACAAATGGGGCCGAGCCTGTGGCGCACTCGGGAGAGTGTGGCGCTGGGAGCGAGGCAACGCTCCCGCCGCGTTCGGATCCTATATAGGAATGACTGGTGCACTCACTGGCTGAGTGCCGGTCACGAAAAACACACACACACACACACACACAAAAAAAAAACTACAAATGGCTAATAAACATATGAAAAGATTCTCTTCTTCATTAGGAAACAGGGAAATGCAAATTAAAACCACAATGTGATACCACTACGCACCTACCAATATGGCAAAAATTTAAGTCTGATAATTCCAAGTATTGGCAAGGAAGGATGTGAGGCAATGGAAATGTCACATGCTGTTGATGGAAGTCTAAATTGGGCCAACCTTTTGGAAAATTGGTTCTACCTAGTAAAACTGAAGTTATCCATACTGTGATCCAGCAATTCTAAGTACTTAACATAGAAAACCTTGATCATATGGACACAGGATACATGTACAAGAATGTTCTAATAGCTTTATTCATCATAGCCCTCAACTCTAAACAACCCAAAAGTTCATCAGTAATAAAATGGAAAAATGAAATGCTATACGGCAATGAAAATGAATGAACTTGTTACACTTACCACCAAAAATGTATTTAAAAAAAAGTTGGTTATGTGGTTCCATTCACTTAAACTTGAGAAATAGATGGTAAAACTATAAAGAATTAAGAATATGATTATTAAAAAAAGACAATCCTACCTCTAGGGTGGAGGAAAGGGGGGTTATATTGGGGAGAGGCATATGGTGGGTTTCTGAGGTATTGGTAGTGCTCCATTTCTTGACTTTTGATTGTGGTTACAACGTATTCACTTTTAAACTATTCATATTTTATTGGTTAAGCTATCCATATTTTACGCCCTTTTTTGTATATATGTTATCTTGCTCATGTAGTTGAGAGAGAGAGAAATACATGTCAGTGAGTACCACATTTCTGGTTGAAAGGAAAAATTTATTGTGGCCTAGGGAGATCAAGGGAAAGCTTTACAGAGGGGATACATTTTAAGCTCAGTTTTGAAAAATAAATAGAACTGGAATTGAGAGGAAAATGCATCTTGTTTATGTATTCCATAAATACACACCTAACAAAGAATAAATGTTTAATTAATAGTAAGTGGAACCAACTACAGATGAAAACAGTGAATATCTGGTTTAGGGATAGAGCATTTAACTGTCTTAAAGTGAAAGGCTCTCGTAAAGAAGTGTGGAAAATAAAGTTGACAAAAGTGATCAAAAAAGCCAGTAATTCTTTGTGAAATGAGCTTTTGGAGTTTTTCAAATTACTCTCAAATACTCTTATTATGGAAAACTTATCACATTAAGTCATTTAAACTTTTCCTGTAGGCAATGGGGACTGACTCACTGAAAGTTTCTGAGTAAAAAGAATCATCGCAAAGCACTGATTAAGAAATCTTAATTTGGTGGCAGCAGAACACAGTAATCCAAACTTGAGGTTATAAGTGCCTGAACTAAAGTGGTAACAAGCAGGATTAAGCAGATCCTATGAAGGATGCATTGCTAGGTCTGGATGATTGCTTACATATTATATCTGTTTATAGATAACTAAAAATTTGAGCCTGGATAACTGGGAGAATGTTAATACCATATATCAATCAGGACTTCGTATATTTTAAGTCCAAAGGTATCATTAAGAGGTGATGCTAGGGATATCTAAACAGGAGTGTTCAATAAGTGGCTAAAACTCCAAGAACTGAATTCAGAAGAGTTCATGAATAGAGACAGTTTTTATTTCAATTCAACAGTGATATCTAAAGATTGAGCCAGGAATTTCTTATTCTTAACTTTATTCAGACTGTACAGCTCAATGAAAGAAGTTCCATTTTTACTATCCACAGTAAAATTGTAGAGTAAAACACTGCCTATTGGACCCTCGGGATCTAAAATAAAACTGAATTATCTAGAACATTTCAAGCAGAAAAGTAATTAAAGAGCAAAATGTTGTAATCCACTGACCACTGTAATCCACTGAACAGTGAAATTGTCAGATGAGGATACAGGGAGATCTGCCATCAAGACATTTATTGTGCAAAGTTAGTATTCATAAATAAAAGAAAGCTAGGATTAGGTTTATGAGATAAGAATTTGTAAAATTCCAAACTCAACCTTTAAATGCAAATTAAAAGCAAACTTTCTTTTTTTTTTTTTTTTTTTAAAGATGACCGGTAAGGGGATCTTAACCCTTGACTTGGTGTTGGCAGCACCACGCTCACCCAGTGAGCTAACCGGCCATCCCTATATGGGATCCAAACCCGTGGCCTTGTTGTTATCAGCACCACATTCTCCTGAGTGAGCCACGGGCTGGCCCCTAGAGTGTATTTTTAAAGTAGAGAAAACATACGCTGAAGGATTGTGTGGGAGGTATTAGAGAAAGTTATCCCAAGCTTCCAACATCAACTTCATGGTTTTGGCCCTGAGCAACCAGATAAACGGTAGGACCGTTTACAGAGATAAGGAACACTGGGAAAATAGGTTGGTTGGGGAGTGGGAATCAAGCCTGTGGTTTTGAACATTTTAAGTTTGAAACATCTGACGTCCAAGAGAAGACTGAAAGCAACTGGATACTGAGCCTGGGATTCAGGGGAGATATTGGGTCTGGATGTGTACAATTTGGGTCATGAGAATATAGATGGTATTTAAAGCCATTAGACTAGATGAAAACACTAAGGGATTGAGGGAGGAAATAAGAACTCTGAGGAACGTACCCAGGAATACTCCAACAGATTATGAAGAAGATCTACTAAAGGAGCCTGAGACAGAACAACCAACGGGTAGGAGGAAAACCAGAAGAATGACTCCTAGAGAAATGAAAGTGTTTCAAAGACAGAGTAATCAACTGTGTCAAATGTTACTGAGAGGTTAAATGAGATAAGGACTGAAGATTGACCACTGGACGTGGTAACACAGCTCAATGATGAACTTGACAAGAAGGGTGGGTATAAAAGCCTTGATAAAATGGGAGGTGAAGTAGACTGTCAGTACAGATGTCTCCTTCAAGGAGTTTTGCTGTAAAGAAAAATAGTGATATAGGAGAGTAGCTGAAAATGAATGAGAGCAAAAATAGTTTTTTTTTTTCCAAGCAGTCACTAGCACATATTAGGTAGTGATTTAGTATCGAGAAGAAATGTAAATCACAGAAGAGAAAAAGTGATAATTATAGTCTTTCTGCTTGTGAGGATAGGATCCAGTTCACAAGTGGAGAGTTTGGCCTTAGACAGACCTGTCAACAATGCATCAATAATTATAGAATGGAAGGCAGAATATGAAGGCAGGAAGAATGTTAAATGTGGTGGTAGGAAAATGAGGAAATTATATTCTGGCTGATTCTATGTTCTCAGTTATATAAGCAGGGTCCTCAGCAGAGGGTGAGGAAGGAATATTCAAGGTTTGGAGAGAGAAGTACAGAAGAGAGCTGAAGAGTAAGTAAATGAAGATAATTGTATTTGCCCCGTGAAGTTATGAAAACTATATAAAGACCTCTTAGGACAATTTTAGTGCTCAAACTTTATTATTGACTAGGAGAAAAAATGTAAACTGCAAATATATTTAGAGAAACATAATGACTATCATTTACTAATATCAATAACTTTAAGGAAGAAAGTAGAGTTGAGTTTAAGCAAATCAAACCTGAAAAATTTTTTGAAAAAGAGCCTGTTCCAAATTTATAAATGGCTCTTCCTTATGAATACAACTTAGTTAATTACATTACTTGATAAAATGGACTTTGTAGATGAAATAAAATTAAGGATCTTGAGATAGAGGGATTTTCCTGGACTATCCAGTTGGGCCCAGTGTAATCACAACAGCTCTTATAAGAGGGAAGCAGAAGGGTCAAAGTCAGAGAAAGCAATGTGATGACAGAAGCAGAGATTGGAATGATGTGCTTTGAAGATGGAAGTAGAGGCTACAGGCCAAGAAATGCAGGAAGCCTCTAGGAGCAGGAAAAGACAAGGAAACAGGGAAAACAGGTTCTCCCCTACAGCCTCCAATAGAAAAACAGCTCTGCCAACACCTCTACAGCCTCCAATAGAAAAACAGCTCTGCCAACACCTCGTTTGTAGCCCCACAAGACTGGTGTTGGACTTCTGACCTCCAAAACTGTAAGATAATAAATTTATGTTGTTTTAAGCCAAAAATAAGTTGTTCAATGTAAAACCTCCCATAATCTAATATGATTCAGTTTCTGGATATTTTACTCAAACATGAGATGTAATGTAAATGAATGGATAAAATGACTTACAAGAGATTGAATCTAAATGCACTAGCTCGTGTGATGAGCAAAGCCTGGTCCAGGGTTGATTACTACCTTCCTAAATTCCCCTACTTCCCAGTGTCCTTAAAAACAACGAGCAAATCAGTTGGAGCCAAATGACAAAGAGCAGTCAATGGACACCTCTCTCAGCCCCTGTGTTATTTTTTACCTCAGCCCTTTCTTATATCTTGTATGGACCTGGGTAATTCCTGACCTAAGATACTCTAGTTTTAGTACTCTTCTTCCGGAAGTGTGTTGTTAAGTTATGCCTAAAAATAGTTTATTAAATGAAACAGAACAGGAACACTTGAAACAAACAAAAAACCATGAGACTAAGATACATTTTCAAAAGTCAAATTCTTATTTCTAGCATTAAAAACATATACACTCTGAAAGGTTAAAATTTTTACTCCATTTGAAAAAAAACTTTTTTAAAGACTAAAAACTGGTTTGCGGTGTTATCTTTGTAAATTTTAATAATCGCTTCTATATCCATCACATTCTAAAAGACTACGTTCCTAGATTGGAAAACGTCGCCTCGTCAAGGAAGAACAATACTTGGTCTGTACGCTTTGAGTTGGAGTGGGTGGAGGAGCTTAAATCACAACGGCAGCGGCTCCCATCTCGGGTGCAAAAGGGAAGGAGCAAGGCAGGGAGGTGGGCTGAAAGTCACCGGCTTGCGGACACCAGCCTCGGACTGGGAGAACTGGGGAAGGCTCAAGGTGGCACTGTCCCCCGGCTGCGGGAGGCTGGCCCGCCCCCTGCTCAGCGAAGGCCGGCTGAGGACGGGGCGGGGCGGCCACTCACTCACCTGGTTGGTGACCTGAAACGCAAGCAGAAAACACACATTTAGGGAAAGATCTTTCTTGCTCCAGAGCCCCTCTGATCTTGCTCTTCCAGGCCGGGACTCACCCCGGACTTAGCATCCAGCAGCGGCTCGCTAGCCCCCTCCATGGCAGGAGACCAGGGCTCGCACCGCGGCCTCAGGCAGACGCTCCCTGGGCCGACACTTCCGCTTCCTCTTCCTGCCTTTTGCGGCATTGCGCACGCAGCGGACGTGGGGAGGGCTGAAAACAAACATCTCTGTGAAACTTTTACCCCTTTTCTCCATTCAACAGTCAGTTTTACGAAGATACTCAGTAATAACGAATATTGTGAGGGGAAAAGGCCAAAGACTTGGAGAAGCCTTGCGAAGGGAGAGACCAATTAACTTTAGGATGCTGTCTCCCCCCATCTTGGGCTGTACACGTGGGCTCTCCCAGTCTGGGGCGCAGGGGATCGTGACCGCGCGAGGGATTGATGCCCGCCAAATTAGAAAGCTGCTGGACGACCACACCCCCCGAGGAAGTTTGTCCTGCGAGGGAGGTGCCTGTGAGAGCTATAGTTATATGATGAGCTTTCGTCACTCGTTTACTTCACTGGCCTAGCTGGAGGCCGGGGTTGGATGGGGTGGGGGGTTGTTTTTTTTAATCCCGGCTGTCACGTCCTACTCCAGTCCTCAACCTGATTACAGCAGTACCTTCCCAACCAGTCTTCCCACTTCTCTCTTATTCGCCTCAAATCCATTCTACGCAGAGTATCCGGAATGATTTTTTCCCCAACTTTTTATTTTGAAAAACTTGATAATATTTTCAGAAAAGTTGCAAAACTACTTGAATGAACACCTGGACATCCGTCATTTAGATTCTCCACCTAACATTTTACACATTTGCTTTATCTCTGCCTACATGCATAGTAATAATGTTACTTTACCCCTAAATACTTGAGCTTGTATTTCCTAAGAACAAGGGCATTCTCCTAAATAACCACAGTACAACTATCACATTCAAGAAATTTAACTTTGATAAAATACTATTGTCTAATAAACAGACCAAATTAAGATTTCCCCAGTTTCAGGCCGGCCCGTGGCTCACTCGGTAGAGTGCGGTGCTGATAACACCAAGGCCACGGGTTCGGATCCCATATAGGGATGGCCGGTTTGCTCACTGGCTGAGCGTGGTGCTGACAACACCAAGCCAAGGGTTGAGATCCCCTTACCGGTCATCTTTTTAAAAAAAAAAAAAAAAAAAAAAAAGATTTCCCCAGTTTCAATACTATTCTTTAAAATTAGTCCCTACTTCACCCACAACAAGAATCTAGTCTAGGATTGTATTGAATTTAGTGATCATGCCTCTTTAATCTCCTCTAATCTAGAACTGGACTGGTAAATTGTAGGCAGGACTGTGTTCACCACTTGGAGGCTCTGGGGGAGAATTCTTTCAGGTTTATTCAGGTTGCTGGCAGAACTCAGTTCTATGAAGTTCCCGTTTTCTTGCTGGCTTTTAGATGGAGATTCTCAGCTTCTAAAGACCATCTGCATTCCTTGGCTTGTGGATCACTTCCTCCATCTTGAAAGCAAGCAACGGCAGGTCATCTCCTGTTAACACTTTGAATCTCTCTGATCATTCCTTCTGTGTCATCTCTCCTATGCCTTCTTTTGCCACATCTCTCAGACTCCAGCCTGAGAAACAGCCTAAGAAAGTTCTCTGTTTTTAGGGGCTCAAATGATTAGATCAGGAATACCCAAATAATTCAGAATAACTTCCCTTTGTTAAGGTACAAAGGGGTCTTCAAAAAGTCATGGAAAGATTTGTATTATCTTTTAATCCCATTTTCCACAAACTTTTTAAAGTATCCTCATATATAATTTTAATTACATCTGTAAAGTCCCTTCAGAGCAATACCTAAATTAGTGTTCCATTGAATAATCAAAGCATGAAAATCTTTGGGGTTGGGGGGCAGGCATTTTTAGAATTCCACTTGCCACAAACACCTGTCATAGGATTAGTGGAGAATTACATTAGTTAATGCATGTAAAGCACCTAAAACTGTGCCTGGCATGTAGCACTCAGAATCTAGGCCAAAAAAAAAAGCTGCTGACTCAGGTCATTAGACCTGGTTAAATGTACTAATTAGATTGGAAGCATAGTCCCTGAATGAATCAAGTGATTTCTTTTCTATGCAAAACTGATGAAAAGATAGAACACTACTGTGCACCCAATTTGTCAGCGCATGAGTTCCATTTGTCAGGAAATTTTTTTCCTTAGCTCTTGGCTGCCATCAGATTTATGCTCCATGCGGGGGGGGGGGGGGGGGAGGTCAGAGAGGAATGCGCACACATGCACTTACAAATCTTAACATTGTAAAAATGCTTCAAAATGATAAAAGGATATATATATTTTAAGTTAATGTTTGGGTTTCTTAGCTGCAAAAGCGAGTCTCGAAACAGGGAACACGGCGCCAGGGCTGCTGTGGATGCAGCCAGGATCCCGGAGGCCGGGGCCGCGCTGAAGGCGGCCAGCTGCCCTATTCAGGATTCGAGGTTTCAGGCCGGCATTAAAGAAGATTCCTGGGAGCGCTCGAGCCGGGCCGCGACTGAACAGCCCGAGGCGGCAGCGGCCGAGAACTGGGAAAGGCGGCAAACCAGAGACAGAGCGAGCGCCCGACCTGGCACAGCACTGTGAGTGACCCCCTGGCACAGCTCTGTTCGGGGGGCGGATGCCCACCTGACTCCCGCCTGCACTGCCAGGCCACTCACCGCCCCGGTGCTGCCTCCATTTTCCCAGGTGCGGGCAGCTCCGCCCTGCTCGGCCATCACTGAGCCCTCCCACTTGCTTGGCCTGGTGCAGGGCTTTCCGGAGCCTGCGGGCCGGCCTCCTCTCCCACTCCCTCCCCAGATCTCTGGCGGGGCTGGTGGCGTGGGGCATCCCCGGCCAGTGTTGGGAGGGCAAGGAAGTACGGGCGGGCCGACTGTCACTCCACCACACCCTGGACTCCGCCCCGGTAAGCTTCCTGTTACTGGGAGGCAGATACCATCTCTGCGGCCACCAGTTTGGAAAAAAGCCTAACGAATTTCTGGTTGGGAATAGTGTGGTAGGAGAGTTCCCAGGTCCGCTTGAACCTGCCGGAGAGCAGGCTGCAGGCGGGCACTAGGCTCGGTTTATACCGGGGGGATACAAAGGTGAACAAGACCCGAGAAAGATCTACACAGTGCTACAAAGGCACCCAGAGAGACCGGTCGTCTGTGCCTAGCAGAAACCTGGTAGACTTCCTGGGCGAGGCGGTGCCGAGCAGGGTCTTGAAGGCCCAGCTGATAGACGAGGGGTGCAGAGAACACGCCCCAGCCCAGCACAGTGCGCACAGAGGGGGGAGACGTGTGGCCAGGGAGGCGGAGACTCGACAGAAACCACACACCCGGTGGGGTCGCCACTGCACGATCTAACAGCCTGGGCCAGAGCACACGGAACGGGAAGAAGTCCTGCACAGGAAGTGAAAGCTCAACAGAGATCACACACCCTGTGGTACGTGATCCACCAGCCCAGCAGAGTCCAAGCTGACCAGAAAGGTGGCTCCCCGGAGAAGCCCAAGACCCGAGGCAACCACACACACAAGGCACTAGAGGCCAACTGAGCAGTCACGGAGGGAGCCATACCAAATTGGCAACCACAGCAACATCCTAGTTAGTCATTAGTCTCAAACCGGTGGTCTGTGCAACCCCCTGCCACAATGAATAAACACCAAAAAAAAGATACTCTGGAAACTATACAAACACATGGAAATTAAACAGCATTCTACTTAATGACATATGGGTCCAAGAAGAAATCAAGCAGGAAATCAAAAAATTTATTGAATCTAATGAAAACAATGATACATCATACCAAAACCTGTGGGATACTGCAAAAGCAGTATTGAGGGGAAAATTTATTGCATTAAATGCTCACTTCAGAAGAATAGAAAGATGGCAAGTGAACAACCTAACACTTCACCTTAAAGAACTAGAAAAACAAGAACAATCCAAACCTAAAGTTAGCAGACGGAAAGAAATCATTAAGATCAGAGCAGAACTGAATGAAATTGAAAACCAAAAAACAATTCAAAAGATCAACGAATCAAAAAGTTGGGTTTTTGAAAAGATAAATAAAATTGACAAACCATTAGCATGGCTAACAAAAAAAAGAAGAGAGAAGACTCAAATAACAAAAATTAGAAATGAAAAAGGTGATATTACAACTGATTCATCTGAAATACAAGGAATCATTCGAGATTACTATAAACAACTATACGCCAACAAATTTGAAAATCTGGAGGAAATGGATAAATTTCTGGACACACACAAGCTCCCAAAACTGAACCGTGAAGACGTAGAAAATTTGAACAGACCAATAACAATAAAGGAGATTGAAGCTGTTATCAGAAGGCTCCCAACAAAGAAAAGCCCAGGACCAGATGGATTCACAGCAGAATTTTACCAAACATTCAAAGAGGAATTGACACCGATTCTTTACAAACTATTCCAAAAGATGAAACGGACGCAAATCTCCCAAACTCATTCTATGAAGCAAACATCATCCTGATACCAAAACCAGGTAAAGATATAACCAAAAAAGAAAACTACAGGCTGATATCCTTGATGAATATAGATGCAAAAATCCTCACTAAAATACTAGCAAACAGAATACAGCAACACATACGAAAAATTATTCATCACGATCAAGTGGGATTCATCCCAGGGATGCAAGGTTGGTTCAACATACGCAAATCAATAAATGTGATACACCATATTAATAAAGTCAAACACAAGGACCATATGATCATCTCTATAGATGCTGAAAAAGCATTTGATAAAGTTCAGCACTCATTCATGACAAAGACCCTCTATAAGTTAGGTATAGAGGGAAAGTATCTCAACATAATTAAAGCCATATATGCCAAACCCACTGCCAATATCATCCTGAATGGGGAAAAGCTGAAAGCTTTTCCTTTAAGAACAGGAAGTAGACAAGGATGCCCACTCTCACCACTCCTATTCAACATAGTGTTGGAAGTACTAGCCAGAGCAATCAGAGAAGAGAAGGAAATAAAGGGCATCCAGATTGGAAAAGATGAAGTCAAACTGTCCCTGTTTGCAGATGACATGATCCTATATATCGAACAGCCTAAAACCTCTACAAAAAAACTCTTGGAATTGATAAATGATTTCAGCACAGTAGCAGGATACAAAATCAACACACAAAAATCAGTAGCATTTCTTTTCTCCAATAGTGAACATGCAGAACGAGAAATCAAGAAAGCCTGCCCATTTACAATAGCCACCAAAAAAATAAAATACTTAGGAATTGAGTTAACCAAGGAGGTGAAAAATCTCTATTATGAGAACTACAAACCACTGCTGAGAGAAATTAGAGAGGATACAAGAAGATGGAAAGATATACCATGCTCTTGGATTGGAAGAATCAACATAGTGAAAATGTCCATACTACCCAAAGTGATATACAAATTCAATGCAATCCCCATCAAAATTCCAAAGACATTTTTCTCAGAAATGGAAAAAACTATTCAGACATTTATATGGAACAATAAAAGACCACGCATAGCCAAAGCAATGCTGAGCAAAAAAAATAAAGCTGGAGGCATAACAATACCTGACTTTAAGCTATACTACAAAGCTATAATAACCAAAACAGTATGGTACTGGCATAAAAACAGACACACTGACCAATGGAAGAGAATAGAGAATCCAGAAATCAACCCACACACTTACTGCCATCTGATCTTTGACAAAGGCACCAAGCCTATTCACTGGGGAAGGGACTGCCTCTTCAGCAAATGGTGCTGGGAGAACTGGATATCCATATGCAGGAGAATGAAACTAGATCCATACCTCTCACTGTGTACTAAAATCAACTCAAAATGGATTAAGGATTTAAATATACACCCTGAAACAATAAAACTTCTTAAAGAAAACATAGGAGAAACACTTCAGGAAATAGGACTGGGAACAGACTTCATGAATACGACACCAAAAGCACGGGCAACCAAAGGAAAAATAAACAAATGGGATTATATCAAACTAAAAAGCTTCTGCACAGGAAAAGAAACAATTAAAAGAGTTAAAAGACAACCAACCGAGTGGGAGAAAATATTTTCAAAATATACATCTGACAAAGGATTAATATCCAGAATATATAAGGAACTCAACCAACTTTACAAGAAGAAAACAAGCAACCCAATTAAAAAATGGGCAAAAGATCTAAGTAGGCATTTCTCTAAGGAAGATATACAAATGGCCAACAGACATATGAAAAAATGCTCAACATCACTCAGCATCCGGGAAATGCAAATCAAAACCACATTGAGATACCATCTAACCCCAGTTAGGATGGCTAAAATCCAAAAGACTCTGAACGATAAATGCTGGCGAGGCTGCGGAGAAAAAGGAACTCTCATACATTGTTGGTGGGACTGCAAAATGGTGCAGCCTCTATGGAAAAGGGTATGGAGGTTCCTCAAACAATTGCAGATAGATCTTCCATACGACCCAGCTATCCCACTGTTGGGAATATACCCAGAGGAATGGAAATCATCAAGTCGAAGGTATACCTGTTCCCCAATGTTTATCATAGCACTCTTTACAATAGCCAAGAGTTGGAACCAGCCCAAATGCCCATCATCAGATGAGTGGATGCGGAAAATGTGGTACATCTACACAATGGAATACTACTCAGCTATAAAAACGAATGAAATACTGCCATTTGCAACAACATGGATGGACCTTGAGAGAATTATATTAAGTGAAACAAGTCAGGCACAGAAAGAGAAATACCACATGTTCTCACTTATTGGTGGGAGCTAAAAATTAATATATAAATTCACACACACACACACACACACACACACACACACACACACACACACACAGACACACACACAAACCAGGGGGGGGGGAAGAAGATAGAACAACCACAATTATTTGAAGTTGATTTGACAAGCAAACAGAAAGGACATTGTTGGGGGGGAGGGGGGGAGGGAGAAGGGAGGGAGGTCTTGGTGGTGGGGAGCAATAATCAGCTACAATGTATATCGACAAAATAAAATAAAATAAAAAAATAAGTTAATGTTTGTTATTTTTCTGTATTTTTCATGTATTCCTTTTAAAACTTATTATTATTAGACATGAGTGGCCCTTTCCAAAAATCTATTGATCTAATTTGGGGAGAGAAAAATGTCAGTAGTGTTTAGGCCAACCTCTGCCAGTTGTTATTCTTATTCTTGTTCTCTTCACACTCCAGCAACACATGTGGTAAGCCTTTTATTTTTAAGACGTCCATCTTACAGAAGATCAGAACTTACTTATGCTTCATACTTAGAAAATACAGATTTTATGAAGAGTCAAGAAAAATGGTAAAACTAAAGATGCATGGGTATAGCTTTTGTTTATTTATATTTATTTTCGTCTAATGACATGTAAGTGGACATATAAATCAGAAAATATTTCTGGAGCTGTTACAGTAAACCTAGTACTGTTATATGCATAGGAGAAAGCCCACAGAACTATGGTATGAACTCTGATGTCACGAGGGTTACAGTGTAATGGAGAAAGCAAAATGGACACACATAATACAAATAATACTTAAATTTAAGCATTTATTTTAGGGCTTTTTTGTGCCAAATGATATAAATCCAACTCAAACTAGCTTAAGAAAAATAGCAGAAATTATTGTCTCACAGGGACAGCCTCTGAAGTGTAGGGGTGGAGCCACTGGCAGAGTCAACAGAATAGTGAGATTTAAATAGCAAAAGGGCCCACTCTCTCTTTCTCATTGTAGTCTGGCTTTCTGCTTGTCTGTTGGCTTCATTCTCTTTGGCTTCTCCATATGTTCTTAGGGGAAGAGTACATGCATATAGATATATGCCACCAGCATCTCTGGGATCACAGCCTTATGGCTCATGATCCAAGGGGAAAGAAGAACTTGCCCTTCCATCTCAATTCACAGGTAAGGAGTCTTATTGCCCTGCTTGGGTCTTATGCCCACTCCTTGGACCAATATTGGGCCTAGGATGATGCATTATTATTTTTGCCCCATGTCCCCTGTTGTGTCCATAGGCAGTAGAATTGTGTGCCTAACAGAGTCACTAGTAGCCAGAGGGGTGGGAAGATACACCCTATAGGAGACAGAAGTGAGGATGATGCAACAAAACTTAGATGAAAAGTTGCTGGGAAAGCAAGAACCATAGATGTCCACTAAACATATTTACTATACTGTATACTATGCTATACTATACTATCCTATATAAACAGTGGATATAGTAGGCAGAATAATATCCCCTCCCAAAGATGTTTGCTTCCTAGTCCTCAGAATCTATGAATATGTTATGCTATGTGGCAAGGGGGAATTAAGGTTGCAGATATCATTAAAGTTGCTAATCATTTAAGCTGACCTAAAAGGAGGAGAGGTTCCTATATTAGCCAGGTGGCCCAGTGTAATCAGAAGGGTCCTTAAATGTGGAGAATGGAGTCAGAGGGGTTAAAGTCAGAGAGAGTGTGTCAGAGTGATACCATGTGAGAAAGACTCTGCTGGCCTTTGCTGGCTTTGAAAGATAGAAAGAGGCCAAGAGCCAAGAAACACAGGCAGCCTCTAGAGGCTGGAATAGGAAATAAAATGAATTCTCCCATATAGCTTCCAGAAGGAGCACAGCCCTGCCAAAACCTTGATTTTAGCTCAGCAAGACTCAGTCAGACTTCTGACCTTCAGACTGTAAGATAAAAGTATGTTGTTTCAAGCCACAAAATTTGTGGTAATTTGTTTAGCAGTGGCAGGAAACTAATACAGTGGAGGATAACAATGACATGCTGGGAGCTTTAGAGTCACCTAGTCCTAAATCTAAGTCCCTCTTCCACCACTCAGCTCTGTGACTTTAGTAAAGTTAGCCTTTCTGAGCATCAGCTTCCAAATCTGTAAAAATGGGGCTATTAATATTTATCTCACATGGTTTTTATTAAAGGGTAAATGAGATCATGTATGTAAAGCATGTAGGAAAGTTCTTGAATATAGTAAGTGCTGAATAAATACTAGCTGCTATTATCATCATCATGACATTCAGTCCTCCAAAGAAGCCTGTAAGTTATCTTGATCATATATTATCTCCATTTTATATATGAGGAAACTGAAGTTCAAGAATACTGAGCAACATCATCACCTAGCTAATAGGTAAAACTTCAGTCTGGTTTTAATTTAGTCTGCAATTTCATTTCAGAGAACTCTGGAGAAATTCCAAACCCCCAATGTGACTACTAAATCTTAGCTGCTTTCTGCTAATCAAATGTTCTACTTCTACTCCACTCTATTCAAGAATATGAGTGACTCTGTGTGTATGTGTGTTGTGCTGGTGGTTGGGGTGGATAGTGGTGCTAATCACTGGGCAATATAAGCAAAAATGCAGAGCCAGGAATGAGCATGATCACGGATCCTAGAATCATAGAAGTTTTAGAGCTTAAAGCAGGGCTTAAAATTCTTAGCCTTTGGCCAAATCTGGACTACCCTCTTACTTAAAATAAAACAAAGAAAACAAAACAAGCTATATCAGAAACTCTTAAGTGAAAAAGCACTTACAAAGGCTTCATATGTTCCAGTTTGTCACAGGTCCCATGTTGCTCTTTCATTTCACCTGGTCAATTCATATTAACCTGAAACCTGCAAGATATAGATTTCAACCTTTACTTACAAAAATGAATCTTAAAAAAATAAAAATAAATAAGAAATAATAAAAAATAATAAAATAAAAAATGAGACTTATCTTTAAAAAATGAGACCTAAGTAGGTTAAGCTCCTGGCTTGTAGAAACACAGCTAGGTTGTGGTAGTCATGATTTCTGATCAAGTGGGGAGAATTATTATTCCATACTGAGGAAAATGATGCTAAGTCATTTAAGATCAAAGTAAGGCTTTGATATGTTTTTAAGTTTGGCAAGAAGGCTGTGTTTTAGGATGGTAGTTTGGCAATGCAACACAGGCTCAAGGCAGATGACAGGGTACATATGCATGTAGCAGGAAGACAGCTGTGACATATTCCTATTAAGATAAGTAATGTAAGATAGTGAGTATTCAAGGTGGTATGCAATGAGTGAGTTACAGCTGTACAGAGTGATTGATTCCCATAGCCCTAGGGACAGCTGGGTGGGGACTGAGCCTGGAAGGATTCTCTGGGTTGGTCACAACTGTGTTGACAAACTTATCTGATTAAGTCAAGTGTTATACAAATACTAAGTTTCATCAATTCTTAGATGTGCTTTTTTTTTTTTTTAAATTAACATCTCAGAACTCATACTGCACATTGCATCAGATGGCTTCTTAAAGTGACCATTAACTGGGCAGCAGTTGTGACTCAGTTGTTTTTGAAAGTGCATGCATGAACTTAGTCATAGCTCTTCAACACTTCTATTGAGTTATGGGTATTGTTGGCTATTTAGTACGTTTAATATCCATTTAAAACGTCTTTTAAAAGATTATGCTGTGATTTGGCATAGCAAAAATTTCCGAGGAATAGAAGCAGCCATGGAAACAGTACAGTGAGTTATAAACTTGTAGTGGTGAGGCAAATATGGATTATTGGAGAAATAACCACAATTCCATCCTTTCTTGCAAAGGAACTAAGTAATTTACAATTCCTAAAAAGGTGGGTAGCCTTGAGTAGGTAAAGCAAAAGGGTTGCTTATTTCACTTAAGGTTGGATAAGTCACAAAGTCTCTCAGAATATAAGAAAGAATATGTATAAGGATGAGAGTTTTTGAGTCAAAAGCACTCTTGTTAAGGCACCAAATATTAATTTGTCAAAAAATGCCCTGCTGTCTTTGAATAGAAACTGCTAAATTTTCAAAGATGCATGATGTACTAGTTGCTGAAAAAAATGAAACTGTGTTTTGACAAGTATGAAATGCTGATAAACCCTGATATTCTATGGCAGCCATCAAAATTATACTGTCAATGCTAAAGGTACTAAAAGTACATGAATTTATATAAATAAGTGGCATGTCACTATGATACTATGAATAAGCCTCCCACTATGTTTTATGAAAACTATAAAATGATATTTAATAAAATCTTCCCCTATGATGATATTGTGCATACTAAAAAGAATGGGATGCACAATACTTGAGTTGATGGTCTATAAAGTTGCCATGAACACTGAATTAGCAAATGCTGAACCATTGCTCCAAGAGGAAATACAGGTTAGGTTCCTGTGAGCCTCTGTGAACAACATGTTCATCAGTTGATCAATACATAGTGTTATTTTATGTGTGTTTCTGTTTAGTCAGCTTATTTAATATACAAGGAGTCTTCATAAAGTTCATGGAAAGAGTAATATTATCTTTTAATTCCATTTTTCCATGAACTTTAAAAAATACCCCTATATATTGGAGATTCATTAATATTGAACTATGGCCAACAGCACTTAGTCCACTTTGTGCTGATATTAAAAAATACCTTAGACTTGGTAATTTACAAAGAACAGAAATTTACTTCCTCACAGTTCTAGAGTGCTGTGGATTGAATGTTTCCCCAAAGCTCATTAAAGTTTAATCCCCACTGTAACTATTAAGAGGATGGGAAATCCTATTATGGTATTTGAAAGGTGAGGCCTTTAAGAAGTGATTAGATTGTGTGGACTGTACCCTTGTGAATGGATTGATCCATTCATGGAGTAATGGGCGTGGCTCTGATGGCTTTATAAGTAGAGCAAGTGAGAAGCTTAGTGTGCACTCTCTCTCTCTCTCTCAAGCTTTTCATCACATGATACCCTGTGTCCCTGTGGATAGTCACCACCATTGAAGAAGGCCCTCATCAGATGTGTTCCCTAGACTTTGGACATCCTGGCCTCCAAAATTGTAAGAAATAAATTTTATTCCTTTATAAATCACCCAGTTTAAGGTATTCTGTTATAATATAAGCAACAGAAATGGACTAATACATGGAGGCTGTAAAGTCCAAGATCAAGGTACTGGCATTTGGTGAAGGCCTTCTTGCTATGTCATCCCATGGCTGAAGGTGGAAGGACAGAAGAGGGTGAGAGAGAGCAAGGGGAGCCAAATGTGTCCTTTTATAAGAAATCCACTCCCATAATAATGGCATTAATTTATTCATGAGGATGGTGTCTGCATGATCCAAACACCTCCCGTTAGGCCCCATCTCCCAACACTACCACACTGGGGATCAAGTTTCTAACACAAGAACTTTGGGGGACACATTCAAACCAAAGCAAGCACTATAACTGAAGTTCTGAACAAAGCTTATCTAACACATATGTTTTCTCTGTAAGGCACATCATAGCCTTCTTGCACTTAGAAACACTAGACAGCACTTCATCACTACGCTTGGGTGCCATTTTAAACAGTGAAATTGCCAACAAAAAGCACAAAAATAGAGAAATGAAGCACTAAATAGACCATGAAAAGAACACTTGTTTCTATTGTGAGAGCTGAAATAAGAAGGCAGACCATTGCTTTTTCAACTTCAGCTGGGAACTCACATTTTTTGCAATTTTGTGCATGTCTGTGAATGACCACAAAAGTGCCGTATTGATTTGTGAGTTATAAATAAATTTCAGCAAGTAGGCAAATTCAAAATGCAGAATCCATGAATAATAAGAATGGACAGAACTTTGCTCTTTAGTGGAAAACACTTCCAAGTCATATGGCAAAATATGAAGATAAAAGGGTTAAAAAATTGGGGCCAATGATGCCAAATCTTGGGCCTCCTCAGAGACCCATGGATCAAAATCTGCATTTCAGATGTCCCAAGTGTTTCTATGCACATTCAAATCTGAGAAATACTACCTATGATACCATGGTAAGTACATCCATGACAGAGGGTAGAAGTTAAAGATTAGAAGACTGTTAACATTTGTAAGTTTTTATTGGTCCTAAGGTCTGAGGAATGCTAGGATAACAACCTCTCTAAGGTGAAAGATGAGTTACTGCATCTTGAAATTCCTATTGATAGGAAAGAGACAGGGCACTTGGTGGGCCTCTTTAGCTTTTAGAGACAACATCTACCACACTCGGGAATACAGCTCCAACTTCAACATTTATTGGGTGGCATGGAAGACTCCTCATTTGAGTGTGTCCCTGAGCAAGAGTGCTCTGCAGCAAGTCCATGCTGGGATGCAAGCTGCCTTGTTATGTGGCCTTAAGTCTCAACAGGTGCAGTGGTGCTAGAGTTGTTTATGGTGGATAAGGATGCTGTGTGGAGTCTTAGGCAATCACTAACAGGATAGTCACAGTGTAGAACCTCAGAGTTCTGGAGCAAGGCCATTCCTCTGACAGCAAGCCATTTGAAAAGCAGCCCCTGAATTGCCACTGGGCCCTAGTAGAGACTGAGAGCCTTGCCATGCAACTCAATCAATTACGCAACTAAAGCTGCCCATCATGAGCTGGACATTGTCAGA
This sequence comes from Cynocephalus volans, assembly GCF_027409185.1. Lineage (NCBI taxonomy): Eukaryota > Metazoa > Chordata > Mammalia > Dermoptera > Cynocephalidae > Cynocephalus > Cynocephalus volans. The sequence goes on along the minus strand of NC_084466.1, from coordinate 36,502,289 downwards.
TTTACAAAGTCACAGTGTTGGGTGGATATAGCAGCAATCCATTAGATGGAGAAAGAGAAAGAGGAACCAAGGGTTGAAAATGCCATTGAGGTCAAAGGACAGTAGCCAGAAGAACATGGCTGGGAGTCTTGGAAGTTCCCCAAGAAAGGCAAGATCAGAATTATAAAATTATCTTTTTCCCACTCTCTACTCTCTCCCCGAATTCCCTGTATTGAGTTTGGAGTAGTAATATGCACTCTATTTCATGTCAAATCTCTGGAGTCATCATTGACCTCTCCTGCTCATCAAAGGGATAACCCCTTAAAATAATATCTGTTGAATCTGTATCTGCATCTCTACTTCCAAGGCTACTGCACTTGGAATTCTCTCAGCACTTCCCTCTTGCAAAATTTCCGTATTATTGAAAAATGGTGTTTCTGCACATCTGATTATATCATTCATTCCTCAAATATTTATTAAGCATCTACTATGTATCAGGCACTGGGTTAGGCCCCGGGGAAACAACGTGAAGAAGGAAAAGGCACTGCTGCTGGCTTCCTGGAGTTTACAGTCTGGTGGAGGAGAGAAAAAAATCCTGTTTAAAATTCTTCAGTGGTTCCCTGCTGTTTTGAGGATGAGGCCCAGATGTCTTGATAGGGTTGCCCCTGATTATCTCTCCAGCATCACCTCTAACCAGTGTTCATTACTCTCGCAGGCTCCGCAGCCACAATGTACTTTCCCTTCTTCAGAGCACCCTCCTCTCTGCCTGGGTTCAGTCCAGGAATCCACTTTCTCCAAGAAGCCTTCTGGACACTCACTTCCCCCGTTAGTTGCACTTCTCTGTAATTCCAGCACACCTCATGCTATCACTACCACAAACGAACCATACTTCATGGTGATTCTCTATTCTCTCGTGCACCCCCTCTACTCTTCAGTGAACTCAGCTTTGTGTTCCCAACACGTAGTACAGTGTCTGATTCATAGTAGGTACTCGACATTTTTTGTCAAACGGACTGAATAGATATATATAGAAATGCCCCCCCCCATAGCACACAAGGCCAATACATCACTTCTGCACCCTGACAAAGGAGCGACAGGGCCATGACTAGAGGGCGTCCTCTGGCCCTGCTGTCTTCTGACAGGTAGCAACCTGGTCCCTCTCTCGCAGAATAGTACTCAGCGACGCGTCCCCTAGCGCCTCCGGCTGACACTGCAAGAATGGAAGGGCGCCGGCAAGCATGCGGTCCCAGACCAGAGCGTGGCGCAAGCGCAGAACGCGAGCGCTCGGCTTGGATAGGGAGAGTCCAAGCGTGAGGGGAGCGGGCTGTGGATTCAGGTTCTGTTTTTCTTGCTAAATAGAGAAGTAGCCCTATATTTTCCCTCTTCGACTGTATATTAATTGAAACTATAAGACAACTTGTGGCTCTGCAGTGAGCTATAGAGGGGATAGGGGGTTGTTAAGCTCTACTCTGTCCTTCGGCACCCCTCTTGCGGGGCGGTGGGTTGGAAGGTCCCAGGTCAAGGCGCGCGGGGGCGGAAGCGGCGGCGGCGGCGGACGTCAGAGCCGAGAGGGGCTGGGCAGAGCGGCCATGGAGGGTCGGCATCGCTGGCTGCCACTGGAGGCCAATCCTGAGGTGAGTGCGTCTCGGTCTGGGGCCGCGGCCAGGGGCGGAGGGATTCGGGCTGCTGCAGCTGGACCGCGGCAGTTTGGTTCTAAATCGTGTTCTGTGTTTGGTTTTCAGGTCACCAACCAGGTGAGTGAGGTGTCTGTCGCTGCGGACCCCGGAGTCTTTTCTGCTTTCGCGGTCAGCTTCTTTCACGTCTACGCTCCTCCGGATTCCGGGATTTAATTCCTTGAGGGTCTCTCTTGTTCTGCTTCAGGCGGCACCTCCCCTTTCACGGCTGTCTCCCTGCCACCTGGCTCCTGGTGATGCTCCCAGCTGCCTCAGCCCCTTCCCTGGTCCCCATCCCGGGTCATCACGTTTCCTGGGGCCTCCGGTCTGAGGTTTGAGGGACTTTCATCCCGTATTCCTATTTCTTTTCCCTATTCGTTTTGCCTCCTACTAGTGCCGATTCCATGATTTTTCCCACCCTGTACCTCTGGGTGACTAATTTGCCTACACTTGTGACTCGAAGCTTTGTTAACTCGCCCACCCAGTCCTTGTAATTTCATACACCTCCTGCACTATGAAATCATCTTCCAGTCATCTTCTCTTGCCCCATCAAGTTACTTCTCCCCGCCACGCCCCCTTTCTCTTCCAGTCTTTTAAAACTGGAAATTTAGTTGCTTTCATACCATACAGCTTAATAGTTTCCACTCTATTCTTTGCCACCTACGACCCTTAAACTTCGTTTTGGGTATTGGAAGTTGGGGTTTGGGGAGGGAAGAGGGAACATCTCCCAGGTACTCGATTTAAAGAACAGTGGGTGTTATCAGGTATAAACTTTTGATTTGCTCAGGTGTATCTCGTCTTATCCTGTTTTTTCATTCTCAACAGCTAGTTACTGCTCTCTTGGTTTATCGTATGAAATTACGCCCCCCCCCCCCATGGTCCTTGTCATTAACAAGGAGTATTCATTGTGTACTTAAATTGTTGTTTTGGGGTCGGCCCCGTGGCGCACTCGGGAGAGTGCAGCGCTTGGGAGCGCAGCGGTGCTTCCGCCGCGGGTTCGGATCCTATATAGGAATGGCCAGTGCGCTCACTGGCTGAGCGCGGTGCGGAGGACACCACACCAAGGGTTGAGATCCCCTTACCGGTTACAAAAAGACAAAAAAAAAAAAATGTTGTTTGGTTTTCAAAGCTTATAGCAAGTTCCTTATATAAAGAAAGTAGATAGTTAGGCTTTATCTTGATGTAAGCTGTAAACCCCTTTACCTTCTTGTTCAGGTTTATTATATGCTTTTGAAATGACGGTTATTCCCCTGACTTTTTAGTAATCTAGAAATATACAAAGCTTAAAACCCAGAATGTATCTTTTATATTATTCTTATGGTGACTTTTCCAATGGATGTTAATTTTCTTTTTTCTCACCTTCGAAATCTGGTGTTCATTTTTTTCCCTAACACATATTTGTCCCCTTTGTACAGAGAAAAATCTTAAGGCTGAAGAAATCAGTATTTGCAATTTCTGATTTAGTGCTGTAGGAAAGAAGCATATTTCTTTCAGACCTAAACCAAACTATTTTTACACCTTTGTGAAAAATCAGTTTACCAAATACCTGGATTCTTTTTTGTTCCATTGATCTGTGTGTTCTTTCACTGGTACTACACCATTTTGATTACCGTCATTTTATAGAAAGACCTCACATCAAATAGTATGAATCCTCCAACTGTGTTCTTTTTCAAAATTGTTTATTTCTTTCTAGTTACTTTGCCTTTTCATATAAATTTTAGAATCAGCTTATCTGTCTCTACAAAAACCCATGCTGTGATTTTTGGTAGGGAATGTGTTAAATCTATGGATGTATTTTGGGAAAAATTAACTTAACAATACTGAGTGTTGTAATTCATGAAGGCAGTACATTTCATCATTTAGTTAGGTCTTTGATTTCTTTCATCAGTGTTTTGTAGTTTCAGCATGTATATCTGGAAGATATTTTGTTAGATTTATTGTACTTATTTTGTTTCAGCATTTATATCTTGGATATTTTGCTAGGTATTTAATGATTTTTGGTGCTGTAGTAAATGGTACTGTTTTAAAATTTCAATTTCTAGTTTTCTATTGCTATGAATAGAAGTATAACTGATTTTTAATAGTTGACTTTGTATCCTGCTGCCTTGCTAAATTTACTTACCAGTCCTACTTCCTGTTTTCTGTAGATGCTTTGTAATTTTCTATATAGACAATTATGTTTTCTGTGACTGTTTTGTTTCTTTCTTTTCTGTGTGCCTTTATTTCTTTTTCTTGCCCTCTTTCACTAGTTCGGGCCTTTAATACAATGTTGAATAGTATGGAGAGAGGTACATCTCATGTTGTTCCCCATTTTAGGGGGAAAACATTTGATCTTTCACCATAGAGTATGTTAGCTATATATAGGCTTTCGGTAGATGCTATTTCGTTAGGCTAAGGAAGTTTCCTTTCTTTCCTAGTTTGCTGAGAGGTTTTATTATGAATGTGTTGAATTTTCTCAAATGATTTTTCTGCATCTCTTGAGATGATCGTTTAAGGAAGAAACAATACCAATTCTACATAAACATAAAAGAAGGGAGACAATTCCCAACTCATTTTATGGCCAGCGTTACCCTGACGTGAAAACCAGACAAGCCATTCCAAGAAAAACTGCAGGCCAATTCCTCATGAACATGGATGTAAAAATCCTCAACAAAATATGAGCAAATTGAAAAAATGTAAAAAGGGTGATAAATCCTGACCAAGAGCAGTTTATCCTGGTATTGCAAAGATGGTTTACCATTCAAAAGTCAATGCAATTAACCATATCAATAGACTAAAAAACAAAACTGTTTTTAGGTGATAATTATTGTTTTAATGAGATATAAGCTTGTATAACTGGAATCATATTCTGTGATTCAGCTGCTATTGGAACTTGTTCCTAGGTGATCTTTATAAACTATAAAACACATTCACTCATTCACATTAATTAAGTGATATTTGGGCATACCTTTTATAATACCACTTGTTTGAACAGTAGTTGGTTATTCTTTGGTGATTAAAATATTCGTGGTTTTCTGCATTTCAGTCAAGTGGGAAAACAGTAAACAAGTAAGCACACACATCATTAGTGATTGTTTAAATGCAATGAAAAAAATTAACAGGGTGCTGTGATTGAGACCATTGGGGAAAACTTAATAGGTTGGTTAGAGTGACAGGAGGCCTTTGTGAGGTGACATAAGCAAAGGAAAGATGTTTTTTAGTCTATGATTGTACACTGTGTCTCGCATGCTTTATTTTAAATTTATTTATTATAGGAATAATATGTTTTTAGTGGGAGAATGAGCAAGTATCTAAGAAGTTGTTGATTTTAACCAAAATTTTTGTGGTTGTTTCTTTGTTCTCTGTGAGTTGAAGGCAAAACCCAGAATAGAAAATGAATAGAAATTTAATTAACTGACTTAGAATTTAAAGAATTAATAAACCCCAACAACAAAATCCATCCCTACCCTCTCTTATTAACTCAACCTAATAGAATCATAGGACTTTTACTCGATCTTGATCTCACTCTGTTACCATCTTGTAATTGCATGTGTTATTAAATCTGTTTGAGCAAATACTGTTTTATGCCCTAATGATGCCTAGTGTGTAAGAATGGTCAACCCATTTCTACTTTAAGAAGATCAGTATTAATTGTTAGACATTAGCTAGTAAGGATATTTTGTCATGCCATAGGTAGGACTTAGAGTAATAGAAATATCCTTAATTGTGATTTTATTGAGGAGGCAAAATATTTTCTAGCATAATGTCCAAAGGTAAATAAATTTATTTTAACATAACTATTCTATTTAGCCTAAATGCTTAGAGTTAGAAAAACAATTAGAGGTCATATGCTGGATTATTGCCATAAACATACATTACTGTGTTGTCCTCTAGCTACTGCATTGTCTGTTTCCCTTGTAAACTTTCCTTGAAGAAAGAATTGTCCATAGCTACTGTCGCTACTACCTCATCTCCTATTCTCTTCTGTGTTCACTCCTATCTAGCTTGTTTATATCCCATCCATTTTATAATAACTACTTTTGTCAGATTTACTAATGATTGCTGCTTTGCCAGATCCAGAGGTCACTTTTCTGTCACCATATTTTTTGGCCTGTCAGCAGTATTTGGTAGATCAGCCATCCTTCTTGAAACATTATCTTTTCTTGGCTTCTGTGATAATCCTGGTTTTCCTCCTATTCCCCTGACTACTTCTTAGATTTTTCTTTGCTAGATCATCTTCCTTCCAATTTCTAAGGGCTCCTTAGAGTTTTGTCCTAAACTGCTAATCTTTTCTATGTGCATTCTCTCTCTAGTGATGTTGTTTGTTGTGTACATTTAATACCATCACTAGTCACATAGATGACCCCAAGTTCCTCTAACCTCTCACTTCACCAAATTACAAAATTGTACATTCAACTATCTCTTTGATATCTGCATCTGCATGTCTTATAGATACCTCAAACTTAACATGGCCAGAAAAGAAATCTTGGTTTACATCATCCCACATCTCCCCAAATCCATTTGTTTCCCAGTCTCCCATGCACACTGCTGTCTTTCCAATGTTCAAGTCAGTGTCATTGATTCTTCTCCCTGACTGTGTAGTTTTGAAGAGGCTGTAGCTTTTTGATTTGATTTCCTAGGTTAGAATGTCTGCTCTGCCATCTACCAACTCTGAGACCATGGGCAGTTATCTACTCTCTTTGTACCTCAGTTTGTTGATTTCTTATAACCTCTCCTAATCTTGTTAAGATTGTTGTGAGGATTCAATAACATGTAAAGTATGTACAATGATGTATGGAACAAAGCATCACTCCATGAATGCTTGCTATTTTTTAATATATTTTTTACCCTCTTGCAGACTCTTCTTTCAAAATTTATCCCATGTGTGGCAATTTTCTCCATTTCTAATACCACCACCCAAGCCGCCATCATTCTAACTTGGACAATTGAAGCTGACTCCTAAATAGTTTTTCTGCTTTTACGTTTGCCTCCTTAAAATTTATTCTCCATTGTATTAGTCTATTTGTGTTGCTATAACAGAAATACTGGGTAATTTATAAAGAACAGAGGTTTATTTGGCTTATGATTCTGGGACAGCTGCATCTCACACGGGCCTGAGGCTGCTTCTACTCATGGCGGGAATCAGCAGGCAGCTGGTGGATACAAGCAGATAACATGGCAAGAGGAAGCAAGAGAGAGAGAGATGGGGGAGGTGCCAGGGTCTTTTAAACAACCAGCTCTCTCGGGAACTAATAGAGTGAGAACTCACTCATTAATCCCCCCACCTAGGGATAGAATTAATCCATTCATGAAGGATCTGCCCCCATGACTCAGTCAGTTTCCAACATTGCCACATTGAGAATCAAATTTCTGCATGAGTTTTATGGGGACAACTCTTCCAACTCTATTATCTGTATATACCCAAAGTGGTCTTATAAAAATGCAAATCACATCTTGTGACTCCTTGCTTAAAATACTGTAATGGTTTTCCACTGTTTGTTCTTAGAATACAATTCAGACTTACTGTGGCTGTATAAGGAGGTACTGCCCAACAATGTCCCATTCATGCTGTGCTGCAGTCTTCAAATGTCAGCCCATCCCTGCTTCAGAGACATTGCACTTGTTCATCCTTTGCTTGAATCATTCTACTCAAGGTTGTTTCATGACTGATTCTTTTTTGTTTGTGGCTCAACTTCAGATCACTTCCTCAGTGAGTCTTTTCTTGATTACACATCTAAAGTATCCCCTCCAAATCTGTACTGTCCTGTCTTGTTTTATTTTCTTTATAAAACATACCACCTTGTGAAATTATCTTGTTTCTTATATGTTTACTTGTTTATCATGTGTATCTTACCTCTAGAATGTAAGTTCTGTGAGAGCAGGGACAAATCTTAAGTACCAAGAATGGTGCCTGGCCCTTGGGCTCCCAATAAATAGTTATTGAATGGAAAAATGAATAGATCTTATGAAGGTAAAGCTACTTTCCTGTTGCAGAAAATCTTTCCCCAAATTATCCTTAATGTGGTCATGAATCTTTTGCCTGAATATTTTAATGAGCAATATTCTATCTCGTAAGGTTTAATTTTTTATTATAATGCTGAGAATAATATATAATATAATTAGAAGAATTATATTTCTTTTTATTAAACCAAAATCTTCTTTTCCGTAACTTCCTCCAAGTTTTCGTCCGTCCTCCCATTGAAACCATACAGAGTAAATTTAATTGCTCTTCCATGATATTACTAAAAATATCTGGAGACAGGGATCATGACAATTTAATTCTTCTATGAACATGCCCAGATTCTCCAGCTATAATGTCTTCTAAAACCTTATCATTCCTGGTCACTTTCCTTTGGATTTTATTCCCTTTGTCATTGGCCTTCATAAAATATCCCTCCCAGAGCTGGTATCATAATCCATGTTGAATAATCTATTTTGAGTACAGTGGCTATTACTACATTATCTTGAATGAACCTTCTTTTAAAGCAGACTAGCATTGCGTCACCTTTGTTGACAATTTTGTAGTTAGTACATATTGAGCCTGCAGTGAAGTCAACCCCCTTTATTCTTAATCCCCACATAGAACGTTTTTAGTGTTTCCGCATTCTGTACTTAAATAATCTCATTTTTGTTTTATGTTTTACTCAATTTCCATTAAATTTCATTATTACTAGTTTTCAAGCTGCCATTTTCTCATTTAACTATTAGTTATTCTCCTAGTTCTTCATCTAGCAGTTACTACTCATATACTCTTACTGGTAGTAATATCAAACAATTACTAGACAAATATAACTTATGTCATAATTCACATATTAATAAATTAGTAACAAGGCAGAATCTCTTGTTGCCCTGAGCAGCTAATTAAAGACCACTGGAAGTGGCACCATTCTCATTATTATTTTTTCTTTTTTCTCTATGTGATAGGTTAAAGTCTGACATTTTATTTGAAATGAAATTATGAGTTTTAAAAAACCAGTAATCTGTTACATTTCTTTTGCCAGAGAGGCAATGAAGTTGAGAGTAGGTTTCATTGTATACTAGAGGTCAGGAAGCCAGTGGTTTACTTGCTATATCAAGCATTTTCTTGTGTTTGCACAGGTAATTTGGATTTTTTTTGGCTCTTTGTCCATTGATATAATTCTTAGCTATCTATCTTTCTTTAAACATCAGGCATTATTTTTGGTAAGTAGGATAAACTGTGTTGGTCTTTCACTAAATTAATAATTTACTAGAACTTTGGTGCATCTTCTTAAAAAGCAAGTGCTAGAAATGAATTCAACATATCAACCAAACCAACTTGTATGTATTTGGTAAAGTTCTGGCTTACATTCAGTCTCAAAGTAATAGACTTGAAAAAGGAATTTTGCTTTTTATGTTTTGAATTTTAAGTGTTTGTTATGTGATATAAATAAGTTGCTATCTCTTCCCACCCTGTTCATGGAAAAATTGCTTTAATGTATTCTTTTTTCCCCACCTTTATTAAGGTATAATTGACAAATAAAAATTGCATATATTTATGGTGTACAATGTGATGTTTTGATATATGTTGCTTTCTGCATTCTTATTGAACATCAGTAATAATTTGTATTACATTTCCTTATATGCATTAGGTACATAGTATATACTTGTTGATTATTTCCATGTTAACATTCTACTGGTATTTCTTTTACCAGTTAACATTCTACTTTTTTTTTTTTTTTTAATTTTACTAGTTTCTCCAACAATTAGGTCTACATCCTAACTGGCAATTTGTTGATGTATATGGAGTGGATCCTGAACTCCTTAGCATGGTACCAAGACCAGTGTGTGCAGTGTTACTTCTCTTCCCTATTACAGAAAAGGTAATTGTTAGCTAAGATATAAAGTTTCTGGTAAATATAAAGTAGTTTTCATTATTGAATTAAAAATAGAATTTTTAAGAACAAATGGTCCTCCTCTTGCATAAAATCAGGCAGTCCAGACAGTGAGGAAATCTTAAAAATGTTTTATTAAAGAGATGATATTTAGATTTGATTTATAAATTGACAGTAAAGCTCTGGGTTAGTCTTTTAAGCTTGGGTATTTTTTTTTTAATAAAATATTAGTTTGCTTCAACTGTGTTATGAGGTAACATTTAATCACATTTTGATGTATGTACTCTAGAAATTTAAGCAGTAGAATAATCCTAAATCTGTATTAGAAAATACATGAATAAAGAATATTCATTCAATATTATCTCAATATAAAAAATACACAAATTTTTTTCTATATGTAAAAAGAAATCTCCTTTGCTTATTTTAAAGGAGGTAGGAAAGCTGATGACATGGGTTACATTATTTTCAAAATAGACTTGATTTGGGTGGGAATCACTAAGCTTAAATACTGTTAATTGGCTTTGTTAGGATGTTTTGGAAATTATAAATAGTTATTCCTAGATCTCAGTATTTAAATTCAAATCTCCATATTTCAATTCTTCTAGAATGCTGTCATGCTCGTGTGTGTGTGCGTGTGTGTGTATAGTAGAGCTAGAACTTTTAAGTACATTTAAAAATAGCTGGTGAGTCTATATATTTCTGATTTTTATTTTTAAACTTAGAAATAATAGGATGAATAGTAGTTGTAAAAAATGAGGAAATGTTTGGGAAAATGTGAGAGAAATGAGGTGTTGATGATTTGGCATATACATGCTTAGGTCATCCTATTCTTCAGAAATAAATGGAGCCAAATCTCACAGAAATTAAGAATTAGGCTTTGCTCAGTCCTACATATTCTTGGATCATTTTTTTTGTGCCATAACTAAATAGCCTCAGTTTGAGATTAAATAAATAATATTGAAATTTTTCTCTCTTATACTTAAGGTTGTACAAAACAAATTATTTAATAAAAGAAATGGTATTTTTTCACATTTTGTATTCATAATATTGATAGGAATTTAAGTTAGAAAGTTTTTGTGATTACCAGTGTTAACCAAACCTCTGTTTTTAGTGGTGAGGTTGTGATTATCCTGAAATTTGTAGAAGAAAGAGCAGTAAAGAATTGAAAAAAAAATCAGTTGCTTAAAGCTTATGCTTTCTTAGCTGATGTGAAACAAATATGAGTTCGTGGTTTGAATTAGAAATTTCCCAAACCATTGGTTTTTATGACTTCCTTTTTTTTTTTTTTTTGTACAGAATAAATTGGATTTGATCTCCTTCATTTAGTGAGTCAGTATTAAAAAACCATGTTATTATCAATAGGACCTCTTCATTTAGTGGATCAGCAGAACTGAAGATCATTAGAACTTGAGCTTATTGCTAGGAAGAACACAATTCTAAAGTATGTATGTAAGTAAGTATAGATACTTTACATACATACTTTAAAATTGTGTTCTTGTAAGTATCCATACTTATAGAAAGAATATAAGTGACATCTGCCACTTTTTGATGACTCTTAAGCAGTTTGGTAGATCCCTGTTTCAGACATATTAGTATTACATATGACATAAATGTCATATGAATATCATAAGTGACAAATGAGTATTACATAGTCATTCAGAGGATATTTCGTGCATTTTTTAGGAGATACAAAGTGTTTCAGTCTTCTGTGTTCTAATTTAGAAATTGAATATGTAGCTGGGAATGACTTAAGAAAACTACTAGCAAGGGAACTATCATGGATATCTCATTACTCTTTAAGTAAAGCCAATGATGGTGTTTTGAATGTGTTCTTTATAATAGTGCTTACCAGCCAGTGAATCATAGATAAAGATACTATAAATTTATTTCTTTTTGATATTTATGTCTCTTTACTTTGTGTTTTTTGCTTTGATCTGCCATATTTACTTTTTTCCTATACTTGCTTTGTAGCATTTTAGGATTTTTTTCTAAACATTAAATCTTGAGAAGTTAACAAGTCTTATTTGCTTTGTCAACAAGGAATGTTAATATTAAACAACAAACTAAACCATAGAACTGTATAAACATTTCAGCATAAGACCTTCATATACTGAGCCTTTCAATGGTTTTTATCAGTTGAACTTATATGAATGAATTAATGTTGGTTTATATTGCAAATGTTACTTAAAATTTTGATTTAGAAGCACATTCATACAATTCATTTTTTATTTTTTATTTTTTATTTTTTTTTCTTAAAAGATGACCGGTAAGGGGATCTAAACCCTTGACTTGGTGTTGTCAGCACCACGCTCAACCAGTGAGCTAACCGGCCATCCCTATATAGGATCCGAACCCGTGGCCTTGGTGTTATCAGCACTGCACTCTGCCGAGTGAGCCACAGGCCAGCCCTCATACAATTCATTTTTTAAATTGTAGGTATATTTGTTGTTAGAAGCAGTTTCTTAATTCTTGGTTTTCTGTAGAAATCATTTGTTTTCTTTATTGCAGGGATCAGCAAAATTTTTCTGTAAAGGGCCAGATAGTAAATATTTTTGGCTTTGCAGCCCTTAGAGTCTCTGTTGCAACTATTCAACTTTGCCTTGAAAACAGATATAGACAATACATAAATAAAATTTTACTTATAAAAACAGGCAGTGGGCCAGATTTGGCCCTGTGGGCTGTAGTTTTCTGATCCCCACTGTGCTGGAATCTGAAAATTATTAAACAAAATAAACCATGAAATCATCTTTCTCTTTTCTTCCCCCCCGCTTCTCCCCACTTATTAACCTCTTTAATATTTTTAACCCCTTTTACAGTCAGGAAACTGACACCTTAAGTAATTTGCTGAAAGTCATGCAACTAATGAATCAGCCAGGTTGTGGGCCCAGGCAGTCAACTGTAGAGCCCATACTTTTGACATTCATTATTATACTATATTGCTTTTATAACCAGTTACTATAGATAATGGTGAATATTGGTTGTGAATATCCTACAGTTATAAATATTGTGTGGATTTTATTTATATAATACGATTTTCAAAAAGGAAAAATATTTTTGCACTAATAGTATAATAATGTAAAACTCTGATTGACAGTTCTCCAGTAAAATCTAGGCCCAAAATTAACCTCTGTTGAGTTTTTGCATATTCTTTCAGACTTCTCAATGCATATATAAAGTAAATATTTTAAAAACATAAATGGAAATCATAGTAATGTATACTGACCTATAACCATTCTATAATCTTGGACAGATTTCTAAGTCAGAATGTAAATATCTACTTCATTCTTCTTAAAATGCCTTATCGTATTCCATTAATATGTGCCGTAATATGTGCCCTTTAGCATATTTGTACAAATGTATACTTTTAATAGTAGCATGTGAAAATACCTTTTCACCGATACCCTTACCATCACTGAGTACTACTATTCTTTTTTCCATCTTTTGTCTGGTAGGTGATAAATTGATTCTTTTACTTTAGACCTTTCCTTTTTTAGAAAATGTTTTGTCATTTGTATTTTTTTTTTTTACCTAATGTTATTTTCCACATGTAGACTGTTGACTTTTTTTTTTCCCCCAATAGTATGAAGTATTCAGAACAGAGGAAGAGGAAAAAATAAAATCTCAGGGACAGGATGTTACATCATCAGTATATTTCATGAAGCAGACAATCAGCAATGCCTGTGGAACAATTGGACTGATTCATGCTATTGCAAACAATAAAGATAAGATGCACTTTGGTAAATTTTCATTACTGCTATTTTTGCGCCTTAAGATGTAATGTGATTTCACTGAGCAGTAGGTGGTGCTCTAATTCTTTCAAACTAAGATAAAGCATTTCCGCCCTTCTTTTGTAATGAGAACGTACGTACTGTTAGAAGAAATATTAATCCTTCCCATTCTTTTATATTAGTGATAAACAGAGGTTCAACAAATAGCTTAAAACTTATCATTTATCCCAAGTTTCTTATATTCTTAACTTACCAATGAAAAGATTTTATCTATCATTTAACTAGCATGCTTCTAGTATTTTCATATATCAGTTTCTTTGTGATATCAAGCCTTTTCAATATTATCTTCTTTGATATTTTCAGAATCTGGATCAACCTTGAAAAAATTCCTGGAGGAGTCAGTGTCAATGAGCCCTGAAGAACGAGCCAGATACCTGGAGAACTATGACGTCAGTACCTTCTTTCTGTCTTGATTTCATATGTGGGCAAAATTTTGTGGGTTTGTAGATTCTGTTTGGGGTTTGTTTTGAAACTATAGTTTTGAGCAATTATGGATTTGATTGTGTCCCTTAAGAAAAGCCTTTTGTATATTTTGGGTAACTTTATCTGAAATATCCACAAATGTTGGTAAATTGCTACTTTTACATCCAGAGTTGAATGAGCCAATAAAAGCAGTTTGATTTACAAATTAATAAAATACCTTATGATTGACTATTCCTTACCATTTCTTTCCTATCATAAATGTATTCTTGGCAATACCTTGTATGTCTTTCATTGGGAATTTGAAACAGGCTGAAGATGAAAGGAAAAAACAAAGGTTTAAAGGCAGACATTAGATTGTATTCTAACTATTTTGTTAGTGTAACAACCAGACCATGTATAGTTTTAAATGATTGTACCACTTCTTAGAACTGTTTTAAAATAGTTTTTAAAATTTATTATTTTTGAAATCAATTTTTTACTTCAATGCTTTTTATTTTTTAATAACATTATTAAGCAGGTTGCAAGTTCTTTAAAATTAGAAGCAGTATGGTATACAAATTATTTAGCTAGAACAATGCCTTGTGCAGAGTTTGTGTCCGATAATTTAATTGATTTTATCATGTTGTTTAGTGTTACAATATACTTTGATTATTTTTAATTGTTCTTTTTTTTTTTTTTGGTGACTAGCCCGTGTAGATATCTAAACTTGTGACATTCATTGGTGTTATAACACTGTGCTCTAACCAACTGAGCTAACTGGTCAGCTCTTAAATTGTTTTTTTCTTTCAAAAAACCTGGAGATTTCATAAAACATCTTTATTTTACATAAAAATAAAACAAATAACATGAAAGTCACTAGTAATCCCACCAATGAGATGTAGCTACCATTAATATTTTTTATGGGTAGTATATACACAATTTTTTACAACAGAAGTTTGATCACACTGTAATACTGTTTTATAACTTGCTTTTTTCATTTATCACAAATGTATTACATAACAGTAAGTATATATTTGACATTATCATTTAATGGCTGCATAGCTTTCCATTTTATAGTATTTTATTTAACCAATAAATTATCATTTGAAATTTAATAGTTTTCTCTCTTTTACACTATTTTAAAAAATACTTCAAGGTATATCGTTTTAGCTAAATCTTTGCAGATATCCTTAATTATATATAATTATGTGCACTTATATGTAAATATATAAACTCCTAGAAGAGAAATTGCCAGATCAAACAGTTTGCATGTTTTTAAGGCTTTGATACTTATTGCTGATTTGCTATTCATAAAGGTTGTACTTTCATCCATAATTTACTGTTGTGCTCATTTTTTTCCATCTTTGCTAATAGTGGGTATTATAAAAACATTTTTTTTAAGTTCAGGAAACCAAATTCTATAGCTTCTGATAAATGCATGCATTTTGCTCTACATTTCTAAATTGCCAACTGAAATTGCATGATTATGCACAAATACAGCCAGAGCTGCAGAGGAGCATGGAACCTGGAGACAGATGAGATAAGCTTCTTCAGTCTCTATCTGTGAGATGCTCACTTGTGTTAAGTGTTAGTTCTAACAATTAAGTTAAATGACCCTTACTTACACCCAGAAATTATAAATAATCGGATATTCAATTTTCTAAGTCTTCAGAGATTTGTGGGTTAGAAAGTACAGCAATTCATTT
The DNA here is from genome assembly GCF_027409185.1 of Cynocephalus volans. Taxonomy (NCBI): domain Eukaryota; kingdom Metazoa; phylum Chordata; class Mammalia; order Dermoptera; family Cynocephalidae; genus Cynocephalus; species Cynocephalus volans. The sequence continues at coordinate 36,486,909 of NC_084466.1, read as the reverse complement.
GGTTACCCAGATATCTATCATTCTTTAATATCTAGTATTGAACTGTTACTAAATTTCCTCTGATTTGTTGTTTCTTCACAAGACTGTATGTCTTAAAATTTAGCTTTGTTGTTGTTTTCATTTAAAAAGTTGGGTATAGTCATTTCTTCTTATGAATACCTTGTATTCTTATTACAGGCTATTCGAGTTACTCATGAGACCAGTGCCCATGAAGGTCAGACTGAGGTATTTTATATATTTTCTAACTTTTTCTTGCTATATATAAATTTAACCGTAGTGTTACTGTAGGACATATAGTTTTAGAAGATTGCTTGGCCTTTTTTTTCCTTTGAGAGAATTTGCTTATGTGAAAGCAGTCATAAGGTAGCACAAGAACATGTTTTGACAAGTTGATATCTGCCATCTCATTTCATCCAATCATTTAGACAGATTGCAGGTTTTGTGCTGTTTGCTTTAGCCAACAGGTGACCTTTGTCTTCCCTATCAGCTCCCTTTGACTTCTAAGTATTTTGAGAAAAATACTTGCATTATTATACAGTTAAATAGCCTGTATGATCTTCAAGAGTCTTTATCATGCCCAGCTTCCAGCAAAAAAAAAAAAAACACATCGTTCTCTTTGCTCAATAAATCTGTTCTGGGGCAGTGTGATGATCTTTACCATTTCTACTGTGTTAGCTAGTTCCAATAGGTTGCTTCTCTCCTCTTCTTGCCTCTTTTTTCATTTTATTGTTTTCTCTCATTTCCACCTTCCATTTCTTCCTTTTTTCCTACTTTCTTTTCTTCCCTCCAACTCTCACTCTATCACTCTTGGGGGAAGTTTGTCAGACGGACAGTTAAAATGAATAGAGTTTAATTAAAGCTGTTTGGTGTGCTTATAGCACATTTAAGTGTTAATGCCAGAGAATTATAGATTTTCTTCTTTCTTTTCCCATGAGTGACCACATTTTTTGCATATGACATTGCCTTTACACTTTAAAAATACTAGAAAAAATACCTGATTTAAGAATATTGGTTTTAAATATTCACAGTATCTTCAAAAACATTTTTTTAAGGAGAAAATGGTTTGATACTGTTATCTAACTGTAATTATTCTTAGATTCAAATGGATAGCTGTAAATGTTTATACTAAAACCATTTAGGAATTGAAATATTAATTACATCATATCTTGGTTGCTCTCAGGTGCTGCTTTCAAAGGTGTGGACTATTGTTTTTGACTAAGTTTATACATATAAAAGTGCCATTTCTAAATGTCTTTAACACCTGATTAGAAATTAATGAACTGTTTTTTGTATTGCTTTATATGATCCTGAGCATGTTCTTAATGTCCACAATGCTTTGCTTTTTTATGTGCAAATTTACAGTGTTAAAATTAGTGGTGACGAGGATCAGCATAACATTATTGTAAGATACAGAAACAAATCCTTATAGGAAAGCAATTAAATGCTTTAATACATATTTACTTCAAAAAATGTTGATGTTTGCTAAACTTTGTCTTGCCTCCTTTTTGGAGCTTCATCCTAATTATGGCTTTAACTGGCCCTTTTTGGGTGATGTTCTTATCTCTTTTTCCAGACCTAAACTCATTCTTTCCCATCTTGGGTGTCTGTTAGATATCTCCTGAATGACCTACCAGTATTTTAGAATACACTTGTCCTTGTTTGAGGTTATTATCTGTATCTTAAACCTTTTTTTTTCTTTATTTTTCCTATTTCTTATAATAGTTCCACCATACTACCATCACTAAGCTAATACAGATTTGTTTAACCTCTTTGGAAGATTGGCTTCTTATGCAGATTCTCAGTTTTTATTCTAATTATCACTCATTTTTACACAATTCTGCTGGATTACCTTTTCTAAAATGTAACCTGAATCAGTTGTCTACTCACATTTTTCCAGGGGCTCCCTAGTGCATAGAGCAGTGATTTTTCAGGGTGGGGTGGAGGTAGGAGTTAGGATCTTCTGGAGGGCTTTTTCAGACTTTACTACCACAAGAATTAACCTCTTCTGCTCCTTTCTCATCTCCCACCTTTGAGGATCATTGCTAGAGTGAACCATATTTTTGATGTATAATATAGCCCTAAAATGTATTGGGGTGAAAAAGTGTTTGAGAATCATTCCTCAAGCCTATGTAATCAATTTCAGCTGCTTTAGCCTAGCTGCATTCAAGGTTTTCCTAACTCCTGTATTTTTAACTTCGTGACAGTGTTCCTCTTTAAATATTTTTCTCTAGCCGTTCTTTATTTTATTATTGCTATTTTGTACTTCTTGCATTCCTTCTTTCTGAAAATATTCCTTCCCTCAATCTCTGCACTTCCTACTGCTATTCATCCCTCAGGACGCAGCTTAAATATGACTTTCTGAGTGAAGCACTCCCTGATTATCAGACCTGGATATATTTTATCCCTTCTATGAACTCTTTTATTTGACCTCTCCAAAAATTTGTATTTTAGCTGTTTTTATATTCTTTTTTATTTAAGATATATATTTTCATATTTTAATAACTCTGAAAGTAGGATGTATCTTATAATTGATGTCATAGTTTACTTGGTTTTATTCCTTTCTTAGTGACACATAAAAAGATGCCTCTTATAACTGATGGTGCCTTAGTCTGATGAAATAAGGTATCATATCTCCCGTACTGTGTCTCTTAGTCCTAGGTCTCATTCATGCCCATGCTCCAAATTATCCAACACTTTCCCTTGTACATAGGCACAACACATATTTATTAATTCACCAGAATTAGCTTAGAACTGTTCTTGGTGATATAAGGACTACAAAAATAGGCCAAATCTTAGTTTTCTGTAGTCTCCTGAGTAAACAAGACATATCCATTAGCCATTGTTCTTCAGTAGGGCACTGTTAACATTTTGGGAATTCTTTGTTGTGTGGGACTGTTTTGTGTATTCCGGGGTGGAGTATAGTGTCCTCTTGTTACTATACGTTAGTGACTTCTGGTCACTGAGAGAACAAAAACCCACACCATGCATTTCCAAAACCAGTTATCAACCAACTTAAAACCCCTGTACCCAGGGCTTTTTTCCTGATCATCTCATTTCAGGTTCATCTGCCATCTCTGGGCTTAAGAGTCTTTGATGTATTATCTCTATTGCTCTCTACATTCCAGCATACTGGTTTCTGTCAGGTCTTTCCCATCTGTATTAGTCTGCTTGGTCTGCTATAACAAAATACCACTGTGTGCCTTAAACAACAGAAATTTATTTTCTCTTAGTCCTGGAGGCTGGAAGTCCAAGATCCAGGGGCCAGCAGAGTTGGTTTCTACTGAGGCATCTCTTCCTGGCTTGTAGATAATTGCCTTCTTGCTGTGTCCTTACATGGCCTTTCCTCTGTGTGCACATAAAGAGAGAGACAGATTTCTGGTATCTCTTCCTCTTCTTATATAGACACCAGTCCTATCACATAAGGATCCTATCCTTATGACCTCATTTAACTTTACCTCCTGAAAGGTCCTATCCCCAAGTACAGTCACAGATAGGTTAGGGCTTGAACATATGAGTTTTGGGGGGACACAGTCTAGTCCATAACACTGTCTTTGTGTTTTCCAGTACCCTTCTCGGTATAACCTTCCTCTTTACAGAGTTTGGCACCTTCTCATTCTTCAGGTCTAACCTTTAAAGTCATTTTTCCTGAGAAACCTTCTTTTATCACTGTTAAGTGAGTCCACCTTATTTTCTCTTCTAAAATTCTGTTTATATTCTTCCTGGTACTTTTTAATAATCTGTAATAAGTTTTTTCTTCTTTTTGTTTGTTTATTCTACTCACTTACTAGAATATAAGTCCCATGAAGGCATGGGCCTTGTTTGTCGTGTTCACTTTGAATCCCCAGGACAATGCTGGACATATGTAGGAACTTATAAAAAAAAATTATATAAAGTTAAGAGCACAGGATGTATGTTTGCATACTGACTCCATCACCTATTAGCTTAAGCAAGATACTTTTCTCAGCATAAAATGGAGATAATAGCATCTACTTTATGGGATTGCTATGAAGATTAGTGAGTTAATCACATAAACTTATTAGAGTAGTGCATTCCATAAATATTAGGTGGTAATTTTATTTTAGTAGGCATTCAGAAAAATGAATCTGAATGGCAAAAGATGAGGCTGAAGTTATGGGTTGAAACCAGATCAAGGAGGATGGCTTGGATTTTATAGGCAATGGAGAACCACCAAAGATGGTTTGTTTAGTTTTCAGTATACTGAGTTTGTTTAGCTCAGTATACTGAGCTTATTGGGTCATCATTAGTAGTTTAAAACTCAGGGGAGATATCTGGAGTCTTTTTTATTTGGGTAGTAGTTAGATTCTTGAGAATTCTGTAGAGGGAAAATAGTGGTGGACCAACAATAAACCCCTGGGGCATGTAGGTGTTAATGGATTGGGTAGAGAAGAGGAGCCAGTAATAATACAGTGTAATAGCAATTGTAGTCATCGCTGACATCATTGGTACTCTCTATCAGAACATTTTCATGGGAATGGAGGAGGTAGGAGCCTTACTGCATACTGAGATTTGTAGACTAAATGAGGAATTAATACTTTGAGCCACCAAATACAGTAGTATTCTCAGAAGATTGGCTGTAGTGTGCTGCTATAGAGTAATTATCTATTTAGTTATGTTTTTCTGTATCCCACCATGATTGCCTGGCAGACGTTGGCTAATTCTGAAATTTGGACAGTAGCCCCACCTTGCTTATGCTTCATTAACTTATACTGAAAGGTATTGCTTTCATTTTTCACTTAAGATTGGAAAGATAAAAGAACAATGAGATATGAGGAAACTAAATTATGAGTAGTTGAGAGAATTTTTTTTCCTTTGATTTTTCATTTGCTACAACCACCATTTTGTACACTGTTCTAGATAGTGAGAATAAAACAGTGTTATTGGATTTGTTTCTCTTTAATAATGCTACAGAAGTGATTGATATTATGGGACATTTAATTCAGCCCTATGAGGTATTACCATTATCCCCCTTTTACAGGTGAAGCAACTGAGACACAGAAAGGTTTAGCTACTTGCTGCGAGGCCACATACCTGCTAAGTGGTAGAGCCAGAATTTGAGCTCAGGCAGTCTGGCTACAGAGTCCCAATTCTAGTCCCTCTCTCCTCTTCACCCCCAACCTCCAAACAAACATTTTCAGTAAAAGTTTTAAAAGCTGATTTTGCAGCAATTCTGTTAAAACCAGTGCTTTTTATTAGTCTAACGTAATGAAAGGATATTTTATTTGCCTTCAGACTCTTTTACTTCATTGATACTTATCTAAAAAGTAATTTCTAAAGTTTGTGATTTGTCCATATTAATCTAAGAGCCAACCCAGATATAAGTAGAGATCTCTTGATGATTTATTGCTTATTTATCTTTCCACAAAAAGAGTACATTTATTGTATTGCCCAGAACTCACCAGGTAAATTTATAGTAATAATGAAAAATAACAGGAAGCACTATTGTCTTATTTATGTTTTAAAATAAACATGACAGTGTGAAAAATATAGCAAAAAACACTTTTACCATTTATTTATATTTACCTCTAATATTTTTTAGTGCATTTTTAAAACAGTTGAGATCTACTTTGTGGGACTTTTTTCTTAACATCTTATCATGAGCATTTTCTTCATCAGAATCTCTTCATAAATATTTCTTCATGACTGTATTCTATTGTATGAATGAACCGTAATTTACTTTCTATTTCCTTAACTTCCGATGTTTAGATTATTTGCAGTTTTTCAAGTTTAAAATAAATTCATTGAATATCTTTGTTTATTCAAGTATTCCAGGTTCTTTCTTTAAGATAGTTTTTTGTAGGTGGAATTACTGAGTCAAATAGATGAACATTTACGGAATATGAAATTGTCTTTTTTTTATTTGATCAACCAAATAACCTCTTTGAGTACCTACTATGCCAGGTACTATGGTATGAATTGTAAAAACAAAGATGAGTAAGACATGGTTTGAGTCTTCAAAGATCTTTTAATTGAGTGGAGATAATAGCTTCAAAAATAGCCTTTGCTGATGTTAAATTCTATTTTTAAATTTTTGCTAGTTTAAAAAGGGAAATAATATGTTTGATTGTTAATGATACTTCAAAGATCTTTAGTAAAAGTTCATAAAATGAATTTAAAACATGAGATAAAAGTATAATTTACAATGAAATATGTAATCTATTTTGGTTAGTGTTGTTGACTTACAGAAGAAGATTTATTTGACCACTGGGTTAAAAAATGGGTAATTTCTGATTTCAAGTATGTAATCATAAATATATATGAGGGTACTTCAAAAAGTTCATGGAAATATTTATATTATCTTTTAATTCTGTTTTTCTATGAACTTTTTGAAGTATCCTCATATACATAATTAACAATAATTGTGTGTGGGGGCAGGGGTGTGTGTGTGTATTTTCAGTTTAAGAAAATCGTCTGTTAGAATCTAGTTGCCTTTTTTTGGCCCAGCGAGTGCATACTGTTAGTGGGGGGAAATAGTTTAAAGTTTTATCTTCATTAGATGTATTAGTGTACATAGTTTGCATGGCTTCATTTTACTCTAGGAGTAAAGTTTTTAGTTATTTTTATTTTGTTGGAATTACAGGGAAATAGCAGAAATCATTCCAATAAACCAAAAGTGATTTATGCACACATAAATTAAGGTGTTCACATAGTTCTTTTCTTTAGGTATTTATTTTCTTCTTTCCTTCACTTGAAAGAAACTGAAGTTAATGGGAAGAAACTTAGTTCTTGTGTAATATAAAATTTAAGTTCCAGATTATCTTGAAAGAATCACATAGAAACAGTAAATGGAACTCTGATGAATAATATCATATGGTTGAATCGGTATAGTCCAGTTTTGTCAAGAAGTCTGAAACTGCAACTTTCTAATCTTTCTTTGTTTTCCTTTACTTTCCATACCCCATTTTCTTAATTCTATTCCAACAAGACTTAAGGTAAACCTTTTGAGGTCAACTTTATTTTATTTTATTCTTAAAACTGAAAAATTCTCTGGCACTCCTGTCCTAACTCTTTATACCTTTGCCTCTGTCTTGGTTTTATCTTTTGTTGTTGTTTCTTCTTCATATCATTCCCTGAGTGTAGGCCTTCCCTTTCTCTTTCTTCCTCCCTTCCTTCTCTCCAGCTTTCTTCTTTTGCAATCTCAGGGTTTTAGAAATGAAGATATTAAACTATTACTTATTTTAAAGGAAAAACTCAGTAGATCTGATTGAGATGTAACTCTTCTATCTAAAAATACCTTCATCTATAAAAATATATTTGACGTTGTGTTCGGGGATGGTGAGGTTTTTCTGTTTGTTTTGTTTTGAACCACAACTTTCCAGAAAAGACTGTAATGTTAGGATTTAAGATTTTTTCTTTTATGATAAATGAGAACCTTATTTGGGGCTACTCTCAAATTGGAAAAGAAAGAATTTCTGGGAGTTAGTTTGAACAACTTAACAATAGTAAGGTTGAGTTTAATGTAATATGTAGAGATATATAGGTCATTATATTGATAGAAATTTTTAAAATGGAGAATTCTAAATTAAAGTGAGGAAACACAATTGTTAAACCAATAGGAGAAAAAAATCAAGAATATCATGAAATCTGTGGGTATCTTGATTTATTAGGTGAGCAAAATGAAGAAACTTGCCATTATCCAGATTTTTCATGGAATATGTAGCGGAATGTGTATTTTGATATCCAGCCCATGTTTGACTTTTACTTCTTTGCCAACTGAACATGGATACTCTGTAGGAAAGTTGGCATCTTTTTTCATGGAACTGGTTTTACTTTCCTATTTTAAATTTGAACCTTATAGTTACTGTAATCCAATGTATTATACTGAAATTTACCTGAAAATTGACAAAAATCCATTTAGAATTAATTTATAATTTTGATTTTAAACTTTAAAGTTTTATATATGTGTACAATGGTCTCATGCACATACATGCATGCCCTTACTCATCTGTGAATACACATGTATAGTCCTCTTTTCATAGCATTTGGCAGCCCTAGAGAAGTTCCCAATTCTTTTCTTTTTCATGTGCCATTTTAAAAATTTAATTTAATTTAAAAATTTTTACCAGCATGGGGATCCAAATACTTGACCTTGGTGTTATCAACACCATGCTCTAACCAACTGAGCTGACAGGCCAGCCCTGTCACTGAACGTGCCATTTTTTAGATTCATTGCTGTTTCTGAAGTCTGAAAGGATGTGCCACATTCAGGTAATGACTTAAATTTACTTGTCATGATCAAGTACATATTTTATTAACAAGTACATATTTTATTAACAGGTCAGTAAAAGGAATCATGATTACTAATGATCATGTAATGAGAAGCTAAAATTCTTTTAAAAAAATAAAGGAGTCAAATTTTATTCTTTTCAGTATTTTATTACTATTTCTACCCTGTGAAGGTAGTGCCCATTGTTCTCTACTGCAAATTCAAAAATGTCAAAGGCCCTTAAACCAAAAGATTTTTGCCATGCGATGGCTAGAATTGCTAGAAAGATTGGGAATTAATTCTGGGTTCTACTGTGTCAGTGAGAATTTTCTCAGCTGCTCTTAAGTGTCATTTATGGATGAATACAATGGAAATTCTTTGAAATGCTTATCAGCTTCCAAGTTTTCTCATCTTCTTAATTCTCACTGCTTTTGAAAGAGTGTCTGCAATATTATTATAATGATGGTTACCGTTTAATGAATGCATGTTATGTGGTAGGATAATTAAGCGCTGTGTGTAGCTTAGTCTGATCCTCTCAACTCCATAAGATAGCTGTTACATACCATGTTCAAGGTCACATAGCTAGCAAGTACTCCCATGCTCTTAAAGCAACAAAATGTATAGGTAAATCAAATTGTTAAAACAAACAAAACAAAGAAAGTGTGTTTTTAAAATTTAAAATTGTATTTTTAATTCTAGAAGCAAGTTTATACACAGCTAATAATTTAATGCAAATATGTAATAAACACAAAGTACCATTCAGAGTTGTGCTGCGTACTTTGTTCCCTCATACCCAAGTTCTTAGTGTAGTAGTTTCTTTCTTACATTAAATACGAAATCTTACTCATAAACCAACTACAGTCTTATGTTAGTCATGTCAGGTATATTTTGGAAAATAATAATTATTTTAAGTATCTACCAGCTAATGATCCCTTCATGTTCAGGAAATTACGTGGTTATAATCATATTTTTCTTAATAACAGGATGTCAGTTCAAATGAGAAAATGCTTTGGGTATAAGCCAAAATTGACCGACATACTGTATTTTAGCATTTTAGGATAACTTAGATTTAAGCACTTATGATAAACTACCAAACACTTGATTGTTTTTAATAGAGAAGTACTGTTAGGCAGACCTCTACGTTTGTTTTTTAAAGGTGTGGAGCATTTCTTTTTAGCCTTCACAGCATCTCTCATACTTTGATTATTATTAAACAGTTTGAGAACTATTTCTTCATTTTTTCATATAAAAAGATACATTTGCATTAACTGTGAAGGAAAAGTAATTTGGTCTTTTAGGACCTGGATTTTTGTTTTTCTGAACTACTCATAAGTTTGACAACTAGAAGATAGATTTGAATTGTGTTTGGGGAATACAGATAGAAGTAGTAATAGATGCACCTTTATGGATCAGTTAAATTAGTTGACAGTTGATGGGTGGAAGGTTTTGCATGTAATGGAAAACATTGAAATTGGAGCCAGGAGTCATGGGTCTTCCTCTGGCTTTTACAGTCATTAGTTATGTGGCTTTGGGCAAGTCAACTAAGTCCTTGTGCTTCTGAATATTAAAAAAAAAAAGCAGTCTTGCATATGGACTGTATCCACATGGCTCACTCTGTGTGTGTGTGTGTGTGTGTGTGTGTGTGTGTGTGTTTGTATTTGTGTTTTAAACTCTGATAAGATTTAAGTCAGAATCAGAATGCTTCAAAATCTCTTAAATGTCTTTACCTGATTATTTCATGTGATAATCACTTACTAAATTCCTTGGCATTCTTTCAAAAGAGTAAAACATTTAATCTTCTTTTTGAAATTCTTGGGGTTTTTGAAAGCCTCTTCTAGGTTTTTTGGAACTATAGTGAAGAGATAGGTTTATATTACATGTAACGTGGTATATATGAAGTCACATTATACTATTGCAATACCCACCCAGTCAGCAGAGGAGACACAAGTTCACTGTTAATGTCCTGGCAAACAATGATGTCATTAATAGTTTTCATGAAATAAATAATTGTTAGTGATTTTGGATCCCTTACCAGAACTGAAAAACTGAGGGAGTGAGTCTTTATTCAGTCTCTCTAGAAAGTGAGCTCTTTAATAAGACTCTTCTGAAAGGCTCAAGAATAAACTGTAGATATTTAATTTTTTCCAGTTAGTATGGAAGACAATGTACAAATTAGATAGTTAGCCCAAGATTCAGCTCACAGTTTACATTTTTATATTTGAAAGCAGGACTAACTTAAATTAGGTTACTTAAGCAATTGCATCAGCAGCTAATATTATACAGATTTAAAAGTTGGAATGTGAGTCTTTAATCTTTGTAATTCTAAGAAGAAAGGTTAGGAATTTTAAGACTGCATAAGGCACACTTTATTTCAAAGTCCTCTCATCTCTTGAAATGATATTGTTTGGAAGTTTTCCTGGATTATCATATAAACATTTTTTGGAATTGAAAATATATGTGATGTACACTGTTATGTCTATATTATCTTTAGAAATTACACACTTATGAATTATCTTTAGAAATTGTACATTTAGAGATAATATGTGTATATTGTGTTCATTTAGCACTAGGAGGTAGAAATAAATATGAATAGTGTAAAAATTTAGAATTATTGGTTCTAACGTTTAATATCTCAGCATAGTTCATTTACTTATTAAAAACAATAAGATAGTGGCTAAAAGATTTCCCTGCCTGAGAACCTTACAAAGTAGTTACACATAAAATAATCATAATATAATGGTGTACTGTCCTATTTTTAATGTAGATAATTAGCCAGATACAAACACACTCACACAAACACACATATAAACCTTGATGTTTGGAACTCATTCAGCAGGGTGTATTTTTCAGCCCATCATCATTTCTTTTCTCATTCCTTCCCCTGTTATATATAAGTTTACATTGGAAAACATGATAATCAAAAAGAGGGCTAAAATCACCCACAAATAATCTGATAATATTTGGGCAAAAATTATAGCTTCATTTTAAAAATAGAAATGATCATAATTTCTGCCTCATAGGATCACTGTGAGGATTTATAGTATATATAGTTTATAACATCTGTTATGCAATAGTAAGCACTCAACATTAGCTATTGTTGACTGATGAACATAGAGATACTTGTGTAAACATTTTCATTAGAGCATAGTTTATAACTAGAAAACTAGAAACAATCTAAAGGTACAATAAACATTATTTAAGGGTAATACATTGCGATGAAAAATGATACAGAGATATACTTATTGGGATGGTTAGATGCTCAAAATATATAAGTAATGAAAAAAAAAAAGACAGTATGAAGAGGATGATCCATTTTTGTAAAAAACAAAATAGCTAAAAGATTTTAACAAATTGCTAAAGGCTACAAGTAGGTTAGCATGAGACTATAAAGTCCCTGTAAGCAGCCCCAAAGGGAAAGCTCACATCTACTCTTCACAGACCTCACTAGGTGCTCATGAGAAGACTAAGGGATAATGTGAGAGAGAGCCTTTAAGTGCAGGCCTAGGTGGGGAGAGCTGTTACCACTGTGGGAAAGGCACACCAAGCCTGGATTCTTCTCCCAGACAGAACAAAGCCTAAAGCCTCAGGGACAGAAAACTGTTCTTGGGGAAGGGAATAGATAAAAACCAACCCTTTGGGGGATGGGCAGGAAACTCCCATGAGATCCCCTACCACTGAGGTAGGAAAGGATCCCTGAGAAAGTCTTGTCCTTGATATTCAGGGACAAAGGATCTACATGGGACAGAGGCTGAACCAGAACAAGAATAAATGCCTCTACATCTCCACCATCAGACTAGCAAGCACCAATAAGCAAGTGTCAAAAGTGTTGGGATAGGTCAATAGTGTTTAGAGATAGATACATTCTCTGAGGTATAGGCTCTGAGCAGAAGCCTAAAGCTGAAGGTGGAAGAAGAGCATTGAAAAGAAAATATCCAACGAACCAGCTCCCACCCTAAGCACAAGGTAATGCCAGATGAATTTTAAGCCAGTGGTGTGCTGAGGGTAACTATAGCAACAGTAAGACCCAAACATCTCAACTCCTGACTAGCTTGACTCATCCCCATACACTTGAGTCCTAGAGGAAGATGAGGCATGCCCATTCGCAGGCACAAATATTGTCTAACTCCCAGGCAAAATATTTGATCTCTACGCTTCTACTCAAGTCTTTTAACCAAAAATTACAAGACAAAAAAGAAAAGAAGGAAAACATCAACATACTATGGAGAGACAAAGCAATCAACAGAACTGGACTCAAATATGATCCAGATGTTGGAACTGCCAGGGAATTGAAAATAACTATGTTAGGAAGCACTAGCCAGAGCAATTAGGCAAGAGATAAAGCTGCAGGATATAAAATCAACATACAAAAATCAGTATTTCTATACATTTAACCCTTGAACAACATGGGTTTGAACTTTGTGTTAAAAGCTTAAGTGGAAAAGGTGGAAAACATGTACCAACAGATGGAGAATATCAGCAGAATTAGAAACTATAAGAAGGAATCAAATGGAAATACTAGGAATGAGAAACACAGTACCAGAGATGAAGAATGTCTTTAAGTAGACTCCACAAAGTTGAGAAAAGGATCAGTGAATGTGACGATAGATCACTAGAAATTACCCAAACTGACCCACAAAAAGAAGAAACCATGAAAAAGAAAAGAAAAGAAAAAAAAAATGAACAGAGCATCCAAGAGCTGTAGGCAACGTCAGTTTATCTAATACATGAAAGTATAATCTCAGAAGAAGAGAGGGAAAGAGGTGGTGGTGGGCATGGGAGTGGGTGGGGGCTGGGGATTTGGGACAGAAAAAATATTGGAAGAATTAATGGACAGCTGTTTCCCATAATAATTTAAAAAATCAAATCATAGTTTCAAAAATCTCAGAGATAATAGGTTAAATACTCCTACCCTCCCAAAAATAAACACAGGCATACCCACTAAGACACATAATATTCAAACTGCTGCAAAACAAAGATAAATAAAAAGTATTCAAGGTAGCCAGAGGAAAAGGATAAGTTAGATTCAGAGCAAAGATAAGAATTACATTAGATGTCTTATCAGAAATTGTGCTAGCTGGAACACAGTGGAATGGTATTTTTAAAGTGCTGAGAGAATTCAGTGGAGCAACAGTATCTTTTAAAAATACAGTAGAAATAAAATAAAAACAACATTATCTTTCAAAAA